>NW_027491061.1:2578149-3867224 GCF_021521415.1 Bidens hawaiensis
TGGAAAGTCTTGTTTGAAGAAGCCGTTTGCTATAATGATGTTGATATGTGGAACTCCATCAAGAATGGTCCACAAGGCATTGATGAGGAAGGTGCAAACACAGCTGCAACTGCTGCTGTGAGAGAAAAAATGAGAAAATTAGATGACAAGGCTTTAGCTATGTTAAAGCTAGGTCTGTCTTGGGAAATACTTACCAAGGTTGCACATCATCCCAATGCCAAGGCAATGTATGATGCAATACTTGAAATGTTTGAGGGAAATGTTGAGTTCAAAAACATCAAGAAGCAGAGATTGAAGCAGCAGCTAGAAAGATTTAAGTATAAAGATGGAGAAAGGTTGAAGTCTATTCTTGAAAGGTTCTTCGCAATAGTGAATGATCTCAGAACCACATATTATGTCATGACTGACTTTGACCTGAATACCAAGCTGCTCAACTCTATGCCAAAGGAATGGTACACTGCTTGAAAATTCATCCTTTAGAAGCACAACTTCAATGACTTGAAATTGGATGATGTAGTATGCTTTCTTCAAGCTGCAGAGATAGAGATGATAGAGAATGAGATGATTAAGGAGGAAAGATCCTGATTCAATGTTTCAAACGCATTGATTGCAGCTATGGGTAATCTGACCACCAAGAATCAACAGCAGATTCCTTTTATTGAAGAACAAGTTGAGCATAGTACTGACACTCCAAAATCCTTTGTTGGTGGCAGCATAAGTAATCTTGGAAACCAACAAAGATTCAATGTGCAACTGATTGATGACACTGATTCTGCCTCAATGGCAAGTGGTAATGTACCTCATACTAGTGGTGGACATGGTCAAGGCAGTGAAACACAGGCCTTTCTTTCAATGTTTACAGAATCATATAATGCATTTGTTGCAAAGAATTTGATTCACACAAATGTGGTACAAGATGATCTTGAGCAGATAGATGTTGATGATTTGGAGGATATGGATTTAAAGTGGCAAGAGAAGCAAGAGGCTTTACAACAGGACTGGTAGGTCACTCCTATCAGGGTCTAATGAATGAATTGGTTTTGATAAGTCAAAAGCCGTTTGCTATAATTGTCAACAGCCTGGTCATTTTGCAAGAGAGTGTAACATGCCAAGAAACTTTCAAATGAACCAATTTCAAAATCAACCAAGAAATCAGCAGCCTCAATATCAACAGAATCAGCAGAGACCCAACAACAACAAATTCAACAACAACTTTAACAACAATCCCAACAACTATAATCCCAACTTCAACAACTTTCAGCCTCAAATGAACAATCATAATCAAGGAGTGCCCTAGAATCAAGGTTTTCAGAGAGACAACAACCAAAACCTTCAAAATGTTCCAAACAACACTGTTCCAGCCAACCAAAATCAGATCAGAAATCAAGTAATTGTTGCTGTAACAACACAGCATGAAGGCAACTTTGATTGGAGCAATCATGAAGAAGACATTGCAGATGATATCAAGAAAGCAAATGTGGCATTCATGGCCATAATTGAGAAAGAAACTGGATCATCATCTCAGGTACATTCTGCTTCTACTATTGATTTAACTGAAGTTATCAATGAATTGAAAATGAAAGTAGGCAAGCTGGAAAGTGAGTGTTTTAAGAAAAAAAGTATCATAAATGCATATGAGGCAAGTGAACTGATAAGTGAAGAAAGGATGAAAAGTTTGGAAGAAGACTGTGTAAACAGTTACAGAGCTCAGAAAAGGTTCACAACTAAAATAGATGGGTTGAAGAAAATGATTATAAAAGAGAAGGTGCAAAACACTAAGTTGCAAGTTGACAATGAATTCTTGAAGAACTTGGTTTCCACTGGAAACATCTGTGGAATTTTAAACCAAGTTAAGGAAGAAGACAAGTACAAAGCAGTACCACCACCTTTCAACAACTTTATGCCAAAAGTTGATAAAGAGAAAAGAAATGCATATCTACAACAATTCAAAGATGTTTTTCAAGACAAAGAAGAACTTGTAGATTTGTATAAGAATGTTGAGGTAAGTGAAGAAGGAGAGTTTGTTGTGAAGAAACATTTGAAAGAAGAAAAGTCAATTGGAGTTCAAGTCTCTGAAGATGACTTTGACTCAATTGATTTGAATCAAGATGACTTGAGTGATTTGAGTGATCAAATCAATGATGAGGAAATCAAAGCAGCTAAAAGAGGAAGAAAAAACAAGAAACCAGAGTCGATTGACAAACTTCCAATGTATCCACCTGTTACATCAAGAATGAAGAAACAGAATGAAAGAACAAAGAGAGAGCATGTGTCCTTTGACATATGTGAAAAGAATAAGGTAAATTACAATGCTGTAAGGCCTCCAAGCCAAGAAGTATTGGAAAAGATAAAGCAGAACAACAAAAATAGGGTAAAAGAAATTGTGGATGTTGAAAACTTTATCCCTGTTTATCCTATTTTCTCTAATCATGAAGTCCTTGATATTGGAAAAGTGGAAACAATGGAAGAATATGAGAAGAGACAATCAAGACATAGAGAGAATCAAGATGAATAACCACTGAATATGCAAAAAATTGTGTTTGTAAAGAGCAAGACTGAAAGGCAAGACATCAAGATTGAGGAGGTTATCCCTTTCTCAATCAACTTTGATAGTCTAAAAAATCAGAAGACCATTGGAGTCAAAGAACCCAGACCAAGTGAAAGATTTAAGAAAGAAAAGGAACATGATAAATACGAAGGAAAGGTTTGGTGTAAGAAATGTGATGAGTATGGTCATCATACAGACTCTTGTAATGAACTCAAATTCAAGCCTTTTCATGTCCCAGATGAAACAAAGTATGGACAAGACTTTGTTGTGTACAAGCAAAAGTATGATGTATACCTGGGAAAGGGAAAAGCTTGTGAAAAGGAAGTTCTGAAGAAAGAAAGACAAAAGCCTTCAATGAAAGCCAAGAATCATGTGGATAAGCATGCTCAAAAGAGTAAATCTCATGTAAAGCATGAAAGAAAGGTCAAACAGAACTCTCAACCCTTAAGAATCATCCTTAAAAGGAGACTCAATCTGTGAAATCTGATAGTTCTCAAGGATCACCAAACAGTGAAAAGACAAGTATCAAAGGTGCATTTCCTAGAAGGAAACCAACTGAACTCACTGGTGATGAAAAGTTTCTAATGAAACATGGGTTTGAACCTGAAGGATTCCTTTGGAAACCTAAGGCTGAAACCAAGGTTGAGATAGTTCCTGATGTGAGAGACTACTCTGAAAAGAAAGACTATGTGGTGAAGGAGTGTGATACTGCATCAGAAGATTGTCTAAGTTCAACCTCATTTGTTAAAACCCCAAGAGAGTGTGGTTATGAAACAGACAATTCAGACAATATAGAAGTCACTCATGAAGATCCTGAACCAACAATACTCACTTCCCAAGCTGCCTCTAAAACTGAATCTGATGAGCTGAAAGTTGATCTAGCTTGCACTTCATCACTCAACTAATCAAACTCTTTCTTTTGTGCAGGGACAGTCCACTCCTCTAAATGACATATGGTATATGGATAGTGGTTGTTCTAGGCACATGACTTGTGACAAGATATCTCTTGTCAATTATGAAGAAAAGTTTGAAGGTCCTGTAGCATTTGGAAGTGATGAAAATAGTGGAAAGATTGTTGGGAAAGGAATATTAACAAATGGAAAAGTTTCATTTGACAATGTGTTTCATGTTGAAGGTCTTCAGTATAATCTACTGAGTATTTCACAAATGTGTGATAAGGGATACAAAGTCAATTTTGATGATTCCCACTGTTTCATTCTAAAACCTGAATTTGTAATCCCACCTGAAATGAGTATGATGATGGCACCAAGAAATGGCAACTTATATGAATTGAATATGAAAGAAGCTATTTCAAGAGGGGGTGCATGTTCTGTGTCCAAAGCCACTGAAAATGAGTCAAAATTGTGGCATAGGAAACTTTGTCATGTGAACTTAAAGAACATGAATTGACTTGTCAAATGTGAGCATGTAATAGGCTTACCTACAAGAGAGTTCAAATTGGAAGATCATTGTAGTTCATGCCAAAAAGGAAAACAACACAAATCTACTCATCAGTCAAAGCTCATCAATTCAATTGATCAAATACTTGAATTACTTCACATGGATCTTTTTGGTCATGTGAGTGTACCAAGTATAGGAAAGAAAAGATATTGTCTTGTGATCATTGATGACTATTCAAGATATAGTTGGGTTTATTTCCTAAGTACAAAGGATGAGACTGCAGAGCTGATTAAGGGATGTGTATCAATGATTGAGAACAAATTGAATAAGAAGGTTAAAACTATGAGAAGTGACAATGGTAATGAGTTCAAGAATGGAGTTATGCAAGAGTTTTGTGTAGAAAAGGGAATACTACAACAATTCTCAGCTCCTAGAACTCCTGAACAAAATGGTGTTGCAGAAAGAAGGAATAGAACTTTAATTGAAGCTGCAAGAACCATGTTAGCAGATGCTAATTTACCTGTTACTTTTTGGGCTGAAGCCATTAATACAGCCTGCTATGTTCAGTACAGGGTACTTGTCAACAAAAGGCATAACAAAACACCATATGAAATATTCCACAACAGAAAGCCTTATATCAAGTTTTTCAAGCCCTTTGGATGTAAACGTTTTCTTCTGAACACTAGAGACTATTTGAACAAGTTTCAAACAAAATCTCTAGATTGTTTCTTTGTTGGATATTCTACACACTCAAAAGCATACAGAGTATATGTGAAAGACCATTTGAGTGTTATAGAATCATCTGACATCATCTTTAATGAGAATCAATTCAATACAGTTGATGGTGCAGCATGGCTGTTTGACCATGAGAAGGTGATAAGGTCTTTCAAGATTTATCCTGAAGACTTTGATGACTCATTCTACAAGACCAGTGTAATTGAAGAGAAAAAAGAAGAAAACATTGAACTTGGAAGAATTATGAAAGAAGGTTGCTAGAAAAGAAAATGAATATACTTTTGTGAAGAATTCCTCAAGTGATATTGTTGAACAAGATCAAGGAAATAATCAAGAAAACAATCACAGTCCTGAACATGATCATACTGAGATCAATCAAGACAATCAAGAAGTACAGAATTGTGACACTCCTCCAAATAGGCCATTATCCGTACAAAGCTTAATCATGATTTCATAACTGTTAATTCCCGCATGATTAAATTTTGCAAAGTTTAATCACAACGAGTCTAGCATACGCCGCACATGCATGATACAATGACTATAAGGAATTTATTGTTTTATCTAAATACTCGTTCTTACGGAACTTGTCCGATGAATACGGACGTTGATAATATTTTTTTATAACGGCTTGAATATATATTATATATATATATATATATATATATACTTTGGGGTTGAATTTCTTGTTATACGATTTTATTTATAATAATTTTATAGAATACGACTATAAATACGAAACACTTTGCAAACGTTTATTTTATGATGTGTTTTATTAGTCGATATGTTGATGTGAAAACATTTAAGAAAAACTTTTAATATTTAACCCTAATAAACATCACTAACCGTCTATTTTTTCATATAACATCTTTTAGTTACTCATAAATAATTAAGCAACAATACTCGTATAAAAATCTAACAAATCTTATACAAAGTCAACAAGATCTTTCTCAACCTAACAATTAACTATCATATCTATCAATATGAGATCCTTACACCACTCCCAGTTAAGAATTGTCTTTCTGTCTCTACAGTGACAACCACTCCCAAATCCCCTCATTTGTTTTCTTCTTATGTGTCTCCTCCAATCAAGTATTACTACACTCATTTGAGATATAACCATGATATGTATTATTTAAAATTTAAAAGCCATACCACTTTGTTTGATATAGCAGGCCGATCAATCAAACACAAACAAATATCTATCTCAACAAACACATACATACACATTGGACTCAACTCTCTCTATCTCTCGGTATACGTATACACACTACAAAGATATATATATATATATATATATATATATATATATATATATTACCGTGTTTGCAACTGTCAACCCAAACCACCACCCTCCCATCCTCAAGTGTTGCTCCACCACCACCCTAGTACCACTCAATACCACCATATACACTTCACACCGTCTCCACCAGAACATCACCGCGACACACCACCAACAAACAGTCAACACCAACGACCACCGCCCCTCCGCTTCTCGACCACCAACTACACACACGACACCCCAGTACTCTCGTCTTACTTTCGGTTAACCACCAGTACACCACCACCGTGACACCATCACCACCGATACACCACCCCAGCGCCACCTGGTTATATTACACAGCCCGACCCAAGACACTGTACGGTCCGTTGTTAGATTCTTCGGTGTCCTCCCATAAACCGAACGTGTTGAACCCGGTACCTGTTTTCAAGCTAAAGCAAGGAGTTGAACGTTAAACGGACATCACGAGGCGAAACTAACGCAAGCTCTATTTCATCTTGATCTCTAATTAAACACAATCCACGACAATGTGAGCTAAACCTTCTTGAACTTATCTTTATGTTTAAAAAAAACAAATTGTTGTGTTTATGCTAAACTTGTCACCCAAAGAGTAACTACAAGCAAATTCTATTAACAAAAATTGGATTCTCATGCTCAACATATATAAATATGCATATATGCTTATAAACATATAAAGTTGGTATAATATAAGCATATCGATCCTCAAGTGTTTTTAGATTATATTAGCAAAAAGGTAGTCAAAATACTTATATTAATTTTGGTTGCATGTTACAAGTTAGTAAAACATCACAAGCATTATAGTACAAAAATATAAACACTTATTTTGGTAAAAATAAACATATTTTTAAGTAACAGATGGGTTATGACCTAAGGAAATGGAAAGAGGTTATTGAAAATTACTAATACTTTTATGTAATACAGTTTTTAGTTATAACAAAATAAATGTTGTGTCTAAACAAGGATTTAGACTTGAATATATAAATATATATGTTAATTTGATGTAAAAAGAACCATTTTTACGAGTTAGCGACCGAAACGGTATACAAAGTCGGTTCAGAATTTATGAAGAAAAGTATATAAATGTATTATGTATTACATTCGTAACTAAAAGAATTTTATTTTTTAATAAATATATAGTCTGAACATATTTATTGCTCGACCTAAACGAATTAGGTATATCTAAATGAAACCGACAATATTAAGAATATTATATTCTTAATATTTATATAAGTTATTTGTTTCCAAAAAGGATACATTTACTTATCACCAATGGATCATCCAAAAGGTAAGCGAAACGCTCGGTTGGTGAAAGAAACCGACACAAACATAATAGACGAAACGTTCGGTTGGTGAAAACAACCAACACAAAAAAAAACGAAACGTTCGGTTGGTGAAAGCAACCGACACAAACGAATTTACGAAACGACTAGTTGGGTGAAAACGACTAGCATAAACTGACTTGCGAGTCAATAACGGAAACTAACTGGTCTTACGCGTTTAGGACGTGTAAAGGCAGCTGACCTCGGGTCTAAACTGGAATTTTTAGTGAACTAAACACTAAACTAACGAGGTGAGTTTCACTACCCCGTTTTTACTGTTTTACTGCTTTATTTATTCGGGGGTGGAAAACATACACAACTGCTTTTATATACGATAATTAAAAACAAAACACACAATCCTTATGCGAACATGAGTTGAACTATTGTAACACCCCGTAACCGCAGTGGAAACGTACACGGGATGCAACAGACACATCTGATATCAACAGCATTGCTTATAAAGAAAATACCACTACATTAATTTATAACATATTACATTGTTGCGAGTTTCATTACTGTCTAGGTGTTACACACATATTTTACCGATAAGACATTAATAAATTCATTACAAAACATAGAGCAGCAAGCTTCCAACAGGTAGCACAGATAGTTAAGCACATATCAATCATTCCAACTTGGGCATACCTAGAAAACATGTAAAGAAAACGGGTCAACTACGAATAGTTGGTGAGTTTCACTAATTTAAATAAACACTGACAAATCATTTTAATAATCATTTATTAACAATATAATCATGCTGGGAACTATGTTACCCCAGGACATTTCCATTAACTTTCTGGGAACTATGTTACCCCAGAACAAAAATAACCCCTGGAAACTACGTTACCCCAGAACAATAATAACCCCTGGGAACTACGTTACCCCAGAACAATAATAACCCCTGGGAACTATGTTACCCCAGAACAATAATAACCCCTGGGAACTATGTTACCCCAGAACAATAATAACCCCTGGGAACTATGTTACCCCAGAACAATAATAACCCCTGGGAACTATGTTACCCCAGAACAATGATAACCCCTGGGAACTATGTTACCCCAGAACAATAATAACCCCTGGGAACTATGTTACCCCAGAACAATAACACATGATAAACATTTTGTATATTCTGTGCATCAGACCATATATATATAAATGTACAAGTATTTCCATACGATCGGTATGTACTTAAATACTTAAATAAGACATGTTTTCCGCCCCGGGAAAATATAATTAAAACAATTCATTAAAAGGGGCTCGTGAAAACTCACCTTTTTGTGAGTCGGTGAGTAATATAAGGAACAGCTACGTGCCTGGATCTGTAATATAATATCTAGTCGTTACTATATAATTCCCATAACTTAAATACGTATCAATCGGTACATCTGGGAACATAGTTAACCCAGTACTGTACTCGATTCGGGGACAATGTTAACCCCGTGACACTTCTAAGGACTCAGATTGTGACATTGCTTAGAGTTTGACAGTCAATTTAGTTAAGGTGATGAAATTATAGCTCGGTTTGACACCCCGTTTGGCCGTGGGGCCCGTTCCCGGTATTTCGGTGCCGGAAACGGTAAAATCGGGTAAAATTACCCAAATCATCCGAATTATTTTCGGATGATTTATTTTTACTTAATTTACTTAGATTTATGAAATAGTCCATTTTTAGAGTTTTCATGTACCAGTCAGCTCGCTTATGCGAACTTTGCCGGTTTACACGTTTTAAGCTTTAAAAACTTGTTTTTTTTTTATGTTCTTTTTAGCACAAATAATTACCCGATTAGTCTCGGGTCTTGTAATTTTGCACAAAACTTAATTTGACAGTAAGGAATTTTGTAAAATTTTCCCAGATTTATTTTCCTATATTTACATTTATTTATCTATTTTTAAATCTTATTAAAATACTAAATATATCAAAAATACCAAAACACTTTAGAAAACTCCCAAATTTTTCTGGGATGATCTCTATCATCCTCATAACTTTCTGGAAATTTCCCAGATTTATTTTCCTATATTTACATTTATTTATCTATTTTTAGATCTTATTAAAACACTAAATATATCAAAAATACCAAAACACTTTAGAAAAATCCCAAATTTTTCTGGGATGATCTCTATCATCCTCATAACTTTCTGGAATTTTCCCAGATTTATTTTCTTATATTTACATTTATTTATCTATTTTTAGATCTTATTAAAACACTAAATATATCAAAAATACCAAAACACTTTAGAAAAATCCCAAATTTTTCTGGGATGATCTCTATCATCCTCATAACTTTCTGGAATTTTTCCAGAATTTAAAACTTATTTTTCAAGCCATTTTCACCCAAAACCGAGCTAGAAAGCCCTAGAACTCGTTTCACCGAAAAGCCTACTTAGACTTTTCCAACTGAGCTCAAATTTTGTGGGTGACTTTTATATGTTATAAAAAGCTTATCTTAAATTTTCCGGAATTTTTCATCATGTTTTGCTATTTTTCACTATTTTTGGCCAAAACCGAGCATTAAATTCACCAAATATTCATCTTTTATCCAAAAATTACCAAAAATTCACAGATCTCATATTTTCATGTGTAGATCATCTCTGTGAAATTTCGTGACCCGACTCTAGGCACACGTAAATCTGTCCATTTTTCATAAACACACGAAAACCGAACTATTTTGTGTTTTCTAGCTTTAGATCGCAAGGATCTCGGTTTCTAGCCTTTGCTAGCCGCTAGATACAACACTTACAAGCACATCAACACCACACCAAGCAAGTTATACCACAATCAAGCCATTTCTTTCCTAGTGTCGGTTAAAACATCAAAACAACGATTTTGACCGTAAAAATCCGTTCTCGACTCTTTTTACTCAATTCTTGGACCAAGATCCCTTGTATAACTTGTATACATCTCTTGGTCATGCAAGAGTCGGTTTCATCTCGGATTCTCACCCGTCTTTCACATGGAAACTTCATTTGACAAGATTTCAACCGTAAAAATTCATTCTAAACACTTTTAACTAATTACTTGGATCAAGATCCTTTGTATAACTTGTATACATCCCTTGATCATACGAGAACCGGTTCCATCTCGGGTTTTCACCCATATTTCACTTGGAACCCTTTTGTTCTTGCAAAAACAACTCAAAACTAAGTAATTAACACCAAAGATTATGTAATGTAACATGCTTATACCTTCAAAATCTTGGTTAAACTATGATGATCTTGGAAGAAAGCTTGAAAGTGTTAGAGATTTGAGAGAGTTTGAGAGAGTTTTTGTGAGAGAATTGTTGTAAAAAAAAAATGAAATGTATAATGTGTGGGAAAGGGGTGGCCGGCCTAAGTGGTGGTGTGGGGGGGCCCACATCTCAAATATTGTCCACACATTTGGATTACACAATCCGGATAATGTTGTGGATAATCTGGTTCAGTTCGTTTCTCGTTTAAACTCGTAATTCGGCTTGAAACGAAATTAAAATGGTCGTTTTTCGGGTCAAAATGAAATTTACATAAAACTGATTTAAAAACTTTAAAAAACTTAGCCCATGACATTAAAACATCATATTATTAATAATTACGCATCTTTTTCTGCTTGATTGATCGTCTCTTGCTTGGTTTGGTGTTAAAGGTTTCGTTTATCGTACCGACGTACAAATAAATCGAAATCCTTTTTCTGTGCTATAATTCACTTATCCCGAAGCATTAATACCTCGTAAATATCACTAAACATTATATACTTCAACTATAATGTAATTCCCGATTTGTTCGGGTTTCAATAATCGTTCATTGGTTAATTGTAATTCCAATATGATTCACTATATAATTGAGTATGATTCATACTGTGAACCATATATATTCGTATAAACGTGCTATAACTCATATAATCAATATTAAATAACACGTAAATAGTATATTCCGGCTAGGGTATACCTGAATTTGCCGGAATCGTTACATTCTCCCCCCGTTATAAAAATTTCGTCCTCGAAATTTTATGCGTCAACTACTTCCTTTTGAGGAAATAGGTGGGGGTATTTCTTCCGAAATTCATCCTTTCGTTCCCAAGTAAATTCTGGGCCTCGTTGCGAATTCTATCTAACTTTGACCAACGAGATCTTATTGTGTCTAAGTTGCTTGATCTTACCGTCCACTATTTCGATGGGCTCCTCTACGAAGTTGAGCCTATCACTTATTAGAACACCCTCTAAGGGTAACACCGATGTCTCATCCGTCAGACGTCTTTTCAAATTCGACACATGAAACACGTTATGAACTGCACTTAGTTCCTCAGGCAGTTCTAGTCGGTAAGCTACCGGACCGATCTTTGCAGTAATAATGAATGGTCCAATATATCTAGGGGCCAACTTCCCCGCCTTTCCAAACCTGACCACTCCTTTCCAGGGTGATACTTTCAAATATACCTTTTCACCCTTCTCAAATGACAACGGTTTTCGACGGGTATCAGCATAACTCTTCTGCCGATCCCGCGCGGCTTTTAGGTTGTTCTTAATTTCAAGAATCTTGCTGGTCGTCTCCTGGACCAGATCCGATCTAATGATCTGCGGGTCACCCACTTCAGACCAGCAAAGTGGTGATCGGCACTTCCGCCCATACAATGCTTCATAAGGTGCTGCCTTTATACTGCTGTGATAACTGTTATTATAGGAAAATTCAACGAGTGGGAGATGTTGATCCCAATTTCCCTTAAAGTCCAGTACGCAAGCACGAAGCAAATCCTCCAAAGTTTGAATGGTCCTCTCAGACTGACCATCGGTCTGAGGGTGGTAAGCTGTGCTTAGGTCAATACGTGTTCCCAACGCTTCTTGGACAGCTTGCCAAAGTTTGGAGGTGAAATGGCTATCCCTATCGGAGATGATCGAGATGGGGATGCCATGACGAGACACTATTTCATTTATATAAATTTGCGCAAGTCTCTCAGTGTTAAAAGTATTCCTAATTGGAATAAAATGTGCCGATTTGGTTAATCGATCCACGATTACCCAAATCGCATCATGACCTCGGGGTGTCTTGGGGAGGTGTGTCACAAAATCCATTGTGATCTGCTCCCACTTCCATTCGGGAATTTCTGGCTGTTGCAACATTCCCGAAGGTTTCTGGTGCTCCGCCTTAACCCTCGCACACGTCGTACACTTGCCGACGTATGTGGCTATATCCTTTTTCATACCTGGCCACCAGTAAAATTCTTTCACATCCTTGTACATTTTATCTGATCCCGGATGTATGGAATATTTCGATTTATGTGCTTCATCCATGATCAAATCACGAAGGTCATGGAGGGTCGGGATCCAAATCCGATTTTTGAAATAAAGAATTTCGTCCACACGCTGTTCGAAATTCTTCTCATTCCCGTAAAGTCCTTCTTTATCCAATTGGCCCTCTTTCAACGCCTCGCGTTGAGCGACTCGAATCAAATCTGAAAGGTTCGACTGGACTATCATCCCCAACGCTCGCACACGTAGTGGCTTGACTCGATCCTTTCTACTCAAGGCATCGGCTACAACGTTAGCCTTGCCAGGGTGATATCGTATGTCACAGTCATAGTCACTCAGCAACTCGACCCATCTTCGTTGCCTCATATTCAGTTCTTTCTGATCGAATATGTGTTGCAAACTTTTATGATCAGTGAATATGGTGCACTTTGTACCGTAGAGATAGTGTCTCCAGATTTTAAGTGCAAAGATGACTGCTCCCAGTTCCAAGTCATGAGTAGTGTAGTTTTTCTCATGAACTTTTAACTGTCGAGACGCATAGGCTATGACCTTTTTATTTTGCATTAACACGCATCCTAACCCTTTACGGGATGCGTCACAATATACAACAAATCCATCGTCTCCGTCGGGAAGACTTAAGATTGGCGCTTGGCACAATCTTTGTTTTAGCGTTTGAAACGCCGTTTCCTGCTCTTCACCCCATTCATATTTCCGATCCTTTTGAGTCAGGAGGGTTAAAGGTTGGGCGATGCTGGAAAAGTTCTCTATAAATCGACGATAGTATCCAGCTAAGCCTAAGAATTGGCGGATTTCCTTCGGAGATTTAGGCGCTTGCCAATTCTTAATAGCTTCAATCTTACTCGGATCAACGTGTATTCCTTGGTGGTTTATAACATGACCGAGAAATTGCACCTCTTGTAACCAGAAGTTACACTTGGAGAATTTTGCATATAACTTCTCCTGATCCAGGAGCTCTAAAACTAACTTTAAGTGTTGCTCGTGTTCCTCCTTACTCTTCGAGTATATCAAAATATCGTCAATAAATACAATGACGAACTTGTCGAGATAGGGTTTACAGACTCGGTTCATGAGATCCATGAACACCGCTGGCGCATTTGTTAGCCCAAAAGGCATAACTAAAAATTCGTAGTGGCCGTAGCGAGTCCGAAACGCGGTTTTTGGGATATCCTCCTCTTGAATTCTAACTTGGTGGTATCCCGATCTAAGATCATTTTTTGAGAAATAGCTCGCACCTTGTAGTTGGTCGAAAAAATCATTGATTCGGGGAAGAGGATATCTATTTTTGATGGTTAATTTGTTCAATTCCCTGTAGTCAATGCACATTCGAAGGCTTCCGTCCTTCTTTTTCACAAATAGTACAGGTGCACCCCACGGGGAATAACTGGGACGTATAAATCCCTTATCCAACAATTCCTGCAACTGGTTGGATAGTTCTTGCATCTCGGACGGTGCAAGTCTGTAAGGGGCCTTAGCAACAGGGCCGGCTTGAGGTAACAGATCGATTCTGAATTCGACCTGTCGGGTTGGCGGTAATCCAGGAAGTTCCTCTGGAAAAACTTGTGGAAATTCGCGTACCACGGGAATATCGTCCACCCGTTTTTCCTCAGAATCAGCGGTCGTCAGGCTCGCCAGATACGCCACACATCCCTGACGTATATATTTCAACACCTTGAGGTGGGATATAAATGGTATCATGGTGCCGGATTTTTCTCCCTGCACTAATACCTCCTCGTCATCCGACACCCGGATCTTGACGGTTTTCTTTTCACAGTTTATTTCTACCCTATTACGAGCCAACCAATCCATTCCCACTATCACGTCAAAACTACCCAATTCTACCGGTAACAAGTCAATCAGGAAGGATTGTTCGCTCAGAATAAAAGGGCAATTCCGAACAATCCGATTAACTATCATGGTTTTACCGTTAGCGACCTCTACGGTGTAGGGTTCTATGGTTTCACCAATAGGAAGGTTTGCTATCGAAAGGAACCTAACGGAGACAAAACTTCTATCGGCGCCTGTATCAAATAATACAGAAGCGTAATGATCAGAGACGAGGAAGGTACCTGTCACTACGCTGGGGTCCTGGCGCGCCTCGTTCGCTCCCATCACAAATGCCCGGCCTCGCGCCGGATTGGACGCCGATGGCTGACCCGCGAGTTGTCTCCCGTTTCCTCCCTGATTCAGTTTCGGGCAGTTCCTTTTGAAGTGATCCGTGCTGCCGCATTCGTAGCAAGCACGGCTAGTGGTCACCATCTGGTTTCCTTGCGGGTTCTGCTGTCGGGCTGGTTGAGTTCTAAATGGTTGCGCCCGAATAGGTTGCGGTTGACGGTTCAGGTTGTTCAGATTTGTCTTACAATTTGGTGCGTAGTGTCCAACCCTGCCACACCGGTGGCACACCACCTCCTTGCACACGCCACTATGGTGGTAACCACATTTCCCACATTTAGGAAACGTTCCCCTCTGCGGTTCTTGCCTTCCGCCCGAACTAGTCATGGCATAGCTCTGGGCAGCGGGCCTAGCTCGTTTACCTTGCTGTTTCTCTCGGATCCTATTGTCATACGTACCTCGCTTTCCCCCGGCCGACTCTCCCGTCGCCTTTATCGATCCGCTCCTTAAGAAATCATACGTGACAATACCAGCCTGTGTCACTGCACCCTCATACGTCTGGTGCCCTCCCGCGTTAACTATACTCCTCACTACTGGAGTAAGTCCCCAAATATAACGTTCCACCCTCTTTGACTCTGGGGTGACCAACCACGGCACTAATCGTGACAGTTCATTAAACCGGTTGGTATATCCCAAGTGGTCCGCCCCATGCATCTCTAGGTTCCACAACTCATGTTCCAGTTTCTGCAATTCATTCTTTGGGCAGAAATGTTTCAAAACAAGATCCTTAAGCTCTGTCCAGGTCATGCGGTTTGTCGCCGCCTGACCTCGAGTCTGTACTATGGTGTTCCACCATGTCAAGGCATGGTCTGTGAACGTACAGGTGGCGTACTTAACGACACAATCCTCGGGACAGTTGCTGATATTTACCACTGATTCTATTTTCTCTAACCATTTCACTAACCCATTCGGTCCTTCCGACCCGTTAAATTCTAAAGGCTTGCATAACATAAAATCCTTGATTGAACAACCCCTGGATGGTCCAGTGCGGTTGGTCTCTACAGTAGGGATAGGGCCATTACTGTCGGTAGCGACCACCGTAGGCGGTGCGTCATTACTCGGCATAGTGTTGTCATTCCTTGGAGGATTAGCGTTTTGTTCCCCGTCATTATTTATGGGCGTTTGATTGCTCGGAGGGGTTGGATTGGTCGAGTTATTAATACTGGCGGCGATGCGCGATACTATATCCGGTATCGCCGCCTCCAACTGTTGAGCAATCAAACGGCTCACATCTACTTCCGATATTTTCGTTGATCGTTTCGGTGCCATTCTACACAACATCAAGGAAACACATATAATTAATACCATTCCAAATTATGAAACACAAAACACATTCCATACATTAATAAACATTAGTACATATTACACAAACATCCATTTATATACTTCCCAGTCATCATTACATAACTAAGTTTTAATACAAAGGGCCTATGTTGGTATCATCCTCGACATAACCCGCAATGGGTCAGTGCTTGAATGATACCCAAAAGTATCGATAATGATATGCCCTACAAGAGACCCCCTATGGGCCAGTGGTTGTACTATAACTAAACAAGATTCACTCCGTGTTAGTATCACCACTAACTACTTACACGGAGTATCAAAAAGCGGTTCAAGATTCTACCATCCAACACATCTACACATGGTGGTAAACCAACCCCACCAACACCGCCACCAGCACCACCAACACCGCCATCATAACCCGCATTCGGGTTTCCATCTGGTCGATCAACCAGTGGGAGTATGAGCACTCCCTTTTTAACTGGTTAATAGCATACTGGTGGTCCAGTATGCTGTCCCCGAGGTACGCCCGCCTCTGTACCCCCACGACCAGGGCGGCAGAGTGCTCGTTCACCTGCTCGGTGAGAACACGTAGCCAAGCCGCCAAGTCCCGCTCCTGCCTTGAAGACCCCACACAGGTAGGGTTGCAGGCTCGGGTTGGGGGCGGGAAGACTCGCCCCGGTGGTATGTGGATCTGGGTGGGGTAACAGTGGGCGGAACATACGGGGCACTGATCCGCGCCGTGAGGCGGGGACCGTGTCTGGGGGGAATCGGGGCGGTCTGTGGTGCGGGCGGGGTAGGAGACCTGGTAACCCTAGCAGGGGAGGGTACACTAGCACTCCTAGCTGGGGTGGTCTGTCTAGAAGTACTATGACTAGCCTCCGAAGGCTCGGAGCTGGGTGCTACACTTGGGCTTCCAGAGGCCCCGGAACTGACCTCTTCCGGGTCCTCTTCCGTCGACACACTAGGTGTTCTTGCCATTTTTACCTGCACACAAGTTAACAAACATATAGTCCGTTTTCATAGTGTAATTCATAATTAAATTAATCATGCACTTACTTATACAATTTTGCCACATAATAATATTATTATACATTTACACATATGTTGCCAATTTTACCTATTTAAGTCCCCTGTGACTTCCCCTGAATTCCCTCGTGCAGACAAGTCTGTTATTATGTTCCGGACCATAATAACCCACTTGTCCATCCAAGTTCATCCCGATCTCGTCACAATATATTATTAGTTGATATTCAGATCCTATAATACTTGAGCTACTGGTTATATTTTAGGTATCTTTTTCAGACATCCTAATTCTTGATAACCAATGGCTCTGATACCAAGTTCTGTAACACCCCGTAACCGCAGCGGAAACGTACACGGGATGCAACAGACACATCTGATATCAACAGCATTGCTTATAAAGAAAATACCACTACATTAATTTATAACATATTACATTGTTGCGAGTTTCATTACTGTCTAGGTGTTACACACATATTTTACCGATAAGACATTAATAAATTCATTACAAAACATAGAGCAGCAAGCTTCCAACAGGTAGCACAGATAGTTAAGCACATATCAATCATTCCAACTTGGGCATACCTAGAAAACATGTAAAGAAAACGGGTCAACTACGAATAGTTGGTGAGTTTCACTAATTTAAATAAACACTGACAAATCATTTTAATAATCATTTATTAACAATATAATCATGCTGGGAACTATGTTACCCCAGGACATTTCCATTAACTTTCTGGGAACTATGTTACCCCAGAACAAAAATAACCCCTGGGAACTACGTTACCCCAGAACAATAATAACCCCTGGGAACTATGTTACCCCAGAACAATAATAACCCCTGGGAACTATGTTACCCCAGAACAATAATAACCCCTGGGAACTATGTTACCCCAGAACAATAATAACCCCTGGGAACTATGTTACCCCAGAACAATGATAACCCCTGGGAACTATGTTACCCCAGAACAATAATAACCCCTGGGAACTATGTTACCCCAGAACAATAACACATGATAAACATTTTGTATATTCTGTGCATCAGACCATATATATATAAATGTACAAGTATTTCCATACGATCGGTATGTACTTAAATACTTAAATAAGACATGTTTTCCGCCCCGGGAAAATATAATTAAAACAATTCATTAAAAGGGGCTCGTGAAAACTCACCTTTTTGTGAGTCGGTGAGTAATATAAGGAACAGCTACGTGCCTGGATCTGTAATATAATATCTAGTCGTTACTATATAATTCCCATAACTTAAATACGTATCAATCGGTACATCTGGGAACATAGTTAACCCAGTACTGTACTCGATTCGGGGACAATGTTAACCCCGTGACACTTCTAAGGACTCAGATTGTGACATTGCTTAGAGTTTGACAGTCAATTTAGTTAAGGTGATGAAATTATAGCTCGGTTTGACACCCCGTTTGGCCGTGGGGCCCGTTCCCGGTATTTCGGTGCCGGAAACGGTAAAATCGGGTAAAATTACCCAAATCATCCGAATTATTTTCGGATGATTTATTTTTACTTAATTTACTTAGATTTATGAAATAGTCCATTTTTAGAGTTTTCATGTACCAGTCAGCTCGCTTATGCGAACTTTGCCGGTTTACACGTTTTAAGCTTTAAAAACTTGTTTTTTTTTATGTTCTTTTTAGCACAAATAATTACCCGATTAGTCTCGGGTCTTGTAATTTTGCACAAAACTTAATTTGACAGTAAGGAATTTTGTAAAATTTTCCCAGATTTATTTTCCTATATTTACATTTATTTATCTATTTTTAAATCTTATTAAAATACTAAATATATCAAAAATACCAAAACACTTTAGAAAACTCCCAAATTTTTCTGGGATGATCTCTATCATCCTCATAACTTTCTGGAATTTTCCCAGATTTATTTTCCTATATTTACATTTATTTATCTATTTTTAGATCTTATTAAAACACTAAATATATCAAAAATACCAAAACACTTTAGAAAAATCCCAAATTTTTCTGGGATGATCTCTATCATCCTCATAACTTTCTGGAATTTTCCCAGATTTATTTTCCTATATTTAAATTTATTTATCTATTTTTAGATCTTATTAAAACACTAAATATATCAAAAATACCAAAACACTTTAGAAAAATCCCAAATTTTTCTGGGATGATCTCTATCATCCTCATAACTTTCTGGAATTTTTCCAGAATTTAAAACTTATTTTTCAAGCCATTTTCACCCAAAACCGAGCTAGAAAGCCCTAGAACTCGTTTCACCGAAAAGCCTACTTAGACTTTTCCAACTGAGCTCAAATTTTGTGGGTGGCTTTTATATGTTATAAAAAGCTTATCTTAAATTTTCCGGAATTTTTCATCATGTTTTGCTATTTTTCACTGTTTTTGGCCAAAACCGAGCATTAAATTCACCAAATATTCATCTTTTATCCAAAAATTACCAAAAATTCACAGATCTCATATTTTCATGTGTAGATCATCTCTGTGAAATTTCGTGACCCGACTCTAGGCACACGTAAATCTGTCCATTTTTCATAAACACACGAAAACCGAACTATTTTGTGTTTTCTAGCTTTAGATCGCAAGGATCTCGGTTTCTAGCCTTTGCTAGCCGCTAGATACAACACTTACAAGCACATCAACACCACACCAAGCAAGTTATACCACAATCAAGCCATTTCTTTCCTAGTGTCGGTTAAAACATCAAAACAACGATTTTGACCGTAAAAATCCGTTCTCGACTCTTTTTACTCATTTCTTGGACCAAGATCCCTTGTATAACTTGTATACATCTCTTGGTCATGCAAGAGTCGGTTTCATCTCGGATTCTCACCCGTCTTTCACATGGAAACTTCATTTGACAAGATTTCAACCGTAAAAATTCATTCTAAACACTTTTAACTAATTACTTGGATCAAGATCCTTCGTATAACTTGTATACATCCCTTGATCATACGAGAACCGGTTCCATCTCGGGTTTTCACCCATATTTCACTTGGAACCCTTTTGTTCTTGCAAAAACAACTCAAAACTAAGTAATTAACACCAAAGATTATGTAATGTAACATGCTTATACCTTCAAAATCTTGGTTAAACTATGATGATCTTGGAAGAAAGCTTGAAAGTGTTAGAGATTTGAGAGAGTTTGAGAGAGTTTTTGTGAGAGAATTGTTGTAAAAAAAAAAAATGAAATGTATAATGTGTGGGAAAGGGGTGGCCGGCCTAAGTGGTGGTGTGGGGGGGGGGGCACATCTCAAATATTGTCCACACATTTGGATTACACAATCCGGATAATGTTGTGGATAATCTGGTTCAGTTCGTTTCTCGTTTAAACTCGTAATTCGGCTTGAAACGAAATTAAAATGGTCGTTTTTCGGGTCAAAATGAAATTTACATAAAACTGATTTAAAAACTTTAAAAAACTTAGCCCATGACATTAAAACATCATATTATTAATAATTACGCATCTTTTTCGGCTTGATTGATCGTCTCTTGCTTGGTTTGGTGTTAAAGGTTTCGTTTATCGTACCGACGTACAAATAAATCGAAATCCTTTTTCTGTGCTATAATTCACTTATCCCGAAGCATTAATACCTCGTAAATATCACTAAACATTATATACTTCAACTATAATGTAATTCCCGATTTGTTCGGGTTTCAATAATCGTTCATTGGTTAATTGTAATTCCAATATGATTCACTATATAATTGAGTATGATTCATACTGTGAACCATATATATTCGTATAAACGTGCTATAACTCATATAATCAATATTAAATAACACGTAAATAGTATATTCCGGCTAGGGTATACCTGAATTTGCCGGAATCGTTACAACTATGTAGTGCTATAAGTCCCTTGCTTGCATACTATAACCATTAGCTAACGTAGTTAGCCACATGAATATACGAATAGTACTATTGACGTTGACATTTCCCCCTACTGTTAGGTTAGTCGCGCTAACCTCCGATATTGCATCGAAACAGGGTGCGTATATTCCAGCTGTGAGATTTGAACAGGGCAAAAGGATATAAGTCGTGGTTTAGTTATAGGCTCAGGGTTCGTCATATTAATTCGTAGATTTAGCTAGTCTACAGAGGATCATCGTATTCGTTTCAATAAGTTATCGTATGCTTGTTTGCGAACTGATTCAACAATTTATGAACACATGATTCCATAACAAGTCTTAAAAACTTGTGAACTCACCAACCATTGTGCTGACTTTTTAAACATATGTTTTTCAGGGAATTAACAACGCACGTAAGGAATCATGAAGACGGGACCTCAGTGCATAATTAGGATACCATTTTGATGTTTAACTTCTTTTGTTTAAAGCAAGTTATGGCTTGCAAACACTTTAAAAAATTATGGGTATCTTAATTCATGTATGTTGGCGATAAGCATATGCTTACGGTATACATGACGTCACACGCTTGCGGTTCCGCCCTGGCGGGATGTGACAGATTGGTATCAGAGCCATTGGTTATAGCGAACTAGAAGGTCTAGTCTATAACTGGTGACTCAAATAAATTTTTTCTTTGCATGCATACACATTTGCATAAGCTATACTACATTGTATGTATATTGTTGTCACATGGATTTCGGCCTCCTCATCCGCTTACACTATGTTTCGTGACATTTTAACTATCATTCTCCTAATCGCCACTATTCCATGAGTTGTAATTTGCTAGTGTTCGAAATCGCACCCACCACCTATCCTGACAGCCATTGGGACCCGCACCCGAGTGGTGACTTGATACTATATTCTTAACCACTGAGGAGTCGGGATGACTCGACAACCTCGATGTACCTTTATGGAATGAGAACCGGTAACTCCAATAATGGGAGTACCGAATTGATATATTTCTACCGTAAAGTACGTCTCACGAGACTGCGATTCAGAGCTTGCAAATCGGGTACACGACCATATGGTGCTTCTATAATACGTGTGGGCGTATATCACACAATGAAGCTACCTGTCAGTTTCTATTTGAAATCTTACGCGATGACGTAGAGGCTAACATTCACGAAGCGGAGTAAACTAAATTTAAAAGACTACTCATTGTTCCTACCGAACCATTCGTGTAACATCCTATCTTGAGCACGCCTATCGATGGAGTGTTTCTAATCGTTCTGTCCTACATAACTTTGGTCCATGATTATTAGTAAAACTTTTATTGTTCATGACAAAGATTTAGCATTCAATAATGCAACTAAATGGACACTTCGATTCCCTTAAATGTTAGCTCGAATATGGAAGAAACTAGGGTGACCATGCAAAACAAATTATCATTATGGGTGCACACGTAATCATAATGTGAAATGCATGAGAATCCTGGTGAATGCTATGGTTCGAGCATATGTTCAAATTAGTCAATGTTCATAAGTTAGTTAATCGAGATTCCATCTCCACACATAACAAATCATGCATTAGGGTAACCATGACCATATTCTGAGATATAACAATGTACCTTCGTTTAAAATTCCACCCTTTCATCCTAATTGGTTAAGACAAAGAACCATAATCAACATGACTTGTCATGTACTATGTTAAGATCATTCTTCGATTTTCGGGTCTCTATACCCAAGACGATGTTGAAAGTCATTCGTGGCGGTATTATTATGCTGTGAAGTAACAGTACATAATTTCTCTCACATAACATGTGCCTCCATTATTTGCAATGTGTGTTTCCTATTGTGGCACATGTCAATTTGTGACTCCACTACCTCACTTCATTTGACGAGTTTGAAAGATTTGTAGTAATCTTACTTTAAAATTAACTAACTCGACTTCTATGTGGCCAACGCGTTGTATGGCATGGTACAAGAGAAATTTTCTCATTACTCTTGCAAATGGAATCTCATCCTTCAAAGTAAAACTTTTTGCACACACCTCCTGGTAGCTTTATAACTACTAGAACTATCCGGGCAAGTGCAATCCCTACCAACGTCTTCGACATGATTTGCAATATGCCTAAAGAATCTAATGTACTTCGCTTTCATTGGAACTTTGTAATAATTGGGGAACTCCCTTAATACAACGCGATATTTCCCCTCGTCCTACGCATTACATTGATTCCATTATTGTCTAATCTATCTTGACGATTGTCATTTGCATCATGATCCTTGCATTTATAATTATTGCTCCAACGATCTATAATAATCAAAAAGAAAAAAAAAAGTTTCGCTTGAGCAACCTTTTGATTTACAACAATAAAATAATTATTTCATAATGATAGGACCCATCGTATATCGTTGTGAGGCTTGCTTGGTAGTATTTCCCTAGTTCAAACGAGAACGGATTGCACCTTCCGATGCTTATCCGACACATGCAAATCAAGTTACTCTATCTTATCTTACCCTATGATGAAAGTTGGGTATGATTTATTTTTAAATATAATCATATTACCTTTTAACCTGGCTTTCGTGTGGTAGTCGGAACTTGTAATCACATAGACAATTTCTAGCCTTACTAAAAATTTCAAACTAGAATGACTTAAGAAACTCTCTCTGAAACCTCCTAACCAAATTGTATGATCTTGTGCTAACAAATTTATATCCCGACACTCACGTCGCATAAAAGTCAGCAAATTTCCTATAAAGTTCACATAGTTTTATGAAAAAGAAGAAGAAGAAGAAGATGTTAAGCGTTCAAACAACATTCAAATCGGTCACCGACAACCAATTACTTCATCTAACATGATGATAGAACCATTCATCTATCATTATAAACATCGTTAAGCAGTCTTTCATGAAAATGATTACATTCGTATGTATCAACATCACTAATTTTGTTCTTGCATTCCCGTTCTAATAGCTGGATATGCTTTCTCTCAAATCTAGCCCTATTTATTGTTATTTTGACTTTCATGTGACAGTCTGGTTCTAAACATCTTAACAAAGTATTAGTTTTATATAAGATTTCAAACTAGATTGCTACAAGAAATTTCAAAACCAATTTTCGTGTTTAAACCATACGATTTCGTGTTAGATAATTGTGTTTTTGTCATCACGACCCATTTATATAAAAACACTCAAGTCTGAGAACGTTCTTTTGTAAAGATATACTTACTACCTAGGATTCCAAATTAGATATCTTAAACCTATTTTATCGAGGATATCCTTTTAACGTAAATATATTGTATAAATATTGGTACATGAAATTTTTATTGGTATATGAAATTTTAAAATATTATACAAATTTAAAAAAAATGGATGTTATATACCAAAAAAAAGAGTTAATTACCACTTTTGGATAAAATTCAGTAGCGTTCAATAACAATTCTAGTACGTTAACATTACTGACGTTACATTATATTATTAAAATATAAAATTCCAAAAATGGGATTTTCATACTTGTGGACTATAGTTATTCTAAAACCATTTATGTATTATTTACACATTCTGGGGAGTAAATAAATTAAAATATTATTTTCACATTTTCGTGCCACCTGATCACGTACAAACTTACTCATCCTTATTCAGTAGCTACGGTCATTTGAGTCTTATTTTATTCAATAACTAATTCTCTATCTACTAAAAATATGTTCCACAAAACCCAGGAATCCAATAAGTTTACCATTAAATGTTCCTCCTAATAACTCTACATCACTTCGTCTAATGCATATGATCATTATCTCATCTCAATCTCTTAACTAACTTTTCTTTTACATCCACCCTCAAACTTTGCAAATATATTGGAGTTTGGTAAACAATATTTTGCATTACTCCCATATCAACATCCATATAGTTCTGAATTCTTTTGTCGACTTGTTCCAATAAAAAAAATCCACATTTCTTTATTCAATCTTCATGATCACGTGAGTCTTAGCAAATCCCATGACAAATTATTTGTTAGTTATAAGATTTTAAAACCTTGAGTTCATCATGTTCTTGTATAATGGTTCCCGGAAATGATTCTAATTCACTCCACCAAATTCTTATGATCATTCAAATCTCATTTTGACCTTATAGTTATCTCAGTGTCTACACACTTTTATTCCATGGGGGTTAGACAAATTAATTTTTCCTTACTTCTAAACCAACACACTATTTGTTGGTTCTAGGGCCATAATGATGTAAGCTTATTCGGAACTCAAGTGTAACACAAAGGAGATTGAAATATTATTTTCCCTAACCAGCAATTCCCTAATGTTCGCTTAGAGAATAAGCGACACTATTTATTGATCAAATCCAATAAACAAATTTTGGTACTAGAGGTTTAAAATAATCGATAGTACCGGTAGGCTCAAAACGTCATAAGACATCCTAAATCATAAATAATGATTAATAATTCTAGAGTCTTGTCATCCATTTCAATTGTTAAAAGCTTAGCACCCGTTACTGATCATGAAGCGCATCGTTTTAGTCTAAAATAAATAACTTCGACTTCTACAACTTTACTTATTTGCTTTCCATGTTTATTTCTATGATTTGTAATATAAATCAAGTAGAGAACACATCCATCTATGCGAACCTTGAATTTGACGCACTTATCTACATAAGTTTCTCATGCAAATCCTAATAACTAGAAATATACGATCCTTTTCGTGGCATCACTCTTAACCTCTATGTTAAGAGTACATATTAGAAAAGTTGTCCTTCTCCCTAAACCACTTCAACGGGATTGAAATGTAACCCTATTCATAGCCAAGTTAGCGTTTGAGAGCTAACAAATTCGGATACTCCATCACATAAACTATATGATTAAATCCGCAATTGTATTCGCGCTAAGCCTCTTGATTGATTAACCGTTAGCTTGAATTGATCCTTTGTTCAGATTTAAGTTCAAGACTTTCCATGTTTCAACCTCTATAAAAGCATCACAAGTCACACATGTTACGTGTGGACTATACATCTAGTAAGGTCTTACCTATAATTACATCCTTGTTGTCTTTAATAGTGATGATTGACATGCCGATTATATGAAAACGCTAAAATTCCTTAAAGACGTGAACTATTTACTATATGTTGCAAACTTCTAAATAAATCATTGTCACCGAGTCTTCACTCTATCGGCCCTAAAACTCTGTATCAAATTCTAAATTCGTTCGCGATCCATCAATCCATATATATGTGGTGTAGTCCATACGGATTTAGACTAATATTCCTTCATACTAGCAAGATGCACTAAGATTGTGAAATAAGACATCTGAAATCTTCATTAGCCAGTCGTATCCTAAAGACTATGTTCACTCTCTGCATAATCTTTCAAAGATGTATAGATATTGTCTCCAGACCGCTTGACCAACATATTGTAAACATCCATTTCATTGGTTATGATTCACATTAGCAATCAGTTCATTTCAACTATTGAGAATAAGAATTATTGATCGCAATAATTGATTAATTATACTCTCATTTTCGTACAATGAGTGCCTTATATATTTACACACGCATATATACCCTTATGTACATCGTTTAGCCGGACAATATGCTAAAATGCCATATTAAGTTAACCTTTTTGGGAGAGACATAGGTTTGAAAATGGTGTCATACTCCATTAGTACATGCAAAAAAATCATATTCTCGTGCCTTGATCTTTTGCATAAATTCCGATGCAGTCAAATCTTCATTGTTGAAATAATTATTCTCTTTTAGAACCATCAAGAAAGTCGAGTAGGAACTCGGTAGTGCACTTTTAATGGTATCAATTTTATCAATCTCAGAAGTTTCCAATCTCATATTATCCATCTCAGCTATCAAATGTTTAAATCTTGTTGTCATCTTTTCAACAGTCTCTCCCTTAAGTAGGTTAAATTTTCTAAATTGAAACTTGAGCATAACCTTTTTGCTTTCAGCGGTGTTACCCATACTTCTCATACGAATATGTTGAAATAATGAGGCACAAATCTTTATACTCCCTACTTGATGAAAGATGTTTTCAGCTAAAGCCATAGTAAGAGTAGAATAAGCCTTTGTCTCAATTTCTAATGTTTTCTTCTCTTAAACCGAATATTGCGAGATAGCTTTAGGTGTAAAACCCATTGTCTCATCTCCAATCATTGGAACGGTGTAAACCTCATCCAAGCAATACGAACAATCAGGGTGAACTGATCCTAGATGAGCACGGAAACGGGGTTCCCATTTAGCAAAATCGCTAAATTTCATCAAACGTGGACACTTTGAATGTGAACTGATCTCGGTATCCAGTTGTAACATTTGTTGCATTAACATATTTTGGGAAGCTAGTGCATACATACCAGCCATGTTTGCTAAATGACAAAGTTCTCAAACTCTAAGGGTTAAAATTGAAAATTATATTTAACGAACGATGAACAATAGTAACGAACTGTTAACAGTAGTAACGAACTATAAACAGTAGTAACGAACTGTGAACAGTAGTAACAAACTGTGAGCAGTAATTGACGAATCACAACTTAACAAAGTTAAGGTTGATTAGGTGACGAATCAGGAACAGTAATTTTGACGAATTGATGCAACGAACTAAGTCAAATAACGAATTAAGTGGTCAAACGAATCAGGTGAATTTCTTTAACGAATCACTAAGTGTTTGCTTAGTAAATCAGCTACAGTTGATAACGAATCAACTTGTAGCGAATTAGGTAGTTACAACGGTTGTAACAAACCTCTGACAACAAATGCCACGTGGCAAAAGTTGTTATAAAAACAGTTAACGAGGTGAGACACGTGTCACACGAACTAGTTGACACGAAGTAGAATACGTAGCGAATTGGTTCACGAATCTGCTGATAATCGTAAAGAATTAGCTAATGACATTAACGAATTAGCCACAAATATTAACGAATTACGCTGAAATATTAACGAATTAGACTGAATCTTCAAATCTTCAAACCTTCAAACTCATATTTTCCAGAAATCTGGAAAACGTATGAGCACATAGCCCAGTCACAAATATGTATTACTCACACGATACTTAACCAAATCACTCAATCAAACTACCAAAATACTCGTAACCACATCGTGAATCCAACTCGCATCATCCCGTAACTCAATTAACAATTAGTCTCGTATCCGATCTAACCAAAACCAATCCCTTGTTTTCGGCATAAAACAGATCCAATCCAATAACCACACCTATCCAAACCAAATCTCAATTCCAGTTCACTACAATTTCCCAATACCTTAACACACTCAAATTCAATCCAAACAATCCATTACTTATCCAATTAATACTCAATTTGATCCAAAATCAAACTGAAAAGAAACTTAACACAAACACTATCAATTATCAATCTAATAAAACCAATTAACATCCAAATCAAGCGTAAACGAGCACCGAAAGCTCTGATACCACTTGTTTGAACACGTTAATCCGATACACAGATCTCAGATCTGGTATATATATATGATTAACCTCTTAATTAGGATCTAGTTAATAATTACTCTTGATTGTATGTTGTATATGATATATTAGTTGTATGTATGTGAATAAGATTAATACTAGATTGAAGCTTGAGAGGAGATTTTGGCAGGGATTCGATAATCTAACTCAAAACTTAACTTAAACAGTGGACTGAAGCCATTATAAATAGAAGATGGATCTAGTTCGTTACACATTTCGTAATGAACTAGCATCCACTTCGTTACATACACTTAAATGAAATAAACTTAACGAATCACCCCCTGATTCGTTAAACATCCTTAACGAATCAGGAGGAACATTAACTTAGAACTAGTTCGTTAAACATCCTTAAAGAACTAGCCTATACTTTAACGAACTACAATAATAACTTAATATTTTATTACATAAATAAAACGAAAAATACATAAACGATAGATACAAAGACTCGAGACGCAAAACCGTGTACTAACACAATAGGTAGAGTTCATGATGTTCCACTCGCGTTTGATTAAGCATACTACCTAAGAATTCTATTAAATAAGGTTATAGGGCCTAATTCTTTTGAAGATATTCGAATAGTGGATAAAGTTCTATATGAAAATTTTCGAGACGTATGTTATAGAAGAGGGATTTTAATTATGATAAGGAGTGCAAAGAAGCCATTGAAAAACAAGTCATACTTCCACATAATATTATCTCCGAAATTTATTTGCTACAATGTTGATAACATACAGTTTATCTATACCTCATTTTGTTTGGGAAAGCACATTGTCACTTTTAGTTGACGGCATTCTATACAAATAACAAAACGATCAAAATAATCCACGTACAATTTAAATAATTTTAATGTTTTGTTGGCTTTACAATAATTATTTTGCAAAACTATTTTCTTTATACTATTCTGATTTGTTGTTGTTATATACTTTTATAGAGTTGAATCTGAACGAAGAACAGCTAAAGAACTTAGCATTGCTTGAAAATGTAATTTTTTTAGTTTCTAACAATTCAACTCTCGAAATGTATAGACGGATGCCTTTTCCAGACCAGGATTCTATTTGTAGAGCAAATAATCCATTGATGGTTGAAGAACTTTCCTATGATACCGAAACCATGTCTAACGGATTTAATAATCTATTTGATTCGTTAACAGATGAGCAACGAGGTGTTTATAATGAAATAATCATGTATGGATTGCAAAAAAGGGTGGTGTGTTTTTTGTTTATCGATATGGTGGTACGGAAAAAACATATTTATAGAAAACCTTATCTTCTTCCATAATGTCAAATGGAGAAGTTGCATTGAACGTTGCTTCTAGCGGAAGAGCTTATTTCTTATTAGAGGGTGGTAAAACAACACATTCAAGATTGCTCATTCCCATTAATTTAACTGAAGATTCTCGTTGTAAGGAATTATCAAACATAAATAATTTTATTACTTGTCATACGAATCTTTTTGTGAATATATAGTGTATACTAATTTTTCAATATGATTTTTATTTTAGATTCGTTGCCTTAAACATTTTTTTAATTGTTTTTTTTAAATTTAGGTTAAGGGAAATACATACGTGTATGAATTATTGAAAATACAAACTTAATTATTTGGGATGATGCACCCATGACTCATAGGCATGTTTCTGAAGCATTGGACAGGACTTTAAACGATGTTATGACCACTGATCCCGCAAATACTTCAGAAGCATTATTTGGAGGTAAGGTGGTTGTTTTTTATGGTGATTTCTATCAAATTTTCTCCGGTGTACAAAAAAGTACCATAAGAAAATGTGTAAATGCTTCAATAAATTCTTTGTATGTTTGGTCAAAGTGTAAAGTTTTTAAACTTACAAAGAACATGAGGCTTACAGTTGCATGTTGGTCTTCAAATGTTGATGAGATCAAAGAGTTTGTTGATTGGCTTTTGGATATAGGTGAGGGGAACGTGGGTGGTCCAAATGATGAAGAATCAGTTGTTGAAATTCCCAACGACCTTCTAATTTTAAACTCATTAGGTCCAATTGGTGATTTAATACAATTTATCTATCCTAATATCTTCGATAGATTCGATGAAGTTACTTACTTTCAGAGTTTCAGGATCGGGCACTATTGGCACCTTTGAATGAGGTGGTTCAGGAAATTAATGAACGTATGTTAGAACTCTTTCCAGGTGAAGAACTCGAGTATCTAAGTTCTGACAGTTTAGATAATTCTGAAACTGTTTCTGATGATTTTGATCCATAGTTGTACTTCCCCGATTTTTTAAATGGGATAAAGATGTCTGGAATGCCAAATCGTAAATTGGTTCTTAAAGTGGGTGTCCACATTATTCTACTAAGGAATATTAATCATAAAAAGGGATTGTGCAACGGTACTCAACTACAAGTCGTTAGTCTCAGTAGACGTGTAATTGAAGCTAAAGTTGTTTCGGGTACTAATATTGGATATCACACCTTAATTAGTCGAGTTAGCCTTACCTCATCTGATAAGAAGTTTCCTTTCAAGTTTAAAAGAAGGCAGTTTTCAGTTGCACTTTGTTTTGCCATGACAATCAACAAAAGTCAAGGTCAGTCATTATCAAGAGTTGGCTTATACCTAAAAGATCCAATATTTTCTCATGGTCAGCTTTATCTCGCTTTGTCAAGAGTGGAGAGTAGAGACGGCATTAAATTAGTGATACTCAACAAAGAATCAAATATTACAAATAAAACAACAAATGTTATTTACAAGGAGATTTTTGGAAACGTAGTGTCATAAATATTATCATTGGTATGTATTTGTTACCTTAATTTTCAATTAAAACTAAAAAATCTTTTACTAATATGTTTTTTTTAAGGTGTTTTATGCCCACTTATGTTATTTAAATTCTTATACGATGCGTAGTTTTTTTATAACATAATTACTTCTTATGTTATATAAGTACTTTGAATATTTTTACTATATTTTTTGTTTATTGAATTTTTAATTTATTATTTTATTTAAAATAACGATTTAATGTACAAAAATAAAAGTCAGATAATTATCTAAATTTATTAGATATTTTTATCTCTTAGAATTCTAAATTTCTAATGTAAATGTTAAAAAAATGTAATTATTGTTTTAATATAACTTAGGTTATGTTTTATTAACAGTTATAGTTAATTTTTAATGTTATTTTCCTAAATTATTTAAAATACTATCTAATAAGAAATCTCAAAATAGGGTTATTATGAAGAATACTCTTTTAGATACGTATAATCATTCAGAATATTGAAACCAAACAACCGTTGTGTCATTAGTATTCGTAATATTGATTTCTAATCGTATTTTGTTTATCATACCAAAAGTTTTTCAATATCTCTAAACAGATCTTAATCTATCTTAATGGCCATGATTGTTTCTTGGAAATATTGTACAGGGTTGAGTAAATATGAGTTTGTGTTTAGCGATTTATCTACACTATAAAGGGATAACATCCAATCGGTATGTTGTTCAATAACCTGTTGAAACACCAAATTCATTAAATTGGAATTAGGAAACACTTTCCATGTAAAGAGGAAATCAATTTGATCTATGCATTACACGATGTACTTGAAGATCATGAGCAACAGGTTGTTCCTTATGTACATGTAAGGGTATTGTTTTATTACCTAAATTAAAACAAGGTTGTGATCAAGTTCAAAAATGGAAAACATAATAGTTTGAAGGCTAAATTACTTTTGCAATCGAATGATTTGATTCTGCTCAGAGAGTTGGACGTTTTGAAGCTGGCTAATGCAAGAATGGAAATAGCACATGTTGAGTTGAAAAGTGAAGTTAGTATGAAGATCAAATGGTTAGTAGAATGTGCTAACTATGAATCTGATTTTGATGATCTTTCAGGACGCTGAAATGAAGCAAAAGGTAACATACCTTCAATAAGTTTGTTAAAATTTTTATCATCCTCAGTTTATATTGTTTAGTTTTTGTACAAAATTTTGTTATTAGTCTAGCTGTTTAAATACATAGCAATTAGTGTGATATTAGATTAAGTAGATTAATACAGTCTATCTTATATACATCATATGCTATTTACTTGTCTTTTGAGTTTTTCGTTAAAGTTAAAACAAATAATAGATACTCAAACCTGTTTATAGTTTGTGATTATTATTATTTTTAAACTTTAGATATTTCACTTGTCAACTTTATTAATCTTCAAATGAAACTTATTATGAAATATGTTATGATTTTAATTGTATAATTAATTAGGCTTTTGTTGTTTTTTTTATTTTCAGGTGATGAAGCAAAATTAGTTTCTTTTGGTGGAATGTTGAAAAACTTGATGGTGAGTTAATACGAAAGAACATGTTTATGTCTTCGTGAATGGTCTTTGGTTGTTCGGTGTACATTAAGTTATCGTAACTTTGAACTTTTAATATGTAGACAATCTAAATGTTTAACCTTTTGGTCAAAAACTTATGTATCATATTTGTGTTTCATGAATATGTTATCTATCTATATATGGTTTGTTGATATGTTTTGTCAACCGTGTGTAACACGGGTTAAAATCCTAGTTACTCAATAAATGATGATTATAACCATTTATTTTGAAACTTTCTTCAACTTATGAGTTAATGTTCAAATTAACATGTGAAAATTATATAAGTGGAAAATTGATGGGTTGAAAGGCTGTGTGAACATGCTAGTTGAATGTCATGTGTAGTTGAATGTAATGTGAAAACGTTGTATTTCTTTAATAGCTTAGTAGGATATATCGAACGATATTCACGTGGGTATTCTTATATAATGTTTGTATTGTTAAGGCAAATCTACAGAAACAAACGAATCGATATGGATGGCCTATTATTGATGACAATGATCCAAACATATAGATATTTTTAGATTAGAAGGTAAATCATCATTTTCTGGTTGGTTTATAACATTTAGAAGTGCAATAACTTTTTTTATATATAATTTACTATAAAATAATTACAATAAAGTGGTAAGCAAACGAACAACAAGCTGCGCGATTAATGTCATTTCATAGTCACGATGTTCCTGACAGCCCACGAAAATTGGCGAGGTGAGGATAAGTTCAGTTTATTGCTTGCTTACAAAGGGTCAAGTCTCTTGCCCTTTTAAAAGAATGTTAGAACTGCATACTCGAGGTTTACAGCCCTCTTAATGGCTTTACAATTGCAATATACAGAGGTGACGGAGGAACTACAAAATGATGGGTGAAGTTTGTTTTAATTTACTTGAGTACATGTTTAACCATTCATTTATTTACTTTATATGGTTCTAGATTCGTCCTATTATGTGTGTTTATTATAGGTTATGGTTAACTAGTGAATCATTTGAACATATCAAATAGCAAACACGTACGATTTAAAATGGCAGCAGTTACACTTCGTTATAATGGTTTGGACATATATATTCAACAGTTTACATTGTTGCTACCTGCTGGTGCTCATGTGTTGTCGCCTATAGATTGGTTGGTTACGTCTAGATTTTTTCACAAAATTAATTTAGCAATATAATAAATATAGGTGTGTTATTTTGCATTTTTTTTTCAAGAGAAAGTGACGTTAGGGGAGAAGACCAGATGTAAGCACTTTATATGTTGTCAAATTAAGTTGATCCAAACAGCTTGTAGATAGATTACCTACTTCGGGTCTTGTACGTACCATCAACAGTTCAACACCTCCTTTTCTTTCAATCATAATGGCAATGCATTAAAGCCCTATTGTGCTACAAAAATGCTAAAGTATGTTATTAGAAAAGTTGATTGCTAAATTACTAGATCGAACATTGTCTTTAAATGCATTGATTCATTTTTCTTACTGTTAAATAATAACACAACCGTTTTATATATTTAATTATCATTTATATAAGTTTTCGAACATGAACCACGTAAAATATTCTACATTTTATCACTAAAAATTTATATTACGCGAACCCAAGGTGATACATGGATGTGGTTTCATGTTACCGTGTATGACTCCTGTCATGTATTCCAACTAAGAAATTAGATGCATTTTGCTGGAATAAAGTGAGATGCACAAGCCAACGTGAATACACGACCATGGTGTTTTGTTACTCGTGGTAATAAACATAACTAAACACATGAAAAGATAACTACTTTTGTCGCCCCTGGGAGCGGTGTTCGCGCCCCTTTTCGCCCAGATTTGTAGCCCACTACACATGGCCTACGAATGAGAAACAATTTAAAAGAACTGAGTTGACATAGATTCAATACTCTGTTAGCATACCCGGACTATGACATTGATTCAATACTCTGTTAGCATAACCTGACTATGTAGGTGTTCTGGATAATTGTTTAATGTGGGGCGTTATTGATTCTATTTAACTTAAATCATAAAAAGTCTTAATCCAAATCTTACGTTAACAAATTTCTAGAATACTTATCTTATGAAATTAATTTGAACACGTTACCAGAAATTTGGCGTGTTAACACGCATAAGCTGTTTTTGTATATTTATTAACACCATCAACTGACTTTTCAAAAGCAACCACACAATAATATACAATAAAATATAGTAATATTCAAACGGAACACTATTTCCAAATTTGAAGTGTAATTACGTCTAACAAATTTGTTCTAACATATAGTTTTTATATAATACTAACAAAATTACTTATCCAAATATATCCATGATATTTAAATTATAATATATTTTTCTTCATTTTCATGTATATATCATAAAATAATAACTATGTTTTATATATAATTATACTACTTTATTTTCATTATTAGCACGCTAATTTAAACTTATCGTACGTTAATTTTCTCAACGTATTCGTAACATTTGTTATTTATTATGTGTTATTAGGAGTGTAAACTATTTGAGCCACTTGTGAGCTATTTGAGATCGACTTATTAAAAGTTCAAATCGAGCATAGCTTAAATAAGTCGATGCCCTACAAATTAACAAGTTTGAGCTTCACTTATCTTCTTAAAAATTTGTTAAACAACTTTTTAAAACATCGATTATCTAACAATTAAACAACTAAACAAAAATATTCGATGCTTTAAATACTAGTTTACATTCCATTATATTTTACATGTCAATAGTGAATCTTCTTAACCCAATTTTAGAGAAGCATGTGAATTAACAACAGAAAATCTAATGGTCACACTCCAAGCCCATTATTATTTTAATCTAAAAAAATTAAAATTAGTTGCACGTAGAGGTGCATAAAAAACCCGAACCTGGAATTGGACCCGAAAAAAAAATCCGGAACCGGTTTTTATTATACCCGTGTTTTTAATACCCGAACCCGTAAGCGACCTTATCCGTAGGGTACGGATAAGGTATGCATTTTAGTGCCAAAACCCGTACCCGAACCGGACCCGATTTGTACCCGGTAATGCCCAAAAATCCGAACCGGTTCCATACCCGGAACCGGATTTTTTAAATACCCGAAACCGGGTTTTTCAAATACCTGATCTATACCCGAAATTACGCGAAAAATAATTGAAAAATACCCAAAAAATACCCATTAAAAAGTGCAACCCCTAAAAAATTTCAATATATACCTAAAAAATACCCGGAAAAAAAACACAAAACTATGGTTTTTTCAATACCTTGAAATAGGGTATTCAAATACCCGGTTTTAGAATACCCGATTCTATACCCGACCCGAACCCGATATATAGGTTATGGTTTTTAAGAAAATACCCGGCCCAAACCCAACCCAGGTATTACTAATACTCGATTCCATACCTGAAACCGAGTTTTTTTAATACCCGATTGGTGCACCTCTAGTTGCACGGATGAATAGTGTGGTAAGATTAGTTTATGATTTTGTTTTCAAGTTTTCAAAAATTACACCTTTAGTGCTCATTAAATAAAAGTGCTCATTATTCATTCAGTAGTTTAACGTTTGGCACGTGTTAACAGTTAGGGCTGTTCAAAAAGCTCACGGCTTGAAGCTCGCTCGAAAAAAGCTCGGAGAAAGCTCGCTCGAAATCGGCTCGATTGTAAACGAGCCGAACCTAGCTCGACTCGATTTCTAAACGAGCCGAGCCTGAGCTCGCCCCGGCTCGAATCGAACTCGCTCGATAGGCTCGCTCGATTGGCTCGAACTATTTTATTTTAATTTATTATATATATACACACACACACACACACATACATGCATATAATTATCGAGCCCAATTATTTTAACACATGGGCTTTCCTTTAATCTAGCTCAATTTCCTTTCTCACTCCATAGTTCATATTCATAATTCCATATACTGAGTAACTGAGAGATGAGACTTCATAATTCACACACTCAATAATCAGTATACGTTCCATTTTCCACGCTAACCCTAGCTGCTCATATTCACCTCCGCTATCGGCCGTCACTCATAGATAATACTTCTCTGCTTAATTTTGTATTTGGTTTGGTCTAGACTTGTTGAACATATTTTGTTTTCGATGGTGTTATTAGACGTATTTATTTAGTTTGTATTTGGTTGGTGTTGATCTTAACGTCATATTTATTTATTTTAGTTTGATGATTGCATATAATTTTTAGTATTACAGGTAAACTCGAGCCAAATCGAGCCGGACTGAGCCGACTCAATTTAAAACCGAGCCGAGCTTGAGCTCAAATTTTTAGCTCGATTAAGAGCTCGGGCTCGGCTCGATTAAAACCGAGCCGAGCTTGAGCTCAAATTTTTAGCTCGATTAAGAGCTCGAGCTCGAGCCGAGCCAGCTCGATTGATTATCGAGCCGAGCTTGAGCTTGCCTTGGCTCGGGCTCTGCTCGGCTCGTGAACAGGCCTATTAACAGTTAACACCCAATACATAATTAAGTAACTCATTACCTATTTGCCTAGTATAGTGATATGATATTTGACCTTCTAAATGAGATGATTAGTTCAAATTCTAGCTGATGCAAATGCAAGGTTAAAATGATTTTTAAAAAAATATGATGTAAAAAAGAGCAAATTACCCCATCCAAACAAAAAAAAAGGTTAATTTCTTATTTAGGTGTTGGATATTAGCTTATTTAGGTATGGTTGACGGTAGTGGCGGCGGACGGTGGGTGGTGGTGGTTGCAGCAGACGGTGGGTGGTGGTGCACATTAGATGTTGGTAGGATAATAGAAAGTGTGAAGGTGGTGGATATTAGCTTATTATTTAAGACTATATAAACAGTTTTCATATTTTTTTTAAACAAATTGTTTTCAGGAACTTATGTTTGCGCGCCCACAAACATAACCCTCCTGCAGACGTTTGGAGCAAAAACAAACACAACCTTAATGATTTACATAATTAGTTTGTTTTGTAACAATGTTTTCTAATTTATTTTTAATAGAATTATCTTTCAGAAAAAAAAAAAGTTATTTTATGAAGTTAACACTTTTTTAATAACTTAGTGAACAATTTGGACTATATATACACTTTCTAAAACTTGAAATTATATTGGTAATATATACTCGCTAGTTGCTACATGAACCATTTATTAATTTGGACATTTGATATACAATTAGAAGTTTATAAGAAAGATTGATGTAAAATAGTTAGGGTACTGGGTATAGATACGGCTAGTTAATCAATTTTGTGCTATCTCATCGGTAGCGATTGCATATTGGCTGTGTTTCATGTTGCCTAAAACGAGCACATATTAAGTAGTTATTAACAATTGTAGTGTGCGATATTACTCACCTTTTCAATGTTCCACCGATATATTTAAGCAACTAGATTTTATGGATGATGGATTTAAAACAATTTTAAAGTTTAGTTACTATTCTATAGAGTAACTGGTATTTACACCCCCGTGTTGCGGCGGAGGTGTAAAACCTAGGTGTAAAACCTTGTATTTACATATCCACTCCACTCGAAAGCACGGAGTTACCACCATTGCCGCCTTTGTTCGCCATCCTCTCTCCCGCAGCCAGTAACCAACGTTAAACATCAAGAAAACTGAACAAAAATTAGACGTAAAAACGTTGAAGCACACACGCTCATTGCATCGTGTTAACACACATAAATTAGACCGGAACATAAAGTATAGAAAAAAAAATAACTAAGTCAATTTAACTTATATACTTTGCGATGGGTCAGTTGAACGGGAAAATAGACATAACGTTCAACCACACACATGCGTTGTAGCGCGTTAACTCGTTAAATTCAAACGTAAAAGTTAAACAAAAAAAACGTAAAAGATGAAAAATATAAAGTACCAAAGTTGAAAGTGGAAAAATGTTGACAATTAAAACTAAAATGTGACATATATTTGTACTATGAATAAATGTTGGGACCAAAAGTAAAAATTAAAATAAAAGTTATATAAAAAAAGAATATTATATTGTACACACTTAGATGCACAATATACAAAAGATTAAAACATAATTCTTCCACTTTTATTATTATATAAATTGTCCCATCTATATATAATGGCATTAGGCTATATGTAATGAAGGTGTTATAAAATAGTGTAATTTGCGTCATGTGGCGGCTAGTTAGTAAATAATTAGTTTTGTTTTTGGGATGCAATTGTGTTGTAGCCCTTATTGTCACGTCACCTTTTTTTTATTTTCTTTTTATAAATAAATTAAACAAATAAAAACCCATTAAATAAAATAATTTGAAAATACATTGAAATTAAAAAAGAAATACAAGGAAAAAATACATAACAAGAAAAAAAACATAACAAAGAAAAATAATAAAACTAATATCCATAATGTAACAACTCGATTTTTCCATTTAATATCTTGTATCATTTACCCTATCCATTTCATAGATCGGGTATCTTAATCAATAAATATCGTGAAGTTATGCCTTCTTATTTTCTTCATTTTATCATTTATCATTATTATAACTTTATTATATGTGCAAAACAAACTCTAAACTAAAGTTTTAACCCCTTTATAACAAAACATGAAAGTTTAAGGGCCTTATTGAAAATATCTAATAATATATCTTATTAACCCATCCAAACCCGGTCCACCAGGTACCCATACCCGACCCGATTAAAATACACTTAAACTCGATGTTAATTCTTGATCAACAAGCTTCTTATATTGGATATTTATTTGGGGAATCAAAATACTTTCCTAAACCGATCATACCGACACTTTAAATTAGGAAATCAAGATCAATACGATACGAATTGACTTAACAGTTAAACCGTCATAACATTATTTGGTATTATACCTTTTTTGTTCATCATAATGCAATTAACCCCGTCTGCACATCCCTTGTTACATCGCCAATTAAACCCCCAAGGTTAATTATAATATCACGGCTTCTTGTATCTGTTCTATGTCGCGTTTCTAGCCGGCTCTATATCAATAGCCCTATGCTCAATCGGCTAAACATTTAACGTATTGTCCGATTGTGATTTCTAGGGTTCTTATCTGATTTGGGTTATTTGACCTTATGTATATATTTTTATCGTTTCTGGTTATCTCTTGAGTTAGACACCAGCCAAGTTGGCTGGTGCAATTGGGCTAAGTCCCGGGGGGGGGGGGGGGGGGGGGGGGGCGTTTTTGTTTTATTTTTGGTAATAATCCAATTTAAGCTCATATATTAATATATTTAATCATTTGAATTATATTATAAATATAATAATTAATTGACATTTTATTAAAACCGACATATTAACTAGTCGTTTTTCAAATCATTGATAAAACACACACACACACATATATATACACATATGTATGTATATATGTGAATAAATAATAGTTATTAATAAAAGTTTTAATAATAAAGACTTAAAAAGGTTTTAGTTTAAAATTATATAATAAAAAATATATAGGCTTGTTTTATATGCTAAAATTAAACATTGGTCAAGTATTTGATAAAAAATTATATTTTAAATAAATATTATTATATACAATATTAGTCTAAAGGTAATCTTTATTAATAAATAACAAATCTAACTAAATTATTATTGCACAAATATCGATCGATCTCAAATCATTATTAATATATATTATTTATTACGACTTTAAATAAAATAAATACTTATAGTTAAAAGGATTTAATTTTGTTACAAATATATATATCTTAATAACCTTTATAAAATAAATTTTAAATAAATTATTTTAAAAACTCATACCCGTTCATATCTCAAATCTTTATTAGTCTATTTATTAATTCGTAGTATTCTTCGATCATCACTCTTGCTTAGGGTTTTCCCGTTGGTTGATAATCACACATTTGTTCATTGGTTGAGCCAAAAATGATATCATCCACATAGACTTGTAGTAGAAGCAAATCGCTTCCTCTTTTATTCTAAAAGAGGGTCTTTTCAATAGTTCCTCTTGAGAAACCATTATCAAGTAAGTGATTAGATAACTCATCATACCAAGCTCTTGGAGCTTGATGCAATCCATACAAAGACTTGTTCAGTTTATATACATGGTTAGGATAATCAGGGTCCTCAAATCCTGGTGGTTGAGTCACATACACTTCCTCTTCTATTTTTCCATTTAGAAAAGTAGATTTGACATCTAATTGGAATACTCTGATGTTCTTTGAGGCAGCATAAGCTAAAAAGATTCTTATAACTTCAAGTCTTGCTGCAGGAGCAAAACTTCCTCAAAGTCAATCCCTTCTTATTGTAAGCATCCCAATACAACAAGTCTTGCTTTGTTCTTAATCACAATTCCTCTCTCATCCCTTTTATTCTTGAACACCCATTTTAATCTAATGGCATCTCTGTTTCTTGGCCTATCTACAAGTTCCCACACTTGCAGATCTCTGAATTGAGCCAACTCCTCTTGCATTGCTTCTACCCTACAATTGTCTTTCAATGCTTGAACAATGTTCTTGGGTTTAATTTGGGATAGAAAGCAGGAGTACAAACAAATGTTTACAGATTCAGATGCACTTCTTGTAACTCTTTCATTGATATCTCTAATGATGTTCTCAGGTGGATTAATTCTTTCAACATAAGAAAATTGAAAAATTACATCAGTAGACAAAGTAGAGTCAATACTTGAGTCACCGAGATCTGGTTCATCAATGACCAAATCAGTTGTTGCATCATGAAACACTGGTGCTTCTCCATTATTCAGTTGTGAGGTAGATGCATCATTGTTTCCCATATTCGGGCTTTGAAATAAGTCTTCAAATATTGCTTCCCTTGCAGCTTGTCTTTGCACTTCATCTTGGTTGCTAGGATCTTCCTCATTTATGACATGATCATCTTGAATCTATTGATTGTCTTGATTACCATGTTCTTGATTCTGTTCTGGATTTTGATTTTGTTCTTGATCATGAACTTGATCTTGAACTTGTTCAATTTCAGCACTTGAGGGATTTTATAAATTTATATTCATTTCTCTTTCCAACAACCTTGGACCACACCTTGTCCAAATCCAACTTCTTCTGATTATTCTCTTCAATCCCACTTGTCTTGTAAAATGAATCATCAAAGTCTTCAGGATAAATCTTAAAAGACTTGATTACTTTTTCAAGATCAAACAGCCATGCAACACCATCAACTGTATTGAACTTATTTTCATTGAAGATTACATTTGAAGATTCAATCACACTCAAATGGTGTTTGACATATACTCTAAAGGCTTTGAGTGTGTTGAGTAACCAACAAAGAAGCAATCCTAGGATTTTGCTTGAAACTTGTTAAGATAATCCTTGGTGTTCAACAATGAACATTTGCAACCAAATGGTTTGAGAAACTTGATGTAGGGCTTCCTTTTAAACATAATCTCATAAGGAGTCTTGTCTTGACTTTTGTTGAGAAGGACTCTGTTCTGAACATAGCAAGCTGTGTTGACTGCCTCTGTCCAAAAGGTAACAGGCAGGAAGGCATCTGCCAAGATGGTCCTTGCAGCTTCAATGAGTGTTCAGTTTCTTATTTCTGAAACCCCATTTTGTTCAGGATTTCTAGGAGCTGTGAATTGTTGGAGAATTCCCTTATCATTGCAAAACTCATCCATAACCCCATTCTTGAACTCAGTACCATTGTCACTTCTCATGACCTTTGCCCTTGCATCCAATTGATTCTCAACCCTTGTTATATAATTTTTTTATTAATTCAGCAGCTTCATCTTTGGTACTTAGGAAATAAACCCAAGTGTATCTTGAAAAATCATCAATTATTACTAGACAATATCTCTTTTTTCCAATACTTGGAAGACTCACAGGTCCAAAGAGATCCATGTGAAGCATCTCAAGTACTTGATCAATTGTGTTGATGAGCTTTGTATTGTGTGATGACTTGTGCTGCTTTCCCTTTTGACATGAGATGCAATTGTCATCAATCTTGAACTCCCTTGTAGGCAAACCAATTACATGCTCACCCTTCACAAGTTTGTTCATGTTCTTTAGGTTGACATGACAAAGCTTCCTATGCCACAATTTGGTTTCATTTTCAGTGGTCTTTGATACAAAGCATGTACCACCTCTTGAAATGGCATCTTTCACGTTCAGTTCATATAAATTACCATTCCTTGGAGCATCATCATAATCATGTCTGGAGGGATTACAAAGTCAGGTTTGAGAATAAAGCAGTGAGAGACATCAAACCCAACTTTATAACCTTTATCAAACATTTGTGAGATGCTCAAAAGGTTATACTGTAATCCTTCCACATAAAATACATTATCAAATTTGACCTTTCCATTAGTCAAGATCCCTTTGCCCACAATTTTTCCACCATTCTCATCACTTTCAAAAGCAACTAGGGCTTCAAATTTATCTTCATAATTCACAAGTGACCGTTTATAGGGATGCGTACCTCCAGCAACAACAAGTCATGTGACTGGAATATCCACTGTCCATGGACCATACTTCATTAACTGGTGTGGACTGCCCCTGCATAAATTAAAGAAATTGATTAGTTGGGTAATGAAATGCAAGCTGAATCACCTTGCAAATCATTTTTGTCATTGAAAATTTTTGCATTGGTGTTGGGAATTGGCTTAGGATCTTCATAAACAATTTCACAACCATCAGATTCATCTTATTCATAACCACTGTCAATTGGGTTTTTTACATAAGGAATTATGCTTTTGCACTCCTGAACCAGATAATCTTTTTCAATTGATACATCTCTCACGTATGTTTCTTTTGACATTTGAACTTCACTCCTTGGTTTCCAAAGAAAACTATGCGGTTCAAATCCATGTTTTAACACAAACTTTTCATCACCATTTAGTTCTCTTGACTTCTTTCTTGAGAACCCGCCTTTTTTGTTGTTCAATACATCTCTTGGTGATTTTTCAGAGTCATCAGACTTCACTGACTGGGTGTCATTCTTTGGAACAATCCTGATTGATTGTGTATTCCTTTTCATCACCACATCAGGTTTGTTGTGTGCACTGTTCCTTTTCACTTGATTTACTATATCTCCTTTCAATTTTCTTATCAACTGCCACAATTACTTTCTCATTCTTCACAACTTTTGGGTTATCATCTTTTACTTCCACTTCCTCACATTTCTTCCCTTTTCCCAAGTAGTCCTCATACTTCTTCTTATATAGACTAAAATATTGTCCAAACTTGGTTCCATTGGGAACATGAAACGGTTTGAAAGTGAACCTTTCATGGCAAGAATTAGTATGGTGACCATACTCATCACACTTCTTACACCATACATTTCCTCTGAAGCTTTCATGAGCATTTCCTTTCTTGAATCTTTCACTTGGTCTGGGTGGTTCAATTCCAAGTGTTTTCTGAGTTTTGAGACCATCAAAATCAATAGAGAATGGCACAAATTCTTCAATCTTAATGTCTTGCCTCTCCACTTTCCCTTTCACAAATTTTATCTTTTCTAATCTCATTGGTTCGTTGTCTAAACTCCCTTTGTACCTTGACTGCTTTTTTTTTCATAGTCTTCCATAGTTTCAACTTCTCCGATGTCAAATAATTCTTGACTTGAGAAAACAGGGTACACTGGAATGAATTGACTACTTTCAAAGTTTTCTTTAGGCTTCTTTTTGTCATTGATCTTGATCTTCCTTGGAATTTCTTTGCTTGGTGGCTTTACAGAATTATAAGTCACCTTTGATTTCTTAGAACCTTCACATATGTCAAATGACACATGTTCCCTTCTCATTTGTTTATTATGTTTCTTCATCTTTGGTATCAGAGGAGGTAACAATAGAAGTTTGTCAATGAAACTTGTTTTTCCATTTCTTTTGCTCTTGAGATCATCATCACTTGAGTATTCATCACTAGGATCACTCAAATCATCAACATTTAGACATTCTTCATCAAAATCATCTTCTGATACTTGAATTACTATTGACTCTTCTCCTTTCAGCTATGCTTTCACAACAAACTCTCTATCTTCATTTGCTTCTAACATGTTGTAATTTTCAAGGAATTTCTCTGAATCTTGAAAGACATCTCTTAACTGGTTAAGGTATGCTTCCCTCTTCTCTTTATCAAATTTCAAAGGGTAGTTGTTGTTAAAAGGTGGAGGAACAACCTTATACTTGTCTTCTTCTTTTATCTTATTCAAAATGCCACAAATATTACCAGTTGACACCACATTTTTCAAAAATTCATTTTCAACTTGGAGTGTTATATACCTCACTTTCTCCTCAACCACCATTTTCTTCAAACCTTTAATTTCAGTCACATATCTTCACTGAATTCTGTAACTGTCAATACAATCTTGTTCAAGGCTTTGAATTCTCTCTTCATAAATAACCTCACTTGCTTCATACACATTCAACATACTTTGTTTTCTGAAGCATTCACTATCAAGCTATCCTATTTTCAAATTCAAGGATTCAATGGTTTCAAGCAATTCAGATATTGAGTGTGAATGTACCTGTGAAGAAGATGATTCAGCTTCACTTTCAACTTTAGTTATAAATGCAACATTGGCCTTGCTTATATCATTAGCATGATAACTCCAATCAAAATCACCTTCTTGTTGAGCAACAAGTGCCACATTTCCTTGGTTTCTAGGCTGGTTTTGATTGTTTCTGTTGGTATTGTTAAGAGCATTTGGAGGGTTTTGGTTGTGTTTTCTCTGGTAGTTCTGATTTTGAGGTACAACTTGCTGATTGTTTTGCTGATGTTGCTTGTAGTTGTTGTTAAAGTTGGGGTTATTGTTGAAGTTGTTGTTGTAGTTTCTTAGCTGGCCTTGCTGGTTTTGATATTGGTTTCTTGGTTGTTGGTTCTGATATTGATTGCCTTGGAAGTTTCTTGGTTTATTGCATTCCCTTGCAAAGTTTCCTGGTTGTTAACAGTTATAGCATATTGCTTTAGACTTGTCAAACCCAATTCTTTCATTTGGACCTGACACAAGAGACCTCCCAGTCCTATTGAACAACCTCTTACTTCTAAGAGCCAGCATTGCATCCTGCCACTTAAGATCCATGTCTTCGAGATCATCAGTATCAATCTGTTCTAAATCATCTTGAACGACACTCATATGGATCATGTTCTTGGCTACAAAAGCATTATAGGAATCTGTGAACATAGAAAACAGGGCTTGATATTCACTTCCTTGACCACCACTGCTACCAAAATAAGATGCATGTCCACTAGCCAAAGAGGCAGAATCATTATCATCAATAAGCTAGACATTGAACCTTGACTGTCCATTCTAATTACTAGAACTCCTAGTAACAAATTCTCTTGGTGTTTCACCACTATGCTCACTTGGTTCTTCAATAATTGGGATTTGTTTTTGGTTCTTAGTAGACAAGTTGCCCGTTGGAGCAATCAGTGCATTTGTCATTTGAAAATAGGGCTTATCTTCCCTTATCATCTCATTCTCAATCATCTAAATTTTTGCTGCTTGAAGAAAACATACCACATCATCAAGCTTCAGCTCTTCATAATTTGGTTTATGCCTAATAAACTTGCTTGTAGTATACCATTCTTTTGACAGAGATGACAATAACTTTGTGTTCAAGTCAGAATCAGTGACCACATAGTCTGTTGTCTTGATATCATTGGCTATTGCTAAGTATCTCTCCACAACTGACTTTAGCCTCTCACCATCCTTGTATTTGAACCTATCAAGCTGCTTCTTAAGCCTCTCCTTCTTGATTTTCTTCAATTCTGAGTCGCCTTCAAACATTTCCAAGATTGCATCATACATGGCTTTATCAGTGGCATGGTGAGCCACCTTAGTCGAAATTTCCCAAGACAGTCCCAATTTCAACATAGCAAGAGCTCTATTATCCACTTTATTCTCACTTCAATAGCTTGGTTGGCATTTCTTCCATCCAGTACATATGGTCCATTTTTTATGGAATTCCACATGTCAACATCATTATATCACACCGCAGCCTCAAAGAGAACTTTCCACTTTATGAATTTTTCCTGTCCATGTAACCTTGGAATTTTGTTAGTTGAGACCTCTTGCTCGTCGTGTCTAGACATCTTTTTGTGATTTTAAAAATGTTTGTAAAACAGAGAAGATCAGTTGACAAAACTTAAGAAGATTAAAGACAATTTCTTAAAACTTAATCAGATCTGTAGAAGAAATCTTTAGATCTGATGAATCTGGTCAGTTTACAAGCAAGATCTAGAGTAAAAATTAAAAACTTTAATTCAAATGAGAGAAATAAAACACCCAAATATTTTAGATCTGGAAGGAAATGAAGAACAGAGCAGCTGACGTCATACTTTAATGAAACAGTGTTCTGCTTACGTCATTCTTCTTCTTAAGATCTGCAACAGTTTTTTACCTTAATAGCAGCAACAGTAACTCTGATACCACTTGTCGGTCCCTCTAATAGGATATATCACTCACAATAAATGTCGTAACCCGCACTATAAAGTGTTGACAAGAAGCTTAACGACCTACTATATAAGGTAAGAACAATAGTATGTTAACGGCGGAATCACTAACATGCTAAATGTTGCACAATAAATGCTAAGGTAATATACACACAAACATTAACTCAAAATATTTCCATTTATAGAAAGATTCATACAAATGCAAATCGATTAGGGTTTCTGTATGGAATGTTTTTCCGTACAAATTAAAGATTAGCCGTCACACTCAAAGTCAGGAATATTATCAGGATATTTCAGGGTGTGTGTCCGTAGGACGTGCGACCTAGACCATTCTATTTATAGGCCTGCCTCCTGACAACTGTCATTCCTTCTAGAAACCCTAATGATTGTTACATAATCAGAAAATCATATTACAAAAGATTTTAAGTGTAAAACAAGTCTTTGAGTAAGCTTTGCAACTTTTGTCTTCTTCGAGCAGACCTGGTAACCAAAGTGTGCTCGGGAACTATTCTCCGGGTAGACTTTACTTAGAATATTTTCCAATGAAAATATTCTCCTAGCAGACTTCAATCCTCTTGACCATAGCAAACTTTGCTCGATATGGTCCCACGAGCAAACTTGTTCTTCAGAAATCCTTACAACTCTTTGTTAATAAATAACTTATTAAGCAATCAAAGTGTGTTGGTAACACTGTTTGCTTGTGCTAGTAGCACTGTAGCTTTCTTGAGTTGAACCTTGCTGGAGAAAGTCCTTAGTTATAATTCTTGATTAACTTTCTTCAAGCATGCTCGGACAAATGTTTATTAAACAAACCTTGCTAGATATTCCAAGATATTTGACTTCATTAGCTTGGTTTGGTCAAGGGTTTTCTAGAAAGCAAACCATGCTTGACATGAAGAACAACCTTGCTAGACAAAGTGAACCATGCTCGGATTGACACTTAAGAAGACTTTAAGAAGATAACCTTGCTCGGAGAGAAAAATACCTTGCTATGATAAGTCAAATCATGCTCGGAGGCCTAAGTGTGCTCGATGTCCATACTTAGCCTTTATCAAGGAGGTTGAGAAGATTCCAATCTTCTTTTAAGCATTTTCTAAGCCCAACAAAAATATTGGTAGATCTATCGGGGTGACGCCCCCACTCGCGTTGGTTTAATAGTGGGAATATTTTGAGTTTGGTACGTTTCGAGTTATCAAATTGGTAGTCATACACCGTTGTACTTTTAGCTAGTCTACAACTAACACTTTTTGTGCAAAAAGGTAAAATGTTGGTTTTGTTTGTGGTACCGTGTATAGATCGGTATAGTTGGGAATATGATAGCTGTATTGTTCATACAAAATTTTTTTTATCGGTAAAACTCACCAACATTCGTGTTGACAAAAATTATTTTAATATGCTTTTTAGGTAAATGACGGTTTCGCGAAGAGGAGCGGGAAAGATGCGTGGGTGTTTGAATAAGTTGTATGTTGAACTAAGTTGTCGTTTTTAATAATAATAGCCGTGTAAGACTCTGATATTTAAATAAATATGTTTATTTTAACATAATTAAACGTTGTGTTGTTGTAATTGGCTATCGGCGTCTGTCACCACTCGAAAGGCTTAACCTTAGTCTTCCGCATATTATCATTATGGGTTTTCAGGGTGTGACCGAAATTGGAATCAGAGCCAATCGTTATAGAGAATTAGATATTTTAAAAATTTTTATATTATAATCGAATATTCAAACACACACTCGTTACCGCCCTGAAAGGCTTAACCTTAGTCTTCCGCTGATTATCATTATGGGTTTTCTTGGTGTAACCGAAATTGGTATAAGAGCCAATCGTTATAGAGAATTAGAAAATTTAAAATTTCTAAATTATAATCTTATATTCAAACACACGCTCGTTCCCGCCTCGCGAAACAAAAGGTAAAAATGTAAGTAAATAAATATGTGTGTATATTTATTTAATTATTCATATGCTTACTATTAATGCTAACAATTACTAAGAATTGGTTACCAATCACAAATGTCGTCACCACGAGCTATTATTATTCCAGACTCTGAGAGTGGGACCGAGGGTGCACCATTACCCCCGATTGCGTCACTACCATCCCTTGCCTTAGCTCATCACGAGCCCACTTCCCAATGTACTCGTTTACGGGAGTGCTCGAGGAAAGGGACGTGTGATGATTTCGAGGCAAACACCTTTACTATTGTTCCACCCACACTCGAGGCACCACCACCACCACCTCACGGAAAGGGGAAGGTATTGGAAGACATCCCTACAGTGGACGAGCGGCTGACCTCACAAGATGAGAGGTTGGTATTTAGGAGGTTACCATGGGTGACTTCAATCTACTCCTCGCCTCATTGGAACAAAAATGGCGTTGATGAATGGGCCTTTAATAATTTGTACAAGTTTGTTTGCACCTTGGATCACCACATGAAGTACTTGGAACATAGGATTGGAGGGTTGGAGGCTAGGTTGGGAGCTTTGAAGCCTAGTGTCCATGATCTCATGAGCCTCCATTAGATTTTTTGTGATTTATCTTTGTTTTTTACTTATGTATGTTATTATGACATTTTGGGCCTTTTCTGGTAGTACTAACGGGAAAACCAAGACATTTTAAGTATGTTAGGTATGATACCAATTTTGTGTATTTATAATTCTAATAGGTATCCCCACCTAAAAATTTTGGATAAAATGGTTGTTTAGTATTGTAATCTTATTTGGACATTATGGTTGCAAACTAATCATTTCCTCTATGTAATAAGAGAATTATGGCTCCTCAAACAAGAAGAACGGCCACTAGTCAAGAGACCGGAATGTCATTTTCCCAAGAAGAATTGGCACAATTAATAGCACAACATGTTAATTCGGCACTCGAACAACCAAATGTGAACCAAAACGCGGACCGAAATATCCGAAACGATGTCAGAGTCGGAATGCAAAGCAGTATATACATTTGTTTTAGTAAAAGGATGAAAATTTTTCTAAAAATCCCATAAAAGTTTAACTAGTAACATGCAATAATTAATAATAATTGTTATCAAACTATGTTAAAACAGGGAATCCAGTGCCCGGTTGCACTTATAACACTTTTCAAGGATGTAAACCCAAAACTTCTAATGAGGCCGAAGGACCACTCGAGATCATCAGGTGGATAGAAAAGACGGAGTCGGTTATGAAAATTTGCGATTGTACCCCAGCACAACGAATCATGTATGGGGTGTGTTCATTCGAAGATGAAGCATTAGAATGGTGGAATTCACTAATTCAAAACATGGGAGAAGATGCGGCTTACCGTCTGACATGGAATGAGTTGAAGGAATTTGTAAGGCCCCGGTGCCCTACTTTCGTGTTGGAATTACTCATAAAAACAGTTTTAAAAAATCAGAGTTAATTAAAACTCTTCGCGGAATATAAAAACATCAAACATATTTTACCAAAGCATAACATTCTTGTTTAAAACATTAAAATTGTCTTAAGATAAAACATCATAACTTTTTTTCACTAGATACTAGTCAGATCAGTCCATGTCATGTGTCCCCTCTCAAGTCATCTCCTTCATCCTATTTGCCTGTGTGCATACTAAAAGTCAGCTACGCTGAGTGAGTTTTAGTTAATCAGGCAACATATAATACGTTCATATAGTACATACTTAACCTGCTTTACTTTCTTTCGTACGTACATAAGTATATACCTTCATTCTTACTTTCATACTTTCGTTCTTTCATACTTTCATATTTTATCTTATTCTACATATTTATTCATACGTTTTAAAGAGAATTTCGCCCTATAACCTCACATATATTATTGGGTTCTGCCACCCTCCTTCACAGATATTATTAGGGTCTGCCACCCTCCTTTCACATATATTATTAGGGTCTGCCACCCTCTTACCATACAACCATACTTACTTTTCTTAATATTTATTTTTGAATACCTTCATATTTTATCTTACTTCACATACATACTTATACGTTTTAAAGAGTCTTTCGCCCTATAACCTCACATATATTATTAGGGTCTGCCACCCTTAAAGAGCCTTTTGACCTATAACCTCACAGATATTATTAGGGTCTGCCACCCTTAAAGAACCTTTCGCCCTATAACCTCACAGATATTATTAGGATCTGTCACCCTCCTTTCACAGTTATTATTAGGGTCTTGCACCCTCCTTTCACATATATTATTAGGGTCTGCCACCGTCCTTCACATATATTATTAGGGTCTGCCACCCTCTTACCATACATTACTTTCTTTACATTTATTGTTATATACCTTCATACTTACTCATAATCTTTTCTATACCATTCATATATCATACATACATCATTCATAAAACAATCACATAGCATACATACTTTTAGTTATATATATATATATATAAAATATTCATATACATCTACGTACATACTCTTAACCATTTCTATATTATACAAATATCAATCATAACATTCATATAGCATACACTTACCACTTAAGATAAGTGTATTAACTAAACACATAGGAGTATGCACACAGCCCCGAAAACATAACAAGGAAATGGGACTAGAAACTCACCTGGGTCCTGCTTCTTTCGGAATTCATTGTAACCCATTTCTTTAGTTGGGAATGGCTAACTGTGGTATAATTATAGGTATCAATTAACTACCTCTAACTATATCATCTAATCGAATCATCATTCTAATCGCATGACAGTTATAATCGAATGACCGTTCTAATCGAATGACCATTCTAATCGAATGACAGTTCTAATCGAATGACCATTCTAATCGAATGACAGTTCTAATCGAATGACAGATTCTAATCGAATGGCAGATTCTAATCAAATGGAAGGTTCTAATCGAATAGAATTCGATTCGATTACTTTGTCCATTTGAATCGATTACTTTGCCCATTCGATTCGATTACTTTACTCATTTGATTTGATTACTTTGCCCACTCGATTGGGTTACTTTGTTCATATAAGTAGATTACTTTTCATTTGAATCTGATTTTATTCCCATCATTTTCCATCCTTCTTTTCGACTCATTTTGCCAGTCTTGCACAATAAATGAGCCTTGGACTTTAACCATCTTATTTCTTTGCACTAACTTAGTTCAAACGTTACCCGTTTGTCCCGTTTCATTCCAAACAACTTGTTTATCCAGTATTAAAGTTGTACTATTCTGTTTTGGTAAAAAATCGATCAAGGAAAATGTAACCTGTAAAAACACACGGATCTTAACTCATATCTATAACAATTAACACTTAGATCAAATACCGTATAGGATCTGGTTCATGATTACTCTTAATTGTGTATCTCTATATGTATTATATTAGGTGTATTATATGTGTATATATTAGTAATAGGTTAATTATATGAAGCTTTGATCGAGAGGATACTTGGACATCAATTCAATATGTTAAACTCAAAACTTATATTAAACTGAGGAGGAACCCCCTATAAATAGACGATGGAATCTAGTTCGTTACGCATTCCGTAACGAACTAGCCTTCCAATTCGTTACATTACAATAAATAACGAACCGCCCCTGATTCGTTAAACATCCTTAACGAATCAGGAGGAAACTTAACTTAATGTCTAGATCGTTAAACATCCTTAACGAACTAGACTGTTCTTTTAACGAACTAACTTAATTTAATAATAAATTTTACATTAAAATAAACGATAAATACAAAACGATAATTACAAAGACTCGAGACGCAAAACCGTGTACTAATAGACACCCCCTCATCTTGAGCTCTTTGTCTTTAAGTTACTTGAAGCGTTTGGTCTGCCAATCTCTGCAACTGTGAATCCCATGCTCATGAAACACACGACCAACGCGTTGAAATTGCATTGCCTGGTCATAATCTTCACGACGCTCAATTAATATCTTATTCTTGAATAGCACGTCATTGTCGATCTCTTTCACGTTCACGAGCCACATAGGATCAATAATCTTTATCAGCTCGGTCTTTAAGCCCTTACCCAGAACAATAAAGGCCTCGCCAGTTCGGTTGTCATAGTACCAGCGGTTGAAAGATAAATACATATGGTAATTTAGCATCTTGACCGGTACACGCTTCATTGTCTTTGGAGGCTTTACTTTAAGCACCAAATTTCTCCAACCCGTCCTTGGATCAATCTCATCAATACGCTTGCGAGTTGGAATCTGTGGCTTGAAAATTTTAAACCCGTGATTGACCTCGAACAGCAGATGTTGATGAAACCAATCTGCATGTCGATTTCCCCCATTGTTCATAAAAGGTCGACACGCGAGGGTCCGAACGTCCCAACGCGGTAATGAAAGAACGTGAGTAATCTTTTCATTATACTGAATGTCGTTCTCCCATTTAATAATGCAGACCTTTAAAACTGAATCATAAAGCCATTAAATAATGTCACCTCGCACTTTAGATAAGGCCTTAAAAGATGTCATCTGATTTGCTTGAGCGCGAGCGACAGCTTCAACTTTCTGATCTTTATCCACATACCGGTATGCATCAATAATCTTACGAGCTTTCTTGTTTCGATACGCAAACCATATCTGAGTATCAGCGACAGTCGGATCTCGTATTGAATCAAATCTTGTATCAACAACATTCTTGCCCTTTGATACCTTTTCCAGATGGTCTTCGGCTGCTTTAACTATTTCTTCATTAAAATACAGGAGCACCCTGATCAACATTAGTTCGTTGAAACATATTAGGGTATTCCTCAGCCGTAATATCCTCAATCTCCACCTCCTCATCCTCATAAATAAACGATTTATTCATTTGAATAGTTGGATCATTTAAGATCTCTTCATCGTTCTCGACCTCCACATCATCCTCAACCTCTAACACGATTAATTCAGCATCATTTAGACGAAGCAGTATGGAGATCTGCTCTCGTGTTAGGGACCTTTTAACAAACTGTCATTCTTCAATCTCATCAGTATTAACAATACTTTTAACCACCCCCGTACCATCAACAAAGATGACAGTATTAGCCTTGATCATCTCAATGGGTTTTGCAGCTGTATAATCACGATAAACAATTATCTGCTTTCCCGAATCGCCGACTGCACTTGTACCAGCACCAGAAGACAAGCCGTGAGTTTGTTTAGGCTCACTTCCTCCAGTACCCAAAGCATCTGGATCTTCATCATCATTTTTAAGCTTCTTTAGTGCCTCATCCTTGCATGTCAGCTGTAAGATAAGATCCTCTTGCTCTTTTATTTTCACCCCCTGAGACTTAACAATCTCACGAAGTTCTTTCGTTTCTTTCTGGAAATAGGAGACATATCCCATCAGCTTTCATTGATTTTCTATCATACGCTCTTGAGTCATTCGGTCAGCAGACATTTGATTTTCATACAAATGAAGTAAACTCAAGACCATATTTTATATGCTGATCGTGTGACATAGCAAGAAATGAAGCAGGGATTGGCTGAACAGGTACTTGAGGACGATTAAGCCTCAAAAATGAGATATCCATTGGTGGTGGAGGCATCATCATCGGTGTTGGAAAAACCACCGAAGTAGCAGTAGTAGGTCTTGGCAAAGTAGATAAAACAGATTGAGGGATCATACCAAGCCTAGGATTAGATGTGAGCGTGGTCATCAAAGTAAGTTCTGGGGTTCTAGTAGTAAGCGGCACCGTCGGTATTTGAGGAATAAACGATCTTGGAGGTTGAACTCCAATTGAAATTCCAGCACCAGCCGACACACGTCGTTTGGACGACCCTTCACCAGCTAACTCCTTCCATTTCCTTTTACGTTCAGCAGCTGCCACAACAGCTGCCTCAGCCTCAACACATTGTTGTTGAGCTCGATCACCACCATTACCACCATCACCACCTTCATTGTCATCACCCTCAACTCCATCGTTCCCACCTTGTCCTTCCTCACGCTCAAAATTCGAGTCATCATGGATCCAGCGATCATTGGGAGGACATACATAATCTGGATTCACCAGATGACCAATCAATGTTTTGAATGGTGGATGTGGAGTCTGCTTATAACTCTTCATACGATGAACAGTATCTGTAGTCATATAATCCAACACCATCACATCGTCTTGTAGTGTCTGATCAATCACCAGGTCTGGAATTAAATTTTGTATAATAAGTTAAAGAAACCGAGGATACATCAAGAACTTCTTGCGTTGAGTCACCATAAGACATTGTTCTTTAAGGTGATAAAAATCAACTTAGAGAAGTTGAATGGCTTATTCAATGTCAAGGCAACAAATGCCGATTGTAACATAACACGACATTCATCAAAGACACCCTTACGTCCACCAAGGCAATGAATTAATACATGAATTAAGTACTTGTATTGTGGGCACAAGTACGCCTTGTTATACATTGACTTGCCCAAATCACCAGTATAACGGACACAGGCAAAAGACCACGAATCAATCTTTTGTCAAACTCACAAGGATTATCTATATTGTCTCCAAATTAGCACCCTACGAATATCATCAGTATCAATAATAATGGGTGGTCTTTTGATCGTAGCCTCAATCTGATTGTCACCTTCAAAATATCTTGCAATATTCCAAAACTGACTAATGATACTAACATATACAGCCGGTCTTGCTGTCACTGCAAAATGAATGTGTGATCATCTGATAAATGCTATTATGTCCCCAAAAACGTCCTCGTCAGCAAAATTCATACTGAAAAAAGCACAAATGTTTTGCTTTTTGTCGTACGGAAGCAAGGGCAAAATTTGTTGTTGCCGTTGTTGTTGTTGTTGTTGTTGTTGATCAGCTACAGGAGGATCTTGGTCCATATTATCGCCATTTCACTATAAAAACAAACCCGAGAATCAGTGACAATGAATATTAATAATAACATTTATAACATATAATTAAAAGTTTAAAATTTAATTATTATATAAACTTTTAATTTAAAATAATTTAAAAACTAAAATAATTTAAAATGTCATTCGTTAAGGATTTTGATTCGTTAAAACGAATTGGTGATTCATTATAATGAATTAGCTACTTCGCTATCAAGTAAATAATGATCAAATTAGATCTAACGAATTATGAATAAAGGTTAACGAATTATAGTCTAATTCGTTATAAATAACGAATGAAAATCTGATTCGTTATAATGTAAGATTCGTTATCCTGATTCATTTGATTTGTATAACGAATTGAACAAGAATTAGTTCCAATTCGTTACACAATAACGAATGGCCTTTTTAATCTTAATCTCTGACTAATTAAGTCAAGGTCAAAATAACCAAGAACATCAAAAAGTCAAAATAGCAAATTGAAATCAATTCATACATAATTAAAGATATAAATCCAAATAAATGATCCCAAGGATCTCAGAAATACATCGCAAACTAAGTCGTATCAAGCATTTGTACCAAATCATTGTACACCATAGGTTAATTAAGGTTTTGTAAATAACTTAAAACCCATGAACAAAATCAAGCAATTAACCCTGCAATGTTCATTAGGTATAACGAAAATCATGACGCCTTGATCGCCTTTACCTTATGATTCAAAAATACGGATTATAATTGAGTATAGTTATGATCGAGTTTCAAAAAAAAAATCAGTAGAGTTTCGTTACTTAAAGAAGAAGAAAGGTGAATAGTGAAGACGAACCGCCTTCACTAATCCCTATATAGTCTGACACCACACCACCTCCAATGTGCTGAGTCATCAGATTCGTTTAAATTTGAACTAATGAATCTGGTGATTCGTTATCATATATGCACATGTGGCATAACGAATTAGAGTCAAATAGTTAAAGTTTAAGACGAAACAATAACGAATTAGCTGTAATTCGTGTTTATTCGTTAAGTTATGTTTAACGAATTAGAAGTCATTCGTTACAGAGTGGCGGAAGCGAATTAATTTAACGAATTAGAGTGCAATTCGTTAAGAATGACTTTAATTCGTTATACATGACTAAAGAATTAAACTTATGTAATTTTAAATTAAATAATTAAATAAAAGAAAGAATGAATAAATAATAATACCAATTATTTAGATAAAAGATAATCAAATGAAATCCCGTATCTCGATGATCACATACCATAACGTGTTTCACACTTAAAACACTTAACTTAAAAATAGAATTAAATAATATGTAAACGAAAAAGCAAAATCTTTTTGGTAGTTTGAACTTTTAATGTAAAATATTTACAAGAAAAAAAATATCCGAAAAGAAAAACATAGAATAAAATAAATGTTTTTGTGTTTTTATATGATCTTTCAAAAACAGTACATATTTTTGGATTTTTGTTGAGTTTGAGCAGAGAATCATAATGATCAAATTGCCCTTCCATCACAGTTTTATATTTCAGCGATATTGTGACTGGTGTTAAGTCGGTCATTGATATTGTTGTCCACTTAAATATCATAACAAACCTTCAAGCATTTTTGTGAAATGATTAATGATTCAATTAGCGCACAGAATATCAGAAACTATCAGCCTCTAATCTCGGTTCAAGCTTAATTTGATTTTTTCCATATCACCCCAACTTGACTGAAGCCATTATAGTGTCTATCAAAATTTTTAAAGTTTTTAAAACCTTTGAGCAATGCATCAAGTTTCCTTTACTGTGAGTGAGTATGCATGAGTCCATCTGTCGGCTTACATCCCTGGGGTCCGTTTCTTATTAGTATTGAGACGCGCATAAGGGAGGAACAATTGTATGACTAACAGCGTATTTTGATCAAGTTAGTAGTTTAAATTGTACAAAGTACAGCAGTGATCAAGTTTAATGACTTTGGGTTTGCTCTAAAAGCGAGTGAAATATTCATGCATATGAATACCCAGATGGTTAAGCCGCATAAATACTCACAGTGTCCAGAACCCTAACGCTTGTTATTTGCTTTATTTTATTTTTGGTGATCAGACAGATATAAGGCTTGAGTATGACATGCTATTACATTTCTGCCATCTTTACCAAGATTTTTGTTAGAGACTAACATCTCTTTCAATTTGGCATATCTTTTAGTTTATACCACATACTTTACTCTAACAGCTTGTTTAAGACCTATCAATGCACCAATGATTAAGCACACAGTCTTTTAAGCTTATTTCTTGCTGTATTTGGGGTCAAACAATCAACGTACTATCATTTTCTCTTTTTGCTTCAAAAACTCAAAATTTGGAGGAGCATAAAAAATAAGTTCAATCACCCCAGTCACTTTCAGTCTATAGATTAATGGCTATCCTATCAATCTACAGGTAGATAACAGGACCAATACTTGCAAGCATGTTCCACAAACTTAAATAACCGACACTTTTCAGCGAAAGAATAAAGTACAACGCATAACAATCGCCCCAAAAACTTTCCATTATCAGGTAAATGGCTATCTTGAACGTTTACAAGTAACTATCAGGACCAAACATATACAAGTATATATCCTTCAAATATAGGTTATTGACATAATTTTCAGCAAATGTATGCAAAAATCTTTTTGGTTTTTCTCTTTACATACATAAAACACATTCTTTTTGTCTTTTTCAATTTTCTTATAAATAAAATAGAACTTCACAATCTTTTTGGATTTTCAGATTTTTCTGTACAAACGAAAAATTCACAATATTTTTGTCTTTTCAAATTTTTTAAATGTTTTTGGATGTTATCTATACAAATAAAAAGCACAATATTTTTGTATTTTCTATTTTCACCCCCTAAAATCCAAAACAAAAAGAACTTTAAAAGGAAAATAAACCGAAATAAAGATAATCATCCATGTTTCAGGATATCAGCAAGGGTTTTTAATCCATTTAAACCAGGCAAAAAATTAAAACGCATTTTGTCAAATGCTTTGGTAAATAGATCGGCTTTTTGAAAATCGGTATGTACTTTCTCAAGGTCAATCAATTTCTTTTCAAAACGATCATGTATGAAATGATATCGAATTTCAATATGTTTCGTTTTTTAGTGTTGTACGGGATTTTTGGTGATGCTAATGGCAACAGAATTATCAATTAAAATGGGAGTAGTAAGAAACTTCAACCCGTAGTCGCGCAGATGTTGTTGAATCCACAAAACCTGGGAACAGCAACTCGAGGCTGCAGCATATTCTGCTTCGGCGGTTGAAGTGGATACCGTTGTCTGCTTCTTACACTGCCAGGAAATAAGCCGGCTTCCTAAGAATTGACACCCTGTTGTAGTTGACTTAAAGTTAATCTTGCATCCTCCATAGTCTGAGTCAGAAAAGGCGGTAAGTTCAAAGTTATCGTCCTTGGGGTACCATAACCCAATGTCTGGATTGCCCCTCAGATATTGAAGAATACGCTTGACTGTTGCCAGGTGAGTCACTCGGGGACTTGCTTGGTACGTAGCACATAAACAAACTGCAAACATTATGTCAGGTCGAGAAGCAGTAAGATACATTAGAGAACCAATCATAGCTCCAGGGGGTAGGATCGACGGTATCCTCCAATTCATCTGGTGATAAATTGTGACCCACGGGGAGATGAGTTGAAGGGATTTTTTCGGCAGTAATCTTGAATCGGCTCAAGACATCGTTCACGTACTTAGTCTAGTGAATGAAGATTCCTTTCGCAGACTGGTGAACCTGCAACCCTAAAAAGAAGTTCATCTCTCCCATCGAACTTAGTTTGCTTTGAATTCTAGAATTCTTTACATAACGCGTCGTTTGTTGACCCAAAGATAATGTCATAGACATAAATCTGAACGAGGAGAAGATCATCACCAATGTTTTTATAAAATAAAATGCAGTCCACAGTCCCTCGCTTGAAGCCGTTATTTGTCAGATGGTCGGCAAGCGTGTCATACCAAGATCACAGGGCTTGATGTAGACCATACATGGCCTTGTTTAAGCGATTAACTCGGTCCGGATAATCAGGATCCTCAAAGCCAGGAGGCTGTAAGACGAACACTTCCTCATGTAGTTTACCATTGAGAAAAGCACTTTTAACATCCATTTGATAGACTTTAATATTCTTGTAAGCCGCATAAGCCAGAAAAATTCGTATAGCTTCCAATCTTGCAACCGGAGCGTATACCTTAGTGTAGTCTATACCTTCTTGCTAATGGAAACCTTGCACCACTAATCGTGCCTTGTTTCTCACGATCACCACACGATTGTCCTTTTTACATTTAAATACCCACTTAGTTGGATAAGCTTCTTAACTCTAGCGGGTTTGTCGATAAGATCCCAAACACCCAAACGTGCAAATTGTTGCAATTCCTCTTGCATTGCTTCTACCCAAGAAGGATCTTGAAGTGCCATACGAGTCGTTGTTGGCTCAACTTGGGAAAAAAAGCAAGTGAATTTGGCAACATTTACAATTCCAGAAGAATGTAAATATGCATAAGCACACGATACATTATTCTCACTCGAAGAAGCAACTTGATGACGTGTTTGAACACCCACATCAAGTTCCCCAATGATGCTTTCCTTTGGATGATAATTATGAATCCTAAGAGTGGGATTCTCAGGAACAACAACATTTTCGAATAAGTTAGTGTAATGTTCTCCAAGCTCATGATATGAATCATCACTGTCAAGTTCAATAACTTGATCAACAACTTGATTATCATCAGAAGAAGTAGAAGCATTATCGAAAGAAGTTGGAGGATCATCACAAGGATCTTCAGTTGGAGCTACAGGAGGAACTTCAAAATCATTAGAACTTGAAAACCTAGGAATTACCAAATGATCTTCAAAGTATGCACGAACCAGGTATTCAGCTGGTTGTTCAGTTGTTTGAGTAAATGAATTAAATAATCCATCATAATCAAACATCCAGTTTGGACCTTTCCCTTGAAGAAGTGTGGTATACTTTTGACAATCCACATGGTACCACTCCTCAACACAACCGGAAGTGAAATTAAATACCCTTTTCTTTGGAGAAGCATAACCCAAGAAATACCCCTCAATGGATTTTTCTTCAAACTTACCCACATCTCTTTATAACATCGTACAGGGACACCCAAATAGTTCCAAGTACTTTAAATTAGGCTTTCATTTGTTAAAAAGCTCATAGCTTGTCTTTTTGAGTTTCTTAACAGTTAGAACCCGATTAAGCATATAACAAGCAGTATTAACAGCCTCATTCCAGAATTGGACATGAAGCTTAGAATCGACAAGCATAGTTCTAGCTGCTTCAATCAAAGTTCTGTTTTTCCTTTCAGCAACACCGTTTTATTGTGGTACATATGGGGCACTGTATTCTCGATGAATTCCTTTTTGAACACAAAAGAAATCCAATACATTATTTTTAAATTCAGTACCATTGTCACTTCGAATTCTCCTCAATTTTTGCTTGTATAGTGATTCGATCTTAGTGATTAAATTTTGAACAAGAACATGTGTTTGATCTTTCGAACTCATAAATAAGACCCATTAGTATCTTGAATAATCATCGGTTACCACAATACAATACCAATCTCCAGAGAAACTAGCATGATTCACTGGACCGAAAAGATCCATATGAAGTCGTTCTAAAGGTGTATCAATGGAATTAAATAACTTAGACGGATATGACTTTTTCTTCTGTTTGCCTTTCTTGCAAGCAACACAGTGGTAAGATAATTTAAAGTTTTTCAAAGAAACACCTTCGACCAAGTCATTGGCCATTAAATAATTCATCTTTCAAACATGAATGAGACCTATTCTACGATGCCATAGAATAGAGTCCTTCTCGGTAGCTTTTGAGACAAAACATGTTTCAATAGATGTTGATACTTTAGAACTCATATTTAAGACATAAATATCATTCGATCGAGGTATTCGCATGACTACCATGTCCTCGGTAATTACGTATCCCGGTTTCAGAATCAGAAATTCTTTATCGTTAAAATACTGTCATGTACTTCTTGTCACAGATTTGCGACACACTCAATAAGTTATGGTCAACCTTATCACAGTAATTTACTTTTTCAAAGGTAATATGCCCATTCAAAACTTTCACCTTCCTGTGTTATCATACCCCCAGAATTCCCAGCAAAAGCCACATAACCTCCTTGAATATTTCTCACATTTTGTAAGAGATTGAGATTTTCAATAATATGACGAGAACATCCGCTATCCATAATCCATTTTTCACCAGCAATGGTCTTGGATGTACCCTACACACAAAGAAAAATGATTAGTTCAAAAAGGCAGCCCATGACTCAGTCTTGGGCACCTTTTGATTTCCATGAGAAACATTAAATTTAGCTTAATTCAATTGTTGTTCAGCAACTTGAGAATAAGTTACAGGCCTTTTAGACTTTCGTCTCAGATAGGCCGCTTAAACGACATTTGAGTTCACGTTATTGCATATTGGCTCGGTTGGAGCAAACTTCAGTTTAACTTGACCATAAGTTTCATTCACATGAATTACCTTACGTAGATTCACATTTGAAAACATGATGTGAGTATCATCATCACACGACAAAGGTCGTTTCAAAATCTCTTTTATCATAGGAACCGGTTTCGATTGGTCCTTGACAAACAGATAAAGATTCTGAGATTTCTTCTATTCACAGTTTCTCACAACATGACCTTGTTGACCACAAAGAAAACAAATTCGCATGTCCACGCGATCATTTTGAGATTTAGCAAAAATAGATGCCAAAGAAGGTTGATGACTCACAGTCTTAGTAAAACTCTTGGCCAAATCATCAGACAACACTGATTTCTTTTTCAAATAAAATCAAGATTAGAGCAGTTTGAAAAACTTTGCAAAGTGTCAGTTCTAGTAGATTTCACAAACTGAAATTTCTTAGCATTTTGTATGCATTGTTTAGGTTTAATCAATGGGCCTGATGTGGTTGAAGTTTTGGCACAAGCATACTGACGTTCAAGATCTTCTATCTCAGATGTTTCATCGTGAAAGACACTTTCTATCAATTTTGGTTTGATAAGCTAATCGAAATGTCTTTCTCAGTGAACATTGTGTCTATTCCTTTTTATTTAAACACACGACCAGTTGATGGCTTGGAAACAGTAGGATTGATAAAACGCATCAAATCCTCATCAGAAATTTTAGGTTTTTTTGATTTATTAGCCTTCACTAGTTTAACCTTAAGTTGTTCTTCCTTTCTTACTTGAGCTGTGTGTGAACCATACACGGCCTCCTCAAATTCATGAGGGTCACATAAAATGTGATTAGAACTTTGAATGTTCTGGTTTTTGTGTATCACTTCGGGTTCAAACACATCCTCAATGAAGACTTTATCAACATTCTCAACAAAAACATTGTTGCTTTCAACATGAGGTTTTTGAGTTGGTAGCTGGACTATAACATTTTCATATTTTACTGGTTTGGGTTTGTCAGAGACAATGGGGTCTTTCAAAAACACTTCTTCTTTTTTTCTAGCAAAAGGATTTGCTCTATAATCATTTTGAAATGGTGGTGGTATCTCAACAAAACCTATACCCTTTTTAGAATCTTTTTGCTTACCAGATACTTCGATTATTTCATTTAGCAAAAAGGATGAATTTCTAAATTTTCCCAACTTATTTTTCAACTCAAGAACTTCATTCTCAAGCTCGGTTATCTTAGAACGATGTTTCAAGATTTCTTGAAATTTTTTATCATTGATTGTCATTTTGACAGACAACTCAGCTTTGAGATCATGATTGCTTGTCGACAATGCTTCAATTTTCTCCCTATATCTCATTTGAGAATCTAAAGATTGTCGATAAGTATCCTTAAGAGAATCAATTTCTTTTACTAAATAATCATTGTGATTTTTCAAAGAGTCTAGCTTAGTTTGTTTTTCTCACATTCAACACAAGAAACAGAAGAACTAACCTCATTGATTTTGGCCATGCAAGCAAAAGTAGTTGGAAGCTTTTCACACGAATCGTGAGAATCAGACTCAGTATCATTGTCAGAAGATAGCTCACTCCCACTAGCATCTTGGAAATTTTCATTTCACCCAAACATAGCCAGATTAGCTTGATTGTCATTGCACAAAAATCTTTGTGACCAATCAGTTCCATCCATGTTGGATAGCATAGCTTGTGACCCAGAAGAAGATGGTTTGATTCCAGAAGACTTAACAGCATCATTTCCACTTTTCCCAGATGAGGTTTGATCTTGTTTTCTGGAACCATTATACTCTTTCTTTGGCTTATCAAACGCTTTGTCAAAATGTCCAAACTCTTGACAGTTATAACAGTTAACTTTCAATTTATCGAACCCAAGTTTCTTGTTTAGAGATGGAAGATCATTGCCAGTTCTTTGCATGAAACTTTTCACTTTTCTGACAATCATTGCCATATTCCATTTCAAATCCATGAGTTCCAAATCATTAGGATCGATTTGGTAAAAATCTTCATCAGTTAAATCATTAGTAGCAATTTTCCTACCAACCAGATTCACATAAGAAGTCATGAAGGCAGACAAGAAAGCAAAGTTTTGTTCAGCCTCTTTCATATTCACATTAGGTTGTGATGAGAATTGATTTGCAGTAGTTGAATTTCCAGACCCTCTAGAAGAACCAGAAGCACCAGGTGACCCAGAACTTCCAGCAGTGTAGAAACAAGCACGTGGATCACTATAGATAGTTGTAGCATTGTCATTTGCATTTTTTGTAAGAAATGCGGTGATTGGAGATATTGTTGAACTCAAAGGCATACTCCCACCATAAAAATCTGGATCTTGATTATCCATAGAAGAATTTTGAAACCTAAGATCATATTCACGAGCTTCGATCTTTTGCATGAATTCAGTCGCAGTCAAATCTTCATTACTGAAATAATTATTTTCTTTCAACACCATTAAGAAAGTCGAGTAATAACTTGGTAAATCACTCTTGATGGTATCAATCTTATCACTTTCAAAAGGTTCCATCTTCATCTTATCCATTTCGGCTATCAAATGTTTAAATCGTGTTGTCATTTCTTCGACAGTCTCACCTTTAAGTAAGTTAAAATTTCTAAATTGAAACTTTAACATCATCTTCTTGCTTTCTGCAGTATTACCCATACTCCTCAAACGAATGTGTTGGAACAACAAAGCATAAATTTTGATGCTACCGACTTGACGAAATATGTATTCAGGTAATGCCATTTTAAGAGTTGAATATGCTTTCGTTTCAATCTCCAAAGCCTTCTTTTCTTCCTGAGAGTATTGTGAGATGGCTTTAGGTGTGAATCCAATTGTTTCATTTCCAATCATTGGAACAGTATACACTTCATCCAAACAATAAGAACAATCAGGGTTAACAGAACCAAGATGAGCACGGAAACGAGGTTACCATTTAGCAAAGTCACTAAATTTCATTAATCGAGGACACTTGGAGTGGGATCCAATTTCAGTGTCCAATTGTAACATTTGCTGCATGAGTACGTTTTGAGAAGCTAATGTGTAAAAACCAACCATCTTGATAAGTAACAAGACAATCAAACTTCAAGGGTTGAATTTGAAATATCTTAAACAAACTGGGAACAGTAAGGTTAACCAAATGTGAACAGTGTTTAACAAATTAATTATCACGAATTAAAAATTGTTTGTGTAACGAATCTAGAACAGTGTCACACGAACTGAGTCAATGAGTCAGGTCAAATTGACGAATCAGTTTGACGAATTAGGTTAACGAATCCAAGTTCAAAGTAACGAACCAGGTTAACGAATCACTAAGCCAATTTAACAAAATCAAGTAACGAATCCACCTATTCAAAGTGACGAATCAGGTAATTCGTTATAACGAATTAAGATGACGAATTTGCTACAGTTGATTAATGAATCAACTGTAACGAATCAGTTTGTTATAACGTTTATAACAAACTCTGACAACTTTTGCCACGTGACAAAAGTTTCTTAAATTTGAGGTTAACGACTCAGCCACGGAATCAGACTGATAAGGAACTAAGTAACGAACTGAATGACGAATTGATTAAAGTTAACGAATCATGTTAACGAATTAGTTAAAAATATAACAAATCTTCAACGGATGATGAAGGTCTTCAAATCTTCATCATCTTTTTCCAGATTTCTGGAAAACCAAGAACACAAGCAACCAAAACCAAATCTGTAATACACACTCAATTCATCACCAAATCGCGCATATAATATGTCAAAATTCTCGTAAACCTATCGCTAAACCAAATCGGACCATCCCGTAAACCAATTAACCTTAACACGAATCCAATTCGATCAAACAAACCCCTTGTTTCGGTTACACTCAGATCCAAATCAAAACATCACAAATCCAAATCAATTTCCAATTCCAGTTCACAAAACCTCCCAAATCACTTAACGAACACCAATCCAATCAAACTCAATCCATTAATTATCGAATCAACAGAGAATTTGATCAAATTCAACCATAAACGAAAGAACACCAAAACTAATACGTATTAAACCGTTAAGTAACGAATTAACACATAAACAAGAGCAATCGAATCCCCGAAAGCTCTGATACCACTTGTAAAAACACACGGATCTTAACTCAGATCTATAACAATTAACACTTAGATCTAATACCGTATAGGATCTAGTTCATGATTACTCTTAATTGTGTATCTCTATATATATTGTATTAGGTGTATTATATGTGTATATATTAGTAATAGGTTAATTATATGAAGCTTTGATCGAGAGGATACTTAGACGGCAATTCAATACGTTAAACCCAAAACCTATATTAAACTGAGGAGGAACCCCCTATAAATAGATTATGGAATCTAGTTCGTTACACATTCCGTAAAGAACTAGCCTTCCAATTCGTTACATTACAATAAATAACGAACCGCCCCCTGATTCGTTAAACATCCTTAACGAATCAGGAGGAAACTTAACTTAATGTCTAGTTCGTTAAACATCCTTAACGTACTAGACTGTTCTTTTAACGGACTAACTTAATTTAATAATAACTTTTATATTAAAATAAACGACAAATACAAAGCGATAATTACAAAGACTCGATACGCAAAACCGTGTACTAACATAACCAAATTTGTAAGGTAAGGTTTAGTGCTATGATGATAATAGCGATTATGTAATGATTTCAAACACAAACACAAGGATTTGTTAGGAGGAAAAGCCATTGATCTTGGTCAGATCGTTGGCACAAAAACCCTGGGTGATGACAATTGTCTATCACCACTTTATTAATATAAAAAATGAGGATACAAGGTTTGGAGAATATGATCAGTATTACAACGAAAGCTATGTGTGTATGTATGCTGCTGAATTCGTAGTGAATTGTGTGTGTTTTTCCTAAATGATCATAGCCTCAATATATACATAAAATATCATAAATACATCTCCTATTTTTTAGCCTTTATTCAAGCCATTCCTTCATTGTAGCCGTTTCATGCATTGACCACGTTCTTTAATGACTTTAATTGTGATATTATACGTTTGAACTTGGTCACTAGCCGTTGTACCTGCATTTTAAATCAATATAACAAAGAGAACAATCATTAAGTACTGAGGATCCTTGATCCTGATGAGATCTAGAACACACGCTAAGGATAACTGATCCAAAACATATGCCAGGATAACATATCCACAATATCAAATTTCTGTGCACTAACAATTGCCCCCAAAATGGCGGTTGTGGTAAGATCACAATTGTCATTTTTCCTTTAAATTCAAACTTCCTGCAAAAACATATGAGATTTGACAAGCTAGATATAATTGTCATATATAAATGGAGTTTCCTTCTCCCTACAAATTATGAACAAATAATAACACCTATTTAACCCGGGTGGATGGGCCATCTTTAAATGATGAAATCCGGGTTAAGATTTTTGGTAAGTCCAGGTGACTTATAAATAATAATAAGTTAAAACTTTTGGCTATTTGTATGTTGTTTATTATTCCGAAAGCATATCTGTTATAGTCTTAGTTTTATTAAAAGTTTTGAAATAAAGTTTCAAGGATATATTATCCTATTAAAAATAGACTGAGGATACTGGATCCTTATATCCATATAGATATAAATTAAACTCAAACAAGTATAAATTGATAAACTGAAATCATACCATAAGATCTGATCAGACCTAAGTTACCATAAGTGTTGATCCTTCTGTGATCCTTGTAATTGAACTTAGGATACCTGATGCAAATAACTTATGATATTAACTAGGATTAAACCCAACAAACTGGGGACAAGCCCAAAATAAACTGGGGGCAATCCCATGCAACTGGGGACAAGCCCGTGTGATTGGGGACAAGCCCGTGAACTGGGGACAAGCCCAAAACTGGGGACAAGCCTAAACTGGGGATTGGCCCAAAGATACGGATGTCAACTGGGGTGTAACACCCCGACCTGGTTAGGGCCGACATGTCACTCGATACGATAAATAAAAATCCAAATTCAAAAGTTTAAAATCATTCAATATCAAAAAGGTTCAATAACATTGACAACGAAAATAAATAAAGTTGTTTCACTTAAAATAAAATTATTTAAGTTCCTCATGTTCCAATTTCTAGACTTTTACTTTTAATCTCTTATCACACGTTCCCCTGATTCCCTTGAGTACCTGTAACAATTTAAAGAAAACACTAAACAAAGAAACACGGATGAGCCAAAAATTGCCCAGTAACAGTGGAAAATAGCAGTAACAAACGATGAAGAACAATGCAATACAATAAACGATCACAGGAGAAACAAGTACAGTCTATGAGCTAGTAACACTAACAATACGCTGAACGATCAGTTATGAATCAATACAATAATAATCTATGGAAATACCCATGTGAGCCAGTAACAGTAACAGTAACAATAACACTATGTACATTAGCTGCAGACTAATGCACCAGTAATTAGGTGAGATAGGAATGTGGACACACACACCTAACCATCTCACTCCAGTAACAGTTTACCTAGGATCGATCCATACGCCTCTCAGTAACAGTATATCGGTAAGTGCTCTCATCGCACAATAAAATAGAGACGTTGTGGACTAATCGCTCCGCCATAGATAGAACACGTCAAAGGTGCCTCGATTGACGCCCTACATCCCCATAGGTGGATAAATGCTCGGGTATTGAGGCCAAATAAAGACAATAACAATGGTCAATATCAATATAATGTCTTAATAACAATCGGTCAATACACAATGGTCTATTAGGAACATGCGATAGTGAGTGCAATATATTATATCGCATGCATGACAATTTTACTTATCAATTGAACAATAAAAATATAACAATATGCAACAAATAAAAACGAAATTATTTAATAATGGTGACACGATACTACGAATCAACTCAATAATTATAACGCGATTAACGACTCAAGAATCCATATACTATGAGAGCAAAGACACGGTATGACGCTATTAGTGTAAGACCATGAAACCCGTACACTATGAGAATGATGAAAACAATATTTACGCTACAAGTAAAAGACCACAGAATCCGTACAATACGAGAACGGTGAAAACAATATAAAGCTAAAAGAAGAGAAACACAGAATCCGTACCTTATAAGTGGAATGGTGTTAACCGCAATAAAACTTAAGCTTGATTAAACGCCGCGAGAACCTACAGTTATTATTGTAACTTAAATTATATTTTGGTATTGACTTTCATTGTTCTAGTTATAACTGCCTCATTTATAATATTTAACCATACCATAAAAATAACTCTTTAACTTCGTAGTCTTATAGTTATACTTGTTTTATACAATATTTACTTCGTTGGATTTCAAAGAAATACTCTTGATTTATGGAAAACTTAATACTAGTTAAATTGCATTTATAGATTATCGTATTTTCTTAAAAATATAACTTACTCATTTGGTTTAAGATCATAAACTGTTAGCTTTTTAAATACCTTATATTAGCAATTAGGAACAATATTTAGAAATCCAAGAGCAGCAAATAACTCAGATCACATAGGAACTCGAGGTTACACAACGCCCATATTTTGTTTTCAAAATAAGAATGAGTTTTCCCAATAAACCCTCAAGTTTAAGACCCATCTTTCACATTCAAAGTGACAGGAGAAAACAATGAGAGGGGAACAATTAGCAGAACCAGTCGTATATTAGACGTTACCTTCAACGGTGGAGGATTCACGGTGGCGGTACTTAGCGAGTTCACGGTGGCAGCGTCCTAATGCGGAAACACAGAGAGCGGCGGTGAGCGATGGTGTATGACTACTAGCTGCGTCAGCGAGAACCCGTGTAGCAGTGGCTGCGGTGGTGGGGTATACGGTGGGCAGAGGAGGATGCGATATAGGGTTTGATAAAAGAAATTGTTTTTGTATTCGTGTATATTTAAATGAGTTTCCTGTAAACTTTGCAATAATAACAATTGATAATATCTAACAATTTGTTGATAAGTCGGCTGCCAAAGTTGTAGATTATGTATTATTCAATTTGGGTTTCACATTTATTATTATATTAATATTAACCGTGCACTGATTATATTTATTTATTAGATAATATTACATGTTGATTTTGAAGTTTGAAAACAAAACAAATTGCATGCCATTTTATCGGATTTTAGGAATGATGAAGATGATGGCGGTACATGTTAACTTCCATTACAATTTCTTTTCTTCTATTTATTATTATTATTATTATTATTATTATTATTATTATTATTATTAACTGTGTGTTGCATATGGAGTGTCACATTTTGATATCATTCAAATTGCAATATATAATTAACTGTGTGTTGCATATGGAGTGTCACATTTTGATATCATTCAAATTGCAATATATTATATATATATATATATAATACAATTGTAATTTGAGTTCGTATTATTTATTTTGTCACAACATAAATTATTATTATGTTACTAGCATCATTGCAATTCATATATATTCATTATTTAGACTTTAAAATTAATATCAAACGTCCAACGTTCAAAACGTTAAAGAACCAATATAATCATCTATCGTAATACTTTATCATATTTATTTTATTATGCCCTTTTAAATTTTCGGATATTACAATTCTACCTTTCTTAAAAAATTTCATCCTCGAAATTAACATTATACTTCACTACATGTTCGGATATTTCAACACACTACCCCCTAAAAAAATTTCGGCCTCGAAATTTAAGACTGCTAAGATAAGGAACAATATTATACAATAGATAGACACTACGTTTGACAGAGAGGTAACAACTAAAAGAACAAATACTTGAAGAGGCACGTTTTTAAGAAGTTTGGCATAAATAACGAGAACACAGAGTGGGTTACCCCGAGATCAGTTAGCACGTGTAAGGCACATTAGTTAGCACGTATAAGGCACATCAGTTAAAGAAAACAAATCAGACTAGAAAGAGTACCATCTAGTGTATCAATAACTACTGAGACACGAACAACTAAACGAAATAGAATCAATGAGCACATGCAGGTCACGATTGTTAGGAATTAAAGAAAACTATACCTGGAGTATTAGAACGTTTCATATCAGAACGAATAATTCATGAAATGGATCAGATGAAGAAGAAAACAAAAGATGAAATCTTAGCCCAACGTCTACCCAATCCTCACATGTCTTATTTATTTAGGTTTTAAAATAAAAATCTTTTTAAGTTTCGACAGGAAAGAGCCTAAACTCTGATACCATATCTGTAACACCCCGACCTGGTTAGGGCCGACGTGTCACTCGATACGATAAATAAAAATCCAAATTCAAAAGTTTAAAATCATTCAATATCAAAAAGGTTCAATAACATTGACAACGAAAATAAATAAAGTTGTTTCACTCAAAATAAATTATTTAAGTTCCTCATGTTCCAATTTCTCGACTTTTACTTTTACTCCCTTATCACACGTTCCCCTGATTCCCTTGAGTACCTGTAACAATTTAAAGAAAACACAAAACAAAGAAACACGGATGAGCCAAAAATTGCCCAGTAACAGTGGAAAATAGCAGTAACAAACGATGAAGAACAATGCAATGCAATAAACGATCACAAGAAAAACAAGTACAGTCTATGAGCTAGTAACACTAACAATACGTTGAACGATCAGTTATGAATCAATACAATAATAATATATGGAAATACCCATGTAAGCTAGTAACAGTAACAATAACAGTATGTACATTAGCTGTAGACTAATGCACCAGTAATTAAGTGAGATAGGAATGTGGATACACACACCTAACCATCTCACTCCAGTAACAGTTTACCTAGGATCGATCCATACGCCTCTCAGTAATCAGTATATCGGTAAGTACTCTCATCGCACAATAAAATAGAGACGCTGTGGACTAGTCGCTCCGCCACAGATAGAGCACGTCAAAGGTGCCTCGATTGACACCCTACGTCCCTATAGGTGGATAAATGCTCGGATATTGAGGCCAAATAAAGACAATAACAATGGTCAATATCAATATATTGTCTCAATAACAATCAGTCAATATACAATTGTCTATTCTGAACATGCGATAATGAGTGTAATATATTATATCGCATGCATGACAATTTCACTTATCAATTGAACAATAACAATATAACAATATGCAACAAATAAAAACGAAATTATTTAATAATGGTGACACGATACTACGAATCAACTCAATAATTATAACGTGATTAACGACTCAAGAATCCATATACTATGAGAGCAAAGACACGGTATGACGCTACTAGTGCAAGGCCATGAAAACCGTACACTATGGGAATGCTGAAAACAATATTTACGCTACAAGTAAAAGACCACAGAATCCGTAAACTACGAGAACGGTGAAAACAATATAAAGCTAAAAGAAGAGAAACAAGGAATCCGTACCTTATAAGCGGAATGGTGTTAACCGCAATAAAACTTAAGCTTGATTAAACGCCGCGAGAACTTACAGTTATTATTGTAACTTAAATTATATTTTGGTATTGACTTTCATTGTTCTAGTTATAACTGTCTCATTTATAATATTTAACCATACCATAAAATAACTCTTTAACTTCGTAGGCTTATAGTTATGCTTGTTTTATACAATATTTACTTCGTTGGATTTCAAAGAAATACTCTTGATTTATGGAAAACTTAATACTAGTTAAATTGCATTTATAGATTATCGTATTTTCTTAAAAATATAACTCATTTGGTTTAAGATCATAAACTGTTAGCTTTTTAAATACCTTATATTAGCAATTAGGAACAATATTTAGAAATCCAAGAGCAGCAAATAACTCAGATCACATAGGAACTTGAGGTTACACAACGCCCATATTTTGTTTTCAAAATAAGAATGAGTTTTCCCAATAAACCCTCAAGTTTAAGACCCATCTTTCACATTCAAAGTGACAGGAGAAAACAACGAGAAGGGAACAATTAGCAGAACCAGTCGTATATTAGACGTTACCTTCAACGATGGAGGATTCACGGTGGTGGTACTTAGCGAGCTCCCGGTGGCAGCGGCTTAATGCGGAAACACAGAGAGCGGAGGCGAGCGATGGTGTATGACTACTAGCTGCGTCAGCGAGAACCCGTGTAGCGGTGGCTGCGGTTTCTCCAGCGATTCGCAGGCGGCTGCGGTGGTGGGATATACGGTGGGCAGAGGAGGATGCGATATAGGGTTTGATAAAAGAAATTGTTTTTGTATTCGTGTATATTTAAATGAGTTTCCTGTAAACTTTGCGATAATAACAATTGATAATATCTAACAATTTGTTGATAAGTCGGCTACCAAAGTTGTAGTTTATGTATTCTTCAATTTGGGTTTCACATTTATTATTATATTAATATTAACCATGCACTGATCATATTTATTTATTAGATAATATTACATGTTGATTTTGATGTTTGAAAACAAAACAAATTGCATGCCATTTTATCGGATTTTAGGAATGATGAAGATGATTGCTGTTCATGTTAATTTCCTTTACAATTCCTTTTCTTCTATTGTTTATTATTATTATTATTATTATTATTATTATTATTATTATTATTATTATTATTATTATTATTATTATTATTATTATTATTATTATTATTATTATTATTATTATTATTGTTATTATTTTTAACTGTGTGTTGCATATGGAGTGTCACATTTTGATATCATTCAAATTGCAGTATGTTATATATATATATATATAATACAATTGTAATTTGAGTTCGTATTATTTATTTTGTCACAACATAAATTATTATTATGTTACTAGCATCATTGCAATTCATATATATTCATTATTTTGGAGTACCTCTTGTATTTCAGGATCCTTGATGCATCTCAAATAGGGACCTGCAATATATTTTCTATATAGAATATCTTGTAAAATAATTAATTGTGATACCTTTAACCTGAAAGCTTTAGGGTTTTCCCCGTAGGGATTTCTCCATTTTGAAGGAATTTCTTGATTGAAAGGATCCATGATCCTGCTTTTGGGGAGGATGAAGGATCCTCAAGTTCTTCTGTGCAATCCACTGTTACCTCCACAGCTTTTTGTTCTTCAATTGCAGGAGACAATATATGAATTATATGTATCTTTACATAATTTGGTATTTTTAATGATGATGCTAAGTTTGCTAAGGCATCTGCCCCAGCATTTCATTCTCTTGGTACCTGTATGATACTAAACAACTCGAAAGATTTTGCTAATTCCTTCACAATTTCTAAATATTTGACCATATTCTCACCTTTCACATTATAAGAGTCGTTAAAGTGGTTAGTTATAAGTAAAGAATCTATATAAACTTGAAGATACCTGATCCTCATTTGTTTGGCTAAAAGTAAACCTGCGATAAGTGCTTCGTATTCTGCCTCATTGTTGGTGGCTTGAAATGCATATTCAATGGACTGGGGTATTATGTCCCCCTGTGGTGATTTCAGTAGGATACCCAATTCTGTTCCTCTTACGTTGGATGCTCCATCAGTAAAGTGGATCCAAGGATCCTTGGTTTCTTCCAGTTGCTGAACTTCCAAATCCGCTTCCTCTTGCATGTCACTACTGAAATCAGCCACAAAGTCTGCAAGCACTTGTGACTTAATGGTTGTTTTGGGCTCATACTGAATATCATATGCACTCAGTTTCACAGCCCATTTGCCCATCCTTCCTAATAATTCTGGCTTTCTAAGCACATTCTTAATAGGATAATTAGTTCTCAAAATAATAATATGTGTTTCAAAATAGTGTCTCAACTTGGTTGAGGCCATATTTAAAGCAAGAATTAATTTTTCAAGGAGATAATACCTGACCTTTGCATCTAAGAGGATTTTACTTACATAATATACACGATGTTGTTGACCTTCATGATCCTTGGCTAGAACGGGACTGACTGCATTATCTGAAACGGCTAAGTATAGAGACAATGGCTCACCATCTATTGGCTTCATCAAGGCTGGTGCTGAAAAAAAGTAATCCTTAAGAGCCTTCAGTGCATCCTCATGCCTTTGAGTCCACTCAAATTTCTTATTCTTTCTTAGGATATCATAGAAATCTTTGCACCTCTCTGAGGATCTGGAAATGAATCTGTTGAGGGCAGTTATCCTTCCCGTCAACCTCTGGACATCTTTAGCATTAACGGGAGACTTCAAATTGATGATGGCTTCAATCTGTTCAGGGCTCACTTATATTTCCCTTTTGGTCACCATGTATCCTAGAAACTTCCCAGCCTTTACACCAAATTGGCATTTTGACGGGTTCAGTTTCATATTGTACTGATCCAGGATATTGAATGCTTCTTCAATATCTATGAGGTGATCCTTATCTTTCTTCGACTTCACTACCATGTCATCTATGTAGAATTCCATGGTTTTGCCTAACTGATCCTTGAACATCATGTTGACCAATCTTTGATATGTTGCCCCTGCATTTCTTAGTCCAGATGGCATAGCAATATAACAGTATATGCCGGTAGGAGTCATGAATGTTGTATCCTCTTGATCAGATGGTTCCATCTGAATTTGTTGAAATCCAGAGAAAGCATCCATAAAGGTAAGCATCACATGTCCTGCCGTTGCATCCACCATGGAGTCTATATGTGGTAATGGGAAAGGATCCTTGGGGCATGCCTTGTTTAAACTGGTGAAATCGACACACACCCTTCACTTTTTCCATTCTTTTTAGAAAAAACAACCACATTAGCCAACCATCGAGGATACTTAACCTCTCTGATCATACCGGCCTTAGGAAGTTTTTCAACTTCTTCTTGTATGATCGCGTTCCTCTCAGGAGCGAATCTCCTTTGATTCTTATAGACGGGTTTAATAGAATAATCAAGGCCCAACTTATGAGTAATTACCTCCTTTGAAATACCTGTCATGTCTGAGTGTTTGAAGGCAAAAGTGGATTCCCGTCGCTTGAGGAAGGACACTATATCCTCTTCCATCTCATTAGGGATACTGGATCCTAGGAAAACTTTCACGTCTAGATCCTCGGGATCCAAGGATACTTCTTTTAAGTCCTGTTCTCGAGCCTCCAGCACATTCCTAGGATTTTGCTGTAATTGCTATGCTATCGTCTGTTTAGTTATCGGCTTCGTGGAAGAATAATAATTCTTCGCTTCCACTTGGTCACCATCTATCCTTACTAGTCCCCAAGGAGTTGGTAGTTTGATGCACTGATGGTAAGTAGAGGCTACAGCCTTCATCCCATGTAGCCAAGCCCTGCCAAGAATAACATTGCAACAAGACAAATTTCAATAACACAAAATTTTTGGTAAGTGATGTGTTGTAAAACACACTTATTTTCGGCACCATTTTATAAGCTTTTTATTACTTAATTATATAATAAATGATGTTTTTAACTCGTTTAACTTGATCTTATAAAGTTTAATATTCGTTGTAGGTTACGAGTTTTAAAGAAGAAAATGTTCGAGTTTAGGAAGACATAAGGGGATTTTATGATCAAGTTTGAAGACAAAACTCAAGGCCCGACCCAAGCCCGCTAGAGAAAATCCTTTCATGCCATAATATAGCATAATACAAAAAATAAAAAACCCTAACAACTCTTGGCTACATGTTTGCGATCGGAATTGGCAGACAAGAAAAAAAAGAAAGTTATTTGTGTGTGGTCGGCTAGATTGGTTTGTTTTAAGGAGACAATAAATTTATCTTGTTCAAAAACTTGATGTGTGTCTAATGAATGCTCTTTTTATGTACCTCACAACAAAGCTTTAAATTTATAAAACGAAACTCCTAATGAATCCACACACAATCGGCAAGTGTACCGATCAAAAGTAGTATAGACCTAAGAAGTCCGAGTATCGAACACAATGACACGTGAAAACACTTATGATCACTAAACCTTAGACAAGATCTTCCTGTTAATAATATTTTTTTATGATTTTTAATTATTAACTACTTGACCTAACTTACTTTAACTAAATTAATTAACTAGACTTAACTAAACTTAATGAAACACTTGATGAAACTTAGAGACTTAACTGCAACTGGAGAAAACGTCTACCTAGGTATGAATCATATTGAAGGTATAACAAGCTAATGTATTGAATAATCTCACGACACCGGTATCTAAGGATAACACAACTAAGGCTCACTTAAGAAAGCTAGATCACCTCTCGGTCTCACTAACAAACACTAACTTACACTTAATTGATTTTAAGAACAAACCGGGATGATTTCCGAGTCCGGGATGTTCATTTTCTGTAGTACGTCATGCTGGATGATGTTGACCGAGCTTCCACCATCGCTAGGATCCTGCACACATAATGGTTAGAAATAAATAAAGTTACAATCAAACCGTCGTGGTGAGGATCCTCAATGCTTGTCTTATCTTCTTCATCAAAGAAGATTCTTTTGTCAGTCGTCAAAGTAGTGGATATGACTGGTCTTTACCCGTTTTCCAACTTGGTTTCTTTGGCGTGTCTTTTTGCCGAGGAGAAGGAAGTACCGCATATATCTGAGCCACCGGAGATGAAGTTGATTACTTGTGTGTCTAGTGGGGGCGAAGTTGCTTTTTGTGGAACCTCTTCAGGATCCTGGATCCGGGATTTCTTTCTTCCCAAGAGCTCCTTGAAATGACCCTTTCTTAGGAGGTATCCAATTTCCCTTCTTAAAACCAATACAATCATCAGTCTGATGGCCGAAATCCTCATGGAATGCACACCATTTGGACTTGTCTTCGACTGCTCGGACATTTTGATTGTTGAATTTGGAGTAAGGCTTCGAGTTGTTGTTCCTGAATGAGGATCCTTGTTTCTTGTCAGGAGATTCTTGCTTCGTTTAAGCCCATAACCGTGCTTGGATCCTCTTGTCATCCTCTAGCCATATAAATCTGAGTGTCATGTTCCTGACTTCATCTAAAGTCCTGCAAGGAGTCATCACAAGATCTTCATAAAACGGGGAACCCGTATATAGTCCCATATTGAAAGCTTCCACAGCCGTAACCATATCAAGATTAGGGATTTCTAGGGCCTCCCTGCTAAACCTCGTAACAAAATCCCTAAGGGATTCATCATAAGGTTGGACAAGTCTATATAAGTGTAACACCCCGTAACCACAGCGGAAACGTAAACGGGGCGCAACAGACACCTCTGATATCAACCACATTGTTTATAAAGAAAACTGAATACATTAATATACTTCAAATTACATTTTCTCGTATTTCACTACCGTCTAGGTGATGCACACATCATACAATACGATACATAATTCTATTTATTATAATGTATCCTAACATCCCGCACGCAAATCTTACACACATAAAGCAATTAGCACGTAAGCAATCACTTCATCTAAATTGTACCTGAAAAGCATGTGAGAAAACGGGTCAACTACGAATAGTTGGTGAGTTTCACAATTTGAGTAAACCATGATAAATCCATATCAAAATATAATATTATTGATGTAATTATGCTGAGCCCACAAGTGAAACCTCTGTTAACCCAGTACTGTACCCTTCTAGGGACATCTGGGGACACTGTTAACCCAGTACAGTACCCATTCCGGGGGCAATGTTAACCCAGAAACACTTCTAGGGACATCTGGGGACACTGTTAACCCAGTACTGTACCCATTCCGGGGGCAATGTTAACCCAGAAACACTTCTAGGGACATCTGGGGACACTGTTAACCCGGTACTGTACCCATTCCGGGGGCAATGTTAACCCAGAAACACTTCTAGGGACATCTGGGGACACTGTTAACCCAGTACTGTACCCATTCCGTACGATTCCCGTACAATCAAATATTTATAAATACACGCAAATCCATGCGTTCAGTATGTACTTAAACATTTCAATAGTAACATGCTTTCCGCCCCGGGAAAATGTTTAAAAACAATTCAGAAAAAGGGGCTCGTGAAACTCACCTTAGCACATGCAAGCAGGTAACAACAGTCATTATCAGTTAACACGTCCAATCTGTAATATGATCCCTACGATCGTTACTATACAATCACTATCAATATAGCTTTAACCGTGTTAACCGGTACATCTGGGGACACTGTTAACCCAGTACTGTACCCATTCCGGGGGCAATGTTAACCCAGAAACACTTTTCCGGACTCAGATTGTGATATCGTTTAGAGTTCAGTAGTCAAAATTTACTATTAGTTTGTTTTCCCCGTTTTGCGTGCCTAGCACGGTTATCCGTTTTTACGTTTCAAAAATGAGTTTGGTCACACACGACCCGAAAATAGTGGTTGACTGATAATTTAATTAAAGTTGTGAAATTAGAGCTCGGTTTAGACGCCCCGTTTGGCCGCGGGACCCGTTTCCGTCTTTAGCGCACCGGAAACTGTTAAATCGGGTAAAATTACTTAAATCATCCGAATTATTTTCGGATAATTTATTTTTACTTGTTTAACTCAGTTATATGAAAGTAGTTCATTTTTAAAGTTTTTATACACCAGTCAGCTCGTCTACCCGAACTTTGCTGGTTTACGCGTTTTAAACTTTAAAAGTTTGTTTTTTATTTCTTTTTAGCACAAATAATTATCCGTTTAGTCTCGGATCTTGAAATTTTGCACAAATCACTTTTTGACAGTGGGGAATTTTATAAAACTATTTCCAGAATTAATTTTTATATTTAAAATTTATTTATCTATTTTTAAACACCATTTAAACACTAAATATTTCGTAAATACCAAACGACCTTAGAAAAATCCCAAATTTTTCCTGGATGACCCCTGCCATCCACATAGTCCCCTGTAGTTTTTCCAAATCCAAAATCTCTTTTTACATGCCATTTTCACTAAAACCGAGCTAGAAAACCCTAGAACTCGTTAACCGAAAAGCCTACTTAGACTTCTCCAACTAACCTAAAATTTTGTGTGTAACTTTTAAATGATATAAAAAGATTATCTGCAATTTTCCAGAATTTTTCATGATATTTAACTATTTTTTACCATTTTTAGCCAAAACCGAGCATTAAATTCACCAAATATTTATCATTTGCCCAAAAATTACCAAATATTCACAGAACTCATATTTTCATGTGTAGATCATCCCTGTAAAATTTCATGACCTAACTCTAAACCTACCACAATCTGTCCAAAAATCCAATACCGAACATAAACCGAATATACCTTTTGTTTTCCGCCACTACAAGCTACAAGCTCGTCTTTCCGCCTTATCTACCACTAAATACAGAACCTACAACCAACATACCACAATACCAAGCAAGTTACACTCACGATCAAGCCTCTTACACTATAGTTTCGGTTATGATTCAAAAACAAAGATTTAAACCGTAAAAATTCGTTTTTGGTTCGTTTAACTCCTTTCTTGGACCAAGATCCCTTGTATAACCCGTATACATCACTTGATCATGCAAGAATCGGTTTTCATCATTGAAACCTCATTTTCTTGCAAATAATACTCAAAATATGGAACCAAAACCAAGATTTAGCCATCACAATATGCATTTACCTTGAGTTTTCTTGCTAAAAATCTGAATTTATGGATCATAAAATGGAGAGGAGAAGAAGAATGAGATGGAATGCTTGTAAAAAGAAAATAAAGGATAAGGGGTTATTACCCCAAATCCGATCGGAACATCAAGGGGGGTGGGGTGGGACCCACTTCTCCAATTCTAGCCACTCATTTGGATTTCTGAAATCCGGATAATGTTTTGGATGATCTGGTTCAGTTTGTTTTTCGGTTAAATATTTAATTTAGCTTAAAACGAGGCTAAAACGGTCGTTTTCGGCTTAAAAAATGAAATTTATATAAAACCGATTCAAAAACTTTAAAAAACTTAAACCATGACATTTATTAACTTAAAACATCATATTATTAATTATTGCGCATCTTTTTCGGCTTGATCGATCATCTCTTGCTCGGTTTGGTATTGAAGGTTTCGTTTAATGTACCGACGTATCATTAAATCGAAATTCTTTTTATGTGCTTTAATTCACTTATCCCGAAGCTTTAATACTTCGTAAACATCACTAAATATCATATATATCGTCTATAATTGAACCCTCGATTCGTTCGGGTTTCAATAACTATCGATCGATTAATCGCATATTCAATACGATGAATTATATATTCACGTACAATCAATACAGTGAACCATGTATTCTCGTATAATTATTATGGTAATTCATGTACCCGACATTAAATATAACGTAACTACTGTCTACCGGTTAGGGTATCCCTGGTTTCGTCGGAATCGTTACATTCTCCCCCCGTTAAGAAATTTCGTCCTCGAAATTTTACACGCCCACTATCCCCTTCCGAGAGGAAGGTGGGGGTTTTTCCTTCAGAATTCACCCTCGCGTTACCAGGTATAATCTGGTCCTCGCTGTGAATTCCACTTAATCTTAATCAATAAAGCTTGGTATGTCCAAACTGTTTAGTTTTCCCGTCTACTATCTCTACGGAATTATTTATGATATCAAGCATGTCTTCTATGAGTACCTCCATTACTAGTACTTTCGTTGCCTCGTCACTTAGGTGCTTTTCAATCCGTATACATGGCAAAACATCATGTATAGTACTTAGTCCCTGGAGTGCTTTAATCGATAAGCTAAATGACCAATCATGGAGATAGTCTCATGAGGTCCAATATATTAAGGAGCTATTTTCGGTTTTGCCAAACCTTATATCACCTCTCTACGGTGATGCCTTAAAAATGCCTTGTCACCTCTTTCCAGTGACAATGGTTTCCTTTGAATGTTGGCATAAATCCTTTGCCAATCTCGCGCTGCTTTCAACTTATCTTAAATATTATAAATCCGATTGGTTGTTTCTCGAATCAATTCATATCTTATGGCTTGAGTGACGCCCATTTTCAATTTAACAAATTGGTGATAATTACTTCACCCATAGAAAGCTTCAAGCTCTCGATGCTTCCTTCCCCGCCTTCCAATAATGGAAGTAGGATGACTATTTCGATCTGAGATAATTGAAAATGATACTCCACAACGAAATAACATTTCACCATCATGAATTTGGGCGAGAATTCATTGTGGTAATCGTCATGGATTGGGATGAAATGCGAGGATTGGTTAATCGATCCGCGATTACCCAATTTACATCATGCCTTTGATATATCTTGGGAATTTGCGTCCCGAAATCCATTGTAATTTATTCCCACTATCATTGGCGAATTTTCTGTCGTTGTGGCGTTCCCTAGGGTTTTCGGTGTGCAGCCTTATCTCTTGCATAACTTAAATATTCACCAACATACGTAACCATATCTTTCTTCAAACTCGGCCATTAATAAAATCCTTTCAGATATTCGTATCATCAATAGTCTAATCCGATCCCGGATGTATGGAATATTTCGATTTATGCGCTTCGGCCATGATTAATTCACGAAGGTCATGGAGGGTCGGGATCCAAACCCGATTTTTGAAGTAGAGAATTTCGTCCACGCGCTGTTCGAAATTTTTCTCATTGCCGTAAAGTCCCTCCTTTACCAATTGTTCCTCTTTCAACGCCTCACGTTGAGCGACTCGAATCAGGTCCGAAAGGTTCGACTGGACTATCATCCCCAGCGCTCGCACTCGCAATGGCATAACCCGATCTTTCCTACTCAAGGCATCGGCTACGACGTTAGCCTTGCCGGGGTGATAACGGATGTCACAGTCATAATCGCTTCACAACTCGACCCATCTTTGTTGAGTATGAGATTGCGGTCTCTTATCATCTATAAAATTTGTACATTTGCGTCGTACAAAGGATTATGAGTTGGGTAATGCTAAAAATTCTTTAATAAACCGCTGATAGTCTCCGGCTAGTCCTAAAAATTGGCGCATTTCCTTTGGCGCCTTGGGTGACTGCCAATTTTAATGGTTTCTATCTTATTTGGATCTATGTGAAATCCTTGTAGCTTTACGACATGACCGAGGAATTGCACTTCTTGTAACCAGAAGTTACTGTAACACCCCGTAACCGCAGCGGAAACGTACACGGGATGCAACAGACACATCTGATATCAACAGCATTGCTTATAAAGAAAATACCACTACATTGATTTATAACATATTACATTGTTGCGAGTTGCGTTACTGTCTAGGTGTTACACACATATATTACCAATAAGACATTAATAAATTCATTACAAAACATAGAGCAGCAAGCTTCCAACAGGTAGCACAGATAGTTAAGCACATATCAATCATTCCAACTTGGGCATACCTAGAAAACATGTAAAGAAAACGGGTCAACTACGAATAGTTGGTGAGTTTCACTAATTTAAATAAACACAGACAAATCATTTTAATAATCATTTATTAACAATATAATCATGCTGGGAACTATGTTACCCCAGAACATTTCCATTAACTTTCTGGGAACTATGTTACCCCAGAACAATAATAACCCCTGGGAACTACGTTACCCCAGAACAATAAATACCCCTGGGAACTATGTTACCCCAGAACAATAAATACCCCTGGGAACTATGTTACCCCAGAACAATAATAACCCCTGGGAACTATATTACCCCAGAACAATAATAACCCCTGGGAACTATGTTACCCCAGAACAATAATAACCCCTGGGAACTATGTTACCCCAGAACAATAATAACCCCTGGGAACTATGTTACCCCAGAACAATAACACATGATAAACATTTTATATATTATGTGCATCAGACCATATATATATAAATGTACAAGTATTTCCATACGATCGGTATGTACTTAAATACTTTAAATAAGACATGTTTTCCGCCCCGGGAAAATATAATTAAAACAATTCATTAAAAGGGGCTCGTGAAAACACACCTTTTTGTGAGTCGGTGGGTAATATAAGGAACAGCTACGTGCCTGGATCTGTAATATAATATCTAGTCGTTACTATATAATTCCCATAACTTAAATACGTATCAATCGCCACACCCGACCCAAAAATGGTGTTTGGATGCTATTTTAGTTAAAGTGATGAAATTAGAGCTCGGTTTGACACCCCGTTTGGCCGCGGGACCCGTTTCCGTCATTTAGGTGTCGGAAACAGTAAAATCGGGTAAAATTACCCAAATCATCCGAATTATTTTCGGATGATTTATTTTTACTTAATTTTCTTAGTTTTATGAAAATGGTCCAATTTTAGGTTTTTATATATACCAGTCAGCTCGCTTATGCGGGTTTTGCCGGTTTACACGTTTTAAGCTTTAAATATTTGTTTTTATGTTCATTTTAGCACAAATAATTACCCGTTTAGTCTCGGGTCTTGAAATTTTGTACAAAACTTATTTTGACAGAAAGAAAATTTTACAAAATTTTTCCAGATTTATTTTCTTATATTTACATTTATTTATCTATTTTTAAATCTTATTAAAACACTAAATATGTCAAAAATACCAAAACACTTTAGAAAAAATCCCAAATTTTTCTGGGATGATCTCTGTCATCCTCATAACTTCCTGGAATTTTTCCAGATTTATTTTCCTATATTTACATTTATTTATCTATTTTTAAATCTTATTAAAACACTAAATATGTCAAAAATACCAAAACACTTTAGAAAAATCCCAAATTTTTCTGGGATGATCTCTGTCATCCTCATAACTTCCTGGAATTTTTCCAGATTTTAAAACTCATTTTTCAAGCCATTTTCACCCAAAACCGAGCTAGAAAGCCCTAGAACTCGTTTCACCGAAAAGCCTACTTAGACTTTTCCAACTGAGCTCAAATTTTGTGGGTGACTTTTATATGTTATAAAAAGCTTATCTTAAATTTTCCAGAATTTTTCATCATGTTTAGCTATTTTTCACTATTTTTGGCCAAAACCGAGCATTAAATTCACCAAATATTCATCTTTTATCCAAAATTACCAAAAATTCACAGATCTCTTATTTTCATGTGTAGATCATCCCTGTGAAATTTCGTGACCCGACTCTAAGCACACGAAAATCTGTCCAAATTTCATATACACACGAAAACCGAACTATCTTGTGTTTTCTAGCTTTAGATCGCAAAGATCTTGGTTTCTAGCCTTTGCTAGCCGCTAGATACAACACTTACAAGTACCATAACACTATACCAAGCAAACTATACCAACAATCAAACCATTTCTTTCATAGTGTCGGTTTTTAAGTAAAAACAAAGGTTTTAACCGTAGAAATCCATTCCCGACTCTTTTTACTCATTTCTTGGACCATGATCCCTTGTATAACATGTATACATCTCTTGATCATGCAAGAGTCGGTTTCATCTCGGGTTTTCACCCGTCTTTCACATGGAAAACTCATTTGACAAGATTTCAACCGTAAAAATTCATTCTAAACACTTTTAACTAATTACTTGGATCAAGATCCTTTGTATAACTTGTATACATCCCTTGATCACACGAGAATCGGTTTCATCTCGGGTTTTCACCCATTTTTCACATGAAAACCTCCTTTTCTCAAGAATTATGAAATTAGAAACAAGAATCAAGCTTCAAAACATATGTTATACCTTGTGTTCTTGGTTAAAACTCAAGACTTTGGTTGAACACTTGAAGATTTGAGAGTGTTTGGAGAGTTTTTGAGAGAGTTTGTGTAGTAGAAAAAGAAAAAAAAAGGAAATGTGTGTGTGTAATATCATGGCCGGCCAAGATATGTGTGGGGTGGGGCCCACACATCCATTCTAGGCCACACATTCCGATTTTCATAATCTGGATAATGTTGTGGATAGTCTGGTTCAGTTCGTTTCTCGTTTAAACTCGTAATTCGGCTTAAAACGAGCATAAAATGGTCGTTTTTCGGGTTAAAATAAAATTTACAGAAAACTGATTTAAAAACTTTAAAAACTTAACCCATGACATTAAAACATCATATTATTAATAATTACGCATCTTTTTCGGCTTGATTGATCGTCTCTTGCTTGGTTTGGTGTTAAAGGTCTCGTTTAGCGTACCGACGTACCATTAAATCGAAATCCTTTTTCTGTGCTATAATTTACTTATCCCGAAGCATTAATACTTCGTAAATATCATTAAACATTATATACTTCGTCTATAATGTAATTCCCGATTCGTTCGGGTTTCAATAATCGTTCATTGGTTAATTGTAATTCCAATACGATTCACTATATAATTGAGTATGATTCATACTGTGAACCATATATATTCGTATAAACGTGCTATAACTCATATAATCAATATTAAATAACACGTAAATAGTATATTCCGGCTAGGGTATACCTGAATTTGCCGGAATCGTTACATTCTCCCCCCGTTATAAAAATTTCGTCCTCGAAATTTTACGCGTCAACTACTTCCTTTTGAGGAAATAGGTGGGGGTATTTCTTCCGAAATTCATCCTTTCGTTCCCAAGTAAATTCTGGGCCTCGTTGCGAATTCCATCTAACTTTGACCAGCGAGATCTTATTGTGTCTAAGTTGCTTGATTTTACCGTCCACTATTTCGACGGGCTCCTCTACGAAGTTGAGCCTATCACTTATTTGAACACCCTCTAAGGGTAACACCGATGTCTCATCCGCCAGACATCTTTTTAAATTCGACACATGAAACACGTTATGAACTGCACTTAATTCATCAGGCAGTTCTAATCGGTAAGCTACAGGACCGATTTTTGCAATAATATCGAATGGTCCAATATATCTCGGGGCTAACTTCCCTGCCTTGCCAAATCTAACCACACCCTTCCACGGTGATACTTTTAAATATACCTTTTCGCCCTTCTCAAACGACAACGGTTTTCGACGGGTATCGGCATAACTCTTCTGCCGGTCCCGCGCGGCTTTTAGGTTGTTCTTAATTTCAAGAATCTTGCTGGTCGTCTCCTGGACCAGATCCGATCTAATGACCTGCGAGTCTCCCACTTCAGACCAGCAAAGTGGTGATCGGCACTTCCGCCCATACAATGCTTCATAAGGTGCTGCCTTTATACTGCTATGGTAACTGTTATTATAGGAAAATTCAACGAGTGGGAGATGTTGATCCCAGTTTCCCTTAAAGTCCAGTACGCAGGCACGAAGCAAATCCTCCAAAGTTTGAATGGTCCTCTCAGACTGACCATCGGTCTGAGGGTGGTAAGCCGTGCTTAGGTCAATACGTGTTCCCAATGCTTCTTGCACAGCTTGCCAAAGTTTGGAGGTGAAATGGCTATCCCTATCGGAGATGATCGAGATGGGGATGCCATGACGAGACACTATTTCATTTATATAAATTTGCGCAAGTCTCTCGGTGTTATAATTGTTTCTAATCGGAATAAAATGTGCCGATTTGGTTAATCTATCCACGATTACCCAAATTGCATCATTTCCCCGGGATGTCTTAGGGAGGTGTGTCACGAAATCCATTGTGATTTGCTCCCATTTCCATTCGGGAATCTCCGGTTGTTGTAACATTCCCGAAGGTTTCTGGTGCTCCGCCTTAACCCTCGCACACGTCGTACACTTGCCGACGTATGTGGCTATATCCTTTTTCATACCTGGCCACCAGTAAAATTCTTTCACATCCTGGTACATTTTATCCGATCCCGGATGTATGGAATATTTCGATTTATGCGCTTCGTCCATGATTAATTCACGAAGGTCATGGAGGGTCGGAATCCAAATCCGACTTTTGAAATAGAGAATTTCGTCCACACGCTGTTCGAAATTCTTCTCGTTCCCGAAAAGTCCTTCTTTATCCAATTGGTCCTCTTTCAACGCCTCGCGTTGAGCGACTCGAATCAAATCCGAAAGGCTCGATTGGACTACCATTCCCAACGCTCGCACGCGTAGTGGCTTAACTCGATCTTTCCTACTCAAGGCATCGGCTACAACGTTAGCCTTGCCGGGGTGATATCGGATGTCACAGTCATAGTCACTTAGTAACTCGACCCACCTTCGTTGTCTCATATTCAGTTCTTTCTGATCGAATATGTGCTGCAAACTTTTATGATCAGTGAAGATGGTGCACTTTGTACCGTAGAGGTAGTGTCTCCAGATTTTAAGTGCAAAGATGACTGCTCCCAGTTCCAAGTCATGAGTAGTGTAGTTTTTCTCATGAACTTTCAACTGTCGAGACGCATAGGCTATGACCTTTTTATTTTGCATCAACACGCATCCTAACCCTTTACGGGATGCGTCACAATATACAACAAATCCATCGTCTCCGTCGGGGAGACTTAAGATTGGCGCTTGGCACAATCTTTGTTTTAGCGTTTGAAACGCCGTTTCCTGCTCTTCACCCCATTCATACTTCCGATCCTTTTGAGTCAGGAGGGTTAAAGGTTGGGCGATGCTGGAAAAGTTCTCTATAAATCGACGATAGTATCCAGCTAAGCCTAAGAATTGGCGGATTTCCTTTGGAGATTTAGGCGCTTGCCAACTCTTAATTGCTTCAACCTTACTCGGATCAACGTGTATTCCTTGATGGTTTATTACGTGACCGAGGAATTGCACCTCTTGTAACCAGAAGTTACACTTGGAGAATTTTGCATATAACTTCTCCTGATTCAGGAGCTCTAGAACTAACTTTAAGTGTTGCTCGTGCTCTTCTTTACTCTTCGAGTATATCAAAATATCGTCAATAAATACAATGACGAATTTGTCGAGATAGGGTTTACAGACTCGGTTCATGAGATCCATGAATACCGCTGGCGCATTTGTTAGCCCAAAAGGCATAACTAAAAATTCGTAGTGGCCGTAGCGAGTCCGAAACGCGGTTTTTGGGATATCCTCCTCTTGAATTCTAACTTGGTGGTATCCCGATCTAAGATCAATTTTTGAGAAATAGCTCGCACCTTGTAGTTGGTCGAACAAATCATCGATTCGGGGAAGAGGATACCTATTTTTGATGGTTAATTTGTTCAATTCCCTGTAGTCAATGCACATTCGAAGGCTTCCGTCCTTCTTTTTCACAAATAGTACAGGTGCACCCCACGGGGAATAACTGGGACGTATAAACCCCTTATCCAACAATTCCTGCAACTGGTTGGATAGTTCTTGCATCTCGGACGGTGCAAGTCTGTAAGGGGCCTTAGCAACAGGGTCAGCCTGAGGTAACAGATCGATTCTGAATTCGACCTGTCGGGTTGGCGGCAATCCAGGGAGTTCCTCTGGAAAAACTTGTGGAAATTCGCGTACCACGGGAATATCGTCCACCCGTTTTTCCTCAGAATCATCGGCCGTCAGGCTCGCTAGATACGCCACACATCCCTGACGTATATATTTCAACACCTTGAGGTGGGATATAAATGGTATCATGGTGCCGGATTTTTCTCCCTGCACTAATACCTCCTCGTCATCCGACACCCTGATCTTGACGGTTTTCTTTTCACAGTTTATTTCTACCCTATTACGTGCCAACCAATCCATTCCCACTATCACGTCAAAACTACCCAATTCTACCGGTAACAAGTCAATCAGGAAGGATTGTTCGCTCAGAATAAAAGGGCAATTCCGAACAATCCGATTAACTATCATGGTTTTACCGTTAGCGACCTCTACGGTGTAGGGTTCTATGGTTTCACCAATAGGAAGGTTTGCTATCGAAAGGAATCTAACGAAGACAAAACTTCTATCGGCGCCTGTATCAAATAATACAGAAGCGTAATGATCAGAGACGAGGAAGGTACATGTCACTACGCTGGGGTCCTGGCGCGCCTCGTTCGCTCCCATCACAAATGCTCGGCCTCGCGCCGGATTGGACGACGATGGCTGACCCGCGAGTTGTCTCCCGTTTCCTCCCTGATTCAGTTTCGGGCAGTTCCTTTTGAAGTGATCTGTGCTGCCGCATTCGTAGCAAGCACGGCTAGTGGTCACCATCTGGTTTCCTTGCGGGTTTTGCAGTCGGGCTGGTTGAGTTCTAAATGGTTGCGCCCGAATAGGTTGTGGTTGTCGGTTCAGGTTGTTCAGATTTGTCTTACAATTTGGTGCGTAGTGTCCAACCCTGCCACACCGGTGGCACACCACCTCTTTGCACACGCCACTATGGTGGTAACCACATTTCCCGCACCTAGGAAACGTTCCCTTCTGCGGTTCTTGCCTTCCGCCCGAACTAGTCATGGCATAGCTCTGGGCAGCGGGCCTAGCTCGTTTGCTTTGCTGCTTTTCTTGGATTCTATGATCATGCGCACCCCGTTTTCCCCCAGCGGATTCTCCTGTCACCTTTAGTGATCCGCTCCGCAAGAAATCATACGTGACTATGCCAGCCTGTGTCACTGCACTTTCATACGTCCGGTGTCCCCCCGCGTTGACTATACTCCTCACTACTGGAGTAAGTCCCCAAATATAACGTTCCACCCTCTTCGTCTCCGGGGTGACCAACCACGGTACTAATCGTGACAGTTCATTGAACCGATTGGTATAACCCAAGTGGTCCGCCCCCTTCATCTCCAGATTCCACAACTCATTTTCCAGTTTCTGCAATTCATTCTTTGGACAGAAATGTTCCAACACAAGAGCCTTAAGCTCCGTCCAGGTCATGTGGTTTGTCGCCACCTGACCTCGAGTCTGTACTATGGTGTTCCACCATGTCAAGGCATGGTCGGTGAATGTACAGGTGGCGTACTTAACGATACAATCCTCGGGACAGTTGCTAATATTCACCACTGATTCTATTTTCTCTATCCATTTAACTAACCCATTCGGTCCTTCAGACCCGCTAAACTCTAATGGCTTGCACAACATGAAATCCTTGATCGAACATCCCCTGGATGCACGAATTGGTTTCGTACGGTTTGTCTCTACCGTAGGTATAGGGCCATTGCTGTCAGTAACGACCACCCTAGGCGGTGCGTCATTACTCGGAATAGTGTTATCATTCCTTGGAGGATTAGCATTTTGTTCCCCGTCATTATTTATGGGCGTTTGATTGCTCGGAGGGGTTGGATTGGTCGAGTTATTAATACTGGCGGCGATGCGCGATACTATATCCGGTATCGCCGCCTCCAACTGTTGAGCAATCAAACGGCTCACATCTACTTCCGATATTTTCGTTGATCGTTTCGGTGCCATTCTACACAACATCAAGAAAACACATATAATTAATACCATTCCAAATTATGAAACACAAAACACATTCCATACATTAATAAACATTAGTACATATTACACAAACATCCGTTTACATACTTCCCAGTCATCATTACATAACTAAGTTTTAATACAAAGGGCCTATGTTGGTATCATCCTCTACATAACCCGCAATGGGTCAGTGCTTGAATGATACCCAAAAGTATCGATAATGATATGCCCTACAAGAGACCCCCTATGGGCCAGTGGTTGTACTATAACTAAACAAGATTCACTCCGTGTTAGTATCACCACTAACTACTTACACGGAGTATCAAAAAGCGGTTCAAGATTCTACCATCTAACACATCTACACATGGTGGTAAACCAACCCCACCAACACCGCCACCAGTACCACCAACACCGCCACCATGACCCGGATTCGGGTTTCCATCTGGCCGATCAACCAGTGGGAGTATGAGCACTCCCTCTTTAACTGGTTAATAGCATACTGGTGGTCCTGTATGCTGTCCCCAAGGTACGCCCGCCTCTGTACCCCCACAACCAGGGCGGCAGAGTGCTCGTTCACCTGTTCGGTGAGAACACGTAGCCAAGCCGCCAAGTCCCGTTCCTGCCTCGGAAGACCCCACACAGGTAGGGTCGCAGGCTCGGGCTGGGGGCGGGAGGACTCGCCCCTATGGTAAGTGGATCTGGGTGGGGTAACAGTGGGCGGAACATACGGGGCACTGATCCGCGCCGTGAGGCGGGGACCGTGTCTGGGGGGAATCGGGGCGGTCTGTGGTGCGGGCGGGGTAGGAGACCTGGTAACCCTAGCAGGGGAGGGTAAACTAGCACTCCTAGCTGGGGTGGTCTGTCTAGAAGTACTATGACTAGCCTCCGAAGGCTCGGAGCTGGGTGCTACACTTGGGCTTCCAGAGGCCCCGGAACTGACCTCTTCCGGGTCCTCTTCCGTCGACACACTAGGTGTTCTTGCCATTTTTACCTGCACACAAGTTAACAAACATATAGTCCCTTTCCATAGTGTAATTCATAATTAAATTAATCATGCACTTACTTATACAATTTTGCCACATAATAATATTATTATACATTTACACATATGTTGCCAATTTTACCTATTTAAGTCCCCCGTGACTTCCCCTGAATTCCCTCGTGCAGACAAGCCTGTTATTATGTTCCGGACCATAATAACCCACTTGTCCATCCAAGTTCATCCCGATCTCGTCACAATATATTATTAGTTGATATTCAGATCCTATAATACTTGAGCTACTGGTTATATTTTAGGTATCTTTTTCAGACATCCTAATTCTTTATAACCAATGGCTCTGATACCAAGTTCTGTAACACCCCGTAACCGCAGCGGAAACGTACACGGGATGCAACAGACACATCTGATATCAACGGCATTGCTTATAAAGAAAATACCACTACATTGATTTATAACATATTACATTGTTGCGAGTTGCGTTACTGTCTAGGTGTTACACACATATATTACCAATAAGACATTAATAAATTCATTACAAAACATAGAGCAGCAAGCTTCCAACAGGTAGCACAGATAGTTAAGCACATATCAATCATTCCAACTTGGGCATACCTAGAAAACATGTAAAGAAAACGGGTCAACTACGAATAGTTGGTGAGTTTCACTAATTTAAATAAACACAGACAAATCATTTTAATAATCATTTATTAACAATATAATCATGCTGGGAACTATGTTACCCCAGAACATTTCCATTAACTTTCTGGGAACTATGTTACCCCAGAACAATAATAACCCCTGGGAACTACGTTACCCCAGAACAATAAATACCCCTGGGAACTATGTTACCCCAGAACAATAAATACCCCAGGGAACTATGTTACCCCAGAACAATAATAACCCCTGGGAACTATGTTACCCCAGAACAATAATAACCCTTGGGAACTATGTTACCCCAGAACAATAATAACCCCTGGGAACTATGTTACCCCAGAACAATAATAACCCCTGGGAACTATGTTACCCCAGAACAATAACACATGATAAACATTTTATATATTCTGTGCAGCAGACCATATATATATAAATGTACAAGTATTTCCATACGATCGGTATGTACTTAAATACTTTAAATAAGACATGTTTTCCGCCCCGGGAAAATATAATTAAAACAATTCATTAAAAGGGGCTCGTGAAAACTCACCTTTTTGTGAGTCGGTGGGTAATATAAGGAACAGCTACGTGCCTGGATCTGTAATATAATATCTAGTCGTTACTATATAATTCCCATAACTTAAATACGTATCAATCGCCACACCCGACCCAAAAATGGTGTTTGGATGCTATTTTAGTTAAAGTGATGAAATTAGAGCTCGGTTTGACACCCCGTTTGGCCGCGGGGCCCATTTCCGTCATTTAGGTGTCGGAAACAGTAAAATCGGGTAAAATTACCCAAATCATCCGAATTATTTTCGGATGATTTATTTTTACTTAATTTTCTTAGTTTTATGAAAATGGTCCAATTTTAGGTTTTTATATATACCAGTCAGCTCGCTTATGCGGGTTTTGCCGGTTTACACGTTTTAAGCTTTAAATATTTGTTTTTATGTTCATTTTAGCACAAATAATTACCCGTTTAGTCTCGGGTCTTGAAATTTTGCACAAAACTTATTTTGACAGAAAGAAAATTTTACAAAATTTTTCCAGATTTATTTTCTTATATTTACATTTATTTATCTATTTTTAAATCTTATTAAAACACTAAATATGTCAAAAATACCAAAACACTTTAGAAAAAATCCCAAATTTTTCTGGGATGATCTCTGTCATCCTCATAACTTCCTGGAATTTTTCCAGATTTATTTTCCTATATTTACATTTATTTATCTATTTTTAAATCTTATTAAAACACTAAATATGTCAAAAATACCAAAACACTTTAGAAAAATCCCAAATTTTTCTGGGATGATCTCTGTCATCCTCATAACTTCCTGGAATTTTTCAAGATTTTAAAACTCATTTTTCAAGCCATTTTCACCCAAAACCGAGCTAGAAAGCCCTAGAACTCGTTTCACCGAAAAGCCTACTTAGACTTTTCCAACTGAGCTCAAATTTTGTGGGTGACTTTTATATTTTATAAAAAGCTTATCTTAAATTTTCCAGAATTTTTCATCATGTTTAGCTATTTTTCACTATTTTTGGCCAAAACCGAGCATTAAATTCACCAAATATTCATCTTTTATCCAAAAATTACCAAAAATTCACAGATCTCTTATTTTCATGTGTAGATCATCTCTGTGAAATTTCGTGACCCGACTCTAAGCACACGAAAATCTGTCCAAATTTCATATACACACGAAAACCGAACTATCTTGTGTTTTCTAGCTTTAGATCGCAAAGATCTTGGTTTCTAGCCTTTGCTAGCCGCTAGATACAACACTTACAAGTACCATAACACTATACCAAGCAAACTATACCAACAATCAAACCATTTCTTTCATAGTGTCGGTTTTTAAGTAAAAACAAAGGTTTTAACCGTAGAAATCCATTCCCGACTCTTTTTACTCATTTCTTGGACCATGATCCCTTGTATAACATGTATACATCTCTTGATCATGCAAGAGTCGGTTTCATCTCGGGTTTTCACCCGTCTTTCACATGGAAAACTCATTTGACAAGATTTCAACCGTAAAAATTCATTCTAAACACTTTTAACTAATTACTTGGATCAAGATCCTTTGTATAATTTGTATACATCCCTTGATCACACGAGAATCGGTTTCATCTCGGGTTTTCACCCATTTTTCACATGAAAACCTCCTTTTCTCAAGAATTATGAAATTAGAAACAAGAATCAAGCTTCAAAACATATGTTATACCTTGTGTTCTTGGTTAAAACTCAAGACTTTGGTTGAACACTTGAAGATTTGAGAGTGTTTGGAGAGTTTTTGAGAGAGTTTGTGTAGTAGAAAAAGAAAAAAAAAGGAAATGTGTGTGTGTAATATCATGGCCGGCCAAGATATGTGTGGGGTGGGGCCCACACATCCATTCTAGGCCACACATTCCGATTTTCATAATCTGGATAATGTTGTGGATAGTCTGGTTCAGTTCGTTTCTCGTTTAAACTCGTAATTCGGCTTAAAACGAGCATAAAATGGTCGTTTTTCGGGTTAAAATAAAATTTACATAAAACTGATTTAAAAACTTTAAAAACTTAACCCATGACATTAAAACATCATATTATTAATAATTACGCATCTTTTTCGGCTTGATTGATCGTCTCTTGCTTGGTTTGGTGTTAAAGGTCTCGTTTAGCGTACCGACGTACCATTAAATCGAAATCCTTTTTCTGTGCTATAATTTACTTATCCCGAAGCATTAATACTTCGTAAATATCATTAAACATTATATACTTCGTCTATAATGTAATTCCCGATTCGTTCGGGTTTCAATAATCGTTCATTGGTTAATTGTAATTCCAATACGATTCACTATATAATTGAGTATGATTCATACTGTGAACCATATATATTCGTATAAACGTGCTATAACTCATATAATCAATATTAAATAACACGTAAATAGTATATTCCGGCTAGGGTATACCTGAATTTGCCGGAATCGTTACAGTTACACTTGGGGAATTTTGCATACAACTTCTCCTGATTCAGAAGCTCTAAAATTATTCTTAAGTGTCGTTCGTGCTCTTCTTTACTTTTCGAGTGGATCAAAATATCGTCAATAAATGCTATGACAAATTTGTCAAAGTAAGGTTTACAGACTCGGTTCATGAGTTCCATGAATACTGCCTGCGCATTTGTTAACCCGAACGGCATGAATAAGAATTCATAATGGCCGTAACGAGTCCGGAACGCCGTTGTTGCAACGTCCTCCTCTTGGATTTTTCATTTGGTGATAACTATATCTAAGATCAATTTTCTAAAAATAAATCGCCCCTTGCAGTTGGTTAAACAGATCATTTACTTCGAAGAAGTGAATACCTATTCTTGATAGTCACTTTATTCAATTCTCCCTAATCAATACATATCCTAACACTTCCGTCCTTCATTTCCCAAATAACACTGGTGCACCCCATGGTGACTAACTAGGTCGTATAAAACCTTATCCAATAATTCTTACATTTCAGTTGGTGCAAGTCGGTAGGATGCTTTAGCAACAGGGCCAGCTTGAGGTATTAAATCGATTCTGAGTTCGACCTGTCGGGTTGGCGGTAATCCAGGAAGTTCTTCTTGGAAAACTTGTGGAAATTTGCGTACCACCGGGATATCATCCACCCGTTTCTCCTCAGAATCTGTGGCCGTCAAGCTCGCGAGATACGCCACGCATCACTGGTGTAAATATTTCAACACCTTGAGGTGGGATATAAATGGTATCATTGTGCCCGACTTCTCTCCTTGCACTAACACCTCTTCGTCATCCGACACCCGGATCTTGACGATTTTCTTTTCACAGTTTATTTCCACATTGTTACGTGCTAACCAATCCATTCCCACTATTACGTCAAAACTTCTTAACTTTACTGGTCGTAGGTCAATAAGGAAAGGTTAATCGTTCAGAATAATAGGACAATTCCGAACAATTTAGTTAACCATTAGGGATTTACTGTTAGCGATTCTATAGTATAGGGTTCTGTAGTTTCACTAATCGGTATCTTTCCAAATGATAGGAAGTTAACAGGAACTAACTTCTATCGACGACCGTAAAAATATCACTGAAGCCTATTGATTTAAAACTACAACATACTTAGTACCACCTTTGGATCATGACGTGCTTTATTCGGATTACTCACAAAAGCACGGCTCCTTACTTGATCAAAGGTTGATGCTTGTCATGAGGTTCATCTTCCAACGACACCTTGGTTCAACTTTGGGCAATTTCTCTTGAAACGTTCTGTACTGCCACATTCATAGCAAGTACAATTGTTTGGCATAATTTGATTTCTTTGGATGGACTGTTATTGAAGTTGTTGGGTTCGGAGTGGTTGTACACGAATGGGTTGGGGTTGCCGGTTCACATGGCTTCAATTGGTTCTACAATTGGGGCATTACGTCCATCCTTACCACACCTGTGGCCTACTATCACTCGACATTCTTCTTCCTGCCGATAACCATATTTTCCACATTTAGGGAAGGACCCTTCACGCGGTTCATGTTTTTCACACCAGAACTAGTCTTAGTATAATTCTGGGTTGTAGGACATACCTACTTATTCAAAAGCCTATCTTGCACTATACCTTTATCATTTCTCTTCTTTAACACTCGACGTCTCACCTAACGTCCTTCCAGTCCGCTTCCCATAGCGTCAAATATATCAATGCTGGCTTGTGACACGACCCTTCCAAAGGTTGTATATTTTACAGGATTGACTATACTCCTTATCGATGGAGTTAGTCCCCAATATAGCGCTCACTTTGCTTAGTTTCAGGAGTAATTAGCCATGTTACCAGACATGACAATTCCTTTAAACGATTAGCGTTCTAAGTGATCAGCACACAACATTTCTATCTTCCATAGCTCAGTTTCCAGTCTCTGAACTTAATTATTCGATTAAAAGTGCTCTAGCACAAGAATTTTAAATTCTGACCATATCATCTGAGTAATAATTTTCTAACTATAATTTTGTACCATCGTGTTCCATCACGATACAACATAATCTACCAACATATCTGTAGCATATTTCACTACACAATGTTCTAGACTCTTACCAATATCCTTAACCATTTCGATCTTTTCTATCCACTCGCTATTATATTCCTCCCTTTACCATCAGTAACCGATTAATAATTTCCTTAACACAACCAACAAAATATCCTTCATACCGGATCTAATTCATTACGACTACTATTCATGTTTAGTTTATAACTAATACTTGTAGTCATAATAGTATTCGGTGGGACAATATCACTCTTAGTAATAACACTAAGAATTGAAATATTCATAATCATGTGATTGCTCGATCTATAATTCTGCGATCACATTTGCATCAACCCTAGCAGTGATCTGTGATACGACATTCGGTATCATCATCTGCTATCTTTGAGCAATCAACTGAATCATATCGATCTCCATCATTGGAGTTACTCTTTTTATGTCATTCTGCCGTACCCATCCCGTACGCAGTAATCAATACTAATCTCACCATATAACTCGTTACCAGCTCAATCATAACAGCAGGTACACATACACACCAAATATTATCATATATATTACACATACCGGTATCTAGTATATATGTCCCACAAATATAATAACATATGGACTTAACCTGATGTCGGTTAACGTTCAAATATGTTTCATAATCCTTGTCACCAACTGACATATAGATCTTTCTCAACAAAGATTAATGTTTAATATGCTTGATTTCAATATCCTTCTGCATGTCAGCATAACCGATACATGCTCACCGTGAGCACCAAACGATTACGTACCACGGAGTTATAATATCCGTGTCTATTCGTATATCCGGCATACACGGTATACCACCTACGAACGAATAACCAACTATGCTATAATGATTCCAACACCTCTTTGTGTATGGGTAATCATTCTATTCGAGTATACATGGGTATAGGCATCTAACGGATGTAATGATAACATAGGGAGTTGCAAGGTTCAAGGTAATCGCGCAACCCATGTTGCCTTCAAATATTATCAATTACTATTATGGGAAACTCTATCACTTGCTCAGTCAATGTCCTCAGGCGTTCTAGGTTTGCTAAAATCGGTAATTCTCGATCTGGAGGTGGTATGTCTCATATGTTTGAGAGTGAGAAATACATATATATATTTCCATATATTATTTTTATCTGCTCATTTATTATCAAATTTATTATTATTATTATTATTTTATTTTATTTTATTTATTTATTTACCTTAACGGAATAAGAATGGGTTCAGGTATAGGTCCGTCCGTACGTGAGGGTCGGCGGTTCGGGTGAACATAGGGGGTTATTAGGATATACGATACCGGTGTTGATAGGGTAAGGGATTTATCAATTTTGGTTAACGGTTACTAGATATTTCTGGTTAATATCAAACGGGAGATCTAACTTGGTACTATCATAACTATGGCCCGATAAGTCAGACTTATCATCAACCGATGCTCTAGAAATTTTCAGCATCCTCAGTACTTTTATTATTTCATCCCCCGGTTCCCTATCCGGGTCCTATTTCTCAATACATGTACCCACAAGATATGTACATATATATATACACACATTAGCACGTATAAATAATATTATATACTTTACACATATGTTGCCATTTTTACCTATTAATGTACCCCGTGACTTCCCCTGAACTCCCTCGTGCGGACAAGTCTGTTATTATGTTCCGGACCATAATAACTCACTTGTCCATCCAAGTTCATGCAGATCTCGTCACTATAAATTATTAGTTGATATTCAGATCCTATAATACTTGAGCTACTGGTTATATTTTAGGTATCTTTTAAAGACATCCTAAATCTTTATAACCAATGGCTCTGATACCAACTTCTGTAACACCCCGTAACCGCAGCGGAAACGTAAACGGGGCGCAACAGACACCTCTGATATCAACTACATTGTTTATAAAGAAAACTAAATACATTAATATACTTCAAATTACATTTTCTTGTATTTCACTACCGTCTAGGTGATGCACACATCATACAATACGATACATAATTCTATTTATTATAATGTATCCTAACATCCCGCACGCAAATCTTACACACATCAAGCACTTAGCACGTAAGCAATCACTTCATCTTAATTGTACCTGAAATGCATGTGAGAAAACGGGCCAACTACGAATAGTTGGTGAGTTTCACAATTTGAGTAAACCATGATAAATCCATATCAAAATATAATATTATCGATGTAATTATGCTGAGCCCACAAGTGAAACCTCTGTTAACCCAGTACTGTACCCTTCTAGGGACATCTGGGGACACTGTTAACCCAGTACAGTACCCATTCCGGGGGCAATGTTAACCCAGAAACACTTCTAGGGACATCTGGGGACACTGTTAACCCAGTACTGTACCCATTCCGGGGGCAACGTTAACCCAGAAACACTTCTAGGGACATCTGGGGACACTGTTAACCCGGTACTGTACCCATTCCGGGGGCAATGTTAACCCAGAAACACTTCTAGGGACATCTGGGGACACTGTTAACCCAGTACTGTACCCATTCCGTACGATTCCCGTACAATCAAATATTTATAAATACACGCAAATCCATGCGTTCAGTATGTACTTAAACATTTCAATAGTAACATGCTTTCCGCCCCGGGAAAATGTTTAAAAACAATTCAGAAAAAGGGGCTCGTGAAACTCACCTTAGCACATGCAAGCAGGTAACAACAGTCATTATCAGTTAACACGTCCAATCTGTAATATGATCCCTACGATCGTTACTATACAATCACTATTAATATAACTTTAACCGTGTTAACCGGTACATCTGAGGACACTGTTAACCCAGTACTGTACCCATTCCGGGGGCAATGTTAACCCAGAAACACTTTTCCGGACTCAGATTGTTATATCGTTTAGAGTTCAGTAGTCAAAATTTACTATTAGTTTGTTTTCCCCGTTTTGCGTGCCTAGCACGGTTATCCGTTTTTACGTTTCAAAAATGAGTTTGGTCACACACGACCCGAAAATAGTGGTTGACTGATAATTTAATTAAAGTTGTGAAATTAGAGCTCGGTTTAGACGCCCCGTTTGGTCGCGGGACCCGTTTCCGTCTTTAGCGCACCGGAAACTGTTAAATCGGGTAAAATTACTTAAATCATCCGAATTATTTTCGGATAATTTATTTTTACTTGTTTAACTCAGTTATATGAAAGTAGTTCATTTTTAGGGTTTTTATACACCAGTCAGCTCGTCTACCCGAACTTTGCTGGTTTACGCGTTTTAAACTTTAAAAGTTTGTTTTTATTTTCTTTTTAGCACAAATAATTATCCGTTTAGTCTCGGATCTTGAAATTTTGCACAAATCACTTTTTGACAGTGGGGAATTTTATAAAACTATTTCCAGAATTAATTTTTATATTTAAAATTTATTTATCTATTTTTAAACACCATTTAAACACTAAATATGTCGTAAATACCAAACGACCTTAGAAAAATCCCAAATTTTTCCTGGATGACCCCTGCCATCCACATAGTCCCCTGTAGTTTTTCCAAATCCAAAATCTCTTTTTACATGCCATTTTCACTAAAACCGAGCTAGAAAACCCTAGAACTCGTTTAACCGAAAAGCCTACTTAGACTTCTCCAACTGACCTAAAATTTTGTGTGTGACTTTTAAATGATATAAAAAGATTATCTGCAATTTTCCAGAATTTTTCATGATATTTAACTATTTTTCACCATTTTTAGCCAAAACCGAGCATTAAATTCACCAAATATTTATCCTTTGCCCAAAAATTACCAAATATTCACAGAACTCATATTTTCATGTGTAGATCATCCCTGTAAAATTTCATGACCTAACTCTAAACCTACCACAATCTGTCCAAAAATCCAATACTGAACATAAACCGAATATACCTTTTGTTTTCCGCCACTACAAGCTACAAACTCGTCTTTCCGCCTTATCTACCACTAAATACAGAACCTACAACCAACATACCACAATACCAAGCAAGTTACACTCACGATCAAGCCTCTTACACTATAGTTTCGGTTATGATTCAAAAACAAAGATTTAAACCGTAAAAATTCGATTTTGGTTCGTTTAACTCCTTTCTTGGACCAAGATCCCTTGTATAACCCGTATACATCACTTGATCATGCAAGAATCGGTTTTCATCTTTGAAACCTCATTTTCTTGCAAATAATACTCAAAATATGGAACCAAAACCAAGATTTAGCCATCACAATATGCATTTACCTTAAGTTTTCTTGCTAAAAATCTGAATTTATGGATCATAAAATGGAGAGGAGAAGAAGAATGAGATGGAATGCTTGTAAAAAGAAAATAAAGGATAAGGGATTATTACCCCAAATCCGATCGGAACATCAAGGGGGTGGGGTGGGACCCACTTCTCCAATTCTAGCCACTCATTTGGATTTCTGAAATCCGAATAATGTTTTGAATGATCTGGTTCAGTTCGTTTTTCGGTTAAATATTTAATTTAGCTTAAAACGAAGCTAAAACGGTCGTTTTCGGCTTAAAAAATGAAATTTATATAAAACCGATTTAAAAACTTTAAAAAACTTAAACCATGACATTTATTAACTTAAAACATCATAATATTAATTATTGCGCATCTTTTTCGGCTTGATCGATCATCTCTTGCTCGGTTTGGTATTGAAGGTTTCGTTTAATGTACCGACGTATCATTAAATCGAAATTCTTTTTCTGTGCTTTAATTCACTTATCCCGAAGCTTTAATACTTCGTAAACATCACTAAATATCATATATATCGTCTATAATTGAACCCTCGATTCGTTCGGGTTTCAATAACTATCGATCGATTAATCGCATATTCAATACGATGAATTATATATTCACGTACAATCAATACAGTGAACCATGTATTCCCGTATAATTATTATGGTAATTCATGTACCCGACATTAAATATAACGTAACTACTGTCTACTGGTTAGGGTATCCCTGGTTTCGTCGGAATCGTTACAGTAAGTCACTAGTTAACTTTCCAAATTTCTTACTACAAGAAAATTGGTTGTTAAACAAGTTAACTAAATGTGAAAAAGAAGTAACATAAATGGGAGGAAGACTTAGCAGCCATTTTGATGCAGATCCTGTTAGTGTGGATCCGAAACCCTTGCATAGACAAGCCTTCTTGAGTCTTTTAGGAATTGGATTGGTTTCCGTCCTCTCTCTGATTGAGCCACATGCTCTTCGGGGTCACTTGTCCCATCATACACCTTCATGTTAGGGGTCTGAAATCGTTTTGGGACTTCAGCATCACAAATAGGTGGAGCAAATCTGGACAACTTGTGGCTTCCTTCTGGTATTTTAGGGATCGGTCGGACCACCCTTGGTACGCTGGATATCATATCCTTAAGCTTCCGCAGTTCCTTCGCCATAGCTTGGTTGATACCTGCACCCTGCATAGAACCAAGATTAGCATCTAAGGATATAGGATTATAAGTGTTACCTCTTTGTTGTGTGAATGCTTGCATCCCAGAATAATAGCTGAGGTAAGAACCGTCTGCTACAAGAGTTGGTCCACCAGAGGCAATGGTTTACATGGGGATAATATCTCCTTCATGGACCTCTGAAGACCTTTGATGTTGAGTTCCGGAGGATCCTTGATTCTGGAAGAAGGATCCTTGAGGTTGAGAGTTGAAGGATCCTGGATGATACAATCCAGAGGATCCTGATTGAAGGATGGACGATCCTTTTTGAAGGAACGAGGATCCCTGAGCTTGCTGACCCATGGACCCTTGTTGGAGGATATATGATCCTTGAGAAATTTGAGCCAAGGATCAAGGAGTGGTAAAATCCAGCATCATGGGCATCAGAGGAGTCTGATCCTCCACTGGCCTCTTAGCCTTCTTGAGATCCTCTATCTCACGAAGGATCCTCTAGATAGTCTTGTTTTGCTAATCCATATATGCATTAACCTGCGAAAACATATCAGAAAAATCATTGTTAGAATTAACCACCGAAGTGGCAGCAGTGGTTTTCGAGATCTGGAAGACCGGTAGTTGCATCTTGTTTCCAGCAGCAGTAGCCCTTAGTTCTCTCGCAAGTGGAGGAGGCATTGGTAGTGAAGATCTCGGTGGGAGTGAAACTGATGAAGGCATGGTTGATGAAGAAGAATATTGTTGAGAGGACATTGATGGTAATATGGCTATGAAAGGATGAATATTGATAGGGTATTTTCTGGATTATAGCACCAATTGCCCCACGGTGGGCGCCAAATTGTTTTGGTCAAAAATCGATCAAGGATAATGTAACCAAATTTGTAATGTGAGGTTTAGTGCTATGATGATAATAACGATTATGTAATGATTGCAAACACAAACACAAGGATTTGTTACGAGGAAAAGCCCTTGATATTGGTCAGATCGTCGGCACAAAAACCCCGGGTGATGAAAATTGTCTATCACCACTTTATTAATATCAAAAATGAGGATACAACGTTTGGAGAATATTATCAGTATTAAAACGAAAGCTATGTGTGTGTGTATGCTACTGAATTCATAGTGAATTGTGTGTGTTTTGCCTAGCTGATCATAGCCTCAATATATATGTTAGGGCAAATAATTTTGGCACTGAGGATATGTTATTCTTAATGACAGATCTGGATCAATTATCCTTCTGAAGGGGTTCCAGAGCTGTGATAGGATCAAGGATCCTCAGCAATAGGTATTATTAACAACTGTTTCCTATGTGTAGGTTATTATTCAATAAGAGCAACGGCTACAAGACTTATTCCACCAGATTTTTCGCTATTTGGACTTGTCAAGCACGTGGTCAAAAGCAACTTTGGAGATAGTGGGAAGATGGCGGAAATGTAGGACTAGTTTGTTAGTTGTTATTTTCCTTTCTTTTTATATTGAGTTTATGATCAATATTAGGTCACACAATTACAGTCGCACATACTCTAGCTGATAGCTCACTGTAATCACACACACTTAGCTTTATTGTATTCGCTGATCATAAACTCCATCGTTTTAACCATTTTTTGTGATTAATAAAGTGGTGATAGACGATTTTTCATCACCCGCGGTTTTTTTCCTTTGATCTAAATAAGATCAAGGGGTTTTTCCTCGCAACAAATCATGGTGTTCATCTCTATTTCGTTCCTATATTTTCCGATTATCATTTTAGCACTAAACCTCACATATCAGATTTGGATACATTATCCTTAGCAGATTTTTGTCCAAAACAAAATACATAAAATAACATAAATACATCTCCTATTTTTTCGCCTTTATTCAAGCCAGTCTTGTAGCTGTTTCATGCATTGACCACGTTCTTTAATGACTTTAATTGTGATATTATACGTTTGAACTTGGTCACTAGCCGGTGTACCTGCATTTATATCAATATAACAAAGAGAACGGTCATTAAGTAATGAGGATCCTTGATCCTGACGAGATCTGGAACACAAGCTAGGGATAATTGATCCAAAACATATACCAGGATAACATATCCATAATGTCAAATTTATGTGCACTAACACGTTCGAAGATTTATAGGGGAAAAAGTGTCGATCTCCTCTTTGTTGGACAAAATTCGGAGAAAAGCAACTTACATTACCTGAAATTATTCAAGAGATCATCCCTAGGGTCTTTCAGATCAAGGACAGGCTGAAAGCAGCAGCTATCAGACAGAAAAGTTATGCGGATAATCGTAGGAGACCGTTGAAATTCCAAGAAGGAGACCAAGTTTTACTAAAGGTGTCACCTTGGAAAGAAATAGTCAGATTCTGTAAAATAGGCAATCTGAGCCTTCGATTCGTTAGACCGTTCAGAATCACTGAACGAGTAGGGCCAGTAGCCTACCGACTTGAATTACCTTCAGAACTTCATGGAATACACGACGTGTTTCACGTATCCAACCTGAAGAAAGGCCTTTCTAATGAATAGCATATTGTTCCTATCAAAGACATTCAGGATGATGATAAGCTTTGATTTGTAGAAGAACCTGTAGAAGTTACGGATTGGAATATTCAGAAGCTAAGACGTAACAGGATAGAGCTGGTTAAAGTCCGCTGGAATTCAAGACTTGGTCCCGAGTTCATGTGGGAACGTTAGGATCAAATGAATCAAAAGTACCCTCACCTCTTCCTCGTAGAAACCGAAACCAGTACTACATCCTAAATTTCGAGACGAAATTTTATAAAAGGATGAGAGAATGTGACGATCGCCGAAAATTAGACAAATCTGGTAATAAGCGTAAGCGTAACCGTAATCGTGTACTAATTAATAAAATAAATATATATAAAGAATATTTTTGTCCAAAGTCTTTAATTTTAGTTGAGTTTTATAATATTAAGTTTGAAAAAGTTCAATGTTGTCGCGTAGCGAACATTGTGCGGAATGACCACGGGTAACGACTTAGAAATGGATTAAATCATAAACATGTCTAAATGGTCTCGAAAAATTATAATTTGTATTAGAATATTAGAGATAGTATATTAACTTAATTTTAGAAGGTTCGAATCGCTAAAATTAGAAAATAAACAATGGAAAGTCAGTAGAGGATGCCGTAAGAACCCGACGCCAAGTTTTTCAGAAAATTAGGTTCTTAGGCAGTTACTGACTGTAATCCAATTTCACTCAAAGTTTGGCAACAATTATCAAAATCGAAGTTCATTTGGCTAGATACTTTCCGCTTTACGCTAAACCTTATCACCTGAACTAACCATAATATATCAAAAACCACCAAACCCTTCCCCTTCTCCCCTCTCTCTCAGCTGACACTCCCCAACCCCACCTCCCTCTTTGTCCAATCACACACAAGCTAACATACACACAATGATTGCTAAAATACTTGGAAGCCTTCAGATATTACACATACACGACTCTACACTCCAACTCACCACTCTTACTCTCTCTTCCCCTCTTCATAAACCGGCCACCACCACCCTCCCATAATATTCATCTTCACTTCAATCATACACACTCACATTAGATTAGTTTAGGGTCTTTAAGGGAGGCATAATCAAGAATAAAAAATCAAGAGGCTAAGGAAAGGATTTTAAGCTTACTCGAGTTCTTGTCTCTGTATCTTAGCCTCAAGACTAAAAACCAAAGGTAACCTTGTTTAATATTAAGCATTTTATTTTAAATAAGTTAGTTGAAACTTGATTAGGTTGTGTTTGGTCATAAACATGCAATATTTGATAAAGACATATACATGCATGCATGGTCGTGAGTTTCTATGTGTGTGAAAGAGATTAATTAAGTTGATAATATGATTGTTTATGGTCATATACTAGCTTACTTTAACTTGTCAATGTTGAGTTTACTTGAAATTGTTAGATGAATGAGGTTGATTATTGATTTAGATATGAAACTAGGTGTGTTTATGGTTGAAATATTGAAAATTGGTTATGGATGAAATCACCCATGTGAGCCGTGGATTATGGTTTGGGATTAGGAATATCACTAGTTAACAAGTTACATGTTATATGGTTAAATGATGATGATTGTTGATTGAAAACCCACATAGTTGATTCACCAAAATGGCATATATAAAGTCGTAAATTTACTTGTAATAATGAGATTGTAAAATTGTATAATAATGTAAGAATAGAAGCTTTGTTAAGGTGTTGACTAGTATTGTTAAGATTATTGCCATTTGACTATTTTAGTGGAAGTTGACATGAATGCACATATGGTTCAAAACACGATTGACTAATAAAGTTGGATTCTTGTCTTACATTGATTTTGCATGGATTGAAAGTAACTAGTAATAACAGGATGTTATGATTCTAATATGATAGACAAACTAGAATTAATTAGTAAACTTACCAATACAGGAAACTTTTTGATTTGGTGCAAATTGTTAATAGATTGTCTTGATTATTGACTACATGGATATATGAATGTTTAATGACATATGATTATGATTGTATTAGTAAACACTATTGTGAATATTGTTGAATTGACAAAAGAACCATTATCTTGCTACTTGCTAAGAATAGAAACTTTTGTTAGCTAACTAATGTAGAATCTAAAACCAAGTTGAATGATGAATTGTGTGGATTCTTTGTCAAACTAGTTGAATGATATAGACAAGAATCATACTTGATTATATTTGAAAGCTTGAATTGAATGAAAGTTGTGAATATAACCAAGTTGCTAATTTTGGAAACTCTATTGTTTGAAATTTGAAGTATTAAGTACGCTATTATTTAGATTATGATGATAGGATAAAACAAGACCATACTATGAGTTGTTATGATCTGGAAAATTTGATGCATAAACACCATTATGACATTATAGAAATAACATGCTCATGTGTTGTTAGAAACTTGAAGTTAAGGCTTGAGCATGTTTAGTTGAGAAATTGGTTTAGTGTACATATTTGGTTCTATATGATCAAACATGCAAGTGATGATAAATTACTTGTTATTACGTGTATATTTAATATGACTTAAATAGCTTGTCGGTAACATTAACGGTCGAAAAGTTTGACTTTTAACGTGAACCGACGTGAGTTTTTGAAACTGTTTTAAAACAACTCCAAAGTCATAAAATTATTATATTTAACATAAGTTAAAGTATAAGAAAAAGTCAAGATAGCAAATCTTGACCCTACATGGTTCGTGTCGTGAAAACCGACACGAAAAAGTTAAAATTGACGTTTTTAAGAAAACGGTAACTAAAATAAAAACCGTATCATTTTTATTGAAAAATTATTAAAACTTAGTTAAAATCATATAAAAATTGTTTTTAATAATTTAAAACTCAAAGTTTTCACGGAAAGATAACCGGTTTGTTTTTAAATGCAAAACCGACGAAACCTGGAAAACTTAGGGATGAGCGTGGGACAGTACCTGTATCCGTACCCGTGCCTGTAACCGATTGTACTCGTACCAAAAATCAATAAACACACGATACTCGTACCAAATTTTTTGGTATGATGGTATGATACGGGTATTGGTACGGGTATTTCGGTACAATACCCATTTTTGTACCACTTTGTTTTTTTATTTCCAAATCTTCGACGATCTTGAAATCGATATCGGTACGGGTAACAAACAACATGAATTAGTTCGGGCATCGTTATTTTCACAGGTACGTGACGGGTACCTAATTAGTACAGGTACCAAATTGGCCGTTGATTTTATGATAAGATAAAATTGAAGAACCCTAATTCGGTCATCGACTTTATGTGATTTGTTTCTTGGTTCGAGTCTTGGATGTTATATTAATTTTGAAGAAACGTTTGGTACTTGTTCAATAATAACATGGTTGGAGAATTTATTTTATATATTAAATATGAAGAATCCCAATTAAACCTTTATATACTCCAAACAGATACAAAATACCAAATTACCCATATCGTGACCGTACCTGTACCCGATTGTACTTGTACCAAAATTCTACAAAATTGAGTAACAATACCCGTACCGAATAAGTTAAATCGGTACACGTACAGGTACGTGTACGAGTACGAGTAAAAGTACGGGTATTTGGGACAAAATGCTCATCCCTAGTAAAACCGACTAAAGCGACGTCATATTTAACTAAAATAAAACTTATAATTTTCAAACCATTCCAGCAACTAAAAGGATATATTTTAATAAATTATATAACAAAATAATATTTATTTAATATTATTAAATAAAACAATTGTTGGAAAATATTTACTTGTTTAAATTTCTAGTTGTTTAATAAACAGAATTACAAGTTAAGAACTATATGTGTTTGTGTGCTTGTGTGATCACATAGGTTGAGGCTAAATAGAATAAAAGTCGTTAACGAATTATTCAAACCCAGACTTAGAATTAACGAACGTGTACTAATATAGGTCACAAGCTTTTTGGACATATCCCGGATACAATTGTGAGTTTTTCTCTTAACGCCTCTTCTTTTAAATGTTTTATAAATTGTTTTTGGGGGGGAAGCATTGTGTGTGCGTGTGTGTGTGTAAGATTAGGTTCATGTGAGAACTATTTTGAAATTGAGAACTTTGAGAACCATTTTGGATCACAAAAAAATTTCTTTTTATAAATATAAAAATTATACAAAACAACAAAAACAAGAAAATTAAAAAATTAAAAAAACCAATTTTTTTTATTTTTGATATCGGTTTCATAAAAAAAGATAAAAAAAATATCGATTTAGCAAAATTATACATATATGTATAATACGTATATTTTAATTTTATACAAGTTTTTTTATACACATACGTACAATTAAGATAAATGATAATGTACATATGTGTAAATTATGTAATCAGTATTAAATAAAAATATACATATGTGTATAATTAGGTTTTTTTTATGAAACCAAGATGAAAAATAATTTTTTTTTAATTTTCGTTTTTTTTTGTTTTATAAATTTTTAAAGGAATTTATTTTGTGGCTTAAAATGGTTCTTAATTTTCAAAGAGTTCTCTTAGAATACTCACCATATATATATATATATATATATATAGGATGAGTATCATTACAAAACTGCTAAATTATTTAAGAACTTGAAGGAACCATTGAAAACTAACGTTTTTTATAAATTTTTTTGTATGTTAATGTTCTTTGAGAGTAGTTTTATCATTATGTATATCTATATCTACGATTACAGTTTTGAAAATTAGTTTTTATACATATCTATGTTTTGTTTTACACCTATGTAAATTTGTTAGTACATAAATTTTACATATATGTAAACTTGTGATTAATATATGTAATCAAAAATTTTTATATAAAATATGATAAAACTACTCTTAAATAATGTTAATATATAAAAAAAATTTTAAAAATTGTTTGGTTGTTAAGGGTTCCTAAAAGTTTTTAATCTTTTTAGAGTTCTTAAATGATACCAACTCTATATATATATATATATATATATATGAAAACGCATTATAGTTTACAAATTGTGTTATAGTGGGATGAATCAATTTGGTTAAATAACTGTTAACAAAGATAAAGAAGGACACAAAAATATTGGTAGATCTATCCGGGTGACGCCCCCACTCGCGTTGGGTTAAAAGTGGGAATATTTTGAGTTATGTGGTTTATATAGAGATGCGACTATGGTTAGTATCTTATTAAACAATAAATTCAAACTGGGCCGGGCCTGCCCTTTAGACTTCAAATAATAAACCAGGCCTACACCGCTTGTTAGGATTAAATGCACACACGAACCGAACACACGCGCGAAAGCAATAAATGAACACGAGGATTTAACGTGGTTCGGTCTAAACTGACCTACGTCCACGGGTGGCAACTAGGTATATCTTTATTGAGTGACAACGATTACAAGTACATAATGTGGTTTATATAGAGATGCGACTAGGGTTAGTATCTTATTAAACAAGAAATTCAAACCGGGCCGGGCCTGCCCTTTGGACTTCAAATAATAAACCGGGCATACACCGAAAGGCCTACGAAACCCAACACTCAAATCAAATTAATTACAATCACAAGACGGCAACCATAAAGCCAAAAATAAAAAAATCGAATCAAAAAGAGTTTCTTTGTTGTCACTAAAATGACCAAAAATTACCTCATTCTCAATTTAAGTGAATTAAAATTTTTATAACCAAATATGTTTGATGTTTGATTTAATTTATGTGTAAAAAACTACTAAACACCCTGCTCTTAACTCATACACTACACTTAATTCACACACGATTAATTGATTTATGGAGCAACTCCGATATGTTTTATAATTATTAAAATTGGGTAAAATGGTACCAGTCTGAACGCAAATCCTGACAAGTTATTTTATAAAAAGGATAAAAAATAAAAAGGATGAGAATGATTTGTAGCCATACAAAAAACCCCTAAAAAAATTATAATTCAAAATATAATAAAAACGAAAAAAGTAAAAACACAAAATACTTTTCATCGTGTTTCTCATTCTCATGAAAACACACAAACACACAATGTAAGTGAAAAAAGTTATTGTGTCTTTTTGTTTATCATTGTGTTTTGTATTTATTTTCGTTTGATTATGTCTTTTTTCATTAACATTGTATCTTTTTTTCTTTATATTATGTTATATTACTCTACACTGTGCAATATTTTGTTTGCCATTGTGTTATATTTTGCGATCTATTGTGTCTGATTTTAGATATAATTGTGTCTTTTGTTCGTTTCCATCATTGTGTCTTTAATCACACCATTGTGTCTTTTCGTGTCACACCCCCCGGTCGAAGGCGGAAACGCCGGGGCGTGCGTAGATTGAAATCATGCACATGGTATTAAATGTAAAAACTCTTATTAAAATAAACCAGCACGTTGTTCAAACCAAACATAATCCAAAATAGAAAACAAGACATAACAATTAAACTTCTAAGTCTGACACATCCCTGTATGAAACTTCAAGAATCTTCCTTAATTTCCATTACCTGAAAATCATGCGAGTGTCAACTAAAAATAGTTTGTGAGAACATAGGTTTTAAATTTAAAATTATGGAAAAATATGTTTTATGTTGAAAATATTTCATGTGTTAAGTTACTTTATATACTTTAGTGATTACAACCAAACCTCTGACATGATTAGCGAGTCATCTAATCCACGATTAGACTATTATGTTTAATGTTTAACGAACGTCAAATTCTGAACACACATGCCTCTACCTGAGGCCTGCGTGGGCGGGTCGGGCCAATAGATCTATCATCATACTCAGTGGCGGATCCAGGATTTTTTTCCAATGGGTTCACTGTTTATACGACCGGCCATAAAAATTTCGGGTCGATTCGAAGGTTTAGGTCGGTTCAACGGTTCGGGTCGGGTAAGGCCGTAAGGTTCATTACATAACATAAATACGATAAATTAACAAAAAACAAACATCGTCATAGAAAGGATAACATACATAATAAAGACACGATTGTCTTTTAAAACAAATAAAAAAAACTTACTTATAGTTGTTCTCTACGAGTTTTCATCTTTTGGAAACATTGCATTACATCTTCAATCGAAACTTGTTGAAGGAACTCTCTTTCAATGTAACAAATGCAAGCATCGTTCAAGAATCCATCACCCATCCTATTACGCAATTCCGTCTTCAAATGCTTCACAGAAGAAAAACTTCTTTCAACACTCGTCGTTGCAACCGGTAAAACTAACGATAACTTGATTAAACGATAGACCAACGGGAAATCAATGTGTTTTCTTGTTTCCACCATCCTTTTGGCAAGCTCACTTACCCCATTCAAGTCGTCAAACCGTGTATCTTCTTTCACATTAGCAATGTAGTTGCCGAGTTCATAGATAAGCTTGTCTTTTACGCGCTTTGTCATGTAAACTATTGCATTTACTGGCATGAGTTGTAAATCTTGAGATTCTATGCCAACATCGTACCCCTTCACTCACAAAAGCATCATTGTGTTCAATTTCCTTAAACAAGTTACAATATAAGCAATACACTTTATCCGTTTTGACACTATATTCCAACCAATTTCCATGCTCTTGTGTGTACCAATCCTTATTAAAGCGTCTTGCTTTACCACTAAAATCTGTTTGTGGAAACTCATGCTCTGCTGGTTGACATGTACCTCTAAGCAAATAAGTTCTTGTAATTTTATCTTTTTGACTTGGATGATAAGATGAAATTGGTTTCCTTTCCGAAGGATCCCACGGAAGGTCATTCAAATCTATTTTTGAGGGTTGTTTACTACTTGAAGATGATTGAATGTTTGATGGTTCACTTGATAAATATCTTTTAATATTCATAATGCCTACAAATCAAAATTAAACATCACTAATTTTCTAATTCAATTAACAAACTTCAACATAATTATACTTTCTAATTGTAATTTCAGTAAATAAACTATAATAATTGAATCAAACATCAAAGTATACCTTACTGTGAGTGAAGGAAAGATGGAGAATAGGGATGGAGAGGAAGGCAGAGGAGACGAGGACGTCGTGGCGGAAAAAGAGACGGGCGCTGGCGACCACCGGTGGACTGCGGTGGTGGTGAGAGGGGGGGGGTTAGGGTTTGAGCTGCAGGAAGGTATTTGATATGATGTGTGTTAGCGTAACTTACTTTGCTGGGGGGTTAGGGTAGATGTAAAAAGTAATATAACTCTAAATTACTTTGCTGGACTAAAAAAAAGGAAAAAATGGGAAATAAAAAAATTTCAGAGCTGTGGTTGAGAATCGAACCCGGGTCAACAGCAGGGGTGGCGAGATTAAAGGGGGAAGTATTACCACCATACCAGAGTTATAGATTGTGCATGAGTTCACTCTAAGGGTTCACTCTCATAAATTATACCTATATTCTATATAAATTTCGGAACTCAGTGGGTTCCCGTGAACCCGTAAGATACTATATAGATACGCCCCTGATCATACTACCACAAGCTTAACAAGTTAATGGTTGTACATGCGATTAAGTATATGCTTGTAATGATCATACATAATGAATATCATGAATAAAGCTTCAATCAAATAGCATTTATAAAACATAGAACAAATAAGTTGCTTGTTTCCACCCCTAAGTATAAAATATTTAAAACATGTAAAAGGGGCTATGAACTCACCTTGCTTGATGGATGAACACGAACACGAGCAAGAGTTAGTTGAACCGGTCACGGGATGCCCTAGATTAAGTTTTGATTTTTGCATTAGTTAGAATGTCGCATACTATAATGTTCTAAACCAAGAGCATGACCTCCAGCAAGTTGATTCCCAGGTAAGAGTCACGGGTCCAACAGGATTATTTACGCCACTTTTGCCTTAGGCAGAACCGTTTGCTCGTCAGATACATACATACCCGGTTTATACTCTATTTGTATACTAACTCAAAATGTTTTAGAATGATTTTGATTAATCAGAAAGTACGAGGTTAAAAGTGTAATATCATATAGTTTTGTGTATTTATTGTCATTTAGGAAAGTATATGGTTCAAAGTGTAAATATTATAGTTTAGGATGTTTATTGACATTTATGAAAGTATAGGCTTTAAAGTGTAAATATTATATTTTGTGATAACTTTATGAGTTTTTGAAGATCATAAAAATATTTGTAGTTCAAGAAAAAATTATACTTTTGATTCAAGATCTTGAGAAAGTAATTGTGATTTCTTGAAATAACATGATCATCATAATCTTTAAAACAAAAAGTAAGAGTTTTATTAACAATTTAAAAGAACTTGATAAACTTACTTGTGAAACAATGTAAAGGTAAGAAAATATCCATAGATGTTACATTTCGTCAATTTTATTTTATTTTTATTTTTTTATATTTTTTAACGGGAATGATGACAGAAACATTTTAGTATTTTCGTTTTTTATCTATATTTTGAGTTATGATTTTTTTATTATGTTTTAAAAATTTATTTTTAAAAGTTCATCTGTATGGTCAAAAATTCTTCTCACATTTATATTCTAACTTTATATTTTTTATTTATAATATTGATTCATTTACACCTGCCCATAAACAAAGACCTTCGAGAATATACATCAAAGAGAAGGATTTTTCTTTGCATTCAAATCTCATTTCAGCTCACACTCAATATATTGATAGCTAATAATAATAATAATTTTATGTTTCACAATAAAAATACCAGATTTAATAAAATATATTTTAACACACGTGGTATTAATTTGTTTAAAAAACAAAATACTTAATTAAATTGACAATGATATTTTAAAAGTCAAAATATCAACAATTGCCACGCAAGCATGTAAGATATATCCATCACAAAACCACAATTAAAAATGTGCCACCCAAGTGGGCCTAAGGTAGACCCAATAGCATAACCGGTCATTAGTGTGTCCAACCGTCAATTCTAACGGCAACTGCTCACGGCGTTAGAACGTGCCATCCCACCACCACTACTGGCCACCGACCCGCCGCTATATTTATGGTTGCGCACGTAACAACCCATGCCAGCCACCAAATTGCAGTAACCACCCTTATTGTTTATAATTATCTGTATAGGGCCCTCCTATTTCATACAAAATGTATTTTGGGATGAAAGTTATTACTATAAAAATAAATCAGATTCAAAATAAATAAAAATAAATACATACATAATTATGATAATTTAACAAAAGACATGCACATGTATTATATGATTTTCTTTTAACGTCGTTAATGCAACTGATCGTTGAAGGATTTTGAAAAACTTACCACATATATACAACACATCTTACTAAGTTCGAATATAAAATGTATTATATGATCCTTACCTTCTCTCTTTTTGTTTTTTCCTTATTGAATTTCCAAACAAATATTAATTTCAAGTACACTTAATTCCTTGCATATTCAAATTTAATAAAAAAAGTAAATTTATTTTTCTATCTGACATAAGTAATAATTAATCACATGAAGATATATCACACGCAATTATTAACTTATACATTCTTAAAGTCACACTAGCATTTGCATGTGTAAATAAATATTTGTTTCATTAACATCTTATAAATGAATTAAAAATCAGATTCCGAAATACATGTTTAGATCGGATTTAACATGGGTTGTTTTGGGCTATTTATAATCTATCGTTGGTGGTTTTAGATAAAATTAAAAAAAATATATGGTCAACCCGATGGTAAATTAAGAAATACAAGGTCAAATTGGGTTGAAAAGATAGTGGCTTAGGGTTTTTTTATAATAGACATCGGGAGTCTCAGACACAAAGACATCAGCTGTCGATTAAAGCACGGGCAAGAAGAATTGAAGGCAGGTTTGATTTTTTGTTTTCTTATTGCATAACCCCTTCGAATTTAGCCTTTTTTTAGTTTAACAGTTGAATCATTAGTTTTGTTCATCATCAATGTTTTTATGGTTTAGCGTAAGAGTTGTTTATGTTCTTTTTACATTGATGATAAAAAGCCTTACCATCCTTCTGGTCAGCCCGGACATATTTTGGTCCGAACCTGTTTTCACCCGAACCTACTTTTGATCAAAGATTTGTCTTAACTCGAATCTATTTTGGGCATAACATCTGACATTAACCAAATTGGAAATGTTTTAAATCGACCTGCACATTACAGCCCTAGATATTGCTGAAGATTTATCATTCAACTAAAGTAATTAGATATAAAGTCTAATAAAATATATATATATATATTTTTTAAAGTTTTGTGCTCAATACTTTTAAAAGGTTTAAATTGACTTATTATCGTTGTCCTTAGAGGGGACGGGTTCCCATCACGCTAGATGGCATCACAAACACCGCCGCCAGCCCTCTCATCACGCGTGATGAGAGGGTTAGCGTGATCACCATCACGTGTTACAAAGCCATCACACTAACACCACCCCCACTAAATTCCATCATTAGTGATGGAATGTGGTAGGGTAAGGTGTCACCATACCATTGGGTGTGGTGGATGATGGATTTGGAACCACCCCCTTCCCTTATTGTTATTGTGACTGATATAGTTATTCATATTTAACAAACTTTTCAAATTTGAACATATATCACCCATAAGGATGTGCAATGATGCATATACAGCATATACATGTAATCAAAGTTTCATACTCAATTTTAAAGCTATGTCTCATAGTTGTGGAGTAAATATGTATTAAGTATCAGACACTGTTTCCCATTTATTCCACTAAAGTCACTCATACCCTTTTGTTTCAGTAACGTCACCCAAACTTGTGTGTTGTTTCACTCTTATGCAATTATTACACTTGAGTTTTCTTTTCTTTTTTAGTTACTAATAACAAAAATTATTAAGTAATTTGTTGTCCATCAAGAATAAAACAAAAAAAGAAAAGCAGACCTGACTGCCGCTAATTGATAAAGAAGAAAGAAGTAAATTAAGGTTGAAAGACTTAAAAAATAATAAGTGATTATACGGGAACCTTGATTACTATTTTATGATGTTTTCTGTGTCATTTTGCACTTAATTTGTAAATATAAAAACTAAAAATAAAAAGATTAAAAGAAAAGGAAGATATATATATATATATATATATTTGGTTTAACAAAGTGGTGGTTTTGTGTAATGTTGAAAACCTAAAGGGAGAAATTGTATAAATATCATGAGTTATGGATGAGTCTTCCAATGCAAATCTGTTAGTCATATTCCCAACTACCGATGACTTGAAACTGCAGAGAATGACACCGTCATCACTTTTCCCTCTCTCTACTCGTCTTTAAATAATTCTATCAATCTCGTCTTCTGAATCAGTAGTAAACCATGGATGAGAAGAATAAAACCAACAGCACAGGGCTGTTGAAACTCAAATGTTCCGTCCAGAATTACGATTGGGGTCGAATTGGGTACGATTCTCGAGTGGCAAGGCTGTTCGAGAGGAACTCTGGCGGTCAGATTGACGAGAAGAAGCATTACGCTGAGTTTTGGATGGGGACCCATGTCTCTGGGCCATCGTTCGTTGATGGGCTCGCTTTGAAGTCGTGGGTTATGCAAAACCCCTGCCTTTTGGGTGATGTTGTTCTTCGTAAGTGGGCTACTGATCTTCCCTTCCTGCTTAAGGTATTTATTTTCTTTCTTCGATTGCTGGATCATCAAATTCTTTACTTATGCTTGTGGAAATTAATTGTCTTTTACATGATTCCAATTGTTCGTCTTTCTATATTTTGTTTGATCAAATTCTAAGTCAGATGAATATGATATCATTTCCACACTGATCAAATTACAGTAATTATTGTTAATTTGTTATTATTACATTTATTTTAACTGGTTTTGTATCTTACTCGTGTCATGTGTTTATGTACCAGGTTCTTTCTGTGGGTAGATCATTGTCAATACAGGCTCATCCAGATAAGGAATTAGCTGAGTTTCTTCATGAGACGCAACCGGACATTTATAAGGATCCCAATCACAAACCTGAAATGGCGCTTGCGTTAACCGAGTTTGAGGCCTTGTGCGGATTCATTAGTTCAGAGGTATATTATTTCGATTTCATATCCAGTTCTTGTCTTGTGATTTTGAGCTTTTACAGATTTGGAGTTTTAATTAGGTTTTATAGGTATTGACTATTGACTGTAAAGAAGTCAAAGGTCGACTTGAAATTATTCAAACTTTGATACTTTTCTTACTAAGTTTTAACTTATAGATTTTTGTTCAAGTTTGTTCTTTCCAAATTGTTATTGATAAGTTACAATTTGTCAATTTGCATCAATTTCAAAGTTAAAAATCTTATTTTTCATTTGAAAAATTCAAAAGTTTGACTTTTTAATCAAGAACTAAGATATACCGTTTTATATATACAATTAAAAATAAATATATTATATAATGTATATTATTTAGTTATGTTTTTCATAACTTTATGCATGATAATATCCTTATATAAATTAATAATATTCAATATTTTAAATACAATTATATATAAATAATATGTTAGTTTAGACTCGCGAGCCAAGCTTCTGATAACTGCAGCTCGGGCTTCATTGTTAAACAAGCTTGTTTTTAGGCTGGAGCTCGTTTAATTTCTCTCGGTTCGGGCTTTTAGTTAGTCAATTACTCCTATTTCTGCTTCTTAACGCGGTGATTGACTCACTATAGCTAGCGTATTCACAAAGCTTGTGATCTATTGTAGGAACTTGATGTTGTGCTTGAAACGGTTCCTGAGATTAACGTAGCGGTCAGCAAAACTTCTGTTGGTGAGGTCAAAGGACGAGATCTTCGGTCAATATTCACTAAACTCATGTCAGTTGACCGAGACGTGATTTCCAAAGCTCTATCAAAATTGGTCAACCGTCTAACCAGAGAAAACGAGGTATAACCACTTTCGGTATAAAACGAAAATCCACAAAAATTATAATTATTATATTTTTTTCCCTTTTTAGACAAGGCAGTTAACTAGCAAAGAAGAACTTGTGTTGAAGCTTGAAAAACAGTACCCGAATGATGTCGGGGTGTTAGCCTCCCTTCTCCTTAATCTTGTCAAACTCGAACCGGGTGACGGTTTATACATAGGCGCAGACGAACCACACGCGTATTTAAACGGCGAGTGTATTGAGTGCATGGCAACTTCTGATAACGTGGTCCGTGCAGGCCTCACTCCAAAATACATGGATGTCAAAACCCTATGTTCCATGCTCACATACAAACAGGTAACCTTAAAACCAACAACAAAAAGTCAGACTTTTTGTGTATCAAGTCAAATGTTGCATTTTCACTTGTTGTATATTGTAATTACAGGGGTTACCCGAGATCTTGAAAGGTGTACCTATAAACCAATATGTGAGAAGATACACACCGCCTTTTGAGGAGTTTGAGCTTGACCAATGTGTGGTTAACCAAGGTGGTTCGGTTGTGTTTCCTGCGCTTCCGGGTCCATCTGTTTTCGTGGTCATTTCAGGTCAAGGAATGATGCTGACCCCAACAAGTGAAGATGGGGTGTCGGAAGGTGATGCGTTGTTTGCACCTGCGGGAACTGAGGTTCAGGTGAGTAGTGAATCTGAGGTGCGGGTGTATCGAGCGGGAGTGAATAATAAGGTGCTTTTGAACCCTTGATGTGGAGTATGAAGAGCGGGTTAATGATTCTTCGTGTACATTTATGTTTATTCCTTACGTTTACAGAATAAGGGGGTTTGGTTATAATGGTATTTAATATAACTATATTTATATTTATACTGGCCGGTGGCTGGAAGCTGGTAGCTGTAGTTTTTTAGATATATTTAGGTGTTTGGTAGAGTAGCTGAAGCTTTTAATAAATGTATAAAATGACTAAAATAGAAATAGCTAAATAACTAAAAAACATAATACTAAATGTAATCACACACACATATATACATATATATATATATGTGTGTGTGTGTGTTTCTCTGATTAATAAAACATGGTTATTTTCAATTAAATAAAACATAGTCAATACCAAACAGTCGAGAATAAAATATAATATTGTTATATCGTTATTGTCGTGCATTCCATATCAAAGTAGCAATATTGTTGTGAACAAATTTCATCTCATTCGTTGCTCCTTCAAATAGACCATTAGTGCTTGTGTCATGGTTACTAACATCATGAAGTTCATCTCGTACTATGTAGTTTGGATGTTGCTCCATTGTAGTAAACATGATATCTTCTTAAGGATTACGTATATAGTTATGCAATGCAAATGTGGCCATGATAACATCAATTTGAGTTTGAACGCTATACTTGGGCATTGTACCAAGTATCTTAAATCTTTTCTTCAAAATTCCAAATGACCTCTTAATATAACTTCGTAAAGATGAATGTGAACGGTTGAAAGCTTCTTGCATATTATTCGGGGGCTCTCTTTGAAATTGAGATTGATGGTATCTTGTCTTGGAATATGAAACAACGTATCCTTTTCTGCCTGGATATCCTTTATCAACCAAATAATATCTGCCTGATAAAGGAGTTGAAAAACAAAAGACGTTGGGATTTATTAAAAATAACATAAAACAGTTCCATATATATGTTTAAACAATTTTAAATATTACCTTCAGGTGGGTGTGTGAAGTTGAATTTACTATCCTGGGTCATGTTAATGAAAACACGTGTGTCATGTGCTGAACCCTCTCATCCGATCGATACGAATGTGAAATACATATCGAAATCACATGTTGCCATTAAGTTGAAAGTTGGTACCCCTTTCCTACCAATATAAGGTAGTTGTTGACTCTTTGGGATGCAGGCCCCTATGTGTGTACCGTTAATACATCCGATACAATCCTAAATTAGAAATTAGTTACGTACCAAGATAAACAAGCATGAATGACATTAATCAATTCAATACCTTGAAATACGGCATGCATATTTTGTCGTTCAAGATTTGAGGTGGTACAAATTCAAAAGTTGGATCTTTTGGTCTTATAATGTCACGTGCTAGACCTTGAAAACCTTTATCTCTACCGGCTATTGCCTCTAGAATTTTATGAAATGCTCTACTAATAGTCTCCCCAGAACATTGAAAACGCTCCCCAACATCCGTGTTAGATAACCCCAATGCCAATGTATACAGAAATATCCCTACCTTCTCACAAGTTGACATTCTATCACTCGACTGCAATCCATAGTTTGATTCAAGCTCCCTACATAATTTCATAAACACGTTTGGATGCATTCTGAATGCATTTACACATCGTATAGGATTTCCATTTAAAACTTCCATTATCCAAGCCTGCCCCGTTTGTGATGATGCCATGCATGGTTCCTTGTATATATGCTTATAATCGTATGCAGCAACTAGATCACCTGCATAAGTTGAATCCAACAAAAATTTTTAACAATGCAGTTTGTGCTTCTTCTTGCTTGTTTCATTATTCATAATAACCCTGGTAACAAATTCAATATCAGCTTAACATATAAACACATAACTAGCTAAAACATAAACACATAAATAGCTTAACATATAAAGATGTAAATAATATTCTCAAATAAATAAAAATTAAAATAAAAAGATATCAAATAACTTCTTATATATTCGTGCCACTAAAACATCAAGGTAAAAACAATAAATCAATCTAAAAGAAATAAAGTTTAAACAAACAGAGACAATAATGTCTTTGTAACATATCCTCAAAGAAAACTTTAGTCGGTGAGCCTTTGCTTTCGTTGCAGCCACGCTAACCTACTATGATCATGTCGCACATTTATTAACATTTCTCTTTTCACGGGATCTTCAAATAAATCCATTGCAAAGAACCACAACTCCTCATCTTCTCTCACTAAGTTGCTTGGTACTTTCATTCCAGCCTACACCAGTCTCTCCGTTCTTAAGTGACTTCCAAAGGTTGTATTATTTTCTCATATGGTTATATTTGTTCTTCATAGCTTTGTCACTGACGAATTTATGATTTATAACCTTTTCAAACTCTGGCTGAAGAGAAACCCATTTGAATGAGGAAGTTCGACCATGCTTCGTTCTATATTTGTTTAAGAACCGACATAATTCTAATACCATTTCTTTTGTTCAATTTTCTCTTTTCCCTTTCTCTTTTTTGGAATCCATTTAATAATCGTGCATACGTATATACACAATTTAAAAAAAAATAATAATTAAAATCAACTACAAACATATGTTACAAATATTAAGCATGTTTAAACACAACATGTCCACATTTTAACTCAACTAATATGTACTAACAAACGGGCCCGTTTGACTTTCCCGTGTTGATATGAGCACAAAAATTCCTACCAAGCCCGTTTGATAAATATGTTCACAATTTAACTCAACTAATTTTTACTTACAAACGGGCCCGTTTGACCGATATGTCCACAATTTAACTCAAATAATAAACTGGAAAAGGAAACATCATCAAAAACTAAATTCACTAAACAAGTTTTCATTAGGCAAGATGCTATAGGATGAGATACTTAACCAATCAAGCACTATATGTTAATATGCAGGTCTTACATGCTCAACAAGTTTGATAAAAACACAAGATGATGATTAAATATTGAGCTTTCGGACCTACTGTTGACAAACTAAAACTTTTAAAATGGTTTGATTTATTAATAATAGCAATTGTAACAAATGATAATAGTCACTATAGTAATATCAAAATACCCCAACTAAAATTAGTATCCGGATGTTGGCCCGTCTCCGCATTTCAACAGGGTCCTCTGTACGCACTGCTGAGAACTTACAACATCGTGCCAACTACAACATGATGGTTATTTACCGGGCCTAAAGCCCTAGCCTTACCACGTATTAGCTATTTTTTACTTATGAGTATTCAGTTGATAGTTTATGTTATGCTAACTATTATCGTTTTTGTTATTATTTCATCTCTCTTTTATTTTATGTTTACTATGTGAAAAAGAAATTCTAGACTGATCAAGTCTATATACCTTTATGATCTTCGTTATTTACTTTACTCTCAACTTTGTTATGGACACAAACCCGCGCAAAGCGCGGGTTATAATACCTACTTATCTAATAAATATGCATTAATATGAAATTATGTTTTATCACAATTAGGAAGATTAACAATCATTCGTAAATACCACTGTTGATATACCTGCAAATTGAGTACTTGGTGATTTTGTTCCTATTAGGCAATTATTAATGAAATAGATTGTTCACAAATACATGATTATCAAATGTTGAGCTTCTTATTTCATTCTGGCTCATGGAACTAATTTGTCACAAATTATACAAGCAAGTTGATTATCGGTCATACCAGACTTAGGGGTGCAAACGTGTTGAGCCGTTCGCGAGCTACTCGAGATCGGCTCGTAAACAACCTCGATCGAGCATGAGCCCAAACTCGAGTCTTAAATTAAGTTCGTTTAACAAATGAGCCCGAGCTTCACTTATCGAGCTCGAGTTGGCTCGCGAGCCTAAACAAGTTTGTCATTTATATATAAAACTAATATTGAAAAATATATATACAAACCTAATGAAAAATATATAATAAAATAATTAATAAATATTAAACGAGCCAAGCTCGAGCTTTGAAAACTGATATGGGCTAAACTATATATAATATATTATAAATATTTCCTACATTTTAATAGTGTTTGAGTTCGCTTGTATTAATATTATTTTTAATTGGTTCATAGTTGAGTTTTAATGGTTTAATGAGACAACAAGTTAAGATGGATAAACAGTTTCAACAATAATTACTTTTAGAAAATGTTAATGTAATGTGCTAGTTATAATTGTTTAACTCAACAATATGTGGCTATAACATGTACCAAAACTTATTATATTATGTAATATAGTGATTCTCAATATTAAGTATTGTTACAGGTCCACCAAATGAGAAGTATGATTCAATTAAAGTTAATTACACGAAGAAGGAAATGAGCCAATGATTATTGACGTGGGATATGTGGTTTTAAACAAAGCAGTGAAAAGAAGAACCACAATGGGATGAATACAAGAAATAGGAAAAAACTCACGTGGACATTTGTGTTGGAATTTTATTTATTCTTGTAATTCAATTAAAAGTGTTAGGCCCATGGTCAATGTTTGTGAATAAGGAGGCCCTAAAAACAATTAAGTCGGTGGTGGTTAAATGGTTATTAATATATTATTGACGGCTGAGAATTGGATAGAAGGCTACGGATGAAACAGGGACGAAAGAAATAAAAGGGCAGTCCCCTGTTGACAAAGATCGCAAGAGAAGAACACTTTGGTTCGAGCCAAGATCGTTTGGTTTCAACACCTCCCAACCAAGCATCATCATAGTTCGGTTTGAAATTATTCTTTTATACATGAGCTTGGTTGTTGAACTTAATTATTTTTGTTTCTTTGATTTTAAGATGCTATGCTAAACTTATTAGACTGTCTAGGCTTGTGATGAACCATTGTTGAAGTTTTATTTTATTTGGAATTTGCTTTTCGTTATGGTTTTATGATTCAGTAAACTATTTGATTGATGCGTATGCGCACTTGGTTTTGTTTGTTATAGTTTTATTATTCCACATTATCCTTGGTGATTGTTTCATATGATAGGATTTTGTTAGGTCATCTACTGTGTGTTTTTGACTAGTTTATGATTGAATTCGAATAAAATCATAGGAATACTATTATTAGTCAAACGAATAAAAGTGTACTGCTAACCTAAAAAGCTGTAAGGTGATAAGTTATTGCTAAATCTTTGTTGTTTGAGATTGCTAGATTTAGTTCTTCGTAAGGAGTCCGTCTAGGTTTGATTAATTAATATTGTCTAGCGAGTCAATTAAGTCTGTCAAATTACCTTTGATTTCCGCGCTGTAAGGTAGGATGTCGCTATAAAGGTACTCTATCGTAATTAATTTGATTACCGTAAGGAAGTCTAATATTAAAATTGGTATTTCTAAGAACTTAATAGAAATCCATAGGTGTCTTCTTGAAGGGTCAGGGGTCCTGTTCGGGTTTTCTTTTAAGTGATTGTTTTATGATCCCAATTCCATAACAAGCATTTTCCTAAAAATTGATAACTGAAACTTTGGGGATTCTAGCCTAGGTGGTTTTTCATCATCATCTTATTTAAATCAATTAAAAATATTCTTTTCGTTTTTACTTGTTTTTTTTATTAATTAGATTTTAATATTAGTTTAAATTAATAGTATTATAATAAACCCCCTTAATATATAAAATAAATAGCCACGTCAGTTAGTAGAGTCTAATTTAGCTAGTTACGTAATTTAAAGAGTCTCGTGGGTTCGATATCCGAACTTACTTAGTTGTACTAGAGTCGACCGGTTCACTTGCTGGTTAGTAGTTTTAGTTAAGTTAAGAGTCTAGATTTATTACTTAGTGTCTAGATTAACTTATTTTTAGTTAATAAAAATTAGACTACTTTTAGCACATCAAAACATAGCTCGAAACGAGCCGAGCTCGAGATCCGTGTAAGTTAAACGAGCCGAGCTCAAACCTTGTTGAGCTCGGGCTCGTTTTGTAGTTTTTCAAGCTCGAGCTCGTCTCGGGCTCGGCTCGTTTAATATTTATTAATAAATTTTTATATATTTATAATTATATATGAATAGATATTATCATTATAACTTTATATATTATAAAATATATGTTATTTAGTTAATTTTTTTCATAAAAATATATATATATTAATTAATAATAATTAAATATATATGTATATATTAATATATATAATTATAAAAAATATATAAATGATATGCTCGTTTAGGCTCGCGAGCAGGCTTGAGCTCGATAAGTGAAGCTCGGGCTCGTTTATTAAATGAGCTTTCTTTTAGGCTCGAGCTCAGGCTTGGGCTCGTTTAAGCTTCGCTCCATCGAGCTTTTTCACGAGCCGATCTCGAGTTTCTCGCGAGAGGCTTGGACCGTTTGAACCCCTATATCTTGACCTATACACAACTATTGATAGTCCTTACAGATGAAGTACCTAGCAATTGTGTCTCAATTATTCAATTAATCTTAAATTGCAGAGACATGATTAAGTAAAGGGCTTTCATACCATTCCTTTAGTTCATGAAACTAATTTGTCAAAATAATAATAATAATAATAATAATAATACAAGCAAGTTATATGCCATTCACAGGCACCATACTACGCCTAAATAATTGAATAATACCTAACATCATTCCTAAATTAACTATGCACTCCATATACCGGTTTTAATACATCGGTCACACACGGTTACGTATCATCTATAATCATAAATCAAATCGTAATAGCTTAATTATGCATAATCAATGAATTCAGAAACAAGTAATAATCAAAGATCAGATTTCATACCTTTACTTTCACAACTTTTATATCACGAATTTACGAAACCTTGCTTGCAGAAACGTATAGAATTAGTAATTGGAAGGTTATTTAGGTAATTATCAACCCTAGAAGCTTGTAGATTATTTTAAACGCTACTGATAGTAGCGTTTCAATTTGGAGCTTTTTCTCATCCCCTAAAAGCTTTAAGCTCCTTTACCAAACAATACTTCTTATTAGATAGGAGTTTTTTCTAAAAGTTTGTAGCTTAAAGCCCTTAAAAAGCTCCTAAAAGCTCTTTGCCAGACATACCCTATATATAATACCTGAGACATGGACAAATTAAGACACCTATATTTAAGTGATTTACAACTTGTAATGTATAAGGTATACCTTTTATAGCATGTAAGATAAGGACAAACTTGTCCACTAGAAAATATGCATAGAAATAATTACAACATTGCCCCTTCAACTTATTCAACTTTTATAAAATTATAAAATAGTTACAACTTTGAACCTTCATCTGTACTCATTTATTTTTTTAATTTTAATACTAAACTAACTTCCTACCAACGACTTTTCAATGTCCGTAACTTTTTCATACGTTAATATATTTTTTTTTCAAAAAATTGCACCATAAAAATGAGCATTTTATTGTCTTTAATTTTGGGTACGGTACTGCTATAATTTTTTTTTAATAAAAAAAAATTATCATGTTATATATAGGTGTTCACAATTCGGTTTTAATGGTTTCTAAGTTAAACCATGAGCCGTTGGTTCGATTTTTTGTCAATGAAAACCGAAGCAGAACCATTGAAAATTTAAACTGAATCGTTACTAATGGTTTGGTTTCACGCATTGAGCTTCAATAATAATTTTACCTTCCGGTCCGTTTTTATATGGCCGATTTCGATATAAATCGTAAACCAAACCGTTTGCTGTGGTTTGAACATTCAAAAACCGTCTGACCAAAAGCAGTGATTGGTTTAACGTTTTCAATTTTCAAACGAACACTGAACAACCATAATTATTACATGATTACTAGGATTTTTGTTTTCCGCCGCATCGTGCGAGCGCCCATCTAGTAATTATATACAGTTTGGTTCAGTTAAAATATATAGTAGTTCATTTCATATCTAATTGCTTGATCACATCTAACATATATTTATTTCTTTTATAAATTTGTATGTCATTTTATAATATATATATATATATATATATATATATATATATAAATATATATATATATATATATATGGTGAGGTTTTAATAAGAAGTGTAGCGTATATATATATATATATATATATATATATATATATATATATATATATATATATATATATATGGTGAGGTTTTAATAAGAAGTGTAGCGTGTCTAAAAAGTGTAAGAAATAATCTAATGCGTTAGATATGTTGATCTGAAGGTGAATATGGAAACTGTTTGTTATTGTGCTGTGTGTTTTATTTTAGTTGTGGTGTGTTTATTATGCGATGTGTTTTATTAGATCTTATGGTGAAAACACACTTTCTACACTTCTTATGATAAATTTACTTCTTATTATATCTTCATATATATATATATATAGGGGATGGATCTTGCGAGAAGTGATATTACAGCGAGAAGTACGAGAAGTAAAGGTATAACTCTATTAATCCCTAATTTCACTCCCTCTCATATGATGTTACATACATATATGTAGGTTGGTTGTATTTATGTCTTAATTACACATTCAAACCTACCTACACACACATAAATGTATCGAGCCACATTCAAACCTATGTATCTACACGCATACAAACATACATACACATATACAAACATAAGTACACACATACAAACATACGTACCTACACACATACATATGCACCTACACAACACACCCACACATAAGAAATGGAGTGAAATTAGGGATTAATGGAGTTACACCTTCACTTCTCGCTGTTAAAAAACTTCTGAAATGATTCAATACATATATATATATATATATATATATATATATATATATATATATATAATACACCAAACAAAGACAAATTAATACGATAGATTTTAAGGGATTTACAATTGCTTAAGCACATGGTACAACTATAAAGAGGGACAAAGTGGTAAATGAACACTTAAATGTCACGTGTTTTACATCTTTGTCTATGATAGTTACAATCTTAGTCCTTCAACTTTATTCAAGTATTTGTAAATTTAGAGAACAATTACAAATTTAACCTCTATCTTTTGCTATTTACTCTTTTTAATTTCACTTTTAACCCAACTTTCCCCACGATTTTCAAACGGTCATAATTTTGATAATATTTTTAAAAAAACTTGCACTATAAAAATGAGCAGTTTATTATCTTTAATTTGAGTATGGTATTGCCATAGTTTGTTTAAGTTATAAAAATGACATTTTTTGTGGTCCAATTTTGATCGTTTTGAATTAAACAGTGAGCCAAATCATTAGTAATTGTATTTTGCCGTCGAAAATTGAAACCGAAACATTGAAAATATAAACCAACCAAACCGAATCATTATCAACAATTTGGTTCCGATTTGGTTTGTACTTTGATAACAAATTGAGTTTAAAATAATAATGATTAATCCAAATATACCAACAAACGGTTTCACGAGTTCAAATAAACAATAAACACCCATAAATATATTACATGGTTACTAAGGTCTGTGTTTCCCGCTGCATCGTGCGGACACCCGTCTAGTTTATATATATATGTATATATAGGGGATGGATCATGCGAGAAGTGATTCTATAGAGAGAAGTGCGAGAAGTATTTTATAACCCTTGATTAATTATGATCCATGGCCTACATTAAACATGGCAATCTCGTAATTATTTAATCCTTTGTTTTAATGTCTTTTAGTGCAAAAGAGTATTGTGGTATTTTTCATTATATGCACAGATCTGTAACATCTAATTGAAAGCTGTACCCAGGTTTCACACCACCATCATCTCCCATAAAATAATCAAAAGCCCTGAAAATTAACATTGTGGGAAGAAATCGTCATAGGCTCATATCGATTCATGCAATCTGCAATACTTTCTTGAAGATTAATTATAGTTTGTATATAAAAGGGGTGTTTCTCAGATGAACCGCATCGTTTTGGGGCTTTGTTGGTGTAGGCATCTTCTATTGAAAAGGTTAGGTCTTCTTTATTGAGCAATTTTCGGATTCAATATACATGTATACATAATCTGAATCTTATCATAAATTCGTTGACTTAAATACTAATATGGGATGAACAATCTAGGGTTTTTGGTATAATATAAATTTGGGGAAATTTCTTTGGTGTTCATCTAAACCTACACAATTTAATCTTAAATCATTTTTTTATTTTGATTTCTTGAAAAAAAGATTTCTTTCGTTAAGGATCACTGTTTATGTTTTATTTCATTTTGGATGTTAATCGATCTCCAACACAACCAAGTTTTGATTTGTTTGTAACTATATTATGTAGTTACACATCAAACTCAAAACTGTAGTTTTACATACACTGAAGATTTGTGTAAGTATAGATATGTCTACGTAGGTACACATATTTCTGTGTAGGTACATATCATTCCCTGTGTAGTTATTGCTCATCCTGTGTAGTAAATTTTCATACTATTTTCAGATTTCCTTTGTGTAAGGGCGTTTCTTTTACTTGTATTTTTAAACATGCAATTGATCTTATATTCTTTCTTGATTATGTGTAGGATGCGTAAGTTATATGTATTATGCGTAGGAGTGTGCAAGTTCAGAGTTTAAGTTGTGAAGGTAATCGTGATTTTGTTTAGTTATATATAAAAAAATTGTGATTATGGTTTTGCAGAGAACTCGGCAGGATCAAAGACTATTGAGACTTATATGGGGACGTCGATAAGAAATTTGGGCCGTTGTTTTGCAAATGACTCAACTAAGTAGGATTAACAACTATAGAGCTTAAGTTAAATTTGCGATTTAATTTGTGTTGGAATTCTGAAATTATTTATATGTTTTGCGTTGGTTGTATAGTTTGTGTTGATATTTTGAGTGGTTAAGCATGAGCCATTATATTTTGTGTAGTTTCTCTAATGGGCTGAATGGTATTTGTGTATATTGTTTGAGCTACTATATTATAACATTGATTTTTATAATTAATGTTGTTATTTTAAATAGTACAGACATTTCTAGTATGTGTAGGTATAGTATAAGTTTGTGTAGAATACTCTTACTGTAAGGCCCCGAACCCGGTAGCCCTACTTTAGCGTCGGATTTACTCATAAACACAGTCTTTCAAATCAGAGTTTATTAAAACTTTTCGCGGAATATAAAACATCAATCATTTGTTACAAAACATTAAATCTTTTCTTTGATACCATAACACAAAACTTTATATCCAAAACATTTTTACTTCTTTCTTCAGATGCCAGCCGTTCAATCCATGCCGTGTGTCATCCTCATGCTAACTCTATAATCAGCTCACCTGCGTGCATACTAAAAGTCAGCTACGCTGAGTGAGTTCTAGTTAATCAGGCAACATACAATCTATTCTCATATATTACTTCCCGTATCCGAAGACACATATTACTACCTTAACCTTGTATAAATATCCATAGGAGGATCGTCACGTAATATTTATTAAAAGAACCATTACCATTACCCTACCATATATAATTTCCATAGGAGGAACACTATACTATCCATAGAAGGAACACTTTACTATCCATAAAAGGAACACTATACCTTCCATAAAAGGAACACTATACATTCCATAAAAGGAACACTATACCTTACTATTTAATATCCATGTAAGGAGCTAGTCACTTCCCTTGACGATGCGTGCAATATCCGAAGATCATTCACGTACCGTCAAGAAATCAACCGTATCGATCACATATACCATACACGGCATACACATAAAATTATATCCTTTCGTTCATACTTTCTTACTTTCTTTTGTATTATCTTACTTTCATATCTTACGTTATAAAGAGCATTACGCCCTACATTCCTCGAGTATTACTAGGGCTCGGTACCCTTTTCATAACCATACAACCATACGTTATCATTTCTTTCTTCTATCATCTTTATCATGTTCATACACATAAACATACATAACATACTTACCTTATTCTTAGCGCTGCAACCTGACAGTACGTGCAATATCCGAAGATCGTTCACGTACCATCAAGCAATCATTCATATATTTCACATTATCCATATAAGGCATACACTTATCTCTTAGGATAAGTGTATTAACAAACATATTGAGTATGCACACAGCCCCGAAAACGTAACACATAAATGGGGCTAGAAACTCACCTGAATTCTGCTTCTTTTCCTGATAGCTGTAAATCCCTTCTTTAACTGAGCTCGGCTGACTGTACAAGTTACACGTATCAAACAACTATCACTACTCATATCATCTTTCCAGTCTTAACTACTACCCACAACGAACGGGGGTCCGGGGGCAGCGCCCCTGGCAGCGGGGTCTAGGGGCGGCAGCCCCTAGCAGGGTCCAAGGGGCAGAGCCCCTGGCTGGGGTCGAACTTGGCTTTAGGCGAAGTTAAACCTCAGGCGAACTTGGCTTTAGGCGAAGTTAAACCTCAGGCGAACTTAGCTTCAGGCGAAGTTAAACCTTAGGCGAACTTGGCTTTAGGCGAAGTTAAACCTCAGGCGAACTTAGCTTCAGGCGAAGTTAAACCTTAGGCGAACTTGGCTTTAGGCGAAATTAAACCTTAGGCGAATTTGGCTTTAGGCGAAATTAAACCTTAGGCGAACTTGGCTTCAGGCGAAGTTATCATCAGGCGAACTTAACTTTTCAGCGAAGTTGCCATCAGGCGAACTTAGCTTGCAGGCGAAGTTCATCAGGCGAACTTAGCTTGCAGGCGAAGTTCATCGCGTTGAAGGCGAAGTTGCCCAGATGAAGGCGAAGTTGCCCAGACAGCCGCTGTTCGGTTTCTTTCCAGCATTTTTAGCGTTTTTAACACCCTTGCTATGGTTCAATATCACCCACTACGCTTCCCGACCATCTTCGGTCGCTTATACACTAAAAAGCTTGGATCTTTAAACCTTAAAGGTCAAGAATCATACCTTTTTGAGCTTGTTTGGATCTTGTTTAACTAGCTAGCACACTAATCGCTCTCTCTCTCACTCGGGTCTGCCGGATCTGCCCGGATCTGCCTTCGGTCCGGCGGCGGTATGTGTGTGGTGTGTGTGTGTTAGGGAGTTTGGTGAAAATGAAGATATTTTGGGATTTTGGGGGTATTTATATCCCTGAAATCCCATTCTCATTTAACCCATCTCAATTAATCCAAATCCATAACCAACGTCCATTACCCGACACTAGCCCGACCCATACCAACTCCTATTCTTTTATTTATTTCCTGATAACCCGAGTATACTTTCCCTCTATTATTAAGTAATATAATTAATATTATCTTGAAATTTCGGGATGTTACACTTACATTTACGTTTCATTATCAATTGCTCATTTTACCCATTAAAATACTAGTTTAATATATTTTGCCTTTTTTGGCCCATTTGATTTAATAGTTGCATCATATTATGTTGCTAAATTTTGACCCTACAAAAAGTACTTGTTTAATCCTACATTCTTGAGTAGCCAGGAAACATAACATTATTTAAAAAAATGGCATTGATTATGTTGGTAATTGTTTTTTTTACTCGGTTAAATATCTTTGGTAAGTTTGTGATATTTGAGATAGTAGTTGATTATGTAAACTTTTATGAATGATATGTAGGACATATATATTTTATTCTAAACTGATCATACTTGTTATGTGTAAATACATCAGAAATATGAGATTTAAATTTTAGATCGAATTCTCTACAGGATAATGATATATGATACGTATAAATGAAAAGTACACATAAATTCTATTATTCATGTATATATGAAATAAATTAATTAAAAAAATTAATATTTTTAACTTCTCCAACAATGATGGCTTACCATATATAAAAAGATAAATGTGTTTACTATTATACCCCTACCATTAAATTAATGATAAAACAAAAAGATAAATTGTGATTGGCTGAATTTATTTCTCGCACTTCTCATCAAAAAAACACTTCTGAAATGAACCAAATCATATATATATATATATATATATATATATATATATATATATAATATTAAGGAGGAGTGATGGATGAAACAATAATTTTACAATTAGAGGACGAGGACAAAACATACATTTAATAATATGACAGAAAAAGTAGTTTGTCAATCCCTCGATTCGTTCTTAAAGCGTTCGGTACAACTTTATAAAGCTTCACGTTTTAAGAAATTACCTTTTTATCTTTTGGGGATGAAAAGGACACACCAAAAAGTAACCCCCCACCCCCAAACTTGATGGAAATTAATACACATGTCGATACATTAATAATTGGTTTAGTTGCTTACATTATGATGCATCGCTTCATATTATTTCCATTGAATTGAGTTTAATTGGTATCGTTGCAATCAAACATATTATTTAAGATCCTTCACGTTATGAAGCCATGAAGGATTTTTTTTCAAAGATTGAGGTAGTTTCCTTTTAACCCTTTTATTCATAAGAAATGAAGATCGACTTACTACAACCATTATGGCTGTTAATTATTTATGTAGTTTTTTTTAAATAAGCCATAGGAATCAGTTAGTTGTGTTGTTTGTCTCTCTTTAGCTCCTAAACTTGAAGAGATCCAAGCCCTTAGTCTATTTGATTTGTAAGTAATTAGTTTATGTTCAAGTTTTAATGCATACCAACTGTTGTGAAAAACCCTAAGCTAATATTTTAAGGATTTTATGGGTTTGCTCATGTTGAAGGATCAAAATATGTGTTTGAGTCAAAGGAACCATTATGAAGATGGAACCTTTTTGTTAGTACACGGTTTTGCGTCTAGAGTCTTTGTATTTAACGTTAACGATTTTGTTTATGTTTAATGTAATAAATAGTTTATTTATTAACCAGTTCGCTAAGTTAAAGGCTAGTTCGCTAGGGGATGTTAGCGAACTAGCCAATTAATGTATTCCCTCCTGATTCGTTAGGGAATGTTAACGAATCAGGGGGTACTTCGCTATTATTATTTATGTAACGAAGGGGAAGCTGGTTCGCTAGGGGATGTTAGCGAACCAGATTACCCTCTATATATAGTGAACTACTGTTCACTTTTAATGAAAGTTTTTGAGCTAATTAAATGGATTTTTTAGTCCAGATCTCTCTCAAAGCTTCACCTAATATTATACAACAATTACAGATAATATATTGATAATATATACACATACATAACACTGAATTAAAGTTAATTATGAGCTAGATCCTTAATCGTATTAAAAGTATAAACACAGATCTGAGATCTGTTAATGGTTATTGTTAGTTTATACGAATCAACAAGTGGTATCAGAGCTGTTGGTGCTCGATTTACACTTGATTTGGTGTTTTAATTATTTCGATATTGTTAAGTTTTCTGTTTAAAAGGTTTTGAATCAATTTGTGTTTGAATTGATTGAATTATGGACGAATTGGATTGAGTTTGTGCTGGTTAAGGTATTGGATAGGTGTGGTTAAGTGGAATTGAGGTTTGGATTGGATTTGTGTGATTTAGTTTTGGTTTCGGTTTAAGTCCGAAACAGGGAATTGTTATTGGTCAAATTGGATTGGTAATCGATGTTAATTGGCTTATTGGTAGAGTGTACTGGATTCGGAATTGGTTTACGAGGATTTTGGTTGGTTGATTGTACGATTTGGTTGAGTAACGAGGTTGTATTACGAATTTGTTATTGTTAGGTTTCTGGGTTTAATCTTCAAACTTTCTGGAAAACTTGTTTGAAGATTTGAAGATTTGAAGATGAACGTAATTCGCTATCATCTTCCTGGTGATTCGCTATATGTTTATTCGTGATTCGTTATCAAATTTGTTACTTCGTTACCTTGTTCGTTAACCAATTCGTGTAGTTATTGATTCGTGTAATCTAGTTCGCTATCTAGATTAACCGATTCGTGTGACACGTGTTCTTCTTGGAATTTGTGTCCTAACAACCTTTGCCACGTGGCATAAGGTGTCAGAGTTTGTTTCAAACGGTTGTAACAACCTGATTCGCTATAGTGTGATTCGCTAATCCACTGTAGCTGATTCGCTAAGTATTCCTTAGTGATTCGCTAAGTTTATTTTGGCGATTCGTTACTGATTATCATCTGATTCGCTAAACTAATCCTTTGTGATTCGCTAAACTAATCCTTTATGATTCGTTTGGTCAATTCGTTAAGTTGACTTGTGATTCGCTAAGTTGACTTGTGATTCGTTAAGTTGACTTGTGATTCGCTAAACCTTCATCTCATTCTTTATTTGTTTCGCCATTTGGTTGATTCGTTAACCTTATTTGTGATTCGTTAACTTTCAATCTTAACTTTGTTAAGACTTGATTCGCTACACTATTCATAGTTCGCTATAACTGTTCATTGATTCGTTAATCTAATTCACTAGTTGATTCGTTAAACACTGTTAACAGTTCGCTATAACTGTTCTCAGTTCGCTATAATAGTTCACAATTCGCTACCCAGTTCGTTAAACCTAGTTCTTTAAACTTGTTTAATTTTCAAATATGGCCGTATGTATGCATTAGCTTCTCAAAACATGTTAATGCAACAGATGTTGCAACTTGATACTGAGATAGGTTCGCATTCTAAATGTCCAAGATTGATGAAGTTCAGTGACTTTGCCAAGTGGGAACCTCGGTTTCGTGCACATTTGGGATCTGTTCATCCTGACTGCTCATATTGTCTTGATGAAGTTTATGTTGCACCAATGATTGGTGATGATACTATTGGGTATATTCCTAAAGCTGTTTCTCAATACTCACAAGAAGAGAAGAAAGCTTTAGAAATCGAGATAAAAGCCTATTCTACGCTTACTATGGCATTACCAGAAAATATCTTTCATCAAGTTGGTAGTATCAAGAGATGTGCGTCTTTATTTCAACATCTGCGTATGAGAAGTATGGGAAACACAGCTGAGAGTAAGAAAGTGATGCTCAAGTTTCAGTTTCGAAACTTTAATCTATTGAAGGGAGAAACAGTTGAAGAGATGACTACTAGATTTAGTCATTTAATTGCTGAAATGGACAAGATGAAAATGGAGATTTCTGAGAGGGATAAAATTGGCACTATTAAAAGTGTGCTTCCAAGTTCTTACTCAACATTTCTAATGGTTTTGAAAGAGAATGACTATTTTGTGAATGAAGACTTGACGGCACTTGAATTTCTACAAAAGATCGAAGCTAGAGAATACGATCTTAAGTGTCAAAAATCCTCCAAAGAAAATCAAGATCCAGCTTTCTATGGTGGAAGTATGCCTCTTAGTTCAACGATCTCTCTAATCACTGCTTTTCTTACTCATGCTGCAAGTGAACAAGAATCAACTATGGTTAATGATCCAAAAGTTTGTTTTTACTCTGCTGGTAATTCGGATGGTTCTGGAAGTTCAACTAATACAAATCCATTTGCTACACCACCTAGTGTTAATATGAAGGAAGCTGAGCAAAACTTTGCTTTTCTGGCGGCTTTTATGTCTTCATATGAAAACTTAGTGAGTAGTAAGATTGCCACAAGTGATTTAACAGATGAGGACTATGATCAGATAGATCCAGATGATCTAGAAATCATGGATTTAACATGGAACATGGCTATGATCGTCCGTAAAGTTAAAAGATTCATGCAGAGAACTGGAAAAGATCTTCCAGCTTTAAACAAGAAGTTGGGTTTTGACAAATTAAAAGTAAAGTGTTATAATTGTCAAGAATTTGGGCATTTCGCGAAGGAATGTGACAAACCAAGGAAAGAATACACTGGTTCTCGTGGTCAAAATCAAAATGCTTCTACACCACGAGGAAATGATGCTGAAAAGAAATCATCTTCTTCTACAACACAAGCAATGTTAGCAGATGGAACTGATTGGTCACAACGGTTAATATGCAATGATGTTCAAGTAAATTTGGCTATGTTTGGATTACACAATGATTGTCAAGATGCAACTGCTAGTGAGATGTCTTCTGATAATGATTCTGGATCTGATTCTGACGACTCTCACGACAAGTCTTCCGAATCAATGTTTGCTTGCATGGCCAAGATTAACGAGGTTAGTATTTCTATTTCTGCTACTTCATTTGTTAAAACATCTTGTGTTGACTGTGAATCTAACAAATCTAACTTAGAAGCTTTGAAAAACCAAAATGATAATCTTATAAGAGAAATTGCTTCTCTTAAGGATACTTATTGACAATCTCTTGAATCTCAAATGAGATCTCGAGAAAAGATTGAAGCATTGTCGACAAGTAACCATGATCTCAAAGCCGAGTTATCTGTGAAAATGACAATTAATGACCAAAAGTTTCAAGAAATATTGAAACATCGTTCAAAGATAACTGAGCTTGAGAATGAGGTTCTTGAGTTGAAGAACAAATTGGGGAAATTTAGAAATTCATCTTTTCTGTTGAATGAAATCATAGAGGTATCTGGAAAACAAAAGGATTCCAAGAAAGGTATTGGTTTTGTTGAAATTCCACCACCTTTCCATAATGATTATAAAATTAATCCTGTTGCAAGAAAAGAAGAGGATTTGATTCAAAAAGAATCTGTGATTTCTGAAAAACCTAAATTGGTTGAACCTGAAATTGTCAAACCCCAAGTTGCTCCTCAAAAACCTCATGTGGAAAGTAAAAAGGTCTTTGTTGAAAATGTTGACAAAGTGATTATTGAAGATGTGTTTGAACCTGAGATAATACACAAGAATAAGAACATTCCTAGTTCTAATCATATTCTTTGCGAACCTCAAGAGTTTGAGGAAGTTGTGTATGGTTCATTCAAATCTCAAGTGAACAAGGAAGAAACTGTAAAAACCAAACTAGTGAGGGCAAAGAAGTCAGTTAAACCAAAGATTTCTGACAAGGACTTAATGCGTTTCATTAATCCTCCGAGTTCTAAGTCTTCATCGGCTAGAGTTTTTAAGTTAAAAGGAATGGACACGATGTTCACAGAAAAAGATATTCCAATAAGTATCATCAAACCTGAACTTATTGAGAGTGTTTTTGTCAATGAAACTCAAAAATTCAAGAACTTGAACGTGTGTATGCTCAAGCAAAAACATCAGTTCAATCTGATCCATTGACTAAGGCAAAACAACTTTTAAAACAAGCTAAGAAAATTAACTTTGTGAAGTCAACTGGGACAGATACACTAAAAAGTTTTTCGAACTGTTCTAATTTAGATTTTTACTTAATGAAGAAATCTAAATTATCTGATGAGTTTGCTAAGAGCATGACTAAAAATGTGAGTCATCATCAAACTTCTGGGTCATTCATTCCAAATACCTAGCAACAACATCGTGTAGACATGCGAAGTTGTTTCTTATGCGGTCAACTTGGTCATGTTGTGAGGGATTGTAGTCAGGAGTACCATCAGAATCTTCATCCTTTTATCAAGGACCATTCCAAACCGATTCCTGTGGTAAAAGAGATTTTGAAACGACCTGTGTCGTATGCTGATGATACTCATATTTTGTTCTCTAATGTGAATCCTCGGAAGGTTCTTCATGTCAATGAGACACATGGTCAAGTGAAACCAAAATTCGTTCCAACTGAACCCATATGTCAGAACAAGAATTCAAACATTGTTCAGGCAGCTTACTTAAGACGAAAGTCTAGGAAGCCGGTAACTTATTCACAAGTGGCTGAACAACAGTTGAAATCTGTTCAAGTTAATGATCAAAGAGAAAACCAAAAGGTGCCCAAGACCGAGGCCTGGGCTGCCTTTTTGAACTAATCACTTTTGTTTGTGTGTAGGGTTCATCCAAGACCACTTCTGGTGAAAACTGGATCATGGTCAGCGGATGTTCTCGTCATATCACTGGGAATCTCGACCTATTAACCAACGTGAGGAATATTCAAGGGGGTTATGTGGCATTTGCTAGGAATTCTGGGGGCATGATCACACAAGAGGGTGAAGTTTTAAATGGTCACATTACGTTTGAGAAAGTAAATTAATGAGACAAAGTTGATCATAACTTATTGAGTGTATCGCAGATTTGTGATAAAAAGTACACTACAATATTTACTAACAAAGAATGTCTTATCTTGAAACCAGGTTATGTTATTCCCGAGGACATGGTTGTCATGCGATTGCCACGATCAAATGATATTTATGTCTTAAATATGAGTTCTAAGGTATCCACATCGATCGAAACATGTTTTGTCTCGAAAGCAACCGAGAAAGACTCGATTCTATGGCATCGTAGAATGGGTCACATACATGTCAGAAAGATGAATTATTTAATGGAAAATGACTTAGTTGAGGGTGTCTCGTTAAAGAATTTTAAGTTATCCGATCACTGCGTTGCATGCAAAAAGGGAAAGCATAAGAAGAAGACACATCCCTCTAAGTTATTGAATTCCATTGATATTCCTCTTGAACGACTTCATATGGATTTGTTTGGTCCTGTGAATCGTGCGAGTATTTCTGGGGATTGGTATTGTCTTGTAGTGACTGATGATTATTCAAGATACTCTTGGGTGTTATTTATGAGTTCGAAAGATCAAACGCCTGTTTTGGTACAAAACCTTATTACTAAAATCGAATCACTTTACAAACAAAAGGTGAGGAGAATCCGAAGTGATAATGGTACTGAATTCAAAAACACTATATTGGATTTCTTTTGTATTCAAAAGGGAATTCACCGAGAATATAGTGCACCTTATGTACCTCAACAAAACGGTGTTGCTGAACGGAAAAATAGAACTCTGATTGAAGCTGCACGCACAATGCTCGATGATTCTAAGCTTCCTGTCCACTTCTGGAATGAGGCAGTGAATACAGCTTGTTATACGCTTAATCGAGTTCTAACTGTGAAACGACTCAAGAAGACAAGCTACGAGCTCTTAAATAATAGAAAACCTAATTTAAAGTACTTGGAACCATTTGGGTGTCCGTGTACAATGTTGAAGAAGGATTCGGGTAAATTTGAAGAAAAAGCTATCGAAGGGTATTTTTTGGGATATGCATCTCCAAAGAAAAGGATTTTTAATTTCACATCTGGTTGTGTTGAAGAATGGTACCATGTGGACTGTCAAAAGTACACAACTCCTCCTCAAGGGAAAGGTCCAGACTGGATGTTTGACTACGATAGTTTATTTAATTCATTTACTCCTTCGACTGAACACATTGACGAAGATCTGGTTCGTACATACTTTGAAGATCATTTGACCATTCCAAGATTTTCAAGTTCTAATGATGTTGAAGCTCAACCAGATGCTCCAACTGAAGAACCTCAAGTTGTTTCTCCAGTTGCTATTGATAATGTTTATACTTCTTCTGATGATGATCAAGCTGAAGATCAAGTTATTGACCTTGACAGTGATAATGTTTCATCTCCCGTGTTAGGCGAACATTACACTAACTTATTTGATAATGTTGTTGTTCCTGAGAATCCCACTCTTCTGATTCATGGTTATCATCCACAGGAAAACATCATTGGACAACTTGATGTGGGCGTTCATACACGTCATTAAGTTGCTTCGTCAAGTGATAATAACATATTGTGTGCTTACACTAACTTACATTCTTCGGGAATTGTAAATCTTGCTAAATTCTCTTGCTTTCTATCTCAAGTTGAGCCAACGACAGCTCGTATGGCACTTGAAGTTCCTTCTTGGGTAGAAGCTATACAAGAAGAATTACAACAATTTGCCCGTTTGGGTGTTTGGGACTTAATAGACAAACCTGCTAGAGTCAAGAAAGCCATTCCGAATAAGTGGGTATTTAAGTGTAAGAAAGACGATCGAGGGGTGATTGTCAGAAACAAAGCACGTCTAGTGGTGCAAGGTTTTCATCAGTAAGAGGGTATTGATTACACAGAGGTATATGCTCCAGTTGCAAGATTAGAGTCGATTCGAATCTTCCTGGCATATGCAGCTTATAAGAATATCAAGGTCTATCAAATGGATGTTAAAAGTGCTTTTCTCAATGGTGAATTACACGAGGAAGTGTTTGTTTTACAGCCTCCTGGTTTTGAAGATCCTGAGTATCCGGAACGTGTTTACCGATTAAACAAGGCCCTGTATGGTCTACATCAAGCCCCGAGAGCTTGGTATGGCACGCTCGCCGACCATTTGACGGATAACGGCTTCAAACGTGGAACGGGTGACTGCACTTTATTTTACAAGAATATTGGTGATGATCTTCTCCTAGTCCAGATTTATGTTGATGATATTATTTTTGGGTCTACAAACGACACATTGTGTAAGGAGTTCGAGAAGTCCATGCAAACAAAGTTCGAGATGAGTTCGATGGGAGAGATGAATTTCTTTTTAGGGTTGCAGGTTCACCAGTCTGCTCACAGAATTTTTATTTACCAGACTAAGTATGTGAACGACGTCTTGAGCCGATTCAAGATTTCTGCCGGAAAAATCCCTTCTACTCCTCTTCCAGTAGAGCACAATTTATCACCGGATAAATTGGAGGATTCCGTTGATCCTACCCTCTATCGTGCCATGATCGGTTCTTTAATATATTTAACGGCTTCTCGCCCTGATATTATGTTTGCTGTTTGTCTTTGTGCTAGGTATCAAGCAAGTCCACGAGTGACTCACCTAGCTGCAGTCAAGAGAATTCTTCAGTATTTGAGGGGAAATCCAGACATCGGGTTGTGGTACCCCAAGGATGATACTTTCGATCTTACTTCCTACTCAGACTCAGATTATGGAGGATGCAAGATCAACTTCAAATCAACGACTACAGGATGTCAATTTTTAGGAAACCGGCTTGTTTCCTGGCAGTGTAAGAAGCAGACAACGGTCTCCACTTCAACCGCCGAAGCTGAGTATGTTGCAGCCTCGAGTTTCTGTTCCCAGGTTTTGTGGATACAACAACATCTTCGTGACTACGGTTTGAAGTTTCTTACTACTCCTATTTTGATTGATAATTCTGCTGCAATTTCTATCACAAAGAATCCCGTAACATTCGAAAACAAAACATATCGAAATTCAATATCACTTTATACGGGATTGCTTTGAGAAGAAGTTGATTGACCTTGAGAAAGTACATACTGATTTTCAGAAAGCCGATCTGTTTACTAAAGCTTTTGACAAAACGCGTTTTAAATTTTTGCTTGATTTAAACGGATTGAAGACCCTCGCTGATATCCTTAAACAAGGATGACTATCTTTATTTTCTGTCATATTTTTCTTTTAAAATTTATTTTGGTTTTAGGGGGTGAAAATCTAGAAAATACAAAAAGTGTGTGTTTTTCGTTTGTATAGATAAAATTCAAAAACATTAAATTGTTTTTTTCAAAATTCAAAAATATTGTGATTTCTGTTCTTTAATGTTTTTCTTTTAAATATTTAGAAAAACCAAAAACATTTTAAAATTTTGAAAAACCAAAAAGAATGTGATTTATGTTTGTATAGAAAAATCCGAAAATCCAAAAAGATTGTGAAGTTTATTTTGTTTATAAGAAAATTGAAAAAGACAAAAATATTGTGTTTTTAAAGTTTGTATAGAGAAAAACCAAAAAGATTTTTGCAGGCGTTTTTAGATTATTTTCTCGCTGAAAATTATGTCGGTTATTTAAGTTTGTGAAGCATGCTTGCATGTCTTGGTCCTATTATTCACTTGTGAATTGATGGTTAGCCATTCATTTATAAACTTAAGTTAACTAGGGCGATTAAATTTATCTTTTCTTTATTTTATGCTCCTCAAAATTTTGAGTTTTTGAAGCAAGAAGAGAACATGATAGTACATTGATTATCTTGACCCCAAATCCAGCAAAAAGTAAGCTTAAAAGACTGTGTGCTTAATTGCATTGGTGCATTGGTAGGTCTTAAAACAACCCAGTAGAGTAAAGTATGTGATATAAACATAAAGAAACGCCAAATTGAAAGGGGTGTTAGTCTCTAGCAAAAGTCTCGGTGAGGATGGCAGAAATGTAATAACCAGTCATATTCAAGCCTTATATTTGTTGATCACCCAAAAATAAAATAAAGCAAATAACAAGCGTTAGGATTCTGGACACTGTGAGTCTTTTTGCGGCTTAATCATCTGGGTATTCATAAGCATTAATATTTCACTCGCTTTCAAGAAGCAAACCCAAAGTCATTAAACTTGATCACCGCTGTACTTCGTACAATTTAAAATACCGACTTGATCAAAATCCGCTGTTAGTCATACAATTGTTCCTCCCTTGCATGCGTCTTAATACCAATAAGAAACGGACCCCAGGGGATACAATGTATGTAAGCCGACAAATGGACTCGTGCATACTCACTCACAGTAAAGGAAACTTGATGCATTGCTCAAAATTTCAAAATTGGTATCAAAAATTTTGATCAACAATATAATGGTTTAAGTCAAGTTAAGGTGATTTGGCAAAAATCAAATTAAGCTTGAGCCGAGATTAGAGGCTGATAGTTTCTGATATTCTGTGCTTTAATTGAACAAATTAATCATATCACAAAAATACTTGAATGTGTGTTATTAGATTTATGTGGATAACAATACCAATGACCGACTTATCGCCAATCATAATATCGCTGAAATATAATCGCTGAAATATAAAACTGTGATGGAAGGGCAATTTGGTCAATATGATTCTCTGCTCAAACTCAACAAAAATACAAAAATATGTACTGCTTTTGATAAAATTAATGAAAACACAAAAAGATTGTCTATTTTTAATTGTTCGGATATTCTTTTGTAAATACATTCTTTAATTCTTTAAATTTTTACAAAATACCAAAAATATTTTCGTTTTTCTTTGTAAATATTATTTAAGTTATGTTTCGTAAAACTGAAACGTTTTTAAGGTATTTGGTTGTCGGGATAAAAAAAAAATTCTCTATAACCTAATTTATTTATTTTATTTAATTATTTAATTCATTTAATTTATTTAGTTTAAAATTAAATAAAAGATTTTTTAATTAGAATTTAATTCGTTAATTATGGATAAGGAACTAGGTGATTCTTTAGCGAACTAGCTTCTGGTTCGCTCACCTAATTCGCTTCCGCACTCTGTAACGAATCATCCCTTCGTTATGCATATTTAACGAATCAAGCCACGAATCATATCTTGATTCGCTAACTTAATGAAACGAATCAGGAAGTGATTCGCTAACCTAAGGTAACGAATATATTAGCGAATGGGCTAATTCGCTAACTTTAATTCAAACGAAGTGCCTACTTCGTGCCAGTTGTACCTCGGGTTGTGTGCAAGGTTATAAAAGACAAGAAACACGAACATTCCTTACATTGTTCGCCTTCTTCCTTCACCTTAAAGTAACCTTATTCAAATTTTTCTCTGAAATTTCAACCTTCACATTTTGACATTTCTAAGATATCTTTGGATTCCTAAGGTAAAGATGTTTATGGCAATCTAATTTCCGTCAAAAATGGTTAAGTTTTGTTAGCTAAATTATTGATTTTTAAGGGTTTAAGGGTTTCCGAGTTTTTAAACCTATTTATGTATAATTTATGTTAATAACTTGATGATTTAGATGTCATTGTGATCGGAATGTCATTCCGATACCCTTGGTGGACTTTAATTATGTATCTGTGTTTTCAGTGGTTATGGTCTGTTCGTTTAACCTAAGTATCTCGAGATGCTGAGTCTCAATCTCATCCATCTTAGTTTACGACCAGAATTCCGAGTTCAATGTGCTCATTATTTTGATGATTCGACAATAGTTATGGCCTAATTGGATATGTGATTATACTGTTGACTATTGTTGTTCATCTTAATTTTGACTTTGACCAAGGTGATCAAAGAACAAGTCTTAATTATCTTGACCATTCGTTAATCTTAGAGAATTGGGACTGTTTCGTGTCCAATTCGTTAAGATCGTATACGAACTAGCTAAGCGAATAAGATGTTACACAAATCAGATATGGATTCGCTTAAAATATAACGAACTAGAGTTTAGTTCGTCAAAATTAAATAGTAATTCGCTATGTTCAGTTCGTTAAAGTAATTACTTGATAGCGAATCGCCTGATTCGTTATCTTATTGTAACGAATCAGTGTGATTCCCAACGAATGACATTTATTAATTAACTTAATTTCAATAATCAATTAATTTAATTAAAGAATTTAAAACGTATAATACGCGTAAATATATTAATTATACATATCCTTTGATTATGTATATACACCATCTATAGATATGTTGATATATTTTGATATCTCTTCTCATATTCGATTTTCTTTATGCAGTAAAACATGGCTGATCAAGAACAACAAAATCAACCACCACTAGAACAATCTCCACAGGATCAACAAGATAAACAAGCAGAAGTGATCTTATTGCCGTTTGATAAAAAGCACAACATTTGTGCTTATGTTGATCAAGATGTACCTGATTTGGAAATGTTTGGAGATTTGTTGACTTTCTTACGACGATCAAAGATACACTATGCTATCACTGCTAGACCAAAGGTGTATCTAAGTATTATCAGACAATTTTGGAACATGGCTGCATATGTTGAAGAAAATCAGATCATCAGGGCTACAATCAATCAAACTCCAATTACAATTGATGTTGCAGTGATTCGCCGAGTACTTCACTTCGATGATAATGACGATTACCCGAGTGAATTTGACAGGTCAATAGTTAGAGGACTATTCACCTGTTTGCACTATAATAGAAATATTCTTAAGTCCATGTTGAATAAGAATGGGGTGTGTGCACCATACAAGTATCTGCAACACGTTTTACTTCATTGTATGAGTGGCCGTCAGGGTGGTTTTGATGAGTGTAGACTGAGTTTGCAGTCGGACTTTGTTGCCTTGATTCTGAACAAGCTGTATAATTATTCAGAATTAGTATTTGATTATTTGAAAGAACAGGTTCAGCAAACTCTTCAGTCAAAGAAATTCTTGATGTACCCTCGCTTTTTACAGCTAATTATTCAAGATTTGATTCCGAATTTGCTGATTGATCGGACGTTAGTGAATGATGTACTTCATCAGGAACATATGACAGCAGATACCGTTCATCTTATGTTAATTTATAGAAAGGAGAAACCACAGGATAAACGGATGATTGGTCATATAATCAATCCAGATTATGTATGTCCTCCTAATGAGCTCTGGATCCACGACGATTCGGATTCCGAGCGTGAAGGGGGAGAAGGTGGGAACGGTGATGGTGGAGATGATGATGGTGATAATGATGGGAATGATGGTGATGGTGGAGCTGGTTAACGAGCTCTTAAAGAACAACAAGATGCAGTCGATGCTGCTCTAGCTGCCACCATGAAAGCTCAGCTGGAAAGAAAAAGAAAGGGTAAAGCTGTAGCTACTGGTGAACCATCAAAGAAGCCCCGTGTCTCTGCTGGGGCTGGGGTAATCATTGGAACCCCACCACCAAGTCATACAACGCCTCAAAGCTCGGCGGTGCCGCTAACTACTAGCATTCCGATGCTTACTTTGACGACGACGTTGGTGTCACACAGAGGCTCGATCTTATTCCTCAAATGGCGTTAACCGAGATACCGAGACCTCCTGCTGCATTGTCTACAGTATCTCCTACTACATCAATGAGACCTCTTCCTCCGCCAAGTGATATCTCATTTATGAGAATTACTCGGCCTCAAGGACCTGTTCAACCTGTTCACCCATCCATATACAACTTGCCACCAGGTCGTCACACTGAAATGCTGCTAAATCTGATACATCTATATGAAAATCAAATGGCAGCTGACCGTCAAAATTAAGAACGACTCATGGAGAATCAACGACGAATGATGAGTTATATTTCTTTCTGTCAGAAAGAGACTAAGTCGTTGCGTACGATTGTTGAGTCTCAGGGGGTGAAATTAAAGGAACAAGAAGAGTTGATTTTACAATTAACTTGTAAAGAAGATGCCCTTAAGAAACTCAAGAATGACGACGATGATCCTGACGAATCTGGTGCAGGAGGTGAGCCTAAACAATCGCATGGTTCATCCTCTGGTGCTGGTGTTAGTGGTGGTGATGATTCGAGCAAACAAATTATTATTTATCAAGATCCAACAGCTGCCAAGCCAATTGAAATGATTGTAGCTAACACTGTGATATTTGTTGATGGATCAGGGGTGGCTAAGAGTGTGGTGAATATAGATGAGTTAGAGGTTGGGGAGTTTGTAGAAAGATCGTTGACACGGACGCAGATTTCTATACTACTTGGGCTGAATGATGATCAGCTAAATGCTTTAGAAGCTGAGCCCGATGTTGAGGTAGAGAATGAGGAAGGTTTGGAAGCTGATCCATCACTTCAGATGAATACGGATTTTGTTTTTGAGAATGAGGATGTAGAGATGGAGGATGTGACTGCTGATGAGTTCCCGGACTTGTATCAACACACGAACGTTGATCAAGGTGCTCCGGTATTTCATGAAGAAGTATTTAAAGAGACTGAGGATGAATTGGAAAAGGTTGTGCAGCGAACAGTACCCTCACTCAAAGAAGTGACTGATGAGGACGTAGAAAGATGGTTCAAACATCATAAAGTGGGTAAAATTATCAGTGCCTATCGTTATGTAGATCAAGAAAGAAAAGATACTGCTGCTGCTTGGGTTAAGGCTAATCAGGTGACTACCTTCAAGACCGTTTCTAAGGTACATGGTGATATTGTCTCCTGGCTCTATGATTCTGACCTTGAAGTATGTATAGTCAAGTGGGAAAAGGGTGTCCAGTATTACGAGAAGATAATGGATGTTCTGACATTGCCGCGGTGGGATGTTCGTACCCTCGCGAGACGTCCATTTATCAATCGTGGGGGTTACCAAACAGCTGAGTGGTTTCACCAACACTTACTGTTCGAGGTCAATCATGGCTTCAAATTCTTCAAGCCCCAGGTCCCAAGATGTAAGCGCATTGACGAGATGATCCAAGGACCGGCTGGAAGAAACTTGTCTTGAATGTGAAGCCGCCAAAGACGATGAAAAAGGTTCCTGTGAAGACGATGCCTCAACATATGCATCTCTCTTTCAACCGCTGGTACTATGACAATCGTACTGGCGAGGCTGTTATTTTTCGTGGTCGAGGACTGCAGACCGAGCTCATCAAGATAATCGACCCGATGTGGTTGGTTAATTTATCAGAGACCGACAATAACGTGCTACACAGGAAGCAGATTTTGATCGAGCGCCGAGAAGATTACAACCTGGCTATGCAATTCCAACGAGTCGTTCGTGTGTGTCATGAGCATGGAATTCATAGTTGCAGAGACTGGCAGTCCAAGCGCTTCAAATAAGTTAAAGACAAAGAGCTCAAGACGAGGGGGTGTCTGTTAGTACACGGTTTTGCGTCTAGAGTCTTTGTATTTAACGTTAACGATTTTGTTTGTTTAATGAATAAATAGTTTATTTATTAATCAGTTCGCTAAGTTAAAGGCTAGTTCGCTAGGGGATGTTAGCGAACTAGCCAATTAATGTATTCCCTCCTGATTCGTTAGGGAATGTTAACGAATCAGGGGGTACTTCGCTATGATTATTTATGTAACGAAGGGGAAGCTGGTTCGCTAGGGGATGTTAGCAAACCAGATTACCCTCTATATATAGTGAACTACTGTTCACTTTTAATGAAAGTTTTTGAGCTAATTAAATGGATTTTCAGTCCAGATCTCTCTCAAAGCTTCACATAATATTATACAACAATTACAGATAATATATTGATAATATATACACATACATAACACTGAATCAAAGTTAATTATGAGCTAGATCCTTAATCGTATTAATAGTATAAACACAGATCTGAGATCTGTTAATGGTTATTGTTAGTTTATATGAATCAACACTTTTTTTTAGTAATAACTTATTTTTATTGGAAGATGAATCCAGCGACCCTTGTTTCGTTTTTTAATTACTTCATATGCAGGCTTAATTTACTAGCCGGTGATCTAAGCTATGAGTTCTTGACGAGGTGTGATCGTATTCTTCTATCTGTTCGAAATAGTAAGGCTATTTAATGTAGAGTTCAAGAAATTTATTCCAGGTTAAGTCAAATCAATGGTGATTTTTGTTAATTTGAAAGCTCTTGAACCGGATCATAATACGTTAGCATATACTTGTCGGAACGATATGAAACGAATCGTAAAACATTATGTTTACTATACAATGCTCAATGGCGGAAACACTAAGTAAAGGGACAAACACATAACAACTCACATAAACATTCACTAATATTCATATAACGTGTAAGTACAAGTGATACAAATCTGCCAAAAGTCTTACAAATAATGACATGATAAGCAAATTTATACACATACCCTAAGATACGTATAAGTATTCCTGGCGTATAAGACTTATACGCCACATATATGTCTTATACGCTCGTTTAGACTTATACGGCCTTAACATCTTTCTAATAATGACAATTTCAGCCCCTTAACCTATACAAATGACATATTAAGCCCACAAGACCTAGCATTAGACATTAATTCTCTAACAAAGTCCCCATTGGATATTGCTAGGTATTTGTCTCAATCCATACCAAACACTCTTTTCCGATACTCCGCTTCTTTAAAAGATGGCTTTGTCGATCTTCTTTGTAATGTTCGACGAGATAATTCAGTCGGCATATATTAAAATTTGTTTCATGACACTTGAGTAACTCGGTCCTTACGTTCAGCTTTCAATTCAGCTTCCACTCTCTCTTGCTCTCCACTAACAATACTCCAGTTTGTTTCCCTAGCCCTACCAGAATGAATCTTCTTGTCAAAGCATAAATCCACAACTTTCTAAAACTGGTTGGCTTGTGACTTAACTTTCTTATCATTATATTGTATCCTGTTCACATGTAATATGTCAATGTCTTTCAATGAACAGTTTACCAACCACATTGTATCATACACTCAAATAACATCGTACTTTTCATTTCCTCGATCCAAGTAGATGCTTGCTTCACCAGTCAACGCTAAATAAGACCAACAAAGGAAGTAAGGATGAAAATCCTGTTTCATTGGGTACAACAGGATCACGCGTAGTGAATCTGGTCTTGAATATCTTAACGTCCTTATCAGCTCACCTTCAGGATTCTTCCTTGATTTGTACATAAAGACTTTAGGAACCTGAGACATCCACTTCTTAAATCCACGCTTTGCTTCGTTCACCAAAAGCTCCCAAACCTCCTTCACATGTCCTCTCTTCGGCTTATAGAGCAAGTCATAGTGCATACACATATCATATTCATCAAACCACGGCAATGACTGTAACTCCATCAAACTATTGAAGTATTGAACCTTTTGGTCTTCTAATCCCAATCTTTCGAATTTTACTCAAATACGAAATACTAATGCATTTGCCCAGTGCAACATGTTGTTGAATTTCCTGATAATATTTCACCGGGTTTAGATAAACTTGTTTAGGTTCAATAACTCGATTAGGAAACCAACCTTTCTTGCCTACCTTATCATCTTTCTTTGGTTGTTCATTTGGGTTTGGCTTGTTGGAATCGATCTGCCCAAGACACATATTTGAGTTGATGTGGCTAGTACGTTTTGATCTGAGTCGGGTCATACCCAATAACAAGCTAGAAAAACGCCACGGTATTTAGCATTAGATATGATCTAGTTAATAAATATCAACACTTATGATATTTGGAAAAATGGTTTCTAAATATTTGCACTTGTGTGATAAATAAATTATATGAATAGTTTTTATTTTGCGAGATTTTATTTAATTGGTTAAATAACATAATGTATGATAAGGAAATAATAAATAAAATGGGTTTGAGTTTTGGGGGGGAAAATCCCTCTTTTGGCCGGCCCCCCTCACCCTCTCTCTCTTCCCTTTTATACTTCCAATACATGCATGTGTGTTGGTTGGTGGATTGTTTTCCTGAAAACAACTTCAACACACTTTCTCTCACACACCCATTTTCTCTTTTCTTCTTCTTCTCGTCCGAGGACTAAGGAAGAACGCAAGGGAGATTTGCATAGTGAAATCCTAGCATATTGGGTGTTGTTGAAGGCTTGAACGGGTATACAAGCTTGAGGTCTTCTCCATTGAAGACTTGTCATTCACAACATTATCTCCTTCGAATTTATGGAAATTTGAAGGTATGTAATCTAACACCTTATGGTTGTGTTGATAGTATGTATATCGCATATGGATCCTGGATTGGGTTTAGCATAAATCAGGTTTTATGTGTATTTGGTAGACAAGATTTAAAATTAATTTCCGCTGCTTTTTCACATACAATGGGTTATATGGACATTGATAATATTGTAAAAACCCAACAATGGCATCAAGAGCCACTTATACGATTACATGCTTCAAAAATGGGATTTAAAGTGTTCGGGTTTTATGGTATTATTCACCATATTGGCCGAAAACTTTAGGCATATTGGTTGCCCCTTGGTTTTTCAAGATTATACCACACTTGCATGTGGAAATCTGGAAAAATTAAGTCATTTGGATGACAAATTTTTTTTGGACAGAATCTGGGTTTTCAGCTCTGGCCGAAAACTCTTTGTTGGAAACCAAGGTTTTCGGTCTGGCCAAAAACACCAAAAGACCCCGTTCTCGGTTGGACCGAGAACTCATGGTTGTGAAACATGGTTCTCGGTTGGCCGAAAATGTGTTCTCGGTTGGACCGAGAAGTCATGGTTGTGAACCATGGTTCTCGGTATTCGAAAACCATAGTTCTCGGTCTTGGCCGAGAACTCTACGTTCTCGGCAGACCGAAATCTTTGGACCGAAAACTCTGAAGCTTTGGTCTTCTGGCTGAAAACTCTGAGGGTCAAAGGGGAACCATTCTGGTCAAGGGTTGACCTGATTTTTTGGATGTTCATAACCTAGCCATGACCTTGTGTATATTGAAGTGATGTGTTGTGGTTTATTCATTTGGTTGTAATATTCTTTTATTCGGTTTTGTAATCAAAATTACCATGGCAGTTTTCCGTGCCAAGAAGTTTACTAAGAGGACAGGTAGAAACAATTGGAACATGCCTAATAATCAGAAGGTGGGATTTAACAAAGAGACTCACAGGTGTTACAACTGTCACGAGCCGGGTCATTTTTCTCGTGAATGCACCAATCCAGCTAAGGATGGAAATACGGAAAGGGCATTAGTTCCAGTTGGGAATGCTCGGGGTGATGTTGGAAGTGGTTCGGGAAATTGTGAAAGAGGTATGGTTGCTCAAACATTTTCTTGGGATGGTCAGATGGCTGCGCTAAACATTGGAAATCAGACTGCAAATTTCGCAACTGTTGAAGACTTTGAACAAGAAAACACTGCTGAGGAGAAGGTCAAGGAGCTTCAGTTTGCATACATGGCGTTCACTTCTCCGGATTCATCTGAGGTATGTTTTAAACCATACTCTTTAAATTGTAATGAGAAAATAGAAATGTATAAACTTCATAATGACAGTCTAAGTAGAGATATGGAAAGAATAAAATATGAAAATTTCAAACTTAAGAAGAATGAAAAGGGATTTGTTGACAAAATCGAATCTCTTAACAAAGACATTAAGAAACTTAAGTCTGATTTTAGCATAAAGAGCTGTCACCATCGTGATGCTAAACAAGAAATCACTGATCTGACTGCTAAACTGGAAGCTTCTAAGTTAGAAATCTTAAATCTAATTGGAAAATTTGAAAAGGCTGAATTTAATTTTAAAAAATTCGAAGGTTCCAGTAAAGTAGTCAACTCAATGATTGAAAATCAGCTGTGGTGGAAGGAAAATGAAGGTGAGGGGATAGGATTTAGTCAAGTTCCCCCACCATACAACCACAACTATGTTCCTACTCCCGTTACAAAAGAACATGAAGAAAAGGTTAAGGACTTGAAGTATGGTAAACAGGATAAGGGTGAGGGGACCGGCTCCACAAACATCGGTCCATCTACTTCGAGTATGAATGATTCTAACGTGCCTACTTCATGTGCAGAAAAAGTAATTGTGAAGGAGTGGACTGATGAGGATGATGACCCTAGTTTTGATTTTGATAATAATTTTATTTCTAATGTTTCTTTAGAACCTCCAGTTTTGAATTCTGTTATTTCGACTGTTTGTGTGGGCTCTGTTTTAAAGAGCAAGGATAATTGTGTGGTTGATTCAGTTGAAACTTTAAACTCTAATAGTATGATTCTAAATAAAACCAAAATTTCAAAAAATTCAAAAACATCAGAAAAATATGTTGCACCTAAGTTTGTCAAGGAGGGATGCTCTAATGACAAACAAGGTGATAAGTTCAAACAGGGGAACATGAATTCTCGCAAATCTAAGCAAACTGGTCCACACAACCAGTCCAGACAAGGAGTTGTCCAAAATAAATTTTCCATAAAACGTCAAACATGTTTTAACTGTGGCACTCCTGGTCATATTGCCAGAAACTGTCCACATCGTCCGTACATTCCCTACTATGGATTTTATCAAAGGAATATGCCTTATATGCCTCATAATGCGTTCAGACAAGAATTCAGGCATTGTCCAACTAGTTCCTTTGATGATGATTGGAATCGAAATAAGGCTGGCCGTTTTAGTCCTTATCAGACCAAACCGAATAGATATAAAAGAGTAGCCAAAAAGGATGTTTCAAAGCCAAACTCAAATATAAAAACTAGGGCTAAGTCCAAACAAAGAAAACGGGTAGATTCGTCTCCCTCCAAGTCCAAAACACCGGAGGTTATGACAACCATTCGTACATATAACTCCAAGTCTCACAGACATAGATGGTTGCCTAAATCTCCAGCCAAAGAGTCAACAAAATATATTTTTTATGATCAAAAGGATATGTCATGGAAATCCGTGACAAATGTAGACGAATCAGGGTCACCCAGTGTAAGTATGGACCGGGTACCAAAAACTAACTAATCCCGCGCTTCGTGCAGGGACAGCTATGGAGGAATATCATCAGACCTTGGTATGTTGATAGTGGCTGTTCCAGGCACATGACAGGAGACATTACCCAGCTACACGACATTCAAACATTTAACGGTGGGTATGTGTCCTTTACGGGAGGAGAGAAAGGAAAGATCACTCAAAAGGGTACTGTAAGTAACGGTGTTTTAAAGTTTGAAAATGTTAATTTTGTTCCAGAATTGAAGCATAGTCTTTTGAGCGTGTCACAAATTTGTGACAAAGATTTTTCAACTCATTTTACTAAAAAGGAGTGCTTAATTCTGAAACCTGGTATAATCATACCAGAAGAGTGGATTCTTGTTCGATCACAACGAAAGGATAATGCTTATGTGATCGACATGAACAAGAATGTTCCTGACGAAATAACCTGTTTATTTTCAAAAGTGTCAGAACATAATGCGATGCTTTGGCATCGTCGGCTTGGTCATGCAAATACTAAAAACCTGAATCGTCTTGCTAAAAACAATCTAGTGCGTGGTTTACCAATCAAGGATTTTGTGACTGTTGAAAAATGTGTGGCTTGCGCTTTGGGAAAACATCATCGAAAATCTCATAAACCTAAGTTAATTAATACCATTTCGTCAGTTTTTCAGTTACTTCATATGGACCTCTTTGGGCCGGTTCATGTCTTAAGTTTGTCTCGTAGTTCTTATTGTCTCGTTATCACTGATGACTACTCACGTTTTACATGGGTATTTTTCTTGTCAAATAAGAGTGAAACTGCAGATTTGATTAAGAAGTTTGTGGTGTTAATGGAGAATCAACTGAACCTAAAGCTGAAAGGAATCAGGTGTGATAATGGAACGGAATTCAAGAATGCAGTTCTAAATCATTTTTTTCTCAGAAAAGGGAGTGCTACGTCAGTACAGTGCTCCACGAACGCCTCAACAAAATGGTAACGCTGAACGAAGAAACAGAACTATAATTGAAGCAGCAAGAACAATGTTATGTGACTCTAAACTGCCACTGTTATTCTGGGCAGAAGCCATCAATATGGCCTGTTATGTTCAGAACCGAGTGATAATCAACAAGTCCAAGATGAAGACCCCGTATGAGATCGTTTACGGTCACCAATCCACTGTCGCACATTTCAGAGCTTTCGGGTGTCCGTGCACGTTACTAAATCTAGAAACAACTCCAAAGTTTGGGCCGCAGTGGATGAGTGTTACCTCGTTGGATATGCGGGAAATACAGCATATAGGGTCTACAACAAGTCAACTAAGCAGATTATAGAATCTTATGAAGTTCGTTGGTTAGAAGAAAATGAGGCTAACGCCAATGTCGGTCCTGATTGGTTATTTGACTACAATGAAGTCTTCAAGCTTTTTAATGTATTTATAGTCATCAACACAGACTCTCAAATTGGTTCCACGGTGGTGGTTACTCAACACAGTTCTCAATCACTGTCTCATATTTCTCCGTTACAGGATGATGAGATTATTGAGATGACTAGTGCTTCGACCTCAACCGAAAATCATAGTATACAATCTTCAGAGACCAATCATTCACAACCTATCTCGTCTGAGAATACTGCAAATGTTGAGGGGGAGAGTTTCGTTCGTCAAAATCAATGTTTTAAAACCTGGACCGGACCGGCCGATCTGACCGGGACCCGCTATGAACCGTTCCTGTTCGCCTTATATAACTGTTTTCTATTAACCCGGCCGGGTTTGGCAGGTTCCGGCGTGAACCGCCGATTTAACCGGTAAAACCATTGTTTTAAATTAAATCAAAAACTTCGAACAGTAGTGACAATGAGTACCTTAGAAAAATATGGCTTCCTAGTTTTTGCATCAAATTAATTTAATAGTATTTATTCATGTGTTTGCAATTTATATATGTGTTAAAATATAATCTTACCAACCTACAGGTTCTCTGTTATGAAGAAAAAGTGGAAAATTGCATTTCTTGTTCTTTTAAAGTATGCATATACATATAAACTTGTTGGTAATACACAAGGAAAAAACTGGAATACCAAAGATTAAATATAGAGTTAAATAGGAATTTATTTATGATAAATATGCAAAACAGGATCTTGATGATGAGATATTTGAAAAAACATGATATTATGAGATGAGTTAAAAAGACATTAACGACTTTATATCAAAAAAAATACTAACGATGTATGTGCGTGTGTTTGTGTGTATTAATCGTGTATTAAACGGGATAAATTAATGCATAAATTACAATGAATAATTTAATATAAATAAAAAAAGATAATTAAGTCTCTTTTATGTTATGTAAAAAAATGTATTACAACTAGAGTCTGTTGAGTCAAACAATTGACCTAAGGGGGAGATTGTTTGGTCAAATATTTGTTCTAAAAACATATGGAAGATTGGAATCTTCTCAACCTCCTCAGAATTCGCTAAGTATGGATCCGGGCACACCTTAGACCTCCGAGCAAGCTTTTTACTTAGCCGGGTACAATATGTTGTCTATCGGGTAAGGTTATCTTCAAGAAGTCTTCTTTAGTGGATATCCTTGTAGGGTTTGCAAATTAGTGCATTGCCGGGCAAGGTCACTAGTTTATGTAAATCCGGGCAAGGTTCACTTTATCAAGCAAGTCTGTTCTTCAGAGCCAAGTAAAGTTCACTCCCGAGTAAGCCGAGTGATTGGAAGACCGGGCTAGGTATTCATTAAAAATAGTGGTCCAAGCATGCTTGATGATTTAATGGAATATCTTTAAGTAATATCGGGCAAGGTTCAACTCAAGCAAGGAACAGTGCTACCGAGTACACTTTTCTAATAAGTTATTTTCTAGCAAAGAGTTGAATGGACCATCGAAGAACAAGGTTGCTCGTAAGGGTTTGCCGGGCAAAGTCTGGCAAAGTCAAGAAGATTGAAGTCTACCCGGTGAGTAATTTACTTGGTAAAATACTCTTCAAGTAAAGTCTAACGGGAAACTGATCCCGGGCACACTTCTATGTTACCAAGTCCTGAAGGATGGCAGAGTACACAGCCTACTCGGAGAATGAAGATTGTTTCAAAGCCTACCTGGAAGACTTGTTTTACACTTAGAATAATTCTGATTATGTAATTTGAATATGTATTTACGTTTGGGGTTTCTAGAAGTAATGACAGCTGTAAAGGAGGTTTCAGGCCTATAAAAGGAATAATTTAGGGCACACCTCCTAAGGCAGACAGACTCCTTAATTCAGAGAGAATATTATTGAGTGTGACGGCTGTCTTAGGATAGTACGGATAAAACTTTCCTCTCAAGAAACCATAAATGGATTACCCTTTGTATGATGAACATTATATAAATGGAAATCTTTTGAGTGAATCTTGTGTGTGTTAGTTACCTTTGATTATTATTAGCAACAACCCTGTTTGTTATTGATTCCGCCTTTAACAAACAGTAATCTTTCTAAATCTAGCAACCCGTCATTAACTCTCTTGTCGGCACATCTATTTGTGTGAGTTATGGCATGATTTGAGTAAGATCCAGCTGAAATCGGGGACCTGACAAGTGGTATCAAAGCTTGTTGCTGCTATTTTGGAAAGATTGTTGCTGATTAAAGATTTGAATAAAGATGACATATGCAGACCACTGTTCCATTGAAAAGTGACATCAACAGCTCTGTTCTTCATTATTCTTCCAGATCTACAATCATTTGGTGTTTTCTCTTCCTTATTCTGTTTAAAGCTTTAATTTTTATATATAAATCTTGTTCTAATTGCATCAGACACATCAGATCTAAACAACTGGTTTTCAGATCTGATTATTTTTGAACTCTGTTTTTACAAAGAAATTATTTTTGATTTCACAAAATGTCTAGTTACGAAGAACAAGAAGTGTCTACTAACAAGATTCCTAGACTGTATGGACAGGAAAATTTCACAAAATGGAAAGTCTTGTTTGAAGCAGCCGTTTGCAATAATGATGTTGATATGTGGAACTCCATCAAGAATGGTCCACAAGGTACTGAAGAGGAAGGTGCAAATACAGCTGCAACTGCTGCTGTGAGAGAAAGAATGAGAAAAGTAGATGATAAGGCTTTAGCTATGTTAAAGCTAGGTCTGTCTTAGGAAATACTTACCAAGGTTGCACATCATCCTAATGCCAAGGCAATGTATGATGTAATACTTGAAATGTTTGAAGGAAATGTTGAGCTCGAAAACATCAAGAAGCAAAGATTGAAGCAGCAGCTAGAAAGATTTAAGTATAAAGATGGAGAAAGGTTGAAGTCTATTCTTGAAAGGTTCTTAGCAATAGTGAATGATCTCAGAACCACAGACTATGTCATGACTGAATTTGACCTAAATACCAAGCTGCTCAACTCTATGCCAAAGGAATGGTACACTGCTTGCAAATTCATCCTTCAGAAGCACAACTTCAATGACTTGAAATTGGATGATGTAGTATGCTTCCTTCAAGCTACAGAGATATAGATGATAGAGAATGAGATGATTAAGGAGGAAATACCCTGCTTCAATGTTTCAAATGCATTGATTGCACCTATGGGTAATTTGACTACCAAGAATCAATAGCAGATTCCTATTATTGAAGAACCAGTTGAGCATAGTACTGACACTCCAAAATCCTTTGTTGGTGTTAGCACAAGTAATCTTGGAAACCAACAAAGATTCAATGTGAAACTGATTGATGACACTGATTATTCCTCAATGGCAAGTGGGAATGTACCTCATACTAGTGGTGGACATGGTCTAGGCAATGAAACACAGGCATTGCTTTCAATGTTTACAGAATCATATAATGCTTTTGTTGCAAAGAATTTAATTCACACAAGTGTGGTATATGATGATCTTGAGCAGATAAATGTTGAAGATTTGGAGGACATGGATTTGAAGTGGTAAGCAGCCAGGTTGGCTCTTAGAAGCAAGAGGCTTTACAACAGGACTGGTAGGCCACTCCTATCAGGGCCTAATGAAAGAATAGATTTTGATAAGTCAAAAGCCATTTGCTATAATTGTCAACAGCCTGGTTATTTTGCAAGAGAGTGTAACATGCCAAGAAACTTTCAAATGAACCAATTTCATAACCAATCAAGAAATCAGCAGCCTCAATATCAACAGAATCAGTAGAGACCCAACAACAACAACTTCAACAACCATCCCAACAACTATAATCCCAACTTCAACAACTTTCAGCCTCAAATGAACAATCATGATCAAGGAGTGCCATAGAATCAAGGTTTTCAAAGAAACAACAATCAAAACCTCCAAAATATTCCAAACAACACTGTTCCAGCCAACCAAAATCAGATTAGAAATCAAGGAATTGTTGCTGTAACAACACAGCATGAAGGCAAATTTGATTGGAGCAATCATGAAGAACACATTGCAGATGATATCAAGAAAGAAAATGTGGCATTCATGGCCATAATTGAGAAAGAAACTGGATCATCATCTCAGGGATAGTCCACCCCTCTAAATGACATATGGTATATGGATAGTGGTTGTTCTAGGCACATGACTTGTGACAAGAGATCTCTTGTCAATTATGAAGAAAAGTTTGAAGGTCCTGTAGCATTTGGGAGTGATGAAAATGATGGAAAGATTGTCGGGAAAGGAATCTTAACAAATGGAAAGTTTCATTTGACAATGCGTTTCATGTTGAAGGTCTTCAGTATAATCTACTGAGTATTTCACAAATGTGTGATAAGGGATACAAAGTCAATTTTGATTATTTCCACCGTTTCATTCTAAAACCTGAATTTGTAATTCCACCTGAAATGATTATGATGATGCCACCAAGAAATGGCAACTTATATGAATTGAATATGAAAGAAGCTGTTTCAAGGGGGGGTGCATGTTTTGTTTCCAAAGCCACTGAAAATGAGTCAAAATTGTGGCATAAGAAACTTTGTCATGTGAACTTAAAGAACATAAATAGACTTGTCAAAGGTGAGCATGTAATAGGCTTACCTACAAGAGAGTTCAAATTGGAAGATCAGTGTAGTTCATGCCAAAAGGGAAAACAACACAAATCTACTCATAAGCCAAAGCTCATCAACTCAATTGATCAAGTATTTGAATTACTTCACATGGATCTCTTTGGTCCTGTGAGTGTGCCAAGTATAGGAAAGAAAAGATATTGTCTTGTGATCATTGATGACTATTCAAGATATACTTGGGTTTATTTCCTAAGTACCAAGGATGAGACTGCAAAGTTGATTAAGGGTTGTGTAACAATGATTGAGAACAAATTGAATAAGAAAGTTAAAACTATGAGAAGTGATAATGGTACTGAGTTCAAGCATGGATTTATACAAGAATTTTGTATAGCAAAAGGAATCATTCAACAATTCTCAGCTCCTAGAACTCCTGAACAAAATGGTGTTGCAGAAAGAAGGAATGGAACTCTAATTGAAGTTGCAAGAACCATGTTAGCAGATGCTAATTTACCTGTTACATTTTGGGCTGAAGCCATAAATACTGCCTGCTATGTTCAGAACATGGTACTTGTCAACAAAACGCATAACAAAACTCCATATGAAATTTCCACAACAGAAAGCCTTATATCAAGTTTTTCAAGCCCTTTGGATGCAAATGTTTTCTTCTGAACACAAGGGACTATTTGAACAAGTTTCAAACAAAATCCCTAGATTGTTTCTTTGTTTGATATTCTACACACTCAAAAGCATACAGAGTATATGCGAAAGACCATTTGAGTGTTATAGAATCATCTAACATCATCTTTAATGAGAATCAATTCAATACAGTTGATGGTGCAGCATGGCTGTTTGACCATGAGAATTTGATAAGGTCTTTCAAGATTCATCCTGAAGACTTTGATGACTCATTCTACAAGACCAGTGTAATTGAAGAGAAAAGGAAGAAAACATTGGACTTGGAAGAATTGTGGAAGAAGGTTGCTAGAAAAGAAAAGGAATATACTTTTGTGAAGAATTCCTCAAGTGGTATTCTTGAACAAAATCAAGAGAATAACCAAGAAAACAATCACAGTTCGAACATGATCATACTGAGATCAATAAAGACAATCAAGATGTACAAAATGATCAAGTTCAGAATGAGGGAGACACAAGTAACCTATTAATTGAAGAAGAACCTGCATCTACTGCAAGATTTCAAGATTTATTTAAGAGACTGAATTTAGAAAACAATGGTGCATCTACTTCAGGACAAAATAATGAAGAAGCACCAGAATTTCATGATGCAGAAACTGATTTGATCATTGAAGAACCAGATCTCAATGAAACAAACGTGTCTACAGATATGATTGTACAAACTCCTTATGTGGAAAAGAATAATCCTTCTAAAAACATCATTAGAGATTTGAATGAAAGAGTCACAAGAAGCCATTCTGAAATTGCAAACATCTGTCTTTACTCATGTTTCCTATCCCAAATAGAGCCAAAGAGCATTGCTCAAGCACTAAAAGACAATAGTTGGGTGGAAGCAATGCAGGAGGAACTGGCACAGTTCAGAGATCTACATATGTGGTATCTTGTTGATAGGCCAATGGACAGATATGCAATAGGAACCAAATGGGTTTTTAAAAACAAAAGGGATGAGAGGGGTTTGGTGATTAAGAATAAAGCTAGACTTGTGGCACTGGGATGCCTTCAAGAAGAAGGAATAGACTTTGAGGAAGTCTTTGCACCTGTTGCAAGACTTGAAGCTATCAGGATCATTCTTGCATATGCTGCCTCAAAGAACATTAAGGTGTTCCAGCTTGATGTTAAGTCTGCATTCCTAAATGGAAAGATTGATGTAGCTCAACCTCCAGGTTTTGAGGATCCTTTGTATCCAAACAGGGTGTATAAGTTGAACAAATCCCTATATGGATTGCATCAAGCTCCTAGAGCTTGGTATGATGAGCTATCAAATCATCTTCTTGAAAATAGTTTTAAAAGAGGAGCCATTGACAAGACACTCTTCTACAAAAGAAAAGGATCAAACCTGCTTCTGTTACAAGTGTATGTGGATGACATCATCTTTGGATCTATAAATAAACAAATGTGCATGAAGTTTGAAGGGGTAATGAAGTCCAAATATAGCATGAGCTCTATGGGAGAAATTAACTTTTTTCTTGGATTGCAAGTTCAACAGAAAGCTGAAGGGATCTTCATTTACCAAACTAAATATGTGCAGGACATCTTGAACAAGTTCAACTGTCATGAGTACAAAACTGCTTCAACTCCAATGGACACCAAAGAAAAGATGATTGCAGATGAAAAGGAGGAGCCTGTGGATGAACATGAATATAGAGCCAAAATTGGATCTCTGATGTATCTGACTGCAACAAGACCAGATATCATGTTTGCTGTATGTGTGTGTGAAAGATTCCAATCAAGTCCAAAAGTCTCCCACATGAATGCTGTTAAAAGAATATTCAGATATTTGAAGGGAAGACCAGACTTAGGGATTTGGTATCCAAAGAACCAATCTTTTGATCTGATTGCCTATACAGACAGTGATTATGATGGCTGTAACATGAGCAGAAAGTCAACCTCAGGAGGATGTCAATTTTTGGGTGAAAGGCTAGTGTCATGGCAATGCAAAAAGCAGACTACTGTCTCAATCTCCACTGCAGAAGCTGAATATGTTGCTGCATCTGCATGCTGTGCACAAGTTCTATGGATTCAAAATCAGATGCTGGACTATGGTTTGAATTTTCTGAACACCCCTATTCTTTTTGATAATACTGCTGCATATTTTACTGTTTTGAATCCAGTTCAACATTCTAAAACTAAGCACATTGAAATCAGACATCACTTCATAAGAGATTGTAGTGAAAAGGGTTTGATTAAAATGCAAAGAGTTGATACAAGTGACAATTTGGCTGACCTATTCACCAAACCACTTGACAGAACCAGGTTCAATTTTTTCTGAAAGCCCTGGGGATGATCAACTCTGATGAGATCTGATTAAGGATGTGTGCCTAGTTGTGTGCCACTCTATGCTAACTGACTATTTTGTTAGAAGTCACACAAAATAGTTATGTAGTGAATATGCTTGATTATGTTGCTTGATATGTTAACTGTTATGTGCTTTAACTAAATATGTGTGCAACATTTGACATGATTGATTTGATTGATATGTTTGCACGTTTATCAGTTGATGTGCATTTGTGATGTTAGGATGAGTGTTACTATTATGAATTACTTGTTAATGTAAGCTTATCTGACTTTATTGCTTAATTACTTGAATATATGCTTTATCTGATCTTCTGATGTTATTAAGATAGGATAGACCTTGAATGTTAGTACTGTCTACTTATCTTGATGATATTATGTTTGATTAAGATTTTTTTATGTGTGACAACTGTTTGTGTCAAAATGAGTCTTATGTCAAAACTAAGTGATAAAATGAAGTTTTCTAATGAATTTTGCATAAATACTTTATTTTGGTCAAAACATGAGCAAGTTGATTAATGGTGTTGAGATATGATAAGATTATTCAGTTCAAGCTTTAAAGAAGCTTAAAAGAAGGATTTTTTAAAGAAAAGACTCAAGTAGTTGTTTTTGCTGAAAATTATGTCATTTGCCCAGTTGGAAGGACATACACTTGTGTATGTTTGGTCCTAGAATCTCTACAGATTCAAAGGATAGCCATTGACCTGAAAACTCAATGCATTTGGGGAAATTATAACTTGTTTCTTATTTCTTCACTTAAAACTATGTCAATAGCTCTGACTTTGAAAGGACATATATTCACATGTGTGTTTGGTCCTGTTAACCACTTTTGGTTAAACAGGATAGCCATTTACTTGCCAATGAAGAGAAATTGGGGTGCTTGAATATCAAACTGAATTTAAATGGGAAATGATAGTGCATTGACTACTTAGCCAATCATATGGATTTAATAGGCTAAAAGGACCTTAGTATAGTCATTAACATGTATGGTTGCTTTCTCATGATGATGTAAATTCTAAGGTGATATAAACATAATGAATATGCTAATCTTTATCTGGAGATACATAGTTGTCTTTGCATGTCTCAAGATAAATCTCTCCAAATGATAGGCAGAAAAGTGATTACCTAGTCATACACAAGCCTGTTGTTATTTGGTCAACCAAAAATGAAACATCTTTAAATATGACAAAGAACATGTGTTAGAAAATTTGAGAAAATATCAAAAACAAGGGGAAGAATGAATAAATCAACCAAAAGTTGATAAGTGTTTTAAATATTTTATCAAACAAGAGGGCTACAACAAGAACTACAAAGATGTTGACAAAATCTGTCTCATCTTGAATGAAAGGCCTGTTATTTAACTGTAAGTCCAACGTTCAACCTCTATATATGTTTGAAAATCAAAAATACAAAAAGATCCAATAAGTTCTGTCATACAAAAACAATTTTTGACCAAATACAGGAGGTTGGAGTCAAATTGGGGTGATCTGGGGAAAGCCAAATAAGCTTTGAGAAGAGATATGAGGCATCATAGCACAGTGTTGACCATTAATGCATTATGCTACTAAATGAACCTTAATCATATCACCAAAGAGATGAAATTCATTCTAAGTTTATACCTGATGTTAACCTATCTATGTTGTCATAATAATGCTGAGAATGAAGTATTGAGAAAGCTGCTTAGTCAATATGATCCCATTTTTGAGATCTTTTCAGAAAATGGAAGAAACTATTTTGAAGAGACATGCAACTGAAATTTGATCTCTAAATGCACCATTTGCTCTTAAACTATGATCTTTAATGAAAAATATAATTTGACAAGTGGTTTAAGTCAAAAAGTGTTGCATTTTGCCTTTAATAGGTTGAATATGTATGTTCGGGTAAGGTTTGATGTTCTATAACCTTTCCGGGCACAAAACAGTTGAATATGTATTTTTCGGGTAAGGCTTGATGCTTTATGACCTTTCCGAGCAAGCTTAGTCATTTTTGGCTAAGTTTATGATTTTCGGGCATGCTTTAAAGTGTTTACACTTTCCGGGTAAAGTACACTGTTGTACTAATTTCCCGAGCAAGCTTGAAGTCTTGAGATGAATATGTGTTATAGCTAGCTTTTAACAAGAAATTCTTGTTCTAGGCAAGCTTTGCATTTTATATGCTGACTGTTATTCCATGCAAACTTTGTGAACTTAGTACACCAAGTAAGCTTTGTGATTTGTGTGAATATGTTGTTAGGAAAGGTTTGTTAACCTTTCCGAGCACACTTAGATACTATTATTTAAGTTTGTCATTTTCGGGTATGTTTTGATATGCTGAAATCTCTCGGGTAGACTAAACTGTTTAGTTTAGTTCTCAGGCATATCTGATGATTGAATATGTGTATCCTAGTAAGCTTAATGCTAACATAGGTTTTTCGGGCAAGCTCTTTGAAATTTTAGACTATAGCACACTTAAATGTTTATATGTTTAATTTCATTCCTAGCATGCTCTGTGATATTTGTGTTTATGATTTCTTTGAAATTACAAGTGTTTTCAGGCAAACTTTGTTTTCCGGGCACACTTTATATTTCGGGTACACTTTTGTTCCCTCAATATACTTGGTAATTTCAAAACTTGACTTTCCAAGTACACTGTCTGCTAGAAGTTCTTTTCCGGACACACTTTGTACTCTAAGAAGGTTATTCGGGTATACTTTGCATAAGAAGGTTGTTCGGGTATACTATGCTTCTAGTATGCTTGATTGAATATGTTTCTAAGTATGCTTGATTGAATATGTTTCTAAGTATGCTTGATTGAATATGTTTCTAGTATGCTTAATTGAATATGATTCTTATTTTGATAGGGTTTATGCTAGATTAAGTCATTTAATTTGAATTTAAGAAATTTATACGAGGATCTTAATTGATTCCTAGTAAGGATGTTTATTTGATATTTTATACTTGATTATTTTCCTTGTGATTAATTTCTCAAGAAATCTGGTATTTCGGGTAAGCTTTCTTCAATAGTGTCTTGACTTTAAATTACTTAGCTTGACCAAGCAAGGTTTGTAAGAGGAAGGGATCGGGCAAACTTTGTAAATCTAATCATGAAAATTTTACCAAGCAAGGTTTGATGTTTTTATTTCAATCGAGTAAGCTTTGTGTAAGTGGAAGTATACCGAGTAGACTTTGCAAAGATTTACTTTTCCAAGTAAGGTTTGTTAAACCTAAAATGATAAAGAGTTATATGTTTTATAAATGTTTAATATATCAAGTGGATAATGTTACTGTTTGACAGCTAATAACTCACTAAATGACAAAAAGCATTTAAAACCCACTTTCAAAAGGTATATAAGAGAGAGTTAGGCAAAAAATTTTAACATTACTTTTCCCTCTCTCTTTCTCCTTCCACTGCAACTGCTTACTCGCAAAGAAACCTAAATCGACGTATCACATTCATTTTTAATCCAAACCCTAATTTGAATCAGCCCTCTAATTCCGACTCGGTATGCAATAATAATGTGTTTTTCGATTACGATTAGACTATAATGGGCTATGATTATGTATTTGACTAGAAATACTCTGTTTATGTGTTTAGGTTATAAATTTGTCGAAGAACAGGTTCTTGATGATTTTCCTCTCTTTCTTCTTCATTTTTATACCTTGAAATTACTTAAAATACTGAACTTTATGACTAATTTCACTTTGAATATGTTTGATTGTGTTGTTCAAATATGGCAGAAGAAGAACAACCCAAGTACTTCTTTGAAAAGAAGCATAACGTGTGTGCACTATTACAAGTCACACCTGATAACGAGCCGGTGGCGAGAATGATTACTTGGATAGCTCGATTGAATGTTAGTTTTTCCTTTACTGAATGTCCAATAATCTACAGAAATCATTCACTAGATTTCCGGATATCAGCAAGACTTGTGGATGATATAAACGGTCGGAGAATCGAAGCAACCGTTGCAAGCCATAGGATTCATGTGACAGAAAGAATGATAAGAAGATGCTTGGGTTGAATGATGATGATCATAACTCAATAAACTTCAATACAGCTCACTTGATGAGGATATTTGAGCAGATAATGGGTTATCAGGGAACTCTACATGATGGGCAGTTTCAAAAGGGGATGTTTCAATGTTGTATAGATTCCTTATTCATCATATGATACAGGGATTTGCTCCACGAAAAGGATCATGGACTCTGATGAGTCGTGATTTAGCAAATGCCACTGTAGGGATTATATATGATTTGCCATTCAAGTTTTCAAAGTTGATCTTTGAAGGATTGGTATCAAATTTGAAGAAGGATGAGGTAGATAGATTTATGCAGTATCCAAGATTCCTACAGATTATCTTCAACAGTGAATTACAAGATCTACCCACTATTGGCATTACACACCTACTGCAGAATCCTAACACATACAGAAGAATCAGAAATCTAGGTATTGCCAATAGATTTGACTTAAGCATTCCGTTTGAGATCTTGCCGTGGTTGTTGGACCATGACTTAAATGTGATGCCAGTGCCTGAGTTAAGTTCAGTGGAGGAATGAAGGGAAGATGATTCTGGAAGTGAGAGTGATGACTCTGATGGAGATGAAGGAGGGGCTGGAGGAGCCATGATTGCTGGTGCACAAGATCAGGGGGAGCAACCTGAGGAACCAGAACAACCCATTATTCCAACGCCACCACAATCACCATTACCCATTGACCAACCCATTATATCATCACCACCACAAACTCCACCACATCAAACCACTCAATCCCCACCCCAAACCTTAACAATTAGCCAACCTGAAACATCAACACATACATCCCCAACACCACAAACACCACAAACTACTAGCCCAATTCATACTAATCCATTCATTCCAAGCCCACCTCATACACAATCACCACCATTATCCATATTCCAAACTCACACCACAACCCAAGACCCACCTGAGTATGAACCATTTTCTACATCAACACCTACAACCCCACATTCTGACACAGACCTATTCCTAAGAAACTTGGACTTATTGAAAGAAAATGCAGAATTAAAGAAGAGGAATGAGGAGGTTACTATAGAGAATGTTATGTTGATAGAGAAGTTGGTTAGAGCAGAAATCTAAATTAAATCCCTGGAGTAGGAGGTTGATAAGACCTCAGTTTCCCCAAAACAGGGGGAGAATGAAAATGAGCCAACTGACTCAAGGGTAAATGTTGAGATTGAAACTGAAAAAGGTGTAGAGACTGTAGACATTTTGAAACTGACTTTGAATGCTTATGATGATGGAGAGGAGGATAGTGAGGAAAGGAGAGTTGAGGATGATGAGTATGAAGGTGATATATCAGATATTGGAGAACAAGATTATGATTATAATGATGAAATGATGAATGTTGAATGGAGTGAAGAGAATGATGAAGGGACAGGGAATGAGATTGAAAAGACTAAAGATGAAGAGATAGTGACTACCACTGATATGGTCACTGAAACTCAAACTGGTGAAATCATTCAGAGAAGTACTGCTACTGAGGAGCCTATCACTCAAACTGAACAACCAGAAAGCTCCAAAAGGGTAGAGTATGACCCTGAATTAGAAGAACTTGAGAAGGATATTGATGATTATCAGCAAACTGATGAGGAGGAAGAAGTGCCTAAAAGGATGGATAAAGTCAAAGAAAAGGTTACAGAAGAAGAGCCTGTTAAGGCATATCCAGAGAAAGACATTTTGTTTAAAGATGATGTTATTGCTGCTGCTGCTGCCTTAAGAGAACAAGAGAATATTTTGAGAGAAAGGGAGATATTGGCCCAAACCCTGACTCCAGAAGAACTGGTAGAGCAGGAAGCCTTGATTAATCAAGCCAATTTTGCCAAAGTAATAAATGAAGAAGTGGATGAATCAAGATGTGATTGATGCTTTGATCAAGTTAAAAAGAGTTGAGGAAGCTGACAGTTCCTTAGCTATGGTGGTTAGCATGTTTCAATCACAAAGTCAACTAGAAAGTAAGTCAACAAAAACTGCTGAACCGACCAATCTGAATACTGAAATGATGATTAAAGAAGAAATTGGTGAGTCCATTGCATCAATGGCTGCCAAGAAATGGGCTGAGCAAGTAAAAGAAGATCTGAAGAAAAAATCAACTGACAGCTGGTCTGAAAGGGTGAAAGTGACTCAACCTCAAGAATCAGAAACAATCCAGCAAAAGAAAGAAAGACTTTCTAATCTGTATGAAGAATTTGCTGAGAAAGTCAACAGATTTGCTAAGATTTACATGAAAAGAAAGAGGACAAATGTGCAATCTGAAGATGAGAGATCTGCAAAGAAAGGCAAGTGGGATGATAAAAACAAATACTTTGTTGAAACTCCAGATGATGATGCAAGTCCTATCAGGGCAGTCCCATTGCAAACCTTGCAACCTGGTGAAAGGGTTCAAGGTGTTCCTGATGTGCCCATTAAAACTGAACCAAATCCAGAGCATCCACCCTCTGATGAACCCAAGATTGATGCTGTAAATGATTCAACTGAAGAGGAGGATGAGTCTGAGGATTCTGATGATGATGATGATAATCCTGATGATGATCAAGGAAAGAGTGCCAAGACTGCCAATGTTGAGTCCCCACATGTGACAATGAATGATGAATAGAGGGATAACATTGAGCAAAGTTTGTTAAATGCCAGAATGAAACATCCTGTGATTATGAAGCTGAAGGCACTTGGTGTGAAATTTGAGAGCATTGCTCAATTGAATGATGAACTAAATAAGAGACTGGTTGAAGAAAATGACAAAATCAAAAGAGCCATACAACAAAAGAATAGAGATGATCAAAAATACAGAGAATATTTGAGAAGGCATGGTTATTCAGAAAAGGATCTCACACATTACAGATTTAGCCAACTCCAAGATCTCTATAACAGTGAAAGAGCAAAAGTGATTGAGAAGTGTGTAAAGGAGAATGAGAAGGTAGAAAAGATAGAAACTTTGAAAAAGAAGTTTGGAGGTATGTGTGGATACCTTCTGGAGAAAGGATTGAAGCCTGAAATAGTTGAGAACTTGACAAAAGAATCAGTTGTGGACCAGTATAATAAACTGAAAAGAAAAGAAAAACTGAAGAGGGCACAAAACTAAGAAGTCCACTAAACAGTCTGAACCATCTGATGATCCTCAGGCAAAGAAAAGAAGAATTCAGACTTTGAGGGAGAAATTGAAAGAACAAGTCAGATCAGATGAAACATCAATCCCACAAGAAGTCAAACTGAACCTGAAGATGAACCTATTGTCCCTTGGGAGAATGAAGAAATGATAAATATTCTAAGGGGGATAATGATTAATCAATAGGGAATGGATGAAGCCTCATTCAATGCCTTGGAAAAGCAAGACTTGAAAGATCTTTTCTATATACAAAAGGCTGATTGGGAGAAAGCTTTGAGGGAAGGTGATAACCCTAGAAGCTTTGTTGAAGGAAGATTTGTTCCTGCAGGACTGTCAAACAGTCCTGGGATAGCTAAGATGATAAAAACTCTTAATGAACAAGCAGGACAGGATATGGTTGAACTAGCTAACCTTCCACCTGAGATGGTACAGGCAATCTACATTAACACTTTCAACTTAAGGCCTGGAAAACCCAAGAAGTCCATTCCATTCAGGCCTCCTATTTCAAGAAGACATCAACAAGGTGGAAGAGGTGAATCAAGTAGATCTGTACAACAAAGAACAACAAGACCACAATCAGATGTGGATCTTCCAAGAGAACTCTACTATGATTCTGTATCTGAATGTTTAAGAGTGATTATGGAAAGCAGAAAGCTGAGAGAGATAGTTGTGAGAGGTGACTTTTATGAGTACACTCAAGAACAACTAGAAAGAATGGCCACACTTAACCTGTATGATTATAGAAACAGAAACAAGATGGTAGGAAGGCAAATGAATGATCTCTCAATGTTTTTAAAGGAAGAAGCTGACAAAGGATTCCAGTTCTTAAATGAAAAGAGAAGTTGGAGAGTGATTCAACTTCACAGATCAAGGTCAGAGAAGCTAAAGAGAATGGACAAGGCTGAACTGTACTACCAAATGAATGTCAGAGACAGAAATCCTGTGTCAACCATGAACACATGCATAAGCCTTGAAAGAAGAATGACACGCCCCAACTACACAGTTCAAATAAATGGCATCATAATAGAAGTTGAATACAAAGAAAATGTTGGCCATTACTTGCTGAAGAACTCTGATGAAAAAATACTGGGGATAATCAAGAAGGATGAAGTGTCAGAACCAAGCCCCGGTGCGGAAGCGTGTATAATCGGTATTAACGGTGTGGAGCTCGGATCTAGGGTTAGGATCGAATCTAACTCGTATTCACTCTTGAAAGATATTTGGACGAATGAGGTGTATTGGGAGAGAGCCTGATTTGATTAACAATCAATAATAGGATGAACAATTGTAATCAAAACACAAACAGGATAGAAATGGTAGTATGAAAATATTAGTCGAATGATTCTCAAAAAGATGAAGCACTCAAACATACATACATTCATACATACAATCAATTAAGAAATATCAGCCGCCACCAGGAGAGCTCATCCTGTAGGCGGAGACTCTCTCAAAGGGATAAAACCCTAATTCTCACACATACACAATACACTCACTCATACTAGACAAATGAATAAAAACATCTATTTATACTAGTCTAGCATAACTTGGTCTTCAAGCCATCCACCCTTGGTTGAGACCAAATATTTTATTTTTCACCCACAAATTAATTCGATGCGTCGGTCTAAAATATAAGTCCCAACAATCTCCCCCTTAGACCGATGTCATCGAATTTCTTCTATGATCACCTCATAACTCGTTGTCTTTCATTGAAATTCTCCCCCTCACGTTAAGCTTCTCCCGTTGTTCATTTCGAATCATCACTCTTATATCACTTTTGGATATAGTTGTATGGGCATATGAACGAGGCTTTGAACTTCAAAGATCTACTTCGAGTAACAAGGTTATCACAAAAAGAAATAAACTCATTGTGATCATCAAATAATCTTCAATTCTTAACTTGAGTCTTTCACTTGATTTGAAGCATGCCATTTGCAATGAAATTCAAAGATTTTTACTCCCCCAATTTCGTTGCAGTTGTCTTAAATGAATGTGTCTTCAAATCAAGTTTGGGTGAAACAATCTTGACCATCCTTATCAAGAATGTAAAAATCTGAAAATAAACATATTCATATGTTGGTTGACACTAAAAGTGATTAAATCCGTAAGCTTGGTCAACACTTGTTCTTGTAAAGCTTTTGATGAAGTCGTGAGATTGGATGAGGTTTGAATTCCACAGGCTTGTTGATGATTGGAGAAAAAATACCAAAATACCCCTGGTATATATCTTCCGTAGAGAACGGCTTGGTCAAACGGTCAACGGCACCAAAAATCTCAAAAGTTTCTTCAAAACTTTGAAATGTTTCACAAACTCTGTTTCCTAGCACACAGTGTGCTTGGGATCACTTTCCTAGCACAAAGTGTACCCGAAAAGCAAAAGTATGCTCAGGAGCAAGGGTGTGCTCGACACAAACTTGAGTTTTCTCTTCACAAGCATAATTGTTCAAGACAAAACAAAGTATGCTTGAAAAAGAGTCTGCTCGAATAAATAACAAAGTGTGCTCGAGACTTAAAGAAGATAGTTTTCTTGAGAAGACAAAGGATATGTTCTGGGTTTCACAAAGTGTGCTCGAATTTGATGTGCTCGAAATAACCTTTGCTTGAGCCAAACAAAGATGTGCTTGGGTAAAACACCTCCTGTGCTCGAAGCAACACTTAGTCATTTTCCATACTCGAGTTCAGTCTTATATGATCATAGTGTGCTCGAGACACCAAAACTTCATTTCTGCATCATCAGTTATTGATTTTCCCTTGCAGAACCTGCTTGAATATTCACTTTGCATCTGATGCAACAAACCATAATGATATTGCCTCTGGTACATGTTCATTTCTGACTTGTACATTCTCCATACCAGTTTGTACCAGTGGCAATGTTTGTCTACCAAATCATGTACAGTTCGAGTAGCACAAATAACATAAACAACAACGAGCACACATAAACCCTAATTTTCAGATCTGGAAACAGGTATCATAATCTGAAATTAATCATTGTAGCAATATCCACGCTATCTCGAAATCAAAGAAACCTATCTTCATATCATAATCAACCTTTTCAGATCTAAAAATCATCAAATGAACAGTGTTGCCCCAAAACGAGCCAAATAACACTGTTACATCAGATCTGGACCGTTCTGACCAAATAAACATGAAATTGATGTTGGATCTCCAAACGAGTCATCAACCCAAACATCAATCCATATACTTTTCTCCGAATCATCAAATAATTTCAAAACCCCCAAAAATAATTTCAACGAACTTCATCGTTTAACGTCCATGGTGGATTCAAGAGCGAACTGAATCTGTTAAGCTGTTAGTCTGAACGATTCGGTAACCCATGCTCTGATACCAATTGTCAGAACCGAGCCCCAGTGCGGAAGCATGAATAATCGATATTAACGGTGTGGAGCTCGGATCTAGGGTTAGGATCGAATCTAACTCGTATTCACTCTTGAAAGATATTTGGACGGATGAGGTGTATTGGGAGAGAGCCTGATTTGATTAATAATCAATAATATGATGAACAATTGTAATCAAAAAACAAACAAGATAGAAATGGTAGTATGATAATATTAGTCGAATGATTCTCAAAAAGATGAAGCACTCAAACATACATACAATCGATTAAAAAATATCAGCTGCCACCACGAGAGCTCATCCTGGAGGCGGAGACTCTCTCAAAGGGATAAAACCCTAATTCTCACACATACACAATACACTCACTCATACTAGACAAATGAATAAAAACATCTATTTATACTAGTCTAGCATGACTTGGTCTTCAAGCCATCCACCCTTGGTTGAGACCAAATATTTTATTTTTCACCCACAAATTAATTCGATGCGTCGGTCTAAAATATAAGTCCCAACATGAAGACTTGACCTACCTGCATGATGAGGATCTGATGGATATAAGGGATTTGGTAATACCAGAAAGTCATACTCACTACCAAATCCTTGATATCTTTAGGCTGAGAGCTGCATCAGTGATAGTAAACAGAAGACAAGCCGCTCATAATGCAAGGAAGAGACAAGATTCATAGATCAGGCTTTGTTATGTAATGTCTTCGGACAGAATTTTGATTATGTAACTTGTTTATGTTATGAATATGTACTTTGAGGGGGAGATTGTTGAGTCAAACAATTGACCTAAGGGGGAGATTGTTTGGTCAAAGATTTGTTCTAAAAGACATATGGAAGATTGGAATCTTCTCAACCTCCTCAGAATTCGCTAAGTATGGATCTAGGCACACCTTAGACCTCCGAGCAAGCTTTTTACTTAGCCGGGTACGATATTTTGTCTATCGGGCAAGGTTATCTTCAAGAAGTCTTCTTTAGTGGATATCCGAGCAGGGTTTGCTAGTTAGTGCATTGCCGGGAAAGGTCACTAGATTATGTAAATCCGGGCAAGATTCACTTTATCAAGCAAGCCTATTCTTCAGAGCCAAGTAAAGTTCACTCCCGAGTAAGCTTTTGGCTAACCAAGTCCATGAAGCCGAGTGATTGGAAGACCGGGCAAGGTATTCATTAATAATAGTGGTCCAAGCAAGCTTGATGATTTAATGGAATATCTTTAAGTAATATCGGGCAAAGTTCAACTCAAGCAAGGAACAGTGCTACCGAGTACACTTTGCTAATAAGTTATTTTCTAGCAAAGAGTTGAATGGACCATCGAAGAACAAGGTTGCTCGTAAGGGTTTGTCGGGCAAATTCTGGCAAAGTCAAGAAGATTGAAGTCTACCCGGTGAGTATTTTAGGTGGTAAAATACTCTTCAAGTAAAGTCTACCTGGAAACTGATCCGGGCACACTTCTATGTTACCAAGTCCTGAAGGATGGCAGAGTACACAGCCTACTCGGAGAATGAAGATTGTTTCAAAGCCTACCCGGAAGACTTGTTTTACACTTAGAATAATTCTGATTATGTAATTTGAATATGTATTTACGTTTGGGGTTTCTAGAAAGAATGATAGCTGTAAAGGAGGTGTCAGGCCTATAAAAGGAATAATTTAGGGCACACCTCCTAAGGCAGACATTCTCATTAATTCAGAGAGAATATTATTGAGTGTGACGGCTGTCTTAGGATAGTACGGATAAAACTTTCCTCTCAAGAAACCCTAAATCGATTACCCTTTGTATGATGAACATTATATAAATGGAAATCTTTTGAGTGAATCTTGTGTATGTTAGTTACCTTTGATTATTATTAGCAACAACCCTGTTTGTTATTGATTCCGCCTTTAACAAACAGTAATCTTTCTAAATATAGCAACCCGTCATTAACTCTCTTGTCGGCACATCTATTTGTGTGAGTTATGGCATGATTTGAGTAAGATCCAGCTGAAATCGGGGACCTGACAAAGTCGTTTTATATCATCAAATTTATTTGATTTTAAATCGAGAATGGGTTGTTATACCATTGATATACAACAATGAAGCAATACCACTGGAAGCAACATTAAAACAATGAGGTCTTTCGACATGAAAGATGTAGAAAAAGTCTTTCACAAAAATGTTATACATTCCATACCCGACCATAGACAATAAGACACCAGATTTTCTTTTTTAAACAGCTTTCATGTTTTCCTTATAAACACATCGTTGTTCAACTATCACGTATTCTTATAATAAATATTAAAAAATGGAAATTTTTTTTATGATTTTTAAGACTTAATATTTGTGAAAAAAAATTTTATTTTCTTATAGTTTTCTTCAATATGAAGATGTTTCAAAAAATTGGATGTTAATGTACTCTTTAAACATAAACTCTTTTATATCTACATTTCAATTGTAAAGAAAATATATTTCTAATTATTATATTAATATTTTTTTTAAATTAAGTATGTTTAGAATATAATTTATGGCATTAATAATCCAATCAATGGAGTGTAAAATCCTAAAATTTCAAATATAATATGAAAATATAATTTTGCGACGACAGAATTTATTTAAGTTGTTAGAATAATAATAATAATAATAATAATAATAATAATAATAATAATAAAGATAGAAGGATAGCAGGCTAAAAGATGGAATTAATTATGGACTAAAAATGAAAAATGGACGTAAGGTCCATGGGCTTAAGGGAGTATAAATACCCCTTAAACCCTAATCCTTTCCATTTCCATCCATCTCTACACCATAGCCTACACCTTCAAAAACACACACAAACACTCTCGAACACAAACCTCCTTACGGCCGAGATCCGAAATCCAAGAACCGAGCCTAGATCTTGATAGATCTTTAGCTAAGAAAGCAAGAACAAGTCCATAGTTGTATGTTGAAGCAAATCATAGCCTATAAAACGTAAAAGGGTATGTGCTTTGCGTTAAAGGTTGTGTTTTTAAGAACGGTTTGCCCTAAGGCTTGGTACTAAGGAAAATCGGGTATTTTTATACCATAAAAATATAAACTTTATGTTAAAGTGGACTTAATGAACCTGTAAGAACGGTTCATGAAGAAACCCTAGATCTAGCTTAAGCGGGTTTGAAACCAATAAAGGTGTAAACTTTATTGACGAATAAGCTAGATCTTGGGCTAGAATAGAAATGAGCATTTTTAAAAGATAAAAGAACACTAACATATGAGAATAGATGTTAGATTATGAAGTGAAAATGATAAATATGGTATTTAATACCCTACAGTGGGTATATTCGAATAGAATACTCCATACTTAGAAAAATGGTATACCCATTCGAATAGAATGTCCATTAGAATAGAATACTCCATTCAAATGGAATACCTCATTCGAATAGAATACTCCAGACTTAGAAAAATGTAATACCCATTCGAATAGGATGTCCATTAGAATAGAATACTCCATTCAAATGGAATACCCCATTCGAATATAATACTCCAGACATAGAAAAATGGAATACCCATTCGAATAAAATGTCAATTAGAATAGAATACTCCATTCAAATGGAATACCCATTCGAATAGAATGTCCATTCGAATAAAATACTCCATTAGAATAGAATACTTCATTCAAATGGAATACCCCATTCGAATAGAATACTCTAGACTTAGAAAAATGGAATACCCATTCAAATAGAATGTCCATTAGAATAGACTACTCCATTCGAATAGAATATTCCATTAGAATAGAATACATCATTCAAATGGAATACCCCATTCGAATAGAACACTCCAGACATAGAAGTTTTAGGAAGAAACTTAAATGATGTGTAAAGGTTAGTGATTGCCATCTGTAATTATCATACAGTTAGCCGTGCTCAATTAAAGAAGGGGATTACTATAAAATTGGAAAGAAACAAGAGACATGTGAGTTTCTAGACCCATTTCCTTGTTATGTTTTCGGGGCTGTGTGCATACTCAATGTGAAATATTAATACACTTACCTTAAGTGGTAAGTGTATACCATAGATTATTGATGTGATAATTATATTATAATGATATTATGAATGAATGCTTGTAAGTACGTGAATGATCTTCGGATTTTGCACGTATCATCAGGGGAGGCAATGTGTAGTATGCCTAGTATGATATATATATATATATATAGGGAGAGGATCATGAGAGAATTCCATTTTATGGAGAGTACTAGAGTACTAATAATGAAGTATTTTTAATTTAATTAAAAAAAATATTTTTCAATTTTTTTTTTCTTTCATCCTTCTTATATGTTGTTATTCTTCACCACAAAAAATATAAAAATAAAAAGAAATTAAAAAAAATAACATTGTAATGCATATATGCAATACATCAACTTTTTTTACAATGCATATGTGCAATAGTTTGCATTTTGATATTTGAAATAGTGTTGAATAGCATATATATAGTTGTTTGTATTGTATATTTGCAATAGTGTTATATTATATACAAAAATTAAAAAAAATCGATATAGTGCATATGTGCATAAGTGTTGTATTACATATATGCGATAATGTGTTGTGCATACAATTATTAGCGTCGTATTTGCATATATTCAATAGTGTGTATTTAGATAATGTATTTGTATTGTATTATATGCAATAAAACACTATCTTATATATACAATACACATTAATGCACATACGCATTACATCGACGGTTTTTTTTAAGAACAATATCATCTTATTAGAAAGAGGAAAGAAACAAAAATCACAAAATAATTTTTTAAAAATAGTTAAAAATAATTCTTTACTAGTTCTCTAGCTTATGTTGTACATGGATGTGGAAAGTGACAGTGTAGATAAGGATTGTAGACCTTGGTGTTCCTTAAATGGATAAAATATAATAAAGTTTGTGCTCCTTCTATGGATAATGAATATTGATCCTTCTATGGATAGTACAAAGTGTTCCTTCTATGGATATTATATAGGTTGTTCCTTCAATGGATAGTATATAATGTTCCTTTTATGGATAATACATAGGTTGTTCCTTCTATGGATAGTACAAAGTTTTCCTTCTACGGATAATATACAGATTGTTCCTTCTATAGATAGTATATGGTGCTCCTCGTATAAACAATAGTAAATGGATTTTAAGTGATGTTCCTCTTATGGATATTTAATAAATTGGCAGTTGGTAGTTAATGAGTTGCATAGATGTACGTATGAAGTATAAGGAGGCTAAGTATGAATTCGTATCTTCGGATACGTATATGTGAATGTATGAGAATGTATTGTATATTGCATGATTAACTTGATCTCACTCAGCATAGCTGACTTTTGGTATGCACACAGGTGAGCAAGCTGAGGCAGCTAGCTTGAAGAGGACACATGGCAGAAGAATAAGAAGCTGGTATCCAAAGACATACGATGTATTTTTGAATGATGTTTTATTATGAAAGACAAAAGTTGTTTGTTTAAAACAAGTTTTCGAAATGATGTGAAATGTTTATTGAAAGTTTTATATTCCACAAAAGTTTTAATTAACTCTGATTTGTAAAACCGTGTTTATGAGTAAATCCGACATGAAATGTAGGGCACCAGGACGGTGGCCTTACAAGTTGGTATCAGAGCATAAGTTCGAGAGAATTAAGCATCCTATATGCTTAGACTCGAACAGAGAATGCGACTTAGGAAAGAAAAGAAAGAAGATGCCAGTTCAAGAAAGCCGTGTGTCACTCAAGCAAATTAAGTAAAGGTAAAGTATGTGATTAATTTCACATGTAATGTAAGAATGTGTAAGGAAGTTAGCTTAATTGCTAGAGATAGCAGTATATGATTATACGCACTGTTTGATTTTCTAACTGTTAAAAGTAGAACTCGCACAAGTGAACTCACAAAGGGAAGTGTATATGACACGAAGAGTAACGTGATCAGCTAATCATAGCTGGCCAGTGTTATTACCTGTTAGCCTTACAATCCTTGCACTAAATGGTTCCTTAAATGATGACGTTTGTGTTTCATTATAGAATACGAATGGCTGGAGCATTTATTAATGACATGATGCGTGTCGTTTTATACTAAAGTTTAGACTGGTGTTTGTCTGAATTAATTATGATATGAAATTGTCATGAATGGATTTTAGTTATGGTGATTATTTGTGTCATGATAGAGTGTCATCTAGGGCTCTAGAGTTAAATAGTATGAAGCAATGAAAGACGAGGTGAGACTTGCTGAATCAGAACAAGAAGCATTACATCGAGGGCCTCATGGACAAGCTACCTTGAATAGCTAAAACCCATGAACATCACTAGGTGACTGCAACGCCATGAGTAAGAAGAATAACCCAGAAACCAAAATGGTCCAAGAAAGTGTGGGAATATAGGAAGCGTTCCTTTTTAAGGAATAAGTAGGTTTCAGGGATGAAACCTCTTTTATGGAGGGTAGACTTGTAACATCCCAAAATTTCCAATATAATATGAAAATATTATTTTGCGACGAAAGAATTTATTTAAGTTGTTAGAATAATAATATAATAATAAAGATAGAAGGATAGTAGGCAAAAAGATTTTAACATCGTGAAGGTTTCAGGGTTTAAAATGTTAAATTCTAAAGTCCATGGTTTAAAATGAAATTTCTGTCTTCTTGGCCGATAGCGATACGCGACGGACTTAGGGCCAAAGTCATCGCGTATCGCGATGACTCATTCTGACAAGCGTGACACGCGTCGCCACGTGTCAAACGGTGGCATGGTGTCTCGGCATGTGTCACCACGTGGCAGCACGTCTGCCACATGTCGCAATGTGTCAACATGTGGCACAACGCCTGCCACGTGGCAGGTTTAATGGTGACTGTGCAAGGCTACGTCACGATACGCGACGGGCTAGCCAAAATCCATCGCCTAATGTTGATTTCGTCTATGAATAGCAGCCATGGGTTCTTTCATTTCTCACACCATTTCCACAGAAACTTTCTCTCTCTAGAATACACTCCTTCTCTCTAGAAATTCGTCGTAAAACGTGTCATGACAAACCTTGATAACCATGCCAAAATACCGACATTTCCTCAAAGTATGTACCACATACCAACGATGTTCCAACAAGGAAGGTGTTGCCATTCCGAAGTCCTGACGACCCGTCTCGTAAAGCATGCCAACGTGGGAAGAAGTGTTGGTGCCTTGATATACGTGCAAAGGATAAGGTGTTGAAAAGAAGGTGTGAGGAAAACGAAGCGGCAGAGAAGTGATGCTCAATTTCGTAGGGTTATTATAAGCCAACGAAGGTAGGCATAATGCCCGAATAAAATAATAATAAATTATGAAAAGGCTTAAAACCCTAAGTCGAGGAAATACTCGATACCTCGATAAAATAAAAGAAAGCATAACAAAGAAAAGAAAGAAATATGAATATAATACAATGTGATTATTATTCTTTGTTATAAGTATTATTTAAGTTAAATATGATTATTCTTAGATATTAAAGAAAAGAAAAAGAATACGTTTCCTAGAGAAGAAGAAATGTAGGGTTTAAAGAAAATAAGATTTAACTAAAGGTTTGTCTTATAAATATAAGTTAAAAGAAAGACTTTTAATTTATAAAAGAAAGAAAGAATACTTTTTAACTAAGGTTTTAAAGTCGAGGTAAAGATTATAAAAAGACTAAAGGTCTTAAGCCAGATTGTATATCCGACTAACAAAAGTTATACTGGTACTATAGGCGCGAGATAGCAAGGGAAAGACCCTTGGACAGTGTTTGAAGCTGATCCAAATCAAAAAGGTGAATACGCCCCAAACTTTACAAACTTGTTTAAAAGGAGTAAATGTGTTAAATAAAAAGGTTTATATGAGACTACGTGTCTCTAAAACATTGATAAACAAACGTAAAAGCGCTAGCCCACGGGCTGTCGTGTACGTTTTTATAGATCCTTACATATGTGGTAAAAACGGTGGGCACATCGCACCACACCTGGTCATATTACGCTTTCCTGTGGGGAGCATGCCCATGTGTATACAAACAGGTACTTAACTAAATCGAACGTTGCGGTGTTTGCTGGGGTATTCAGTGTAGAGACTTGAGTTTATAATTGTATTATTTTAAAGCTTGATTATTCCTAAGCCACGATGGGCCAGACATAACTATGTCTCAAGGGGTAATTAAGTAAAAGAAAATATTTTAGCGTCAGCATATTCACCAGCATGTGTTGCTAAAGTATTTTCTAAACATTTTGCAGGTAATCAAGAATAGGGCTTGGGATAACGAAGTGCTCAAGATATCCGATGGCTCGGATCTTTTTGTTAAACTTAAATGTTAAATGAATGGTGGTTTTGTAAATAAATAAGTAATCTTAAACACTAAAACGGGAACTTTTAAATCCCATCTTTTGTTAATGTAAATATTATATTTTAAATCCACATGTTATAAAGACTTCCGCTTTTAATACGTAACTCTGATTTAATTAGAAATGTGGTACCAACTATTGGTCATACGCCCAGCCTAAGATGGGGGTGTGACAGGTTGGTATCAGAGCCATCGATCTTAGAGAATTAGGTATTAAAAGATAATACCTAAGCTTCGATCCAAGTATAGAAAAAATATTTTATTACTTGTTTTATTTGAATAAGGATAAGATAGGCTGGTAACCTTTTCTTTCCCTCCTCACTCTAAACCACCCAAATTAGATGTCTTTTAAGAAGATGATGAATAGCTATGTACGTGAAGCAAAGAAGGCTGGAATCTCTGAACCCTTACCAAACGATAACATGAGTGAAGATTACTATGAGGCATTCTATAACCAAGACGTGATGATTGACCGAACCCAACCAATATAATTCCGCGGAACTGAGAAATGCCCAATTAATTTACCCGATGATCCACCAAGGAAAGAATATCAAGCACCAAGACATTCAAGCTACCACCCATCGAGCATACCAAAGTACCATCCATCTGATGTACCAACGTACCAACCATCTGAAGTTCCAACATACTATCCATCCGAGATTCCAACATATCTACCGCCACATCCTCATCCGTCGTACGCATTCCTCGCCAATAAACAAATCACGGAAGAACCTATGTCCTACTCGTCCGACTGGATGCAATGCCATTCTGACCTACGAAGATGGCACACCGAAACTTCTGATTTTGACACTATTGACTCTCGCCCCAACAACTATGAAGGACCTTCCCGAAAGCCTAAGATGAGAGTAATGATGCCATATGAAAACTTTCGTATGCCACCGATGGTGCATGAGACAACGAAGTTGATGGAGGAAATGAACCCCGGGGAAGAAGAGGATCCGGAAGAAGAATCTGAAGAAGACCCTGAGGAAGAAAACCCAGAAAACTCCAATGAAGTGACAACACCAATGGAGGAACCATCCGACTGTGATTGCCCGCCTAGACAAGGCTGTGTACAACCTTTCTTCCAAAAGAACTTGAGTTATGGCTCTGTTGATCTTTATATGCAATACCTCGAAGAACTCAAAAACAAATCGTGATCAAGTTTCCCACCGTACCAAGGCACGATCCCGTCAATTGAAGAGCAAGCAAATGAAATCCGTGAACAAAATGAAGCGGCCAAAGCTTTCTTCAATTACCCATCTGATGTGACAGTATCGCCATGCCCAGGCCCGAAGAACCACTATGATGTAGTAATGATGGGGTACCGCGATCCGCCGCCAACGTATGGATACCTGAGCGAGATCCCTCAGTCACAAGAGGAGCATTTGGATCGAGCTTTTCATGAAACCAATGACTTAAGGAAGAAGATAGCAGTGGATGGAAAGAAGAAGAAGAAGAAGAAGAAGAAGAAGAAGAAGATGGGAGATAAAATTCTGCGAAAATGTAATAAAATGACAAAAATGATGAAGAAGTTTATTAAGGATTGAAGAGATGAAGGGATGCGAGTGTGGTGTTGTGAGAGTTGTTTGTGTTTGATGTAACTTTGATATTATGTGTAATATGTGTACTAAAGAACGTTGAAACGTTCTATGAATAAGGATAGGCGCATATATATATCGAGTAAACGATATATATATCATTATATGATATATATGTGTGTGTGTGTGTGTGTGTGAAATAAATAAAATGCGTGTTTTAAGAAAAGAAATTTGTTAAATTTCAGTTAAAAAGAAAACGTTGAAAAGAAAATGTCACAACAAAGTAATAACGTTGAAGCTTCTCGAAAGGAAGTAGATAAAAGAAAAGAAAAGGGGAAAGATCACGAAAAAGAACAAGAAGAGAAAATACCCGACAAACACATGAACCAAATTCAACAATTGATAAAAGAACATGTAAGAAATGAATCAATGGCTAGAACACTATCTAGGAAATCTCAATCCGTTGAACCCTCTCGTAAATCTGTCAAATCCCGTCCTAAACCATCTCACGTAGAAGAGAGTGTTCAATAATCAAATGTCGATGCTGAGGTTAAGCAAAAGTTTAAGAAAATGAAAATCGATAGTTGCTCATTCAAAGACTTTAAATACTTTGGACCCAAAGAATTTTATGGTGATAAAGGCGCCATTGCTACTGTTAGATGGCTCGAGGAGATGGAGTCAATTGTAATCATAAGCAAGTGTTCAGAACAGTAAAAGATTCAATACTCTACCCAAATGTTCAAGGGCGAAGTCTTAGAATGGTGGAACACGCTAATATTGAGCAAAGGACGACAAGTGTTGTACAATCTATCTTGAGAAGAGTTCAAGGAGTTGATAATGGCAAAATTTTGTCCTATGCATGAAACCGACCAGATCCAAACAAAATTTCTCAAACATAAGGTCATAGGAACTAACCTCCGCGAATATAATACCAAGTTTCACGAATATTGTCGCCTCGTTCCCCAGTTGGTTAACCCTGAGTCCAGCAAAGTCACCCGATACATATAAGGATTGCCGCGGGAAATCCGCGACATGGTGAGGTCACACCTCCCGCAAACCGCCGAGTCCGCGATGGAGTTAGCTGGTTATCTCATGGGCGGCCTTGTCCGTAATAAGGAGGAAGACAAGAAGGTCGTGTCAACCAACGACCAAAAGAGGACTGGAGGAAGCGCCCGATTCAAGGGCAAAAGCGTAAACCAAAACCGAACTGGATTCAATTCTAATGCCCCGTGCTGCAAGGCGTGCAAAAGCACCACAAAGGGAAATGCCGTTATGCTCCGTCTTCAACCACCACTGTTTGTGAATCATGTCAAAACCCAGCCACGCAATAGCCAACTGCTGGAAGAAGACAATGACCTGTTTCAACTGTAAAGAAATAGGTCATCTCAGCTTTAAATTTCCGAAAAACAAACCCGCGACTGGTGGTGCGGGTGGAAGTGGTCAAGCCAAGAAAGGCAATGCAAGAGTTTTCGCCCTCAATACCAAAAAGGCGGCCGACATGCCGGAAACTATCACCCATACGTTTCTAGTCAACGACACCTATGCTAGAGTTTTGTTTGATTCGGGTGCCAATTTAAGTTTTATAGATTATAAATTTTGTAGTCTATTAAACGAACCTTTAACAAAACTAAATAAAACTCTAAGCGTCGAGACCGCTAGTGGTGAAATAGTCAAAATCTCTGAAGCCTTTGAAAATGGAACAATCCTTTTATCCGGTTATATTCTGCCCAGGACCAGCTCCGAGAAAGCAAAACAAAATAATTTGGGCCAAAGGCGAATATTTTTTTTTTTGGCCTTCAGTAAAAGGAGCATTTTGTTGGGTTTAAACAATTTAATTTTATATGGGTTTATTTGATTATAAATGGGTTGTGTAAAAACTTTTATTTAAAAATAGAATTAAACATGCCTCAAATGAGAGTAGAACCCACAACCTTTGGGTTTGGAGTAATACTCCTTTGCCACTAGACCAAACTAATTGTGATGTAATTGAGTTCAAACATTATATATACATATTGTTTTAATAAAAATACATATAATTTACAAAAAAAATAAATAAAAAAATCGGGCCTACGGGGTGTCGGGCCTGTGGCCGTCAACCACCCGGCCACACCTTATGGCCGGCCCTGATTCTGCCCATTCAATTGCTACCAGTGACTCTTGTTGGTTTTGATATTGTATTTGGTATGGATTGGTTACCCACAACCATGCTCGTATCATTTGCAATAGCAAAACCGTTGAACTTTGAGCCCCTGATAAACGAACCATTCGAATTGAAGGGGATAAAGACGCTGGCCAAGTTAGCATAATCTCAATGATGAGGGCTAACAAATGTTTGAATCAAGGATGCTTAGCATTCATGGCATATGTCACCGAAGAATCCAAACCCAAAGAAATAAAAGACGTACCAATTGTTTCCGATTATTCCGATGTTTTTCCCGACGAACTTCCTGGAATCCCTCCCGATCGTGAATTAGAGTTTAGGATCGAGCTTATTCCCAGTACTGCTCCGATAGCCAAAGCCCCGTATCGTCTAGCTCCAACCAAAATGAAAGAATTGAATAAACAACTTGACGAACTGCTTTAGAAGGGTTTCATCCGACCAAGTTCATCACCGTGGGGAGTGCCAATATTATTCGTCATGAAGAAAGATGGATCAATGCGCATATGTATCGACTATTGAGCTCTCAACAAAGTAACCATCAAGAATCGTTATCCACTCCCTCGAATCGATGATCTTTTTTACCAACTCCAAGGTACTAGTTATTTCTCGAAAATTGACCTTCGTTCTGGTTACCATCACTCAAGGTTCAATCTGAATATATTCCGAAAATCGCATTCCGAACAAGGTATGGACACTATGAGTTCACGGTCATGCCGTTTGGACATACTAATACCCCAGCTGCGTTTATGGATATGATGAATCGAAACTGTAAACCTTACTTGGATAAATTTTTTATCGTATTCATCGATGACATACTCATTTATTCTAAGTCTATGGTAGATCATGAAACTCACCTTTGAACCTTACTTAAATTACTTAGAACCGAGAAGTTGTACGCTAAGTTCTCAAAATGCGAGTTCTGGCTTCACGAAGTGCAATTTCTTGGACATGTCATAAATGTGAATGGTATTCAAGTCGATCCCGCTAAAATTGAAGCCATCTCAAAGTGGGAGATTCCGAAGTTGCCAACTAAGATCCAAAGTTTCTTAGGTTTTGCTGGCTACTATCGAAGGTTCATTGAGAATTTCTCTCATATAGTCGTTCCCCTGACTTCTTTAACTCGCAAAAACATTAAGTATGAATGGGGAACAAAACAATACGAGGCGTTTGATATACTTAAACAAAAGCTTACCCAAGCACCTATACTGGCCTTGCGAGAAGGTACTGAGGACTTTGTTGTCTTTAGTGACGCGTCTCATTCCGGTTTGGGATGCGTACTGATTCAGTGAAAGAAAGTGACCGCTTACGCCTCTCGTCAACTCAAAGTGCACGAAAAGAACAAAACAACTCACAATCTAGAGTTAGGCACCATAATCTTTGCATTGAAGATATGGAGGCACTATCTCTATGGAGTCAAGTTTATCGTGTATACCAATCATAAGAGTGTAAAACACATTTTTCAATAAAAAGAGCTTAACATGCGTCAAAGACGTTGGATGGAAACTTTAAATGACTACGACTGTGAGATCGTCTATCACGAAGGCAAGGCTAACGTTGTAGCCGATGCCTTCAGTCGTAAGGAACATGAAAAACCGAAAAGAGTCCGAGAATTAAGATTAGCACTCCAAATTGATTTAATCAAACAAATCAAATCCGCTCAACTTCAAGCTATCAATGAAAACAAGATTTCCGACGAAAAACGTAATGGCACCATTGACACGTTAGTCGAAGGTAACGATGGTATCCATAGAATGGGAAACCGAATTTGGGTACCAATCATTGGAGACTTGCATGAAAATTTTATGAAAGAAGCTCACAAGTCCAAGTACATGATGCACCCTGGTAGTGACAAAATGTACCAAAATCTCAAACCGAACTACTGGTGGAATGGGATGAAAAAGGACATCGATTCGTATGTTGCGAAATGTTAAACTTCTTTGAAAGTCAAGGCTGAACACCAAAAGCCATCGGGATTGCTTCAGCAACCCTAACTTCCCGTTTGGACGTGGGAGTTAATAACAATGGACTTTATCACAAAACTCCCGAAAACAACTCGACAACATAATGCTATATGGGTTATTGTGGATAGACTAAAAAAATCCGCACACTTCATACCCATCAATGAATCGTACTCAATGGACATATTAACGCGTATCTATGTAAACAACATCGTTGCTTTGCATGGACTACCATTGTCTAATTTCTGATCGAGACAGTCATTTTACGTCTCACTTCTGGAAAAGCTTCCAACAAGCGTTAGGCACAAAGTTAAACCTTAGCAACGCCTATCATCCACAAACTGATGGGCAAAGAGAAGGACAATTCAAACGTTGGAAGATATGCTCCGCGCTTGTGTGATAGACTTAGGTGGAAGTTGGGATGACCACATACCCCTAATGGAATTCTCATATAACAATAGCTATCACACAAGTATTAAAGCCGTACCATTCGAGGCGTTGTATGGTCGAAAATGTAGAACGCCCGTGTGCTGGTCTGAAATTGGAGATAATCAATTGTCTGGACCCGAAATAGTCTAAGAAACGACCGACAAAGTCTTACAAATCCGAGAACGACTAAAGATGGCACGTGATCACCAAAAGAGTTACGCCGATATCCATTGTAAGCCGTTGGAATTCAATGTTGGTGACAGTTTTTTTGAAAGTCTCGACATGGAAAGGCGTAGTTCTCTTCGGCAAGAAAGGAAAGCTAAGTCCTCAATTCGTTGGACCCTTCGAGGTACTTGAACTATTTGGTAATGTTGCATACCGTCTGCCACTACCCGAGGAAATGCAAGGGATACACGATGTATTGCATGTCTCAAATCTGCGTAAATGCTTAGCCGATGAATCTTTGTCTTTGCCTTTAAAAGATGTAGAAATAAATGAAAACTTAAAATTCATAGAACGACCACTTCAAATTGAAGATACAAAGACAAAGAAATTGAAAAGACGAACATTGAAAATCGTGAAAGTAAAGTGGAACTCACGAAGAGGCCCCGAATACACTTGGGAACTTGAATATGAAATGAAAAAGAAATACCCCCACTCATTCTAAAAAAGCAATCTCGAGGACGAGATTTATTTCAAGGTGGGGAAGATGTAACATCGTGAAAGTTACGGATCACAATTCCAAGTTTTAAAAGTTAAAGGACCAAAAATGTTAAATTCTAAATTCCAGGGTTTAAAATGAAAACTCTGTCTTCTTGGCCGATCGTGAAACGCGATGGCCTTAGGGCCAAAGTCATCGGGTATCACGATGACTCATTCTAACAAGTGTGACATGCATCGCCACGTGTCAAACGGTGGCATGGTGTCTCGCCACGTTTCACCACGTGGCAGCACGTCCGCCACGTGCAAACACGTGGCACAACGCTTGCCAAGTGGCGCCACAAGGCAGGTCTAATGGTCACAACGCAAGGCTACGTCACGATACGCAACGGGCTAGCCAAAAGTCATTGCGTATCGCGATGAGGCTACAGATTTTGTCTATATATAACGGCCATGGGTTCTTTCATTCCTCGCACCATTTCCACAGCAACTTTCTCTCTCTAAAATACACTCCCACTCTCTAGAAATTCCTCGTAAAACGTGTCACGACAAACCTCGATAACCATGCCAAAATACCGACATTTCCTCTACGTACGTGCCACATACCAACGATGTTCCAACAAAGAAGGTGTTGCCATCCCGACGTCTCGTCTCGTAAATCGCGACGACGTGGGAAGAAGTGTTCGTGCCTCGATATAAGTGCAAAGGATAAGGTGTTGAAAAGAAGGTGTGAGGAAAACAAAGCGGCGACGAAGTGCTGCTCAATTGTCTAGGGTTATTATAAGCCAACGAAGGTAGGCATAATGCCCGAATAAAATAATAATAAATTATGAAAAGGCTTGAAACCCTAAGTCGAGGAAATACTCGATACCTCGATAAAATAAAAGAAAACATAACAAATAAAAGAAAGAAATATGAATATAATACAATGTGATTATTATTCTTTGTTATAAGTATTATTTAAGTTTATTATGATTATTCTAAGATAATAAAGAAAAGAATACGTTTCTTAGAGAAGAAGAAACGTAGGGTTTAAAGAAAATAAGATTTAACTAAAGCTTTATCTTATAAATATAAGTTAAAAGAAAGACTTTTAATTTATAAAAGAAAGAAAGAATACTTTTTAAGTTAGGTTTTAAAATCGAGGTAAAGATTATAAAAAGACTAAGGGTCTTAAGCCGGATTGTATATCCGACTAACAAGTTATACTCGTACTATAGGTGCGAGATAGCAAGGGAAAGACCCTCAAACAGTGTTTGAAGCTGATCCAAATGAAAAAGGTGAATATGCCCCAAACTTTACAAACTTGTTTAAAACGTGTCAAATGTGTTAAATGAAAAGGTTTACATGAGACTACGTGTCTCTAAAACATTTATAAACAAAAGTAAAAGCGCTAGCCCTCAGGCTGTCGTGTACGTTTGTCTGGATCCTTACATATGTGGTAAACGCGGTGGACACATCGCACCACACCTGGTCATAAATGCTTTCCTACGGGGAGCATAACCATGTGTATACGAACATGTACTTAACTAAGTCGAACGTTGCGATGTTTGCTAGGGTATTCAGTGTAGAGACTTGAGTTTATAATTGTATTGTTTTAAAGCTTGATTATTCCTAAGCCACGATGGGCCGGACATAACTATGTCTCGAGGGGTAATTAAGTAAAAGAAAATATTTTAGTATCAGCATATTCACCAGCATGTGTTGCTGAAGTATTTTCTTAACATTTTGCAGGTAAACAAGAATAGGGCTTGGGATAACGAAGTGCTCAAGATATCCGATGGCTCGGATCTTTTTGTTAAACTTAAATGTTAAATGAATGGTGGTTTTGTAAATAAACAAGTAATCTTAAACACTAAAACGGGAACTTTTAAATCCCATCTTTTGTTAATGTAAATATTATATTTTAAATCCACATGTTATAAACACTTCCGATTTTAATACGTAACTCTGATTTAATTACAAATGGGGTACCAACTATTGGTCAAACGCCCAGCCCTAAGATGGGGGTGCGACAAAGATGGAATTATTTATGGACTAAAAAGGAAAGATAGACCTATGGCTCATGGGCTTAAGGGAGTATAAATACCCCTTAAACCTTAATCCTTTCCATTTTCATCCATCTCTACACCATAGCCTTACGACACACAAACACTCTCAAACACAAAACCTCCTTACGGCCGAGATCTGAAATCCAAGAATCGAGCCTAGATCTTGATAGATCTTTATCTAAGCAAGCAAGAATAAGTCCATAGTTGTATGTTAAAGCTAACCATAGCCTATAAAACGTAAAAAGGTACGTGCTCTACGTTAAAGGTTGTGTTTTTAAGAACGGTTTGCCCTAAGGCTTTGTACTAAGGCAAATCAGGTATTTTTATACCATAAAAATATAAACTTGATGTTAAAAGTGGACTTAATGAACCCGTGAGTAAGAACGGTTCATGAAGAAACCCTAGATCTAGCTTAAACGGGTTTGAAACCAATAAATGTGTAAAGTTTATTGATGAATAAGCTAGATCTTGGGCTAGAATAGAAATTAGAATGTTTAAAAGATAAAAAGAACACTAAAATATGAGAATAGATGTTAGATTATGAAATGAAAATGATAAATATGGTATTTAATACCCTATATTGAGTATATTCGAATAGAATACTCAAGACTTAGAAAATGGAATACCCATTCGAATAGAATGTCCATTAGAATATAATACTCCATTCAAATGGAATGCCCATTCGGATAGAATACTCCAAACTTAGAAAAATGGAATACCCATTCGAATAGGATGTCCATTAGAATAGAATACTCCATTCAAATGGAATGCCCCATTCGAATAGAATACTCCAGACTTAGAAAAATGGAATACCCATTCGAATAGAATGTCAATTAGAATAGAATACTCCATTCAAATGGAATACCCATTCGAATAGAATGCCCATTCGAATAGAATACCTCATTAGAATAGAATACTCCATTCAAATGGAATACCCCATTCGAATAGAATACTCCAGACTTAGAAAAATGGAATAACCATTCGAATAGAATGTCCATTAGAATAGAATACTCCATTCAATGGAATACCCATTCGAATAGAATGCCCATTTGAATAGAGTATTTCATTAGAATAGAATACTCCATTCAAATGGAATACCCCATTCGAATAAAATACTCCAGACTAAGAAGTTTTAGGAGGAAACTTAAATGATGTGTAAAAGGTTAGTGATTGCTATTTGTAATTATCATGCAGTTAGCCGTGCTCAATTAAAGAAGGGGATTACTATAAACTCGGAAAGAAATAGGAGTCATGTGAGTTTCTAGCCCCATTTTCTTGTTACGTTTTCAGGGCTGTGTGCATACTCATTGTGAAATGTTAATACACATACCTTAAGTGGTAAGTGTATACCATAGATGATTGATGTGATAGTTATATTATAATGATGTTATGAATGAATGCTTGTCGGTACGTGAACGATCTTCGGATATTGCACATATCGTCAGGGAAGGCAATGAGTAGTATGCCTAGTTTGATATATGTATATATGAAAGTATGAAATGGAATGTGTATAGAAAGAAGATACCAGAGATGGTCTATGAACGGTACATAGTAAGTTAGAATGACAAATCCATCTAGCTTCTATTGTACATGGATGTGGAAAGTGACAGTTTAGATAAGGATTGTGGACCTTGGTGTTCCTGAAATGGATAAAATATAATAAAGTATGTGCTCCTTCTATGGATAATGAATATTGATCCTTCTATGGATAGTACAAAGTGTTCCTTCTATGGATAATATATAGGTTGTTCCTTCAATGGATAGTATATAATGTTCCTTTTATGGATAACACATAGGTTGTTCCTTCTATGGATAGTACAAAGTGTTCCTTCTGTGGATAATATATAGATTGTTCCCTCTATGGATTGTATAGTGCTCCTCGTATAGACAATAGTAAATGGATATTAAGTGATGTTCCTCTTATGGATATTTAATAAATTGGCAGTTGGTAGTTAATGAGTTGCATAGATGTACGTATGAAGTATAAGCAGACTAAGTATGAATTCGTATCTTCGGATACGTATATGTGAATGTATGAGAATGTATTGTATATTGCATGATTAAATAGAACTCACTCATCGTAGCTGACTTTTAGTATGTACGCAGGTGAGTAGGCTGAGGCAGCTAGCTTGAGGAGGACACATGACAGAAGAATAAGAAGCTGGCATCCGAAGACGTATGATATATTTATGAATGATGTTTTATTATGAAAGACAAAAGATGTTTGTTTAAGACAAGTGTTTTAAATGATGTGAAATGTTTATTAAAAGTTTTATATTCCGTGAAAACTTTAATTAACTATGATTTGTAGAACTGTGTTTATGAGTAAATCCGACATGAAATATTGGGCACCGGGACAGCGGCCTTACAAGTTGGTATCAGAGCATAAGTTCGAGAGAATTAAGCATACTATATGCTTAGACTCGAACAGATAATGAGACTTAAGAAAGAAAAGAAAGAAGATGCCAGTTCAAGTAAGCCATGTGTCACTCATGCAAGCTAAGTAAAGGTAAAGTATGTGATTAATTTCACATGTAATGTAAGAATGTATAATGAAGTTAGCTTAATTTCTAGAGATAGGAATATATTATTATACGCACTGTTTGATTGTCTAACTGTTAAAAGTAGAACTGGCACAAGTGGACTCACAAAGGGAAGTGTATAGGACACGGATAGTAACGTGATCAGCTAATCACAGCTGGCCACTGTTATTACCAGTTATCCTTACTATCATTGCACTAAATAGTTCCTTAAGTGATGACGTTTGTGTTTCCTTATAGAATATGAATGGCTGGAGCATTTATTAATGACTTGATGCATGTCGTTTTATACTAAAGTTTATACCGGTGTTTGTCTGAATTAATTATGATATGAAATCATCGTGAATGGATTTTAGTTATGGTGATTATTTGTGTCATGATAGAGTGTCGTCTAGGTCTCTAGTGTTAAATAGTATGAAGCAATGAAAGACGAGGTGAGACTTGCTGAATCATAACAAGAAGCATTACATCGAGGGCCTCATAGACAAGATACCTTGAATAGCTAAAACCCATGAACATCACTCGGTGACTGCAAGGTCAGGAGTAAGAAGGATAAACTAGAAAGCTAAATGGTCCAAGAAAGTGTGGGAATATAGGAAGTGTTCCTTTTTAAGTAATAAGTAGGTTTTGGGGACGAAACCTCTCTTAAGGAGGTAGACTTGTAACATCCCAAAATTTCCAATATAATATGAAAATATTATTTTGCGAAGAAAGAATTTATTTAAGCTATTAGAATAATAATAATAATAATAATAATAATAATAATAATAATAATAATAATAATAATAATAAAGATAGAAGGATAGTAGGCTAAAAGATGGAATTAATTATAGACTAAAAAGGAAAATGTCCATGGGCTTAAGGGAGTATAAATACCCCTAAAACCTTAATCCTTTCCATTTCCATTCATCTCTACACCATAGCCTACACCTTCAAAAACACACACAAACACTCTCAAAAACAAACCTCCTTACGGACGGGATCCGAAATCCAAGAACCGAGCCTAGATGAGTAAATCCGACATGAAATGTAGGGCACTGGGACCGGGGCCTTACATGGAGATTCACCAATTAATACAGTATGTTGAATTCATAATCAATACTATATTTAGAACCAAGATTTTTTTTTTCCATCAATAGAAGAGAAGTGATTTTGGCGGGAATTTGTTAGTGAGAATTAATCTCAGAATGGCATGTGTCCAGAATTATTTTTTTTATTAGTATAAGTAGATATATATATATATATATATATATATATTTATGGCGTCTTTCGGGTCAATGTCCGGTCCGACCTGTGACCCGGTAAGCCATCCGGGTCGATATCCAGGTTGGGTCTGAAAACATTGCATACTATATATATATATATATACCTATATATATATAGGGTGGGGTTAGAATAAGAAGTGAGTTATTTGTAAGAAGTATGAGAAGTAATATCGGGCGTTGGATGTGATCATCTGATGGTGGATATTGTTAGTGTGTTTTTTGTTTGGTGTGTTTTATTTTGTTAGTTCGGTGTGTTTTATTTTTTTAAGGGTAAAAAACACTTCTTACACCTCTTAGGATAGTTTTACTTCTTATTTTTAACCTTGTTCTCTCTCTCTCTATATATATATATATATGAAAAAAAATACCATAATGGTGTGTGACCAAAAATAAGGTAAACAGAATCCCCTCTGGTATTCTTTAATTCTACTTCTCCAAGAATTATTATCCTTAACCACGTCCTCGAAGAGGTTTAGGTCTATCAAATCATGAATAATCCTCTCATCCCAAGTCAATTTAGGTCGTCCTTTACCCCTCATCCCCTCTATAGTAACATTTTCTACGGATCTAACAGGATTCGTCGTCCGTCTTCTATTCACATGTCTAAACCATCTCAATCTCCACTCTCTTATCTTGTCTGATACGTTAGCTACCCCTAATCTCTCCCGAAACACAACGTTTCTTATTCGAACTAAGCTTGTGTGCCCACACATCCAGCGTAACATTCTCATCTCTGCTACCTCCATCTTCCGCACTTGTGCCTTCTTGATGGCCCAGCAATATGTTCCATATAGCATTGCAGGTCTAACTGCGACCCTATAAAATTTTCCCTTTAGTTATTTAGTTGGGAATCTCTTGTCAGACAATATACATGTGGCTACTTTCCATCTACACCATCCTACCTGAACTCGATGGGTCACATCACTGTCTAATTCCCCATCGCTCTGAACAAATGATCCTAGATACTTGAAATTCGTTACCTGCGGAACCAATTGCCATTCAATGGTGATCTGGGAGTCCTCATTGTCATTTACCCCACCAAAATCACAGTGAAGGTACTCCTTCTTATATCGACTAATCCTTAAACCTTTGGTCTCTAAAGTTGTTCGCCAATCCTCTAGCCTCATGTTTAGATCTTGTTTTCTCTCAGCAACTAACACAATATCGTCTGCAAACATCATGCACCATGGGAGCGTCCCCTGAATCGACTTTGACAACTCATCCAAGACATGTCTTATCATTTATATAATAATATAAAGCATTCACATATTATATAATAAATATAAAACATGTCTTATCGTTTATTGAGGGAAACTTGTATGTTTTACCGAATTAGAACTTGCTTGTCACATGTTAATCGAGATCTTAATACCATCACATGTATGGAAATTAGGACTTTAGAAAACCCGTACATATATTTTCCCTTGCTACATAAAATTCCTTACCCGACATTATTCCCCTAGGAGCCCATTTGGACCTTATTCTTATTTTAAGTTGCTAAACCCACATTACACACCATTTTAGCCTTGGCCTTTGTTTTTATTTTTACCCATGTGATGAAATCCAGTTCATTATCGAGTATTATATATTCAGTTGTAGAGCATAGTACACAATGTACATATGTACCGGTAGAGTTGTAAATATTTGTTTATCCGTTCGTATTGCTTACGCAAAAAAAGCTGAAATAAAATTATGAGTTTATGTTCATTCGGTGTAAATAGCAGTATGTTTGTTTTTGATTGTTTATTTGTGTATTTGTAAAATTGGCTTTCATCCACCTTAGTCACTAAATATGCTTAATCTGCACCCAAACCTAAGCCTCAGCAAAACCTTAGTCCAAGTCTTTATGCAACCGGTGGGTAATGGGTGAAGATAAGACTAACCTGCAAGCATATTAATTTGTGACTCATATTTGGTATTTGTGGGAAAAGACATATACTAGCACATCATTTTCTAGTCCAGATATTAAACCGAGAGTAGTGATGATAGTGTGAGGGGTATGAACATGTATGCCTTAACCGAAAACAAAGTACACTCACCTAGGCAGCTCTATTGTTTTATAGCATAATTTAATTATATTTGTGAGTTGTCAATCTAGAAAGTGTCAGTCTGGGAAACTGGATATGATCTTAAACTTTACTTGTATTAATGGCGATAATTGACATACCTATGATGGAGGCTAACGTTTACTTTAGAGTTTGCTTGACGGCATGCAAAAGATAAGCGCGACGATGGTTGGTTAATTTGTATATTTATATACTAGTTTTAACCATTTATTGTGTGAATTTCGATACTTCATACGTGAATATAGCATTTCAGGTCACATGTGTTAAAGCAGTTAATTTGAACCTATTGAGGCATGGGATGAAAATCCGGGACGTCTAGCACGCAAAACAATGCAAAATATCATTTTCTGTTGGCGAAAAGACCCATCGCGATACGCGATGGGAGGGATTGAAGACCTATCGCGTACCGAGATGGGTGGGAAAAAACGAGGAAGTTAGGGTTTTGGTTAAAATATGTTTTTAGACGACCCTACTCGAGGCTAACTCATTCCAGACAGTTTCTAGAGCAAAGAGAGGTCAATGCCATCATACCAATTCATCCCAAGATCACATACATGTTCCATACCATTTGAATTGAAGATTCCATGATGTTGAGGCTCGGATAATCCTTTCGAATCATACTCGGGATGTAAAGTTTGTATTATTTTCAGTTTTCTCATGTACTAAGAACATACACTTTGTAATTATTGTTGATCAATCTATGAGTATTGATGTTTAGTATTGTTGTGAATTTAGTCGGTTTAGGTTTACGTTGATCAGAACGATTAGTTTTTCGGTAGCTATAATAAATGCTCATAGGATTGTTTTGATTAGTTGAATACAAAGAATCATACAATTGCCCTTAGTTGAGTCACACTGGCAGGGAACGTTTGATAATCATTGGCGTGTGTTAGAGATTGTTGATGCCTAAGGTTTAGCTCGTTAACCAGTCTGTTTTCATCAATGATAGTTAATCTGTTAGGTTGCATGAAATTACTGTTTGTTTGCTTACTTGAACAAAGGGTGTGATTTGATTTTGTTAATTGCTTGAATCTGTTAAACTGCTTAATTAGTATTAAAACTAATCTATTTGCCTGTGTGATCAGCACTACAATCTATTACTTCATAATAACATGTTACATTGACAATATACTCCTCGTGGTTCGACACCCTACTTACCCTAGCTTGCTTAGGTGGTTAGGAACTATTTAATTGTTTTTGACTATATAGCAACAGTCTAGCATCATATATATAATTTGATTTTTTACGTCTAGCACGTTAATTTCATTTTTACGTTAACACACACACACACATATAAATTATTGCTCTAATTCAGTTTCATGTAGCTTGTTTCACTTGTGTGTTATTTTTGTCGTGTTTCAGTGTCACAATTTGATAGCCCTAATAGAATCATAATCTTTAAAACGTGATTATAAGAGGGGAACGTGCCCTCATGGGTATTACTCATGCACCGGTCAATCCCGAACTGCAATCTTAATATTCCTCTCATGTACCCACAAACCACAAATCACCGGTGGCACCTACCCACAAGTGCCCTATGTCAGGTCCCAAGTTGTGATGTTCGATTCAAATCGGATCTTCAATCAATCATGTCATAACTCACACAAAATTAATCGTGTTGACAAGCGAGTTAATGACAGGTTACTATGATTAGAAAGATGACCGTTTGTTAAAGGCGGAATCAATAACAAACATACGGTTGCAATGAATATTCAATGACAGAAGACACACACCGCATTCACTCAAAAGATTTCCATTTATATAACGTTAATCATACAAAAGGATAATTGATTAGGGTTTAGAAGGAATCCTAGGACAGCCGTCACACACAAAATATTCTCTCAATTAATGTGTCGGTCTTATCCGTATTTTTCGTCTCTCTTCCTTCTTTTTCGTTCGTTTGGTGGCGTGCCCTAATTATTCTATTTATAGGCCTGCCAACCTAAGACAGCTGTCATTCCTTCTAGAAACCCTATCCGATAGTACATATTCAATTTACATATTCAAAAATATACTAAGTGTCAAACAAGTCTTCCGGGTAGGCTTTTCATTAAACTTCAGTCTCCGAGTACGCAGTGTACTCGGCCTTCCTTCAGACTTGGTAAACATAGAAGTGTACTCGGAATCAGTTTCCGGGTAGACTTTACTTAAAGAATATTTTACCAAGTAAAATATTCACCGAGTAGACTTCAATCTTCTTGGACTTATCAAACTTTGCTCGACAAATCCTTACGAGCAACCTTGTTCTTCTATGATCCTGTTCGGCTCATTGTCAGTTGAACAACTTATTGATAAGGCGTACTCGGGAGTACATACCTTACTTGAGCAGAACCTTACTCGAGATAACTTAAAGATATTCTATTAACTCATCAAGTATACTCGGACCATAATTATAAAGAATACCTTGCCCGGTCTTCCAATTACTTGGCTTCTTGGACTTGGTGACCATACCTTACTCGGAAGAGTAAAATACTTGGTCTTGAAGAACAACCCTGCTTGACAAAGTTAACCTTACTCGGATATGCCAAATCAATGAACCTTACTCGGAAATCACTAAAAAGCATACCTTGCTCGGATATCCACTTAAGAAGACTATTTGAAGTAAACCTGGATCGGAAGGCAAAATCTCGTACTCGGCTAAGTAAAAGCTTACTCGAAGGTCCAAGGTGTGCTCGGATTCAATACTTAGCAGTATCTGAGGAGGTTGAGAAGATTCCAATCTTCCAAATTCTTCGTTTAGGTCAAATCTCCTCATTTGGGTCAAAGTCTTGACCCAACAATCTCCCCCTAGATTGGAACACCTCAGCTGACCCAAAACACTCTATGGTTACTTACACTTAGCAAAATACACACCAAGTTTCATAATCAAATTACATAAAAAAAATTACATAATCAAAAGTTTGTCCGAAGACATTACAAAGCAAAGCCTATTCTATCTATTTTGTCTTTTCCTTTCATTGTAGGCTGCTTGTCTTCTCAGCTGGATTACAGATGCTGCCCTTTCTCTGAAGATATTGAGCACTTGGTAGTGAGTGTGTCCTTCTGGTATCACCAAGTCTCTTATATCAGCAAGATCATCATTGTGTAGGCATGTCAGATCTGCATCCTCTTTGATTGTTGCCAAGGCCTTTCCATCTGAGTTCCTCAGCACATAGTAGCCAGTGTCTTCTTTGTATTCAACTTCAGTAATGACACCGTTCTTCGGCACTGTATAGTTTGGCCTTCTCATTCTTCTTCCCAATCTTACACACGTATCCATGTTGGACAGTGGATTCTGATCTCGGACACTTATCTGGTAGTTCAGTTCAGCCCTGTCCATTCTCTTCAGTTTCTCTGACCTTTTTGACTTGTGGAGTTGAATCATTCTCCAACTTCTCTTTTCTTTCAGAAACTTGAATCCCTTATCAGCTTCTTCATGTAAATACTTTGATAAGTCATTCATCTGTCTTCCTGCTGATCTGTCCCTGTTCCTGTAGTCATACAAGTGAAATGTGGCCATTCTTCTTAATTGATCTTCATTATACTCACGGAAGTCACTTCTGACTACAATCACTTTCAATAACCTGCTCTCCATGATCACTTTAAGAGAATCAGTGACTGAATCATAATACAGCTCTCTGGGTAGATCCACATCAGATTGTGGTCTTGTTCTTTGTTGTACAGAGCCGCTTGATTCTCCCCTTCCTCCTTGGCCTCTTCCTCTTGGGAATCTTTGATGGATTGGAGGTCTAAATGGATTTGATTTCTTGGGCTTTTGAGGTCCCAAGTTGAAAGTTTTCACATATATGGCTTCCACCATCTCAGTAGGAAGGTTTGCTATCTCCACAATGTCATGTCCTGCAGCCTCCAATTCAATTAACATTTTGATCATTCTTGGAGTTCTTGCTAGTCCAGCAGGTATAAATCTGCCATCAGCATAATATCTGGGATTTTCTCCTTCCCTCAATGCCTTTTCCCACTCATCTTTTTGCAGATAGAAAAGAGTCTTCAAATCCTCTTTCTCCAAAACATTAAAATCTGCTTCAGTCATCCCTCTCTTGTTTATCATTATGTTTCTTAGGATGCTGATCATTTCCTCATTCTCCCAAGGCATGAATGGTTCAATTTCTTGTTCAGGTTTGACATCATCTTGAGGGATAGGAATTTCAACAGGTTTGACTTGCTCCTTTTCCTTCTCCCTTAAGGTCTGAATTCTTCTTTTCTTCTTTGGAGGCTCATCAGGTAGTTCAGTTTGAATTGAGCTCTCAGTATAGACCCTTTTTAACTCTTTCTCTTTCCTTTTGGAATACTGGTCAAATACTGCCTCTTTACTCAGATTTCTTACAACCTCAGGCTTCATGCCTTTCTCAATCAAATATCCACACATACCATCATATTTCTTCTTTAATTCTTCCAACTCCACCTTATCATCCTGTTTTACAAACTTTTCTGAAAATATCTCTTTCTCACTGTTGTAAAGTGTAACGCCCTGGAATTTGACTGGTAGACAAAAATCAAGGAATCATCGGAAACTATACACTTTGGGGTTCTGGACGATAAGTTCGGAACCCATATCATTGGAGAAATCTGCTTTTATCATTTGAAATGTTTATTTTATAAAACGACATTTACGCCTGGAAAATATTAATTTTTATGCTTTTGAAAAAATAAAATGTTCATATTTAAAAAAAAAAAAAAAAAAAAAAAAAAAAAAGATTTTAAATAATTATTCGGAAAATGGTTTATAAAAGTTTTGCTGAAAAAGTTTTAGTTTGTTTAAAAACTTATGAACTCGACTAGTCTTGACCCGTCGGTAGCCTAAACCCGAACCCGAGTCACCCGAGTATTTAAGCGGAAAATCAAGTATTCTTACACCATCTCTTTCATTTCCACCAACACTTCCCACCCAAACACTCCCACTTCTAGAGAGAGAGTAGTGAGAGAAAGTCATCCAATCTAAGATTCGAGTCCACCAATCTGTTTATCGTTGTTGTCGGTAAGATCTTCTTGAAAATCATACGTTTTTACAACCAAAACCCGCCCCGAATCGAGCAAAAACTCCGACTTTTGTGTCAAGTGTGTTCTTGGTCAAAAACCGTCATTTTTGGTGTCAAAATGCAAGCTTTTGTGTTTAAAAGTACTAGGAATCGATACCCCTTTCAATCCCGAGCATTTCCATGTCAAAAACTTCGATTTTGGGTCAAAAATCTGGAAAATCTGGAAAACCCGTGGGTATCTCCGTCGCCCAGCTTGAAGGAGTCGAATCAGACTCATTCGATCGAACCAGTCGATCGAATCAGTCCAGTCGATCGAACCAGTCGATCGAATCAGTTCATTCGATCGAATGTGTCGATCGAACCAGTCCAGTCGACCGAATAGGAAAGCAACCGAATGGTCTCCAACTCATTCGACCGAATGAGCTTCGTATTCGATCGAACGTCTGTCTATTCGATCGAATGTGTTTCTATTCGATCGAATGTGTGTCTATTCGATCGAATGTGTTTCTATTCGATCGAATGTGTGTCTATTCGATCGAATGTGTGTCTATTCGATCGAATGTGTTTCGATTCGATCGAATGTGTTCCTATTCGATCGAATCAGGTCAGAACCAAGCTGTTTCGTCTTTAAAACCTAGTTTTTGCTCGAGATCGTGTAAGGCTTACACTCTTAGACTTAAACTGCGTTGTTAACTTATTATGTCCTTGTCTAGACTTAGAGGATCGACGTTTGACAGCACCCGACCGCCCTAGCAACCACACCTAGTCAACAAGGTGAGTTCATAGCCCCCATTTTTCTTTTAAAGCCTTTCAAATCATTGGGGGTGAAAACATGGTAAATGTACACGTTTTGACAAAACCCATTTATTCAAACATTACTTATCATAAACACTTGACAAATCTTTTGCAAACAATGAACATTGGGAAAACAAGTAATCATGGCAGGTTACGCGTACCTTAACTTTCTCGGAAGTTGTGTATGCATAATCAAATATTCAGGAGTAAATATGGGAATCACTCAGCGTTTAGGGAACATTGGACGTTTGGAAATCAAAGTCATGTACCCGTTATACTTTATCATGAAAACACATTATCCATTGGTCAGTCTTGTGATCGTGTGAACAGTGGCAATATAGGTCACAATAGTGCATAGGTTTGATCTCCAAGTGGTCGATTGGTAGACAGGCCGTCACTAGATGTGGGATTCTAAAGTGATCGATTTAGAATACACGTGACCTATGGGGTTCTTAAGTGTTCGATTAAGAATCCGAAGGATCTCCTAAGTGATCGATTAGGAAATCCAAGAGATACTAAAGTACGCTTTAGAATTCTCTCATGGTACCCAAAGTGATCGATTTGGGTTACCATCAAGGAAATCAAGTAGCATAGTGTGGTCTTGTGTGGGGTCGATGTCAGGTCTTGTGTGATCATTATGCATCATTATCATTTTTCATCATGGCATGGTTACATATGATTCTTGGGTATCTTATACATATATCCTTGATACCGTTCCTCCTGCATGCATGGAAACAATAATTGGAATCTTTATACGAAACTCTTGCAGATTCAGTTGAGATGATAAGCATACCAAGCATAGTAGGATAAGTTGTAGGAGTGGTGGGTTAGCCGATGGTACACCCTATATATAAACCCCTACAACTTAGCCTAGTATGCTTGTGTAGGGCTTATCACTACAGTATTAGTTAACCTATGAATTCACTCATCTACTTTTTGTAGTTGACGTTTTATTACATGTTTTCAGGAAATGAAGCAGGAAGTAGCTAATAGCTGATAGAGGCCTTAGAGAGATGAAGGCTAGGCTAGGAGTTGTTTGGAAACTTGATATTTTGTATTAAAACAATTTGTTTCATGTTACCTGGATGATGTAATATTTGACAGTTTGGTTATGTTTATGCATTTAGACTTTTATACTATTGTGCTCAATCAATCACGACCTAGTCGCCACGCCTCGGTTTTCCGCCATTACGACCGGGGTGTGACAGATTGGTATCAGAGCCAATGGTTATAGGGAATTAGGAAACCGACCTAGACTATAACCTAGGACCCTTAACTCTAGATAATTCATGCATCACTATCACACGCCCACACTTATGTGCTTGCTATGTGCTTATGTGCTGCATCTTTAATTGTGTCTATCGTAGCGATGTATTCTTTGGCTATTCCTTATCCTGTTATTCTTATTCCCGGTATCATTCTTGCGCGTTCTTTTTCTTTTTCAGAATGCCTCCTCGTCGCTCGTTCGTTAATGCTGACCCTGCTGACCTCGCTGCCATCATAGCGCAGCAAATTGCAGCAGTTCTTCCGGGTCTGGTTAACAACCTAAGGCAAGAAGGAACCTCGGGTGCGCCACAAGCCCCAGAACCGAATCCTACTCTTCAGGCCGACAGGCTCTATAAGGCTTTTACTAACACTGGGCCTACGAGCTTTAATGGATCCGAGGGAGCTGCTGGTCTTCTCCAGTGGTTCGAGAAAGTCGAAGCTTCATTCAACATGTGCTCTTGCCCGGATGAACTCAGGGTCAAATTCGCGGCGAGTATGTTCCACAAACGGGCTCTCACGTGGTGGAATATCGAGATTAGAACCAGGGGGCGAGACGCGGTCTTAGCCTTGCCCTGGGCCGAGTTTGTTGAGCTAGTCACGCAGGAGTTCGTTCCGAGAACCGAACTCCAGAAATTGGAGGCTGAGTTTAGGGCGCACACGATGAAGGGCGCCGATCACATGAAGTACACGGAGAGATTTCATGAACTCTCCCTATTGGTGCCCCACATGGTTACCCCAGCTTCACGCGCTGTCGAGCAATACATCAGCGGTCTTCCGGACTCTATGAGGGGCATTGCGGTTGCAGTTGACCCCACTACACTTAAGGCAGTGATCGATCTCACTGCCCGTTTGACCAGGGAACAGCTCAGGTCCGGTGTTTTGCATCAGGATAAGGGCAAATCTTCCGATGGGAAAGCGAAAAAGGGGAACAATAGGAAGCGGAAAGCGACCTACTTAACTGCGATCACTGGTGCTACGCCTATCAACTCCATGGCCCCCGTTTCAGCCGCAACAGTTCAGGGAAGACCGAGAAAGGAATATACTGGGCCGCATCCCAAGTGCAACTTATGTTCTTATCATCACCCAACAAGTGAGTTGTGCCGCAAGTGCACAAATTGTGGACGATTCGGACACCTGGTGGAGCGCTGCAGGAGTCCTGGCAACCAATTGGCTGTGGGGAATGCTAACCCTCAGCCTAACCCTGCTCGAGGCTGCTTCGAGTGTGGCGCGATGGACCATTACAGAAATCGATGCCCTCACGTCACCAACGTTCCTCCGGCTCGCGGGAGGGCCTTCACCATTGGAGCTGCCGAAGCACGCCAAAACCCCGATGTTATTACTGGTACGTTTACTCTTAACAACAATTGGGTGTCTGTCCTATTTGATACAGGAGCTGATAGGAGTTTTGTCTCTTGCGAATTGGTTCCTTTGCTGAAATTAAAAATTTCCGAGATGGAACCTGCCTTGGTTGTTGAACTTGCTAGTGGAGAGTCCACACAAGTGAGGTCTGTCATTCGATATTGCACCCTTACTCTTGTCACCACATCGTTCAGTATTGACCTTATACCTTTTCGTCTTGGAAGCTTCGATCTAGTTGTGGGAATGGACTGGCTGTCTAGCAATCGCGCGGAAGTAATCTGCGCCGAGAAACTTATTCGTATCCCTCTGTCTTCTGGTGAAATTCTAACCATTCAAGGGGATAGGTCGGGTGGATGCCTAAGAATCGTTTCTTGCTTAAAAGCCAGTCGGTACCTTCAAAAGAAGTATCCCGCATTTCTAGCCCGTGTTACTCTCAAGGAATCCAAAGTCAAGAGACTGCAGGACTTCCCTGTCGTGCGTGAATTTTCTGATGTTTTTCCCGATGAGCTGCCTGGACTTCCTCCTAGCAGGCAGGTGGAATTTCGTATCGATCTTATTCCTGGTGCTCTCCCTGTTGCTAAGTCTCCTTATCGTCTAGCTCCGCTGGAACTTCAAGAATTATCGAATCAGCTTCAAGAACTTCTTGGCAAGGGATTCATTCGCCCTAGCTCGTCTCCATGGGGAGCCCCAGTACTCTTCGTCAAAAAGAAGGATGGGACTTTCCGTATGTGCATTGACTATCGGGAGCTTAATAAACTGACCATCAAAAACCGGTACCCGTTACCGAGAATTGATGATCTCTTTGATCAGCTTCAGGGTGCTACGTTTTTCTCTAAGATCGATCTGCGTTCTGGTTACCATCAATTGCGTGTTCTGGAAGAGGATATCCCGAAAACTGCGTTCCGAACTCGTTACGGTCATTACGAGTTCATGGTTATGCCTTTTGGAATGACCAATGCCCCCGCCATTTTCATGGATCTGATGAATCGCGTTTGCCGTCCATATCTCGACCAGTTTGTCATTGTTTTCATAGACGATATTCTCATTTATTCTCGTTCGAGGACCGATCATGAGCTTCATCTCAGGCTTATTTTGGAGCTTCTCAGGAAGGAACAACTATATGCCAAGCTCTCCAAGTGCGAATTTTGGCTAAAGGAAGTTCAATTCTTGGGACATGTTATCAATGTCGACGGCATACACGTCGACCCTGCCAAGGTAGAAGCCATCAGAAATTGGGTAGCGCCTAAAACACCTACCGAAATCCGTTCATTTCTTGGATTGGCTGGTTACTACCGCCGATTTATCTCAAACTTCTCCAGGATTGCCTTGCCTTTGACCACTCTGACTCAGAAGGGAGAACCCTTCGTGTGGGGACGAGATCAAGAGGAAGCCTTCCAAACTCTGAAGAATAAACTTTGCCGTGCACCGATTCTATCGCTTCCGGAAGGTGACGATGACTTTACCGTTTATTGCGATGCTTCAAATCAAGGCCTCGGTTGCGTTTTAATGCAACGAGGGAAGGTCATCGCTTACGCTTCTCGACAACTCAAGGTGCACGAAAAGAACTACGCCACGCATGACCTCGAGTTGGGTGCTGTGGTGTTTGCCTTAAAAATCTGGAGACACTACCTGTACGGCACGAAGTGTGTCATCTATACCGACCACAAGAGCTTACAGCACATCCTCCATCAGAAAGAGTTGAACATGAGGCAGCGACGCTGGGTCGAACTTCTCAGCGATTACGATTGTGAAATCCGCTACCACCCGGGAAAGGCTAATGTGGTGGCTGACGCATTGAGTCGTAAAGAAAGGACCCAGCTGCACTCTATTCGAATTCAATCCAATCTTCCCTCCTTAATTCGCGAAGCTCAGAATCAGGCGCTTGTGAATGGAGATCTCAAGGGCGTTTTGTCGTGTGGAGCCGAACAGAAATTCGAAACCAAGTTGGACGGCATCCTCTATTTTCTTGATCGAGCATGGATCCCAAACTCTGAGCCTCTTCGAACGCTTATTCTAAGTGAAGCCCACAAGTCCAGATACTCGATTCATCCCGGCAGCAGCAAAATGTATCAAGATCTTAAACCTCATTATTGGTGGCCCGGGATGAAGAAAGACATCGCTTTATACGTGATGAGATGTTTGACTTGTTCGCGAGTCAAGACAGAGCATCGAAGGCCGTCTGGGCTGCTTCAGCAACCTATTATTCCTCAGTGGAAGTGGGAAGAGTTAGCTATGGATTTCATCACCAAGCTACCGCGGACGCCTAGCGGTCATGACTCAATTTGGGTTATTGTGGACATTCTAACTAAATCCGCTCACTTTATCCCGGTTCGTGAGGACTACACTACGGAAAAGTTGGCGCGGATATACATTCGTGAGATCGTTTCCCGTCATGGTGTGCCTAAGGGCATTACGTCTGATCGCGACAGCAGTTTTTCTTCCAGGTTCTGGAAATCTTTGCAAAAGGCCTTTGGGACAAGTGTGAAGCTTAGCTCTTCCTATCATCCAGAAACTGATGGGCAGAGCGAGAGGACCATACAAACCCTAGAGGACATGTTGAGAGCTTGTATCCTTGAATTCGGTAATAGTTGGGAAGCTCATCTGCCGCTGGCAGAATTTTCTTACAACAATAGTTACCACTCTTCTATTAAATGCGCACCGTTTGAAGCTCTTTACGGTCGCAAGTGTCGCTCACCCTTGTGTTGGTCCGAGACCGGGGATTCACAGATCATCGGCCCGGAACTAATACAGGAAACAACCGATCAAATCGCTATCATTCAACAGCGACTCAAAGACGCCCGTTGTCGGCATAAGTACTACGCAGACAAACGACGCAAGCCACTCGAGTTTCAAGTTGGTGACCGTGTTCTGCTGAAAGTTTCCCCCTGGAAGGGCGTAGTCCGTTTCGGGAAGAAGGGAAAGTTCGCTCCTAGGTATGTTGGACCATTCAAAATCCTTGAAAGGATCGGACCAGTTGCCTATCGTCTTGAGCTGCCGCCGGAACTCGGTAGAGTTCACAATGTTTTTCATGTTTCGCAGTTAAAGAAGTGTCTTGTTGACGAGGCCCTTCTCATTCCCGTCGACGAGGTTCGAATTAACGACAATCTGCTTTTTGTTGAAGAACCCGTCGAAATCTTGGATCGCGAGGTCAAGAAGACCAAGCGTAGCCGCATACCGCTTGTGAATGTTCGATGGAATAACAAACGCGGACCCGAGTTTACATGGGAACGCGAAGATCAAATGAAGGAGAAATACCCTCATCTGTTCTCTTAGTCTCTATTCTTGTAATCTATTGTCTAGAAGTCAATATAACATTTGCAGCATGTATCAAATAATTGTGTTATTCAATGAATATCGTGTTGCCTTATTATGCTTATAAGTATTCTTTTATTTGCATCCACAAATTTGGCTACTCAGGGCTCATGCTGGGAGCACAAGTCATATCTACTCAATCATATGAATTTTGGGGAAATTTATACATTATTTAAGCCAAAAATTTGTCATTCATTCTTGCATTCATGGAGCATGGTTGTGTGTATGTGTGTGGTGTCGTGTCAAATTTTCTAGCCGCACACAATAGAGCTTATACATTGATACAAGGTGAGCTCGTAATTATAGTCCGGAATATAATTACATCAAGGTCACAGGTGTATACGTGTATAAGCAATATGCTATTGTGTAACTAGAAGTCGTGAACTCAAGGTTCGTGTAGAGAAATATTCGACAAAGGTTGAAGAAGTGGTGGGTTAGCCGCTGGTACACCCTATATATAAACCTCTTCGGCACGAGTTGAATATGTCTGAAGCGAAACCTGGAATTAGGGACTTATAGTTAGCGTGGCAGCTGTGAGACATTGAATTCAAGAATTACCGAGGGTAATATTCGCGGAAGATTGAAGGAGTGGTGGGTTAGCCGCTGGTACACCCTATATATAAACCCCTTCAATCCGAAATGAATATGTCTGATGTAAAGCTTGAGGATGATGCCTTGTAGTGGAAGATAGTGTGTCGTCCTGTGTGTCATTGATCTAATAGGAGTCGAAGGAAACACCCAAGTAAGGTTGAAGGAGTGGTGGGTTAGCCGCTGGTACACCCTATATATAAGCCCCTTCGGCTTGATTTGGGTGGTGCCTGAGACGAATATTAGAAGTGGTGGCGCATAGTGGTCATCATGGGATCATGTAATCTTAATCATCGATGCATCAAGTATACTAAAAAGCTAAATTTCGGGACGAAATTCCCCTAAGTTGGGGAGGATGTAACGCCCTGGAATTTGACTGGTAGACAAAAATCAAGGAATCATCGGAAACTATACACTTTGGGGTTCTGGACGATAAGTTCGGAACCCATATCATTGGAGAAATCTGCTTTTATCATTTGAAATGTTTATTTTATAAAACGACATTTACGCCTGGAAAATATTAATTTTTATGCTTTTGAAAAAATAAAATGTTCATATTTAAAAAAAAAAAAAAAAAAAAAAAAAAAAAAAAAAGATTTTAAATAATTATTCGGAAAATGGTTTATAAAAGTTTTGCTGAAAAAGTTTTAGTTTGTTTAAAAACTTATGAACTCGACTAGTCTTGACCCGTCGGTAGCCTAAACCCGAACCCGAGTCACCCGAGTATTTAAGCGGAAAATCAAGTATTCTTACACCATCTCTTTCATTTCCACCAACACTTCCCACCCAAACACTCCCACTTCTAGAGAGAGAGTAGTGAGAGAAAGTCATCCAATCTAAGATTCGAGTCCACCAATCTGTTTATCGTTGTTGTCGGTAAGATCTTCTTGAAAATCATACGTTTTTACAACCAAAACCCGCCCCGAATCGAGCAAAAACTCCGACTTTTGTGTCAAGTGTGTTCTTGGTCAAAAACCGTCATTTTTGGTGTCAAAATGCAAGCTTTTGTGTTTAAAAGTACTAGGAATCGATACCCCTTTCAATCCCGAGCATTTCCATGTCAAAAACTTCGATTTTGGGTCAAAAATCTGGAAAATCTGGAAAACCCGTGGGTATCTCCGTCGCCCAGCTTGAAGGAGTCGAATCAGACTCATTCGATCGAACCAGTCGATCGAATCAGTCCAGTCGATCGAACCAGTCGATCGAATCAGTTCATTCGATCGAATGTGTCGATCGAACCAGTCCAGTCGACCGAATAGGAAAGCAACCGAATGGTCTCCAACTCATTCGACCGAATGAGCTTCGTATTCGATCGAACGTCTGTCTATTCGATCGAATGTGTTTCTATTCGATCGAATGTGTGTCTATTCGATCGAATGTGTTTCTATTCGATCGAATGTGTGTCTATTCGATCGAATGTGTGTCTATTCGATCGAATGTGTTTCGATTCGATCGAATGTGTTCCTATTCGATCGAATCAGGTCAGAACCAAGCTGTTTCGTCTTTAAAACCTAGTTTTTGCTCGAGATCGTGTAAGGCTTACACTCTTAGACTTAAACTGCGTTGTTAACTTATTATGTCCTTGTCTAGACTTAGAGGATCGACGTTTGACAGCACCCGACCGCCCTAGCAACCACACCTAGTCAACAAGGTGAGTTCATAGCCCCCATTTTTCTTTTAAAGCCTTTCAAATCATTGGGGGTGAAAACATGGTAAATGTACACGTTTTGACAAAACCCATTTATTCAAACATTACTTATCATAAACACTTGACAAATCTTTTGCAAACAATGAACATTGGGAAAACAAGTAATCATGGCAGGTTACGCGTACCTTAACTTTCTCGGAAGTTGTGTATGCATAATCAAATATTCAGGAGTAAATATGGGAATCACTCAGCGTTTAGGGAACATTGGACGTTTGGAAATCAAAGTCATGTACCCGTTATACTTTATCATGAAAACACATTATCCATTGGTCAGTCTTGTGATCGTGTGAACAGTGGCAATATAGGTCACAATAGTGCATAGGTTTGATCTCCAAGTGGTCGATTGGTAGACAGGCCGTCACTAGATGTGGGATTCTAAAGTGATCGATTTAGAATACACGTGACCTATGGGGTTCTTAAGTGTTCGATTAAGAATCCGAAGGATCTCCTAAGTGATCGATTAGGAAATCCAAGAGATACTAAAGTACGCTTTAGAATTCTCTCATGGTACCCAAAGTGATCGATTTGGGTTACCATCAAGGAAATCAAGTAGCATAGTGTGGTCTTGTGTGGGGTCGATGTCAGGTCTTGTGTGATCATTATGCATCATTATCATTTTTCATCATGGCATGGTTACATATGATTCTTGGGTATCTTATACATATATCCTTGATACCGTTCCTCCTGCATGCATGGAAACAATAATTGGAATCTTTATACGAAACTCTTGCAGATTCAGTTGAGATGATAAGCATACCAAGCATAGTAGGATAAGTTGTAGGAGTGGTGGGTTAGCCGATGGTACACCCTATATATAAACCCCTACAACTTAGCCTAGTATGCTTGTGTAGGGCTTATCACTACAGTATTAGTTAACCTATGAATTCACTCATCTACTTTTTGTAGTTGACGTTTTATTACATGTTTTCAGGAAATGAAGCAGGAAGTAGCTAATAGCTGATAGAGGCCTTAGAGAGATGAAGGCTAGGCTAGGAGTTGTTTGGAAACTTGATATTTTGTATTAAAACAATTTGTTTCATGTTACCTGGATGATGTAATATTTGACAGTTTGGTTATGTTTATGCATTTAGACTTTTATACTATTGTGCTCAATCAATCACGACCTAGTCGCCACGCCTCGGTTTTCCGCCATTACGACCGGGGTGTGACATAAAGATCTTGAATTTGGTCAGCAATGTATTTTTCCAAGGCAGCTTCAGAATAGCCTCTAACTTTCAAATAATTTTTATAATGCTCATTATTTTTCTTTCTCTTCTCAACCTTCTTTAAGACTTCCTCTGCATTGATTTCGATGTTGCCCCTTTGAATATAAGTCTCTTCAGTTTGAAGGGTCTCAGCAGTGGAGCTTGTATCAACTTTCTCACCTCCTTGATCAGGGTTGTCATCACCCTCTTCATCAGACTCCTCAGAGTCATCCTCCTCATCATCTGATAGATCAATCATGGCATCTATTTTGGGTTCATCAGATGCAGGATGATCTGGTTCATCCATAGTTGGCACATCAGGGACACCTTGTATATGTTCACCAGGTCTTAGACTTTGTAAAGGTGTGGCCCTAATAGGACTTTGTTCAGATCTTCTTTTTCTTCTTTCATAAGTCTTTTCAAATTTTCTTTCTCCCTAGTTACTGGTAGGGTTCTTTCTCAAATCCTCTTTTACTTGTTCAGCCCATTTCTTGGCAGCCATAGATGCAATTGACTCGCCAATCTCTTTAGGTATTATCATGTCAGTAATTAGATTGGTTGATGGTTCAGCAGTCTCAGATTGTTGCTCCTGAAACTTGCTGACCACCCTTCCCAAAGAGTCATCAAACTCTTGATTTTTGTTCATATTCACCAAAATTTCAATCACCTCTTGATCTGCCACATCTTGAAATATCTCTTTTGATGCATTGACTTCTTTGATCAATAGGTCCTGCTGTGCTAACTCTTCTTCTGTCAAGGAATGGGCAATTGCTTCCCTTTCCATTAATTCTTTAATAAGTCTTTCTTTCTCAGCAAGAGCAGCAGCAGCAACAGTATCTACAAAGGATACATTCTTCTCAACATATACAATAGGTTCATCATCAGTTGCTAAACCTTTTCCTTTTTCTTTCCTTTTCATCACCTGTTTTTCATCCTCTTGCTCATCATTTCCAAACTCATCAATCTCTCTCAATAAGTCTTCCAATTCATAATCATGCTCTACTCTCTTGGAACTAGCTTCTTGATCATCATTTGGCTCAGTTTTCTAGTTCCTCAGTAGCAGCATCCACATTTACATTCTCAACAGTCATCTCTTCATCCATGATCTCAGTCAGTTCTTCTGTAATCACATTCTCATAATCATTTGACTTTTCATTTTCATTTGTTTCCTCTCCACACACTTCTACTTCATTTTCATCACTAACATCATAATCATTCATAATCATTTTCAAACCATCAATGTTTTCAACACTTTCAGTATCAGTCATAACCACAACATTATCATCCATATTCTCCCCCTGTTTTGGGGCAGCTGAGGTCTTCTCAACCTCCTGCACCAGGGTTCGAATCATCAATTCAGCATTAGCTAACTTTATCAATAATATTTCATTTTCACTAGTTAGCTCTTCATTCTTTCTTTTCAAATCAACATTCTCATCTCTAACCTCCTCAACTTGTCTTTTCAATTCATCATTTTTAAGCATCAACTCAGCATTTCTTTGTAACATATCATCATGTGGACTTGTAGGGTTTGATGTAGGAAATGGTTCAAAGTCAGGTTGGTTGGTGGTAGGTGTTTGTGGTGTTGGTGATTGATGTGAGTATTGTTGTGTGGATGTTTCTAGTTGGTCTAGGGTAAGGGTTTGAGGTGGTGTTTGATGTGGTGAGGTTGGTGGTGGTGAGTGTGGTAGTGTTGGGATTGGTTGTTCAGATTCTTCTCTTTGCTCCCCCTGTTCAGGTGACATAATTCCCATCTCCAAACCATCTCCACCTTCATTTCCATCAACATCATCATCAGAATCTCCTTCATCACTGTCATCATCACCCCCTTCTTCCTCCTCTGAGCTCAGCTCAGGCACAGGCATTACAGCCAGATCATGGTTTAATAACCAAGGTAAAATTTCAAATGGAACACTTGCATCAAAGTTATTTGAGACACCTGGATTTTTTATTCTCTTGTAAGCATCAGGATCTTGGAGTTTATGTGTGACTCCAATTGTTGGTAAATCTTGTAAAGTGCTGTTGAAAATGATCTGCAGGAATCTTGGGTACTGTAAAAATTTTTTTCTTTCTGGTTTCTTCAGATTCCCCACTAACCCATCAAAAATCATCTTGAAAAAATTAAATGGCAGATCAAAGATTGTTCCAACAGTGGCATTTGCTAGATCAAGGCTCATCAGAGTCCATGATCCCTTTCTCGGATCAAATCCATGAATAATGTGGTGAATCAGAAATCTGTACAGCATCGGAAATAAACCCTTCTGAAACTGTCCCTCATGGACATTTCCTTGATACCCCATTGTTTCTTTGAAAATCTTCAATAGATGCTTTGTATCGAAGCTGATGTGATTGTGATCATCGTCATTCAGTCTTAAACACCTTCTGATCATCCTTTCAGTGATCTGAATCTCTTGTCTGGACACGGTTGCCTCTATTCGTTTTTCATTACCGTCTTCGATTAGCTCTGCTGATCTCCAGAAATCCAAGGAGTGATTTCTGTAAATAGTTGGGCTTTCAGTGAGAGCGAAGCTGATATTTGACCGTGCCATCCATAATATCATCCGAGCCATCGGTTCATTCTCTGGTGTAACTTGTAGTAACGCGCACATATTGTGCTTTGGCTCAAAAACATACTTTGGCTCGTTATCTGCCATATCTGCAATACATAAACAAACATATTCAAAGTGAAATTAGACATAAAGTTTAATACTTTAGACAATTTCAAGTTATAAAAATGAAGAAGAAAGAAAGAAATCTTCATGAACCTGTTCTTCGACAAATTTATAACCTAAAAACATAAACAGAGTGTTAGTAGTCGAATACATAATCAAGTCACATTACAGTCTAATTGTGATCGGAAAACATAATATTTAATGCTTACCGAGTCGGAATTAGAGGCTGATAAAAATTAGGGTTTGGATTAATGTTGAATTCGATAAGTCGGTTATGTTTCTTAGTGAGGAAGGATTTGCAGTGGAAGGAGAGAGAGAAGGAAATAATGTTGAAAAATTTGCCTAAGTTCCTCTTTTATACATTTTGAAAGTGGGTTTTAAATGCTTTTTGTCATTTTGTGAATTATTAGCTGTCACCAGTAACATTATCCACTTGATATATTAAAAACATTTAATTTCATTTAAGATCATAATACCTTACTCGAAAGGTTAATATATCCAAGGTTTACTCGGTCTACTTCCACTAACAAACCTTACTCGGTCAAACTTTGCTCGGAGATTTTCATTTTGGAATGTACAAAGTTTGCCCGAATACTTTCATTTTCAAATCATGCTCGAGTAAGTAAATTAATTTAAAGTTAAGTCATTGATGATGAAAGCTTACCTGAAATACTTGATTTCATGAGAAATAAATCACAAAGCAAATAATCAAGTATAATCATCAAATAAACATTCTTACTAAGAATCAATTAAGATCCTCAAAAAGATTTCTCAAATTCAAATTAAAACTCATCTAGCATGAGCCCTAAAAATCATAATCACATTTTGTCATATTAACTAACATATTCAAACAACGTATTCATTCAAGTATGAATCTAAACAATTTCATCATACTAACTTACATATTCAATCAACGCATTCATTCAAGTATGCTTGTATACATAAATCATCAAACCTTACTCGAACTTTCATATTCAGCCTATTTTAGGCAAAATGCAACACTTTTTGACTTAAACCACTTTTCAAAGACATTTCTGAGTTATGTATCATTTCAGAACATAGTTTAAGAGCAAATGGTGCATTTAGAGATCAAATTTCAGTTATACTTCACTTCAAAACAATTTCTTTTATAAACTGAAAAGATCTCAGGAATGGGATCATATTGACTAAGTAGCTTTCTCAATACTTCACTCTCAGCATTATTATGACAACTTAGATAGGTTAACAGCAGGTAAAACTTAGCATGATTTTCATCTCTTTGGTGATATGATTAAGGTTCAATTTGAGCATAATGCAATAATGGTCAACACTGTACTCTGATGCCTCATATCTCTTCTCAAAGCTTATTTGGCTTTCCCCAGATCACCCAAATTTGACTCCAACCTCCTGTATTTGGTCAAAAATAGTTTTTGTATGACAGAACTTATTGTATTTTTGGACTTTTGATATTCAAACATGTATGGAGGTTGAACGTTGGACTTACAGTTAGCAACATGCCTTTCATTCAAGATGAGACAGATTTTGTCAACATCTTTGTAGTTCTTGTTTTAACCCTCTTGTTTGATAAAATATTTAAAACACTTATCAACTTTTGGTTGATTTATTCAATCTTCCCCTTGTTTTTGATATTTTCTCAAATTTTCTTAAAGCATGTTCTTTGTCATATAAAAAAAATGTTTCATTTTGGTTGATCAAATAACAACAGGCTCGTGTATGACTGGGTAATCACTTTTCTGCCATATCATTCAGAGAGATCTATCTTGAGACATGCAAAACAACTATGCATCTCCACATAAAGATTAGCATTATCATTATGTTTATATCACCTTAGATTTTACATCATCATGGGAAAGTAACCATACATGTTAATGACTATACTAAGGCCTTTTTAGCCTATTAATTCCATATGATCAGCTAAGTAGTCAATGTACTATCATTTCCCATTAAACACAGTTTAATATTCAGTCACCCCAATTTCTCTTCATTGTCAGGTTAATGTCTATCCTGTTTGACCCAAGGTGGTCAACAGAACCAAACATACATGTGAATATATGTCCTATCAAAGTCAGAGTTATTGACATAGTGTAACGATTCCGGCAAATCCAGGTATACCCTAGCCGGTATATACTAATTACGTGTCATTTAATATTGATTATATGAGTTATAGTACGTTTATACGAGTATATATGATTCATAGTACGAATCATACTCGATTATATAGTGAATCGTAATGGAATTACAATTAACCAATGAACGATTATTGAAACCCGAACGAATCGGGAATTACATTATAGACGAAGTATATAATGTTTAGTGATGTTTACGAAGTATTAATGCTTCGGGATAAGTGAATTATAGCACAGAAAAAGGATTTCGATTTATTAGTACGTCGGTACGATAAACGAAACCTTTAACATCAAACCAAGCAAGAGACGATCGATCAAACCGAAGAAGATGCACAATGACCGACAATATGATGTTTTAAGTCAATAAATGTCATGGTTTAAGTTTTTTAAAGTTTTTAAGTCGGTTTTATGTAAATTTTATTTTAACCCGAAAAACGACCATTTTAGGCTCGTTTTAAGCCGAATTACGAGTTTAAACGAGAAACGAACTGAACCAGATTATCCAAAACATTATCCGGATTACGGAAATCCGAATATGTGGCTTAGAATGGACTTGTGGGTCCCACCCCACCCCATATGGTGGACCGATCGGCCCACCCTCTTCACAATATCATTTCATTTTCTTTTTTTTTCAACATCAAACTCTCTCAAATCTCTCCAAACATTTCAAGTGTGCATCCAAATTCACCACTTTTAACCAAGAACACAAGGTATAACACATGTTTTAATGCTTGAATCTTGTTTCTAACTTCATGATCTTGAGAAAAGGAGGTTTCAAATGTAAAAATGGGTGAAAACCCGGGTTGAGACCGATTCTCGCATGATCAAGTGATGTATACAAGTTATACAAAGGATCTTGATCCAAGTGATGAGTTAAAAGAGTTTAGAATGAAATTTTACGGTTGAAATCTTGTAAAATGAGTTTCTATGTGAAAGACGGGTGAAAACCCGAGATGAAACCGACTCTTGCATGATCAAGAGATGTATACAAGTTATACAAGGGATCTTGGTCCAAGAAATGAGTAAAAAGAGTCGAGAACGGATTTTTACGGTTAAAACCTTTGTTTTTATATCAAAACCGACACTATGAAAGAAATGGTTTGATTGTTGGTGTAACTTGCTTGGTATAGTGTTATTGTGCTTGTAAGTGTTGTATCTAGTGGCTAGCAAAGGCTAGAAACCAAGATCTTTGCGATCTAACGCTAGAAAACACAAGATAGTTCGGTTTTCGTGTGGATCTATGATTTTGGACAGATTGTAGTGTGCTTAGAGTCGGGTCATGAAATTTCACAGAGATGATCTACACATGAAAATATGAGATCTGTGAATTTTTGGTAATTTTTGGATAAAAGATGAATATTTGGTGAATTTAATGCTCGGTTTTGGCCAAAAATGGTGAAAAATAGCTAAACTTGATGAAAAATTATGGAAAATTTAGGATAAGCTTTTTATAACATATAAAAGTCACACACAAAATTTGAGCTCAGTTGGAGAAGTCTAAGGGGGCTTTTCGGTAAAACGAGTTCTAGGGCTTTCTGGGGTAACATAGTTCCCAGAGGTTATTATTGTTCTGGGGTAACATAGTTCCCAGAGGTTATTATTGTTCTGGGGTAACATAGTTCCCAGAGGTTATTATTGTTCTGGGGTAACGTAGTCCCCAGAAGATTAATGGAAATGTTCTGGGGTAACATAGTTCCCAGCATAATTACATTATTAATAAATGGTTATTAAACTGATCTGTCAGTGTTTATTTAAATTAGTGAAACTCACCAACTATTCGTAGTTGACCCGTTTTCTTTACATGTTTTCTAGGTATGCCCAAGTTGGAATGATTGATATGTGCTTAATGATCTGTGCTACTTGTTGGAAGCTTGCTGATCTATATTTTGTAATGAACATATTAATGCCTTATCGGTAAAACATGTGTGTAACACCTAGACAGTAACGAAACTCGCAACAATGTAATATGATATAAATTAATGTAGTGGTGTTTTCTTTATAAGCAATGCTGTTGATATCATATGTGTCTGTTGCATCCCGTTTACGTTTCCGCTGCGGTTACGGGGTGTTACACATAGTTTTAAGTGAAGAAATAAGAAACAAGTTATAATTGCCCAAAATGCATTCAGTTTTTCAGGTTAATGGATATCCTTTGAATCTATAGAGATTTAAGGACCAAACATACACAAGTGCATGTCGTTCCAACTGTGCAAATGACATAATTTTCAGCAAAGATAACTACTTGAGACTTTTCCTTTTAAAAAATCCTTCTTGTAAGCTTCTTAAAAGCTTGAACTGAATAATCTTATCATATCTCTACACCATTAATCAACTTGCTCATGTTTTGACCAAAATATTGTATTTATGCAAAATTCATTATAAATTTCATTGAATCACTTAATTTTGACATAAAACACATTTTGACACAAACAGTTGCTTCACATACTCAAATCTTAATCATTCTTTCATCATCAAGAAGAACAGACTGTACTCACATTCAATGTCTATTCTATCTTAACAACTTCAGAAGATCAGATTAAGAACATATTCAAGTAACCATAAACATGTGATTACTCATGACATTATATAAGCAATTAATCTCACCTAAACAGATCACACTACTTATCATAACATCAGATCAGTTAACATGATAGTCAAGAATTATCATCAATTTCAAACAAATTGCACAAATAGTTACTTAACCACCTATCAGTTAACTTCAAAACAGTGACATAATCAAAACATATTCAATCAACATTTAGTTGAAACATATTCAATATGTGTAATGTCTAAGAAAATAATCAGTTATCACAGAGAGACACACATAGAAACAGTTAAGTCACATAGCATAGAACATACTCAGTAACATATTTAGCAACATATTCAGCAACATATTCAGCAATATATTCAACATGTGTGATCTCTTCTAAAATATTCAAGTAGCACATAGAGGTACACAACCAATCACACATCCTTAATCAGATTTCATCAGAGTTGATCATCCCCAGGGCTTTCAAAAGAAAGTTGAACCTAGTTCTATCAAGTGGTTTGGTGAATAGGTCAGCTAGATTATCACTTGTATCAACTCTTTGCATTTCAATCAAACCTTTTTTACTGCAATCTCTGATGAAGTGATGTCTGATTTCAATGTGCTTAGTCTTAGAATGTTGCACAGGATTCTTAACAGTAAAATATGCAGCAGTATTATCAATCAGAATAGGGGTGTTTAGAAAATTCAAACCATAGTCCAGCATCTGATTCTGAATCTAGAGAACTTGTGCACAGCAGGCAGATGCAGCAACATATTCAGCTTCTGTAGTGGAGATTGACACTGTGGTCTGTTTCTTGCATTGCCATGACACTAGCCTTTCACCCAAAAACTGGCATCCCCCTGATGTTGACTTTCTACTCATATTGCATCCATCATAATCACTGTCTGTATATGCAATCAGATCAAAGGATTGGTTCTTTGGATACCAAATCCCTAAGTCTGGTCTTCCCTTCAAATATCTGAATATTCTTTTCACAGCATTCATGTGGGAGACTTTTGGATTTGATTGGAACCTAGCACATACACAAACAGCAAACATGATGTCTGGTCTTGTTGCAGTCAGATACATCAGAGATCCAATCTTGGCTCTGTATTCATGTTCATCAACTGACTCCACATTTTCATCAGCTATCATCTTTTCTTTGGTGTCCATTGGAGTTGAGGCAGCCTTGTAATCATGACAGTTGAACTTATTCAAAATGTCCTGCACATACTTAGCTTGGTGAATGAAGATTCCTTCATCCTTTTGTTGAACTTGCAGTCCCAGAAAGAAATTCATTTCACCCATGGAACTCATGTTGTACTTGGTCTTCATCACCTCTTCAAACTCCAAACACATATTTTCATTTGTAGATCCAAAGATGATATCATCAACATAGACTTGTACTAGTAACAAATCTGATCCCTTTCTTTTGTAGAAGAGTGTCTTGTCAATGGCTCCCCTAGTGAAACCATTTTCAAGAAGATGAGTTGATAACTCATCATACCATGCTCTAGGAGCCTGATGCAATCCATAAAGGGCTTTGTTTAACTTATACACCCTGTTTGGATACAAAGGATCCTCAAAACCTGGTGGTTGAGCCACATACACTTCTTCATCAATCTTTCCATTAAGGAATGCAGATTTAACATCAAGCTGGAATACTCTTATGTTCTTTGAGGCAGCATATGCAAGGAAAATTCTTATGGCTTCCAGTCTTGCAACTGGTGCAAACACTTCCTCAAAGTCTATCCCTTCCTTTTGAAGACATCCCAGTGCTACAAGTCTAGCTTTGTTCTTAATCACCAAACCCCTTTCATCCCTTTTGTTTCTGAACACCCATTTGGTTCCAATTGCATATCTGTCATGTGGCTTGTCTACAAGATCCCATACATGTAAATCTCTAAACTGGGCCAATTCCTCTTGCATTGCCTCTACCCAACTATTATCTTTTAAAGCTTGAGCAATATTCTTTGGTTCTAATTGGGATAGAAAGCAAGAGTACAGACAGATGTTTGCTATCTCAGAATGACTTCTTGTTACTCTTTCATGCAAGTCACTAATGATATTTTCAGCAGGATGATTCTTTTCAACAGTAGGAGTTTGTATTATCATATTTGTAGACAAATTTGTGTCAAGATTTGTTTCAATGATTTCAGGTTCTTCAATGATCAAATCAGCTTCTGCATCATAAAACTCTGGTGCTTCATCATAGGTTTGTCCTGAAGTAGATGCACCATTGTTTCCCAGATTCAAACTTTGAAACAAGTCTTGAAATCTTGTTGTGGAAGCGTTCTCAACTTCATTTGATTGGTTGCTTGTGTCACTCCCATTCTGAACATGATCATTTTGTTCATAAGGACTATCTTGACTTGTCATTTCCTGATCTTGCTCAATGTCATTGTTTGAGGAGCTTTTCACCAAAGTATATTCCTTTTCTTTCCTAGCAACCTTTTTCCACAATTCTTCCAAGTCCAGTTCTTTCTTCTTATTTTCTTCAAGTACACTGGTCTTGTAGAATGTATCATCAAAGTCTTCAGAATAAATCTTGAATGACTTTATTAACTTTTCATGATCAAACAGCCATGTTGCACCACTGACTGTGTTGAATTGATTCTCATTAAAAATAATGTCGGATGACTCTATCACACTCATGTGATCTTTCACATAAACTCTGTATGCCTTTGAGTGAGTAGAATATCCAACAAAGAAACAATCTAGTGACTTAGTTTGAAACTTGTTCAAATAGTCTCTAGTGTTCAAAAAAAAAATTTGCAGCCAAAGGGCTTGAAGAACTTGATGTAAGGCTTTCTATTGTTGAAAATCTCAGAAGGAGTTTTATCATGCCTTTTGTTCACAGGCACTCTGTTCTGAACATAACAAGCAGTGTTGATTGCTTCAGCCCAGAATGTGACAGGTAAGTTAGCATCAGCCAACATGGTTCTTGCAGCTTCTATTAGTGTTCTGTTTCTCCTTTCTGCAACACCATTTTGTTCAAGAGTTCTTGGAGCTGAAAATTGTTGCATTATTCTTTTCAGAGCACAAAATTCTTCCGTAACTCCATTCTTGAACTCAGTGCCATTGTCACTTCTCATCATCTTCACTTTCTTATTCAGTTTATTTTCAATCATTGTAACACAACCCTTAATCAACTCAGCAGTCTCATCTTTGGTACTTAGGAAATAAACCCAAGTATATCTTGAATAGTCATCAATGATCACCAAACAGTATCTCTTCTTTCCAATACTTGGTACACTCACAGGACCAAAAAGATCCATGTGAAGTAACTCAAGTGGTTGATCAATTGAATTGATGAGCTTTGTCTTATGAGAAGACTTGTGTTGTTTTCCCTTCTGACATGAGTCACAATGATCATCTAACTTAAATTCCCTTGTAGGTAAACCAATCACATGTTCACCCTTGACCAGTCTATTCATGTTCTTTAAGTTTACATGACACAGTTTCCTATGCCACAATTTTGACTCATTTTCAGTGGCTTTGGAAACAAAACATGCACCACCTCTTGAAATAGCTTCTTTCATATTCAACTCATACAAGTTGCCATTTCTTGGTGCCATCATCATAATCATTTCAGGTGGGATCACAAACTCAGGTTTTAAGATGAAACAATGAGAATCATCAAAACTGACTTTGTAACCCTTATCACACATTTGAGATATACTCAACAAATTGTATTGTAGTCCCTCAACATGAAAGACATTGTCAAAAGACACCTTCCCATTTGTCAATATCCCTTTACCCACAATCTTTCCACCATTTTCATCACTCCCAAAAGCAATAGGACCTTCATATTTCTCTTCATAGTTCACAAGTGACCTCTTGTCACAAGTCATGTGCCTAGAACAACCACTGTCCATATACCATATATCATTCAATGGAGTGGCATGTTCCTGCACAAAGAGAAATTTGATTAGTTCAGTGATGAGATGCAAGCTTCATCAACTTGCAACTTATCAGTGTCAATTTCAGTGGCAGCTTGGGAAGTGAGTGTTGAAGGTTCAAGATCTTCATGAGTGATTTCCAAGTTGTCTGAATGGTCAGTTTCATAACCACACTCTCTTGGTGTTTTAACAAGTGAAGCTGAATTGTTAAGCTCAACTAAGTCAGTCATCTTCTCTTGTGAGACATAGTCCTTAGTTTATGAGAAGTCTCTTACATCAGTCACAGCTTCAATTTTAGCTTCAGTTCTTGGTTTCCATGTGAAACCTTGTGTTTCAAATCCATGTTTTAACAAGAACTTTTCATCACCAGTGAGTACAGCTTGTTTCTTTCTTTGATATACAGTTTTTCTTCTTGATTTCTCACTGCCTGATGATTCTTGTGACTCATCAGACTTGACTGAATGAGTATTTTTGGTAAATTTCAATGACTGGTTCTCCATTATCACCTGCTTTTGCTTCTGAGGTGATTTACTTCTTCTCACATTCTCAGTCATTTGCTTCTTCTTCTTTGTCTCAGCCTTCACTTCAACTCTTGTCTCTATGCTATTCACATTTCCCTTTCCCAAATACATGGCATACTTCTCTTTGTACAAAACAAAGTCTTGACCAAACTTTGTTCCATTTGGGACATGAAATGGCTGAAACTTGAGTCTCTCATTACATGAATCAGTATGGTGTCCATATTCATCACACTTTCTACACCACACCTTTCTTTTGAACATCTCATGTTCTTTGGTCTCCTGAATCTTTCACTTGGTTTGGGCTCTTTTATACCAATTGTCTTTTTGTTTTTTAGATTGTCAAAATCAATTGAGAATGGAACAAACTCAGCCATTCTGATGTCACTTCTTTCCACATTCCCTTTAACAAAGACAACCTTTTTCAAATTCAGTGGTTGATCATCTTCATTCTCTCTATATCTTGACTTCCTTCTTTCATATTCCTCAACGGTTTCTACCTCACCCACATCAAAGTCTTCAACACTTGAAAAGATAGGATAAATAGGAGTAATATATTCTATATCCATTTCTTCCTTATTTACCTTCTTTTTCTTGTTCTTTTCTAATTTTTCCAAAAACTTTTGCTTGGAGGTCTGACAGCATTGTAACACACATTCTTCTTTTCACCAATGTCAAAAGAAACATGTTCTCTTTTCATTTGCTCATTCATTCTTTTCATTTTATGTGTAACTGGAGGATACTTTGGAAGTTGATCAACAGATTCAGGCTTTCTATTTTTTCTTCCCCTTTGTGATGCTTTTAATTCTTCTTCAGTGATTTGATCACTTAAATCACTCAGATCATCTTGATCCAACTCATCTGAATCAAAGTCATCTTCAGAGACTTGAACTCCAATTGACTTTTCCTCTTTCAGTTCTTTCTTCATAACAAATTCACCATCTTCACTCACCTCAACATTCTTGTACAAATCTGCAACATCTTCTTTGTCTTGAAACACATCTTTGAATTGTTGTAGATAAGCACTTCTCTTCTCTTTGTCAACTTTAGGCATAAAGTTGTTGTTGAATGGTGGTGGAACAGCCTTGTACTTTTCATCTTCTCTTACTTTATTTAGAATTCCACATATGTTTCCAGTTGAAACTAAGTTCTTTAGGAATTCATTTTCAGTTTGCAGCTTTGTATTCAGCACCTTTTCATCAATCACCATCTTCTTCAACCCACTAATTTCTGTTGTGAATCTTGTCTGAGCTCTATAGCTATTCATACAATCCTCTTCCAAACTTTTCATTCTTTCCTCACTAACAATCTCACTTGCCTCATAAGCATTGATAATGCTTTGCTTCTTAAAACACTCACTTTCCAGCTTACCAACCTTTTCTTTTAATTCATTGACAAGTTTAGGTAAATCAGCATTAGGATCAGAATGTACCTTAGATGAAGATGCAGAGTCTATGGCCATGAATGCCACATTAGCTCTTCTGATATCATCTGCTATATCTTCCTCATGGTTACTCCAGTCAAAGCTTCCCTCATGCTGAGTAGTTACTGCCACATTGCCTTGATTTCTTGGTTGATTTTGGTTTGCTGGAATGTTGTTAGTTGCAGGGTTTTGAACAGCTTGATTCTGATTGTTGTTCATTTGATATACTTGATTCTGATTCATACCCTGCTGGTTGTTCATCTGAGACTGATAGTGGTTGTTAAAATTGGGATTGAAGTTGTTGTTTGGATGGAAGTTGTTGTTGTTGGGATTGAAGCCTTGGTTATTGTTGAAGTTCTGCTGGTTGTTGTTTCTATGCACATTCTGCTGGTATTGTTGTTGGTTTCTAGGCTGTTGGAACTGATTGACTTGAAAGTTCCTTGGCATATTGCACTCTCTTGCAAAGTATCCAGGCTATTGACAGTTGTAGCAGATAGCCTTGGACTTGTCAAATCCTATTCTCTCATTTGGACCAGAAACTAGTGATCTACCAGTTCTATTGTACAGTCTCTTGCTTCTTAATGCCAACATTGCAGCTTGCCATTTGAGATCCATGTCTTCAAGGTCATCAGCATCTATTTGTTCCAAATCATCCTGCACTACACTTGTGTGAATCAAGTTTTTGGCCACAAATGCATTGTAGGATTCAGTAAACATAGACATTAGGGCTTGTGCATCACTCCCTTGAACATGCCCTGCACCAGCACTTTGAGCATTTCCATTTCCCACAGAGGCTGAATCATCATCAATCAATTGAACATTAAACCTCTGTTGACCACCTTGACTGCTTGAACCACCTCCAATGAATGACCTAGGAGTCTCATTGTTGTGATCACTTGGTTCTTCAATGATGGGAATTTGTTGTTGATTCTTTGTTGTAAGATTCCCCATTGGAGCAATTAAAGCATTTGACACATTGAAACTTGGTTTATCTTCCTTGATCATTTCATTCTCATTCATTTCAAGTTCAGCAGCTTGAAGAAAACATACTACATCATCCAATTTCAATTCATTGAAATTTTGCTTTTGGAGGATGAATTTGCAAGCAGTATACCATTCTTTTGGCATTGAGTTGAGCAACTTTGTATTCAAATCAAAGTCAGTCATTACATAATCAGTTGTTCTCAACTCATTCACAATACTCAGAAAACGTTCTAGTATTGACTTCAACCTTTCACCATCTCTATACTTGAATCTTTCTAACTATTGCTTCAGTCTTTGCTTCTTAATGTTCTTCAATTCAGTGTTCCCTTCATACATCTCAAGGATTTCATCATACATTGCCTTAGCACTTTGATGATGTGCAACCTTTGTGAGGATTTCCCAAGACAGACCAAGTTTGAGCATAGCCAATGCTCTGTCATCAACTTTTCTCATTCTCTCTCTAACAGCAGCAATATCATTTGCATTAGCACCTTCTTCAACAGCAGCTTGTGGACCATTCTTGATAGAATTCCACATATCCACATCATTATAACAAACAGCAGCCTCAAAAAGCACTTTCCACTTGGTAAAGTTCTCCTGACCATACAATCTAGGTATCTTATTAGTAGACACCTCTTGTTCCTCATATCCAGACATTTTCTTAAAATAAAAGTTAAGTTCTTATCAAAAATAGATTAAAATAATCAGATCTGAGAATAAATTCTTAGATCTGAGGTGTCTGATATGAATAGAACAAGATTCAACAATAAAAATCAAAGCTTTAAGTGAAATAAGGAAAAGAAAACACCTAAAACTTGTAGATCTGGAAGAAAAATGAAGAACAGAGCTTCTGACGTCACAAATCAATCGAACAGTGCTCTGCTTACGTCATTCTTCTTCAAAACTTAATCAGCAACAATCTTTCTAAAAATAGCAGCAACAAGCTCTGATACCACTTGTCAGGTCCCAAGTTGTGATGTTCGATTCGAATCGGATCTTCAATCAATCATGTCATAACTCACACAAAATTAATCGTGTTGACAAGCGAGTTAATGACGGGTTACTATGTTTAGAAAGATGATCGTTTGTTAAAGGCGGAATCAATAACAAACATACGGTTGCAATGAATATTCAATGACAGAAGACACACATCGGATTCACTCAAAAGATTTCCATTTATATAATGTTAATCATACAAAAGGATAATCGATTAGGGTTTAGAAGGAATCCTAGGACAGCCGTCACACACAAAATATTCTCTCAATTAATGTGTCGGTCTTATCCGTATTTTTCGTCTCTCTTCCTTCTTTTTCCGTCGTTTGGTGGCGTGCCCTAATTATTCTATTTATAAGCCTGCCAACCTAAGACAGCTGTCATTCCTTCTAGAAACCCTATCCGATAGTACATATTCAAAAATATACTAAGTGTAAAACAAGTCTTCCGGGTAGGCTTTTCATTAAACTTCAGTCTCCGAGTACGCAGTATACTCGGCCTTCCTTCAGACTTGGTAAACATAGAAGTGTACTCGGAATCAGTTTCCGGGTAGACTTTACTTAAAGAATATTTTACCAAGTAAAATATTCACCGAGTAGACTTCAATCTTCTTGGACTTATCAAACTTTGCTCGACAAATCCTTACGAGCAACCTTGTTCTTCTATGATCCTGTTCGGCTCATTGTCAGTTGAACAACTTATTGATAAGGCGTACTCGGGAGTACATACCTTACTTGAGCAGAACCTTACTCGAGATAACTTAAAGATATTCTATTAACTCATCAAGTATACTCGGACCATAGTTATTAAAGAATACCTTGCCCGGTCTTCCAATTACTTGGCTTCTTGGACTTGGTGACCATACCTTACTCGGAAGAGTAAAATACTTGGTCTTGAAGAACAACCCTGCTTGACAAAGTGAACCTTACTCGGATATGCCAAATCAATGAACCTTACTCGGAAATCACTAAAAAACATACCTTGCTCGGATATCCACTTAAGAAGACTATTTGAAGTAAACCTTGCTCGGAAGGCAAAATCTCGTACTCGGCTAAGTAAAAGCTTACTCGAAGGTCCAAGGTGTGCTCGGATTCAATACTTAGCAGTATCTGAGGAGGTTGAGAAGATTCCAATCTTCCAAATTCTTCGTTTAGGTCAAATCTCCTCATTTGGGTCAAATTCTTGACCCAACACCCTATAACATTTTGTGCTTTTTTGTTTTTTATAATTTAAAATAAATAAAATATTAAATGTAATTCAAATTTCGTTAAATAAAAAATATAACATAACTGAAAACCAAAAAATAAAATACGACAATTCAAACAAAAAAAAATAATACGAAAATTTAAACTAAATGATCATTCGGCCAATTATATTGCTCAATGATGATGTTTTCGTGTCTTCATCTTCGGTTTGCTCGATGAGATCTTTGAAAAATTGTATAGTACTATCATTTGAAAAAAATGTCGTAATCAAAATCGTTTGTCGTTATGAGATTCCGATATCATCATTTGAGATATTAGTCATTGAAGGTTCAGTGAATAAAAGTGGTGGAAGTTTGAGTAACTAAAAATGATTGATGATTTAAGTAAATAAAATGGTGAAGAGTTAGTGATATTTATATGTAACTAGTAAGTGTACCCGCGCGTTGCGGTGGGGACACAACACGGATTTAGTCGGTATGAGCTCGGTTTGGGGCGAAGATGCTACATGAATTTGATGGCATCGGTATGGTTCATGACTATATCATAGTTCTCTATAGGTCAATGCAAAAGATCTTAGTAGAGGTTGAGTAAAAACAAGGCAAATGAGACAAAGAGTGAGAAATGATTAAGGTCAACATATGACAATTTGCAAGACGGTACCCGGTTATGTTAACTTTTCAATCATATTGTGATATACTGTAGAGTAATATGTTAGTTTCGTTATTAGTTTATTTATTTTATTGTTTTATTTAACTAAAGTTTTCGAGTTAACAATAATAATATTTAAAACATTTACATTAATAATACTAATACTAATAATTACAATGAAAATAATTATATAAATATTGTAAGTCGTAAATAATCAAAACACGATTAATAACAATTTTAACCAACAAAAACAACGTACATACACGTAACTAACAACATACACTTAACTAAGTATTACAAACAAATTGAAAACAAAAGAAAATCAAATTATTCATTAATATGAAATAATTTAATTAATATTCAAATAATGCATTCCCATATATTTATGTTATTCCGAAACTTTTTACCACTATTGATTATCTAATCAGTTTTAACCATCAAAGGACAAGTATTGCAACAAATTCTACATTTCCACTATACCAAAGAAGTGAAAGCTGGAAAAAAAAAGTCAACTATGACAGGTTGTTTCTAAGAAAAATATATTAATAATGCTTAGTACTATAAGAAAAGATAATGGTGTATTTTGATACCCTCTTTTTTTAAAGCAACCCATTTCAACCTACTATATTGGCTATAACATGTTTAACCTTGAGTTAATTTGATACCTTTTTAAGACGGTCGCTTGTTGTGAAGGGACACTACGGGAATTTGGTTTGTATAGCACGTCGATCTGAGTATTATTTAAAATGGCAAGAGATTAGAGAACTAAAAAGTCCTTGTATAGAGTCCACCTAGCGACGGGTAAACTTGATTTTGAAAAAAGTTCATATTAGAACATGATAAATAAACACGTGTAAATTGATTTTTATAATTTATATTAATTTATTAGTTTGTGTTAAAAATTTTCAAATGTTAAAAGAGTAAGCAAGCCTGCGCGTTGCGTAAGGTAACTAAAAGAACCATAAGCACTAATATCTCTAAAAAATAGTCACAGTAGTTTGTACGACGCATAACTGTATGTGTAATATGTTAATTCCATCCGTTATTTGTAAATTACATGCATTCAAACCCCCTAGTAGAATCTGTGTGTTCAAGAGAGGCATGGTATAGATTTGATTTATTATGGTATCAACATTCGCTATATCCAAAAGTTATCATGATACAGAAAACGAGAAATCTATATAAAGAATCTAACATTAGCAGAGAGCACGCGCTTCGCAGCGGGTGTGAAATATGACATTTTTCTTTAATAAATGTGAGGTAACGTTTGACCAATAAAGTCAAACCTTATACGTTCGAAGTAGTTTGTTTGACTTTGAAAGTCGAAAGTGCACATTCATTTGGTCCCTGTTGCATATTGCATTTGGTCCTTGGTTTTTGAATTTGTAACACTCAGAAAATAATGTATTATAATGTATTGTAGACAGATTCTGAGTATTTTAAGAACATAACAGATGAATTTTTGAAATGAGTCAATGGTTACATAGGACATTCTTTTATATTTTTGGAAGTATTTATATTCTATCTATTTATATCATCAGCCTGTGTTTTAAACCTAACTAAACATTTTGTTCCAACAATTTCTCAATCACTATTTTTTACAACGCATCAAACGACAACATTTCCTGGATGATGATTAGCACGAAAGAATTGTTTAAAATTTCAATATCTGCAAATTGTAAAACTCATGATATATCAGTCATCACTAATTTCTTGAAAAACCTCATTATATGTAACTTAATTATATATAATTTTAGAAATAGAAAAAAAGGACATCTTGCATTAAAGCAAGACATGAAACTTGATGAAATTCAATTAGCATGCAACAACAAAATCAAGACAGTCAAGTGGAATGAAGATAATGCAGCCATAAAGGCAACATGGTAACTCACTACAGTTTTACAATATTCACAACTGAGTTAACTCTACGGGCTTCAAAGTTCACCAATTTCTCTTTACTACATATCACCAACTTTCTTTAACCACCATCACAAAACATAAATACATTCCAAAGTCCAAACAAGTAACAATTAGATTAATAAACTCGCACTTTCTTTGAAGGCATGCTATTGGAAGAGATCCATACAATTATCAAGATTGACGTTTTCCGAACCTGAACGCACCGCACGTCCTTTGAAGGCACATTATTGGTAAGTCGTATATCAATACCACCATCAAGATTGACTTTTTCCCAACGGATGTTAACTTTGTTACTTAACCCGTTGTATTGAATGATGTTTGTAGTAGCAGCGTATGTAGAAACCATTTTCTCATAATCTTGAACGTGTTTTCTGTCATTTATAGATGGCTGCCCACAATATTGATATGCGTTTGCAATTTCTCTAAGCCGTTGGAACATAATATTCTTATCTGGGCTGATGTCATCAAGTAATGCCTACATAAACATATGAAATTTCATTTCTTTATTGGGATACAAATTTCAAGGGTTAACTAAGCTTAAATATGAGGACTTTCAGATTTTACCTCAAAATAAATCGAAAAATCAACACTAAACCGATAACCACAACCTTTACTGAAATTAACCCACAAAACCATGTGAGTCGGTATTGATTTAACCGTTTCCCTACAAATGTTAATAGAAAAGAACATTGGATGTTAAAAAAAAAAGGTTGAGGTCGATAAGTTTAATATTTAAGGGTTTGGATGTCATAATTGAATAAATTAACCCATAATAGCCTTTTGAGCAAAATGGTTGCTGGTTTAGGACTGCAGTTGTCAGCTCCGATCTGTGAATGGACTTTAAACAAAATTAATTTATAAATTGAAAGTAGGTTGCATGCAGTAGCTTATATGAAACTGCATAAAACTTGAATATTAATTTATAGTTTATTATAATAATATTGCTATATATCTTTTTTAACCATCATCCTCTTATCACTCACATTAGGCGATAGACCTGCAACAAACCAATGACCTTCAACTGGATATTACTCACATTGTCAAATTTAATATCACTCTGTACTTAAGGATTTCTAGTGCTACTCTAGTAATGGTCCTCTGGTTCGCCCGCACATAGAATTACTTAAATAAACTCTAGATGAAGTAAGTTTACCAAATCTTGATTTGCCTCTGGATCAAGATATACACAACATGTGTCACAAAATTCACTTATCAATGAATTCACTAAAGTTATGATTCCCAATCAAACATATCAAAAGCTTCACCGAAAAGAAAAAGGGTTAACTGGGTCAAAAAACTTGATTATTTACTAAAATCATATAACTTCTACCATTATATTTGAAAACCTAATAACAAACACCCAACAATCAATGGGCCGTATTCTGCTTGACCCGTTTAATAACAGGAATAGTATATCATGTAGGGTTTATCTAGTTCGATTAAAACCGTGAAACCATTCAAATCGTATCAGTTTGGTTTGACGGTCGGTTTTTTATCGGCTTTCGGTTACATCAATGTTTCAACTATAGTTTTAGTTGGCATTAGTTTCGATCAATTATATTATCATTACACCAATTCCTCATGACTCTAATCAAAGTCCACACTTTACTCAAAATTACTAACAAAGCATAATCAATATCATTATTTTGAAAGACAATTAGCATGATCAAAACACCCTCAGGTAAAATAAAATCAGTACCAAAACGAGATGAACTGGAAAAATATGTACCATAACCCACATTGTTATGACCCAACACTATATTTCTAATGACATCAAAGCAATACAAAAAATGCCAGAAAACGAGACTCATACAAAACACCAAAGATGCTCATATACAAAACGTCGAATACAACACAAACAAAGAATGACATTTGACAAATATAAAATAATTATCCAATTTTCTTGGTCAAGAAAGACGAAAGTGCCCTTCTGAACATTAACATAAAGAGTTAATGTGTAGGCATTCCTTACTCTTCTGAAAAAAATGAAGCAATTTATGATGGTTCTTTATTGGGGTGTTTTTACATACTGAAAGCAATTTAACTGAACCAGGCCCCGTTTAAGGTAAACAGGTTTGTGACCCAAAATATAAAATATATAGGGAAAAAAAACAAAACCGTTTAACTGTATGCGGCTGAAAAGAAGGTTGATAATATTGTCTGCTAAAACTTGTGTCAGTAATAAGACGATGATGTTTAGCACTACTATAACTAATGAAAGACAATATTTGAAAGAAGCAAAACTTACATGTATGCGCTTTAGCGGACTTCTTCAATCTGTTGATTTCCTTAACACGAATCAATCAACTGTCGTGTGCAAAACAAAGAAAGATTATTAGGCAAAATTCACACAGGATTTTAAACAAACATGTGGTGTGAAAACATAATGATCTTGATACCCATAGCAAACATACAATACGAATTAAATAGCAGCAATGAACTGGTTTGATTAATTCCACAAAATGCACAAAAAAATAGATATCTCAGTATATGTAGGATTGGGTTCTCAGACGCACACACCTGCTTTTTGCAATCGTGAGTGGCTGTAGCAATTGCAACCTATCATCGACCACTTTAAAAGACAGAAGATAAGAACTGTCAAACATTGATTAAATGGATTTTGAAACAGATCACCATCGAATTGAAGCAAATCTTTATTGCATGTTTTGATTGGAGACCCATGGGTTTCGAGATTGATAACCCTAACTGATCAATTGAAGCATTCAATAAATGGTTGCAATCAATTAAGCGTTCCAATCATACAACGGTTTTGATTGACTGATTGAGCAATCAATAACGAAGCCGGATATTCGTTTGTCGGTAAACATCTTTAACACTCGTCGGAGAATTAATGGGAATCGGGCATTGCTTGGACGGCCGGACGTGGATAATAAATTCTGCGGCGTCTCAGAGAGAGAAACAAGGGAGACCATACGTATTATAATGTAATATATATACATATATTAAAATGTAATATAGATAATAAAATAATTAATTACACATTCATATATTTTTCATGGCAAATGCTTTTCATAAATTGTAATTTGGCAATCTATCCATATGAGTCGGGTGAGTTTTCTTTGTGGTTTGAAACCCATGAAGTTTACCCTTGCATGTGCCCCTTCCCCTCTAATGCACTTTTTAATGCCTTGTTTAAATAAGATTATGCTACCTTTGTTAATAAAAAAGAGAAAATTAGCAACCACTGAAAACAAATTTGCGAAGGTTTTACCGTTGTAAAATTTGGGCGGGTCAGTCTGAGCCCTTCCGTTAGATTTTTCCGTTAACCTCCGTTAAGTTGGAGGGTGTTTTAGACTTTTTACAAATATACAATTAGGTGATATATCTGAGCCATTCTGTTTAGTATCTTTTTCTTGAGCTTGGAAAACCAGTTTGCCGGGAAAAATGACAGTCCTCCACTGGGTATTCTCCACATTCTTCCTCCGCATTCTTCCTCCACCTATCATTCTTTCCACCTTCTCATCTTTCCTTAATCTAATCAACATCATATTATATATATATATATATATATATATATATATACATCTTCACCGTATTCCTCCGCACACTTCACCATCTTCACCGATCACCATCGCCACTGCCGCACCTCCATCCTCCGGCTCTCGTCCGATCAGCACCGCCACCGCCGCACCTCCACTCCCGTCCGATCACCTCCGCCACCGCCGCACTTCCATCCCATCCGATCACCACCACTACTGTCCGATCACCCGTCGAACCACTCCCGTCCGATCAAAATGGTTTTGACGTTCAATGTCAACTTCAATTGGGCTCTCTTTGGAGTCCCGATTGAAGTTAATCTTTGAACCCGAATCTGAATCCGAATTCGAAGAATTTTCGTTCGTTTGTTGGTTATGTTCGCAGGCGAAGCCCAAATCGCGTTACGACGGAAGTGGAATCTCGACCCACTTCTCCTTTCGTAGTGTTCGGGTTCGACTCGTTATATGCAAAATCCCGAAGTTTATAATTCGGGTGTTTTGTTATATGTATATATGTATTTGGTTGTGTATTTTGTTTGTGTTATATATATAACAGAAATGTTTATCTTCATTAGGAATGGCAACGGGGCGGGTTTGGGGCGGGTTTTGCTTAACCCGAACCCGAACCCGAAACCGAAACCAAAAACCATCCCCGTACCCGCCCCATTACCCGTCGGGTTTAAATCGGGGATTCCCCGTTTGGTTTTTTGTACCCCCCCGACCCGCCCCGTCCCCGAACCCGAAAACCCGAAACCGATCCGACCCGACCCGAAATTGGTTCATCACATAACTGAACATTTATCGAAATAAACTTCTGCATCACACACATGAAAGCTGAAACAATGTGTTACAAAGGAAATAAAACCAAGTCTACATGGCCGAAAAATCATGCCAAATACACAAACTACAAACTTGCGACCAAATCTAAATACCAAATCAAACCAAATCATCCAAAGTCGTCGTGCCACTTTCTTTAGTACCTACCTACATTAAGAATATTTATCAATAAATCAACCAAGTTAAAAGAATAAAGGCTATGTTACAAAAATAGTAAATTTTATAAATATTATTACCTCTTCCACATCCATTTCATATTCAATGGTGCGGCAATATGCCTCGGTCTCTTCCGAACAAGTTTCTATATTTAATAGTAATAACATAAACATATATTCATGATTATGAAGATAAATAACATGAGTAATAATGTAATATTCAATATAGCGTTACCTCGAATCTCATTCAACAATCAACTTTGACCACACATTAAAGCCTCCAAAGTTTTTGGGTGAAGTCGACTTCGGTGAGAACTTATTAATCTTCCACTTGTACTGAACGCAGATTCAGAGGCAAAGGTGGAAACTGGAATTGCCAATACATCTTTTGCCATCCTTTGAAGTGTCGGATACTTACCTCCATTTGTCTTCCACCAAAGCAATAATTAACAACCTAACGAAACACGAAAATCATCAGAGCTAAAAAAATTATTCAATGCAGCAGCTAATTAGCTAACCGAAATCAATAACTTCAATACGACTTACGTGTTACATATAATTCAATCGGAACTCATGTCAGAGTTAATCAAGTTAACCTAAATCGCCATCTCATTCATCAACAAGCCATCGATCACATACTTACAAACACTATCCAGCTCCAATCCAAACTCATCTCAATAGCCACAACACGCAAACTGCCAAACTGTCTAATTTGACTACACGTACTCACCGAATACAATCAACAGTCAACTACAGTCTAATTATTCAATGCAGGAGCAGTTAAATAGCTAGCTAGCAGAAATCAATAAGTTCAATACGATTTACATTAAAACATGCAATTCGATCGGAATAAATTCGTTAATATTTACGTTAACATAAGTTGGAGTGAAAACAGGTGAAATAATAATAATAATAATAATAATAATAATAATAATAATAATAATAAGAGAATTAGGGATCTTACAGGTGGTAGGATGAGAAAGCGGTGGAATGAAACAGAGACCGAGAGGCCATAGAGTAAGAATATGAATATAATTGAGGATAATATTAATATTAATATAGTCTATTATCATGGAAAGAGGAAACCCCTAAAACAAATTAGATTCCCCAAATCAATTATCATGTCAATCATCAATCGCAAAGAGAACGGTGTATCATACGATATGCAACAACAACAAAATTAGGTCAATTTCAAATGAAAAACCCTAAAAAAGGAGAAAACATACTTCGGTGTGTGTGTGATAGTGGGGAAGAAAAGAATGGTGTGTGTGTGTGATTAAAGAGTGAGATTACATACTTCGGCTGGGATCAAAACGAGGAGGAGGAGGGTGGTCCGGTGGTGCAGACGGCGATTGAGTGGATGGTGATGGTGGTGCAGACGGCGATTGAGTGAATCGGGGGCGGACTGGCGGTGGCGGAGTCTGGATGAGTGCCTGAGTGGATGTCTGGATGTAGGTTTAGGTTTTTAATATATATATATATATATTATTTATATTTATATTTATATATTATATCGGGGCGGGTCGGGGCGGGGGTACCTGAACCCAAACCCGAACCCGAACCCGAAACAATCCCCGAAACAATCTCCGAAACCCGACCCGAAACCGAAAAAACAAAACCCGACCCGACCCGAAATAAGCCGGTTTTCGGGTTTCCCCGTCGGATTCGGGGATTTTTGTCATCCCTAATCTTCATTGTGTTCGGTTTCGGGTTTGGGTGCGTTTGGTTGTCTTCGGGTTCGGGTTCGGTTTGTTTTGTTGTTTTCGGGGTCGGTTCGGGTGAAAAGTTTACAAAAAATGAAATATATCGGTTCGATTGGTTGTTTTCGGGTTCGGTTCGGGTGAAAAGTTTACAAAAAAATGAAATATATTGGTTCGTTTGGTTGTTTTCGGGGTCGGTTTAGGTGAAAAGTTTACAAAAAAAATGAAATATATCGGTTCGTGTGGTTGTTTTCGGGTTCGGTTCGGTTCGGGTGAAAAGTTTACAAAAAAATGAAATATATCGGTTCGTTTGGTTATTTTCGGGTTCGGTTCGGGTGAAAAGTTTACAACAAACTGAAATCTATCGGTTCGTTTGGTTGTTTTCGGGGTCGGTTTGGGTGAAAAGTTTATAAAAACTGAAATATATCGGTTCGTTTGGTTGTTTTCGGGTTCAGTTCGGGTGAAAAGTTTATAAAAAAACAAATATTTAAAATTTCGGAGGGAAATAAGTTTCAGGGGTAAACTTGTAAATTATATGAAACTCAGATCTTCTAATTGCGCATATGTAAAGGGCATATTAGTCATTACACAGGTCAACAGGATGGTCAACTGACGGAAGGGATGAGACTGAGCCCGCCCAAATTTCACAACGGTATAACCTTCGCAGATTTGTTTTCAGTGGTTAACCCATCTCGTGATGATATTACACCGGGAGGCAAATGCTAATTTTCTCATAAAAAATTCAAGTGGACCCAAGGCTGTCTCAACTTAATTATCTTAACAACTTGAAACACTAACCTCAAAGTCGACTCTTAAAAAGCTTGAGGAGCCTGTAGCTTGTTGAGCCAACTCGTTTCCTTAGATCTTTGTTTTTTTCCCACATATTGAAACATAAAAACACAAAAATTTTAACATTACATAAAAAATAGACATTATATAATTTAAAAAAATCTATAACGAAAATGTATTAACATTTTGGTTATACCTTTGGTTTTAATATTGCCGAGTTTATAAACAAAAGGAATTATTACTAATATGTATTAACAGTTTGGTTATACTTATGTGTGTGTATTGATTATATTCTTGGGTTTAATATGTAAAATAGAACAGCGATTATCATACTAGGGCTTGCAAACAAAGTGCGAACATCGAACAAAAGGTACAACAAAATTGACTGGTAATGTAGATAATAACGTCCATTTGCTCGTTTGTTTGTAGTCGTTCATGTTTTTGTTGTATTTTTAAAAGAAACACCTTTAAAATTTAGATCGATCATCAACGCATGCCTCAACGCTTTTAGACTTGGGCATGTTTGGTTGGAAGTAATGAAGAGGGAATGGAATGAGATAAGGAATGGAATGAAAGGGATCATTACCATTCATTTGGCTTGTTTGGTTAACCTACGGGAATGAAATGAATATTATGTTGTTTGATATCCAAAAAACACTGTAGGAATAAATAGAAATAATAAAAATATTCCTATCCCAAAATAAATATTTTTTTACCAAAAAAAAAAAAAAAAACTGAATTGGCGACGGTGGTGGTGGTAGCTCCGGTGACGAAAATGGTGGCGGTTAGGCGGGGTGGTTGTGGTGGTGGGTGTGACGGTAGTAGCACTGGTAGTGATAACGACGGTAGGGTGGCGACGACAGTGGTGGTGGTTGTGGTAGCGCTGGTGGTAAGGTGGTGGTGGCGGAGGTGGTGGCGACAGTGACGGTGACAGTCAGGTGGTGGTGATGTTGAGAAAGTATGGTGAGGGAGGAATGAAATGAAAAAAAAAGGAATGGGGTAGGAATGAATGATTTTGATGGAATAAAATTTCATGTGTAATGGATGATTCAATTTCATTGAGTAACCAAACACTACTTTCTTCATACCCACGTAATGAATCATTCAATTTCTTATGTCATTTCTGCGTACCAAACGCTACCTAAGTTTTACGAGGCCATTATTTTCACACCCCGTCCCCCGAATTCTCAGGAACGGAGCAAACGAGGGTGAGACCAAGTCAAGTCAAGTCGTGAACATAGAACCACTTACAAGGAGTCACCATCTAACACTAGTTAGTTTGAACAGCGAGAGTTCAAATTATATATTTCAGCAGCCCATGTTGATCCAAAAAAACATCGAAGCTGATGCAAGCCCAGCCCATATTCTTAGAACGAAGCCCAAGTTAATTAAAAGGAGCAATGTATGTATGGTTATAATAGAGTTAGGGTATTTATATTCTTCTTCTTCTTCTTCTTCTTCTTCCTCTCAGCCGATTTCTCCTATCACAGCAGCCATCCATTGTACGTCCATCTTCCTTGCTATTTTCTTTCCAATCTTCACTTTTCGTTACGTAGATTGATTGTTATCCTATCCTGGTTTAGTAGAAATTTCCGATTCTTAGCTTTGTGTTAATTGATTTCCTTACACTTTATTTTAACCTAGCTTTTAGACTAATAAACAACTGTTTTTTTTTAGATTGACATGGTGCACTCTAGACTATAATTTGCAGAAAGGGTGTAGTAATCTGCAATTCTAGAAATATGATTTTATTTTGTTCGTTTTTAACTGATTTTTTTAACAAGATATATTGGACTTGTTACATAATCTCTCTTTATTTTTAGTATGCAAAAGTATTTGAGTTGAAACTAATTAACTTTGATTCATTATTACTTGATGATGATTAGTTTGACCCTGCAAGATGTACACTTCAAGGAAGAAGATTCACAAGGACAAGGATGTCGAACCCACAGAGTTCGAAGACTCCGTTGCTCAAGTATTGTTCAGTTTGAATGCTGACCTGCATTTTGTTTATTTTGAATGATGCTTGTATTGTTAAATTTATAATCGTTGTTTATGCAGGCGTTGTTTGATTTGGAAAACGCAAACCAGGACCTTAAGAGTGACTTGAAGGATCTTTACATTAACAGTGCTACGTGAGTGTCGTTCTTACAATTGTGATCTTGTTTATTGGATTTTGCTTACATGGGTGTGACAGTTGTTGATTGCTTTTTTTGTTGTTATTTTAGGCAAATCGATGTCTCTGGAAACCGAAAGGCTGTGGTGATTCATGTTCCTTACAGACTCAGGAAAGCTTTCCGCAAGATTCACCTTAAGCTTGTGAGAGAGCTTGAGAAGAAGTTTAGTGGCAAGGTACACTTTATTGCTTTGTAGCAGTGTTTGGTTGACTGGGCGAATCATTGGACTTGAACCAACCTGTTTAACACAGTTATCTAAGTTAGACATGATTAAGCGTGCTATAGGGTTTGATGGGTTGACTTGTTTAACTAAATGGGTAAATAGTCAACGCGGTGTGCTTGGGTCAGTTATTGAGTTTTTGAAAACTGTCTGTTTTTTTTTTGGTTTTAGTTTTTTTGGTTGTCGTTTTAGCAAGAAATTATTGGGCTGATAGAATTGTTTAATAGTATAAAGAGCTTGGGCCTAAATCTTTTTGTTAATTAATATTTAGGTATTCATTTTACATTTGTGCTAAAATATTTGAGTATACTTATAATATGTTGAACTCCTATGAATTCCTTAAACGTCAAAGTTAATAATTTGAAATCCATGAATTTTGTTTGGTTTTTAGGTTTGAATTACACGCAAAAGTGGAAGCTGACTGATAGTTTAGTGTTTACGTAATTGTTTTGTCCATTTCGCTTCAATTTATTTGGTTACGGATTGGTTTTTTCAGTTACATGCACTCTCCTAGGTTTATCCAAACACTTGTTTATTTGTATAGTTCAAGATTTTTAGATTTGTTTAACATGTCATTTTTCAAAGTTTGTATAAACTAGCAAATATATAATGGCAGGATGTGGTTCTGATTGCAACTAGAAGGATGCTTCCGCCACCTAAAAAGGGTTCAGCTGTTCAGAGGCCACGTAACCGTACACTGACAGCTGTCCATGATGCCATGCTGGAGGATATTGTGTACCCTGCTGAGATTGTTGGAAAGCGTGTCAGATACAGAGTTGATGGGTCCAAAATCATTAAGGTATCCTAATCAGTTTTGGTAAAACTTCATGCTTTTAGTGGTTTATTTTGTAGTATTTGTTTATTGTTATGGTTTTGTTTTAGATCTTCCTGGACCCAAAGGAAAGAAATGATACTGAGTACAAGCTGGAGACTTTTGGAGGAGCTTACAAGAAGCTCTGTGGGAAAGATGTTGTGTTTGAGTATCTGATAACCGAGGCTTAAATGATTTCTAGTTTTTTAATTGTTTCAATTTTGTTTTTGTCATTTGAAATGCTGCAACTCTATGGTGCATTTTGATGTTTGACTTCAAGATATTCAGATTGTACTCAGATTTTTGTTAAGTTTGGTTGTGGAACTTGCATTTTATGATCTTTTCTTGTTTTTTTTTTGCATGAAAGTAACAAGTATGAAGTATAAAACAGCTCTAGACACTTTTATCTAACCTGAGGTAGACGTGCACAAAATAACCGGTTCCGGAACCGAACCGGTGGAACCGACCCGGAACCGGTTCTAACCCATACCCGGAACCGGTTCCTGACCGGGTATAGGATTTCTCCTCTGGAGCCGGTTCCGGAACCGGAACCGACCCGGAACCGGTGGAAAAAACCCGGAGGAACCGGTCAAAAACCCGAAAAAAACCCGGAGGAACCGGTCAAAACCCGACCCGGAACTGGTCAAAACCCGGTCAAATACCCGACTATACCCGGAACCGGTTCCGGAACCGAACCTGGTTTGACTTTTGTTGACCATACCCGGAACCGGTTCCTACCCGGTTCCGGGTTTTTTAAATACCCGATTTGTGCACGTCTAACCTGAGGTTGGTAAACAAATTTTTTTTGACTTGTTTAAAAGGCATGCATCTGAAAAATAGTGAAACTTCTACTTACCAACTCATTACAAGTTGTGACCTTAAGCATGTTGTGTTAACCATTCGGTCTATTGGATGGGCTCATGTCACCCTTCAGACTCGTTATGTCACTTTTCAGACTTGTCAAATGCGCAAATGATCAACAGTAGCAAACTAGCAATCAACTCTAGATGTGTTTACACACTTTTAATTGACTCACTTCTTTGAGCAATAAGCAACTATGCCAAATCCAAATCCATAACCTATTAGATTAACATATGAACAAAATTCGATGGTTTCGATCGACACATCAACAATTGCCTAATTATGGAGTAAACAAACATCAATGAATATCGTTTTTTGAATCTCTTGACATGTTGATGAATGCCTTGGTGATGGCATGAATGAGTATTCCAATTGGACAGAACAAGAGGCAAAGAGAAACTGAATGCCGGGTCTCAATCTCGTTCTCCAACCCGTCTTCATACACCTGCCTGGTTACAAAACAATTTGGGTTAGCATTTGGTACGAGCCATGGTCAAGTGGTCAACCAAGAAACATGATAGTGAGCTAGCTACCTTGCAGCAAAGAGGTCAACGGCTAATAAGTGGATCCAAGCCGAGGCTAAAGTCATCTCGTTTGAAAACATTTTAGCTATTCCCGGAAGCTGTCAATAAACAAACCGTTTGTAATGTTATAAACATTTATATATGTTTATAGTGGAGAATTCTAGGCGAAAGACAAATTTTCTTTTGCGAGAAAAAAATACAACAAAATAAGTCATTCATCTTTTAAATTTAAAAAAAAAGAACTAGTTACAAAGCAATGTTTATTGTTTTTTTTTTAATTCAGAGAAAAAACACAAAACAAAATTATTTTAATTATAGAACCTACACACTTGTAGCTTATGCGGATCATGTGTATGGATATTTCCTACGCATATCTACACATGTGTTAGTAAACGTGTGAAAGTGAAAAAGAAGTATGAACAAATTAGTTTTGAGGTTTTTTTTTTCTTTTTGTCTTAAACATGTAAAAGGTAAATTTAAAAAAAAAATTGAACCATTGTTAGAAAAAAGTTAGACGATTAATGGTTATTTCTTTTGTTCTCGTAATAGTTTAGTCTTTTGTAATGAACATCTCCAAAAGTGTGTGTATGCATACATAGGGACACGTTCAATAGAGAACCAGACCTCTGGAAGCCAGTATTTGCTTGCAAACATTAATCGGACTGTATCTGGTGTCCACGAGAGGTAAAGAAGGTATGAGTATAAAACCCCAAGTACGACATATGGTATGCTACTTCCCATGCACTTTTTGGTCTGCACCACATATACATTGTTATTGGAATAACATTGTTGCAACAAACTTTGGTTCCATTAAGAAAATTTCTAACCGATAAGTTCTTCTCGATTAGAATAACCATATTGAAACAAGGGGTGATAGTCATGTTGGGTCAGTAGGTTTGATGAACCCAAACACCAACCATATAATTTTATTAAAAATAAATTAACCCTAGCCGATACATGTAAAATTGTGTATCCGGAACACGGCCAAGTAACCCGTTTATCTAAACGAGTTAAACGGGTTGGCGTGTTGACCTTATAAAATATACTTTTTAATTATTAATATTCTATTATTAACAGGTTGATTTCTCTAATTAAACGGATTAAATAGGTCAACCCGAACACGACTCATTTAATTATACAGGTTACCAAAACTTTATTATTTCCAACATTTTGGAGCCAAACCCGATCAAATCAGAACGAACTACTTTACCAATTCGGCTCTCGGGGCTGCAACCATGAGGGTGTAGAACGGAAGAACAGCAGCAGTTCCTAACGTAAAAGCATCTCCCGCTAATTGTGGACTTGTGAACCCTACACAAACCGTAACTTAGTCACATTGCATTGAACAGATATCCAGTTAAACTTATGTTTTCAAACTATAAAAAATTACATGATGCGTGTAACCATAAGCTCTTTCTATGCAGGTTGAACCTTCTTGGGCTAGGTACAACAATGGCCCGTGATCCACCCTTAAAACTCCAGTCACTTGTTACCTTGTATCCAATATGAACACCGTATAATTCAGAGTTCATCGCTTTTAGAGTGAATGTGGGTTTTGTGAAGAGCTTAACCTGAAATAAAGGAAAACCCGTAATTAGGCCCGAGAGAAAAAAACAAAGGTAATGTAGTTTAAAACCCGTTATCATACAACTATACTCCTACTACTACCATGACAGAAATAAGTGACACAACCGAACCAAAGTAGCCAAACCCACCCGAAAACCAAATTTACAGATTAACCAGAATTTTGTTATTGAACTTAGTGATTATATTTTTTAATTTTTAATGTTAGATAGTTCAAAAGAAACTAATAAAGAGTGTACAAATTTGAGAACAAAACGTGTAATAATCAAGTAACCATAAACTAACAAAAAATTTAGGCCTAAATAAATTTTTCTGAGAAATTTTCTTTTCGGCCTAAAAAATTGAGTTGCGCAGATGACAAAATCGAAAAAGAAAACTGAACTGGTATCTGTTTATAGCCCTACCGAACCAGTTCAATTTATACCTGTTTGGAATGAACACATGTCATTGAACCGAATGAAAACTCGGATTTTTATGAATTTGGACGGTTTGGTTTCAGTTTTAGACGAATCGTCGAACCAAATACGAACCTCTCCAATAGACGGTCCAAGATTGTGCAGACCCCTTTTGATGGTTATCTAAGAACCTAAGTTGCTAAAAGATATTTCAAAATAAACAACTTAACTGGATATGACAAACAGGATGCAATGAAGACAAAAATGGGTGCAAAATGAAGCAAGATAAGTCATAAAACAAAGAATAAATGATGATATTTGAAGTGGAAAATATTGAAACAAACACATACCTTGAGTGCCGATTGATGGTGGCAAAGGCAAGAAGAGAAAGCCATAAGAGGTGTAACAAAAGCAGAGAATCTGAGAATGGAAATAAGAGTTTTTCATATACACACACATAGAGTATTGAATTCTTTTGAGAACCACTTTAAGAGTTCGAAAAGAACTCAACGTAACAAATTTTTTTTTACGAATTTTTTTACACATGTGTAATACGTAAGTGTAAGTGATGTACAAAAAATTACGGTATTTTTTAACACATTGAATCGACTTTTTATACATGTATAACTAACATTTAAATTTCTGTAATTATCAAAAATACTTATTCTCTCATACTTTATTTTTTAATTAAATTTAATCTCAGCCATATATTTCATATCATTTAACTAAATGTGCGATTTAATCTCAGTTCACCTATTTTTCTTCAAATAATCAGGAAATTAGTGTTACTCTTAACTTAAAATATAATAATAATAATAACGGCAACAGTTATCATTCATTTAGGATTATTTTTAATTAAAAAATACAACCGTTATAAAGAAAGTCATCAAGATAAAAACTTTAATAAAAGCTAACGAAACAACATAAGAAAATCAACATTATCCCACTATAGTTTGATGTTTCAGGTGGAGTCCAACTCTATCCATGTCATTTTCCATAAAAGTACCAATGTATTGACACATGTTCCATTTCTAGCCCTTGAGAGTTTGTTATATGCCATATTTCATACATTAATAAGTCCTTCGAAGAGTTGACAACTTAGTCGGGGCATTTATGATGGTTTCTACGTCTTCATCTTTATAATTGAACTAAGTAACATTTTTGTCTTTAAATTTTATTCACCTTTTAGAAACTCTCTACATCTCATTTTCTATATGTTTTTAAATTTTATCTTTGAAACCATTTTTAAGAAAGCTCACAAGTACCTTCTCTATTTCATGCTAACACTTCCCGTCACTTCCATCATGGACTACCGATTGCCTCATTCTTTCTTCTTCCACGAATTACAACATATTTCTCTTTCTCATCTCCGTCACATAAAACCTACACGGGCTTCTCACAAACTACCTAAATCCCAAACCACACATGTCTCTCTATCCTACTCACATCTATAATGTCTCTCTCTCTATTCAACATTTGTATTTGTGTTCTTAAAAAACCACCCATTCGAAGACATCAAAGTGTATGTATATATAGGGTTATATAAAAATATAATTCAAAATGGAGGTGAAAGTATGAAAGTTTTGTGAAACAAGACCCATGGTACATGTAAGCCACGTTTGACGGTCCTAATTTGCTGGGTGGTGCACATGGGGGAGTTGTCAACACCGATGACTCTTTCGGTACCTTTTTTTTTACTTTATTTAATCATAAAAGAAAATAATAAAAACCAATATTGTGTGTTAATAAACTAATGTTATATTTATATCCTTTGAATTTTTGTCTCACTTTTCTTTCCTAACGATATAAATATTATCCATGCTAGAATCCTTTGCAAAATAAGTGTTGTTTATATAATTAAATTAAATATGTAATTTATAGATCATATGATAGTTATATCGATTATAGTTACCTGAGTTGAATGGTTAAGTCCATGCATGCAAAAGATGGGAAACGAGTATGATTGAGCTATACGATAATCACACGAGTTTAGGGGTGGTATGTTTGTAACAAGACGACCCAGGTTCGGTTGAGCTCAACTCGAACTTCATACCGAGCTATCTCGGCTATGACCGAAACTAAAATCGAGTTGGAACTTTAAACATGAGTTCGACTCGATTAAAAGTCAAGTTGGCTCACTCAAATCAATTTGGCTCAACTTTAAAACTTATTTTATAACTTATTCTTGCTAAAGGGCTAACTAAACACGTTTTATTTTATTCTTTTTGTGCAGAGTTACCTTACTTTTATAGAAAATTACTGGTCCACGCACTTTGTTTCTCCATCAATGTGACACAAAGCAATAATGAGTAATGCTTGAAATTATATATATACTTGCTTCTAACCCGCGTGTCACGCGAGTTTATTTAAGCTTTGTTTTTTATCATTTTGCATTTACATTTGTGTAATTAGTTGTTCTATATAATTTATTATGATAAAGTTTGTTATACTCATTCTGAATTTATATACTTGCATGATTATAATGCTTTGAAAAGACATGGCTAGGTTTTTTCATATTCGTTTAGTTTATTCAGTCTTTTTTTTGGTTAAGTTTTAGTTTTTAAGATTCATTTAAGTTTATTTAGCGTTTTAGTTTCATTTTGGTCTGATTAAAATTTTTTCCGTTTTTTGTTTCGTTTTAGTTATTACGGCTTTTTTCGGTATTTGGTTTATTTTTGTCTAATTATTTTTGTTGATTTTGTTTCAGTCCAGTTTCAGTTTTTTCTTTTTTTTTTTCTTTTTTTTTCTGGCTTTAGGATTTTGATACAGTTATTCTGATTAGATTCAAAGACAACTCGATGAAAACGAGTGTGTTTATTAGAGTTCTAACCACATTCCAACCACACAAAGTAATCTCTCCAGGATTGTTCTGTAGATACATCATTTCACAATACAAGTTCAAAATCATATATCATATATATATAGTGGTGCTTGGTTTTAAGGTTTAGGGTTTGTTATTTGCGTACCAAATGAATCTCTCCTATGGTATGAACTTGGTGGAAGTCCTTTCCCTTATTCACATCTTCCCATCTAGCAAAGAATGTGAAAGATCAAGCTTCATCTTCAATCTCAAGTTAGTGAAAGATCAACATCATGTTTTGAAGATGGGGATCTCTGCAAGACAGACTATATTTGAGGATGATATTGATGGTTTTAAGGAGAAACCATGGTGACTCAAGGCCTTGATGTATCAGATTTCTTCAACTTTTGTATGAATAAGGAAACATTGAAGGACTATTACAAACAGCTCGTGAGTGATACAAACTTTCTTGCACGTGTATTGATCTTAACATGGTAAAAAGTTTGTTGTAACTTATAAATACAAAATGTTGGTTTCATTTATGATGACTCATAGATATAAAGTTTCAATATTGGTAAAAGAAAACACGCATTTTAGACCATTTTACTGCTACATAATGTCCTCTCGATGTCACTTCACCCGATACAATAATATCCTTTGTGCCAGCTTTAATTAATTTGTAAATGTTAGTTATCTCACATTCTTTTACTATTTATAACAAATATTATTATTTTATTACGTGTTAGTTAATGTTAGTTACTTATGACTTTAATTTTGGATATATATAATCATGTTTTGACACTCAAATCATATATAAATTTGGAATAAAATAATAATGATGGGTTGTTTTTATTCAATTCAAAACTATCATTTATTTTAATTTTATTTAATTAGTGGCAATCTTAATGTAATTATATCATCTTTATTAAATTAAATTTAAGTATTTCAGTATTTTAATTTCAAAAAATAGTTGTAACGGGAATTCTATAGATGTTAGAATACCACTGCAACGCACGACTAAGCTAATTTCTTGATTGAATGTTGCCACCCGCAGCGTAGCACAAGAGGAAAATACTAGTTTAAACAAACATGCAACTATTGTATGCTTTATAGGATTGTACATTAACACTTGTAATTAATTAAATTGTTATATATGAAATTACTTTGTTGTCTTCCTTTTATATATAATATTTATTATTATAGAGAACTTTATGTTTATTAGTTAGTTATTTTGTCATAATATATATATATATATAATAAAAAAAATGTAAGTATATTATATGAGGGCGGTTACTGTACATTAATCCCTTATCGTACGAAGCGTACGCGACAACAACAAGCGTCGATCAAATTTTTCAAAACACGCGCCTCTATTTTTCAAAAAGGGTAAGATTGTCAATTAGTTTCCATTAGTCTCCTAAAATCACTAGCAATAATCAACCTATTAATCAACTAATCTCGGCGACGAAGCGTACTCATTCAATCAACTAAAACTATCAACTGTTCCGGCAACGAAGCAACTGAAGCATACTGCATTCAATTGAAAAATGAAGATGGATAAAACAAAGAACCCTAACTCATCTGCTTCAACGAAGGAACGAAGATCAAAGCTTAAAAAAGATAAACCTCAGATTACTAATAAATCAGGTGTTTGTTTATTATTCCTGTAATCGTTTTAGGTTTGAGAGAGGTTTTAACAGTTGTTTTCATGAGCGTTTGACAACAAATCAGTATCGTTTTAGGGTTTAATTTTATCTTAAATTGTATTATTTGTTTTTAATTATTGGTTATTACGTTGTCAATTAACCTCTGTTTGTAAGCGTTTGAAAAGCGTTTGGGTTGATTTCACCATATGGGTATACCAAGTGTTTGGTAGGCTTGTGTGAGATGACTGAATAACATGTTATTTAACTGGTCTTGTGCGTTTGATGAGCGTTTGACAAGCGTTTGGTTAGACTTGTTTGTGATGACTGAATAACAGGTTCTTTAACTGGTCTTGTGCGTTTGATGAGCGTTTGGTAGGCTTGTTTGTGATGACTGAATAACATGTTCTTTAACTGGTCTTGTGCGTTTGATGAACGTTTGGTAAGCTTGTTTGTGATAACTGAACAACTGGTTTTGCATATAGTATTAGGCGTTTGATGACCATTTTGAAGATATTTAACATCTGAGTTTTATGTGTGATTAGTTAAGCGAAAGGTTAAAACAAAACATGTTAAAGCAAACTCTGATTCGGACTTTGAAGTTCCAATCAACAAATTTTTATCAAAGAAGAGGAAAGAGGTGGAAGAGAGTAGTTCGGACTCATACTTCCAAAAACCAAGGAAGAAGGTTGTTAAAGAAAGAAACCAGCTGAGAGGGTACAAAGGAAATCTTTTGTTGAATTTCTAGACAGAAAGTTGCGGCTTAGATGTGCACCATTTAATATTGTCGATGCAGTGAGTGCAATGAGCTCTGCCCAAAAAGATTGTTTAAAAGAAATGGGGTTTGGTTCAATATTAAACCTGCAAATTACCCAAACTCCATCAATGTTAGGGCATTGGTTGCCGATGAACTACGATCACCGGTTTAATAAATTGAACATTGGCAGTGGTGTTATTAAGATAACAGCAACAAAAGTTCATGAGGTGTTGGGTATACCAATGGGAAAGATACCCGTTTTAGACAGGAGTAGACCAATGTTGGGGGATGATGCGACTACTGATCTGTTCAAGAACCAATTCCTGACTCCAAGAATAACTATAAAGCATGTGAGAGAGAAATTGACGGATGATCAAGGAGTTGGTGACATGTTTAAAATTAATTTCCTTGTGTTGTTCAACACATGTATAGCAAAATCAACAACAGTCAACCAACGATTCATCACCGCAATTTATCAACTTTCAGATATTCCAAAAATGGACTGGTGCAGCTATGTAATTGAAAACTTAAAGATGACAAAGGAAGAATGGAAATATGTCAATGCACAATACAACGGTCCAATCACCTTTCTTACGATGCTTTACACACATGAGTACCAGAAGAAATATGGTACATTTGGGGCTCCAGTCACAACACCTGCAGTCAACTACATAACAACAACAACTCTTGCAAGGATGGACAAATACTTGTATAATAACGGACCTCCTTTAGATGATGATTCTGAAAACGAGGAAGACGCTCCTGCATATGGGAATGATGTTGAAAACGAGGAAGCTAATGTTGAAACTGCTGATGCTGCTGGTGAAATTGCAGATACTGCTGATGCTGGGAAAGATGATGTTGAGCCTGCAACTGATAATGCTAATGCTGGAAAAGATGATGTTGCAGCTGCTGGTGAAATTCCAGCTACTGGTGAGATTGCAGCTGCTGGTGAGATTGCAGCCACCGGTGACAAGATAAATCCTGAAGCTGTTGCTGATAATACAGTTGATATTCCTTCTGCTGATAAACCTGTAGAAACAATTGGTGACGCACATGCTGGTGACAACGCGATACATCAGCCTGATACACAGATGGTGACAACCAAAAACATGGTAACAACCAAAAACTTGTTATTTTCATCTAAAAAAACTCTAATGTATATTTCTTTTAATGATACATTAACATATGTCAGGGACAGATGGGGGAAGTGAAACAGAATCAGATAATGCCGATCACAATGCCGAAGGCGAATTTGATGATGATGATGATGATACGTATTCACATTTGAGTTTGCAAATGCATTGGGAACACACACGCAAGAGCTGGTCGACTTTTATATGACCCCACTTCAACTGTTTGGAATATCTGCTTACCTACCACCAAAAGAAACAACGGAACAAAAGGTGAGACATCCATCAAATCAGAATCTCTTAATTTAATTAAAAACTATATTTTCAATTTACAGTCTTGGAATAAGAAAATGGATAAGAAGATGAAGAAATTTGAAATACTTTGCACAGAAATCAATAAATTGGTCAGTGAAGAGAAGAAAAAACATCTATCAAATCCACAAATCTTTGCTAGGTGCTGTGATTGGGAAGACATATTCAATCCTAATGTGGTTACCAAAACACAAGAAATTGAAACCATGAAAAACAACACACTCCTTAATTTAGGTGAGAAAAGCAATCTAATTCTTTAATAAATATATATATATATATATATATATATATATATATATATATATATATAAATATATATGTCATTGAAAGTTCCCACTTCTTATACAGCTCCCGTAATTGAGTCAGTTCATTCAGATGCAGTAGTTGGTTCAGATAATGTGGATGGTGAAGAAGGAAGTGGTACGATTCCTGAAGTTTATAATCTATCAGAAGAAAACAAAAAATCTAGGGAAACTGTTGATGATGCAGGGGTTAGTGGTGCAAGGGTTGGTGATGCAAAGTGTGGTGATGCAGTGGTAAATACAGAGGTTAAGGAGACCGAAAAGGTAATAAATTAAAAACTTCTTTTATACAACTTAAAAGAATATTATTTATAAAAGTTTATATGACCGCTGTCATTGGTAATGAATCTCATGTAAACAAAGATGAAGAAATTATAGTAACATAGCTAGAAGGGAATAATAAACTTGATTCAGTTGTCTCTACAGTACTTGCATGGGCAAAAGAAGGTATTAACATGCTTCAATAATAAACTTAAACGCTTGTCAAACGCTTTGTTAATATGTTTATATTTCATATGAAAGATACATAAGTTGGATCAAAAGACGACAAGATGAAACACATTGTTGCAAAACGTCCAAAGGAAGCTGAAATTCCAAAAGAAGCTGAAGGTATTAAACGCTTCTTAAACGCTTATCTATATTTTTTTTTACCATTTTCATACATAAACGCTTTCTACACGCTCACACTATATTGCTTCACAATTATCTCACTTGGAGCTGATGTGGTGCATGTTCCTACAAATGTCCAAGAGTCTAGTGCCCTTGCATCAGAGATGATACAAGGAGGTGAAACCAAAGATGGTGTTGATCTCATAAACACTAATGCGACTCTAGAAGATATCATAGGTAAGAGAAAAAAATGCATTTACTTTATACGTAAAAAAATTTAGAATCTGCTTTAGTGACTTGAAATTGTTTTTCAGTTACTAGAGTTGAAGAGAATAATCAAGTGAAAAACTCAAAAGCTGACACTGGTATGTCACAAAGTGAAGATTTCATAACACCGACATCAACTTCAAAAATGATACCCAAAATTACATCTGCAGGATCATTAATACAAGAAAATAAAGACAAAGAGTTGGTTAGAGAAGAAAGAAAGAGAAAGTTACCTCCTGCATTGAGACCGCCATATATTTTAAGAGAGGTTGAACTAAACACATCAGTCACAGATGATGAAAACACAATTGCGGGGTATATATTTTTTTGCATGGACGATATATGGGAAGAGGTTTTCAAGACTACTTACACAGATTCATTTAAGGTGATTTTTGAGAGTTTTTGTCCTGGTTTGTACGCAATGGATGCATTATGTGAACTCTTGAACTTTGAAGAAAAGAAAAAATCTGCAGAATCACCATTCAGGCTCTTTGGTACAAGCACACTGCTGGTATGCTTTAATTATACATGTTATCTTAAAAAAGCTTGTTAAACTCTTTAACATTATTTGAATTCTTATGCAGACAAGTGATCATTATAATGAGACATTTGGTCACACAAACGAACAAAGACTCGATGTGTTTACGGACAACATTGAGAAACAGATGATGAGGTGTGATGTCAGAACAATGAAGGAAGTTGCTATTTTCTTCGTGCCAATACTTCATAAAGATCACTTCTATGTGGTTGTTTTCAACCTTCAAATCGGAGTGATAGAGTTGCTCCTACCTTTTCAAACCCACTGTACTGTGTTCTCATAAGGTTAAACGCTGTAACAGGCCCAAGTTCATATTAGAAAGCTCATAAATAGCTTCCTCTTGGACATGTGTTAACTTCCTAGCAGAACGAACAAACTGCATATCAGAATCTACAACAAAATCATCTACTTGAAAAAATTCACCGTCAACAGATTTCAACTGTATATGTGCTCTACAACCACATCTAATTGTCGGCCTCTTCCTCCTTTTGTAATATGGCTTGCTTGATTCATTACAATCACCTTTTGAATCATACATTTTAGCTTTCTTGTGACCTTCTTTACAACATGTAAAGTACTTAGTCTTTAATACACCACCATGCATGTAAGATCCACCTTTACGATCCCCAAATCCATCTTTTTTAGCATATTCACAATAAAAATCAAATGCTTGATCGATTGACGAAAACATCATTTCTTTAACAGGTTTGTATGAAGAAGCAACTTCAGGAATGATATCAACCCCTTGTCCTTCAACCAAAACACTTGAATTATCTACACAAAAACATCAATATAAAAATTATAATTCAAACATGCTCAAAACACGCTCAAAGTTATAATCAAACCATTTTTAACAATCTTAATACTAACACGCTCATAAGACACCCATATTATACAACATTATAATTAGCTCATAATAAGATATAGTAACACGCTCATGATACGTTCGAATTATGAAACATCAAAAAACAAGACAGTCCTAATATGAACACGCTCGTAACACGCTCACAAACAAGACTAATCAATTATCATGTGATTCTCGTATGAACTAACATACAGGTTACTGCCACCCCGTCGATTATAAACATAGTATACATCTACAGTTGATTAATTCAAAACACAGAAAAAACTTACATTCGTGATCGTCTTCCATTTCAAAACCCTAAAATCACAAAAATCGCTTGAGAAACTGATTTGTGTACTCAAGAGAGCTCAATTGATAGTTTTTTGTACAAAAATTGTTTCGTAAAATTAGAAATTGATTTTGATTAAGCTATATATCAGGATCGTAACCATTTATACGCAAATTTCCAAATTTAAATGACGAATCAAAAAGAAAATCGTACCCTTCTCGCTTAAAAATACACGGGATCTCCTCAACCGCTTTCAACTGAATGATAAGTGTAGATCGACGCTTGTTGTTGTCGCGTACGGTTTTGTATGATAGGGATTAGTGTATTCCATCTTTTCTTTATATTATATATATATACTAGGCTATATACCCGCATGTTACACGAGTTAAAAAATAATAAAATAATAAAAATTATTCATATATTGAGCTTTGATGATACATATATATATAAAAAATAATATAGATTCCTAAATGGGTTTATCCGGTACTTTTCATGATACATATATCCTTAAGGTGAGAATATTACATACCAAAACCTGCAGTGTGACTAACTAAAGTCAAACATTTATCTGTTATCAATTTACCCATTATAATAAATCTGCAGCAAATTAATTCAATTTATCCAATACCCTGCATGAATCACAAACGGTTATTGTTGTAATTAAGATAATAAAAACATTAATATATCGACGTCCCATGGTATATCAAAAGTATGTTTTACAACATATTAATAAATACCATAATTAATAAATAATGGAAAGTACATATATCTCCATCCTCTATCCTATTGTTAAAGAATATTTTGAAATATGGTAAACCATAATAAACATAGCTGATGTGGTTTATATATGCCATGATCATTACTGATATGAAGTAAATATTTTTTTTCAAATATGCATTATTCATATCTTATCTTGTTAGAAGATGAGCATAACCACCAACTAATAAGAGAATAAATTATTATATAAAATTCATAAACTGAACATAGAAGATTACCGAACTTGTAGTATATATGAGGTGATAAGCGTGAAGTGTGTGTAAATAAATCATATATAAAAAAAACAGTTAATACATTTACTAATTTTACTCGTTCCATCCTAAATTGTAGAATTTACTCATTTCACATTTTTAATACTTCTTAGAAAATCAAAGAGTTTGCTCGCATTTCAGGCAAAACTAAAGAACTTACTCATATGACCTATTTGACCCAACCAAAGTTATATAGCTTATTAGTTAGACCTAGTAAAAATTAAATTTGCTCCTTTTACCTGTTTCAGCCAATATTATATAATTGTTGGTTTTGCCCATCTGACCCCGCCATCATTTCAGCACAAGTTAAAGAGTTTACTTATTTACAGTGTTTGACCCGTTCTGAAAAAAATGAATAAATTTGTTGTTTGACCTTTTGAACTATCTCATTCACAAGTAAATAATTTACTTAATTAATCCGTTTTAGACCAGCATAAATCTGACAAGTGACAGAAGAGAAGTTGGTTGGGTTACAACTAGGGATGAGATTGGGACAATACCTGTATCTGTACCCGTACTTGTACCTGGTTATTCCCATACCAAAATCAATAAAAACATGCACCAATACTTGTACCAAATATTTCAGCATGATACGGGTATTACGATACGGTACCCTTTTTGGTAACACTTTGAATAGGTCATCATATTGGGTAGTCTTAGAAGGTCGATAGATTGGTGGTAAAACTTTCTAAGCTGAATATTTTTCATAAGTTTAGCCGGTTTACTTAAAATGGCGTTTTTAACGTATGGCATAATTCAAAATATCGAACGATAATCTTGATAAATAAACAAAAATAAAGGGTAGTTTTGGAATTACCTAATTCATGCCAATGGTCTGCAACAGTTCCACAAGTGAATTTGAGTCAATTATATGGTTGAACTTTAATACAATAGCAACTTTAAAGTTCATGACTTCCAATAAATTGATAAACTTTCTTGACGGTCCAAAAAAATGGCTCTGTTTGATTTAAATAGTAAACATTATATATAAGTTAACCATTTGTAAAAAATAAACTTATTAGCTTCAACTGAAACCAAATTGGAACAAACAAAATAATTAAAGAAAGAAAAGAAATAATAACTAAACAAAGAAGAAATGAATCATAAATAGAATTATCCCAACTATTTGCATAAATTTAAGTGGCGTTAACATATTTCTCCTCCTTAATTTCTTTAATTACATATATCCCTAATCCTACAAAAAAACAATTACATATTTTCCATTCTTGAAGTATATATATTACATATTTATCCATTTTATAAAAATTCACTTTCTAATATACTATTTTACCCTTTATATTAAAAAAATAAAAGAAATATATGAATTACATATGAATGTGAATGTATTGTATTCTCTATTTCTGCATGTATACTATCCGGTTCCTCAAAGATGAACCAAATAAACAAGGGTAAACGGAGGAGTGCTCATCGTCTCCGACAAGGAACCACCGCTCCACCACCACTTCATCCACCCCCTCAGCCACTCTCCTTGCTTCCCAATTCGTTACCAAAGACGGTGAACCACCACACACAACCCACCACCACTACCATCTTGTTTTACCGGTTTGCCCAATCCGTTTTCAAGCGAACACCACCACAGTCAATTTTTTCAGATTTGAAGTGAAACCCCACCCAAACAATTAGTATGCTCAAGATTCAAGCAACTGTTTGATTTTACAATCGTTGAGAGTTGCGACGGCGTAACCTGTGGAGCTAGGTGGAGTGGGACGGTGGAAGAGGAGAGGAGATAGGATGTTGAATTAAGGCTTGCATTTGCATAAGTAAAAAGGGAAAAATAGTAGGTTGGAAAAGATAATGGTGGTTTCCGGTAATGTGAAGCAACCAGAAACTTGCCGGAGAATTAAGACCTGAAGTATAGGTTGAAGAAGATATGTGGGTTTTTCTTTTAATTATAAAATTCTTTTATATATATATTTTTAATTTGTTAGTTGTAAGGAACATTTAAACATTTTAAAAATGGTAGAAGAGTAATTTGGTATGAAAAGGGGAACTATATAATTAACTCTTTAAGGTTGAGGATATATGTAATTAGTGGTTTTAGTAAAAGGGATATATGTAAAAATACCTAAAATTTATGAAACAAAAACTTGTAATGCATTAATAAAAATTGTTTTGACTTTTTTTAGGCAAAACTTAACTTTGGAAAGTTTTGAACTATCTATGTTTTAAATGTAGACAAATTGATACATTAACAAAAAGACACCATTAAACCCCAAATAAAATGAAACCAAAACACGCCTCTTGTAGAACAGAGATATAGGTTTTTACCGATGATTGTGACAAAGATGAAGTTGAACATGCTCATAATATTTCTACAAAATATAACATCAAAGAATAAAAGGTAAAAAAAGCAAAAAAGTAATAGATAAAGACATGAAAGCTTTCCATTAAGCCTTTTCTGTCACCTCCATCCGTTTCTAGGCAAGAAGCACGTGTAGGGGCTTCTCTAAAACCGCTCAATCAAAATTCAAAAGCCTAAAGGATAACTAGCAAAAAAGAATGTAAGAATTTGAATTCGAAAGTCCTCAATGGATGTCCTCTTTCTAGATCTATTGTCTTTTTGTGATTACCCATGTGAAGAAGATGAAATCGAAATACAAGAATTAGGCTAATACTGTTAATGAAATAACAATCAAACATACCTTATTGAAGATCGACTAAAATATCCTTGACAAGATGATGATTGAAGATGAAGAGAAACATTGATCTAATCTAAAGATAGCAGACGAATATGAAGAAGAAACGTGTGGATGTGAATTAAAAAAGAGGTTAGGGCTTGTGTTTGTGTTTCCAGAACGGCTGCAGTGATGTAAGAGTGATCTTAGGGTTTAGATAGAAATTCAAAATTCAAACTTTTAATTAAGCGGTTTGCAAACGTCTACAGCCTCAATGGAAGACACATAAGTAAAATTGTTCATAGGTTGACACGTGGTATATGGCTTGTATTAGGGTGACAAGTGTACCAAATGTTCTTCTATTATTGTATTAAGGGGATTATACTAGTATAAAGTTATACAAATAATAGGTTTGCATTCCTACCCGAGTTTGATAAATGAAGCCTGGATCTAAACTTGTTTATTTCAGTAATTCATTTTTAGTTTCGAATTCAAACTTTTTAAAGCTCGACCCTAATCCGCGCTTTTAGCAATTCAATATCGAATAATGCACAACCTTCTTGCTAGTTCGCACTCCTAGTTTTTTTTTATATAGTTTTTAATCTCTAGCTTGCATATTTTTATATAGTTTTTAATTAATGTTGCTATTTTGGGCAACTACACATAATGGGCCGGTTACCAAACACATGTTGTTAAATGTTAGGAATCGTTTTATGCTATTTAACCATTGTTAATTATAGTGTAATAGGATATTATCACCCGCAAGACAATTTTAGTAGTTCTTACCAAATATTTGTTGTTTTATTTCAATTTTGATTAGATATAACAGTGGTATCACGGCTTGATTTGAGAGCGACTGACACTGAACGGCCAAAAGTCTTAGACTGGGTCCAAAATTAAACGGGCTGACTCATTACGAATAGTTTTGAAAGGTTAGGCTGGGTGTACCTTGTAAGGACAGACACAACTTTGTTACATAATCGTGTAAAATTTATGTTTTAGAAATCTTTGCATAATCCTAGAAACATGCGCTATCATTTAAATAACTAATACAAAATAACACGTCAATACAGAACCAAAGCATAACACATGACACAAGTCCTTCTTAGTGGTTGATCGATCATATCGGTTAGTCATAAGGTTACGACAACGTCTACATCAAGGAGGTGAGACAAGGTCCACAATGGGTGTTTATGGACCGATTATTATGAAAATTATAGGTCAAAACACTAGCTACAATTTAAAGAACGAATAACCCAATCGCTAGGTGGGTCTACAAGAGAGCCGGTTTGGTGGTTTAGCGATTGTATTTTGATGGTTTGAACCCATTTATTTTCTTTTCAAAATCATTAGTTTGTAATATAAAGCCTAAAATAGTGAAGATGGTTATAATATATAAATAATAAAGGTTAAACAGCCAGTTCCAAGATTCAAATAGGACTAAACCGTACAACCATGAACCGAAATGTTCATATTTTAGATGGTTGAGTCGACTCCAACTATCCCTAGTTGTTGGGCTATATTTAATGGTTTACGCTTTATGTATTTGAGCTATTCAATGTAAACTTAAATCTGTGATTTCGGTAGGCTTAGTGTAACAACTCGGACATTTCAAATTCATATTTTTAGTAAATATTCGACCCATTTTGATGTTCGGGAGATTCTATCGCGTTATTGGAGTTAATATTATTTTATTAGTATTTGTTTATCATATTTAATTATTATATATAAAATTACTTGGGATTATATTCAGTTATTACCCTAAACTATACTTTAACCCGTTAGTGTCTCCATCTCTATTTGTTAGGGACCAAACTGCAATTATATTAAATTATTATATTTCTGACCCATATACCCAATACCCGACCCAAATCCGTAACCCAATTATAGAACCATATACCCAAATTGTATGGCTTGGACCACAATTATCGTTGTACAATTGGTAATTGAATCATGGATCTTATTCCTCTTTCCATCTTCGGCGTAACCGACGTCTTAATTAAGTTATACCAATCAAAATATATACGAATTGCTTCTATTACAACCTGTCCTAAGCCCGTTTATCAACATACAATGTATTGTTCACCAATAGACAATTAAATCTGGAGAGACGATCTTCTAGCCATCTCAATCTTAACCTCCATGTTTAATTTTATAATCATAACCTGCATATAAGGATTTGATCCATGTTTGAGCCGCGGCAGTTGTCATCGCCGTTTGTCACCATTGCAGCACCCACTCAAGTATTAAATCATTGTAACATAATCGTTTTGATCAGTGTAACATTAACCCTAAGGTTAATTGAACCAAACATAACGGATTATACGTCAAAATTCTCTCGTCATGCTTCACTTGCCACTATCACTATTCAATTCAATCTTCATATCGTTTTGTACCTAATGTAATCGTTCGGTTATCTTGCTAATACTTTCCACATATCACAAGAAGTTCCACAATGATCTATGGCATATAATTCTAAAACCCATGCTACGACGTTTTCTCAAATTTTATACCCTTGCACCTGTAATTACTACAACTATGGAAGTCTTAATCACCTACGCCATGTGTTATCTCCATCCAATTGTGTTCAACAAGCTCAAAATTACTAAACTTATTCTCTTAAACCCTACCTTGCAACCTAATCAAAATAGGATGCTTAATTCTCTCGAACTTATGCTCTGATACCAACTTGTATGGACGTGGTCTAGGTGCCCTACTCTGATGTTGGATTTACTCATAAACACAGTTCTAAATATCAGAGTTAATTAAAACTTTTTGCTGAATATAAAAACATCAAACATTCATTACAAAATATTAAAATCATAAGTTTTAACTTTCAAATTATCTTATCATGAAACATCATAACTTTTTCTTCACTAGATGCCAGTCAGCTCAGTCCATGCCATGTGTCTCCTTCAAGCCAGCTCCTTCATCCTATTTTCATGCATGCATACTAAAAGTCAGCTACGCTGAGTGAGTTCTAGTTAATAAGGAAACATACATTTCATACACATACTTACATATATACATCCGAAGATACATATTATATACTTAACATGTTTACCTTCCTTCCATATATACATACATATACACATACATTCATACATTCCTTCTTACATACATACATTCTTTCATACTTTCATACTACATGCATAACTATTTTTACCATCTCAGATATTAGTAGGGTCTGGTCCCTTCTATCTAAGATATTATTAGGGTCTGGTCCCTTCTATCTTAAATATTATTAGGGTCAGATCCATTCCTTTTCTACCTAAGATATTATTAGGGTATGGTCCCTTCTGTCTCAGATATTAGTAAGGTATGGTCCCTTCTATCTCAGATATTATTAGGGTCTGGTCCCTTCTTCACGTTCCATACAACCATTTACATAGCATACACTTACCACTTACGGTAAGTGTATTAACTAACACATAAGAGTATGCACACAGCCCCGAAAAACATAACATAGAGAAGGGGCTAGAAACTCACATGTAAGCGATTTCTTTCGGAATTTACGGTTATACCCTTCTTGAGCTGTGCACGACTAACTGTGTATCAATTAACAAGTATCACTTAACTACTCCTAATTATATTATACTTCCTGTTTTATAAACGCACTCCTCCTTATTAATTAATTACTTATCTTCATATATCATATAAGTCCATATCTGTCGTTTACGTACGTATACGCTGTTTATCTTTCGTTTATTTTGAAAATCATTTTAACGTGTAAGGCCCCGTTACCCGTGCCATACTTTGGACGTTGGATTTACTTATAAACACAGTTATAAATATCAGAGTAAATTAAAATTTACACGAAATATAAAACTTTCATAAACATTACATAATAATTCATAACTTGTCTTAATCAAACATTCTTGTCTTTCAAATTAAACATCAAATCATAAAAACAACTTGAGTTATCAGATGCCAGCTTCTTTATTCAACTGCCATGTGCCTCGTTCAATCTAGCTGCCTCATCCTACTCTCCTGCGTACATACGAAAAGTCAGCTACGCTGAGTGAATTCTAGTTAATCATACAATACATACACTTACCTTAATTTATCCATCCGAAGATACACATTAGTACTTTATTCATTACTATCATTTCATACATTCATACATTCGTTCATACTTTATTACTTCTATACTATATACTTACTGTCCTTTCCATATCAAATATTATTAGGGTCTGATCCATTCCTTTTCTATCTCAGATATTATTTGGGTTTGATCTCTCTTTCCTTGTCTATCTCATATATTATTAGGGTCTGACCCCTTACTTGTCTATCTAAGATATTATTAGGGTCTGATCCCTTACTTCTCTATCTGAGATATTATTAGGGTCAGATTCCTTATTCCTCAATCTTCGTGCATACTCTCTTTACATACCCATATCATACAATACCTATATATATATATACTTTCTTTAACATTCATACATATTCACATGTCATACATATACTTTTCAAACATATTCATAATTCACATACTTACCTTTCTCGTCCACACGTGCAATATCCGAAGATTGTTCACGTAATGACAAGCTTTCTTTCACATTCAAAACATATATTAAATATCATATAAATCATACATGGCATACACTTACCATTTAAGGTAAGTGTATTAACTATCACATCGAGTATGCACATAGCTCGGAAAACATAACAAGGAAATGGGGCTAGAAACTCAGCTGGATTTTGTTACGTTCTCCATTAATCATTATCCCTCTCTTTAACTGTGCTCGGCTAACTGCACATTAATTACATGTATCAATATTCGTCCTATTCACATTATTCGTATTTAAGCAATGGCTAAGTCTGGTATATTCTAATGGTCTTGTTTTAGAATACAATTTACTTAGAATATTTTACCCTCAAACACTAATGTGTACATATACTTTGTATTTGAACACAATGTATTCCTTACTTTCTTTCCTTAATGTATCTAAGTACTTCAATGTATTCTAATATGCATATTGTATTCGGGTTATACAATGCATTCAAATGCATGTTGTAATCAAGACACTCATTGTATTCGAGTCCTACGATGTATGCGAGTATCATGATGTATTCGAGTTCCTTATTGTAATCGAGTATCATGATGTATTTGAGTTCCATATTGTAATCGAGTATTATGATGTATTCGAATCATGCTTATGTATTCGAGCTATGTATACGTATTCGAGTACCCCATGTAATCGAATCATGCATATGTATGCGAGCTATATACATGTATTCGAGTACCCCATGTAATCGAATCAGACATATGTATGCGATCTATATACATGTATTCGAGTACCCCATGTAATCGAGCCCACAATGTATTCGAACTTAACAATGTAATCGAACATGACCTTTGTATTCGAATGTAACGTTTGTTTTCGAGTATGGCCATGTATGAGAGTATAAGTTGTAATCGAATGAGCTGATGGTTTTTATTGTATTCGAACGGGCTGAGGGTTACAGATTGGTCCTCGAATCCCATTATCATTATGCATTTTATCATCTAGACCCACACTATGGTTCGGTATTAACCCATAATTGTTTCCTTAACCGTTTTCGGCCAAAACTTGACCCGTGTAACCATCAAGCTTGGACCTTTATGGTCTAAAACGTTCAAAGGATAGATCTAGGGTTTATTTTATGAGCCGTTTATAACCATGAGTTCGGTAAGTCCATTTTAAATATCAAGTCTGTAACTTCATGATTTATATAGACCTGATCTACTCTAGGGTTAAGTCTCAAGTCAAACCGTTCATAAAAACGTAATCTTTAAGATAACAAACGTACCTTTACGTGTTCGTTAGGTCACGGTTAGCTTGATATGAAATACTAATCTTGTATCTTGTTCATTTATCCAAGATTTATAAGAATCAAAGCTTCTTTAGTCTCGGATTTCCTTCTTCCTATTGCGACCATGAGTATGTTTGTGTATGTGTTTGTTTTGAGTGTGTAGAGAATAAGATGGATAGAAATGAGGGTTTTAGGGTTTTAGGGAGGTTTAAGGAAGTATTTATACTCTCTTAAACCCATGGACCTAAGGCCCATCCCATCCCTTATTCCATCTTTCCCCACCCAAGTCCATGCTCCTTATTATATTTAATCTAAATTAAATATTAACACACGTTTAACAAAAATAACTTTCCTTTATTTTGTTATTATAAAATTTAGGATGTTACAAGTCTTCCCTCCTTAAAGAGGTTTCGTCCCCGAAACCTAACTATCACTAAAACAAATTCGGGTAAAACTTGCGCATCTCTTCCTCAACCTCCCAAGTGGCGTCTGATCCTTTGCGATGCTTCCATACCACTTTCACTAAGGGTATAACCTTGTGACGAGGTTGCTTTACTTTGCGGTCCACTATCTTTACAGGCTGTTCAATTTCAGCTGTTCATCAACCTCAATATCCACAAATGGCACATGAGACATGTCATCAGCTAGACATTTCCTCAGATAGGAAACATGAAAGGTTGAATGAATTCCTTCTAACTCCTCGGGGCTCGGGTAAATGTAGCTTGTAAGCCACTTTACCCACACGATCCATAATCTTAAACACTCCAATCTACCTCAGACTCAACTTCCCTCTCTTCCTAAAACGAATAATTTCTTTCCAAGGCGAGATCTTGAGCATCACATTGTCACCAACGTTGAACTCGATTGGTCGTCGTCGCTTATCAGCATATGACTTCTGTCTGTCTTGAGCCACTTTCATTCTTGCCTTGATCTGATCAAACTTTGTAGAAGTTTCTTGCACAACTTCCAAGCTTCCAAGCTCCTTCTGACCAATTTCTCCCCAACATACAGGAGTCCTACAACGTCTCGCATACAACATTTTGAATGGTGTCATACCAATGCTTGAATGGTAGCTGTTGTTATAGGAGAACTCTGCCAGATGCATATGATCATCCCAACTTCCTCCAAAGTCTAAAACACAAGCACGTAGCATATTCTCAATGGTTTGGATCGTCCTTTTAGACTGTCAATCTGTTTGAGGATGATACGCCGTACGGATGTTCAATCTCGTTCCCATAGCTTCATGAAACTTCTTCCAGAACCTCGAAGTAAAACGAGTGTCTCTATCAGACACAATTGGTAACGGTACTCCATGCTTAGTTACTACCTCTTTGATGAACAAACTTACTAACATTTCTGACGAGATAGCCTCTCGTATAGGCAGAAAGTGAGTACTTTTGGTCAAACGGTCCACTATCACCAAATGGTATCATGATGCTTAGCTGTACGAGGTATCTTAGTTATGAAATCCATGATGATGTGTTCCCATTTCCATTCAGGTATCTCCAAAGGTTGCATCTTTCCATAAGGCTTCTGATGTTCGGCTTTGACTTGTAAACAAGTTAAGCCCTTACTCACAGAGTCTACCACATCATTCTTCCTACCCGGCCACCAACAGTCTCTCTTCAAGTCTTGATACATCTTAGTGGACCCTGGATGAATTGAATATCTTGACTTATGAGCTTCATCTAAGATTCGACATCTAAGATTTCCATGGCGTGGAATCCACATACGGTTAAATCTAGTCTTAACATTATGCGTGTTTTCCATCAACTAGTCCTGCTGACTGAAAATCCTTTCCTTCTTCACGTTCCCTTGTTGGGTATTATATTTTAGACCGACACATCAAATCATTACTCGTTTATAAAGAGAAATTAAAGAAAGACAACAAGATATTATAACGAGTAATTGAAGCATTTATCGGGTGAAATATTATATTATATTTTATTCCTTTGGTCTTATCCAAGTAGCGGTGGAGTGAAGACCAAGGCACAAGACTAGTATAAATAGATGATTTAGGTCATTTGTTTAGGTCATGTGTGCATTGTGTGATTTTTGATTGTGTAGAGAGTTTGCCCCTAGGGAAGAGCTCTCCCCGGGTGGCCGTTCCATTATGATTATGTATGTATGAGTGTTATTGATGTGAATCATTCGGTTAATGAAATCATACTTCTATATCTATCTTTGGTGTTTTGATTACAATTGTTCATCCTACTTTATTGATTATTGTTAATCGAAACGAACTCTCCACACCCGTCCATTATTATCATTCAAGAGTGAATACGTGTTATGATTCGATCCATAAACCGAGCTCGTTTATCACCATTCGACACGCTTCTGCGTCGGGGCTTGGTTCTGTAGTTGGTATCAGAGCGGGTTACCGAATCGTTCAGACTAACCGCTGAACTAGATTCAATTCGCTCTTGAATCCACCATGGACGTTAAAATTAAAGTTCGTTGAAGTTTTTGTAGGTTTTTGCATGGATTTGATTGAGCTTTAATGATTGAAGGATTATCGATGCGGATTGATGTTTGGGTCGATGATTAGTTCGGAGATTCAACATCAGTTTCATGTTTATGTTTTCAGTTTTGTCCAGATCTACAATATTTGGTTTGTTTTCGGTCGAACTTGTTTATATTTGATGTTCAAGACCTGAAAGTTTGGTGAAATAGATGTTAGATTGGTGATAGAATGATAATTTTAAGATCATATGATGCGATTTTAAGGATTAATTTCGTGTATTAAGGATTTAATTTTCAGATTTAAGGATTTATGTCAAAATTGGGGGAAAATTGAAATGACGTGTTTAGGGCAAATTTGTGGTTGTTTCTGGTTCATATGGTGATTATGGTGTATTTGGAGATAGTTTGGATGATTAATTTCTTGATATGGAGATTTGTTTTAGCCCTACACGAGCAGATGTTGATAAAAGTATTCGAGCTGGCAGTTTGTTGTTGATTAATGTTGTTAACATGCTGAAAATTGCTGATTAAAATGGGCTGTTAACGAATTGATTATGTTGCTGTTTTTATTGTTGATATGGCTGATTTTGCTGCTGATTCTACTGAACTGCTGTCAAAACGTGCTGAAACGCACTCTTTAAGTGCTGAAACACACTAGTTAAGTGCTGAAAATTGCTAAAATGTGTTTAAACGACATGTGTTTAAACGACATGAAATACACTGTTTTGTTGCTGAAATGTGCTGAAAGTTGCTGTAACGAACTGAAAGTTGCTGAACTGCTGTTAAACGAGCTGAATTAGCTGAAATGAACTGAAATCTGATTAAGCATGCTGATTTTGCTACTGAAACGTGCTGAAACGGGCCAAAAACGCGCTGAAACTGCTGATTCATTGCTGAAAACGCGCTGATTTATGCTTAAATGAGCTGTTTAACGTGCTGAACAACTGTTAAACGAGCTGAAACACACTGAAGTTGCTTTTTAGCTGCTGAAATGTGCTGATTCATTGCTGTTTTTGCTGATATACGAGCTGAATGTGCTATTTTTGCTGCTAAAAAGGGCAAAAAATGCACTGAAATTTGCTGATTTAATGTTGTTAAAGGTGCTGTTAACGGGATGATCATTTGCAAGGGTATTTTAGTCTTTTTATAGCTGGTACATGTTCTAAAACCAAAGATACAAGGATTATATGCTCAAAATGTTAAGTGATTCAAGCCCAAGCACAAAAAGATAAGTTCTTAAGGCTTCGAACACATAACTTTGACCACAAGCACTTAATTTTTGTTTCGTGTACATAAGTGTTCGTCAAGCATGTGATGTTTTAAGCCTCGAGCACATCGTGTTTTACTAAGAATATCAATATTCATCTCGAGCACAAATTATCTCGAGCACATCTGGTGTGCACGAGCATATCATGAGTTTTGATAGAAAATCTTTTAAGTATGGAGGCTCGAGCACACTTTTTCTCACTAGCATGCTTTGTGCTAGTAATGAAAACCTTCATGAAATCACTGCATCTTTTTACTCTCAAGCACACTGTGTGCTAGTGAACAAAAAGTTTGTGTTTGTGAAATATTTCAAATTTTTGGAAGAAATTTTTGGATATTGATGCGGTTGACTTTCAATGTCAAACAGGTCAAGATGAAGAAATGAATGTATAGTCGCTTATCCGTTGACTTTTTGACCATGTGTTCTTAATGAAAAATGTTTTCCCAAGTATGAGTGACTGTTTGGAAGTAACCTTTATGGTCAACTCAGCCATTGACCATGTTGGGTCAACGAGGGGTATTTTGGTCATTTTTGAGCTAAAATTTGGGCAAAAATCACAAAAATTTCACAACTTCAACAAGGTTCTTACAAGAACAAGATGGTTGATTTATCCCGATCATTTCAAGAGTTTACCATGTCAAATGTCAACTTTTAACCACAAAAGGTATCTTTTAATTCGTTTATTTTGAGTATTTATCAATAATTCTTGATAGGGATAGTCAAGATTGTTTGAATTGAAGATGGTCACCCTGTCACACCCCAACCAAAGGCGGAACATGCGGGGGCGTAATGTATTGATTGGACAGTAGCTCAAAAGACACTAATTAATGTGGCAATTATTATTAAATTTCTTTAACATTAAACACGTACACAAATTTAATAATTATTACAATTACATCATATTTTTGTATGTTAAATAATATCCTAAGGTCAAACTATTGTCTTCAATCTTGAATAATATCAACTACTTGTACCTGTAACATGTATGAAAATAGAGTTTGTCAACACGAATGTTGGTGAGAGTACATAAGTTTTAGTTTTATATATATATAGATAAATCACAATTCATATGTAAATGATGAGTATTACAATTATTATGAAAATGTAAACAACTAAATAGATGTGGACCCGTTCTTATTGATACGAAATAAATGTACTTGGGTAAATGTATGATCATACTAGATGAGGATAGATGAGGATGAGATACCAACCACCAAACATAAAATAAACAATTAGGCACATATAACATTATCATAGAGCATGCAATAATCACACATAAACATATATTGAATTGTGTTTTGAATAGACGTGGAAATAAAACACGAGTAGAGTAAATAAGGTATACATGCTACCCCCAAAATATAAAATATGGAAAAAGGGGGATATGTAAACTCACCTTAGAGATACTATAGACGACGAGACAGCGGAGACGTTAAGACGGATTAGTTGGTTAGTAGGAGTCTTGACATATTCTCCTAATTTAATGTATAATTAAAAGGAGTATCTAACAACATAAACGAACAAGATAAGGAAAGTAAGGGTTTATGACGAATTTGAGATTTAGAGGGCGTTAAATATATATTACATTAAACATAATCAATTTAAATATTATTACAAGTTACATGTTAATTTTATATTTATAATCGTCAATTTAATATTCCTCATATGTTTATACTTTATAAATTAAACGGACATTCGTTTTGAAAATATTATTTATAAAAATATTATTAGCTTAGGAAGGGAAATATATATTTATAAAAGGATAGCGTTAAATACTTAATGTATATTTATATGTTTAAGAGAAAAAAAATAAAATAAAATTACTTTGAGATAAATATGGTGTTTGGTACGTTAAACAAATGAATGTAACATTAGTTTTTATTATATTTATACTATAAGTTAATTTAAAATAAAAGAAACAATAATAAAATAAAATAAAAAAATCAAACCGGGCCTGGGGAATCGAATCTGCGCCCCAGGCCGGTTCACTATTTTTAAGAAAGATACACCAGCTAACTGGGCTGGTGGCTGACCTGCATATAGAATGAAAAACATAATTTTTAAACACATATCAAAATCACCCCCAAATCCTTTAAGAACCCTAATATGAACAATCCCCAAATCGAAGGATTATCGTATTCTATCGATTAAAATTGACTATGGAGTTTTATTTAGCATCCAAAACCGAACTAAAATGATATAACAATTACCTAAGAGGATGACAGATTGAATGAGAACAAGATGCAAGGGTTCTGCCACGAATATGAACAAAAATATGATCTTAAACGACTTCCTTTACTGCAATTGGCTTAGGGCTTTGTTTTGAGAGAATGTGAGGAGAGTGTGATACAAGTTAATTGTATTATTATCAAGTATTTATAGGGTGACGAAATTGAATAAGGCCGCGGTTCGTTAGTGAGGATTTATGTTAACAATTAGCTGTCAAAATTCAAATTAAGATGTCGATTGAACGCGTAGTTGACCCATTAACGAGTAAATATGATCATTTCCATGATTTAGGAATAAATTCTTGGACTAGAATTAAAGATCTAATAATAAATAAGAAATAAAAAAAGAGAAAGAAATTTCTACAGGAGGGAAGATGAAGAAGTAAGTAATTTGACCTAATTGCAAACAAGTCCCTAGAGTTTAGGCTAATATTCAAAAGTGTAAACAAAATCATAATTAAAGGTTAAACTTGCATATAAACGAACAATATAATTCAAGAGGCGTGTAGTGACATTAATAAAATAGAGATAAAACAAAACCGTCGGTTTAATTGAATAGAAAAAAAATTAAACGGGTCCGGTTTTCGAGTCTGAATATTAAACACACCTGCACTTGATTTAAAGACACATTTGTTTATGACATTGCAACGAAATTGGGGGAGAACAGTTATATGGAATTTCATTGCAAATTTTGGTCGAATAAAATGAAAGACTCATTTTAAGGAAAATTTTGAGTTTATTTACTTTTGCGATTTCGGATTAACTCGTAGTTGATCATTGAAGTTTGAGTCCTCGATCTTATGCCTATACAACTATATCCGAAAGAGATAAAGAGAAGATGATTTGAAATGAAAAATGGGAGACGTTTATTGTGAGGGGGAGAATTTCTATGAAAAGTATCGGGTTATGAGGTGATCGTGAAAGTGATTCGATGGCATCGGTCTAAAGGGGAGATTGTTGGGTATTATATTTTAGACCGATTGTTGAGTCAAAGATTTTACCAAAGTGAGATATATGGAAGATTGGAATTTTTTCAACCTCCTCAGAATTCGCTAAGTATGGATCCGGGCACACCTTAGACCTCCGAGCAAGCTTTTACCTAGTTGGGTACGATAATTTGTCTATCGGGCAAGGTTATCTTCAAGAAGTCTTCTTTAGTGGATATCCGAGCAGGGTTTGCATATTAGTGTATTACCGGGCAAGGTTCACTAGTTTATGCTAATCCGGGCAAGGTTCACTTTATCAAGCAAGTCTGTTCTTCAAAGCCAAGTAAAGTTCACTCCCGAGTAAGCTTTTGGCTAACCAAGCTCATGAAGCCAAGTGATTGGAAGACCGGGCAAGGTATTCATTAATAATTGTGGTCCAAATAGGCTTGATGGTTTAATGGAATATCTTCAAAGTAACATTGGGCAAGGTTCAACTCAAGCAAGGAACAGTGCTGCCGAGCACACTTTGCTAATAAGTTATTTTCTAGCAAAGAGTTGAATGGACCATTGAAGAACAAGGTTGCTCGTAAGGGTTTGTCGGGCAAAGTCTGGAAAAGTCAAGAAGATTGAAGTCTACCCGGTGAGTATTTTACTTGGTGAAATACTCTTCAAGTAAAGTCTACAAGGAAACTGATCTCTGGCACACTTCTATGTTACCAAGTTCTGAAGGATGGCAGAGCACACAGCCTACTCGGAAAATCAATATTGTTGCATAGCCTACCCGAAAAACTTGTTTTACACTTAGAATAATACTGAATATGTTTTAGCATTTAGGGTTTCTAGAAGGAATGACAGCTGTAAAGGAGGTGTCAGGCCTATAAAATGAATAATTCAGGGCATGCCTCCTGAGGCAGACAAACTCATTAATTCAAAGAGAATATTATTGAGTGTGACGGCTGTCTTAGAATAGTACGGACATAACTTTCCTATCAAGAAACCCTAAATTGATTATCCTTTTGTATGATGAACTTTGTATGAATCGAAATCTTTTGAGTGAATCTTGTGTGTGTTAGTTACCTTTGATTATTGATAGCAACTGCCATGTTTTTTATTGATTCCGCCTTTAACAAACAGTAATCTTTCTAAATATAGCAACACGTCATCAACTCTCTTGTCGACACATTCATTTGTGTGAGTAATGACATGATTTGAGTAAGATCCAGCTGAAATCGGGGACCTGACAAGTGGTATCAAAGCTTGTTGCTGCTATTTTGGAAAGATTCTTGTTGCTAATTGAAGATTTGAAGAAAGATGACGTAAACAGACCACTGTTCCATTGAAAAGTGACGTCAGCAGCTTTGTTCTTCATTTTTTCTTCCAGATCTACAATTATTTGGTGTTTTCTCTTCCTTATTTTGTTTAAAGCTTTAATTTTTATATATAATCTTATTCTAATCGCATTAGACACATCAGATCTGAACAACCGGTTTTCAGATCTGATTATTTTTGAACTCCGTTTTTACAAAGAAACTATTTTTGATTTCTCAAAATATCTGGTTACGAAGAACAAGAAGTGTCTACTAACAAGATTCCTAAACTGTATGGACAGGAAAATTTCACAAAATGGAAGGTCTTGTTTGAAGCAGCCGTTTGCTATAATGATGTTGATATGTGGAACTCAATCAGGAATGGTCTACAAGGCAATGTTGAGGAAGGTGCAAATCCAGCAGCAGTTGCTGCTGTGAGGGACAGAATGAGAAAAGTAGATGACAAGGCTTTAGCAATGTTAAAGTTAGGTATGTCTTGAATGATACTTACCAAGGTTGCACATCATGCCACTGCCAAGGAAATGTATGATGTAATACTGAAATGTTTGAGGGAAACATTGAGCTCAAAAACATCAAGAAGCAGAGACTGAAACAACAGTTAGAGAGGTTTAAGTATAAAGATGGAGAAAGGTTGAAGTCCATTCTTGAAAGGTTCTTAGAAATAGTGAATGATCTCAGAACCACAGATTATGTCATGACTGACTTTGACTTGAATACCAAGTTGCTCAACTCAATGGCAAAGGAATGGTACACTGCTTGCAAATTTATCCTTCAGAAGCACAACTTCAATGACTTGAAATTGGATGATGTAGTGTGCTTCCTTCAAGCTGCAGAGATTGAGATAAAAGAGAATGAGATGATTAAGGAGGAAAAACCTTGCTTCAATGTTTCAAATGCATTGATTGCACCCATGGGAAATTTGACTACCAAGAATCAACAGCAAATTCCTATTATTGAAGACCAGTTGAGCTTAATGCTGATCCTCCAAAATCTTTTGTTGGAGGTAGTACAAGTAATCTTGGAAATCAGCAAAGATTCAATGTGCAACTGATTGATGACACTGATTCTGCCTCAATGGCAAGTGGGAATGTACCTCATACTAGTGGTGGAAACGGTCAAGGCAGTGAAACACAGGCCTTGTTTTCAATGTTTACAGAGTCATATAATGCATTTGTTGCAAAGAATTTAATTCACAAAAGTGTGATACAAGATGATCTTGAGCAGATAGATGTTGATGACTTGGAGGACATGGATTTGAAGTGGCAAGCAGCCATGTTGGCTCTTAGAAGAAAGAGGCTTTACAACAGGACTGGTAGGTCACTCCTATCAGGGCCTAATGAAAGAATAGGTTTTGATAAGTCAAATGCCATTTGCTATAATTGTCAATAGCCTGGTCATTTTGCAAGAGAATGTAACATGGCAAGAAACTTTCAAATGAACCAGTTTCAAAACCAACCAAGAAATCAGCAATCTCAATATCAACAGAATCAGCAGAGAATCAACAACAACAACTTCAACAACAACTTTAACAACAATCCCAACAACAACTATAATCCCAACTTCAACAACTTCCAACCTCAAATGAACAATCATAGTCAAGGAATGCCTCAGAATCAAGGTTTTCAAAGAAGAAACAACCAAAACCTTCAAAATGTTCCAAACAACACTATTCCAGCCAACCAAAATCAGATCAGAAATCAAGGAAATATTGCTGTAACTACAAAGCATGAGGGTAACTTTGATTGGAGTAATCATGAAGAAGATGTTTTTACAACAATTCAAAGATGTTTTTCAAGACAAAGAAGAACTTGTGGATTTGTATAAGGATGTTGAGGTGAGTGAAGAAGGAGAGTTTGTAGTGAAGAAAGATATGAAAGAACAAAAGTCAATTGAAATTCAAGTCTCTGAAGATGACTTTGATTCAATTGAATTGAATCAAGATGACTTGAGTGATTTGAGTGATCAAATCACTAATGAGGAAATCAAAGCGGCTGAAAGAGGAAGAAAATACAAGAAACCAGAATCTATTGACAAACTTCCAATGTATCCACCTGTCACATCAAGAATGAAGAAACAGAATGAAAGAATAAAAAGAGAGCATGTGTCCTTTGATGTGAAAAGAAGAAGGTAAATTACAATGCTGTAAGGCCTCCAAGCCAAGCAGTATTGGAAAAAATAAAGCAGAACAACAAGAAAAGGGTAAAAGAAAATGTGGATGTTGAAAACTTTATCCATATTTATCCTATTTTCTCTAATCATGAAGTCCTTGATATTGGAGAAGTGGAAACCATGGAAGAATATGAGAAGAGACAATCAAGACATAGAGAAAGTCAAGATGAAGAACCACTGAATATGCAAAAAATTGTATTTGTAAGGAGCAAAACTGAAAGACAAGACATCACGATTGAGGAGTTTGTTCCTTTCTCAATCAACTTTGATAGTCTAAAGAATCAGAAGACCATTGGAGTCAAGGAACCCAGACCAAGTGAAAGATTCAAGAAAGAAAAAGAACATGAGACATTAAAAGGAAAGGTTTGGTGCAAGAAGTTTGATGAGTATGGTCATCATACAGATTCTTGTAATGAAAGACTCAAATTCAAGCCTTTTCATGTCCCAGATGAAACAAAGTATGGACAAGACTTTGTTGTGTATAAGCAAAAGTATGATGAATACTTAGGAAAGGGAAAAGTTTGTGAAAAGGAAGATCTGAAGAAAGAAAGTCAAAAGCCTTCAATGAAAGCCTAGAAACATGTGTCTAAGCATGCTCAAAGGAGTAAATCTCCTGTAAAGCATGAGAGAAATGTCAAAAAGGGCATTCAATCCTTGAGAATCATTCCTAAAAGGGATACACAATCTGTCAAATCTGATAGTTCTCAAGGATCATCAAGCAATGAGAAGACAAGAAAAAAAGGTTTCTTTACTAGAAAGAAACCCACTGAACTTACTGGTGATGAAAAGTTTCTAATGAAACATGGATTTGAACCTGAAGGATTCCTTTGGAAACCTAAGGCTGAAACTACAGTTGAGGCACTTGCTGATGTAAGAGACTACTCTGAAAATAAGGACTATGTGATCAAGGAGTATGCCACTGACTCAGTAGAATGCCAGAATTCAACCTCATTTGTTAAAACCCCAAGAGAATGTGGTTATGAGACAGACAATTTAGACAATATAGAAGTCACTCATGAAGATCCTAAACCAACAACACTCACTTCCCAAGCTGCCACTGAAACTGAATTTGATGAGTTGCAAGTTGAAATAGCCTGCACTTCATCACTCAACTAATCAAACTCTTTCTTTTGTGCAGGAACAATCCACTCATCTGAATGACATATGGTATATGGGTAGTGGTTGTTCTAGGCACATGACCTGTGACAAAAGATCACTTGTCAATTATGAAGAAAAGTTTGAAGGTCCTGTAGCTTTTAGGAGTAATGAAAATGGTGGAAAGATTGATGGGAAAGGAATCTTAATAAATGGAAAAGTTTCATTTGATAATGTATTTCATGTTAAAGGTCTTTAGTATAATCTACTGAGTATTTCACAAATGTATGATAAGGGTTACAAAGTCAGTTTTGATGATTCCCACTGTTTCATTCTAAAACCTGAGTCTGTAATCCCACCTGAAATGATTATGATGATGACACCAAGAAATGACAACTTATATGAATTGAATATGAAAGAAGCTGTTTCTAGGGGAGGTGCATGTTTTGTGTCCAAAGCCACTGAAAATGAGTCAAAATTGTGGCATAGGAAGCTGTGTCATGTGAACTTGAAAAACATTAACAGACTTGTGAAAGGTGAGCATGTGATTGGCTTACCTACAAGAGAATTCAAATTGGAAGATCATTGTAGTTCATGTTAGAAAGGAAAGCAACACAAATCTACTCATAAGCCAAAGCTCATCAACTCAATTGATCAAATACTTGAATTACTTCACATGGATCTTTTTGATCCTGTGATTGTATGAAGTATAGGAAAGAAAGGATATTGTCTTGTGATCATTTATGACTATTCAAGATATACTTGGGTTTATTTCCTAAGTACAAATGATGAAACAGCAGAGCTGATTAAGGGTTGTGTAACAATTATTGAGAACAAATTGAATAAGAAGGTTAAAATGATGAGAAGTGACAATGGTACTGAGTTTAAAAATGTAGTTATGCAAGAATTTTGTGTAGAAAAGGGAATACTTCAACAATTTTCATCTCCTAGAACTCCTGAACAAAATGGTGTTGCAGAAAGAAGGAATAGAACTTTGATTGAAGCTGCAGGAACCATGTTAGCAGATGTTAATTTAGCTGTTACTTTTTGGGCTGAAGCCATAAATACAGCCTGCTATGTTCAGAATAGGGTACTTGTCAACAAAAGGCATAACAAGACACCATATGAAATATTCCACAACAGAAAGCCTTATATCAAGTTTTTCAAGCCCTTTGGATGCAAATGTTTTCTTCTGAACACAAGGGATTATTTGAACAAGTTTCAAACAAAATCCCTAGATTGTTTCTTTGTTGGATATTCTACACACTCTAAAGCATACAAAGTATATGTGAAAGACCATTTGAGTGTTATAGAATCATCTGACATCATCTTTAATGAGAATCAATTCAACACAGTTGATGGTGCAGCATGGCTGTTTGATCATGAAAAGCTGATAAGGTCTTTCAAGATTTATCCTGAAGACTTTGGCGACTCATTCTACAAGACCAGTGAAATTGAAGAGAAGAAGAAGAAACCATTGGACTTAGAAGAGTTGTGGAAAAAAGTTGCTAGAAAAGAAAATGAATATACTTTTGTGAAGAATTCCTCATGTGATATTGTTGAACAAGATCAAGAAAATAATAAAGAAAACAATCACAGTCCAGAACATGATCATACTGAGATTAATCAAGACATTCAAGAAGTACTGAATGATCAACTTTTGAATGAGGGAAACACAAGCAACCAAGCAAATGAAGAAGAAGCTGCATCTACTGCAAGGTTTCAAGATCTGTTTCAAAGACTGAATTTAGAAAAAAATGGTACATCTACTTCAGGAAAAAATAATGAAGAAGCACCAGAATTTCATGATGCAGAAACTGATTTGATCATTGAAGAACCAGATCTCAATGAATCAAATCTTGACACAAATATGTCTACAGATGTGATTGTATAAACTCCTTATGTAGATAAGAATCATCCTTCTGAAAACATCATTGGAAATTTGCATGAAAGAATCACAAGAAGTGATTATGAGATTGCAAACATTTGTCTTTACTCCTGCTTTCTATCCCAAATAGAGCCAAAGAACATTTCTCAAGCTCTAAAAGACAATAGTTGGGTGGAAGTAATGCAGGAAGAATTGGCACAGTTCAGAGACTTACATGTGTGGGATTTGGTTCATAGACCAATAGACAGATATGCAATAGGAACTAAATGGGTTTTTAGAAACAAAAGGGATGAAAGGGGTTTGGTGATTAAAAATAAATCTAGGCTTGTGGCACTAGGATGCCTTCAGGAAGAAGGAATAGACGTTGAGGAAGTTTTTGCACCTGTTGCAAGACTTGAAGCTATCAGGATTTTTCTTGCATATGCTACCTCAAAGAACATTAAGGTGTTCCAGCTTGATGTTAAGTCTGCATTCCTAAATGGAAAGATTGATGAAGAGGTGTATGTAGCTCAACCTCCAGGTTTTGAGGATCCTTTGTATCCAAATAGGGTATATAAGTTGAACAAAGCCCTATATGGATTGCATCAAGCTCCTAAAGCTTGGTATGATGAGCTGTCAAATCATCTTCTTGAAAATGGCTTTAAAAGAGGAGCCATTGACAAGACACTCTTCTACAAAAGAAAGGGATTGGACTTGCTTCTGTTACAAGTGTATGTGGATGACATCATCTTTGGATCTACAAATGAACAAATGTGCATGGAGTTTGAAGGGGTAATGAAGTCTAAATACAGCATGAGCTCTATGGGAGAAATGAACTTCTTTCTTGGATTGCAAATTCAACAGAAAGCTGAAGGGATCTTCATTCACCAAACTAAATATGTGCAGGACATCTTGAACAAGTTCAACTGTCATGAATACAAAACTGCTTCAACTCCAATGGACACCAAAGAAAAGATGATTGCAGATGAAAAGGGGGAGACTGTGGATGAACATGAATATCGAGCCAAAATTGGATCTCTGATGTATCTGACTGCAACAAGACCAGATATCATGTATGCTGTGTGTGTGTGTGTGAAAGATTCCAATCAAGTCCAAAAGTCTCCCACATGAATGCTGTTAAAAGAATATTCAGATATTTGAAGGGAAGACCAGACCTAGGGATTTGGTATCTAAAGAACCAATCTTTTGATCTGATTGCCTACACAGACAATGATTATGATGGTTGTAAGATGAGCAGAAAGTCAACCTCATGAGGATGTCAATTTTTGGTGAAAGGCTAGTGTCATGGCAATGCAAGAAGCAGACTACTGTCTCAATCTCCACTGTAGAAGCTGAATACATTGCTGCATCTGCATGCTGTGCACAAGTTCTATGGATTCAAAATCAGATGCTGGACTATGGTTTGAATTTTCTGAACACCCCTATTCTTATTGACAATACTGCTACATATTTTACTGTTTAGAATCCAGTTCAACATTCTAAAACTAAGCACATTGAAATCAGACATCACTTCATAAGAGATTGCAGTGAAAACGTTTGATTTAAATGCAAAGAGTTGATACAAGTGATAATTTGGCAGACCTATTCACCAAACCACTTGATAGAACCAGGTTCAACTTTCTTTTGCAAGCCCTGGGAATGATCACCTCTGATGAGATCTGACTAAGGATGTGTGCCTAGTGGTGTACCTCTCTGTGCTAACTGGTTATTTTGTTAGAGGTTACATATAATGAATGTTTATTGAATATGCTTGATTATGTTGCTTGATATGTTAACTGTTATGTGCTTTAACTGATTATGTGTGCAAAATTTGACATGATTGATTTGATTGATATGTTTGCATGTTTATCAGTTGATGTGTATTTGTGATGTTAGGATGATTGTTCTTGTTATGAATTACTTGTTAATGTAAGCTTATCTGACATCATTGCTTAATTGCTTGAATATGTGCTTTATCTGATCTTCTGATGTTATTAAGATAGGATAGACCTTGAATGTTAGTACTGTCTACTTATCTTGATGATATTATGTTTGATTAAGATTTGTTTATGTGTGACAACTGTTTGTGTCAAAATAAGTCTTATGTCAAAATTAAGTGATAAAATGAAGTTTTCTAATGAATTTTGCATAAATACTTTATTTTGGTCAAAACATGAGCAAGTTGATTAATGGTGTAGAGATATGATAAAATTATCCAGTTCAAGCTTTAAAAGAAGCTTAAAAGAAGGATATTTAAAGAAGAGACTCAAGTAGTATTTTTTTTTGCTGAAAACTATGTCATTTGCCCATTTGGAAGGACATGCACTTGTGTATGTTTGGTCCTTAAATCTCTACAGATTCAAAGGATAGCCATTGACCTGAAAACTGAATGCATTTGGGGCAATAATGACTTTTTTCTTATTCCTTCACTTAAAACTATGTCAATAGCTCTGACTTTGAAAGGACATATATTCACATGTATGCTTGGTCCTGTTGACCACTTGTGGTCAAACATGATAGCCATTTACCTGCCAACTAAGAGAAATTGGGGTGATTGAATACTAAACTGAACTTATATTGGGAAATGATAGTACATTGACTACTTAGCCAATCATATGGATTTAATAGGCTAAAAGGATCTTAGTATAGTCATTAACATGTATGGTTGCTTTCTCATGATGATGTAAAATCTAAGGTGATATAAATATAATGAATATGCTAATCTTTATGTGGAGATACATAGTTGTCTTTGCATGTCTCAAGGTAAATCTCTCCAAATGATAGGCAGAAAAGTGATTACCCAGTTATACACAAGCCTGTTGTTATTTGGTCAACCAAAAATGAAACATCTTTAAATATGACAAAGAACATGCTTTTAATTTAAATTTGAGAAAATATCAAAAAAAAGGGGGAATAATGAATAAATCAACCAAAAGTTGATAGGCGTTTTAAATATTTTATCAAACAAGAGGGTTACAACAAGAACTACAAAGATGTTGACAAAATCTGTCTCATCTTAAATGAAAGGCCTGTTATTTAACAGTAAGTCCAACGTTCAACCTCTATATATGTTTGAAAATCAAAAATACAAAAAGATCCAATAAGTTCTGTCATATAAAAACAATTTTTGACCAAATACAGGAGGTTGGAGTCAAATTGGGGTGATCTGGGGAAAGCCAAATAAGCTTTGAGAAGAGATATGAGGCATCATAGCACAGTGTTGACCGTTAATGTATTATGCCACTAAATGAACCTTAATCATATAACCAAAGAAATGAAATTCATGCTAAGTTAATACCTGATGTTAACCTATCTATGTTGTCATAATAATGCTGAGAATGAAGTATTGAGAAAGCTACTTAGTCAATATGATCCCATTCTTGAGATCTTTTCAGAAAATAGAAGAAACTGTTTGAAGAGAAATACAACTGAAATTTGATCTCTAAATGCACCATTTGCTCTTAAACTATAATCTTAAATGAAAAATATATGATGACAAGTGGTTTAAGTCAAAAAGTGTTGCATTTTGCCTTTAATAGGTTGAATATGTAAGTTCGGGTAAGGTTTGACGTTTTCTAACCTTTCAGGGCACAAAACAGTTGAATATGGTTGAATATGTATTTTCGGGTAAGGTTTGATGCTTTATGACCTTTCCGGGCAAGCTTAGTCATTTCTGGGCTAATTTTATGATTTTCGGGCATGCTTTGAAGTGTTTACACTGTCCGGGTAGAGTACATTATTGTACTAATTTCCCGAGCAAGCTTGAAGTCTTGAGATGATTATGTGTTATAGCTAGCTTTTAACAAAAAATTGTTGTTCTGGGCAAGCTTTGCATTTTATATGCTGATTGTTATTCCAAGAAAACTTTGTGAACTTAGTTTAGTACATCAAGTAAGCTTTGTGATTTGTGTGAATACGTTTTCTTTGAATGTGAATATGTTTTCTTTGAAATTACAAGTGTTTCCGGGCAAACTTTATTTTCCGGGGACACTTTATATTTCGGGTACACTTTTGTTCCCTCAATATACTTGATAATTTCATAACTTGATTTTCCAAGTACACTATCTGCTAGAAGTCCTTTTCCGGGCACACTTTGTACTCTAGGAAGTTTATTCAGGTATACTTTGCATAAGAAGGTTGTTCGGGCACACTATACATTAGGAAGATTGCTCCGGCACACTGTGCAACCAAGTATGCTTGATTGAATATGTTTCTTATTTTGTTAAGGTTTATGCTAGATTGAGCTTTTAATTTAAATTTGGGAAATTAATATGGGCATCTTAATTGATTCCTAGCAATGATGTTTATTTGATATTTTATACTTGATTATTTGTCTTGTGATTAAGTTCTCAAGAAATCTGGTATTTCAGGTTATAAACTTGTTAAAGAACAGATATGGCAGAAGAAGAAGAACAACCCAAATACTTCTTTGAAAAGAAACACAACATGTGTGCACTGTTACAAGTCACACCTGATAACGAGCCAGTGGCGAGAATGATTACATGGATGGCTCGATCTAATGTCAGTTTTGCTTTTACTGAGTGCCCAATAATCTACAGAAATCATTCACTAGATTTCTGGAGATCTGCAAGACTTGTTGATGACATAAATGGGAAAAGAATCGAAGCAAATATTGCAAGCCATGAAATACATGTGACAGAAAGAATGATAAGAAGATGCTTGCAGTTAAATGATGATGATCATAACCCAATAAACTTCAATACAGCTCACCTGATGAGGATATTTGAACAGACGATGGGATATCAGGGAACTTTACATGATGGGCAATTTCAAAAAGGGATGTTTCCTATGCTGTATAGATTCCTCATTCATCAAGTGATACAGGGGTTTGCTCCAAGAAAAGGATCATGGACTCTAATGAGTCGTGATTTGGAAAATGCCACTGTTGGTATTATATATGATATACTATTCAATTTCTCAAAGATGATCTTTGAGGGATTGGTATCAAATTCGAAGAAGGCAGAGGTGGATAGATTCCTACAATACCCCAGATTCTAACAGATAATCTTTAACCAGGAATTACAAGATCTACCCACAATTGGCATTACACATCTACTGCAGAATCCTGACACATATAGAAGAATCAGAAATTCGGGTGTTGCCAATAGATTTGACTCAAACATTCCGTTTGAGATCTTGCCATGGTTGTTGGACGATGACTTGGATGTGATGCCGGTGCCTGATTTGAGCTCAGAGGAGGAAGGAGGGGAAGATGATAATGATGATGATTTGGAATATGGAGACAATGATAATGATGGAGAAGGAGGGGCTGGAGGAGCCATGATTGTTGGTGCGCTTGATCAGGGGGAGCAACCTGAGGAACTAGAACAACCTATTCCAACACCACCACTACCCATTGACCAACCCATTTTACCATCACCACCACAAACTCCACCACATCAAACCACTCAATCTCCACCCTAAACCTTAATCATGAGCTAGCCTGGAACATCAACTCATATATCCCCAACACCACAAACACCACCAACCACTAGCCCAATTCAAACTGATCCATTTATTCCAAGCCCACCTCATACACAATCACCACCACTATCCATTTTCCAAACTCAAACCACAACCCAAGAACCACCTGAATATGAACCATTCTCTACATCACCACCTACAACACCACCCACTGACACAGACTTATTCCAAAGAAATTTGAACTTGTTGAAAGAGAATAATGAATTGAGAAAGAGGAATAAGGAGGTCACCATGGAGAATGTTATGTTGATGGATAAGTTGGCTCGAGCTGAAATGAAAATTCAAGCCCTGAAGCAGGAGGTGGAGAACACCTCAGCTGCCCCAAAACAGGGGGAGAATGAAAATGTGCCAACTGACTCAAGGGTGAATGATGAACCTGAGAAGGAAACAGGTGTAGAGACTGTAGATAGTTTGAAATTGATTTTGAATGCATATGATGATGGAGAGGAGGATAGTCAGGAGAGGAGAGTTAAGGATGATGAGTATGAAGGTGATAAATCAGATATAGGAGAACAGGATTATGATTATAATGATGAAATAATGAATGTTGAATGGAGTGAAGAGAATGTTGAGATAAAGGAAGGAGTTGAAAAGATAAATATTGAAGAAAATGTAGCTACCACTGATGTGGCTACTGATGTCTTGACTGATGTTGCTACTGATAATTTAACTAACATTCAAACTGATGTAATGAATGAAGAAGATGCTGCTACTGAAGAGTTGATACTCACTGAACCAGAAACTGAACAAACAGAAAACTCCAAGACTATAGAGTATGATGAAGAGATGGAAAAACTGGATAGAGATATTGATGAAATTGAGCCTGAAACTGAAGAAGAGATCCAGAGAAGATTGAGTAAGGGAAAGGCAAAAGTAACTGAAAAAGAGCCTGGTAAGGCTTATCCAGAAAAAGATATCTTGTTTAAAGATGATGCTGAAGCTGCTGCTGCTGCCAGGAGAGAACATGAAAACATAATGAGGGAAACAAGGGACAGAGAAATACTGGCCCAAACAATGGATCCTGTAGAGCTGGCAGAGCAGGAAGCCTTGATCAATCAAGCCAATATTGCTAAAGAAATTAATGAAGAAGTGGCTGATCAATATGTGATTGAAGCTCTGATTATGATTTACAGAGTTGAGGAAGTAGACAACTCATTAGCTGTGGTGCTTAGCAAGTTTCAACCACAAAGCCAACATGAAAAAGAATCCCAACAGGAACCTGAAAAGAATCCTGAAAAAGAAAATGAAGAATCAATTGAAGATATGTTGGCTAAAGCCTCAAGAATACATGAAAATTTAGGAAGATTTGTAAAGACATATTCTAGAAAGAGGAAAGCTACTGATCAAGGCATGAGAGAGGATCAGAAAACAAAGAAAGGGAACTGGGATGAAAAGAATAAATTCAATGTAGAAACTCCTGATGATGATGATGATGATGATGCAAGTCCAATCAGGGCAATTCCATTGCAAACACTGCAACCCGGAGAAAAGCTTCAAGGTGTTCCTGATGTGCCTATCAGAAGTGAACCAAATCCAGATCATCCACCCTCTGATGAGCCCAAAATAGATGCAGTAAATGACTCAACTGAAGAGGAGGATGAGTCTGATGAATCTGATGACAATGATGATCAAAGAAAAGGTGCCAAGACTACTAATGTTGAATCCCCACATGTGACAATGACTGATGAATAAAGGGATAACATTGAGCAGAGTTTGTTGAATGCCAAAATGAACAATCCTTTGATTATGAAGCTGAAGGCACTTGGTGTGAAATTTGAAAGTATTGCTCAAATGAATGATGATGAACTGAACAAGAGACTTGAAGAAGAAAATGACAAGATCAAAAGTGTTATGCAACAAAAGAACATAGATGATCAGAAATACAGAGAGTATCTTAGAAGGCATGGTTATTCAGAAAAAGATCTGACACACTTCAAATTTAACAAACTTTAAGATCTTTACAATAGTGAAAGAGCAAAAGTGATAGAAAAGTGTGTCAAGAAGAATGAGAAGATTGAAAAGATGGAAACTTTGAAAAATAAGTTTGGAGGTATGTGTGGATACCTTTTGGAAAGGGGATTGAAGCCTGAAATAGTTGACAATCTATCAAGGGAATCAATGTTGGACCAATACAATAAACTCAAAAGAAAAGAAAAATTGAAGAGGTTACAAACTGTGATCTCCACTAAATAGTCTGAACCATATGATGAACCTCATGCAAAGAAATGAAGAATTCAAACTTTGAGGGAGAAATTGAAAGAACAAGTCAGATCGGTTGAAACCCCTACCCCACAAGAAGTCAAACCTGAACCTAAAGATGAACCTATTGTTCCTTGGGATAATGAAGAGATGATCAAAATTCTGAGAGGCATGATGATTAACCAAAGGGGAATGGATGAAGCCTCTTTTAATGCCTTGGAAAATCAAGACTTGAAAGTTCTTTTCTATATTTAAAAGGCTGATTGGGAGAAAGCTCTAAGGGAAGGTGATAACCCTAGAAGCTTTGTTGATGGAAGGTTTATACCTGCAGGACTGTCAAACAGTCCTGGGTTGGCAAAAATGATGAAAACTCTTAATGAACAAGCATGCCACAATCTTGTTGATCTTGCTAACCTTCCACCTGAGATGGCAGTGGCAATCTACATCAACACCTTCAACTTGAAGCCTGGAAAACCCAAGAAGTCCATTCCATTCAGGCCTCCAATTTCAAGAAGACATCAACAAGGTGGGAGAGGTGAATCTAGTAGATCTGAATTCCAAAGAACAACAAGACCACAATCAAATGTGGATCTTCCAAGAGAACTCTACTACGATTTTGTATCTGAATGTCTGAGAGTGATTATGGAAAGTAGACAATTGAGAGACATAGTTGTGAGAAGTGATTTTTACGAATACACTCAAGAACAACTTGAAAGAATGGCCACACTTAATTTGTATGACTACAAAAACAGAAACAAGATGGCTGGAAGACAGATGAATGATCTCTCAAAATTTTTGAAGAATAAAGCCAACAAGGGATTCCCATTCCTCAAAGAGAAAATAAGCTGGAAAACAATTCAACTTCACAGATCAAGAAGGACTGAAAATTTAAAGAAAATGGACAGTGCTAAACTGTATTACAAGATGAATGTCAGAGACAAGAATCATTTGTCAAAGATGAATACATGTATCAGTCTTGAAAGAATAATGACACGCCCCAACTACACAGTTCAAAGAAATGGCATCATAACTGAGATTGAATACAAGGAAGATGTAGGCCATTATGTGTTGAGAAACTCAGATGGAAGAGTACTAGGTATAATCAAGAAGGATGAAGACTTGACTTACTTGCATAATGAGGATCTGATGGATATAAGGGATTTGGTCATACTAGAAAGTCATACTCACTACCAAATCCTTGATATCTTTAGGCTGAGAGCTGCATCAGTGATAGTAAACAGAAGACAAGCCGCCCACAATGCAAGGAAGAGACAAGATTCATAGATTAGGCTTTGTTATGTAATGTCTTCGGACAGAATTCTGATTATGTAATTTGATTATGTTTTGTTGAATATGTAATTTATATTTATTTTGATGTTTATTTTGACTAAGTGTAAGTAACCATAGAAATGTTTTGAGTCAGCTGAGGTGTTCCAATCTAGGGGGAGATTGTTGAGTCAAAGATTTGACCAAAGTGAGATATATGGAAGATTGGAATCTTCTCAACCTCCTCAGAATTCGCTAAGTATGGATCCGGGCACACCTTAGACCTCCGAGCAAGCTTTTACTTAGTTGGGTACGATAATTTGTCTATCGGGCAAGGTTATCTTCAAGAAGTCTTCTTTAGTGGATATCCGAGCAAGGTTTGCATATTAGTGTATTACCGGGCAAGGTTCACTAGTTTATGCTAATCCGGGCAAGGTTCACTTTATCAAGCAAGTCTGTTCTTCAAAGCCAAGTAAAGTTCACTCTCGAGTAAGCTTTTGGCTAACCAAGCTCATGAAGCCAAGTGATTGGAAGACTGGGCAAGGTATTCATTAATAATTGTGGTCCAAATAGGCTTGATGGTTTAATGGAATATCTTCAAAGTAACATTGGGCAAGGTTCAACTCAAGCAAGGAACAGTGCTGCCGAGCACACTTTGCTAATAAGTTATTTTCTAGCAAAGAGTTGAATGGACCATTGAAGAACAAGGTTGCTCGTAAGGGTTTGTCGGGCAAAGTCTGGAAAAGTCAAGAAGATTGAAGTCTACCCGGTGAGTATTTTACTTGGTGAAATACTCTTCAAGTAAAGTCTACAAGGAAACTGATCTCGGGCACACTTCTATGTTACCAAGTTCTGAAGGATGGCAGAGCACACAGCCTACTCGGAAAATCAATATTGTTGCAAAGCCTACCCGAAAGACTTGTTTTACACTTAGAATAATTCTGAATATGTAATTTGAATATGTTTTACCATTTAGGGTTTCTAGAAGGATTGACAGCTGTAAAGGAGGTGTCAGGCCTATAAAATGAATAATTCAGGGCACGCCTCCTGAGGCAGATAGACTCATTAATTCAAAGAGAATTTTATTGAGTGTTACGGCTGTCTTAGAGTAGTACGGACATAACTTTCCTATCAAGAAACCCTAAATTGATTATCCTTTTGTATGATGAACTTTGTATGAATCAAAATCTTTTGAGTGAATCTTGTGTGTGTTAGTTACCTTTGATTATTGATAGCAATTGCCCTGTTTTTTATTGATTCCGCCTTTAACAAACAGTAATCTTTCTAAATATAGCAACATGTCATCAACTCTCTTGTCGACACATTCATTTGTGTGAGTTATGACATGATTTGAGTAAGATCCAGCTGAAATCGGGGACCTGACACCGACACATCAAATCATTACTCATTTATAAAGAGAAATTAAAAAAAGACAACAAGATATTATAACGAGTAATTGAAGCATTTATCGGGTGAAATATTATATTATATGCTATTTCCTTGGTCTTATCCAAGTAGCGGTGGAGTGAATACCAAGGCACAAGACTAGTATAAATAGATGATTTAGGTAATTTGTTTAGGTCATGTGTGCATTGTGAGATTTTTAATTATGTTGAGAGTTTTCCCCCGGGGGAGAGCTTTCCCCGGGTGGCCATTCCTTTATGATTATGTATGTATGAGTGTTCTTGATGTGAATCATTCGGTTAATGAAATCATAGTTCTACATCTATCTTTGGTGTTTTGATTACAATTGTTCATCCTACTTTATTGATAATTGTTATTCGAAATGAACTCTCCACATACGTCCATTATTATCATTCAAGAGTGAATACATGCTATGATTCGATCCATGAACCGAGGTCGTTTATCACCGTTCGACAAGCTTCCGCACCGGGGCTCGTTTCTGTCAGTTACCAGCACCTCTGAATGCACCTTGATGATTTCTTCAAAAAGACTTGAGTTCATAATCAACTGATATGACTTCACTGTTGCAATGACTTCCTCGTTCTTACGGCTTAGCGCGTCAGCGACCACATTAGCTTTACCAGGATAATACTTAATACCGCAGTCGTAATCCTTTATCAACTCTAGCCATCTTCTATGTCTCATGTTCAGCCTTTTTGCTTGAAAAGGTACCTTAAACTTTAATGATCCGTGTAAATAGTACACTTAGTATCATACTATAATGCCTCCGTATCTTAAGAGCATGCACTACTGCTGCTAGCTCTAGATCATGCGTCGGATAAATACTCTCGTGATATTTCAACTGTCTGGACGCATGTAACATCCCAGAATTTCAATAAACAATATTTTATATATTATCTCTTATGGTGGACAAGTTTACTTAAGTTGGTAAATAAAATAATAATAAGGATGGTAAGATAAGTAAGCTATTTAGATGGATTAATCATGGACTAAAAAGGAAAGATGGGCCTTAGGTCCATGGGCTTAAGGGAGTATAAATACCCCTTAAACCCTAAATCTTTCCATTTTCATCTAACTTATCCATCTTATTCTCTCTACACCTCCATAACACACACAAACCTCCCATAATCGGCCGCAAGAGAGGAAACGGGATCCAAGGCCAAAACCAAGCCGATTTCGCTAGATAGTGATTACTCAAGCTAGATACAAGATCATCATTGAACATCGAGCTAAACCGTAACCTAGAAACATCAAATGGTATGCTCTCTATGATTAAATGTTACATTTTTATGAACGTTTTGCCATGAAACTTGAACCTCGAGTAGATCGGGTATAGATGTTTCATAAAAATATGAACTTGATGATTAAAATGGATAAAATGGACTCATAGGTATAAACGGTTCATAAAGGAACCCTAGAACTAGCCTAGAACATTTTAACACAATAAAGGTTTAAACTTTATTGCTAGAACGGGCTAGATCTTGAAGCCGTAATGATGACCGGTGCAAAACGGGTATGGATGATAGAGAAATAGGTCAAGATCATGATATGAACCTTAGAACAGTTAGCTAAGCTGGGTAAAAATGATAGAGGTTGAAAGGTAAGCTGAACAGACCTGACCTGAGAGTTTCGGTCCAAAATGGGGTTCTCGACCAGGACTGAGGGTTCTCGGTGATAGGGTTCTCGGTCAGCTCATGTTTTTGTTCAACACGAGATCTCGGTCAACAAGAGATCTCGGTCAAACATGGAATTCGGTCAAACTTGGGTTCTCGGTCAACAAGGGTTCTCTGTTTAGAGTTCTCGGCTGACCCAGTTTCTGTTTGGGACTGATCCTAGTGGGCTTAAGTGCTTTAATGGATAGTTTGGGGCCTGACCTTACTGAGTCCACAAACTTTTAAGTCCATAACTCATCAAAACTAATCAAGCCCAACATAGAAAATGATTTAAAATGATTAATGGAAAATATGTTAAGACAGCTTAACCCCAGCCAGCGGCGCTGCTCCTTGGACCCCTCTAGGGGCTGCCGCCCCTAGAACCCCGCTGCCAGGGGCGCTGCCCCCGAACCCCTGTTCGTTGTGGGTTATGTAAAGATAGAAATACGTTATGAGTAGCAATAGTTAATTGATACAAGTAAATATTATACAGTTAGCCGTGCACAGCTCAAGAAGGGAATAACTATTAACGGTGAACGTAACCGCATTCAGGTGAGTTTCTAGCCCCCTTTATGTGTTATGTTTTCGGGGCTGTGTGCATACTCGATGTGATTGTTAATACATTTATTGTATGCCTTATGTGATTATGTGAAAGGTAAGAATGATGGCTTGTCGGTACGTGAACGATCTTCGGATATTGCACGTGCTGTCAAGATATAATGTTATGCATAAGCTAGGAATGATATGTATGTATGTTATGAATGAATGTAAGAGATAGAAAGGTAGAAAAGGGACTGGACCCTAATAATATCCAAGGCAGAAAAGGGACCGAGCGCTTTAATAATCTCGAGGCAGAAATGGGACCGGACCCTGATAACTTCCGAGGCAGAAAAGGGACTGGACCCTAATAATATCCAAGGCAGAAAAAGGGACCGGACCCTAATAATATCCGAGGCAGAATAGAATTGAGTAAAGTAGAATTTGAATTATGAAAGTATAAATGAAAGTGCGTATGTATGTATGTAAAGCATGTTGTGTTATTAACTAGAACTCACTCAGCGTAGCTGAATTTTAGTATGCACGCAGGTGAGTAGAATGAGACAACTCACTTGAGGGGAACACGTGGCATTGAATAAGAGGCTGGCATCGAAAGACGTTTATGTTTAATATTACGTTATTTTGAAAGATAAGGTGTTTATTTTATGACAAGTTATGGATTAATGTAATATTTACGAAAGTTTTTATATTCCGTTTATGTTTTAATAACTCTGATGAATAGAACTATGTTTATGAGTAAATCCAACGTCCAAATGTGAGGCACCGGTAACGGGGTCTTACAAGTTGGTATCAGAGCAAAGTTCGAGAGATTTAAGCATCCTACATGCTTAGACTCGAACGGAGAATGGGATTTAAGTAAGAAAAGAATGAAGATGCCAATTCAATAATGCCATGTGTCGCTCAAGCAAGCTCAACAAAGGTAAGGTGCATGATTAAAGGATGTATGTTAAATGATAATGACAGGATATGTGAACGATAGGGATAGGATTAATTGATTGCTTTGATTGACTAACTGTTTAAAGTAGAACCAACACAAATAGACTCATAAAGGGAAGTGCATAGGACACGGAAAGTAACGTGATCAGCTAATCACAACTGGCCACTGTTATTACCTGTTACCCTTACTATCCTTGTACTAAATAGTTCCATGAGTGATGACGTTTGTGTTTCCCCTTTTAGAATACGATGGCTGGAACGGGAGGAAATGTAGGAGCTAGAGTAATTGCGAGAATTGAAGGCCGCACTAGACGTCGTGGCATGTCTCGTCGTGCCCAACAACCTTCGGTTGAAATAGCTTCCAACACCGGAGATGAAGGGAGCGCAGCTGTAAGAGACTCGAACAACAACGAAGGGTTTCAACTGGATCCCGCAATTCAAGCAGCTATTGTTCAAGCTGTAGCCACTGCTATGAAGAGCCTGAATCCTGATAAGTCTGCTGAGAAGTCTGGGGAAAAGAGTAAGAAGGATGATGAAGACGAAAAGGGTGACTCGAGCGAAGTTCGATCTGTGAAGGTTGATAGCAGGAAGAGAGGCCGAGGCGGGTGTAACTATAAGTCCTTCAAAGGGTGTGACCCGCCGAAGCTGACTGGGTTGGGTGACGCAATTGCTACTCTTCAATGGATAACCGCCATGGATAAAATTATCCGAATCAGCGAGTGCCATCCCGACCAAGCTGTCGGTAATCCCACCCAATCGTTTGGCGATGAGGCTATGTATTGGTGGGAATCGATTGAGCAGAGGAAGAGCCCAGAGGTGATCAAGGCAATGAAGTGAGAGGATCTAAAAGAGTTAGTAATGAAGAGGTTCTGTACTGACGCAGAAGTTGAAAGGGTGGAGATGAAGTTCCTGAACTTGAAAGCTGGAATGATGACATATCGTGAGTATACCACTATGTTCAAGTAGGTTGGTACCTGATATGGTTAACACCGAAGCTAAGAGAATCAAGTGCTATGTGAGGGGGTTGCCACAGAAAATCCGCATACTGGTCCGGGCAAGTAAACCTGCTACCTTTAACTCTGCTGTCGAACTCGCAGAGATGGTTTATGCAGACCTGGCTGCGGATGATGTAGTTGTGGAAGACGAGAAGAAAGAGAAGAAATGGGTCGCTCCTGTTAAACGACCCGGTACCCAAATGTGGAACCCTAAGAACAAGCAGCCAAGAGTTTGGGGGAACAGGTCGTGCAAGACTTGTGGCAAGGCGCACAGTGGTGAGTGCAGGTGGGGTAAGGGTACGAATGTTTGTTATAAGTGTGGGAAGAGTAATGCTGGTGAGTGCAAGTTCGGTACGAATGCTTGCTACAAGTGCGGGAAAGTGGGGCATTACGCTCCCGATTGTACTACAAAGTCCGCATGTTACAAATGCGGTAAGATGGGTCACTTTGCAAGGGAATGTACTGAGAGTGAAGATGGAGGAAGTGGGAAGAAAGATCCTGAGCCGTCAAGGCCGAATACCAGAGCCTACATGCTAACTCAAGAGCAAGCCAATCAGATTCCCGATGTTGTCACAATTACGTTTCTAGTAAACGGTATTTCCTCTTCCGTATTGTTTGATTCGGGCGAGAACAAAAGTTTCGTAGCCACGCCCTTTAGTAAATTAGCTAAAATGAATTGTTGCCGAGTGTCCGAAACTTTTATAGTAGAAACCGCTAGTGATACTTCAGTTAAAATAATGAAAATGGTTAAGGACTGTAAGAGTTAGAGGGACACGAGTTCCCCGTTACCTTGTACGTTATGACCTTAGGAGGGTTCAATGTGGTTTTGGGAATGGATTGGTTGTCTGAGTACGATGCTCAGATAGTGTGTAAGAGTAGGATGATAAGGTTGAAGTCCTTGGATGGTAGTGCGGTGACGGTTTATGGTAATAAGGAAAGTTATGGGCTTAATGTCATTTTGATGATAAAAGCCGAGGGTTTGTTAAGGCGAGGGTGCGGTTCCTACCTGGCGTATGTTGTCAACGCTACGGCCGAGACGAAAGAAATGAAAGATGTTCCCATCATGTGCGACTACCCATAAGTATTCCCAGAGGATCTTCCGGGGTTGCCACCGGAGCGAGAGATAGAATTCCAGATAGATTTAGTACCAGGAGCCCAACCCGTCGCGAAAGCGCCTTACCGTCTAGCACCGTCCGAGATGAAAGAGTTGATGTCCCAACTGTGAGAACTCCTCGACAAAGGTTTTATTAGACCAAGTGTTTCTCCGTGGGGTGCACCAGTGTTGTTCATGAAGAAGAAGGATGGAAGTATGAGAATGTGCATAGACTATCGTGAGTTGAATAAGCTTACGGTAAAGAATAGATACCCTTTGCCAAGGATTGATGATCTGTTTGACCAACTGCAAGGTTCAAGTTGATTCTCACGAATAGATCTCAGATCAGGCTATCCTCAGCTGATGGTGAAGGAGGCAGAAATCCCTAAGACAGCGTTCCGAACGCGGTATGGACACTACGGGTTCCTCGTCATGTCATTTGGGCTAACAAATGCTCCCGCAACATTTATGGACACGATGAATAGGGTGTGTCGGCCAATGTTGGATAAGTCAGTTATTGTCTTCATCGATGATATTTTGATTTATTCAAAGAACGAGACTGACCATGCTGAGCATTTGAGAGAAGTATTGGAGACTCTGAAGAAAGAGAGGTTGTATGCTAAGTTTTCAAAATGCGCGTTCTGGTTGCGAGAAGTGCAATGTCTAGGTCACGTGATTAATCCTAAAGGGATTACCGTGGACCCAACTAAGATTGAAGCAATAACAAATTAGAAGACTCCGCAGAATCCGACTGATATATGAAGCTTCTTAGGGTTAGCTAGCTACTATAGGAGATTCATCGAAGGTTTCTCCAAGATAGCAGCACCATTGACCGGTATGACCCGAAAGACAATATTATTCAATTGGGGTAAGTTTCAAGAAGAAGCTTTTAAGGAGTTAAAGAAAAGACTCACACAAGCTCCAATCCTTACTTTACCCGATGGTGACGAGTATTTGGTTGTTTGTACCGATGTTTCGCATCGTGGGTTAGGTTGCGTGTTGATGCAACGAGGAAGAGTGATAGCATATGCGTCTAGGCAGTTGAAAGTCCATGAGAGTACCTATCTGACGCATGATCTGGAGCTAGCAGCAGTAGTGCATGCTCTCAAGATATGGAGGCATTATCTGTAAGGTACTAGGTGTACCATTTACACAGATCATAAGAGTCTAAAGTACTTCTTCGAGCAAAAGGAGTTGAACATGAGACAGAGGAGGTGGTTGGAGTTGATTAAAGATTACGACTGCGACATTAAATACTATCCTGGTAAAGCTAATGTGGTCGTCGACACGCTAAGTCGTAAGAATGAGAAAGTCCTTGCAATAGTGAAGTCATACCAGTTGATTATGAACTCAAGTCTTTTTGAAGAAATTACTAAGATGCAATCAGAAGTGTTGGTAGATGAGAAGTTAGTAAAGAATGAAAGAGTTTATGACCAACAAGATAAGCTAATGGAAAACACTCACGGTGTTAAGACTAGGTTTGATCGTATGTGAATCCCACGCCATGGAGATCTCAGAGGTCGAATCTTAGATGAAGCTCATAAGTCCAGATACTCGATTCATCCTGGAGCTACAAAGATGTACCAAGATTTGAATAGAGACTACTGGTGGCCAGGAATGAAGAATGATGTAGAAGAATATGTCAGTAAGTGCTTAATTTGTTTACAAGTCAAAGCTGAACACCAGAAGCCTTATGGGAAAATGCAACCGCTTGAGATACCTGAATGGAAATGGGAACACATCACCATGGATTTCATAACTAAGCTACCTCTTACAGCTAAGCATCATGATACCATATGGGTGATTGTGGTCCGTTTGACCAAGAGTGCTCACTTTCTGCCTATACGAGAGGCTATCTCTTCAGAAACGTTAGCAAACTTGTTCATAAAAGAGGTTGTGACCAAGCATGAAGTACCGTTATCGATCGTGTCTGATAGAGATACGCGGTTTACTTCGAGGTTTTGGAAGAAGTTCCATGAGGCTATGGGAACGAGATTGAACATTAGTACAGCGTGTCATCCTCAAACAGATGGACAGTCAGAGAGGACGATCCAAACCATTGAGGATGTCACACCCCAATCTACGGCGGAAATGCCGGGGCGTGGACTGATTGTCACAGCTCGCAAGGTTACTATCATGCAAATATTAAAATTTAAATATCTATTTATTTAATTCAAATAACATCATTATTCATTACAAAAAAAGGAATCCAAGACAAACAAACATCAAATAATTCAAATAAAAATTCATAGTCTCAAATTAAACTCTTCAAGCATAAGTCTTTATAAAAATTCTTCTAAGTCCACACTTCACATCAAACGGTAACCTGCATATGCGTGAAAATAATATAGTTTGTCAACACGAGGTTGAGTGAGCAACACACCAGTTCAGTTTACATATATAATAAAATACGTAGCTGCAACGCGTCAAATGGGATTAACATATCAACCAATGAGCAAATAAAATGAGATGTCGAAAAGCACAAAGCTAAATCGACTAGAGTATGATCATACTGTTTTATGAGATTATGCTGGACCTCTCCGAATGCGGTTCACATTGAACACATAAACATATCGCAAGTATGGCATGAGATTAGTTAACACATAAGACAACAATTGCAGTTTTGTGTATAGATAAAGTGTGAAAATATAATAAGTTAATCATATGTCCCCAAAACAGTATGAAAACGAGTGAAAATGGAGAATGTGGTACTCACCTCAAAGACGAACGAGGATGATTAAGTGATGAGGAAACGAATCACACGCGAACAACGTTAAAGCCTAAGAGAATAAAGGATATACTTGAGATAAGTATCACGATACGAGTTAATCGATAACCATTTAATATTACATTAATATTATGTTTGTAAGGATTTATTATTAAACCATTATTTTGATTTATGAAAATATGTACTTAATAAAATGTTACTTTTGGTTTTATAACTTAAATTACTTGATTTATATATTTAATAAAATGTTAGTTTTTAAGTAAAAATCTTATTTATATATTTATGTATCTTTATATATGAAAAACGTATCTTTCTTTATATCTATGCATATATATATATATATATATATATATATATATATGAATATATATATATATATATATGCATGAAAACGAGTCTTAGAAAATATATGTGAATGAAAACGAATATTAAAAGGTCGGTTTTTAGTTAAACAACTTTGTTTAAACATTATTATTATTATTATTAAAATGAATTTATTGATTAAAAAGAATTAAAAGAACATTTTTCCAAAAATAAGGGGGTGTGGGAGGGTCGAACTCGTGACCTCCACTCCCAAACCTTCACGTATTACCCAGCAGACCAGATTACACAAGTGCAAATATAACCTGATTCAAAAAAATATAAATGACTCAACTGTTCTTCCCCAAACTGCATATACAAACCCTAGAATCGGGTTTGATAGATTTAGACGAAATTGGTCAAATCAGTTATGGGGTTAACGAAGAGCATGATCTCGCGATTCAAACCAAACCTTAAATTACCTTGATTGATGAACAGAAGAGGGAGAACGAGTGCGGAACAGGGCCGGCCTGAGAACGCGATGAACGGGTATTAACAAGTTAAATGAATTCAATTATATATAGGGGTATTGTCGGCGAGTAATCAAGGAATGATTTCACGAAATTAATTGGAATAATAACAATGATTTCTTGTTCATCCGATATTTAGGGTTGGCGGTTAGAATAAACAAGGAAAAACGAATCAGTTTGATGTTATTTACTTAAATTGATTGTCGGTCAAACGTGTTTAACGAAAATAAATGATTTCCATATCATTATATTGTTTACAAAAATGATTTACTTGCCAAAATTGGTGATTCTTTGATTCGGGTCCAAGAAAACCCGATTAACTATAGATATGGGTTAATGAATTATCCAGTTAAGAATATGGGTTATAACAATATTTACAGCTAGGACCCTAAGGTTTGATGATGGACACAATAAGGTTTAAACTTTTTAGTTTGGGCTAAAAAACGTCATAATTAACTAGTTTAAATATAAATATAATAATGATTTATAACTCGATAAATGCAGATATTATTAATGATAAAGCCCGGACCTGAAAGTGGGTCGGGTAACAGTTAAAAAATGAGAAAGAGGAAAAACCCGAAATGTTACAGTATCCCCTACTTTTGGGAATTTCTTCCCGAAATTAGGGAATCAGCAACGAAAAGATGAGGATACTTGAGTTTCATCTGGTCCTCACGCTCCCACGTAAACTCGGAGCCTTGCTTAGAATTCCAACGAACTTTAACCAAAGGGATGCGGCTTCGCTTAGTAACTTTATCCATATGATCCATAATCTCGACGGGTTGCTCAACGAAATGCATAGTCTCATCGATACTAACTTCATCGAGAGGGATGTGAAGATTAACCTCGGCAAGATACTTCTTGAGGTTAGAAACATGAAACACTGGGTGAATATTAGCGAGTTCAACAGGAAGTTTGAGACGATAAGCAACAGGACCAACTCTATCAATAATCTCAAAAGGACCAACGAAACGAGGAGCTAGTTTTCCCTTCTTTTCAAAATGAACAACTCCCTTCAAAGGGGAAGATTTGAGTAAAACAAAATCACCAACACTGAACTCAAGGGGTTTACGTCTCTTATCAGCATAACTCTTCTGACGACTACGAGCAGCAAGGAGATTTTGACGAATTTGAGCAATATGATCAGTTGTTTCTTGGACTAGTTCAGGACCAGTGATTTGAGATTCACCAACTTCGTTCCAACAGATCGGAGATCGACATTTACGACAATAGAGCGCTTTAAAAGGTGCCATACCAATACTAGAGTGAAAACTATTATTATAAGAAAACTCGATAAGCGGTAGATGAATATCCCAATTTCCTCCAAAATCGAGGACACAAGAACGGAGCATATCTTCTAAGGTTTAAATCGTTCGCTAGGATTGACTGTCAGATTGCGGGTGATAAGCAGTATTAAGATCCATTCGAGTACCCAAAGCGGATTGAAGCGACTTCCAAAAACGAGAAGTATACCGACCATCACGATCAGATATAATGGATAACGGAGTTCCATGATGACAAACAATTTTCTCAACGTAAATGCGCGCCAATTGCTCGACCGTATAAGTCTCTTTGATGGGAATGAAATGAGCAGACTTGGTCAGGCGATCAACAATTACCTAAATACTATCATGTTGCTTGCGGGTAGAAGGAAGTTTAGTGACAAAATCCATAGCAATACCTTCCCATTTCCACTCGGGGACGGGAGGTTGCTCGAGCAAACCAAAAGGGCGGTGATGCTCGGCTTTCACTTTGGAACAGGTGAGGCATTTAGAAACATACAGAGCAATATCTTTCTTCATACCAGGCCACCAATAGACATAACGAAGGTCGGCGTACATTTTATCCGCACCGGGATGTACGGAATATCGTGACTTGTGAGTTTCGTCCATAATAAATGTGCGAAGATCATCACGATTGGGGATCCATAAGCGGTTCAGAAAGTAAAGCAGACCATTGGGTTTAGTTTCAAGTTGGGTTTCGGCACCACACGACATCTCGTCATACATATTGCCTTCGGTGACAGATTCGTGTTGAGCATCGAGAACACGCTTTTTGAGATCATTTTGAACAAGAACACAAGTAAGAAGTATTGATTTGAAAGGCTTCTTACGACTGAGAGCGTCGGCCACGACATTCGCCTTTCCAGGATGATAGCGAATTTCGCATTCATAGTCGCTAAGCAACTCGGCCCATCGACGTTGTCTCATATTGAGTTCTTTTTGGTCAAAAATGTGTTGAAGACTCTTGTGATCGGTAAACACCACACACTTCGTACCATAGAGGTAATGTCTCCAAATCTTCAAGGCAAATACGACAGCACCAAGTTCGAGATCATGTGTCGTATAATTTTTCTTGTGAACCTTGAGTTGTCTCGAAGTGTAAGCGATAACCTTGCCTCGTTGCATGAGAACGCAACCAAGACCTTGGTTAGAAGCGTCGCAGAAAACGATAAAATCTTCATTTCCTTCCGGAAGAGCAGGGATAGGAGAATTACAAAGCATGTCCTTAAGAGTTTCAAAGGCTTCTTCTTGCTTTGACCCCCACACAAAGGTTTTACCTTTGTGTGTTAAAGCGTTGAGGGGCAATGCGATCTTGGAAAAATTACGAATGAAACGACGGTAATAACCCGCCAAAACGAGAAAAGAACGAACTTCGGTAGGAGTCGTTGGCGGCTTCCAATTCTTAACAGCTTCGATCTTTGCAGGATCAACATGAATACCCTTTTCGTTAACAATGTGGCCCCAAAACTGAACTTCTTTCAACCAAAACTCACACTTAGAAAACTTGGCATACAATTGCTCCTTTCTAAGCAGATCAATAATGGTATGGAGATGATTCTTGTGGTCGCTCTCGGATTTCGAATAGATCAAAATGTTATCGATGAAAACAATAACGAACTTGTCCAAATAAGGTTTACAAACACGGTTCATGAGGTCCATAAACACCACGGGTGCGTTTGTCAACCCAAATGGTATAACACAAAACTCGTAATGACCATAACGAGTTCGAAAGGCAGTCTTGGGGATGTCATCATCACTAACTTGGAGCTGATGATAACCCGAACGGAGATCTATCTTCGAGAAGCATGTGGCTCCTTGAAGTTGATTGAAAAGATTGTCTATTTGGGGGAGCGGATAACGATTCTTAACGGTAAGCTTGTTGAGTTCACGGTAGTCAATGCACATGCGGAAAGAACCATCTTTCGTCTTGACAAAAAGCACAGGTGCGCCCCAAGGAGAAGAACTCGGGAGAATGAAACCCTTGTCCGAATTTTCTTGGAGTTGGCTCGAGAGTTCATGCATCTCGGAGGGTGCAAGACGGTAAGGGGCTTTAGCTACGGGGTTAGCTCCGGGTATAAGATCAATTCGGAATTCGACTTGACGAACCGGAGGAAGACCAATGACATCATCGGGAAAATCGCGTACAACCGGGATATAGGATAATTTCTTCTCTTTCCGCTCTTTTTCCACCACGAGAGCTAGGAAGGCGACGCATTTCTTGTGCAAATAATGTTGGGCTTGGAAGCACGACATGAGGTTAATCTTAGACGTTGGAGTATCACCGAAAACCTTAAGAATACGACCGTTTTTGAGAGGTATACGAATGAACTTTTCGAAACAAACAACTTCCGCACGATTAAGAGTTAACCAATCCATCCCTACAGTTACATCGAAACTACCCATTTGCATCGGAATGAGGTCGATTAAAATCTCGACTTTGTTAAGGACTATAACGCAATCCCTGACTACCGAGTCAATCATAATAGAATTCCCGTCGGCTACTTCTACGGTTAAAGGTCTAGACAACTTATCCCGAGGCTTATCAATAATATACGCAAAATCCTAAGATATAAAACTCTTATCGGCACCCGTATCAAACAAAACCGAAGCATGATGTTTATCAATGAGAAACATACCATTCACCACATCGCTAGAACTCTGAGCTTGATTCACATTCAATATAAACGCACGACCATTGGACCCTTGAGGGGTTTGAGCAACTTGGTCAAAGGAGGAGCTTGAATAGTAGGAGCTTGAGTTGATGCCGATTGAGGAGCCATGACCTGAGGTACAGGAGGTGTATGGGTTTGAGGTGCATAGGATTGAGGTTGGTAGGTTTGCACTTGGTAGGCTTGGGCAGTGTAGTATGGTGAATGGTATACTTGGGCTTGTGGTGGATGGGTAACATAAGGAGGTACAGGCATGACATGGGCTTGGTTAGCATGGGTGAGTAATGGGCAGGCGTTACGAAAATGATTAAGGTCTCCGCAGTGGTAGCATACTCGGGTATTAGGAACACCGGGCTGTGTGGGGTTAGCAGCAGGCCTACCAGTAGGAGGTGCAGACCGGGTTTGGACAACTTGAGAACCAGGCGGTACACGACAAGTATTGGCAAGGTGGCCGTAACGGTTGCATTGAGTGCATAACCGGCAACGGGATTGAACCGGGTGATGGCGGTTACACCTGGCACAAAGGGGATGTGGGCCAAAGTAAGCTTTCTTGTTTGGGGCATTAGGGTCACTTGGGGCTTGGTTGTTCGATTGGTTGACGGAGTAGTTTTGATAATTGGGCTTACGTTTTTAGTGGTTCTTGTTGAAGTGGTTGTTGTTGTTGGAGGGTTTGGCCTCAGCTTTGGCATCGGTAGAGGAGTCGGTATTTGTCTTGTCGGGTGTGGGCTTGGAATCCTTGCGGGATAAGGCTCCATCCCGAACGTGACTATCAGTGAGGGAGGCAGCTAGGTCCATTGCCTCACTGATGGTAAATGAGTTACGACTCATTATGACATCCCGGAAAGCGGGCGGGAGACCGCGAATGTATTTCTGAATTCCGCGGGTCTCGGGGGTGACAAGTTGTGGCACAATACGGCTTAGTTCGCGAATTCGGCTAGAATAATTGGAGTTATCGCCCCCGATTTGCTTAAGATCCCAAAACTCCGCTTCCAACCTCTGCAGTTCATGTTCTGGGCAAAATTCCTTTTTCATCGCCTCCTTTAGTTCCTCCCAAGGCATAGCCACGACCAAATCCGACCCTTGGTCGTTCCTTAGGGCATTTCACCATACAACAGCTTGATCCTTAAAGCAGCTTGAAGCAAATTTGGTCCGTTTGACATCCGGACATTCATAGTGGATAAATATGTTCTCCATTTCTTCAAACCATTGGAGCAAGGCGGTGACATTTTCCTCACCATGATAAGATGGAGGTTTGGTGCTCAAGAAGTTACGAAAATCATAGTTGTTGGGTGTGGCCGAAGTGGCTGAACCATTTGAATTGAGGCTTGGATTTGGGTGACAATAGCAGGCATAGTAGCAGCAAACTCTCTCGTGATTCTAGCAGCCAGACGGCTGCCACGTGAGCCAGATGATCGTTGGTGTTGACGGTGATTTCTGAGTGACGACATTCTACGGGAAATAAGAGTAAAGATTTATGAGTTGGGGGATCATATGTGTAAATATTCATAAGGAAAGCAAAGTTAGTTGAAAACATTAAGTTTCTGTTAGGTTAGTTTCACACAAAAATCTAACGAAATGCATCTAGGGACGTTGGCCTCCCATGAGCTTTCCATCGCAATTTGAATGGCCCAACAATAATTAACGAATAAGCACTTGAGTTGGACAACCCATGAGCGTTACATGGCAATTTGATTGTCCCAACTAATTAACGAATTATCAATGCAATATAGTTTTTTGGCCCGATGAGCGTCTTTGACCGACCAAACTAAATAATGAACTATCGAAATAAAATATGAGTAGTCGGAGTATCTTGTGGACCACCACGTTGATGACTCCGACAAAAATACGAAACAAGTTAATAAATGGGTAGTCGGGATTCCCGACTAACCACTTGAAATAACGTAAAAACCATAATTGGGAGGTTGCCGAATTTTAAGCCACAAACCACCGTGAATTCGGTTTAAAAATGTGCATAGGAATGCAACCACTAGTGTGGTCACGGTTGATAGGTTAGGGTGTCGGTCACATGGCATTTATGGGTCTCGCTCGGGTCCATAGGGTTGAGTACTGTGGTCAGGTTATCACCCAGGTAAGGATTAGCGTCTTACCTTTGGTTCTTGGAACCATTTTGCCAGTGCCCAACTCACATTTTCTCACCCCTTTTCTTATGATAGGGACATGCCATATAACCTAGCCCTAAGTAGAACGAGTGAAAACAACAGGTGGGAATTCTTAAGGAATTTCCCTTAAATAAAAGGCAATCTAATATTGATTTTAAATTTAAATAAAATTTTTAAGTTTTGAGGCATAGCCTCGGAGCAGTGTGTGTGTGCATGACAATAATATAATAAGGAAACTTATCAACTAAGGGAAAGCAGTAACAATCAATTAGAACACGTAAGGTAAGCAGATAAGCATGTATAGGGCTCCTAAACATGTGTCTATGGCAATCTCTAACGACCTATCTTAAACCTGGTTCTGATTCCATTCTGTCACACCCCAACCTACGGCGGAAATGCCAGGGCGTGTACTGATTGTCACAGCTCGCAAGGTTACTATCATGCAAATATTAAAATTTAAATATATATTTATTTAAGTCAAATAACATCATTATTCATTACAAAAAAAAGGAATCCAAGACAAACAAACATCAAATAATTCAAATAAAAATTCATAGTCTCAAATTAAACTCTTCTAGCATAAGTCTTTATAAAAATTCTTCTAATTCCACACTTCACATCAAACGGTAACCTGCATATGCATGAAAATAATATAGTTTGTCAACACGAGGTTGAGTGAGCAACACACCCGTTCAATTTACATATATAATAAAATACGTAGCTGCAACGCGTCAAATGAGATTAACAAATCAACCAATGAGCAAATAAAATGAGATGTCGAAAAGCACAAAGCTAAATCGACTAGCGTATGATCATACTCTTTTATTAGATTATGCTGGACCTCTACGAATGCGGTTCACATTGAGCACATAAACATATAGCAAGTATGGCATGAGATTAGTTAACACATAAGACAACAATTGTAGTTTTGTGTATAGATAAAGTGTGAAAATATAATAAGTTACGCATATATCCCCAAAACAGTATGAAAACGAGTAAAAATGGGGAATGTGGTATTCACCTCAAAGACGAACGAGGATGATTAAGAGAATGAGGAAACGAATCACACGCGAACAACGTTAAAGTCTAAGAGAATAAAGGATATACTTGAGATAAGGATCACAATACGAGTTAAACGATAACCATTTAATATTATAATAATATTATGTTTGTAAGGATTTATTATTAAACCATTATTTTGATTTATGAAAATATATACTTAATAAAATGTTACTTTTGGTTTTATAACTTAAATACTTGATTTATATATTTAATAAAACATAGTTTTTAAGAAAAAATCTTCTTTATATATTTATGTATCTTTATATATGAGAAACATATATTTATTTATATCTTTGCATATATATAAATATATATATATATATATATATATATATATATATATATATATATATATGAATGAAAACGAGTCTTAGAAAATATATGTGAACGAAAACGAATATTAAAAGGTCGGTTTTTAGTTAAACAACTTTGTTTAATCATTATTATTATTAAAATGAATTTATTGATTAAAAAGAATTAAAAGAACATTTTTCCAAAAATAAGGGGGTGTGGGAGGGTCGAACTCGTGACCTCCACTCCCAAACCTTCACGTATTACCCAGCAGACCAGATTACACAAATGCAAATATAAACAGATTCAAAAAAATATAAATGACTCAACTGTTCTTCCCCAAACTGCATATACAAAGCCTAGAATCGGGTTTGATAGATTTAGACGAAATTGATCAAATCAGTTATGGGGTTAACAAAGAGCATGATCTCGTGATTTAAACCAAACCTTCAATTACCTTGATTGATGAACAAAAGAAGGAGAACGAGTACGGAACAGGTCTGGCTTGAGAACGCGATGAACGGGTATTAACAAGTTAAATGAATTCAATTATATATAGGGGTATTGTCGGCGAGTAATCAAGGAATGATTTCACGAAATTAATTGGAATAATAACAACGATTTCTTGTTCATCCGATATTTAGGGTTGGCGGTTAGAATAAACAAGGAAAAATGAATAAGTTTGATGTTATTTACTTAAATTGATTGTCGGTCAAACGCGTTTAACGAAATTAAACGATTTCCATAACATTATATTGTTTACAAAAATGATTTACTAGCCAAAATTGGTGATTCTTTGATTCGGGTCCAAGAAAACCCGATTAACTATAGATATGGGTAAACGAATTATCCAGTTAAGAATATGGGTTATAACAATATTTGCAGCTAGGACCCTAAGGTTTGATGATGGACACAGTAAGGTTTAAACTTTATAGTTTGGGCTAAAAAACGTCATAATTAACTAGTTTAAATATAAATATAATAATGATTTATAACTCGATAAATGCGGATATTATTAATGATAAAGCCCGGACCTGAAAGTGGGTCGGGTAACAGTTACAATTGAGAAAGTGGAAAAACCCGAAATGTTACAGAGGATATGCTACGTGCTTGTGTTTTAGACTTTGGTGGAAGTTGGGATGATCATCTGAACCTAGCAGAGTTCTCCTATAACAACAACTACCATTCAAGTATTGGTATGCTGCCGTTTGAGATGCTTTATGGTAGACGATGTAGAATCCCGGTGTGTTGGGGAGAGATTGGTCAGAAAGAGATGGGAAGTTTAGAAGTCCTGCAAGAAACATCTTCAAAGTTTGATCAGATCAAAGCAACAATGAAAGCCGCGCAAAAGTCGTATGCTGATAAGCGGCGACGGCAGATCGAGTTTAACGTTGGTGACAATGTGATGCTCAAAGTCTCGCCTTGGAAAGGAATCATTTGTTTCAGAAAGAAGGGAAAGTTGAGTCCGAGGTATATTGGACCATTTATGATTATAGACCACGTGGGTGAGGTGGCTTATAAACTGGATCTACCTAATGAGTTAGGATGAATTCATTCACCCTTCCATGTTTCACACTTGAGGAAATGTCTAGCTGATGACACGTCTCACGTGCCATTAATGGACATCGAGGTTGATGAGCAGCTGAACTACATTGAGCAACCCATAGAGATAAACGGTTCATAAAGGAACCCTAGAACTAGCCTAGAACGTTTTAACACAATAAAGGTTTAAACTTTATGGCTAGAACGGGCTAGATCTTGAAGCCGTAATGATGACGGGTGCAAAACGGGTATGGATGATAGAGAAAATGGTCAAGATCATGATATGAACCTTAGAACAGTTAGCTAAGCTGGGTAAAAATGATAGAGGTCGAAAGGTAAGCTAAACACGCCTGACCTGAGAGTTCTCGGTCCAAACTGTGGGTTCTCGGCCAGGACTGAGGGTTCTCGGTGATAGGGTTCTCGGTCAGCTCATATTTTCGGTCAACACGAGATCTCGTTCAACAAGAGATCTCGGTCAAACATGGGTTTCGGTCAAACTTGGGTTCTCGGTCAAGAAGGGTTCTCTATTTAGAGTTCTCGGCTGACCCAGTTTCTGTTTGGGTCTGATCCTAGTGGTCTTAAGTGCTTTAATGGACAGTTTTGGGCCTGACCTTACTGAGTCCACAAACTTTAACTCCATAACTCATCAAAACTAAGCAAGCCCAACATAGAAAATGATTTAAAATGATTAATGGAAAATGTGTTAAGACAGCTTAACCCCATCCAGGGGCTCTGCCCCTTGGACCACGCTAGGGGGTGCCGCCCCTAGAACCCCACTGCCAGGGGCGCTGCCCCCGGACCCCCGTTCGTTGTAGGTTATGTAAAGATAGAAATACGTTATTAGAAGCAATAGTTAATTGATACATGTAAATATTATACAGTTAGCCGTGCACAACTCAAGAAGGGAATAACTATTAACGGTGAATGTAACCGCATTCAGGTGAGTTTCTAGCCCCCTTTATGTGTTATGTTTTCGGGGATGTGTGCATACTCGATGTGATTGTTAATACATTTATCCTAAGTGATAAGTGTATGCCTTATGTGATTATGTGAAAGGTAAGAATGATGGCTTGTTGGTACGTGAACGATCTTCTGATATTGCACGTGCTGTCAAGATATAATGTTATGTATAAGCTATGAATGATATGTATGTATGTTTTGAATGAATGTAAGAGATAGAAAGGTAGAAAAGGGACTGGACCCTAATAATATCCAAGGCAGAAAAGGGACCGAGCCCTTTAATAATCTCGAGGCAGAAATGGGACCGAACCCTGATAACTTCCGAGGCAGAAAAGGGACTGGACCCAAATAATATCCAAGGCAGAAAAGGGACCGGACCCTAATAATATCCGAGGCAGAATAGAATAGAGTTAAGTAGAATTTGAATTATGAAAGTATGAATGATGTATGTATGTATGTATGTAAAGAAGGTTATGTTATTAACTAGAACTCACTCAGAGTAGCTGACTTTTAGTGTGCACGCAGGTGAGTAGAATGAGACAGCTCGCTTGAGGGGAACATGTGGCATTGAATAAGAGGCTGGCACCAGAAGACGTTTATGTTTAATATTACGTTATTTTGATAGACAAGGTGTTTATTTTAAGACAAGTTATGAATTAATGTAATATTTACGAAAGTTTTTATATTCCGCGTATGTTTTAATAACTCTGATGAATATAAATATGTTGATGAGTAAATCCAACGTACAAATGTGAGGCACCGGTAACGGGGTCTTACAACGTGTCACACCCCCATCTTAGGCCTGGGAGGGTGACCATCAGTTGGTATCGTAGTTATAAATAAATCAGAGTTGCGTTAATTTGCGGAAGACTTATAAAACTTTAAGGATCAAAAGTGTAATTTGTATATACATTCAAAAGACGGGAATATAAAATACCCGCTTAAGTTGTTTAACAAAAGATGTTACTTGTTTATGATTTACAAACCACCATATATATTAAGTTTACAAAATAAATCCAAGCCATCGGATATCATAGTACTTCGTCATTCCAAGCTCTAACTTTGTTCACCTGCAAAATGTAAGAAAATACGTCAACAACGAATGTTGGTGAACACGCTGATGCAAAATAATTTCTATTACTTTATTACCCATCGAGACTACACTTGCCTCGGCCCAACGTGGCTTAGGAATAACAAAGTCAAATAACACATTATAAACTAGAGCCTCTACACTAGGTCACCTCAGCAAACACCGCAGCGTTCAACTTAATTAAGTACCTGTAAATATACACATAAGGTCGTACTCCCTGCAGGAGAGCGTCCTACGACCAAGGGTGGTGCGATCATGCCTATACATCACATAGTACCACCTATGTAAGGATCCAAACATACGTATACCACAGACTGAGGGCTAGGTTCATAACCATAGTTATAACAGTTTTAGGAACACATAGTTCCTTGTAAACAATTTCATCTAACAAGTTTGACTCATCTGAAAACAAGTTTAAAAGTTTGGGGGCATATTCACCTTATCTCTTTATGATCGGCTTCACTCACCGTCCAAGGGTCTTTCCCTTTCTTTATCTCGAACTTATAGTTACGAGTATATATATTTGTTAGTTGGATATACGATCCGGCTTAAGACCTTTAGTCTTATATCTCATTCCTCGATTGAACCTTTAGTTCAATTCTTATTTACTTGAAAACCTCTTGTTTAAAAGTAAATTATAAACCTTTAGTTTATATGAAAACCTGACGTTTCTTCTTCTCTTAAGAAATGTAATCTTTTCTTTTATTATTTAAGAATACTCTTTATTCATTAAATAATATTTTCATAACAAAGAATATAATCATATATACTTACACACATATATATGTATCACAATATTTAACAATCAAATTTTCATTTGTTTCTTTGTTATGTTTTCTTTCCTTTTCTTTTATCGAGGTATCGAGTATATCCTCAACTTAAGGCTTAAGCCTTGAATATAATATTAAATTATATTGAATTCGATATTACGCCTAACCTTAAGTGGCGTACCAAAATCATAGGGACTTGAGCAGCATTCCAACGCCGCTTTACTTCTCGATCGTCAAACGATTACGCTAAACTTTCGTACCCGTCGACACCTTTATCGAGATTCATTGCCATTTCAACAACACCTTTTTGGTATATGTGGGTGGTTGGTGGTACAAACTCTAAGGAAACGTTTGTTACACAAACGAAAGATTCAAGGCACACTTATCGAGAAAACGAGGCACGGATATTGATGTATTCTTGAGAGAGAAAAGAGAGATGTTAGAGCAGGTTTTGGTTGTGAGAAATGAACATCCCATGGCTGCTATTTATAGGCGTTTTCTGGGCTCCCATCTAGGTACGCGATGGGTCCCTGGGCTGACCTATCGCGTACCGCGATATAGGTCAGCTGAGTCACCCATATAGGCCTGCCACGTGGCAGTCGCCGCTCCACGTGGCGACACGTGGCGGCAGTGCTGCCACGTGGTGACACGTGGCGGCAGTGCTGCCACGTGGTGACACGTGGCAGCACATGGTGCCACCGTGTGCCACGTGGCACACGTATCACACATTTTCAGACATCCCATCGCGGTACGCGATGGGTGTCTCTTCTGACTCATCGCGTAGCGCGATAGGTTAGGAAAACAAATTTTTCCTTTTTCACCCTCCAGTTTGGATTTTGGCAATTTAGTCCCTAGACTTTGGAAATTTGATACTTTGAACTCGAAATTTTCACGGTATTACATCCTCCCCACCTTGAAACAAATCTCGTCCTCGAGATTGCTTTAATCGAACAATTGTGGGTATTTTCTTTTCATTTCTGATTCGAGTTCCCAAGTATATTCAGGCCCTCTACGCGAGTCCCATTTAACTTTCACAATTTTCAAAGTCTTTCTTTTCAATTTCTTTGTTTTTGAATCTTCAATTTTTATTGGACGTTCAACGAATTTTTAGTTTTTGTTTATTTCTACGTCTTTCAATGACATAGCCAAAGATTCATCGGTCAAGCACTTACGCAGATTCTAAACATGGAATACATCATGTATTCCTTGCATTTCCTCGGGCAATTGCAAACGGTATGCAACATTGCCGATTCGTTCGAGTACTTCAAAAGGTCCAACGAATCGAGGACTCAATTTTCCTTTCTTACCGAAGCGAATAACGCCTTTCCAAGGCGAAACTTTCAAAAGAACCTTGTCACCGATATTGAATTCTAATGGCTTACGGCTGACATCGGCATAACTCTTTTGACGATCGCGCGCCGTTTTAAGTTGTTCTCGAATTTGAAGAATTTTGTAGGTTGTTTCTTGGACAATCTCGGGTCCCGATAATTGATTATCTCCGGTTTCAGACCAACACACGGGCGTTCTACATTTTCGACCATATAATGCTTCGAAAATTGCGGTTTGAATACTTGAGTGATAACTATTGTTATACGAGAATTCCATTTTGGGGTAAGGGGTCATCCCAACTTCCACCTAAGTTGATCACACAAGTGCGGAGCATATCTTCTAATGTTTGAATCATTCTTTCACTTTGCCCATCGGTTTGCGGATGATAGGCAGTGCTCAGGTTTAACTTGGTACCAAGAGCTTGTTGGAAGCTTTTCCAGAAATGAGACGTAAAATGACCGTCTCGATCAGATATTATAGACAGCGGTACTCCATGCAAAGCGACAATGGTGTTTACATAAATACGCGCTAGTCTATCCATTGAGTACGACTCATTGATGGGTATGAAGTGTGTAGACTTCGTTAAGCGATCCACAATTACCCATATTGCATTATGTTGTCGAGTCGTCTTCGGGAGTTTGGTAATGAAATCCATAGTGATTTAACTCCCACTTCCAAACGGGAAGTTCGGGTTGTTGAAGCAATCCCGAAGGCTTTTGGTGTTCAGCCTTAACTTTTAAACAAGTTAAACATTTCGAAACATGCGAAGCGACATCCCTTTTCATCCCATTCCACCAATAATTTGCTTTAAGATTGTGATACATCTTATCGCTTCCGGGATGCATCATGTACTTAGACTTGTGAGCTTCGTTCAAGATTTTCTCACGCAATCCTCCAACTATTGGTACCCAAATCCTATTACCGAGTCTAAGGATACGATCGTCACCTTTGACTAACAAGTCAATGGTGCCATTACGTTTTTCTTCGGAGATTTGATTTTCATTAATCGCTTGCGTTTGAGCGGATTTGATTTGTTTGAAAAGATCAATTTGAAGCTCTAGACGTAACGTTCGAACTCTTTTCGGCTTCTCATGCTCCTTACGACTTAAGGCATCAGCTACTACGTTAGCTTTACCTTCGTGATAAACGATATCACAGTCGTAGTCATTGAGTGTTTCCATCCATCGCCGTTGGCGCATATTGAGCTCTTTTTAGTCGAAAATATGTTTCAAGCTCTTATGATCAGTGTACACGGTAAATCTTACTCCATAGAGATAGTGTCTCCATATCTTAAGTGCAAAGATTATGGCGCCTAACTCTAGATCGTGAGTCGTATAATTCTTATCGTGTACTTTGAGTTGACGAGAGGCGTAAGCGATTACTTTCTTGCGTTGCATTAGTACGCATCCCAAACCCGAGTGAGATGCGTCACTAAAGACAACAAAATCCTCAGTACCTTCTGGCAAAGCCAAGATAGGTGCTTGGGTGAGTTTTTGTTTAAGTGTATCGAACGCCTCTTGTTGCTTCATTCTCCATTCATACTTGATGTTCTTACGAGTTAACGAAGTTAAGGGAACGGCGATACGAGAAAATTTTTCGATGAACCTACGGTAGTAGCCGGCCAACCTAAGAAACTTCGAATCTCGGTTGGCGACTTCGAAACTTCCCACTTAGAGATAGCTTCAATCTTAGCGGGGTCCACTTGAATACCATTAACGTTAATGATGTGACCAAGAAATTGCACCTTGTGCAACCAGAACTCGCATTTCGAGAACTTGGCGTACAACTTTAAGGTTCTAAGAATTTCAAGCAATGTTTGGAGATGAATTTCATGATCAACCTTAGACTTAGAGCAAATAAGTATGTCGTCGATGAATACGATAACAAATTTATCCAAGTAAGGTTTGCATATACGATTCACCATGTCCATGAACGCAGCTGGGGCATTAGTAAGTCCGAACAGCATGACCGTGAACTCATAATGTCCATACCTTGTTCGAAACGCGGTCTTTGGAATATCTTCGGATTGGAATTTGAGTTGGTGATAGCCGGAACGAAGATCAATTTTAGAAAAATAGCTAGCACCTTGAAGTTGGTCAAAAAGGTCGTCGATACCAGGGAGTGGATATCGGTTTTTGATTGTGACTTTGTTCAACGCACGATAATCAATACACATCCTCATGGAACCATCCTTCTTCTTGACAAACAGAATTGGCGCTCCCCAAGGCGACGAACTAGGTCGAATGAAACCTTTCTCTAATAACTCGTCGAGTTGTTTCTTTAACTCCTTCATTTCAGTCGGCGCTAAACGATACGGAGCTTTGGCGATCGAAGCAGTACCAAGAATAAGATCAATCCTAAACTCTACTTCACGATCGGGAGGAATACCAGGAAGTTCATCAGGAAAGACGTCAGAAAAGTCAGAAACGATAGAAACATCTTTGATTTCTTTTGGCTTGGATTCTTCAGTGACATAGGCCATGAATGCGAGGCATCCTTGATTCAAATATTTGTTAGCCCCAATCACGGAGATTATACTAACTTGGCCTGCATCTTTATCCCCTTCAATTCGAATCGTTCGTTTATCAGGGGCTTGAAGTTCAACGGTTTTATTATTGCAAATGATACGGGCATGGTTATCGGATAACCAATCCATACCAAGTACAATATCAAAACCAGCCAGACTCATGGGTAACAAACAAATAGGTAGAATATAACCAGCCAAAAGTATTTTTCCGTTTTCAAGGGCTTCGGAGATCTTAACGATTTCGCCACTAGCAGTCTCGACGCTTAGAGTTTTATCTAATTTAGTTAATGGTTCGTTTAATAGACTACAGAAACTATAATCTATAAAACTCAAATTAGCACCCGAATCAAACAAAACTCTAGCATAGGTATCGTTGACTAGAAACGTACCGGTGATGGTTTCCGGCACATCAACGGCCCTTTTTGTATCGAGTACAAAGACTCGAGCGTTTCCTTTCTTGTTTTGGCCATTTTCACCCTCACCACCAGCAGTAGGCTTGTTCTTTGGGCAATCGAAGCTCAAATGGCCCATCTCCTAGCAGTTGAAGCAAGTCATCTTTTTCTTCCAACAATTAGCAGCATCATGTCCCGTACGATTACAGGACTCACAGACTTTAGGAGACGGAGCGAAATTGCATCGGCCCTTATGGTACCTCCTACAAGTCTTGCATGGCGTAGATTTGCTTCGGTTTACGCCTTTTCTTCTAAAGTTGGAACCTCCTCCAGTCCTTCCTTGAGTAGTCGTTGGAGTCACCTTCTTGTCCTCTTCCTTGTTGCGGACTATGCCGCCCATCAAGTACCCAGCCAACTCCATCGCAGAGTCGGCGGTTTGAGGCAAATGTGAACTCACCATGTCGCGGATTTCCCGCGGCAATCCCCATATGTATCTTGTGACTTTGCTGGACTCAGGGTTAACCAGCTGGGGAACAAGGCGACAATACTCAAGAAACTTTGTGTTGTATTCTCGAAGATTTGTCCCTACGACCTTATGATTAAGGAATTTCGTTTGGATTTGATCGGTTTCATGCATGGGACAAAACTTTCCCATCACCATGGCCTTAAACTCCTCCCATCTCAGACTATACATCTTATCTCTTCCCTTGCTCATTAACAGAGCATTCCACCATTCGTGTGCTTCACCCTTGAACATTAGAGCGGAGTACTGAATTTTCTCCTCCTCGGAACACTTGCTTGTGATAACAAGAGTTTCCATCTCCTCGACTTGTCACCATGGAATTTCTTCGGTCCATAGTACTTAAAATCTTTGAATGTGCACCCACTAACTTTCAGCCTCTTAAACTTTTGTCTAACACCTTCATTGGCATTAGACCCCTGATCGATCTCCTCAACACGAGATGGGTTTGGATGAGATTTTTCGGATTTTCGAGAGGGATGAACAGAAGGATTAACAGTTCTGGAATGCCTAGATTGTCTAGATTGAGATCTAAACGCTGATTCTTCCCTAACAGCATCTTTAATCATCTTTTCGATTTTGTTCATGTATTTCTCGGGAATTTCTTCCTCACGTTCATTCTCGGGGCCTTTCCCCTTATCTCTCATTTCTTTCTCTTTTCGAGCATTTTCATTGTTGTTACTTTGTTCAGACATTTTCTTTTTCTCTATCAATTTGGTGTGAAATTTTAACAATATTTCTTTTTTATTCAACACACATTTTTATTTATTCACATTTATATATATCACATGGATATATATATTTCATATTACAAATAAATATATATATCGTTTCAAAGATATATATATATATATATATATATATATATATATATATATATATATATATATATATATATATATATATATATATATATATATATATGTAGGTCCCCCCCGGGGCGTCGCCGATCGATACGAGATCCGCACGAGGTCTAGGAGTGCGGAATCCTCCTAGACTCGTTTATTGGTGTAAACATGAAGAACACAAACACGTACACGAAAAAATACACGAACAAATACAAGAACGGGATAATCAAATCTGCAGATTCTTATATAACAATCAAAACACGTTACATACCGTAACCAAACAGAAAACACGACTGACCCGAGGTGAGCTCTACCTCGGGTCGTCTCACACGACTCTCCTTGTCTCTTACTCTCTCTAAACAAACAAACTGCTCAAAACACACACTAATTTCTGGATTACTAAACCTAAACAAGACACATGTAGGTCCCCCCGGGGCGTCGCCGATCGATACGAGATCCGCACGAGGTCTAGGAGTGCGGAATCCTCCTAGACTCGTTAATGGTGTACAAGATGAAGAACACAAACACGTACACGAACAAATACACGAACAAATACAAGAACGGGATAAACAAATCTGCAGATTCTTTATAATAATAATTAAACAAACACGTTACATACCGTAACATAAACAGAAACACGTCCGACCCGAGGTGAGCTCTACCTCGGGTCGTCCCTAACGACACTCTCTCTCTGTTTGTTCTCTCTCGACACTCAAACTGTAACTCACAACTCTCTGAATTACTGGATTCTTAACCTAAACAAGACACACGTATATATATATATAAACTTTAGTAGGCGTCAGTAGGCGAAGTTGTTCATAACTTCGCCTATGGCGAAGTTGTGATAACTTCGCCTAAGGTGAAGTTGTCCTAACTTCGCCATTGGCGAAGTTGTTCTAACTTCGCCTAAGGCGAAGTTGTTCTAACTTCACCTATGGCGTCTCCGCTAGTCTGAATTGCATAGCGACGGTCACAAAATGCACCAACAGTCTCCCCTTTGACCGTTGCTCTCAATTCTAACAAACACAAAAGATCATCTGTTACAAAACATGCACCAACAATATATATATATATATATATATATATATGTATATATATATATATAACTCGTCTTATCATTACAAGAGAACGTTTCAAACGTTCTTTATTTATACACATAGCATACATGACTATTTCACACAGTCTTCACATGGCCACCATCTTCAGTTCTTCAAGAACTTCTTCACAACCTTCGATATCTTGTTGCATTTACGAAGGATTGTTTCTCCGACTTTCTTCTTTTTCTTCTCCTCTTCGTCTACCTTCATCCTCCAGTCATCGGTCTCGTGCAAAGCGCGATCCAGGTGTTCTTCATATCACTGTGGGATTATGTTGGGGTATCCATACTGCGGAGGTGGGTCACGGTAACCCAACGTCACCATCTCGTAGTGATTTGTCAGTTCTGGTTACGGAACATAATCCATGGTGGATGAAAGGTAGAGGTAGGTCTTGGCAGCTTGATTTTGCTCACGGATCTCATCAGCTTGTTCTTGGATTGATGGAATCTTTCCATGAAATGGTGGGAAGCTTGACGAAGCTTGGTTCCTTAGTTTCACAAGGTGTTGAACATACGGTCAACGGAACCATAGCTTGGTTGGTGGGAAGTGAGTGATCCATCCATTGAGCTTTGTATTTCGTTGGAATTCTCAGGATGCTCTTCTTCCGGTTCCTCTTCAGACTATTCCTCGGGTTCCTCTTCGTCAGGGTCCTCTTCTTCAACAGGATCCTCTACTTCATCGGGTTCTTCTTCTGGTTCATCTTCCTCCATGGGTTGTGCGGTTTCATCGTTTATTGAGATCATCTGGAAAGTCTCAGTGGGCATCATTATTCTCATCTTGGGTCTACGGGATGGTCCTTCACCGTTGTTTGGCTGGGAACTAACTTCTTTGAAGGTGGAACTTCCGGTATGCCACTCTTGTTGTTCTGAGAGATATTTCATCCACTCGGAGGATGGTTGAGATTTTGGTAGGTATCTGGCTGGATAGTATTGTGGTATCTCCGTGGGTTGGTAAGTGGAAATCTCCGTTGGATGGTACATCGGTATTTCGGAAGGTTGATACATTGGTAATGTCGGTAGCTTGAGTGTCTTGGTGGCTCAATTCCTTGCTTTAGTGGACTATCGGGAACATCTATTGGGTAGTGCCTGCTTCCGGGGTAGTACACTGGTTTGGTCAAGTCGTGTTCCAAATCTTGGTTGAAGTACGCCTCATAGTATCGGTCACTCATGTTATCTTCGGGGTAGGGTTCGACAATTCCAGCCTCCTTTCCCTTGCGCACAAAGTCTTCGATGTGAGCTTTGAATGACATCTAATATTATGGGTGGTTTTGAATGTAGAGTGGGAAAGAAATGTTACCAGCCTATCTTATCCTTAAAACACATAAACAATTATTTCCTATACTTGGATCGAAGCTTGGGTATTGTTTTATGATACCCAATTCGCTAAGATCGATGGCTCTGATACCAACCTGTCACACCCCCATCTTAAGCCTGGGAGCGTGACCATCACTTGGTATCATAGTTGTAAATAAATCAGAGTTGCGTTAATTTGCGGAAGACTTATAAAACTTTAAGGATCGAAAGTGTAATTTATATATACATTCAAAAGACGGGAATATAAAATACCCGCTTAAGTTGTTTAACAAAAGATGTTACTTGTTTATGTTTTATGAACCACCATATATATTAAGTTTACAAATAAATCCGAGCCATCGGATATCATAGTACTTCTTCATTCCAAGCTCTAACTTTGTTCACCTGCAAAATGTAAGAAAATACGTCAGCAACGAATGCTGGTGAACACGCTGACGCAAAATAATTTCTTTTACATTAGTACCCCTCGAGACTACCCCTGCCTCGGCCCAACGTGGCTTAGGAATAACAAAGTCAAATAACACATTATAAACTAGAGCCTCTACACTAGGTCACCTCAGCAAATACCGCAGCGTTCGACTTAATTAAGTACCTGTAAATATACACATAAGGTCGTACTCCCTGCAGGAGAGCGTCCTACGACCAAGGGTGGTGCGATCATGCCCATACATCACATAGTACCACCTATGTAAGGATCCAGACATACGTATACCACAGACTGAGGGCTAGGTTCATACCCATAGTTATAACGGTTTTAGGAACACATAGTTCCTTGTAAACAATTTCATCTAACAAGTTTGACTCATTTGAAAACAAGTTTAAAAGTTTGGGGGCGCATTCACATTATCTCTTTAGGATGGGATTCACTCACCGTCCAAGGGTCTTTCCCTTTCTTTATCTCAAACCTATAGTTACGAGTACATATATTTGTTAGTCGGATACACGATCCGGCTTAAGACCTTTAGTCTTATATCTCAATCCTCGATTGAACCTTTATTCAATTCTTATTTACTTGAAAACCTCTTGTTTAAAAGTAAATTATAAACCTTTAGTTTATATGAAAACCCGACGTTTCTTCTTCTCTTAAGAAACATAATATTTTCTTTTATTATTTATGAATACACTTTATTCATTAAATAATATTTTCATAACAATGAATATAATCATATATACTTACACACATATATATGTATCACAATATTTAACAATCAAATTTTCATTCGTTTCTTTGTTATGTTTTCTTTTCTTTTCTTTTATCGAGGTATCGAGTATATCCTCGACTTAAGGCTTAAGCCTTGAATATAATATTAAATTATATTGAATTCGATATTACGCATAACCTTAAGTGGCGTACCGAAATCCTAGGGACTTGAGCAGCACTCCGACGCCGCTTTACTTCTCGATCGTCAAACGATTACGCCAAACTTCCGTACCCGTCGACAAGTTTATCGAGATTCATTGCCATTTCAACAACACCTTTTTGGTATATGTGGGTGGAGGGTGGTACAAACTCTAAGAAAACGTTGGTTACACAAACGAAATATTCAAGGCACACTTATCGAGAAAACGATGCACGAATATCGATGTATTCTAAAGAGAGAGTAGAGAGATGTGAGAGCAGGTTTTGGTTGTGAGAAATGAACATCCCATGGCTGCTATTTATAGGTGTTTTCTAGGCTCCCTAGGCTGACCAATCACGTACCACGGTATAGGTCAGCTGAGTCACCCATATAGGCCTGCCACATGTTGACACGTGGCAGTCGCCGCTCCACGTGGCGACACGTGGCGGTAGTGTTGCCACGTCGTGACACGTGGCAACACATGGTGCCACCGTGTGCCACGTGGCACACGTATCACACGTTGCCAAACATCCCATCGTGGTACGTGATGGGTGTCTCTTTTGACTCATCACGTAGCGCGATGGGTCAGGAAAACAAATTTTTCATTTTTAACCCTCCAGTTTGGATTTTGGCAATTTAGTCCCTAGACTTTGGAAATTTGATACTTTGAACTCGAAATTTTAACGGTGTTACACAACGCATAAGCTATAACCTTTTCTCGTTGCATCAACACACAACCTAACCCATGATGCGAAGCATCAGTGCAAACAAGCAGATCGTTGTCACCATCCGGTAAGGCAAGGATTGGAGCTTGCGTGAGTCGTCTCTTTGAATTCGTCAAAAGCTTCTTTCTTGAAACTTACCCCAACTGAATACTACCGACTTTCAGGTCATACCGGTCAATGGTGCAGCTATCTTGGAGAAGGCTTCAATGAATCTCCTATAATAGCCAGCTAACCCTAAGAAGCTTCGTATATCAGTCAGGTTCTGCGAAGTCTTCCAATTCGTTATCGCCTCAATCTTTGTTGGGTCCACGGTAATCCCTTAAGGATTGTTCATGTGACCTAGAAACTCTACTTCTTTTAACCAGTACCCGCATTTCGAAAACTTAGCCTACAACTTCTCTTCCTTCAAAATCTCCAAAACTTCCATCAGATGCTCAGCATGATGCCGCCGTTACAGTTGCCGGAAAGCTGAAACAGTTGCTGGAGAAACTCCATTTTTGCTGTTACAGTTTTGCTGATAAAAATCGGACTTCCTGACCTCTGATTGAATATCTGATCGGTGGAAATCTTCATTTATATGCCATGAACACTCAGTTAAAATTTGAGACCGATCTGACTGATCAGTGGAAATCTTCATTTATATGCCATGAAAATAGTGTCTTTGTGAGCTATTTTCTCAAAAACGGGAATTGAAGAATTGTGCGTTTTTGAAGGTGTAGGCTATGGTCTATAGATGGATGGAAATGAAAAGGATTAGGATTTAAGTGGTATTTATACTCCCTTAAGCCCATGGACCTTAGGCACATCTTTCTCTTTTGGTCCATATTTAATTTCATCTAATTAGCTTACTTAACCATCTATCTTTATTATTTTATTGTTTCTCTACTAACTCAAGTAAACTTTTCCATCATAAATAAATAATATATTAAATATTATTCTTAGAAAATTCGGGATGTTACAAGTTAAGGCTGTCTACATATTACCCTCCTCAGACCCTACCATAGCTTTGCTATTGGTGAGATATACTGAGTATGATGATGATGATATCTATTCTATCACATACAAGTATGCATACAGCCCCAAAAATGTTTAAAGGAAAAAGGGAGCTAGAACTCACTTGGATCTCTAAACATGTTGAGTTAATTGTAATTCATTTCTTTAACTGAGCAGGACTAATTGTTTACCATGTACATGTATTAAGTAACCCTATAATGTACTATCATGACTAACTATCCAAACTTAATTGATGTTTAACTATCTAAGCGAACGGGTTAGTTTATTTGGGAAATTGAAATTTACAAGTTATGCTTAACTCGCAACTCGTAAGCTGGGCTTAACTTGTTATTCGAAATTCAGATTATCTCGTACTCATAATTCAAGCACGTTTTCGCACTCGCAAATCTTGAGTTCTCGGAATTTTCAACATACGCCTATCTCGCATCTTGCAACATATGCGTATCTCGCATCTTGCAGCTTAGGCCTATCTTGCATCTTGCAACTTGAAACTTGCAAATCTCATCTTGCAACTCGTATTTTTCAAATGGCATTTATCTTGCAACTGACCTTTATTTTCAAATGGCCTTTATCTTGCAAATGACCCTTTATCTTGCAAATCGTCTTTATCTTGCAAATACCTTTATCTTGCAACCTAGTAAGCATTTATATTTTATATTTTTCGGATTTTATCCAAATTTGTAAAACATGGAACTTTGATAAATGTTCCATCACAATCTAACGCCATGCATACAAAATTTCATGCTAAGCCTGACTTAGTTTAGTCTTCCTTTCTACGAACCAAACTCTACTCGTTTCACCCGAACCGATCCAAGTAACTCATTTATTAACAAGTCCACTACTCTATCAATAAACGTGACCTGGTCTATCATCTTACCAAGTTTCATGCAAATCCGTAAACAAAAACTAAAACTTTTTAACTAAAACATGCCTTTTCGAGGTCGGTTCAGATTTAGGTTTTGGCTCACAATTGATCTTGATCTTTATTTTAATCGTGTGGTGTAATGAACACTAAACGATTCTGAATCATTGTTCTTGCTTCTAGATCCGAAATGGTATGGGGAAAGGGAGTGTGTGTAGGAAAAAGTTGGATTATGAGATCTAGGGGTTTATGGAGGTTTAAGGTGCTTATATATGCCAAACCCATGAACCTTAAGCCCATAACCACTATCAAATCCATTTGTTTATTTCTAAGCCCATCACTCAACTTATTATTTTTTAAAGTAATTAAACAATATCACATAATAATAATAAAAATATTTAATTATTATTTATCTAGGAAGAAGGACGTTACATTTTAAGAGCATCAACAACGCATAATGTACTTTGGTTAAGAAGAAAAGAAAGACCCACACAACATGAGGAGGTGATAGACGACCTATAAATCTTGCATGTAAACAAAAAAAAATTTGAGTTATTGATATTGAAATAAAAATAACAGCAATAAAAAAAGGATATTTGTTATACTATATAGGTCGGGTATTTGTTTTCTAAATAATCATTATAACCTTCAAAAGTAAAAACCAATAGAATTCATAAATGATTTACACGCCACTCTTCACTAACGAGCGTGAAGATGCCCATGCTTACCGAATTCATGCCACCCAACAAACATGACAAGTCGTCCAATCATGACCGCATCCCATTACATATGACCTTAAACAATTTGATTAAGTCCTGTAGTTAATATAATTGTCACAACTGTTGTATTTCTTGAAAAATACAATCAATGATAACTAGTTGAAAATTTACCATATAAATGAGAATATGAGATTACGTAACACCCATAAATTCGAATCAATTAAAATATTACCTAGATATTAATTAGCAATTTCTATCACACTTATATTTTTCACTATTCATTTTTTATAAATTGTTTTCGCATATGCTACAAGTTTGTTATCCATGTGCAACGCTTTAATTTGTTATTTTAATAAAGTCTCACACGACCGCTACACTTTTGAGCTATTTACATAATAATGTTTCTTCCTTTTTTTTACCACTCATATCATAACACTTGGAAACCTCACTGTTTTCATCTTTTTTTTTTCTCTTTTACCTTTTAAAGTATGATAATTTTTTTAAAAAAATTGAAGAAACATTTATGACCCAGTTATTTTTATAAGTTTGTGTTGTCATTTTAATATAATGCTAAATATTTATGATTCCCGTGTATATTGTATTTAATATTTTAATAGTTTTTGTTCGTTTTTAATCAAGATCTGTATACTAATAACACTTTTATGTCTCGTAGGCATTGGAAGTTGATCGTGATCGAAAAGGGGCGAAAAACGAGTTAAAAAGAGCCAAAACGGAGATCAAGAACACGTCATACCGGGCCGGTTTAGCCGGCCCCCTTATTTTGGCACGCCGCGTCATGCGACCCTAGAGTCTATTCCTGTCGCGCGGCGCGTAGAGGAAGCTGATGGGATTTTTTATTTCGTTTTATTACGTGTTGGGCCTTTTTTAGGGTATTAAAAACATCTTTAACTTAAACCTGACAATACCCTGAAGCCACCAGACAATTTTGGAGTTCTTGAGAGCATATTTTCGAGTCTTGTGGTGATTTTGAAAGCACGAGAACAGCCGGTGAAGAGTTACACGTCCGCGATTGAAGAATACGGGTTTTATCATCTCTGATTTCCCGTTCTTTATATTTTCACTATGTTTTCAGTTTTATTTGTTTTGTTTGATTTAGACTTTATGATGCTAGGCTAAACTCCATAAACTACCTAGGTCATGATGAACCTTATTTCGGTTTGATTTTATTTGGATTTCTTTTCATTATGGATTTTTATGTTTTAAGTAAATTGTTAAGTTTGAATTAATTAATGTGTTTGATTGCTTGGTTTTGTTTACTTCGATTTATTGTTTCACATTGCCCTTGTTTAATGTTTCATAGGATAGGGTTTCGTTAGGTCATTTACTGTGTGTTCTTGACTAGTTTGTGATTAATATCGATTAAAATCATAGAAACAATAAAATCAATTAAATAAATAAAAGTGAGCTGCTAGCCTAAAAAGATGTAAGGTGATAGGTTGTTGATAGATCTTTGTTGGTCAGGATTGCTAGATTTAGTTCTTCGTAAGGAGTCCGTCTAGGTTTGATTGCCAGCTTAGTCTATTAAGTTAATTGAGTCTGCTTGGCTATCTTTGATTCCGCGCTGTAAGGTAGGTTTTCGTCATAAAGATACTTAGTCATAAGTTATTAAATAATCGTAAGGAAGTTTCATTCATAAAACTGGTGAGTCTTAAAACTTGTTAGAAATCCATAGGCGTCTTCTTGAAGTTCCATAACTTGAGTTTTCCATTTATTGATAACCGTAACTTTAGAGATTCTAGCCTAGGTAGTTGGTTTTGTCATCTGAATTAATCTAAGTGTTCTTAATAGTTTATTAGTTTAATTAATTAGGTTTAAGTTTTATATTAAATTAATTAGTTTAAGAGTAATGATTATGTTTTATTATTACTATATTAATTAGGTTTAGAGTTAAGTAGTTTAATATTAGTTTAATAAATTAGTTTAATTAAGTAATCATTAGTTAATCATTATTTATGGTTTTAATTAATTAGTATAAAAATTCCCCCTCAAATATTATTAATAAATAGTCGTTTCTTGTAGTTGAGTCTTGTTTGCTAGTTTCGTAACTTAAAGAGTCTCGTGGGTTCGATATCCGGACTTATTTAGTTGTACTAGAGTCGACCGGTTCACTTGCCGGTCAGTAGTTTAAGTTAAGTTTAAGAGTCTAGGGTATTACTTAGTGTCTAGATTAGCGTATTTTAGTTACTAAATTATTTGACTACTTTTAGCACATCACATTTTTTTTTCAAAACAGTTGTATATATTATAATTTACAAGGCATTCAAGCATATCAATCTAGTCTCTTTAAGCATGATCACTTTTAAAATTTAATTCAAAATTACACATGGTCACTTCTCTTTAGAGTTATTTACATAAAAAACCTTTTTATTTTTTTAGTATTCATGTCATCTTAAAATATATATTTTTTAAATACTTAATAATATCTTTATAATTTCTTAATATTCTTTACATTAAACTTTGGACATTTTGTTTTTGAACAACACAAGCTTTTAAAATTCATTAAGAGTGCGGGAACAACAACAAACTAAGGGGTTGTTAGTTTGGAACTTTGGATCTGAATGGTACCATTAAGAGGTGGGATATGAATCGGTAATATTTCATAGTGTTTGGTTGAATTCAAATAATGTTTAAGAGGCACATATACCTCTACCCTACCCCGCCCATTCTTCACCACTGATCACACCATCATTCTTTACCTCATTTACGACCACCACCGCACTTCCGCCACTGCCCAATTTCTCTTGCATTTTGTAAGGCCCCGTTGCCGGTGCCCTACATTGGACGTTGAATTTACTCATAAACATACTTCTAAATATCAGAGTTAATAAAAAAAACTTTACGTGGAATATAAAACTTCAAACCAGTATATTACATAATCATCAAATCTTGTCTTAACAAACATTCGAATTGTTTAAACATAAAACATAGTCATTGAGATGCCAGTATCTTCAATTCCATGCCATGTGTTTCCCCTTAAGCGAGCTGCCTCATTTTACTCACCTGCGTGCATACTAAAAGTCAGCTACGCTGAGTGAGTTCTAATTGATCAATTAACATACAATACTTTCACATACTTATACATACGCATCCATAGATACTTAGTATTTACTTAACCTGCTTAACATTCTTTAGTACATACAAGAATATATATACTTTCATTGTTTTTCTCTTTCATTCTTTACTTTAAACCCCTACTTTACATTATTCTATTCTGCCTCGAGAATTATAAGGTCTCGGTCCCTTTTCGGCCTCGAATATTATTAGGGTCCGGCCCCTTACTGCCTCGAGTATTATTAGGGCTCGGTTCCTTCTCTGCCTCAAATATTATAAGGGTCCGGTCCCTTTCTACCTTGAGGATTATTAGGGCTCAGTCCCTTTCTTCTATACCTAGACATCTTTTAAATTCATTCATAACATACATATATCATTCATACACTATATATAGCATTCATATCCGTAATTATAACTTGACAGTACATGCAATATTCGAAGATAGTTCACGTACCAACAAGTAATCATTCATACCTTTCACATATATCTTATATGGCACACACTTATCACTTAGGATAAGTGTATTAACTAATCACATCGAGTATACACATAGCCCCTAAAACATAACAAGGAATGGGGCTTGAAACTCACATGGATCCTGTTTCTTTCTCCGCTAATTGTTAATCCCTTCTTTAATTGAGCTTTGCTAACTGTATATAAATTACACGTATCAATACTTGTCCTATTTGAATTTCTAGTCTAATGATCTCGTTTTAGATTACATTATACTTAGAAGGTTTTATTTATTAAACCCTAAGGTATTGAATTTATGGTTCTTATTTACTTTAACATTCTGCTATTTTATCTCTTTATGTTCACATAATGCACACTGTCATGTGTGTATATAAGTATATACATATATATACTTATATGTGTATGAATAGAACACACGGGTTACCCCATGCATGCGGATCTGCAAGTGAAATCTCATGTGTATATGTAAGTGAGTATATATTTACATATATATATACACTCGGGTTCAACTAGTGTAACCGAATATAGGGTGTAATCGAATCCCATTAAGTAATCGGCTATAAGAGTAATCGAGTCTTGTGTTCGAGTATGGGATTTGATATAGTCACCAATAGTCGATTAAGTATATTGCATGTGAATGTGTCCATTATAATCGAGTTCTCATTGCGATCGGGTCCTGGTCTTTGGTCTTGATGGTTCAGCATCCTTCTTCCCACTTCCTCCAGCTTCACCCTCAGTGCAATTCCTATCAAAGTGACCCGTCTTATCGCATTTATAACATGCGGACTTTGCGGTACAATCAGGAGTGTAATGCCCCACCTTTCCGCACTTGTAACAAGCATTCGTACCTAACTTTCACTCACCAGCGTGACTTTTCCCACACTTATGACAAACGTCTGAACCTTTACTCCATCTGCACTCGCCACCGCGTGCCTTGCCACAAGTCTAACACGACTTCTTCTCCCATACCCTCTTCTTCTTGTCCATAGGGTTCCACAACTGAGTACCGGTTCGTTTAACAGGGGTGACCCACTTCTTATCTTTCTTCTCTTCTCCCATCACAACATCATCCACATCCAGGTCCTCATAAACCATCTCCGCGAGTTCGATAGCAGAGTCAAAAGTAGCAGGTTTATTCTCCCTGACTAGCATGCGGACTTTTTGTGGCAATCCCCTCACAAAGCACTGGATTCTATTAGCCTCAGTGTTAACCATATCGGGTACTAACCTAGACATTTGGTTGAACTCTGCGGTATACTCACGATGTGTCATCATTCTAGCCTTCAAGTTTAGAAACTTCATCTCCACTGTTGAGTCAAGATTTGACCTAAAAATGATCATAAGGAAGATTGGAATCTGAAGAATAGACTTGCTTGATGGACTTGGTTAGCCAAAAGCTTGGTTAGCCTAAAGCTTACTCGGGAGTGAACTTTACTTGGTTCTGAAGAACAGACTTGCTTGATAAAGTGAACCTTGCCCGGATTTACATAAACTAGTGAACCTTGCCTGGCAATGCACTAATTTGCAAACCCTGCTCGGATGTCCACTAAAGAATACTTCTTGAAGATAACCTTGCCTGATAGACAAAATATCATACCCGGCTAAGTAAAAGCTTGCTCGGAGGTCTAAGGTGTGCCCGGATCCATACTTAGCGAATTCTGAGGAGGCTGAGAAGATTCCAATCTTCCATATATCTCACTTTGGTCAAATCTTTAACTCAATATGGTGCATTGAAGGATGACCCGTAATTGAGTTTAAACGACTTAAATATTAATTTTTTGAATGTTAAATTGTTAGAAATAGATAACTACGGCAACACAACTTATTTGCATATTAAAAGGAACTTTTGGGAGCTAACACGAACGTTTGGAAGATACTAGACAGGTTACGAAAGCTCAAGCGACTAAAATGGACAAAAAGAAAGAAGTTGAAAGTGAAGACCATCGTGGCCCACTGTCAACACCATGGACCACGGTCAACCCAGCACCAATCAGTCAGATTCACCGTACCGTGGTCTTTTAGTGCACCGTAGCTAGACCGTGGCCCACGGTCCGAGTCGTAACTGCAATTTTATTCCTCTTTTTTAGATGGTTTTGGGGTGTCTTTTCACATACTTTTCAATTGGAACGAGTCTAGGGCGATTTTGGGTGTGCCAAACAATATTTTGGGTGATTGCAATCATTGTTTTGTGTTTTTGATTCCTATGAACAATACAATTGATGTGATGATGATTCACCATATCATGAGTGGTTAATTCCATTGGTGATCATCTTGTATGTAAGGTTTAATTGATACACTATGTTATAATTGAATTTCTAGAATAATAACTTTGCAATGTATTTTAGGTGTTATGGTGTTTGAATAATTCTTTGTAAGTTGTTTCTTGTGTTTCATCATAATCTAAACCATACGTTCTTGGTGCCATTGGCAATCGAGATATCATAGGAGGAATTAGGGTTGAATATTAGTTAATTGATTATTGGGTAACAACCTCGAATTATATTAATCCAAGTACTTAGTTGCCTTTTATCACAAACAAGTAATCAAACATGAACTATGTCTATGTGGTTCTTTCTAATAAGCATGAACGTTAGTGTTTGTCACACCCGGCCCTAAACGGCGGAAACAGCCGGGCGCGCGCGCGTGGGGATTGATAATCAAGCACGGGTCATTGCAAACATTCAAATAAATTTCCCATTTCTCATGAAATGTCTAGTACAAAATACATTACATTGTTTAGAAGAACATATAAAAACATCCAAATATGTAAAACGTTGAAGATTTCCGCGCCATATCCCCTTACACGGCGGGAACAACCACGCGTGTGGAAGGGATAGAACTAAAATCTTCCAAAAACCATTTTTATAGCTGTTCTGCGTGAAGTGCTCTACGTGTGACCCTTTGCGCTACTTAATTACCACCTGAAAGACACGTAAAAATATTTGAATCAGTATAAACTGAGTGAGTTCACAAGTTTCGGTGACTTGATAAATCGTATTGCATCATATTCTTGATAAAACCATATTGAAACATAGTTCTGATAACATCATTAAAACATTCTTGATAAAACCATCCCACGGGTTACGTGCGGACATCGATGAAAACTATGTGCTCGTCCATGCAAAGTGGCGTGGCCACTACGAGCGGATTTAATAATACCGTCCCGCGGGTTACGCGCGGACATCGTTGTTCGGAAAACTAGGCGCTCGTCCGTGCAAAGAGGTGCGACCCCTACGAGCGGGTTTAACAACCAGTAGTACTACCCCATGACCATACTAGGCGCTCGTCCATGCAAAGAGGTGCGACCCCTACGAGCGGGTTGATCAAACCAGTAGTCCCTACCCTTAGAGTTCCATTGTTTCGTGATCACTTTCTCATTCTTGCGCACTCACATTGATAACCAAGATAGACACTATGAACAGATAATCGTTTGCATTGCTTGTAAATATACCATGATAAAACATAATTTAAACACGTGTCCCTCGCCCCGAAAACAGTTTAAAAACAGTGAAAATAGGGGCTGTGAGACTCACCTGTGATTCTTGTTAAGTGATGGTTTAGAGAGATTAAACGAGATTCGGGTTTCTTGGTGTTAGCCTCGAAATTGGAAGTCTAGAATATGTTTAAATAACAAGAAATATGTGTATTAAGACCAAGTAATCGAAGAATATAAGGGCTGGTCAGAAAAGTAAATCTCAAGACTAAAGTTTCGACTTACCTAGCGATGGAACTGGAAACGGATGCTTGGGAGATGGTTAGTGCAGAATTACAGGTTTAAGAGAGGAGTTTGGAGTGTTTCTTGTGGTTGTGATATTTTTATTCAAGAATTGATATTTATAGGCAAATTCAAGGGAACACAATCCCTTGATTTAGGGGATTGAGATCTTATCATATTGGGTGTAATGATGACAAGGTATGGGGTTTATTATTATTTATTTAGGGATGGGGGTGATGGTCCTAGGGAGTGGTTATGAAGATTCTGATTGATTTGACAGTACATGCAGGACTGTGGTTGGTGAGAGTAGGTGCGGCTGACAGCTGACATTTCGTGTTACAGTACTGTTTCTGGTACTGTTGTCAGTGTGCTGTCAAAAGGTAAAAATCTCTGAAACACGCAACTGGTTCTTTCTGGGCGGGGGTAATCCCCATTCATCTGAAGAATAGACTAAGTGTTTTGTGCGCGTAACCTTGCGCGTATAGCCTTCTGCGTGTAGGCCATTTCTTTGAACGTTGTGGGTCCGGCGGCTCCAGTTGGTCTTCGCGCAAGCGTCCTTGTAGCGAATACTGCGCGTATCACTGCGCAGGCGTCCTTATAAGGAATCCTGCGGGTCCATCTGGCTCTGCTGGAACCAGCGTTCTCAGAGTTTATTAACAGGGTGAACTTTTGGATTTAAGCGAAAAGGTGGTTGGTTTCTGTGCAGACGTTCATGCGTAAAGGGTTTAGTTTTAAGGTGTCCCGCGGGGATTCTTCCCGCAGGTGTCGCACATAACTCCTTTTTATTTGATGCGGTAGATGCGTAACCTTCTCGTAGTCAGGGACGTTGAGTTTCATTTGTAGATTCTCCATGAGGTCTTGGTATTTCAACATAGTGATCAGTTATGTTGAAGTCAATTCCATCTTGGAGCTTCAAACAAACTAGCTCTCAATGTTCCCGCCATGCGGGGAGGTTAGTTCCCTTTTTCTGCGCGCGCATAAATGATTTGGGTCTTAATTAGGAAATTAGGATATTGTTTGAACATAGTTTTACTTATTGATCATTGAAGAGGTATGCAACCCATTAGACAGAAACGACATAAAATTAAGTTGTCATGAAAACACAACAAAAACCTGTGCGTGTGGCGCATATAATATATGCCCGCGCTGATCATAACATGGCGCGCATCGCATCCGCGCATGGCGCATATAACATATGCCCGCGCTGATCATAACATGGCGCGCATCGCATCCGCGCATGGCGCATATAACATATGCCCGCGCTGATCATAACATGGCGCGCATCGCATTCGCGCATGGCGCATATAACATATGCCCGCGCTGATCATAACATGGCGCGCATAATATTCACAATCGCCTAATAATTAGGTTGATTACTTGGTTTATGGGATTGGGAAATTACCGGGTGTCACATTCTCCCCCTGTTAGGAGAATTTCGTCCCGAAATTAGGAGGTGTCGCTGGTAGGAGCTATCCTTTGGAAGAGTTATGGGTACTTTTTGCGCATTTGGTCTTCTCTTTCCCAAGTGAATTCAGGTCCACGCTTTGAGTCCCATTGAACCTTTACTAACTTGATTCGGCTTCTTCGCAACTTTTGTTCTTTCCAATCGGTTACTGCTATAGGCTCTTCCATGAAGTGTAGTTGTTTGTCGATATGAATCTCGTCCAATGGTAAAATTAACGTTTCATCGGATAAGCACTTCTTGAGGTTGGACACATGAAACGTGTCGTGAACTCCACTAAGTTTGGCGGGTAAATGGAGTTTATAAGCAACTGGACCGATCCTTTCCAGGATCTCAAATGGTCCGATGTATCGCGGATTTAACTTTCCTCGCTTGCCGAAACGGGGGACTACTTTCCATGGAGAGACTTTCAAAAGTACTTTATCCCCTACTTGAAATTCCAACGGTTTTCTTCTCACATCTGCATAGCTTTTCTGTCTGTCGCGCGCTGCCTTATGGCGATCCCGTATCTGGAAAATTTTGTCCGTCGTTTCTTGGATCAATTCTGGACCAGTCATTTGCTTGTCACCCACTTCAGCCCAACACAGCGGGGACCTACACTTGCGCCCATACAAGGCTTCAAATGGCGCAGCCTTGAGGCTTGTGTGGTAACTGTTATTGTATGAAAATTCAACCAATGGGAGATGAGTATCCCAGCTACCTCCGAAATCGATTGCGCATGCGCGCAACATATCTTCTAATGTTTGAATGGTTCGCTCGCTTTGTCCATCTGTTTGGGGATGATAAGCCGTACTCATGTCAAGACGAGTACCTAAAGCCCCTTGTAACGATCTCCAAAACCTTGAGGTGAACCGACTATCTCTATCAGAAATGATGGATACCGGAACTCCGTGTTTTGAAACTACTTCTCGAATATACAATCGGGCTAACTTTTCCATCTTATCGGTTTCCTTGATCGGCAGGAAGTGTGCTGACTTAGTTAGTCGGTCTACAATAACCCAAATCGTGTTGTAACCCCCAGGTGTCCTTGGCAGTTTGGTAATGAAGTCCATGGAGATTTGTTCCCACTTCCATATGGGAATTTCTGGCTGTTGAAGCAACCCCGATGGTTTCTGGTATTCAGCCTTCACCTTCGAACACGTCAGGCACTTACTGACATACGTCGCGATGTCGGCCTTAAGATTGGGCCACCAATACAGCGCTTTAACATCTTGGTACATCTTGTCTGCGCCAGGATGTACGGAATACCGCGTTTTGTGAGCTTCGTTTAACACTTGCTCGCGCAATCCTCCCTTGAGAGGGACCCATATGCGGTTAGCAAAATATCGAGTGTCGTTCTCTTTGAGCTCTAAATTCTTAATCATACCCCCAAGGGATTCGTTCTTGACAAACTCTGGTTTCAAGGCTTCTTGTTGAGCTTCTCGGATGCGGGTAGTGAGATCTGTGCGAATGGTCAATCTTAGAGCCTTAACTCGTAGCGTCTTTGCTCGCTCTTTCCTACTTAAAGCGTCTGCTACCACATTCGCCTTTCCAGGATGATACTTTATTTCACAATCATAATCATTCAATAATTCTACCCATCTTCGTTGCCTCATGTTTAAATCCTTTTGATCAAATATATGTTGAAGGCTCTTGTGGTCCGTAAAAATTAAACACTTTGTACCATAAAGATAATGGCGCCAAATCTTTAGCGCGAAAACAACTGCTCCAAGTTCCAGATCATGCGTTGTATAGTTCCTTTCATTGACCTTGAGTTGACGAGAGGCATACGCTAAGACTTTGTTTCTCTGCATAAGGACACATCCGAGCCCTTGATGTGAAGCGTCGCAGTAGACGACGATGTCGTCCGTCCCTTCGGGCAGAGACAAAACTGGCGCACTACATAACTTTTGCTTTAACATTTGAAACGCTGCTTCCTGGTTTTCGCCCCAATCAAACTTCTTATCTTTCTGTGTTAGCGCAGTCAGAGGTAAAGCTATCTTGGAGAAGTTCTCAATGAAACGTCGATAGTAGCCAGCTAGTCCTAGGAATTGCCTCACCTCAGTTGGTGTTTTTGGCGCTTCCCAATTCTCGATGGCTTTGACCTTGGAAGGATCGACGTGTATTCCTTTCTCGTTTACAACGTGACCGAGAAAGTGAACCTCTCTAATCCAAAACTCACATTTAGAAAACTTTGCATACAACTTTTCTTTCTTCAGCACTTCCAAAATTAATCTCAGATGTTGTTCATGCTCAGCTCTGGTTCGGGAGTAAACCAGAATATCATCTATAAACACAATCACAAACTTATCCAAGTATGGCTTGCACACACGGTTCATCAGATCCATGAATACAGCCGGCGCATTAGTTAGCCCGAAGGGCATCACTAAGAACTCATAATGGCCGTATCTAGTTCGGAAGGCTGTCTTCGGCACATCTTCCTCATGGACCTTAAGTTGGTGGTAACCTGACCGTAGATCTATCTTCGAATAATAACTGGATCCCTGCAACTGATCAAATAAGTCGTCAATCCTTGGTAAGGGGTACCGATTCTTGACTGTCAGCTTGTTCAGTTCTCTGTAGTCAATACACATTCTAAATGAACCATCCTTCTTCTTCACGAAAAGCACTGGAGCTCCCCAGGGTGAAAAGCTTGGGCGTATGAAACCCTTATCCAATAGTTCCTGCAACTGATTGGATATCTCTTGCATCTCGGATGGAGCTAGTCGATAGGGTGCTCGAGCTACTGGTGCAGCTCCTGGAACCAAGTCGATTCGAAACTCGACTTGTCGCGGTGGCGGTAATCCGGGCAAATCTTCAGGGAAAACTTCTGGAAATTCGCGCACCACTGGTAAGTCTTCAATCTTTCGTTCTCCTTTCTTCTCTACTACGTGCGCCAGGAAGGCGTAGCATCCTTTCCTCAGGCACTTGCGCGCCTTTAGACACGAAATGAGTTTTATCGCAACTCCACTTCTTTCCCCTTGAATTACTAAGGTTTCCCCGCTCAACAGTGGGATCCGAACCTGCTTCTCATGGCAAATAATTTCCGCGTGGTTCTCGACTAACCAATCCATGCCTACCACAATGTCAAAACTTCCCAAGTCTATTGGCAATAAGTTAATATTGAATCCGTGACCTCCCATGATCAATACACATTGCTCAGTCCTCTCGTTCGCGCGTATCTGCCTACCATTGGCTAGTTCTATAGTATAAGGCGTGTCTAGCCTACTGGTTGCTAAGCCTAGGGAGTTTTTAAACTCAGTGGATATGAAACTTAGGTCAGCGCCAGTATCAAATAAGACAGATGCAAAATGGTCGTTAAGTAGAAACGTACCGGTTACTACATTCGGTTCTTCTTTTGCTTCGCCCGCGCTGATAACAAAGGCTCTCCCGCGAGCTTGGTTTCTCTTTTGCGGGCAATCCCGACTGAAATGTCCTGGCTTCCCGCATGCGTAGCAGTTATCGTTTACTCCAGTTTCTTTGATATGGCAATTTATCGCCTTGTGCCCTGGTCTGCTACATTTGGCGCATACGATGCTTGCGCATTCACCCTCGTGGTGATACTTGCATCTGCTGCACCATGGGCGAGGCCCATTGTACCCTCTTCATGGTGGCTCCAAGGCTTGTATCGCGTAAGCCCTTCCGCTCTCCTGTCTCTTGAATGGTGGTTGCTTGGAGTCGGACCCTCGGTGGTGAGAGTTCCATTTTCTCTTGGGGTCAGAGGTTCGCTGCTCGTTCCCGCGCGAGGTCAACATGCCCGCACGGACCGTATCTCTTGTAAGAGTGATGGCCCGCGCCACTGCATCATCAATGGTTGGAGGCGCTGCGGCATTGAGCGGAACTCTGATAACATGGGGTAACCCAAAGATATACCTCTCGATCTTTTTCTCCTCCGTGTTTGCCATATCCGGCACCATCTGGCAAAGTTCGTTGAATCGGTTGTTGTAGGTGTCGATATCAGCTCCTATCATGGCGTGGTTCCAAAATTCCTGCTGTAGACTCTGAATTTCGGCGCGAGAGCAGAACTTCTTCATCATCATATCCTTTAGTTCCTCCCAGGTCTTGTGGAGAGCAACTTCTCGTCCCAGTGTTTTCGTTTGAAGCTTCCACCAAGACGAGGCCGCTTCTTGGAACATGCAGGTCGCGTAAAGGACCTTTTGACTTTCACTACACCCGCTAATGGAGAGAACTGTCTCCATTTTGTCGATCCAGTTGTAGAGCCCAATGGCCCCTTCGGTACCCTTGAATAGCCAAGGCTTACAGGCCATAAATGTCTTATAGGAGCATCCTTTGTCCAAAGCTCCTGATTCGGGTTCTGGGGTTTCGGTCTCTTGACGGCCCTGACTGGATTCGGCCTTGCTGGCCTCATGCGTTGCGATCGCCTGTGCGATTATTTCTGCGAGTTCCTCGGGTGTCATGGTAATTCCTTTGGCTCTGGTTGGAGGCATTCTCGTTTTTCTTGAAAGAGTGAAAATATATCAAACTTAGCGCATGTACCCTGAGCACATAATGTTTTTATCCTTAGTGTTCACTAGACATTGTGTGACCCGTGTTCCTAAGTGTGTGTGATTTTTCTTTTGAAAATATTTTCTTTGAAAAAAAATATTTCATGCGATTCCCCTATGGTTATAGTCTAGGTTAAAACTTCTTTCCTAGTTCGCTATAACCAGTGCTCTGATACCAATCTGTCACACCCGGCCCTAAACGGGGGAAACAGCCGGGCGCGCGTGCGTGGGGATTGATAATCAAGCACGGGTCATTGCAAAAATTCAAATAAATTTCCCATTTCTCATGAAATGTCTAGTACAAAATACATTACATTGTTTAGAAGAACATATAAAAACATCCAAATATGTAAAACGTTAAAGATTTCCGCGCCATATCCCCTTACACGGCGGGAACAACCACGCGTTTGGAAGGGATAGAACTAAAATCTTCCAAAAACCATTTTTATAGCTGTTCTGCGTGAAGTTCTCTACGTGTGACCCTTTGCGCTACTTAATTACCACCTGAAAGACACGTAAAAATATTTGAATCAGTATAAACTGAGTGAGTTCACAAGTTTCGGTGACTTGATAAATCGTATTGCATCATATTCTTGATAAAACCATATTGAAACATAGTTCTGATAACATCATTAAAACATTCTTGATAAAACCATCCCACGGGTTACGTGCGGACATCGATGAAAACTATGTGCTCGTCCATGCAAAGTGGCGTGGCCACTACGAGCGGATTTAATAATACCATCCCGCGGGTTACGCGCGGACATCGTTGTTCGGAAAACTAGGCGCTCGTCCATGCAAAGAGGTGCGACCCCTACGAGCGGGTTTAACAACCAGTAGTACTACCCCATGACCATACTAGGCGCTCGTCCATGCAAAGAGGTGCGACCCCTACGAGCGGGTTGATCAAACCAGTAGTCCCTACCCTTAGAGTTCCATTGTTTCGTGATCACTTTCTCATTCTTGCGCACTCACATTGATAACCAAGATAGACACTATGAACAGATAATCGTTTGCATTGCTTGTAAATATACCATGATAAAACATAATTTAAACACGTGTCCCTCGCCCCGAAAACAGTTTAAAAACAGTGAAAATAGGGGCTGTGAGACTCACCTGTGATTCTTGTTAAGTGATGGTTTAGAGAGATTAAACGAGATTCGGGTTTCTTGGTGTTAGCCTCGAAATTGGAAGTCTAGAATATGTTTAAATAACAAGAAATATGTGTATTAAGACCAAGTAATCGAAGAATATAAGGGCTGGTCAGAAAAGTAAATCTCAAGACTAAAGTTTCGACTTACCTAGCGATGGAACTGGAAACGGATGCTTGGGAGATGGTTAGTGTAGAATTACAGGTTTAAGAGAGGAGTTTGGAGTGTTTCTTGTGGTTGTGATATTTTTATTCAAGAATTGATATTTATAGGCAAATTCAAGGGAACACAATCCCTTGATTTAGGGGATTGAGATCTTATCATATTGGGTGTAATGATGACAAGGTATGGGGTTTATTATTATTTATTTAGGGATGGGGGTGATGGTCCTAGGGAGTGGTTATGAAGATTCTGATTGATTTGACAGTACATGCAGGACTGTGGTTGGTGAGAGTAGGTGCGGCTGACAGCTGACATTTCGTGTTACAGTACTGTTTCTGGTACTGTTGTCAGTGTGCTGTCAAAAGGTAAAAATCTCTGAAACACGCAACTGGTTCTTTCTGGGCGGGGGTAATCCCCTTTCATCTGAAGAATAGACTAAGTGTTTTGTGCGCGTAACCTTGCGCGTATAGCCTTCTGCGTGTAGGCCATTTCTTTGAACGTTGTGGGTCCGGCGGCTCCAGTTGGTCTTCGCGCAAGCGTCCTTGTAGTGAATCCTGCGCGTATCACTGCGCAGGCGTCCTTATAAGGAATCCTGCGGGTCCATCTGGCTCTGCTGGAACCAGCGTTCTCAGAGTTTATTAACAGGGTGAACTTTTGGATTTAAGCGAAAAGGTGGTTGGTTTCTGTGCAGACGTTCATGCGTAAAGGGTTTAGTTTTAAGGTGTCCCGCGGGGATTCTTCCCGCAGGTGTCGCACATAACTCCTTTTTATTTGATGCGGTAGATGCGTAACCTTCTCGTAGTCAGGGACGTTGAGTTTCATTTGTAGATTCTCCATGAGGTCTTGGTATTTCAACATAGTGATCAGTTATGTTGAAGTCAATTCCATCTTGGAGCTTCAAACAAACTAGCTCTCAATGTTCCCGCCATGCGGGGAGGTTAGTTCCCTTTTTCTGCGCGCGCATAAATGATTTGGGTCTTAATTAGGAAATTAGGATATTGTTTGAACATAGTTTTACTTATTGATCATTGAAGAGGTATGCAACCCATTAGACAGAAACGACATAAAATTAAGTTGTCATGAAAACACAACAAAAACCTGTGCGTGTGGCGCATATAATATATGCCCGCGCTGATCATAACATGGCGCGCATCGCATCCGCGCATGGCGCATATAACATATGCCCGCGCTGATCATAACATGGCGCGCATCGCATCCGCGCATGGCGCATATAACATATGCCCGCGCTGATCATAACATGGCGCGCATCGCATCCGCGCATGGCGCATATAACATATGCCCGCGCTGATCATAACATGGCGCGCATAATATTCACAATCGCCTAATAATTAGGTTGATTACTTGGTTTATGGGATTGGGAAATTACCGGGTGTCACAGTGTTGATTTAAGCCTGAAATATAGAATGGTCGCTTTCTCTTAATCGGTTTATTAATCTTAATCATTGTTTGCAATTTATTTTGTTTATTTTTAGTTAATCAAATCCAATCAATCAAAATCTGAATTTACTTTGTTTGCAATCTAGTTTAATTTAATTAGTTAATATAGCTACTAGTGAACACGCATTCCACAAACTCTCTGTGCTCTACACCCACTTAATACTATCTATGTAGTTGTATTTGGTTTATTTTTTAGTGAGACTTCGACTTCACGTCCTGGCCCTTTAAAAACAGTATGAGCTCCCCAACCTCAATCTCATCCCTGTTTACCACACTCCTAACCATTCCTGATCCATCCACAAATATGACGGTATTTGCTTCAATCATTTCGATCGGTTTAACAATAGTTGAATCATGATACACAACAACCTGCTTACCCGAGTCATCACCGCCACTTGTACCAGCACCGGAAGATGAGCCGTGCGCTTGTTTAGGCTCACCTCATGCATCAGACTCGTCAGGATCTTGATCATCATTCTTGAGTTTCTTCAATGCATCATCTTTGCAAGTCAATTGCAAAATCAGATCTTCCTGTTCTTTGAGTTTCACCCCCTGAGACTCAACAATCGTACGAAGCTCTTTCGTCTCTTTTTGACAGAATGATACATAACTCATCAGCCTTCTTTGATTCTCCATAAGGCGGTCTTGATTCTGACGGTTAGCAGACATTTGGTTTTCATACAAATGAAGGAGATTTAACAGCATATCTGTCTGACGGTTTGGTGGCAAGTTGTACAGGGATGGATGAACTGGTTGGATTGGTCCTTGAGGCCGTGTGATTCTCATAAACGAGACATCACTAGGTGGAGGAGGCCTCATGGACGGTGTTGGAGGAACAGTTGAAGTTATGGCAGAAGGCATTGGTATTTCAGCTAATGCCATCTGTGGAATCATACCAAGCCGCTCATGAGGGACCATTGTTGTTGTTAATGTAAGCGCCAGAGTGCTAGTAGTAGGCGGCACTACCAGGCGTTGAGACATTGTTTGACGAGGCGGTGGCACACCAATAATCACACCAGCTCCAGCCGATACTCGTCGCTTAGCTGGAACTTCTAAAGCTGGTGCCTTACCCTTCCGTTTTCGTTCACGTTGAGCTGCGATGGTAGCAGCTAACGCAGCATTTACTGCATCTTGTTGCTCTTGAAGAGCAACATCACCAGCACCACCACTACCACCATCTCCATCATCATTACCATCGTCATCGTTCCCACCTTCTCCTCCCTCACACTCATAATCCGAGTCATCGTGGAACAAGCGTTCATTGGGAGGACATACATAATTAGGGTTAATGATATGACCAATCATACGTTTGTCCCGAGGCCTCTTCTTATGGTAAATCTTCATTCGACGTACAGTATCAGCCTTCATGTGTTCCAAAGGAAGCACATTATCCGCCAAAGTTTGATCAATAACCAAGTTTGGTATCAAATCTTGAATTCTCAACAGCAGAAATCGAGGATACATTAAAAACTTCTTCGTCTGAATCGTTTTCTGGACTTGCTCTTTCAAATGATCAAAGACCATTTCCGAGAAGTTGAATGGTTTTTCGAGAATGAGTGGCACAAACGCTGATTGTAGACTTGTAGACTAATGCGGCATTCATCAAATCCCTTTAGTACATACAAAAATATATATACTTTCATTCTTTTTCTCTTTCATTCTTTACTTTAAACCCTACTTTACATTATTCTATTCTGCGTCGAGAATTATAAGGGCTCGGTCCCTTTTCGGCCTCGCATATTATTAGGGTGCGGCCCCTTACTGCCTCGAGTATTATTAGGGCTCGGTCCCTTCTCTGCCTCGAATATTATAAGGGTCCAGTCCCTTTCTACCTTGAGTTATATTAGGGCATATTCCCTTTCTTCTGTACCTAGCCATCTCTTACATTCACTCATAACATACATATATCATTCATACACTATATATAGCATTCATATCCATAATTATAACTTGACAGTACATGAAATATTCGAAGATCGTTCACGTACCAACAAGTAATCATTCATACCTTTCACATATATCTTATATGGCACACACATATCACTTAGGATAAGTGTATTAACTAATCACATCGAGTATACACATAGCCCCTAAAACATAACAAGGAATGGGGCTTGAAACTCACCTGGATCCTGTTTCTTTCTCCGCTAATTGTTAATCCCTTCTTTAATTGAGCTTTGGTAACTGTATATAAATTACACGTATCAATACTTTTCCTATTTGAATTTCTAGTTTAATGATCTCGTTTTAGATTACATTATACTTAGAAGGTTTTATTTATTAAACCCTAAGGTATTGAATTTATGGTTCTTATTTAGTTTAACATTCTGCTATTTTATCTCTTTATGTACACATAATGCACACCGTCATGTGTGTATATAAGTATATACATATATATATTTATATGTGTATGAATAGAACACACGGGTTACCCCATGCATGCGGATCTGCAAGTGAAATCTCATGTGTATATGTAAGCGAGTATATATTTACATATATATATACACTCGGGTTCAACTAGTGTAACCGAATATAGGGTGTAATCGAATCCCATTGAGTAATCGGCTATAAGAGTAATCGAGTCTTGTGTTCGAGTATGGGATTTGATTTAGTCACCAATAGTCGATTAAGTATATTGCATGTGAATGTGTCCATTATAATCGAGTTCTCATTGCGATCGGGTCCTGGTCTTTGGTCTTCATGGTTTAGCATCCTTCTTCCCACTTCCTCCAGCTTCACCCTCAGTGCAATTCCTAGCAAAGTGACCCGTCTTACCGCATTTATAACATGCGGACTTTGCGGTACAATCAGGAGAGCAATGCCCCACCTTTCCGCACTTGTAACAAGCATTCGTACCGAACATTCACTCACCAGCGTGACTCTTCCCACACTTATGACAAATGTCTGAACCTTTACTCCATCTGCACTCGCCACCGCGTGCCTTGCCACAAGTCTAGCACGACTTCTTCTCCCATACCCTCTGCTTCTTGTCCCTAGGGTTCCACAACTGAGTACCGGTTCGTTTAACAGGGGTGACCCACTTCTTATCTTTCTTCTCTTCTCCCATCAGAACATCATCCACTGCCAGGTCCTCATAAACCATCTCCGCGAGTTCGATAGCAGAGTCAAAAGTAGCAGGTTTATTCGCCCTGACTAGCATGCGGAATTTTTGTGGCAATCCCCTCACAAAGCACTGGATTCTATTAGCCTCAGTATTAACCATATCGGGTACCAACCTAGACTTTTGGTTGAACTCTGTGGTATCCTCACGATGTGTCATCATTCTAGCCTTCAAGTTTAGAAACTTTATCTCCGCTGTTGACTCAAGATATGACCTGAAAATGATCATAAGGAAGATTGGAATCTTCTCGACCTCCTCAGAAATCGCTAAGTATGGAACCGGGCACACCTGAGACATCCGAACAGGATTTTACCTAGCCGGGCATGATATTCTACCTATCGGGCAAGGTTACCTTCTTGAAGTCTTCTTTTGTGACACCCGGTAAATTCCCAATCCCTTAAACTAAGTAATCAACCTAATAATTAGGTGATTGTAAATATTAAGCGCGCCATGTTAGTCAGCGCGTGCATTTGTTATGTGCGCCCTGCGCGAGCGCGCCATGTTAGTCAGCGCGTGCATTTGTTATGTGCGCCCTGCGCGAGCGCGCCATGTTAGTCAGCGCGTGCATTTGTTATGTGCAAACTGCGCGAGCGCACCATGTTAAGAACCAGCGTGAGCATATGTTATATGCGCCATGCGCGAATGTTTTGGCTTTATGTTTTCATGTAACTTAACGTTATGTTGTCTATGGGTTGACCATCCCGCAAGATGCTAAGGCGGGTGCATCCTAGATCGTTTATGCGCGTGCGGAAGGGAACTAACCTCCCCGCATGGCGGGAACATTGAGAGCCAGTTTGTCTGAAGCTCCAAGATGGAATTGACTTCAACATAACTGATCACTATGTTGAAATACCAAGACCACCTGGAGAATCTACAAATGAAACTCAATGTCCCTAACTGCGAGAAGGTTACGCACCTACCCGCAGCAAAGAAATGTCCTTCACGCAGAAAGCTATGCGCACAAAGTGATGCGCACAGAACACTTAGTCTATTCTCCAGACATAAGGAGATTACTCCCGCCCAAAAGGAAACAGTAGCGTGTTTCAGAGATTTTTCCACTTTTTACTGTACACTGACAAAAGTACCTGAAAAAGCACACTGTAACATGAAAAGTCAACTGTCAGCCACCCTATTCTCACCAACCCCAGACCTGCATGTCCTGTCCAAATCAAATCAAGATCTTTTGTCCACTCCTCCACTTATAAGTAAACAATAAACAATAATAATTTCCATACTTTATCATCATTACACCTAGATATGAAAAGATTTCAATCCCCTAAAGCAAGGGATTGTGTTCCCTTGAGTTTGCCTATAAATATGTAACCTAAATTATCACTCAAAACACACTCCAAAGAACTGCAAACTTGCACTAATCATCTCCCGAGCATCCGTTATTTTCGATTCCGTCCCAGTTACTAGGTAAGCCGAGGTTATAAACTTGAGATCTACTTTCCAAACCTTATATTCTCCTATTTCTTGATCTTAATATATATACTTCTTGTTATTTAATCGTATTCTAGACCTTCGATTCCGGGGCCAACACCAAGAAAACCCGAATCTCGATTAATCCCTTAACAAGAACCACAGGTGAGTCTCACAGCCCCTATTTTCACTGTTTTCACTATTTTTAAACTGTTTTCGGGGCGAGGGACACGTACTTAAATAATGTTTTATCATGGTATACTTACAAGCTATGCAAGCGATTATGTGTTTAAGTTATGTTTCATGATGAGTAATGCAAACGGTTATCTAAGGTTTTCGATGTATGTGCGCTAGAACTCGAGTAAGTGATCACTTTACCATTGGAACTCTAAGGGTAGGGACTGCTGGTTTGATCCACCCACTCGTAGGGGTCGCACCTCTTTGCATGGACGAGTGCCTAGTATGGTCATGGGGCAGTACTATGGGATTGAACCCGCTCGTAGGGGTCGCGCCTCTTTGCATGGACGAGCGCCTTGTTTTCCGGCACAACGTCCGCGCGTAACCCGCGGGACGGAATTATTATTTTAGCTCGTAGTGGCAGCGCCACTTTGCATGGACGAGCACATGTTCCTGAAACGTTCGCGCGTAACCCGCGGGACGGTATTACTTATTTTAGCTCGTAGTGGCAGCGCCACTTTGCATAGACGAGCACAGTTCCCAGAAATGTTCGCGCGTAACCCGCGGAACGATTTTATCAGAATATGTTGATATAACTATGTCTTACCAAGCATGTGTTTTAATGATGCTATCAGAATTATGTTTCAGAATGATTTATATCAAGATTATGATGCAATACGATTTATCAAGTTACTAAGACTTGTGAACTCACTCAGTTTATACTGATTCAAATGTTTTTACGTGTCTTTCAGGAGATAACTAGGTAGCGCATGGAGTCACACTTAGAACACCTCACGCTGAACATCTAAACTAGCTTTTTGGAAGATTTTAGTTCTATCCCTTCGATGCGCGTGGTTGTTCCCGCCGCGCATGGGGATATGGCGTGGAAATCTTCAACAATTTTTATACTTGGATGTTTTTATGTAAATTTTAAACAATGTAATGTATTTGTATTAAACTTTTCATGCGAAATGAAAATCTTACTTTGAATGTTTGCAATGGCCCGTGCTTAAGTATCAATCCCCACTCGTGCGCGCCCGGCTGTTTCCGCCGCTCAGGGCCGGGTGTGACAGATTGGTATCAGAGCACTGGTTATAGCGAACTAGGAAAAGAAGTTTTAACCTAGACTATAACCGTTGGGGAATCGCATGAAATATTTTTCAAAGAAAATATTTTCAAAAGAAACTATACACACACTTAGGAACACGGGTCACACTGTCTAGTAAATAATGATAACATTATGTGCTCAGAGTACATGCGCTAAGTCTGATATTTTCACTCTTTTAAAGCAAGAATGCCTCCAACTAAAGCCAAAGGAATTACCATGACACCCGAGGAACTCGCGGAAATAATCGCGCAGGCGATTGCGACACATGAGGCCAGCAAGGCCGAATCAAGTCAGGGTCGTCAGAATGAGACCCCAGAACCCGAATCAGGAGCCTTGGACAAAGGATGCTCCTATAAGACATTCATGGCCTGTAAGCCTTGGCCATTCAAGGGAACCGAAGGGGCCATTGGGCTCTACAACTGGATTGACAAGATGGAGACAGTTCTCTCCATTAGCGGATGTAGTGAGAACCAGAAGGTCCTTTACGCGACCTGCATGTTCCAAGAGGCAGCTTCGTCTTGGTGGAAGCTTCAAACGAAAACATTGGGGCGAGAAGTTGCTCTCCACAAGACCTGGGAGGAACTGAAGGAGATGATGATGAGAAAGTTCTGCTCTCGCGCAGAAATCCAGAGTCTACAACAGGAATTCTGGAACCACACCATGGTAGGAACGGATATCGACGCCTACAACAACCGGTTCAACGAACTTTGCCAGTTGGTGCCAGACATGGCAAACACGGAGGAAAAGAAGATCGAGAGGTATATTTTTGGGTTACCTCCTGTCGTTAGGGTTCCGCTCAACGCCGCAGCGCCTCCAACCTTTGATGAGGCGGTAGCGCGGGCCATCACCCTTACAAGGGATACGATCCGTGCAGGTATGTTGACTACGCGCGGAATCGAGCAGCGAACCTCTGATCCCAAAAGGAAATGGAACTCTCACCACCGAGGGTCCGACTCCAAGCAGCCACCGTTCAAGAAGCAGGAAAGCGCAAGGGTTTACGCGATTCAGGCCGCGGAGCCACCACGAAAAGGATACAGCGGGCCTCGCCCATGGTGCAGCAAATGCAAGTATCACCACGAGGGTGAATGCGCAAGAATCGAATGTGCCAAATGTGGCAGACCAGGGCACAAGACGATGAATTGCCGTATCAGAGAAGCTGGAGCAAGCGACAACTGCTACGCATGCGGGAAGCCAGGGCATTTTAGTCGGGATTGCCCGCAAAAGGGGAACCAAGCTCGCGGGAGAGCTTTTGTGATCGGCGCAGGCGAAGCTAAAGAAGAGCCGAATGTGGTAACCGGTACGTTTTTGCTTAACGGACATTTTGCATCTGTCTTATTTGATACTGGCGCTGACCTAAGTTTTATATCCGCTGAGTTTAAAGACTCCCTAGGCCTAGCAACCAGTAGACTAGACACGCCTTATACTATAGAACTAGCCAATGGTAGGCAGTTATGCGCGAACGAAAGAACTGAACAATGTGTTATAGTCATGGGAGGTCACGGGTTCAATATTAACTTGTTGCCAATAGACTTGGGAAGTTTTGACATTGTGGTAGGTATGGATTGGTTAGTCGAGAACCGCGCGGAAGTTATTTGCCATGAGAAGCAGGTTCGGATCACACTGTTGAACGGAGAAACCTTGGTAATTCAAGGGGAAAGAAGGGGAGTTGCGACGAAACTGATTTCGTGCCTAAAGGCGCGAAAGTGCCTAAGGAAAGGGTGCTACGCCTTCCTGGCGCATGTCGTAGAAAAGAAAGGAGATGAGCGAAGAATTGAAGACTTACCAGTAGTGCGCGAATTTCCAGAAGTTTTTCCTGAAGATTTGCCCGGATTACCGCCGCCGCGACAAGTCGAGTTTCGTATTGATTTAGTCCCAGGAGCTGCGCCAGTAGCTCGAGCGCCTTATCGACTAGCTCCATCTGAGATGCAAGAGCTATCCAATCAGTTACAGGAACTATTGGATAAGGGTTTCATACGCCCAAGCTTTTCACCTTGGGGAGCTCCAGTACTGTTTGTTAAGAAGAAGGATGGTTCGTTCAGAATGTGTATTGACTACAGGGAACTGAACAAGCTGACAGTCAAGAATCGGTACCCCTTACCGAGGATTGACGACTTATTTGACCAGTTGCAGGGATCCAGTTATTATTCGAAGATAGATCTACGGTCAGGATACCACCAACTTAGGGTCCATGAGGAAGATGTGCCGAAAACAGCCTTCCGAACTAGATACGGCCATTATGAGTTCTTAGTGATGCCTTTCGGGCTAACTAATGCGCCGGCTGTGTTCATGGATCTGATGAACCGCGTGTGCAAACCATACTTGGACAAGTTTGTGATTGTGTTTATAGATGATATTCTGATTTACTCACGGACCAAGGCCGAGCATGAGCAACACCTGAGATTGATTTTGGAATTGTTGAGGAAAGAAAAGTTGTATGCGAAGTTTTCCAAGTGCGAGTTTTGGCTTAGAGAAGTTCACTTTCTCGGTCACGTTGTAAACGAGAAAGGAATTCACGTTGATCCTTCCAAAGTCAAGGCCATCGAAAACTGGGAAGCGCCAAAAACCCCAACTGAGGTGAGGCAATTCCTAGGACTAGCTGGCTACTATCGACGCTTCATTGAGAACTTCTCCAAAATAGCTCTACCTCTGACCGCGCTAACTCAGAAAGACAAGAAGTTTGTTTGGGGCGAAAATCAGGAAACAGCATTTCAAATGTTGAAACAGAAGTTATGTAGTGCGCCAATTTTGTCTTTGCCCGAGGGGATGGATGACATTGTTGTTTACTGCGACGCTTCACATCAGGGACTTGGATGTGTCCTTATGCAGCGAGACAAAGTCATAGCGTATGCCTCACGCCAACTCAAGACCAATGAAAAGAACTACACAACGCATGATTTAGAACTTGGAGCGGTTGTCTTCGCGCTAAAGATTTGGCGCCATTACCTCTATGGTACAAAGTGTATAATCTTTACGGATCACAAGAGCCTTCAACATGTATTTGATCAAAAGGATTTAAACATGAGGCAACGAAGATGGGTGGAGTTGTTGAACGATTATGATTGTGAAATTAAGTACCACCCTGGAAAGGCGAATGTGGTAGCAGACGCGCTAAGTAGGAAGGAGCGAATAAAAACGCTACGAGTCAAGGCTCTAAGGTTGACCATTCACGCAAATCTCTCTACCCGCATCCGAGACGCTCAGCAAGAAGCCTTGAAACCAGAGTTTGTTAAAAACGAATGCCTTGGGGGTATGGTTAAGAATTTGGAACTTAAAGAGAACGGCAATCTATATTTCGCTAACCGCATATGGGTCCCTCTCAAGGGAGGATTGCGCGAGCAGGTATTGAACGAAGCTCACAAGACGCGGTATTCCGTACATCCTGGCGCAGACAAGATGTACCAAGATGTTAAAACGCTGTATTGGTGGCCCAATCTTAAAGGCGCCATCGCGACGTATGTCAGTAAGTGCCTGACGTGTTCGAAGGTAAAGGCTGAATACCAGAAACCATCAGGGTTGCTTCAACAGCCAGAAATTCCCATGTGGAAGTGGGAACAAATCTCTATGGACTTCATCACCAAACTGCCAAGGACACCTGGGGGTTATGACACAATATGGGTTGTTGTGGATCGGCTAACTAAGTCAGCGCACTTCCTGCCGATCAAGGAAACCGATAAGATGGAAAAGTTAGCCCGACTGTATATTCGAGAAGTAGTTTCAAAACATGGAGTCCCAGTGTCCATCATTTCTGATAGAGATAGTCGGTTCACATCAAGGTTTTGGAGATCGTTACAAGGGGCTTTAGGTACTCGTCTTGACATGAGTACGGCATATCATCCTCAAACGGATGGGCAAAGCGAGCGAACAATCCATACATTGGAAGATATGCTACGCGCGTGCGCAATCGATTTCGAAGGTAGCTGGGATACTCATCTCCCATTGGTTGAATTTTCTTACAACAACAGCTATCACACAAGCATTAAGGCTGCGCCGTTCGAAGCTTTGTATGGGCGCAAGTGTAGATCCCCACTGTGCTGGGCTGAAGTAGGTGACAAGCAAATGACTGGTCCAGAGTTGATCCAAGAAACAACAGACAAGATTTTTCAGATAAGGGATCGCCTTAAGACAGCGCGCGACAGACAGAAGAGCTACGCAGATGTGCGAAGGAAACCATTGGAATTTCAAGTAGGGGATAAAGTACTTTTGAAAGTCTCTCCATGGAAAGGAGTCCCCCGTTTCGGCAAGCGAGGAAAGTTGAATCCGCGCTTCATTGGACCATTCGAGATCCTGGAAAGGATCGGTCCGGTTGCTTATAAACTCCGTTTACCCGCCGAACTCAGTGGAGTTCATGATACGTTTCATGTGTCCAACCTCAAAAAGTGCTTATCTGACGAAACGTTGATTTTGCCGATGGAAGAGATTCACATCGACAAACAGCTGCACTTCATAGAAGAACCTATAGCAGTAACCGATTGGAAAGAACAAAAGTTACGCAGGAGCAAAATCAAGTTAGTAAAGGTTCAATGGAACTCGAGGCGTGGGCCTGAATTCACTTGGGAAAGAGAAGACCAAATACGCAAGAAATACCCACACCTCTTTCAGAGCATGGCTTCTGCCAGCAACGTCTCCTAAATTTCGGGACGAAATTCGTTTAACGAGGGGAGAATGTGACACCCGGTAAATTCCCAATCCCTTAAACTAAGTAATCAACCTAATAATTAGGTGATTGTAAATATTAAGCGCGCCATGTTAGTCAGCGCGTGCATTTGTTATGTGCGCCCTGCGCGAGCGCGCCATGTTAGTCAGCGCGTGCATTTGTTATGTGCGCCCTGCGCGAGCGCGCCATGTTAGTCAGCGCATGCATTTGTTATGTGCAAACTGCGCGAGCGCACCATGTTAAGAACCAGCGTGAGCATATGTTATATGCGCCATGCGCGAATGTTTTGGCTTTATGTTTTCATGTAACTTAACGTTATGTTGTCTATGGGTTGACCATCCCGCAAGATGCTAAGGCGGGTGCATCCTAGATCGTTTATGCGCGTGCGGAAGGGAACTAACCTCCCCGCATGGCGGGAACATTGAGAGCCAGTTTGTCTGAAGCTCCAAGATGGAATTGACTTCAACATAACTGATCACTATGTTGAAATACCAAGACCACCTGGAGAATCTACAAATGAAACTCAATGTCCCTAACTGCGAGAAGGTTACGCACCTACCCGCAGCAAAGAAATGTCCTTCACGCAGAAAGCTATGCGCACAAAGTGATGCGCACAGAACACTTAGTCTATTCTCCAGACATAAGGAGATTACTCCCGCCCAAAAGGAAACAGTAGCGTGTTTCAGAGATTTTTCCACTTTTTACTGTACACTGACAAAAGTACCTGAAAAAGCACACTGTAACATGAAAAGTCAACTGTCAGCCACCCTATTCTCACCAACCCCAGACCTGCATGTCCTGTCCAAATCAAATCAAGATCTTTTGTCCACTCCTCCACTTATAAGTAAACAATAAACAATAATAATTTCCATACTTTATCATCATTACACCTAGATATGAAAAGATTTCAATCCCCTAAAGCAAGGGATTGTGTTCCCTTGAGTTTGCCTATAAATATGTAACCTAAATTATCACTCAAAACACACTCCAAAGAACTGCAAACTTGCACTAATCATCTCCCGAGCATCCGTTATTTTCGATTCCGTCCCAGTTACTAGGTAAGCCGAGGTTATAAACTTGAGATCTACTTTCCAAACCTTATATTCTCCTATTTCTTGATCTTAATATATATACTTCTTGTTATTTAATCGTATTCTAGACCTTCGATTCCGGGGCCAACACCAAGAAAACCCGAATCTCGATTAATCCCTTAACAAGAACCACAGGTGAGTCTCACAGCCCCTATTTTCACTGTTTTCACTATTTTTAAACTGTTTTCGGGGCGAGGGACACGTACTTAAATAATGTTTTATCATGGTATACTTACAAGCTATGCAAGCGATTATGTGTTTAAGTTATGTTTCATGATGAGTAATGCAAACGGTTATCTAAGGTTTTCGATGTATGTGCGCTAGAACTCGAGTAAGTGATCACTTTACCATTGGAACTCTAAGGGTAGGGACTGCTGGTTTGATCCACCCACTCGTAGGGGTCGCACCTCTTTGCATGGACGAGTGCCTAGTATGGTCATGGGGCAGTACTATGGGATTGAACCCGCTCGTAGGGGTCGCGCCTCTTTGCATGGACGAGCGCCTTGTTTTCCGGCACAACGTCCGCGCGTAACCCGCGGGACGGAATTATTATTTTAGCTCGTAGTGGCAGCGCCACTTTGCATGGACGAGCACATGTTCCTGAAACGTTCGCGCGTAACCCGCGGGACGGTATTACTTATTTTAGCTCGTAGTGGCAGCGCCACTTTGCATAGACGAGCACAGTTCCCAGAAATGTTCGCGCGTAACCCGCGGAACGATTTTATCAGAATATGTTGATATAACTATGTCTTACCAAGCATGTGTTTTAATGATGCTATCAGAATTATGTTTCAGAATGATTTATATCAAGATTATGATGCAATACGATTTATCAAGTTACTAAGACTTGTGAACTCACTCAGTTTATACTGATTCAAATGTTTTTACGTGTCTTTCAGGAGATAACTAGGTAGCGCATGGAGTCACACTTAGAACACCTCACGCTGAACATCTAAACTAGCTTTTTGGAAGATTTTAGTTCTATCCCTTCGATGCGCGTGGTTGTTCCCGCCGCGCATGGGGATATGGCGTGGAAATCTTCAACAATTTTTATACTTGGATGTTTTTATGTAAATTTTAAACAATGTAATGTATTTGTATTAAACTTTTCATGCGAAATGAAAATCTTACTTTGAATGTTTGCAATGGCCCGTGCTTAAGTATCAATCCCCACTCGTGCGCGCCCGGCTGTTTCCGCCGCTCAGGGCCGGGTGTGACATCTTTAGTGATAATCCGAGTCGGCTTCACTACGTCTAGCAAAGTTTTTCTTCTAGTCGGGCAAGGTTTGCTTAATAAAGTGGAATCCGGGCAAGCTTGTTGAAAGGTTGTCAAGTACTTACTTTCTCGGGCAAGGTTCAACTCAGAGGTAGCTATAGTGTACCTAGCACATTATGGTTTCTTAACAAGTTATCAAACAAATGAGTTGAAGGGATTCTTGAAGAACATTATGGTAGTAGGATCTTTTCGGGCAAAGTCTGATAAGGTCAAGAAGATTGAAGTCTACCCGGTGAGTAGTTTCATTGGTAAAATACTCTAAGTAAAGTCTACCCGTAGAACTCTACCCGATCACATTTGAAGGTTACCAGGTCTATTAGTAAAGGAAGGCAGAGCGTAGAGTCTACTCGGAGAAGACAACTGCTACAAAGCCTACCCGGAAGACTTGTTTTACACTTAGTATAGTTTTGAATATGTAATTTGAATATGTATTAATCATTAGGGTTTCTAGAAGGAATGACAGCTGTCAGGAGGTGGCGGGCCTATAAATAGAATATTTTAGGGCACGCCTCCTACGGAATACGGATTTACTTTTACACTTTTCAGATAAGATCGAATATTCCTGATTGAGTGTGACGGTTGTCCTAGGTTATCATTGAATATACATTCCGACAATAAAACCCTAATAGATTATCATTTGTATTAATCTCTTTATATAAATGGAAATCTTTTGAGTTATTGTTCGTGTATGTTACCATTATTAAACTATCAACAACAAATCTTGTTTGTTTCTGATTCCGCCGTTTACAAACAAGAATCTTTCCTTATTTATCAATCCGTCATTAACCTTCTTGTCGACACAATATGTGTGGGTTATGAAATTGTTATTGAGTGATAATTCAGGACCGCCAAGTGGTATCAGAGCCTTTTGATTGCTGATTTGGAAGATTTGTTGCTGATTGAAGATATGAAGAAGAACAATGACGTAAGCAAAGCACTGTTCCATTGGAGAGTGACGCCAGCTGCTCTGTTCTTCTTTTCCGTCCTGATCTACAAACATCCGGTGTTTTCCTTTCCTTATTTCAGTTAAAGTTTACCTTTATTATAATTTCTTGTTCCAATCGGACCAGATTCATCAGATCTGAGGATTTGATTGTCAGATATGATTATTTTTAGTTGAAAATTTAATTTTTAATCTGTTTCTGTTTTTCAAACCATCAAAATGGCTGGTCTTGAAGAACAAGAAGTGTCCCCTAACAATATACCTAGACTCTATGGGCAGGAAAACTTCACCAAATGGAAAGTTCTATTTGAAGTGGCTGTGTGCTACAATGAGTTAGACATGTGGGCTTCGATCAAAAATGGGCCACGAGCCACTAATGGTGCTGCTACTGGTGCTGTAAGAGATAGGTTGAGGAAAGTGGATGACAGGGTCTTAGCAATGATAAAGCTAGGACTGTCTTGGGAAATACTTACCAAGGTTGCACATCATCCTACCTCAAAGGAAATGTATGATGTAATTCTTCAAATGTTTGAGGGAAACACTGAGCTCAAGAACATAAAGAAGGAAAGGCTCAAGCAACAGCTTGAGAGGTTTAAATACAAAGATGGAGAAAGTTTGAAGTCCATCCTTGAGAGATTCTTGGCAATTGTGAATGACCTTCGAAAAACTGACTATGTCATGACTGATTTTGATCTGAATACCAAGCTGCTCAACTCAATGCCTAAGGAATGGTACACTGCCTGCAAATTCATCCTCCAAAAGCCCAACTTCAATGATTTGAAAGTAGATGATGTAGTGAGCATCCTTCAGGCTGCAGAAATTGAAATGATCAAAAATGAAATGATCAAAGAAGAAAATCCCTGTTTCAATGTTTCTAATGCATTGATTGCACCCATGAGAAATTTTTCTACCAAGAACCAACAACAAATTCCCATCATTGAGGAACCAATATAACATGTTGGTGATACACCTAGATCATTTGTTGGAGGTAGCTCAAGTCATGGAAATCAGACAAGGTTCAATGTCCAACTTATTGAAAAAAAATGACATTGCCTCAATGGCAGGTGGACATGTGCCATACAATGGTGGAAACATTGGTCAAGCAAATGACACTCAAGCACTCTTCTCAATGTTCACCGAGTCATATAATGCATTTGTGGCTAAGAACTTAATCCATACAAGTGTCATCCAAGATGACTTGGAACAAATAGATGCTGATGACCTTGAGGATATGGATTTGAAGTGGCAAGCTGCAATGCTAGCACTGAGAAGCAAGATGCTATTCAATAGGACTGGTAGATCAATGGTCTCTGGGCCAAAAGAAAAGATTGGATTTGAAAAGTCAAAGGATATTTGTTAAAACTGCCAACAACCCAAACACTTTGCTAGGGAGTGTAACCAGCCCAAAAACTTTCAAGCCAATCAGTTTCAAAATCAACAGCCAAGAAACCAAATGCAATATAAACAGAATTATAAGCAGAATCAGAACAGAAACAACAACTTTAACAACAACAACAACAATCCCAACTTCAACAACTTTCAACAGCCCCATATGTATAATCAACAAGTTGCTCCTCAAAATCAAAACTACCAAAGAAACCAATTCCCTCAAGCTGCTTAAAACAACCTCAACAGACCTAATCAAACTCAACCAAGAAATCAAGGGAATGTAGCTGTTGCTACACAACAAGATGGTGATTTTGACTGGAGTAATCATGAAGATGACATCAAAGCTGCTAATGTTGCATTCATGGCTAATATTGAGAATGAGGCTGGAACATCATCTTCTCAGGTACACTCACCTATCACTGACTTAAATGAAACAAATACTGCTTTGAATATGAAAATAGGCAAGCTAGAAGGTGAGTGTTTCAGAAAACAAAGCATCATAAATGGGTATGAAGCAAGTAATGTTGTTAATGAAGAGAAGATTAGAAGTTTAAAAGATGATTGTGTGAGTAGCTATAGAGCTCAACAGAGGTATAGTACTGAAATTGATGGGTTGAAGAAAAGGTGAAGAACACAAAGTTGCAAATTGATAATGAATTCTTAAAGAATTTGGTGTCCACAGGAAAAATATGTGGGATTTTGAACCAAATTAGTGAGAATGACAAGTATAAAGGTGTTCCACCTCCATTCAACAACTTTTTACCCAAAGTTGACAAAGAGAAGAGGGATGGTTATCTCAAGCAGTTCAAAGAAGTATTTCAAGATAAAGAGGAGTTTGTTGATCTATATAAGAAGGTTAAAGTGAATGAAGAGGGAGAATATGTTGTGAAGGAAGAAGTGAAAGAAGACAAGTCACTTGGAATTCAAGTATCTGAAGATGACTTTGACTCTTAAGATCTAAATGCTGATGATTTAAGTGATTTGAGTGATTAAATCACTGATGAAGAAATTAAGGCTGCTGAAAGAGGTAGAAGGTATAAGAAACCAGATTCAATTGAGAAATTACCACAACTGCCACCAGTGACACCAAAGATGAAGAAAATGAATGTAAAACTTAGAAAAGAACATGTGTCTTTTGACATATGTGAAAGGTCTAAAGTTAGCTATAATGCAGTAAAACCTCCCAGCAAGGCTATGCTGCAAAGAATTAAAGAAAACAACAAGAAGAAAGTGACTGAGACAGTTGTATGTGACAACTTCATTCAATTTACTCAATATTTTCAAGTCATGAAGTATTTGACATTGGGTAAGTGGAAACCATGAAAGAATATGAAAACAGACAATCAAGGCACAAAGGAAGCCTAGATGAAGAACCCATGAATATGAAGAAAATTGTCTTTGTCAAGGGAAAGATTGAAAGAAATGATATCAAGATTGATGAATTTGTTCCTTTCTCAATTGACTTTGATGGTCAGAAGACTTAGAAGACACTTGGAGTTGATCCACCAAGACCAAGTGAAAGGTTTAAGAAAGGAGCTAACCATGAAAAATTCAAAAGAAAAGTGTGGTGCAAGAGATGTGATGAGTATGGTCATCACGCTGACACATGTAATGATAGACTCAACTTTAAACCTTTCCATGTTCCAAATGAAACAAAGTTTGGACAAAACTTTGTTCTCTATAAACTGAAGTGTGAAGAATACTTGGGAAAGGGGAAAGTGAGTGAAAATGAGAAGAAGAATGAGACTGAACAACAAGTTTTAAAGAAGAATAGCAAAGAAAGGAAAGCTGATGTGAGAGTTGGGAAACCAGTTGATAAGAAAAGTAGAAGAAGTCAACCTCCTAATAAGACTGAGTATGTAAAGAAAAATAATTTCCAACCATTGAGAAGCATTCATAACAATGACACAAAATCAGTTAAGTCTGATGATTCTCAAGGATCTCCAAACAGTGAAAAGAAAAGAAACATAAGTGTTCTTCCTAGAAAGAAACCTACTGAATTAACTGGAGATGAGAATTTTTTGTTGAAACATGGTTATGAACCTCAAGGTTTTCTATGGAAACCTAAAGTTGATAACAAAGAGGAGATAAGTTTAGACATGAGAGACTTTTCAAGCAAAAAGGACTATGTTGTTCAAGAATGTAACAATGAAGGTTCTGAGTATGAGAACACAACTTCATTTGGGAAAACTCTAAGAGAGTGTGGATATGAAACTGATGATTTAGATCACATTGAAATCACTCATGAAGACCCTGAACGCATAACACTCACTCCTAGTGCTGCCATTGAAAATGAATCTGATGATTTGCAAGTTGAAGTAGCTTGCACTTCATCATCAAACTAATCACTTTCTTTGAATTGTGCAGGAACAGTCCACTACACTAACTGAAGTATTTTATTTAGACAGTGGATGTTCTAGGCACATGACTTGTGACAAAAGGTCACTTGTCAACTATGAAGAGAAGTTTGAGTGACCAGTGGCATTTGGAAGTGATGAGAATGGAGGTAAAATTTTTGGAAAAGGAATTTTGACAAATGGCAAAGTTACTTTTGACAATTTTTTCTATGTTGAAGGACTTCAATACAATCTTTTAAGCATATCCCGGATGTGTGATAAAGGTTAAAAGGTTGGCTTTGATGATTCACACTGTTTGTTTGAACCTTAGAATTAACACTTAACAATAAACAGATCTTAGATCTGATGTATACGATTAATTCTTAACTCGGATCTAGCTCATTATCACGATTGATTATATGTTATGTATGTGTATATATTATCAATAGTATATATATATAAAGTTAATATTATAAGTATGAAGATTGAGAGAATTTGGATAGAGTTTAGTTAATTAATCTCAAAAACTTCAGTTAAACAGTGACAGAGGTTACTATGTATAGAAGATAGATCTAGTTCGTTAACATCCCCTAAAGAATTAGGGTCTACTTTGTTACATACATTAAAATGAAATAATCTTAACGAATCACCACTGATTCGTTAAACATCCTTAACGAATCAGGAGGGATAATATCTTAAGTCTTAGTTCGCTAAACATCCTTAGCGAACTAGACACATCCTTGCAGCTCGTCTCCCCCTGAGATGCTAAGAACTATTTAAGAGCATCAAAGAGTTTACCGTGTTCAACGAGGAGGGACGATTGTATCTGATTCTCTGCCACAAGCCGCTGGATAGCTTGAGTCTGGATGAGATTGATTCTTGACTGTTCAGCAACTACCCGTTCAAGAGCCGCTAACCTTGGAGAGTCAGACAAAGTAGCATCAAAATCAAACTGCATGTGAGAAATATCTTGAGCATACGGTGAAGGAATTCCCAAACTAGCTGGTATATCTGAGGTAGGCTGAAAAGTAAACGTGGGTGGTATGGAGACAGGTAACCCAGCAGTAGCAACCAATGTCGATTCAACAAATCTAGCAACAACCTCCGATGGAGTAAGAGTAGGAGGCGGTAAGGAAACTATCTCCGGTGCTGTAAACTGAAACGTGGTTGGAGGAGTACCAAATGATGACGACGTGGTCACAACAGAACACTTGTGGTGATCGGCAGTGTGATTGTAGAAGCAACAGGTAACACAGTCATACCGGATAACGATGGTGGAGAAAAACGAACAACCCTTGAACTTTCACCAACTTTAGAACTTTCACCAACCCTTTCCTTCTTTGATCATCGTACCAGACAATATAGATCCTCCTCATAATCTGATTCGCTGTCATCTGAGTCTCTCTTTCGCTTGCCATGAATCCTTTCTTGTCTGGAAAGAATTTGTTGTGCTTCAACTATATCGTCCGTGGAAGAATCAGAGTCAGTTCTCTCTGTGTCCACCACAGACGTAGCGACCATGGAAACATGAACACCAGACGTCGCAGTTACTGAGACTTGAACTTCAACAGCTGGATGAATCTGTTCCATGTCAAAGAACCCTTGCCCTCCAAAGGCAGCTTCAAGGTCAACCTGTTTTTTCTGAGCGGCAACAGGATCAGCAGGCGGTGCTTGCTGTACCACGGGTGGTGGTTGAACCACAGGAGGTGGTTAAGGAACATTGGCCTGTTGCGGTGCCGGATCAAGAAATTCATCACCTGGAGGAGCCGCATAAGCAGGATTCACCAAATAACCAAACAATGCAGTGTGCCTCGGACGGAGTTCAGGATTGCTACGAGCACTCGATGACTTACATTGCGCAAAGATTCTTTTAGAAACACTCTCCACAAACGAAATGGGACGTCGTTGTGGTAGATTGGGAGCTACATGGTTTAGAATCATCTGTAAAAATCTAGGGTACATCAAAAATCTTTCCATGGACACCGCGCGTCTCTGATGATCGATCTCATAAAAAATCATCTGACTAAAGCTGTAAGGCTTGTTGTAAGTCAAAGCAGTCATTGCCAATTGCATTGTTGCACCCATACCATCTGTACCGGCTTTACGACCTAACATGCACACTATCATCACATGCATCAGAAACCTCCACTGATCTAACAGAAATCCCTTTTGTCTCTGAGAATCTTCCGAAGGACCCGAGTACCCCATACGAACAAAGGCACCATTTCGAAAAGTAGCCGAAAAGTCAGTGGGGTCATTGGTAGTTTCAATCCCAAGTTGTAAAGCTACCCTTATTTGATTGGCCGAGAACTGCACCACTTGATTGTTAACTGAAGCATGCATCACAGGTGGATCAACGCGACAATCATATTGAACGGTTCTCCAAAAGTCTTCAATATTTGGTAGTGAGATCGGAAGGGTAGTAGTAATAGCATGAAAGATGCGTGAGCGTATGAGAAACGATATGATCTCACAGTAATCGTTAGATCCTTGAGCATCCGGGTACAAGGTGATATACATGTTGTTACCCGGAAAGAACTGTCTGTTATTATCTCCACCTTCATCACCACCAGCGCCACCAGCACCTGCCACAACAGCCATATCTGCAAAACAAACGATCCATATCAGTTCAGTATGATAGCAGGTTACAACTTCGCCCTGCATGGAACATGCGAAGTTGTAGCGTTAGCGAAGTTAAGGGAGTGGCGAACTTGTTAAGTTCGCCAAAACCCTAACTTTGCCATTTGAACGGCACACACTGCACACCCAGTTAGTGTTAGGAATGGCTGATCAAAGAGTAAAAACGTGAAGAGATAGTTCCGATTAAGATCCAGATACACTTATTTTCACCAAAACAGTTTTGAAACGGATTGATAAAAGTGGGCCAAGGGTTTGTTGCGAAGTGATTACAAAACGGATCATTAAGAAACAGATTAGCAACAACCAAAACAAATTATGAGTCACGAGGATCTTACAAACCTTGAACACGGACGGAAAACAGGTTTTAACAGGTTTTAATTCAGAGGATTAAGCTCGCCAAGGGTTTGAGTTTGAAAATAATTTGACCAATTGACCACTGCTTCACTTTATAAAGTTTATAGAAACCCCGGAGGAGAAGTTGGATTTAACTTCGCCCAAATTCAACTTAGCTCAGTCAACGCACGGTCAACTTCGCCTACTTTCATAACTTCTCCACAGGAAACATCGCTCACCAATTAACTTCGCTGTTTAGTTAAGTTCGCCCGTTAAAATTTATAAATAGAAAACACATAAAGTTGACCAAAGGTCAACTTTGATTTAAAATTATCCAAAAAAGATTTAAACTTAACGATCAAAGAACCAAGTAACCAAAAGAATAAAAGTCTAAACAAAATACAAAATACATAACGCTTAATTGAATAATAGAATAAACGGGATCAAATTTCAGTCTTGACGAGAACCTGCATGTTTTAGAAAAGACCCGAACAGGAATCATACTGATTAAGTGGGTGTCACTCAGATCCATGTTCAGCGGTATTATGACATAAAGAAGCAGGTTGTAGACAGGTATAAAACTTAGTATGGTTTTCATCGCTTCTGTGATACTGATTAGGTTCAATTAGGCTCAAAATTTAGATGGACATCACATGAGAGATTGTGATGCCTCCTATCTATTCTCAAAGCGTATTTGGCTTTCCCCAAGTCACCCCGAGTTGACTTCGAACCGTAGTGTCTGATTAATCAATGAGCACAAGTCAATCTTCGGAGTCTTCTTCCCGTTCTTTCTTATACTTTGAAATATTCTTTCTTGCCTCTTTCTTGATATTTGTAATAAAATAAGCTTCAGAAGGCATAACAATAATGACTAGAGTTTTTTTTTCTTTTTTTCTTTTTTTTTAAAAAATATTAATACAACCTCAAATTGAAGACAACTGCAAGTCCCGAATCTGGATCACTGCAGATACTTAACACTATCTTCGCGGGAATCAGAACACTAACGGGCTCGTGTATGACTGGGTAATCACTTTCTGCCTATCATTCGGAAAGATGTATATGGAGACATGCAAAACTCAGAATGATTCTCCACATTAAATCGAAAAGATTTAGTTTGCATCACTTCTACTTTTACGTACCATAGAAAGCTACCATAACATACAATGACTGTTTTAAAGTCTTTTAGGCTTAATAACTTCACCAGTTAAGCACACAAAATCAGTGTTTCTATCACTTTCCAAGGTTGGATCAACTTTATTTTAAACACCGTATTGAAACTTCTTACGAAGTTATAGACGTGAAAAATTATATCATCTCCCTTAAAAAAATTTAAATTCTAGCGCCCCGATCAAGTCAAAGTCTTTAGGTAAACGGCTATCCTGAAGATCCAATGGATCAGCCGGACCGACCACATACAAGTATGTGTCCTTCTAACTAAGTATGAACGACTAATTTTAAGCGAAAGAATAAAAACCCATCATAAACCGCCCCGGTCACTTTCAGTCATCTGGTTAATGGCTATCCTTATAATCTACACGTAGAAGTAAGGACCAAACATGTCCTAGGATATGTCCTTCAAACTTGAGCAACCGACATAACTTTAAGCGATAGTGATGTTTTTTTTAAATAAAACTGAAAACAAGGTTACTCGGGATTGATCATCCCATTAAGCTCATTAAGATTTTGAAAGCGGGATCGGTCAAACGCTTTAGTAAAAAGATCGACAAAATTATCCAGTGAATCAACCATTTCAAGCACAGTTAATTTCTTCTCAGCACAATCCCGTATAAAATGATGACGAATGTCAATATGTTTAGTTTTACTGTGTTTAACGGGATTGTTAGTTACTGAGATAGCGGCATTATTATCTATGCAAATAGGAGTTTGAGTGAAATTCAGACCATAATCGCGCATTTGTTGTTGTATCCATAAAACCTGGGAGTAGCAGTTCGATGCTGCCATGTATTCTGCTTCGCATGTGGAAATGGCTACAGAGGTCTGTTTTTGCACTGCCACGACACCAATCTTCCTTTGAGAAACTGACATCCACCGGTGGTTGACTTCCTGTTCTGATTGCAACCTCCATAGTCGGAATCGGTGTAAGCTACCAAATTCAGTTCTCCCCCTTTCGAGTACCATAGTCCCAACTTAGGCTTTCCCTTAAGATACCGCAAGATTCTCTTCACTCCTTCCATGTGTGATTCCTTCGGGTTTGCCTGAAAACGAGCACAAAGACAAACTGCAAACATAATGGCAGTTAGATACATTAAAGAACCTATGATTGCCCGATATTGAGTGGGATCCACATTTTCATCACTGTTATAATCAGCACCCAGTTTGTGGTTAATGCAGATTGGAGTGGCAAATGGGGTACTATCATCCATCTTAATGCGTTTAAGTACATCATGGACATACTTCGTTTGATCAGTAAACATGCCGTCTTTCTTTTGATCTACCTGCAACCCCAAAAAGAAAGTTAATTCACCCATGGCGCTCATCTCAAACCTCTTCTTCATGACTGCCTCAAATTCCTGACACATAGTAACTCTTGAGGCAGTAAAGATGATGTCGTCTACATAAACCTGAACGAGTAGAAAATCTCCCCATTTCCTCTTGACAAACAACGTACTGTCGATCTTTCCTCTTTCAAAGCCATTCTCTCGCAAGTAATCTGACAAAGTTGCGTACCAGGCACGAGGAGCTTGATGTAACCCATATAATGCTTTGCTCAGTTTGTACACATGATCAGGAAAATCTGGGTCAGGGAAACCCGGAGGTTGTTCGACATATACCACCTCATCGACTTCACCATTAAGAAAGGCACTTTTCACATCTAACTGAAACACTTTCATCTCCTTGTGTGCAGCAAATGCCAGAAACAGTCGAATTGCCTCCAGTCTTGCCACAGGAGCAAACACTTCATTGTAATCGATTCCTTCCTACTGATTAAACCCTTTCACTACCAATCTTGCCTTGTTACGAATGATTACCCCTTTTCATCTCTTTTACACTTGAATACCCACTTTGTACCGATAGCGTTCACATCTTGTGGTTTTTCAACTAATTGCCATACTTCCATCTTCACAAACTGTGCCAGTTCTTCCTGCATGGCTCAATCCACGAGCTATCCTTCTGTGCCATTTGGTAATTCTTTGGTTCAATATGACTGATGAAGCAGGTGTACAAGCATTCATTTATTATACACGTGTCTTTAATGCTTGCGTACACACATGTGTGTTCATCCAAACTTCTTCTAGTACGTACACCATCAGAAGGATTACCGATCACATTCTCCAAAGGATGGTTCTTGTGAATTTTGACAGTCTGTACCGGACCGACTTCCAGATCATTCTCAAGATTTGACGAAACTTCATCAGAGTGAGGCTGAGGTTGAGTGTGAAATGGATTGTAGAATTCGTCTTCATTCGAATTTGTTGGAGTTTCAACCGCACTTGACGAGGTTGGTTGATTTTCATTATATTGTGGACGTTGCACAATGGTCTCCTCTTCGTCATACAACATCTGTGAGGCCATTTTCTCATTAATATATGCAAAATCCAAGTAAGGCACATTAAAAGATTTGAATAGCTTATCATAGTCGAAAGCCTCTGCCGGTCCCATGCTAGGCCTTGGTGATTTGTAACTACTAATGTCAGTGTTATAGACCACCTCAACCTTGCATTTTGATAGATTAAAGACTCTTCTTTTGGGTGTCTCAACAACATAGCCAACTAAGATACCTTCGTCGTCTTTCTCACCAAATTTAGAGTTAGTCTTTAATATCGAACATGGGGACCCGAAAGGTTCAAGACCCTTCAAATTAGGCTTTCTACCATGCATAAGTTCATAACAAGTTTTATTTAATCTTTTAAAAGTTAAAACACGATTAAGGATATAACAGGCTGTAGCAACAGTTTCAGCCAAGAACACCACGGGAAGTTTAGCATCTGCCAGCATGGTCCTGGCGCCTTCGATTAGAGTTCGATTCTTCCTTTCAGCTACTCCATTTTGTTGCGGAGTATATGGGGCACTGTACTGATGCTCTATCCCTTTCTGCAGACAAAACATCTCCATCTGATAATTCTTGAACTCTGTACCATTATCACTCCTGATGTACTTAACCTTCCTCCCAACAATATTTTCCACCTTGGTGATCAAGTTAATCACCAACTGAACTGTCTCATCTTTTTTCTTCAGAAAATATACCCAAGAATATCATGAGTAGTCATTGGTTACCACCAAACAGTATGAAGTTCCTCCTAGACTCATTACATTCACAGGAACAAAGAGATCCATGTGAAGTAGGTCCAAGGTGTTGACAATTGAGTTAACCTTCTTGGAGTGATGAGGTTTCTTGTGCTGTTTTCCTTTCTTGCATGATACACAATGGTCTTCAAAATTGAAATTCGTTAAAGAACCCCTAGTACCAACCCATTCTTGACTATGTAGTTCATCTTCCGAAGATGTATATGACCCATTCTTCTGTGCCACAACTCTGACTCAGACTCTGTTGCTTTTGACAGAAGACATGACTCTTCTGTTGTCATCTCAGTTGATCTCATATCCATCACATACGTGTTCTTTTCTCTTGGAGCTTTCATCACAACCCATGCCTCTGATATCTTGAAACCTGGATAAAGTACGAGTGCCTCACTTTTAGTAAAATGAACGGTGTATTCTTTGTTAAAAATCTGAGAGACACTCAGCAGGTTGTGTTTCAATTCTTCAACAAAATTCACCTTTTCCAACTTTATTCTACCATTTGTCACAGTTCCAATACCACTAATTCTTCCTCCACTTTCTCCAACGAAACTAACCCTTCTTCCTTGAATAGACTTCCAGTCATGTAACAATTTCTTGTTACCAGTCATGTGCCAGGAACAGCCACTGTCAATAACCTACATATTGTTTACAGCCCTGTTTGACTGTTCCTGCACAAATAAAGAAATAGATTAAAATCTGGGGACCCAAGACCTTCTAGTCTTGGGTCGATTAAATCTGTTATATGGCATCCAATACCTTGGTTGCCCAAAGTCAGTTGGAGGAGAGTTTCTATAAGTTCTGTAAGAGAAACTTCTAGATGACTAGCTATGAGGCCATCCAAACCTTCGTGAGTTAATTGAATTATAATTGTTGGTTTTGTAATTTACTGGGAAAAAACGAGAATGATTTCTTTGAAATCTTTGATTAGTCTGATGATTGGAAGTTGGTGTGTTCACATTCTTACCAGCATCATAATTAGTATTCGTTTTATTCTCAGATTTGGTAGGCCTCATATTTCTAGATTTTCTCTGTTTTAGAGGACAGTCAGCGACAAGATGTCCTATCCTGTTGCATCTAAAACAACTTTTGTTCTATCTCGTCTGGCTGTTTTGAACTTTCGTCTCAGAAGTTGTTGCAGATGTCGAGGTTGTATTACTATCCGTTTGTCTAACATATGGTGGGACGAACGGATTTAGGGAATATTTCTTTTCATCAGGCTTATAGTCCTCCCCTCATTTTAGTAACACTACCTTTTCTTCTATCTCACCAGATTCAGACGACTTGTCTGATTTAACGAGACAGAACTAGAGATATTTGAACTTGTCTTACTTGTTTCGCTCTCATTAACTTCAGTTTCTTTAGCAGAAACTTTTATTGGGATTGTTTGACAAATTTCAACATTCGCAGATTGCTGATTACTAGGATTATAAATATAGTTATTGTTGTATGGTGGTGGAACTTCAGAGAATCCAATTCCCCCTTTGTTATCCGAGGAACGTTGAACACTTATGATGTGATCTAACATAGCAGAAGAATTTCTAAATTGTTCAATTTTTCTATTCAGTTCCACCACTTTTACTTGGTAATCAGCTATATGTTTATCTTTTTCAGCAATTAGTTTGGTCTTTTCTTCTAACACTTCATAACTAAGATCAATCACTTGTATTTTTTCAGCTATATTGGCTTTAAGACTTCTGATATCCTTTTCACTAGCTTTTATTTTTACCGAGTAACTATTTTCTTTAGTTTTAGAATAGTGTTCTTCTTTTAAGTTTTTAAATTGAGTATCCAAACTAACAAACTGATCAGTTAATATTTTCAATTGATCAGACAGGTTTTCACATTGTTCACAATGAAGTTCAGAACTTACCTCAGAGAGCTGATTGTTCACTTCTGCCATGTATGCTTGATTTTCCCCCGTCTCTTTGTCACTTCCTCCAGTTTCGATGTTTACCAGATTTTCCTGTTCGAACACCTCCTCAACTTGTATATTCCAGTTGTATCCACCATTCTGTTGAGATACTATGGCCTTATTTTCACTACCATCCACATTCTGTTGAGCAGGGCTGTTCTGGCTTCGTTCGACTCTCTCATTTGTACACTCTTTTGCAAAGTGACCATTTTGTTAACAGTTATAACAACGAACTTTTGACTTATCAAACCCCGGTCTTTATCCAACGAACTTTCTACCAGTTTTCTTCATAAATCTCTTTACCCTTCTTACTATCATAGCCATCTGCCACTGCAGATCCATTTCTTCCAGATCATCAGCGTCGATCTGATCATAGTCTTCCTCCAAAGTTGCATGGTCGACTATTTTACCTTTGATGTAATTCCCATAAGATGCAATGAAGGATGTATAGAGAGCAAACTGTTCTTCAGCTGATTTCACACTCATAGGCATCTGTGAGTAGTTCTTGCTTGGAGCATTGGATGAGAAATTACCAGTTGTGGTTTGAGGTTTTGAGGAACTACTACCTCCTGCTACGAAACATATGTCACCATCCATATTGAGAATCACATGACCATCTGGAGTGGAGTTTGGTTCCCCCTTTGAGTAGTAGGCAGTGGATTCTGATTTTGAACTTGAGTTTGGAGTGACTTTCGCACCATACATTCCCGGATCCTGAACCTGATCAGTCCGTGTCTCCTTTCGAGCCATGTTAAGTTCAAAATTCCGTAGCTTATTTACCGCCGTCTCCAAATCAATCTTATCAAATTCCTTATCTTCTCTCATCAGAACAGTGTACATCTCCCATTTTTGTGGGAGAGCATCAAGAAGCTTTTCCACTATCTTTTCTTCCTTGTATTCAATGGAATAGTTATTTAGCTCGGTCATCAGATGATAATATCGTGTGATGATGTCATCGAGTGATTCGTTTTTCAGATACTTGAATACTGAGAATTGGGTTTTTGGAAGCTTTGTCTTGGAGGACGTATTCCAACATTGCCTTCATATCGATTCTCTAGTGCTTCCCAAAGTTCTCTAGCAGTTTTGTATTTCTTAAAGGTGTGGAGAATCTCTTGTGGAAGTGCCATTGTTATGGCAACATGTGCTTTACTTTCTGCCTCAATCATATTCTTTTCATCATCCTCCATCTTACTATACTTCTTAATCTATTCATGACCCTCAAACATGGATGTTGGTGGAATATACCCTTCTTGAATGCAGACCCACATCTTTGCGTCTTGATACTTTACATACTGTTCAAATCTATCTTTCCATGCAAAGAAATCAGTACCTTTAAGCAGTTTTGGAGCTTTAGTTGCTGAACCGGCTTCAACCTCCATCTTTACTAGTTCTGTGATGTTTATCGAAGTCATACTTGACTGAAACAGGACTCAAACCATAAATATCAACTTCTGTGAACAGTGTGCAATAGCGAAGTTGATACAACTTCGCCTGCTTCTCAACTTCGCTGAAAAACTACGCTGGCCAGAAAACTTCGCTGAACAACTACGCTGGCTTGACAACTTCGTTGATTATTAACTTCGCCGATAATCAACTTCGCCAAAAGCTTATATCTTCGCTAAAACCCTAATTCTTGTGACGGCAAGTTCGCCAGAAGCACAACGAGGTTTTGCAGATTGAGTAGGTTGATTTCGAAGGTCGCGAGGGTGATTGACAGGTGTATTTGATGAGGGATGAGTATCGACTAACAGAAACAAGGTATTTCAAACGTAAACTCGTTCCGCATATGGTCTAACGGAACAATCTTAACACCCGCGTGATAATCCCGAACCACACAATCACGAGCAAAATGTTCTGATACCAATTGTAGGTACCCAGCCGAATCTACACAGGAGAATCTCGTAACACGAGGGTGCAGAATCCCCACGTATACGATACTGAACTACTGGCATCATGCACCAACAGCTTCAAAAACTCAAAATTTTGAGGAGCATAAACAAAATTTAATTGCCCAGTTAATTTAAGCTCATAAATTAATGGCTATCCTATTCATCTCCAAGTAGATAATAAGACCAAAACACGCAAGCATGCTTCACAAACATAAATAACTGACATATTTTTCAGCTAAAAAATATGGTAGAAGACTTAACGGACACCCCAAATACTTTCTATTATCAGGTAAATGGCTCTCCCGAAGATTTACAAGAAATTATCAGGGCTAAACATACACAAGTATATATCTTTCAAATAGAAGTAAATGACATAATTTTCAGAGAACGTAAGCAAAAATATTTTTGGTTTTTCCCTTTACAAACTGGAACACAATCTTTTTGTCTTTTCGGATTTTTCTTCATAAACAGGAAATTTACATTCTTTTTGACTTTTTCAAAATTTCCTGTACAAACTGAAAACACAATCTTTTTGATTTTTCAAAATTTTAAAATGTTTTTGGTTTTTCAAATTAAGTTCAAGAAATTAAGAAAGATCACAATATTTTTGATTTTTCAAAATTTTCTATTGTTTTTGGGTTTTATCTATACAAACGAAAAGCACAATATTTTTGTATTTCCTAAGTTTCACCCCCTAAAACCTAAAAACAAAGTAAAATGATAAACCAAAATTAACAGAAAAGACACATAATTATCCTTGTTTCAGGATATCAGCGAGGGTCTTTTCAATCCATTTAAACCAAGCAACAATTGAAAACGCGTTTTATCAAAGGCTTTGGTAAATAGATCAGCTTTCTGAAAATCAGTATGTACTTTCTCAGGGTCAATTAATTTATTTTCATAACAATCCCGTATGAAATGATGTCGAATTTCGATATGTCTCGTTTCAGAATGTTGTTACTGATTTTTGGTGATACTAATTGCAGCAGAATTATCAATTAAGATGGGAGTAGTAAGAAACTTCAAACCGTAGTCACGAAGATGTTGCTGTATCCACAAAACCTGGGAACAGCAACTCGAGGCTGCAACATACTCAGCTTCGGCGGTTGAAGTGGAGACTGTTGTCTGCTTCTTACACTGTCAAGAAACAAGCCAGCTTCCTAAGAATTGACATCCCGCTGTGGTAGACTTGAAATTAATCTTGCATCCTCCATAGTCTGAGTCGGAATAAGTGGTAAGATCAAAAGTATCATCGTTGGGGTACCATAACCCGATGTCAGGATTTCCCCTATGATATTGCAGAATACGCTTGACCGCTGCCAGGTGAGTCACTTGGGGACTAGCTTGGTACCTAGCACATAAACAAACAACAAACATTATGTCGGGTCGAGAAGCAGTTAGTTACATTAAAGAACCAATCATAGCACGATAGAGGGTAGGATCAACGGTATCCTTCAATTCATCCGGTGATAAATTGTGACCTACTGAAAGAGGAGTAGAAGGGATTTTTCCGGCAGTAATCTTGAATCGGCTCAAGACATCGTTCACATACTTTGTCTGGTGAATGAAAATTCCTCTGTCAGACTGATGAACCTGCAACCCTAAAAAGAAATTCATCTCTCCCATCGAGCTCATCTCGAACTTGGTTTGCATTGATTTTTCGAACTCCTTACACAACGTGTCGTTTGTTGACCCAAAGATTATGTCATCAACATAAATCTGAACGAGGAGAAGATCATCACCAATATTCTTATAAAACAAAGTGAAGTCAACAGTTCCACGTTTGAAACCATTATCCGTCAGATGGTCGGCGAGCGTGCCATAACAAGCTCTCGGGGCTTGATAGAGACCATATAATGCCTTGTTTAAACGGTAAACACGGTCAGGATAATCAGATTTTCAAAACCAGGAGGCTGTAAAACGAACACTTCCTCATAAAGTTCACCATTGAGAAAAGCACTCTTGACATTCAATTGATATACTTTAATATTCTTGTAAGCAGCATATGCTAGAAAGATTCGAATCGACTCTAATCTTGCAACTGGAGCATATACTTTAGTGTAATCAATACCCTCTCACTGATGAAAACATTGCACCACTAAACGTGCCTTGTTTCTCACATTTACCCCACGATCGTCTTTCTTACATTTATATACCCACTTAGTCGGAATCGCCTTCTTGACTCGAGCAGGTTTGTCGATAATATCCCAAACACCCAAACGTGCAAATTGTTGTAATTCTTCTTGCATGGCTTCTACCCAAGAAGGATCTTGAAGTGCCACACGAGGAGTCGTTGGCTCAATTTGGGATAGAAATCAAGTGAATTTAGCAAGATTTACAATTTCAGACGAGTGTAAATCAGCATAAGCATATAGGACAATATTTTCACTTGATGAAGCAACTTGAAGCCGTGTTTGAACTCCCACATCAAGTTCTCCAATAATGATTTCTTGTGGATGGTAATTATGAACCCTGAGAGTATGATTCTCAGAAGCAGCAATATTCTCATATAAATTAGTGTAATGTTCACCCAATTCATGAGATGAAACATCACTGTCAAGTTCAATAACTTGATCCACAACTGCATTATCATTAGATGAAGTAGAAGCATTATCAAAATGAACATGAGACTCAATATCAGGTTCTTCAGTTGGAGCATCGATATGAACTTCAACATCATTAGAATTTGCAAACCTTGGAATTTCCAAGTGTTCTTCAAAATAAGCATGAACTAAATCTTCATCTGGATGATCGGTTGTTGGAGTAAATGAATTAAATAAGCCATCATAGGCAAACATCCAGTAGGGATCTTTTCCTTGAGAAGGAGTAGTGTACTTTTGACTGTCCACATGGTACAATTCTTCAACACAACCAGACTTAAAATTAAATACTCGTTTCTTACGAGAAGCATAACCCAAGAAATACCCTTCAATGGCTTTCTCATCATATTTTCCCACATCCCTTTTCAACATCGTACAAGGACACCCAAATGGCTCCAAGTACTTTAAATTAGGTTTACGATTGTTCAACAACTCATAATTTGTCTTATTGAGTCTCTTAACAGTTTGAACTCGATTGAGTCTATAACAAGTAGTATTCACCGCCTCATTCCAAAACTGGATAGGAAGCTTTGAATCAGCGAGCATCGTTCTAGCAGCTTCAATCAACGTTCTAATCTTTCTTTCAGCTACACCGTTCTGTTGTGGTACATATGGAGCACTGTATTCTCGATGAATTCCTTTTTGTAAACAAAATAAATCCAATACAGTATTTTTAAATTCAGTACCATTTTCACTTCGAATTCTCCTCACTTTCTGTTTGTATAGTGAGTCGATCTTAGTGATTAAATTTTGAACGAGAACCGGTGTTTGACTTTTGAACTTATAAACAAGACCCATGAGTATCGTGAATAATCATCAGTAACTACCAGGCAATACCAATCCCCCGAAATACTTGCACGATTCACTGGACCGAACAAATCCATATGAAGTCGCTCAAGAGGAGTATTAATGGAATTTAATAACTTAGATGGGTGCAACGTTTTCTTCTGTTTGCCCTTCTTGCAAGCAACACTGTGATCAGATAATTTGAAATTCTTTAACGACACACCCTCAACTAGATCATTTGCCATCATGCAGTTTATGTGACCCATTCGACGATGCCATAGAATAGAGTCTTTCTCGGTAGCTTTCGAGACAAAACATGTTTTGATCGATGTTGATACTTTAGAACTCATATTCAAGACATAAATATCATTTGATCAAGGTGACCGCATGACAACCATGTCCTCAGGAATCACATAACCCGGTTTCAAAATCAGACACTCTTTATTTGTAAATACTGTAGTGTATTGCTTATCACAGATTTGCGACACACTCAATAAATTATGGTCCACTTTATCACAATAGTTAACCTTCTCAAAAGTAATATGCCCATTCGAAACATTACCTTCTTGTGTAATCATACCCCCAGAATACCCAGCGAACGCCACATAACCCCCTTGAATATTTCTAACATTTGTTAAGAGGTCGAGATTTCCAGTAATATGACGAGAACATCCACTATCCATAATCCAGTTTTCACCAGAAATGGTCTTGGGTGTACCCTACACACAAACGACAATGATTAGTTCAAAAAGGCAGCCCAGGACTCAGTCTTGGGCACCTTTTGGTTTTCTTGAGAAAAGTTAAAACTTAGTTGCATTCAATTGTTGTTCAGCAACTTGAGAATAAGTTACAGGTTTCTTAGACTTTCGTCTTAGATACGCAGCTTGAACTACATTTGAATTAACATTTTTGCATAATGGTTCGGTTGGAATAAACTTAGGTTTAACAGAACCATGAGTTTCATTCACATGAACAACTTTTTGAGGATGTACATTAGAGAACATAATATGAGTATCATCAGCATATGACACAGGTCATTTCATAATCTCCTTTACCAAAGGAACCGGTTTGGAATGGTCCTTGATAAAAGGATGAAGATTCTGATAGTTCTTCTGGTCACAATTTCTCACTATATGACCTTGTTGACCACAAATGAAACAACTTCGCATGTCAACATGATGATGTTGAGAATTTGTCGGAACATGTGACACAGATGATGGATGATGATTCACATTTTTGGTCATGCTTTTAGCAAAATCATCAGATAATTCAGATTCCTTTTTCAAGTAGAAATCTAAATTAGAACAGTTTGAAAAACTTTTCAACGTATCTGTCCCAGTTGACTTCACATATTGGACTTTCTTAGCTTGTTTGAAAACTTGCTTTGCTTTAGTCAATGGATCGGATGGAACTGATGTTTTTTCTTGAGAATATCGACATTCAAGATCTTGAATCTTGGAAGTTTCATTTTGAAAAACACTTTCAATAAGTTCTGGTTTAATGATACTTATTGGAATGTCTTTCTCTGTGAACATCGTGTCTATCCCCTTTAACATAACATTGACATGAGTATCTTGTTTCAACTTGGTTGTGTGTGAACCATACACAGCCTCCTCAAATTCATGAGGTTCACAAAGTATGTGATTTGAACTTGGAATGTTCTTGTTCTTGTGTATGATTTCAGGTTCGAACTCATCCTCAATGATAACTTTGACAACATTTTCAACATAAACTTTGTTGCTTTGAACATGAGATTTTTGAGGAGCAAATTGGGTTTTAACAGTTTCAGATTTAATGAGTTTAGGATTTTCTGAAGTCACAGGCTCTTTCATAATTACCTCTTCTTCCTTTTTAGCAAAAGGATTAATTTTATAATCATTGTGAAAAGGTGGAGGAATTTCAACAAAACCTATACCTTTCTTTGAATCCTTTTGTTTTCTAGAAACTTCAATGATTTCATTCAACAGAAAAGAAGACTTTCGAAATTTACCCAATTTGTTCTTCAATTCAAGACCTCATTCTCAAGTTCGGTTATTTTTGAACGATGTTTCAAGATTTCTTGAAACTTTTGGTCATTAATTGTCATTTTCACAGATAACTCAGCTTTGAGATCATGGTTACTTGTCGACAATCTTCAATCTTCTCACGAGATCTCATTTGATATTCGAGAGATTGTCGATAAGTATCTTTTAGTGAAGCAATTTCTCTGACTAAATTATTATTATGATTCTTTAAATATTCTAACTTCGGCTTGTTAGATTCACATTCAACACACTTTACTTTAACCGATGGTGTAGCAGAAATAGAATGACTAACCTCATTGATCTTAGCCATGCATGCAAAGACAGTTGTAGACTTGTCACAGGAGTCATCAGAATCAAATCCAGAATCATTATCAGAAGACAACTCACTTCCACTTGCATCTTGAAATCTTGAGTCAGCCCAAACAAAGCCAAATTAGCTTGATTATTATTACACAGTAGTCGTTGTGACCAATCATTTCCATCAGCTAACATTGCTTGTGACCCAGAATTTGACGGTTTCTTCTCAGCATCATTATCTCGTGGTGTTGAAGACTTCTGATTTTGACCACGAGGACCAGTATACTCCTTTTTCGGTTTGTCACATTCTTTTGAAAAATGCCCGAATTCTTGACAATTGTAACATTTCACTTTTAACTTGTCAAATATCAATTTCTTGTTCAAGGCAGGAAGATCTTTTTCGGTCCTTTGCATAAATCTTTTCACCTTACGAACAATCATTGCCATGTTCCACTTTAAATCCATGATTTCTAAGTCTTCTGGATCAATCTGATCATAATCTTCATCAGTCAGATCACTAGTGGCAATCTTGCTACTCACCAAATTTTCATAGCAAGTCATGAAGGCTGATAGAAAGGAAAAAAATTGTTCAACTTCTTTCATGTTGACATTCAGAGGTGATAAGTATTGATTTGTAGTTGATGAACTTCCTGAACCAGCAGAAACATTTGGTGATCCAGAGTTACCAGCAGTATAAAAACATGCTCTAGGATCACTATAGATGGTTGTTTCATTTTCTCTTGCATTCTGTGTAAGAAATGCAGTAATCAGTGAAATGGTTGAGCTTAGAGGCATGCTACCACCATAGAAAGTAGGATCTTGACTTTCCTTAGATGATTTTTGACACTTGAGATCATATTCACGAGCTTCAATCTTTTGTAAAAACTCACTTGCAGTCAAGTCTTTTTTGAAATAACTATTTTCTTTTAATACCATTAAGAAAGTAGAGTACGAGCTTGGTAGTGCACTCTTAATAGTATCAATCTTATCAATCTCAGAAATTTCCAACTTCATTTTATCCATCTCTGCAATCAAGTGATTAAATCTTGTCGTCGTTTCTTCAACCGTCTCACCTTTGAGTAGGTTAAAGTTTCTGAATTGAAACTAAAGCATAACCTTTTTGCTTTCACTTGATGAAAGATGTTCTCAGGTAAAGCCATGGTTAGAGTAGAATAAGCTTTTGTCTTTATCTCTAATGCTTTATTCTCTTCCTATGAGTATTGAGTAATAGCTTTAGGTCTGAAGCCCATGGTCTCATCTCCAATCATTGGAATAGTATAAACTTCATCTAAGTAATATGAGCAATCAGGATGAACTGATCCTAGATGAGCACTTAACCGAGGTTCCCACTTGGTAAAATCACTAAACTTCATCAACCTTGGACATTTTGAATGTGAACCTATCTCAGTATCAAGTTGCAACATTTTTTGCATTAACAAATTCTATGAGGCTAGTGCATACATACCAGCCATTTTGACAAGTTTCAAAATTCAAGGGTTAATTTTGAAAATAAGATTAAGGAATGGTAAACAGTTAATGTAACGAACTGTAAACAGTTTTAGCGAACTGTGAACAGTGATCAACGAATTAAACCTTAACGAAGTTGAGGTTTATCAGGTAACGAATCAGAATTGAAATTTAATGAATTAAGAAACGAATCTGATGGTTAACGAATCTGATGGTCAATGAACGAGTCCAACTAACGAATTTACTAAGCGAATCACTAAGTACAAGCTTAGCGAATTAGATAGTTTTCTGTAACGAATCACTAAGAGAAACTTAGAGAATAAAATGATGAACCAGCTACAGTTGATAGCGAATCAAGCAATAGCAAATCAGGTTGTTACAACCGTTTGTAACAAACTCTGACACCGAATGCCACGTGGCAAAGGTTGTTATAACACAGTTTCCAAGAAGAACACGTGTCACACGAATCAGACAGAATAGCGAACTGTTAAACGAAACAACTATAACTCATAGCGAATTGATGAAATATGTTAACGAATCAAGTTGAATGGATTAACGAATTAATGCTGAAAGTAACGAGTCAGACTTGAATATTCAAATCTTCAAATCTTCAAGGAAGATTTCCAGAAATCTGGAAATGAAGAACACTAACCTAGAAACCCAGATTCGTAATACAACCTCAATTGTCAGCCGAATTCCATAAATAAACTACCAAAATACTCGCAAACCAATCATGAATCCACTCATATCAATTCTGTAACCCAATTCATAAACAACTATAACCAATTGACCAAAAACCATCCTCTCTTTTTCGGCCAAACTCAGATTCAAACCAAACAATCCAAAACCAAACCAATATATAATTCCAACTCACAATAACCTTCCAATACCTTAACAATCGCAAATCTAATCCAAACACTCCTCAATTCGTCCAATTAATCTCAATTTGATCCAAAACTTAATCAAACAGAGACTTAACAATAAGTAATATCAATTAACAATCTGACAGCCTTAATTAACATCCAAATCAAGCGTAATTGAGCATCGAAAGGTCTGATACCACTTGTTTGAACCTTAGGATTAACACTTAACAACAAACAGATCTCAGATCTGATGTATACGATTAATTCTTAACTCGGATCTAGCTCATTATCACGATTGATTATATGTTATGTATGTGTATATATTATCAGTAGTGTATATATATATATATATATATATATATATAGTTAATATTATAATATGAAGATTGAGAGAATTTGGACAGAGTTTAGTTAATTAATCTCAAAAACTTCACTTAAACAGTGACATAGATCACTATATATAGAAGATAGACCTAGTTCGTTAACATCCCCTAACGAATTAGGGTCTATTTCGTTACATACATTAAAACGAAATAATCTTAACGAATCACCCCGTGATACGTTAAACATCCTTAACGAATCAGGAGGGATAATATCTTAAAGTCTTTAGTTCGCTAAACATTCTTAACGAACTAGACATTACATTAACGAATTACAAAGATAGATTAATTGTTTATTACATTAAACAAAAACGACAAATACTTTAACAATAAATACAAAGAATCAAAACGTAAAACCGTGAACTAACACTGTTTCATCTTAAGACCTGAGTATGTAATTCCACCTGACATGATCATGATGATGGCCCTAAGGGATGGAGATTTGTATGAACTGAATATGAAGGATGCTGTTTCTAGGGGTGGCACGTGCTTTGTTTCTAAAGCCACTGAAAATGAGTCAAAGTTGTGGTATAGGAAACTCTACCATGTCAATCTGAAGAACATGAATAAGTTAGTCAAGGGTGATCATGTCATTGGCTTACCTACAAGAGACTTTAAATTGGATGACCACTGTGTCTCATGGCAGAAAGGAAAGCAGCACAAGTCTTCTCACAAGACTAAACTCATCAACTCAATTGATCAAGTGCTTGAAATGCTTCACATGGATCTCTTTGCCCTGTGAGTGTGCCAAGCATTGAGAATAAAAGATACTGTCTTGTGATCATTGATGATTATTCAAGATATATTTGGGTTTATTTCCTAAGTACCAAGGATGAGGCTGTTGAATTCATTATAAACTGTGTTAGCAGAGTTGAGAATTAATAGAATAAAAGGGTTAAGGTGATGAGAAGTGACAATGGTACTAAATTAAAGAATGGAGTTATTGAAGAATTTTGCAACAACAAAGGAACACTTCAACAATTCTCAGCTCCTAGAACTCCTAAACAAAATGGTGCTGCTGAGAGAAGAAATAGAACACTTATTGAAGCAGCAAGAACCATGCTTGCTGATGCTAATCTACATGTCACATTTTGGGCAGAAGCAATTAACACAACATGCTATGTTCAGAACAGGGTTCTGATAAACAAAAGTCACAACACGACTTCATATGAAATTTTCTGTAACAGAAAACCCAATATCAAGTTTTTCAAAGCATTTGGATGCAAATGTTCTCTGTTGAACACAAAGGATTACTTGAACAAGTTTCAAGCTAAATCCTTAGACTGTTTCTTTGTACGCTATTCTACACACTCAAAGGACTATAGAGTGTATGTGAAAGATCATTTGGTTATAATTGAATCCTCAGATGTAGTTTTCAATGAAAACCAATACAACACAGTTGATGGTGCATCATGGTAATTTGATTTAGAGAAATTGATAAAGTCCTTCAAGATCCATCCTAAAGACTATGATGAAACCTTTCTGAAAATCAATGTGCTTTAAGAGTCAAAACAAAAGATATTGTATTTGGAAAAGGTGTGGATTAAGATTGTAAGTAAAGAAAAGGAATACACATTTATAAAGGACTCCTCTAAGACAGATTTTGATCAAGCTCAAGATGACAATCAAGTAAACAATGAAAGTCCAGTACAAGATCAAGCAAATGATGTTCACGACAATCAAGAAATGCAGCATGATCAAGTACAAAATGAGGATGATACAAGCAATCAAAATGAAGAAGCAACTGCTACAAATGCAAGATTTCAAGACATGTTTGAGGAACTGAGATTAGGAAACAATGGTGCATCCACCTCAGAATAGATCAATGAGGAAACACCAGTAGTTGATGATACTTCACCTGATTTGAGCATTAAAGATCCAGAACTCAATGAATCAAATCTTGACATAACTGGGCTACTGATGTGATTATTCAAACCCCCTATGTCGAAAAGAATCATCCTGCTGAACACATAATTGGTAATATACATGAAAGGGTCACAAGAATTCACTCTGAAACTGCAAATATTTGCTTGTAAACCTGCTTTCTATCCCAAACAGAACCAAAGAATATTGTTCAAGCTCTAAGGGACAACAGTTGGGTGCAGGAAATGCAGGAAGAGTTGGCTCAATTTGGAGATCTACAGGTTTGAGAACTTGTAGACAGGCCAAGAAATAGACATGCACCAGTTGTGAGGAGGTCTTTGCACCAGTTGCAAGACTAGAAGCAATAAGAATCTTCTTAGCCTATGTTGCCTCAAAGAATATCAGGGTATTCCAGCATGATGTCAAATCTGCCTTCCTAAATGGAAAGATAGAAGAGGAGGTATATGTTTCTCAACCACCAGGTTTTGAGGATCCTATCTATCCTAACAGGGTGTATAAATTGAACAAAGCCTTGTATGGATTGCATTAGGCTCCTAGAGCATGGTATGATGAACTGTCAAATCACCTACTTGAAAATGGTTTCCAAAGGGGAGCTATTGACAAGACCCTTTTTTACAAGAAGAAAGGAAGAGATTTGCTCTTGTTACAAGTCTATATGGATGACATTATATTTGGGTCAACTAATGAAAAGATGTGTATGGAGTTTGAAGAGGTGATAAAGTCCAAGTCTAGCATGAGTTCAATGGGAGAAATGAACTTCTTCCTTGGCTTACAAGTTCAGCAAAAGGCTGATGGGATTTTCATTTACCAGTCTAAGTATGTACAGATCAAACTTGACAAATTCAAGTGCAATGATTTGAAGACAGCTTCAACTCCTATGGATTCAAAAGAAAAGATGGTAGCTGATGAAAAGAGGGAGCCAGTGGATGAGCATGAATACAGAGCAAGAATTGGTTCACTGATGTATCTAACTGCTTCAAGGCCTGATATCATGTTTACAGTTTGTGTTTGTGCTAGATTTCAGTCAAGCCCCAAGGTCTCCCACATGAATGCTGTGAAGAAGATCTTTAAATATTTGAAGGGAAGACCTGACTTGTGAATTTGGTATCCAAAGAACCAGTCTTTTGATCTGACAACCTACACAAACAGTGACTATGATGGATGCAACTAAAGCAGGAAGTCAACTTCAGGGGGGTGTCAATTTTTGGGTGACAGATTGGTGTCATGGCAATGCAAGAAGCAGACAATTGTCTCAATCTCAAATACAGAAGCTGAATACATTGTTGCATCTGCCTGCTGTGCACAAGTCCTCTAGATCCAAAATCAGATGCTGGACTATTGTTTGAACTTTCTAAACACCCTTGTTTACATTAATAACACTGTTGCATCTTTCATTGTTAAGAATCCTGTGTAACATTCCAAAACCAAACATATTGAAATCAGACATCACTTCATAAGAGATTGTAGTGAAAAAGATTTAATTGATGTAACCAGAGTTGATACAAGTGATAATTTGGCTGACATATTCACAAAACCACTTGATAGAACCAGGTTTAAATTTCTTCTGAAAGCCGTGGGAATGATCAACTCCAATGAAGTCTGATTTATGATGTCTGCTTAACTGTGCAAACTGACTATATTTTCAAAGTTTTGATTGAATATTGTTTGTGTGCATGTGATTGAATATGATGTTTTCCATGTCAACTGATATGTGCTTTATCTGACTATATGTGCAAAATTTGGTATCTTTGATACTTAAGCATGTTTATTAGTTGATGTGTATGAGATGTCATGATGAGTGCTCTTGATTTGAATTGCTTGTTTATGTATGCTTATCTGACATCCTTGGTTAATTGCTTGATTATGTGTGTTATCTGATCATATGATATTATTAGGATATGCTAGACTTTGAATGTTAGTACTGTCTACTTGTCTTGACGATTTTATGTATGATTAGGATTTGAATATGTTACAACTGTTAGTGTCAAAATGAGTGTTTATGTCAAAATTGAATTTTCCAAAGCATTTTGCATAATCACACTATTTTGGTCAAAACATGAGCAAGTTGTTTATGGTGTTAAGATATGATAAGACTATTCAGTTCAAGCTTTAAAGAAGCTTAAAAGAAGGTTTTTTTATGAAAAGTGTTAAATAGTTATTCTTGCTGAAAATTATGTCACTTGCCCAGTTGGAAAGACATACACTTGTATATGTTAGGTCCTATAATCTGTATAGATTTAAAGGATAGCCATTAACCAGAAAACTGAAAGTATTTGGGGCAATTATAACTTGTTTTCTATTTCTTCACTTAAAACTATGTCAATAGCTCTAACTATGAAAGGACATATATTCTCATGTATGTTTGGTCCTGCTGACCACATGTGGTCAAACAGAATAGCCATTTACCTGCCAATTAAGAGAGATTGGGGTGATTGAATATTAAAGTTAATTTTAAAGTGGGAAATGATAGTACATTGACTACTTAGCCAATCATATGGATTTAATAGGTTAAAAGGACACTTAGTATAGTCATTAGCATGTGTGGTTGCTTTCCCATGATGTGTAAAATCTAAGGTGATATAAACATAAAGAAACTGCTAAAATTTATGTCGAGTTATATTGTTATCTATGTATGTTCCAAGATAAATCTTTCCAAATGATAGGCAGAAAAGTGAATATCTAGTCAATACACGAGCCTGTTGATATTTAGTCCCCAAAATGAAATATCTTATTGAGAATGACAAAGAACAAAAGTGAACAAGTTATCTTAAATTTTTAATCAACCAAAAGTTGATAAATGTTCACAAGCCTTTGAGAAAAACACAAACATGAGGGTTAATAACAAAACAACAAGGGTGGAGGCAATAATATATGTTGAGTCAAACAATTGACCTAAGGGGGAGATTGTTGAGTTAAAGATTCGACCAAAATGAAGTACATGGAAGATTGGAATATTCTCAACCTCCTCAGAATTCGCTTAGTATGGATCCGGGTACACCTTAGACTTCCGAGCAAGCTTTTACTTAGCCGGGTACGATATTTTGTCTATCGGGCAAGGTTTACTTCAAGTAGTCTTCTTTAGTGGATATCAGAGCAAGGTTTGCAAATTAGTGCATTGCCGGGCAAGGTTCACTAGTTTATGTAAATCTGAGCAAGGTTCACTTTATCAAGCAAGTCTGTTCTTCATAGCCAAGTAAGGTTCTCTCCCGAGTAAGCTTTTGGCTAACCAAGTCCATGAGGCCAAGTGATTGGAAGACCGGGCAAGGTATTCTTTAATAATTATGGTTCGAGCAAGCTTGATGTATAAATGGAATATCTCTAAGTAACATCGGGCAAGGTTCAACTCAAGCAAGGAACAGTACTTCCGAGTACACTTTGCTAATAAGTTATTGTATAGCAAGGAGTTGAATGGACCATCGAAGAACAAGGTTGCTCGTAAGGGTTTGTCGGGAAAAGTCTGGCAAAGTCAAGAAGACTGAAGTCTACCCAGTGAGTATTTTACTTGGTAAAATACTCTTCAAGTAAAGTCTACCCGGAAACTGATCCCGAGCACACTTCTATGTTACCAAGTCTAAGGCAGGCAGAGCACATAGTCTACTCGGAGAGGTTTACTTATCCAGAGCCTACCCGGAAGACTTGTTTTACACTTAGAATATTTTCTGATTATGTAATTTGAATATGTATGTACGTTTTGGGTTTCTAGAAGGAATGACAGCTGTCCTAGGTTGGCAGGCCTATAAATAGAATGTTTTAGGGTACGCCGCCAGGGGGCCTAAGAACAGGCACACACACAACACACGGAAAAAGGCATTTATTAAGAGGGAATATTGTGTGTGACGGCTGTCTTAGTATGGATAAACCTTCAAGAAACCCTAAATCGATTATCCACTATGTATGATTGATATTATATAAATGGAAATATTTTGAGTGAATCTTGTTTGTGTTATCTATCATTGAATACTTATTAAGCAACCGTATGTTTGTTATTTATTCCGCCTTTAACAAATGGATATCTTTTTAAATATAGCAACCCGTCATAACTCCCTTGTCAACACATCAATCTGTGTGAGTTATGACATGATTAAGTAAGATCCAGCTAAAATCGAGGGACTTGACAAGTGGTATCAAAGCTGATTACTGCTATTTTAGAAAGATTGTTGCAGATTGAATATTTGAAGAAGAATTACGTAAGCAGACCACTATTCCAATGATTTGTGAGGTCAGCAGCTCTGTTCTTCATTTTTCTTCCATATCTACAATCATTTGGTGTTTTCTTTTCCTTGTTTTATTTAAAGTTTTAATCTTTATATTTATATCTTGTTCTTATCGAATCAGACACCTCAGATCTGAACAATCGAGTCTCAGGAATATTTTTTTTAAAACTCTGTTTTTATTAAGAAATTACTTTTGTTTTCACAAAAATGTCTGGTTACGAGGAACAAGAGGTGTCTACTAACAAGATTCCTAGATTGTATGGACAGGAAAATTTCACAAAATCGAAGGTTTTGTTTGAATCAGCCATTTGCTACAATGATGTTGATATGTGAAACTCCATCAAGAATGGTCCACAAGGAGAGGTTGAAGAAGGTGCAAATGCAACTGCAACTGCTGCTGTAAGAGAAAGAATGAGAAAGGTTGATGACAAGGCTTTAGCTATGTTGAAGCTAGGTTTGTCTTGGGAAATACTCACAAAGGTTACACATCATCCCAATGCCAAGGCAATGTATGATGCAATACTTGAAATATTTGATGGAAATGTTGAACTCAAGAACATCAAGAAGCAGAGACTGAAGCAGTAATTCGAAAGATTCAAGTATAAAGAAGGAGATAGATTGAAATCAATTCTAGAGAGGTTTCTGGGAATTGTGAATGAGCTCAGAACCACAGACTATGTCATGACTGATTTTGATCTCAACACCAAGCTGCTGAACTCTATGCCAAAGGAATGGTATACTGCCTGCAAGTTCATTCTTACAAAGCACAACTTCAATGAGCTAAAAGTAGATGATGTAGTGTGTATTCTTCAAGCTGCAGAAATAGAGATGATAGAGAATGAAATAATTAAGGAGGAAAGGCCCTGCTTCAATGTTTCAAATGCATTGATTGCACCTATGGGTAATTTGACTACCAAGAATCAACAGTAGATTCCTATCATTGAAGAACCTGTTGAACTCAATTCTGATACTCCAAAATCATTTGTTGGTGTTAGCACAAGTAATCAAGGAAATCAGCAAAGATTCAATGTGCAACTGATTGATGACACTGATTCTGCCCTATGGCAAGTAGGAATGTTCCTCACACTGGTGGTGGACATGGTCAAAGCAGTGATACACAGGCTTTGCTTTCAATGTTCACTAAGTTATATAATGCATTTGTTGCAAAGAATTTAATCCACACAAGTGTAGTGCAAGATGATCTTGAGCAGATAGATGCTGATGATTTAGAAGACATGGATTTGAAGTGGCAAGCTGCCATGTTAGAATTGATAAGTAAGAGGTTGTATAATAGAACTGGTAGATCTCTGGTTTCTGGTCCTAATGAAAGGATTGGATTTGACAAGTCAAAGGCAATCTGCTACAATTGCCAACAACCATGACATTTTGCAAGAGAATGCAACCTGCCAAGGAACTATCAGATGAATCAATTCCAGAATCAACAACCAAGAGGTCAGCAGCAATACCATCAAAATCAGCAAAGAAATAACAACCAAAACTTCAACAACAACTTCAATCCCAACAACAAATTCAATCCCAACATCAACAACTTTCAGCCTCAAATGAATAATCTTAATCAAAGTATGCAACAAAATCAAGGTTTTCAAATGAACAACAATCAAAACCTTCAAGCAGTTCAAAATGTTCCAAACAACATTGTTCCAGTCAACCAAAATCAACCAAGAAATCAAGGAAATGTGGCACTGACTACACAACATGAAGGTAACTTTGATTGGAGCAATCATGAAGAAGACATTGCAGATGATATCAAGAGGGAAAATGTAGCATTCATGGCCATAATAGAGAAATAAACTGGATCAACTTCTCAGGTACACTTTGCTCCTACTATTGATTTAAATGAACTTATCAATGATTTGAAAACGAAGGTAGGCAAGCTGGAAAGTGAGTGTTTTAAGAAACAAAGTATCATCAATGCATATGAAGCTAGTGAACTGATAAGTGAAGAAAGGATGAAAAGTTTGGAAGATGACTACATGAACAATTACAGAGCTCAGAAAAGATTTACAACTGAGATTGATGGGTTGAAGAAAATGATTATAGAAGAAAAGGTACTAAACACAAAACTGCAAACTGAAAATGAATTCTTGAAGAACTTGGTATCCACTGGAAACATCTGTGGAATTCTAAATCAAGTCAAGAAAGAAGACAAATACAATGTAGTACCACCACCATTCAACAACAACTTTATGCCAAAAGTTGATAAAGAGAAAAAAAATGCATATCTACAAAATTCAAAGATGTCTTTCAAGATAAAGAAGAACTTGTGGATTTGTATAAGAATGTTGAGGTGAGTGAAGAAGGAGAGTTTGTTGTGAAGAAAGAACTAAAAGAAGAAAAGTCAATTGGAGTTCAAGTCTCTGAAGATGACCTTGAGTCAATTGACTTGAATCAAGATGACTTGAGTGATTTAAGTGATCAAATTACTGAGGAGGAAATTAAAGCTGCTGAAAGAGGAAGAAGATTCAAGAAACTAGAATCCATTGATAAACTTCCAAAGTATCCACCTGTCACATCAAGAATGAAGAAACAAAATGAAATAACCAAGAGAGGACATGTGTCGTTTGATATATGTGAAGGATAAAAACAAAGTTATAATGCAGTGAGACCTCCAAGCAAAGCTCTATTGGAAAGAATTAAACAGAATAAAAAATTGAAAGAAGTTGAAACAGTTGCATGTGAAAATTTTATTCCTGTTTACCCTATTTTCTCAATTGTTGAAGACTTTGACATTGGAGAAGTAGAAACAATGGAGGAATATGAAAAGTGGAAATCAAGACAAAGGGAAAGCATAGGGGAAGAACCCTTAGTATAAGAGAAATTGTTTTTGTTAAAGGGAAAGTGGAAAGAAGTGACATAAGGATAGCTGAATTTGTTCCCTTCTCAATTGATTTTGACTGTTTAAAATCTAAAAAAACAATTGGAGTTGATTCACCAACACCAAGTGAAAGGTTAAAGAAACCAAAAGAACATGAAGTATTCAAAGGAAAGGTTTGATGCAAGAAGTGTGATGAATATGGTCATCATACAGACTCCTGTAATGAAAGACTTAAATTCAAGCCTTTTCATGTCCCAGATGAAACAAAATATGGACAAGACTTTGTGGCCTATAAAATGAAGTATGAAAAATATTTGGGTATGGGAAAGGATTGTGCAGAGGAAGTTCTAGAAAAAGAGAGCCAAAGGCATTCACTAAAAGTCAAGAACCATGTGATCAAACCTGTTAACAAGGTTAAATCTCCAGTGAAGCATATGAAAACTGTTAAGAAGGACTCTCATCCATTGAGAAAAATCCCAAAAAGGGATAATCAGTCTGTCAAATCTGATAGTTCTCAAAGATCATCAAGTAGTGAGAATACAAAAAGACATGTGGTATCTAAAAAGAAACCAACATAACTCACTGGTGATGAGAAGTTTCTGTTAAAGTATGGATATGAACCACAAGGTTTTCTTTGGAAACCTAAGCCTGTGATTAAGGTTGAGATAGTTGCTGATGTAAGAGACTACTCTGAAAAGAAGGACTATGTGATAAAAGAGTGTGACACTGACTCAGCTGAGTACCAGAACTCAACATCACTAGTTAAAACTCCAAGAGAGTGTGGTTATGAAACAGACAATTCAGACAATCTAGAAATCACTCATGAAGATCCGGAACCAACTACACTCACTTCCCAAGTTGTGACTGAAACTGAATCTGATGAGCTACAAGTTGATAAGACTTACACTTCATCACTCAACTAATCAAACTTTCTTTGTATGTGCAGGAACAGTCCACTCCTCTGAATGACATATGGTACATGGATAGTGGATGCTCTAGGCACATTACATGTGACAAGAGATCTCTTGTCAATTATGAAGAAAAGTATGAAGGTCCAGTAGCTTTTGGGAGTGATGAGAATGGTGGAAAGATTGTTGGAAAAGGAATCTTAACAAATGGGAAAGTCTCATTTGATAATGTATTTCATGTTGAAGGTCTTCAGTACAATCTGCTGAGTATATCACAAATGTGTGATAAGGGATACAAAGTCAGTTTTGATGATTCACACCGTTTCATTCTAAAACCTGAGTTTGTGATTCCACCTGAAATGATTATGATGATGGCACCAAGAAATGGTAACTTGTATGAATTGATTATGAAAGAAGTGATTTCAAGAGGAGGTGCATGTTTTGTTTCCAAAGCCACTAAAAATGAGTCAAAATTGTGACATAGGAAACTGTGTCATGTGAACTTGAAGAACATGAACAGACTTGTTAAAGGTGAGCATGTCATAGGCTTACCCACAAGAGAATTCAAATTGGAAGATCACTGTAGTTCATGCCAAAAGGGAAAACAACACAAATCCACTCTTAAGCCAAAGCTCATCAACTCAATTGATCAAGTACTTGGATTACTTCACATGGATCTTTTTGGTCCTGTAAGTGTACCAAGTATAGGGAAGAAAAGATATTGTCTTGTGATCATTGATGACTATTCAAGATACACTTGGGTTTATTTCCTAAGTACCAAGGATGAGACTGCAGAGTTGATTAAAGGTTGTGTAACAATGATTGAGAACAAGTTGAATAAGAAAGTCAAGATGATGGGAAGTGACAATGGCACTGAGTTCAAGAATGGAGTTATGCAAGAATTCTGTGCAGAAAAGGGTATACTACAACAATTCTCAGCTCCTAGAACTCCTGAACAAAATGGTGTAGCAGAAAGATGAAATAGAACCTTGATTGAAGCTGCAAGAACCATGTTAGCTGATGCAAATTTACCTGTCACTTTTTGGGGCTGAAGCCATAAATACAGCCTGCTATGTTCTGAACAGGGTACTTGTCAACAAAAGACGTAATAAAACTCCATACCTGAAATATTTCACAACAGAAAGCCTTACATTAAGTTTTTCAAGCCCTTTGGATGCAAATGTTTTCTACTGACCACAAGAGACTATTTGAACAAGTTTCAAACAAACTCCCTGGATTGTTTCTTTGTTGGATATTCTACACACTCAAAGGCTTACAGAGTTTATGTGAAAGACCACTTGAGTGTTATAGAATCATCTGATATTATCTTTAATGAGAATCAATTCAATACAGTTGATGATGCATCATGGCTGTTTGATCATGAAAAGTTTATAAGGTCTTTCAAGATTTATCCTGAAGACTTTGATTAATCTTTCTACAAGACTAGTGAAATTGAAGAGAAAAAGAAGAAATCATTGGACTTGGAAGAATTGTGGAAAAAGGTTGCCAGAAAAGAAAAGGAGTATACTTTTGTGAAGAATTCCTCATGTGATATTGGTGAACCTGATCAAGAAAACAATCACAATGTTGAACATGATCATACTGAGAATAATCAAGACAATCAAGATGTATAAAATGATCAAGTTCAGAATGAGGGTGACACAAGCAACCAAGCAAGTGGAGAAGAAGCTGCATCTACAACAATATTTCAAGATCTATTTCAAAGATTGAACTTAGAAAACAATGGTGCATCTACTTCAGGACAACATAATGATGAAGCACCAGAATTTCATGATGCAGAAGCTGATTTGATCATTGAAGAACCAAAGCTCAATGAAACAAATCTTGACACAAATTTGTCTACAAATATGATTATACAAACTCCTTATATGGAAAAGAATCATCCTCCTGAAAACATCATTGGTGATTTGCATGAAAGAGTTACAAGAAGTCATTCTGAAATTGCAAGCATCTGTCTTTACTCCTGCTTTCTATCCCAAATAGAGCCAAAGAACATTGCTCAAGCACTAAAAGACAATAGTTGGGTAAAAGCAATGCAAGAGGAACTGGCACAGTTCAGAGACATACATGTGTGGGATCTTGTTGATAGGCCAATAGACAGATATGCAATAGGAACCAAATGGGTTTTTAGAAACAGAAGGGATGAAAGGGGTTTGGTGATTAAGAACAAATCTAGACTTGTAGCACTGGGATGTCTTCAAGAAGAAGGAATAGACTTTGAGGAAGTCTTTGCTCCTGTTGCAAGGCTTGAAGCTATCAGGATTTTTCTTGCATATGATGCCTCAAAGAACATTAGAGTGTTCCAGCTTGATGTTAAGTCTGCATTTCTTAATGGAAAGATTGATGAAGAGGTGTATCTATCTCAACCTCCAGGTTTTGAGGATCCAATGTATCCAAACAGGGTGTATAAACTAAACAAAGCCCTTTATGGATTGCATCAGACCCCTAGAGCATGGTATGATGAGCTGTCAAATCATCTTCTTGAAAATGGTTTTAAAAGAGGAGCCATTGACAAGACACTCTTCTACAAAAGAAAGGGATCAGACTTGCTTCTGTTACAAGTATATGTGGATGACATCATCTTTGGATCTACAAATGAACAAATGTGCATGGAGTTTGAAGGGGTAATGAAGTCCAAATACAGCATGAGTATTATGGGAGAAATTAACTTCTTTCTTGGATTGCAAGTTCAACAGAAAGCTAAAGGGATCTTCATTCACTAAAACAAATATGTGCAGGACATCTTGAACAAGTTCAGCTGTCATGAGTACGAGACTGCTTCAACACCAATGGACACCAAAGAAAAGATGATTGCAGATGAAAAGGGGGAGCCTGTAGATGAACATGAATATTGAGCAAAAATTGGATCTCTGATGTATCTGACTGCAACAAGACCAGATATCATGTTTGCTGTATGTGTGTGCAAGATTCCAATCAAGTCCAAAAGTATCCCACATGAATGCTGTTAAAAGAATATTCAGATATTTGAAAGGAAGACCAGACTTAGGGATTTGGTATCCAAAGAACCAATCTTTTGATATAATTGCCTACACTGACAGTGACTATGATGGCTGCAACATGAGCAGAAAGTGAACCTCAGGAGGATGTCAATTTTTGGGTGAAAGGCTAGTGTCATGGCAATGCAAAAAGAAGACTACAGTCTCAATCTCTACTGCTGAAGTTGAATATGTTGCTGCATCTGCCTGCTGTGCAAAAGTTCTATGGATTCAAAATCAGTTGCTGGACTATGGTTTGAATTTCTGAACACCCCTATCTTATTGACAATACTACTGCATATTTTACTGTTAAGAATCCAGTTCAACATTCTAAAACTAAGCACATTGAAATCAGATATCACTTCATCAGAGATTGCAGTGAAAAAGGTTTGATTGAAATGCAAAGAGTTGATACAAGTGACAATTTGGCTGACCTATTCACCAAACCACTTGATAGAACCAGATTTAACTTTCTTCTGAAAGCCCTGGGAATGATCAACTCTGATTAAATCTGATTAAGGATGTGTGCCTAGCTGTGTGTCTCTCTGATTATGTTGTTAGAGATTACACATATTGAATGTTTAGTGAATATGCTTGATTATGTTGCTTAATTATATTACTTGAGTATGCTACTAAATATGTTAACTGTTATGTGCTTTGACTGATTATGTGTGAAAAATTTGACATGACTGAATGGATTTATATGTTTGCATGTTTATCAGTTAATGTGCATTTGTGATGTCAAGATGAGTGTTCTTGTTATGAATTACTTGTTAATGTAAGCTTATCTGATATCATTGCTTAATTGCTTGAATATGTGATTTATCTGATCTTCTGATATTATTAAGATAAGTTAGAATTTGATTGTTAGTACTGTCTACTTGTCTTGATGATTTCATGTTTGATTAAGATTTGAATATGTTACAATTGTTTGTGTCAAAATGTGTTTTATGTCAAAATTAAATGATGAAATGAAGATTTTCCAATGAATTTTACATAAGTACTCTATTTTGATCAAAACATGAGCATGTTGTTAATGGTGAAGAGATATGATAAGATTATTCAGTTCAAGCTTTAAACGAAGCTTAAAAGAAGGATTTTTAAAGAGAAGTCTCAAGAAGTTGTTTTTGCTTAAAATTATGTCATTTGCCTAGTTGGAAGGACATGCACTTGTGTATGTTTGGTCCTTAAATCTCTACAGATTCAAAGGATAACCACTGACCTAAAAACTGAATGCACTTGGGGCAATTATAACTTGTTTCTTATTCCTTCACTTAAAACTATGTCAATAGCTCTGACTTTGAAAGGACATATATTCACATGTATGTTTGGTCCTGTTGACCACTGTTGGTCAAACAGGATAGCCATTAACCTGACAATGAAGAGATATTGGGGTGATTGAATATTAAACTGTGTTTATATGGGAAAGGATAGTACATTGACTGCTTAGCCAATCATATGGATTTAATAGGCTAAAAGGACCATAGTATAGTCATTAACATGTATGGTTGCTTTCCCATGATGATGTAAAATCTAAGGTGATATAAACTAGGGTAAGTATGAATAAATCAACCAAAAGTTGATAAGTGTTTTACATATTTTATCAAACAAGAGGGCAACAACAAAGAACTACAAAAATGTTGATATAATCTGTCTCATCTTGAATTAAAGACTTGTTATTTAACAGTAAGTCCAACGTTCAACCTCTATATATGTTTGAATCTCAAAAAATACAAAAATACAATAAGTTATGTCATACAAAAACAATTTTTGACCAAATACAGGAGGTTGGAGTTAAATTGGGGTGATCTGAGGAAAGCCAAATAAGCTTTGAGAAGAGATACGAGGTATCATAGCACAGTGTTGATCATTAATGCATTACGCTTAAATTGAACCTTAATCATATCACCAAAGAACTGAAATACATGCTAAGTTTATACCTGCTGTTAACCTATCTATGTTGTCATAATAATGCTGAGAATGAAGTATTGAGAAAGCTACTTAGTCAATATGATCCCATTCTTGAGATCTTTTCAGAAAATGGAAGAAACTGTTTTGAAGAGAAATATAACTGAAATTTGATCTCTAAATGCACCATTTGCTCTTAAACTATGGTCTTTAATAAAGAATATATTTTGACAAGTGGTTTAAGTAAAAAAGTGTTGCATTTTGCCTTTAATTGGCTGAACATGTATGTTCGGGTAAGGTTTGATGTTTTATAACCTTTCCGGGCACAAAACAGATGAATATGTTTTAATATGTTACTTTGGGTAAGGTTTGATGATTTATGAGCTTTCCGGGCAAGCTTAGTCATTTTTGACTAAGTTTATGATTTTCGGGCATGCTTTGAAGTGTTTACACTTTCCGGGTAGAGTACACTGTTGTACTCATTTCCCGAGCTAGCTTGAAGTCTTGAGATGATTATGTGGTATAGCTAGTTTTTAACAAGATATTCTTGTTTCGGGCAAGCTTTGCATTTTATATGCTGATTGTGAGTTCAAGCAAACTTTGTGAACTTAAGTTAGTACACTGAGTAAGCTTTATGTGAATATGCTGTTAGGAAAGGTTTGTTAATCTTTCCAGGCACACTTAGATATTATTATTTAAGTTTGTAATTTTCGGGTATGGTTTGACATGTTGAAATTTACTCGAGTAAGGGCATACCTGATGATTGAATATGTTTATCCTAGCAAGCTTAGTGCTAACATAGGATTTTCGGGCAAGCTCTTTGAAATATTAGACTATAGCACACTTAAATGTTTATGTGTTTTAATTTCATTCCGAACATACTCTGTGATATGTGTGTTTATGATTTCTTTGAAATTACAAGTATTTTCGGGCAAACTTTGTTTTCCGGGCACACTTTATATCTCGGGTACACTTTTGTTCCCTCAATATACCTGGTAATTTTAAAACTTAACTTTCCGAGTACACTATCTGCTAGAAGTCCTTTCCGGGCACACTTTGCACTATATGAAAGTTATTCGAGTATGCTTTGAAGAATAAGGTTGCTCGGGCACACTATGTTTTCAAGTATGCTTGATTTAATATGTAATTTAGTATGATAAATTGATTATGATTCTTATTTAATTAGGGTTTATGCTAGATAAGTTTTTAATTTGAAATTGAGAAATCTATATGGGTGTCTTGATTGATTCCTAGTAAGGATGTTTATTTGATGTTTATACTTGATTATTTATCTTGTGATAAAGTTCTCAAGAAATCTAGTATTTCGGGTAAACTTTCTTCATTATGTCTTAACTTTATCGAGCAAGGTTTATAAATAGAAGGATTCGGGCAAACTTTGTAAATTAAATAATGAAAATTTTTCCAAGCAAGGTTTGACCGGGTAAGCTTTGTGTAAGTGGAAGTATACCGAGTAGACTTTGAAAAGAATAATTCCGAGTAAGGTTTTACTAACTCAAAAGATAAATATTGTTTTTAAATATATCAAGTGGATAATGTTACTGTATGACAGCTAATGATTCACAAAAAGACAAAGAGCATTTAAAACCCACTTTCCAATGGTATATAAGAGGGAGTTAGGCAAAATTTTCAACATTACTTTTCCCTCTCTCTCCTTCCATTGCAAACTGCTTACTCTCAAAGAAACCTAACCGACTTATCGCATTTTGCTTCAATCCAAACCCTAACTTATATTAGCCCTCTAATTTCGACTCGGTAAACAATAATAATGTGTTTTCCGATTACGATTAGACTAAAATGGGCTTTGATTATGTATTTGATTACTAATACTCTGTTTATGTGTTTAGGTTATAAATTTGTCGAAGAACTGGTTCCTGATGAAATTTCTCTCTTTCTTCTTCATTTTTATATATTGAAATTATCTAAAGTACTGAACTTTATGACTAATTTCATTTTGAATATGTTTGATTGTGTGTTCAGATATGGCAGAAGAAGAAGAAGTTCAACCTAAGTATGCTTTTGAGAAGAAACACAATATGTGTGCACTTTTACAAGTCACACCTGACAACGAGCCAGTGGCACCAATGATAACCCGGATGGCTCGATCAAATGTTAGCTTTGCTTTCACTGAAAGTCCTGTTATCTACAGAAATCATTCATTGGATTTCTGGAGATCTGCAAGACTAGTTGATGATGTTGATGGTCGGAGAATTGAAGCAACAGTTGCAAGACAAGAGATACAAGTCACTGAAAGAATGATTAGACGTTTCTTGCAGTTACGAGATGATGATCATAACCATATAAACTTTAATACTGATCACCTGATGAGAATTTTTGAACAGACGATGGGATATCAGGGGACAGTACATGAGGGGCAATTTCAAAAAGGAATGTTCCCTATGTTGTACAGATTTTGATACACCATGTGATACAAGGGTTTGCTCCACGGAAGGGGTCATGGACTCTAATGAGTCGTGATCTAGCTAATGCCACTATTGGTATTGTTTATGATCTGCCTTTTAACTTTTCAAATATGATATTTGATAGCATGGTGGGAAATTTAAAGAAGGCTGAGGTAGATAGATTTTTGCAGTATCCAAGGTTTCTACAGATAATTTTTAATCAAGAATTGCAAGATCTACCCACTATTGGCATAACCCACCTACTCCAAAACCCTGACACTTACAAAAGGATCATAAATCCAGGTGTACCCAATAGATTTGACTCAGGAGTTTCTTTTGAGATTCTGCCATGGTTGTTAAACCATGACTTGGAGATAATGCCAGTGCCTGAGTTAAGCTCAGAGGAGGAAGGAGTTGATGATGATGAGAGTGATGATGGAGACTCTGACGATGAAGATGATGATGTGAATGGAGATGATGGAGGAGCTGGGGTAGTCATGGACATTGTTGCACCTGATCAGGGGGAGCAACTTGAGCACACATAACAACCTATTCCAACACCACCACAGTCCCCACCACACATTGACCAACCCATTGTTCCATCACCACCAAAAACTCCATCACACCAAATCACTCACACACCACCTCAAACCCTAACCATAAGCCAACCAGAAGTATCAACACATACATCCCCAACAAAACAAACACCACCACAATTTAGCCCAAGTCATTCTGATCCATTAATTTCTAGCCCACCTCACACACAATCACCACCACCATCCATTTTCCAAACTCACACCACAGAACAACCTGAGTTTGACCTTTTTCTACATCACCACCCACAACAACACTCACTAACACAGACCTGTTCCAGAGAAATTTGGACTTAATGTTGGAGAATGCTGAGTTGAGAAGAAGAAATGTGGAGGTGACAAATGAAAATGTGATGCTGTTAGAGAAGTTGGTACAAGCAGACTTCAAAATTCAAGCCCTGGTGCAGGAGGTTGAGAAGACCTCAGCTGCCCCAAAACAGGGGGAGAATGAATCTATGCCAACTATCTCAGGTGTGAATATTAAAGATACTGCAACTGTTGTGGAGACTGCTGATAGTTTGAAGTTGATTATGATTGATTATAATGATGGAGAGGAAATTAGTGATGAGAGGAGGATTGATGATGATGAATATGATGGTGACATATCAGATGTTGGTGAACAAGATTATAATTACAATGAAGAAAGATTGATAAGGAGAATGTTGAGAAGAGTGTAGAGAATGTAGCTGCAACTGATATGGCTACTGATGTCTTAACTGACATGATTTGAGTTGAGACAACTAAAGTGTTAAATGAAGGAGATACTGCTGTTGAGGATCCCATCACTCAAACTGAACAACCAGAAAGCTCCAAGAGGGCAGAGTATGATCCTGAGCAAGAAGCATTAGAAAAGGAGATTGATGACTATGTACAGTCAGAGGATGAAGAGGATGTAAGGTGGAGGATTGAGAAAGTGTAAGGCAAAACTCAGTGTAGAAGAGTCTTTTGAGGCATATCAAGAAAAAGATGTGTTCTTTACAGATGATGATACTACTGATGCTAATGCCCTGAGAGAACAAGAGAACATCTTAAGAGAAACAAGGGATAGGGAAATTCTAGCCCTGTCCATGACTCCTGAAGAAATTGCAGAACAGGAGATCTTGATCAAACAAGCCAAACTTGCAAAAGAAATTTCTGATAATGTGGCTGATCAAGAAGTAATTGAAGTCTTGATTAAGCTGAGAGAGCAAGAGGAGGCTGAAAATTCATTGGCTATGGTGGTTAGAAAGTTTCAATCTAAAAGTCAACAATCAGAAACTGCTGAACCAACCAATCTGAATACTGGTCTGATTATTGAAGAAGAAATTGGTGAGTCCATTGTTTCAATGGCTGCCAAGAAATGGATGAGCAAGTAAAAGAAGATCTGAAAAAGAATCCTACTAACAGCTGGTCAGAAAGGGTGAATGTTCCCAAGCCTCATGAAACACTTAACCAGAAAAGAGAAAGACTTTCTAAACTTCATGAAGAATTTGCTGAAAAAGTCAATAGGTTTGCTAAGACCTACATGAGGAGAAAGAGGACATATGAGCAGTCTGAACATGAAAGAGCTGATAAGAGGGGCAAGTGGGATGATAAGAACAAGTATTTTGTTGAAACACCAGAAGATGAAGCTTGTCCTATAAGGGTTATCCCTCTACAAACCTTGCAACCAGGTGAAAGAGTTCAAGGTGTCCCTGATATGCCAAACAGAAGTGAACCAGATCATCCACCTTCCGATGAACCAAAGATTGATGCAGTGAATGATTTAACTGAAGGAGAGGATGAGTCTGAGGATTCAGATGATAATGATGATGACCCTGAGAATGATCAAGGAAAAACTGTTAAAGCTGCTAATGTTGTATCCCCACAAGTTGTGATGACTGATGAACAGAGGGCAAACATTGAGTTGAGTATGAGAGAGGCTAAGAAGAGTCATCCTTTGGATGTAAAATTGAGAAAATATGGAATTAGTTTTGATTCATTGGCTGATCTTGATGATGATCAATTGCAGAAAATACTTGATAAAGAGAGAGATGCCCTGAAGAAAAAGATAGAAGAGAAAAACAGAGAGAGTCAAAAATTTAGGGATTATCTCAGAAGGCACAACTATTCTGAAAAAGATCTGTCTCATTTTAACTTTGACCAACTTCAAGATTTTTACAACAGTGAGAGAGAAAAGGTCATTGAAAAATGTGTAAAAGAGAATGAGAAACTTGAAAAGACAGAAGCTTTGAAGAAAAAGTTTAGAGGAATGTGTGGATACCTGCTGGAGAGAGGTATGAAGCCTGAAATTGTTGAGCATCTGTCAAGAGAATCAGTGGTAGACCAGTATAATAAATTTAAGAGAAAAGAAAAGCTGGAAAGAGCTCAAACTAAAAGGTCTACCAAACAGGCTGAAAAAACTGATGAACCTCATGCTATGAAAAGAAGAATTCAAACCTTGAGGGAGAAGACAAAAGAACAAGTCAGATCAGTTGAAACCTCTACTCCTCAAGAAGTAAAGCTTGAACTTGAGGATGAACCATTTGTTCCTTGGGAGAATGAAGAGATGATCAACATTCTGATGAACATAATGATCAATCAAAGAGGAATGGGTGAAGCAGACTTTAATGTCCTGGAAAAGGAGGATCTGAAAAACCTTTTCTATGTACTGAAAAATTCTGATGGAAAAGTTTTGGCTATAATCAAGAAAGATGCAGATTTGACCTACCTGCATAATGAAGATTTGATGGATATAAGGGATTTGGCTATACCAGAAAGTCACACTCACTACCAAGCCCTTAATATCTTCAAAATGAAAGCTGCTTCTAAGATAGTCAATCGAAGACAAGCCATTCATAATGCAAGAAAGAGACAAGATCAATAGAATAGGCTTTGTTTTGTAATGTCTTCTGACAGCTTTTGATTATGTAATCTTTTTATATTATTTAATTATGTAATTTGACTTTGAATTTTGATGTGTATTTTTAACTAAGTGTATGTAAATTTAGAAATGTTTTGTGTCAGCTGAGGTGTTCCAATCTAGGGGGAGATTGTTGAGTCAAACAATTAACCTAAGGGGGAGATTGTTGAGTTAAAGATTCGACCAAAATGAAGTTCATGGAAGATTGGAATCTTCTCGACCACCTCATTATTCGCTTAGTATGGATCCGGGTACACCTTAGACTTCCGAGCAAGCTTTTACTTAGCCAGGTACGTTATTTTGTCTATCGGGCAAGGTTTACTTCAAGTAGTCTTCTTTAATGGATATCCGAGCAAGGTTTGCAAATTAGTGCATTGCCGGGCAAGGTTCACTAGTTTATGTAAATCCGAGCAAGGTTCACTTTATCAAGCAAGTCTGTTCTTCATAGCCAAGTAAGGTTATTTCCCGAGTTAGCTTTTGGCTAACCAAGTCCATGAGGCCAAGTGATTGGAAGACCGGGCAAGGTATTCTTTAATAATTATGGTCTGAGCAAGCTTGATGTATAAATGGAATATCTCTAAGTAACATCGGACAAGGTTCAACTCAAGCAAGAAACAGTACTTCCGAGTACACTTTGCTAATAAGTTATTGTATAGCAAGGAGTTGAATGGACCATCGAAGAACAAGGTTGCTCGTAAGGATTTGTCGGACAAAGTCTGGCAAATTCAAGAAGACTGAAGTCTACCCGGTGAGTATTTTACTTGGTAAAATACTCTTCAAGAAAAGTCTACCCGGAAACTGATCCCGAGCACACTTCTATGTTACCAAGTCTAAGGCAGGCAGAGCACATAGTCAACTCGGAGAAGTTTACTTATCCAGAGCCTTCCCGGAAGACTTGTTTTACACTTAGAATATTTTCTGATATGTATGTACATTTGGGGTTTCTAGAAGGAATGACAACTGTCCTAGGTTGGCAGGCCTATAATTAGAATGTTTTAGGGCACGCCGCCAGGGGGCCTAAGAACAGACACACACACAACACACGGAAAAAGGCATTTATTAAGAGAGAATATTGTGTGTGACGGCTGTCTTAGTACGGATAAACCTTCAAGAAACCATAAATCAATTATCCACTATGTATGATTGATATTATATAAATTGAATTCTTTTGAGTGAATCTTGTTTGTTTTATCTATCATTGAATACTTATTAAGAAACCGTATGTTTGTTATTGATTCCCCCTTTAACAAGCGGATATCTTTCTAAATATAGCAACCCGTCATTAACTCCCTTGTCAACACATCAATCTGTGTGAGTTATGACATGATTAAGTAAGATCCGGCTGAAATCGAGGGACTTGGGACTTCAGACTAACCGCTGAACAAATTCATTTCGCTCTTGAATCCACCATGGACATTAAACGATGAAGTTCGTTGAAATTATTTTTGGGGGTTTTGAAATTATTTGATGATTTGGAGAAAAGTGTGTGGATTGATGTTTGGGTTGATGACTCGTTTGGAGATCCAACATCATTTCATGTATATTTGGTCAGAACGGTCCAGATCTGATGTAACAGTGTTATTTGGCTCGTTTTGGGGCAACACTGTTCATTTGATGATTTCCAGATATGAAAAGGTTGATTATGATATGAAGATAGGTTGCTTTGATTTCGAGATAGCGTGGATATTGCTACAATGATTAATTTCAGATTATGATACATGTTTCTAGATCCGAAAATTAGGGTTTATGTGTGCTCGTTGTTGTTTATGTTATTTGTGATGCTCGAACTGTACAAGATTTGGTAGACAAACATTACCACTGGTACAAACTGGTATGGAGAATGTACAAGTCAGAAATGAACATGTACTAGAGGCAATATCATTATGGTTTGTTGCAGCAAATTCAAAATGAATATTCAAGCAGGTTTTGCAAGGGCAAATCAGTAACTGATTATGCAGAAATGAAGTTTTGGTGTCTCGAGCATACTATGATCATATAAAACTGAACTTGAGAATGGAAAATGACTAAGTGTTGCTTCGAGCACAGGAGGTGTTTTGCCCAAGCACATCTTTGTTTGGCTCAAGCACAGGTTATTTCGAGCACATCTTATATCGAGCACATCAAATTCGAGCACACTTTGTGATACCCAGAGCATATCCTTTGTCTTCTCAAGAAAACTATCTTCTGTAAGTCTCGAGCACACTTTGTTATTTATTCGAGTAGACTCTTTTTCGAGCATACTTTGTTTTGTCTTGAACAATTATGCTTATGAAGAGAAAACTCAAGTTTGTGTCGAGCACACCCTTGCTCCCGAGCATATTTTTGCTTCCGAGCATGTTTGGTGGAAAATGAAAAGGCACTAAGTAATCCGAGCACACTTTTGTTTCCGAGCACTAAGTAATCCGAGCACACTTTTGTTTCCGGGCACACTTTGTGCTAGTGGAAAAACAAAAAAATCACAACTGTTTTGCTTTTCGGGTAAACTTTGTGCTAAGAAAGTGCTTCCGAGTACACTTTGTGCTAGTTGAAAATTGAAAAATCACAAGTGTTTTGCTTCCCGGGCACACTCTGTGCTAGGAAATTGCTCCCAAGCACACTCTGTGCTAGGAAAGTGCTCCCAAGCACACTCTGTGCTAGGAAAGTGATCCCAAGCACACTGTGTGCTTGGAAACAATGTTTGTGAAATATTTCAAGGTTTTGAAGAAACTTTTGAGATTTTTGGTACCGTTGACCGTTTGACCAAGCTGTTCTCTACGGAAGATATATACCAGGGGTATTTTGGTAAGTTTTCTCCAATCATCAACAAGCTTACGGAATTCAAACCTCATCCAATTTCAAGACTTCAACAAAAGCTTTACAAGAACAAGTGTTGACCAAGCTTAAGGATTTATTCACTTTTTGTGTCAACCAACATATGAATATGTTTATTTTCAGATTTCTACAATCCTGATAAGGATGGTCAAGATTGGTTTACCCACACTTGATTTGAAGACACAATTATTAAAGACAATTGCAACGAAATTGGGGGAGTAAAAATCTTTGAATTTCATTGCAAATGGTTAGCTTCAAATCAAGTAAAAGACTCAAGTTAAGAAAAAGTTGATCAAGATCAATAATCCAAGGTTTTTCAAAGATGTTTTATCGTTTGTAAGTTTTCAGATTTCCTAGTACGGATGAGAAGATAGAGTCATCACGAGTAACAATGTTGAAAGGATGATTAGTAGAGTTTAACCTCCTATGAAATAGTCACTTGAACAGTCAAGAACGGGTTATGATTGACTTGAATGCTATCTTGATTCAGGGAATGGTTTGAAGATGATTTACAATGGAAGAGACAAATTTGAAGAATTGAAGATTATTTGATGATCACATTGAGATTATTTCTTTTTGTGGTAACCTTGTTACTTGAAGTTGATCTTTGAAGTTCAAAGCCTCGATCATATGCCCATACAACTATATCCAAAAGTGGTATAAGAGTGATAATTCGAAATGAACAATGGGAGAAGCTTAACGTGAGGGGGAGAATTTCAACAAAAGACAACGAGTTATGAGGTGATCATGGAAGAAATTCGATGGCATCGGTCTAAGGGGAGATTGTTGGAACCTATGTTTTAGACCGACGCATCGAATTAATTTGTGGGTGAAAATATTATTTTGGTCTCAACCAAGGGTGGATGGCTTGAAGACCAAGTCATGCTAGACTAGTATAAATAGATGTTTTTATTCATTTGTCGAGTATGAGTGACTGTATTGTGTATGTGTGAGATTTAGGGTTTATCCCTTTGAGAGAGTCTCCGCCTCCAGGATAAGCTCTCCTGGTGACGGCTGATATTTGTTAATCGATTGTATGTATGAATGTGTGTATGAGTGTTTCATCTTAATGAGAATCATTCGGCTAATATTTCATACTACCATTTTTATCTTTTGTGTTTTGATTACAATTGTTTATCCTACTTTATTGTTGATTGTTAATCCAATCAAGCTCTCTCCCAATACACCTCATCCGTCCAAACATCTTTCAAGAGTGAATATGAGTGAGATTCGTTCCTAACCCTAGATCCGAGCTCCATTGTCGTTAATAACACCGAATATTAACGCTTCCGCACCGGGGCTCGGACCTGTCAATATAATCCCTTAACATCCTGAATGAAAGGCGTGTTATTTAAAATGTAAGTCCAACGTTCAACCTCAAATATGTTTGCAAATTTGAAAAGAAATATCAAATAAATAAATTCTGTCATTAAAAAGTTATAAAACCAAATCTAGGGGGTCAAAGTCAAATCGGGGTGATCTGGAGAAAGCTAAATAAGCCTTGAGAATAGATAAGGAGCATCAGAAAACAATATGTGTTATCCATTAAATATTATGCATATTAATTGAACATTAATGATATCACCTAGGAAATAAAATTCATGCTAAGTCTAGACCTGCTGTTAACCTATCTATGTTGTCATAATAATGCTGCGAATGAAGTATTGAAAAAGCTACTTAGTCAATATGATCCCATACTTGAGATATTTTCAGTAAAAGAAAGAAATTGTTTTGAAGAGAAACATGACTGAAATTTGATCTCTAAATGCACCATTTGCTCTTAAACAATGATCTTTAAAGAAACATACAGTTGATACTTGGTTTAAGTCAAAAAGAGTTGCATTTTGCCTCAAAAAGGTTGAATAAGTATTTTCGGGCAAGGTTTGATGTTTTCTAACCCTCCCGAGCATAAAACAGTTGAATATGTATTTTCGGGAAAGGTTTGATATTTTATGACCTTTCCGAGCAAGCTTAGTCACTGGACTAAGTTTATGATTTTCGGGCATGCTTTGAAGTGTTTACACTTTTCTGGTAGAGTATACTTAAGAATCTAACTTTCCGAGCATACTTGAAGTCTTAATATATGAATATGTGTTCTAGCAAGCTATTAACAAGTATAAATTTTTCGGGCACACTTAATTGAGATATTTCTTGTTCCTAGCAAGCTTTGTGAACCTAGCTTTATCATCCTTAGTTTACCGAGAAAGCTTTGTGATTTTAAGTGTGCTAGAAAACTTTACATTCTAGAACACTTAATGATTAGTGTGAATATGTTTCTCTGAAATTAGAAATCTTTTCGGGCAAACCTTGTTTTCCGAGCACACTTTGTATTTCGGGCACACTTTGAATTTTCAAATGTTCCCCAAATATACTTCGGTAATTTCAAACTATCATTCCGGGTACACTTTATGTTATGAAACCACTTCTAGCATACTTTGTATTCTTTTAAGTTTTTCGGGCATGCTTTGCATCGAAGTATACTTGACCGATTATTTGTGAACTGTACTTTTCCGGGTAAGGTTAGTGATTAGATGAATTATTCGAGCAAGGTAAGTAAATTAGATGTATGTTATTTGGGTATCTTAGTTGATTACTAGCAAGGTTGCCTGCTTGATATTTAATACTTGATTATATTAACTTGTGATTTAGTTCTCAAGCAATCTTGTATTTCAAGTAAGCTTTCTTCACTTTAAACTTCTAATTTATACCAACCTATAACCGAGTAAGCTTTGAGTAAGTGGAATATACCGAGAATATTTGCAAAACTCACCTTGCTAATTTTTGAACTAGGTTTGCAAAATTTGATAACTTGAAGTTGGATGTTTTCAAATGTGTAAAAAGTTAAATTGGATAAGGTTACTATTTGACAGCTAATAACTCACTAAACGACAAAATGCATTTAAAACCCACTTTCAAAATGTATATAAGAGGGAGTGAGAGATATTTTTCAACATTATTTTCCCCCTCTCTCTCTCCTTCCACTGCTTACTCAAAGAATCCCAAACCGACTCATCGCATTCAAAATTAATCGAAACCCTAACTTTACCAGCCCTCTATTCCGACTCGGTAAGCAATAATAATATGTTTACCGACCATGATTAGATAATAATGGGCTTTGATTATGTATTTTTGCTAACACTCTGTTTTGTGTGTAGGTTATAAACTTGTTGAAGAACAGGTTCTTAATGATATTTCTCTATTTCTTCTTCAATTTTATAACTTGAAATTGCTTAAAGTAATGAACTTTTGGGCTAATTTCACTTTGAATATGTTTGATTGTGTTTTTCAGATATGGCGGACCAAAATGTTCCTAGATACTTCTTTGAGCAGAAACACAACATGTGTGCTCTTTTGTAAGTCACGCCAGATAACGAAGAAGTTGCCACAATTATACGGTGGTTTCAACGTTCAAACATTCGGTTTGCACTAACAGAAAATCCTGTAATTTACCAGAACCATTCGTTAGATTTTTGGAGATCAGAAACTTGATTGATGATGTGAATGGCCGAAGACTAGAAGCCATTGTTCCTAATCATGAAATACATGTGGATGAGGCCGTGATTCGGAGGTGTCTACAATTAAATGACGATAAACCTAACCCAATCCATCTTACAATAGCTCAACTATACAAAATATTTTCCATGTGTATGGGTTATCAAGGGGACACACATGATGGGCAATTCCAAAAGGGTTTGTTCCCTACTATTACAGATTTTTGATACACCACATAATATAGGGTTATGCACAGAGGAAAGGGTCTTGGACCCTCATGAGCAGGGATTTGGCAAACGCCACTTTTGCAGTACTATTTGACTATCCATTCAACTTTTCAAGAATGATATTCGAAGGATTAGTTCAAAATTTGAATAAGCCAACCAAGCAGAAGTTCTTGGCTTATCCGAGGTTCCTGCAAATCATTTTCAATCAAGAGTTGGAGAACTTACCAACTACAGGAACCACACATCTCCTGCAAAATCCAGATACGTTTAAAAGAATAGAGAATCTGGCTAGCACAAGCAGATTTAATCTAGAGGAGGTGTATGAAGAACTGCCCTGGTTGATGTTTGATGATATACTAATACCTCAATAGCATGTGCTATTGTCTGAAGAGGAGGATCTTGCTGGAGGTAATGATGTGAGTGATGGAGGTGATGACTGTTCTGATGGTGATGGAAATGATGATGATGATGCTGGAAATATAGAGGGAGGAGATGCAAACTTTGAGGTAATTGCACAGCCTCAGGGGGAGCATCAAATTATACCAGAACAACTTTCAACACCATTTGGCGCTCCACCACAAACACCACCCCATCCACCTTCACCCATTGACCAAACCTATCAAACTCCACCACAATCACCACCTCAAATCTCCCAAACCTCACCTACTCAAACACCCATTCTAGCCCTGACCCATATTGAACCATTACACCAAACCCCACCTCAAACCAAATCCCAATCACCACCTCAAACCATAACCCAAACCCCACCTGAAACAATTACACCACCAACATTCACCATCACCGACACCAGAACACTCCTAATACCAAACATCAACCCACAACCCTCCACTAGTGAAAATATTTTTGAAGAAGCAAACCCAAACATCACTCAAACTACTCAACCAAATGACTCTGAACCTAAGCCATTTCACATGTCACCAGCCACTACCACTCCCCACATTTTAAGCCTCTACAAAAGAAATTTTGAATTAATTATTAAAGTTGTGAAGTTGAGGAATGAGAATGATGGGTTGAGACTGGAGAATGTAGAACTGAAAACATAGTTGGCCCTGGCACAATCCAAAATTCAAACCCTGGAGCAAGAGGTTGAGAAGACCTCAATTGCCACAAAACAGGGGGAGAATATAAATAGGGCAACAGATGTTAATGTGGCTGATGATGTTGAGATGGTAGATGCAGGAATTAAACCAACTGATGTTGATGGTTTGACCTGTTTGTTAAATGCATATGATGATGAAGTGGACAGTGAAGAAAGGAGGATTGATGATGTTGTGTATGAGGCTGATGAATCAGAGGGTGATAAGCAAAATTATGATGTTGAAAATAACATTTTGAATGTGATAAATAGAGATGAGGAGGATGGAAGAGGTGAAAAGGAAACTGAGGTTCAAGATGAATTGATCAATGCTGAAGAAAATGTGGCTACCACTGATGTGGCCACTGACGTTTTGAATGACATTCTAACTGAAGCACAAACAGATGTAATCAATGAAGATGATTCTGCTACTGAGGAGTTGATACTTACTGAAACTGAACAACCTGAAAGCTTCAAGAGGGTAGAGAATGATGAGGAAATGGATGAGCTGGACAGGGATATTGATGATTTCCCACCAGAAACTGAGGAAGAGTTAAAAAGGAGAATGGATAAAGGAAAAGCAAAAGTTTATGATGAAGAGCCTATTAAGGCAAATCTTGTTAAAAGGGCTATGATTGATGAAGAAGAGGAAGCCTCTGCTGCTTCCAGGAAAGAATTTGAGAATGTTGTAAGAGAAACAAGAGAAAGGGAAATAATTCCCGAGATCTTGGATCCTGAAGAATTGGCAGAGTAGGAAGCCCTGTTTGATGAAGCCAATGTTGCTAAAGTGATTAATGAAGAAGAGTCCGATGATCAAATTGTCATTGAGGCTTTGATGAATTTAAAAAGGGCTGAGGAAGTGGACAAATTCTTTGGCTATGGTGGTAAGCTTGTTTCAAACTCAAAATCAGCCACAAAACAAAACAACTGAAACAGCTAAGCCAACAAAGGTGAATATGGAGTTAAATGTGGAAGAAGAAATTGGAGAATCCATAGCTTCATTTTTTGCTAAGTAATGGGCTGAACAGATAAAGGATGATATAAGACAAAACCCAACAGAATAGGAATGGAAAGATGATCCAAAATATGGAAAGAAATATTCAAGAAAGAGGGACAGATCAGAAGAACAAGAACCAGCTGGAAGAGCTGAGACAGTTAAAAAGGGAAAATGGGATGAGAAGAACAAGTACTTTGTAAAAACCCCTGATGATGAAGAAAGTCCCCTGAGGCCAACCCCTTTGCAGACATTAATGCCAGAAGAATTTATTCAAGGGGTACCCAATGTTCCAATCCCTGAGAATCCAACTCCTGATGAACCAAAGATTGATGCCGTAGATGAAACTACAGAGGAGGAGGATGAAACTGATAATAATGATGAAAATGATCTGGGCAAAGGTGTTGAAAGTGCTAATGTGGTGTCTCCACAAGTTACAATGACTGAACAACAAACGGCAAACATTGAGCAAAGTCTGTTGGATACTAAGAAGAAGAACGCCTTGGTTATGAAATTGAGAAGTTTTGGAATAAGCTTTGAGACCTTATCTTCTTTAAATGATGATGAGTTGCAGAAAAGGTTGGATAAAGAAAGTGATGTTATTAAGAAGAAAATGAAACAAAAGAACAGTGCCCAGAAATACAAAGAATATTTGAGGAAACATGTGTATTCTGAAAAAGTCCTAATTCACTTCAAATTTGAGAAGTTAAAAGAAGCCTATAACAACACTAAAGAAGAAATAAAAGAAAAATTTGTGAAAGAAAATGAGGTGGCTGAAAAGCTTGAAGCTTAAAAAAGAAAAGTTTAGAGGAATGAGTGGATACTTGTTGGAGAAAGGGATGAAACCTGACATGGTTGAATGTTTCGACAAGGCTACAGTTGAATCAATTTATAATAACATGAAAAAAAAGGAAAAATTAAAAATGGTACAACCTAAGCCCTCAACTGTGCAGTCCAGGAAAGATGAAGATGAACCCCCAACAAATAAACGAAGAATCAGGACTCTGAGAGAGAAGATGAAAGAACACTTTCAAGAAAAAGATGATGAGACCCCCATCCCAGTGGAAGTGAAACCTGAACCAATTGATGAACCGATAAATCCATGGGAAAATGAAGAAATGATCAATATTTTGAGGGGTGTCATGGTGAATCAAAAGGGAATGGATGTGAATGCCTTCAATGCATTGGATAAACATAAATTGAAGGAAATTTTTTATATGCAAAATACTGAATGGGAAAAAGTGCTGTTGGAGGGAGAAAATCCCAGAATTTTCATTGGAGGAAGGTTTGTGCCTGCGGGTTTATTGAAAGATCCAAGGATGGCTGAGATGATTACAAGACTTGCTAGAGATGCAGGTGAAACTTTGCTGATCTAATCTATTATCCTGGTGAGCTGATTGAGTCAATGTATATGAAAGCTTTTGCTATCACAAGGCCCAAAAAACCGACGAAGTCTATACCAACCAGGCCTTCTGCATCAAGGCAATAACCAACAACACAAAGAGGTGAGTCAAGCAGAGTTGGATCACAAAGAACAACAAAACTACAATCACCTATGGATCTTCCAAGAACTCTGGTCTTTGACTCAGTATCTCAGTCTCTAAAGGTGATTTTGGAAAGCAAAAAGTTAAGAGACATAATTATGAGAGATGATTTTGCTGAATACACTCAAGAACAATTGGAGAAAATGGCCACACTTGATCTGTATGACTATCATGACACAAACAAGTTGACTGGGAGACAGCAGAATGAACTCTCCAAGTACCTGAAAGATGAAGCTGACAAGGGATTCCTATTCTTAAAAGAGAAGAAAAGCTGGAAGCTGGCAAAGCATGATACAACAAGAAGGGCTACAAAGTTGAAAAAGATAGCCAGTGCTGAATTGAACTACCAGTTGAAGGTCAAAGATAAGAATCTATTGTCAAACATGAACACGTGTATAAGCATTGAAAAAAGAATGCCACGCAAAAACTACACTGTTCAGAAGAATGGCATCATTACTGCAATTGAGTACAAGGAAACTACTGGCCATTATATTCTTCGTAATTCAGATGGAATTATCTTGGGCATATTTAAAAGAGATGAAGGCCTGACCTAATTGCACAATGAAGATCTAAGAGACATAAGGGATTTGGACATTCCTGAAAGTCACATTCATTAACAGATCCTTTCTATCTTCAGACAAAGGTAGGAAATGTGATTGTGAATCGAAGAAAAGCCGCCTACAATGCAAGAAGAAGATAAAGATCTTTAAAATAGGCTTTGATTTGTAATGTCTACGGACAAATTTTTGAATATGTAATATTGTAACTTTTGATATGTAAAAAGTTTGATTTCGATTAGAATATGTATTTCTAAGTGTATGTAACCTTAGAAATGTTTTGGAACAGCTGAGGTGTTACAATCTAGGGGGAGATTGTTAAGTCAAGATTTAACCTAAAAATGATCATAAGGAAGATTGGAATCTTCTCAACCTCCTCAGAAATAGCTAAGTATGGAACCGGGCACACCTGAGACATCCGAGCAGGGTTTTACTTAGTCGGGCATGATATTTTGCCTATCGGGCAGGGTTACCTTCTTGAAGTCTTCTTTAGTAATAAAGTCTACCCAGTGAAAAGTTTCATTGGTAAAATACTCTAAGTAAAGTCTACCCGTAGAACTGTACCCGATCACATTGAAGGTTACCAGGTCTATTAGTAAAGGAAGGCAGAGCGTAGAGTCTACTCGATGAAGACAACTGCTACAAAGCCTACCCAAAAGACTTGTTTTACACTTAGTATAGTTTTGATTATGTATCAATCATTAGGGTTTCTAGAAGGAATGACAACTGTCAGGATGTGGCGGGCCTATAAATAGAATATTTTAGGGCACGCCTCCTACGGAATACGGATTTGCTTTTACACTTTTAAGATAAGATCAAATATTCTTAATTGAGTGTGGCGGCTGTCCTAGGTTATCATTGAATATATATTCCGACAAGAAACCCTAATAGATTATCATTTTTATGAATCTCTTTATATATATGGAAATCTTTTGAGTTATTGTTCATGTCTGTTACCATTATTAACCTATCAACAACAAATCTTGTTTGTTTCTGATTCCGCCGTTTACAAACTAGAATCTTTCCTTATTTAGCAATCCGTCATTAACCTTCTTGTCGACACAATATGTGTGGGTTATGAAATTGTTATTGAGTGATTATTCGGGACCGACAAGTGGTATCAGAGGCTGTTGATTGCTGATTTGGAAGATTTGTTGCTGATTGAAGATCTGAAGAAGAACAATGAGGTAAGCAAAGCACTGGTCCATTGGAGAGTTACGTCAGCTGCTCTGTTCTTCTTTTCCGTCTAGATCTACAAACATCTGGTGTTTTCGTTTCCTTATTTCAGTTAAAGTTTACATATTTATTATCATTTCTTTTTCCAATCGGACCAGATTCATCAGATCTGAGGATTTGATTGTCAGATCTATTTATTATCAATTCAAAATTTGATTTTTACTCTGTTTCTGTTTTTCAAACCATCAAAATGGCTGGTCTTTAAGAACAAGAAGTGTCCACTAACAAAATACCTAGACTCTATGGGCGGGAAAACTTCACCTAATGGAAAGTTCTATTTGAAGCGGATGTGTTCTACAATGATGTAGACATGTGGGCTTCGATCAAAAATGGGCCACGAGCCACTAATGGTGCTGCTACTGGTGCTGTAAGAAATAGGTTGTGGAAAGTGGATGACAGGGCCTTAGCAATGATAAAGCTAGGACTGTCTTTGGAAATACTTACCAAGGTTGCACATCATCCTACCACAAAGGAAATGTATGATGCAACTCTTGAAATGTTTGAGGGAAACACTGATCTCAAGAACATAAAGAAGCAAAGGCTCAAGCAACAGCTTTAGAGGTTTAAATACAAAGATGGAGAATGGTTGAAGTCCATCCTTGAGAGATTCTTGGCAATTGTGAATGACCTTCAAACAACTAACTATTTCATGACTGATTTTGATCTGAATACCAAGTTGCTCAACTCAATTCCTAAGGAATGGTACACTGCCTGCAAATTCATCCTCCAAAAGCCCAACTTCAATGATTTGAAAGTGCATGATGTAGTGTGTTTCCTTCAGGCTGCAGAAATTAAAATGATCGAAAATGAAATGATCAAAGAAGAAAAGCCATGTTTCAATCTTTCTAATGCATTGATTGCACCCATGGGAAATTTGTCTACCAGGAACCAACAGCAAATTCCCATCATTGAGGAAACAACAGCTAATGTTGGTGATACACCTAGATCATTTGTTGGAGGTAGCTCAAGTTATGGAAATCAGACAAGGTTCAATGTCCAACTTATTGAAGAAAATGACACTGCCTCAATGGTAGGTGGACATGTGCCATACCATGGTGGAAACATTGGTCAGGCAAATGACACTCAAGAACTCTTCTCAATGTTCACTGAGTCATATAATGCATTTGTGGCTTAGAACTTAATCCATACAAGTGTCATCCAAGATGACTTGGAACAAATAGATGATGATGACCTTGAGGATATGGATTTGAAGTGGCAAGCTGCAATGCTAGCACTGAGAAGCAAGAGGATATGTAATAGGACTGGTAGATCATTGGTCTCTGGGCCAAATGAAAGGATTGGGTTTGACAAGTCAAAGGATATTTGTTACAACTGCCAACAGCCTGGACACTTTGCTAGGGAGTGTAACCAGCCTAGAAACTTTTAAGCCAATCAGTTTCAAAATCAACAGCCAAGAAACCAAATGCAATATCAACAGAATTATCAGCAGAATCAGAACAGAAACAACAACTTCAACAACAACAACAACAATCCCAACTTCAACAACTTTCAACAGCCCCAAATTTATAATCAACAAGTTGCTCCTCAAAATCAAAACTACCAAAGAAACCATTTCCCTCAAGCTGCTCAAAACAACCTCAACAGACCTAATCAAACTCAGCCAAGAAATCAAGGGAATGTAGCTGTTGCTGCACAACAAGATGGTGATTTTGATTGGAGTAATCATGAAGATGACATCAAAGCTGCTAATGTTGCATTCATGGCAAAGATTGAGAATGAGGCTAGAACATCATCTTCTCAGGTACACTCACCTATCACTGACTTAAATGAAACTATTACCGCTTTGAATATGAAAATAGGCAAGCTAGAGTGTCTCAGAAAACAAAATATCATAAATGGGTATGAAGCAAGTGATGTGTTAACGAAGAGAAGATTAGAAGTTTAGAAGATCATTGTGTGAGTACCTATAGATCTCAATAGAGGTATAGTACTGAAATTGATGGGTTGAAGTAGATGTTGATTGAAGAAAAGGTGAAGAACACAAAGCTGCAAATTGATAATGAATTCTTAAAGAATTTGGTGTCCACGGGAAACATATGTGGGATTTTGAACCAAATTAGTGAGAAAGACAAGTATAAAGCTGTTCCACCTCCATTCAACAACAACTTTTTACCCAAAGTTGACAAAGAGAAGACGGATGGTTATCTCAACTAGTTCAGAGAAGTATTTCAAGATAAAGTGAATGAAGAAGGAGAATATATTGTGAAGGAAGAAGTGAAAGAAGACAAGTCAATTGGAATTCAAGTATCTAAAGATGACTTTGACTCTAAAGATCTAAATGTTGATGATTTAAGTGATTTGAGTGATCAAATCACCGATGAAGAAATTAAGGCTGTTGAAAGAGGTAGAAGGTATAAGAAACCAGATTCAATTGAGAAATTACCACAACTGCCACCAGTGACACCAAAGATGAAGAAAATGAATGAAAAACTTAGAAAAGAACATGTGTCTTTTGACATATGTGAAAGGTCTAAAGTTAGCTATAATGCAGTAAAACCTTCAAGCAAGGCTATGCTGCAAAAAATTAAAGAAAACAACAAGAAGAAAGTGACTGAGACAGTTGTATGTGACAACTTCATTCCAATTTACCCAATATTTTCAAGTCATGAAGTATTTGACATTGGGGAAGTGGAAACCATGGAAGAATATGAAAAGAGACAATCAAGGCATAAAGGAAGCCTAGATGAAGAGCCCATGAATATGAAGAAAATTGTCTTTGTCAAGGGAAAGATTGAAAGAAATGATATCAAGATTGATGAATTTCTTCCTTTCTCAATAGACTTTGATGGTCTGAAGACTCAAAAGACACTTGGAGTTGATCCACCAAGACCGAGTGAAAGGTTTAAGAAAGGAGCTAACCATGAAAAATTCAAAGAAAAAGTGTGGTGCAAGAGATGTGATGAGTATGGTCATCACACTGACACATGTAATGATAGACTCAACTTTAAACCTTTCCATGTTCCAGATGAAACAAAGTTTAGACAACACTTTGTTCTCTATAATCTGAAGTATGAAGAATACTCGGGAAAGGGGAAAGTGAGTGAAAATGAGAAGAAGAATGAGACTGAACAACAAGTTTTAAAGAAGAATAGAAAAGAAAGGAAAGCTGATGTGAGAGTTGGGAAACCAATTGATAAGCAAAGTAGAAGAAGTCAATCTCCAATGTAAAGAAAAAGAATTTCCGACCATTGAGAAGCATTCCCAATAATGACACAAAATCAGTTAAGTATAATGATTCTCAAGGATCTACAAACAGTGAAAAGAAAATAAACAGAAGTGTTCTTCCTAGAAATAAACCTACTGAATTAACTGGAGATGAGATAAGTTTATATGTGAGAGACTTTTCAAGCAAAAAGGACTATGTTGTTCAAGAATGTAACAATGAAGGTTCTGAGTATGAGAACACAACTTCATTTGTGAAAACTCCAAGAGAGTGTGGATATGAAACTGATGATTCAGATCACATTAAAATCACTCATGAAGACCCTGAACCCATAACACTCACCCCTAGTGCTGCCATTGAAAATGAATTTGATGATTTGCAAGTTGAAGTAGCTTGCACTTCATCATCAAACTAATCACTTTCTTTGTATTATGCAGGAACAATCCACTACACTAACTGAAGTATGGTATTTAGACAGTGGATGTTCTAGGCACATGACTTGTGACAAAGGTCACTTGTCAACTATGAAGAGAAGTTTGAGGGACCAGTGGCATTTGGAAGTGATGAGAATGGAGGAAAAATTGTTGGAAATGTTTTCTATGTTGAAGGACTTCAATACAATCTTTTAAGCATATCCCAAATGTGTGATAAAGGTTACAAGGTTGGCTTTGATAATTCACACTGTTTTATCTTAAGGCCTGAGTATGTTATTCCACCTGACATGATCATGATGATAGCCCCAAGGAATGGAAATTTGTATGAACTGAATATGAAGGATGTTGTTTCTAGGATTGGCATGTGCTTTGTTTCTAAAGCCACTGAAAATGAGTCAAAGTTGTGGCATAGGAAACTCTACCATGTCAATCTGAAGAACATGAATAAGTTAGTCAAGAGTGAGCATGTCATTGGCTTACCTACAAGAGAGTTTAAATTGGATGACCACTGTGTCTCATGCTAGAAAGGAAAGCAACACAAGTCTTCTCACAAGACTAAACTTATCAACTCAATTGATCAAGTGAATGAAATGCTTCACATGGATCTATTTGGCCCTATGAGTGTGCCAAGCATTGGGAAGAAAAGATACTAACTTGTGATCATTGATGATTATTCAAGATAAGATACTAACTTGTGATCATTGATGATTATTCAAGATATACTTGGGTTTATTTCCTATGTACCAAGGATGAGGCTGCTAAATTCATTATAAACTGTGTTAGCAGAGTTGAGAATCAATTGAATAAAAGGGTTAAGGTGATGAGAAGTGACAATGGTACTGAGTTCAAGAATGGAGTTATTGAAAAATTTTGTAACAACAAAGGAATACTTCAACAATTCTCAACTCCTAGAACTCCTGAACAAAATGGTGTTGCTGAGAGAAGAAATAGAACACTTATTGAAGCAGCAAGAACCATGCTTGTTGATGCTAATCTACATGTCACATTTTGGGCAGAGGCAATTAACACAGCATGCTATGTTCTAGACAGGGTTATGATAAACAAAAGCCACAACAAGACTCCATATGAAATTTTCAATAACAGAAAATCCTATATCAAGCTTTTCAAAGCATTTGGATGCAAATTTTCTCTGTTGGACACAAAGGATTACTTGAACAAGTTTCAAGCTAAATCCTTAGACTGTTTCTTTGTAGGCTATTCTACACACTCAAAGGCCTACAGAGTGTATGTGAAAGATCATTTGGTTATAATTGAATCCTCTGATGTAGTTTTCAATGAAAACCAATTCAACACAATTGATGGTGCATCATGGTTATTTGATTTAGAGAAATTGATAAAGTCCTTCAAGATCTACCCTGAAGACTATTATGAAACCTTTCTGAAAACCAATATGCTTGAAGGGTCAAAACAAAAGGAATTGGATTTGGAAAAGCTGTGGAAAAAGATTGAAAATTAAGAAAAGGAATACACATTCATACAAGACACCTCTAGGACAAATGTTGATCAAGCTCAAGATGACAATTAAGTAAAAAATGAAAGTCCGGTACAAAATCAAGCAAATGATGTTCAAGACAATCAAGAAATGCAGCATGATCAAGTACAAAATGAGGAGGATCCAAGCAATCAAAATGAAGAAGCAACTGCTACAGTGCATGATTTCAAGACTTTTTTAGGAACTGAGATTAAGAAACAATGGTGCATCCACCTCAGAACTGATCAATGAGGAAACACCAGCAGTTGTGATTCTTCACCTAATTTGAGCATTGAAGATCCATAACTCAACGAATCAAATCTTGACACAACTGTGTATATTGATATAATTATTCAAACCCCCTATGTTGAAAAGAATCATCCTGCTGAACACATCATTGGCAATATACATGGAAGGGTCACAAGAAGTCACTCTGAAACTGCAAATATTTGCTTGTACTCATGCTTTCTATCCCAAACAGAACCAAAGAATATTGTTCAATCTCTAAGGGACAACAGTTGGGTGCAAGCAATGCAGGAAGAGTTGGCTCAATTTAGAGATCTACAGGTTTGGGAACTTGTAGACAGGCCAAGAAATAGACATGCAATTGGCACAAAATGGGTGCTTAGAAACAAAAGGGATGAAAGGGGTATTGTGATAAAGAACAAGGCTAGACTTGTAGCATTGGGATGCCTTCAGGAAGAAGGAAATGACTTTGAGGAGGTCTTTGCACCAGTTGCAAGACTAGAAGCAATAAGAATCTTCTTAGCCTATGCTGCCTCAAAGAATATCACGGTATTCCATCTTGATGTCAAATATGTCTTCCTAAATGGAAAGATAGAAGAGGAGGTATATGTTTCTCAACCACCAGGTTTTGAGGATCCTATCTATCCTAACAGGGTGTAAAAATTGAACAAAGCCTTGTATGGACCGCATCAGGCTCTTAGAGCATGGTATGATGAATTGTCAAATCACCTACTTGAAAATGTTTTCCAAAGGGGAGCTATTAACAAGACCATCTTTTACAAGAAGAAAGGAAGAGATGTGCTCTTGTTACAAGTCTATGTGGATGACATTATATTTGGGTCAACCAATGAAAAAAAATATGTATGGAGTTTGAAGAGGTGATGAAATCCAAGTATAGCATGAGTTCAATGGGAGAAATGAACTTCTTCTTTGGCTTAGAAGTTCATCAAAAGGCTGATGAGATTTTCATTTACCAGTATAAGTATGTACAGGACGTACTTGACAAATTCAAGTGCAATGATTTGAAGACAGTTTCAACTCCTATGGATTCAAAAGAAAAGATGGTAGCTGATGAAAAGGGGGATCCAGTGGATGAGCATGTGAATACAGAGCAAGAATTGGATCACTGATGTATCTAACTGCTTCAAGGCTTGATATCATGTTTGCAATTTGTGTTTGTGCTAGATTTCTGTCAAGCCCCAAGGTCTCCCACATGAATGCTGTGAAGAGGATCTTTAAATATTTGAAGGGAAGACCTGACTTGGGAATTTGGTATCCAAAGAACCAGTCTTTTGATCTGACAGCCTACACAGACAGTGACTATGATGGATGCAACATAAGCAGGAAGTCAACTTCAGGGTGATGTCAATTTTTGGGTGACAGATTGGTGTCATGGCAATGCAAGAAGCAGACAACTGTCTCAATCCCAACGGCAGAAGCTGAATACATTGTTGCATATGCCTGCTGTGCATAAGTCCTCTGGATCCAAAATCAGATGCTGGACTATGGTTTGAACTTTCTAAACACCCCTATTTACATTGATAACACTGCTGCATATTTCATTAGTAAGAATCCTGTGCAACATTCCAAAACCAAACCAAGCACACTGAAATCAGACATCAGAGTTGATACAAGTGAGAATTTGGCTGACATATTCACAAAACCACTTGATAGAACCAGGTTTAACTTTCTTCTAAAAGCCGTGGGAATGATCAACTCCAATGAAGTCTGATTTATGATGTGTGCTTGACTGTGCAAACTGACTATCTTTTCAAAGTTTTGATTGAATATTGTTTGTGTGCATGTGATTGCATATGATGTTTTTCATGTCAACTGATATGTTCTTTATCTGGCTATGTGAGCAAAATTTGGTATCCTTGATACTTATGCATGTTTATTAGTTGTTGTGTATGTTATGTCATGATGAGTGCCCTTGATTTGAATTGCTTGTTTGTGTATGCTTATCTAACATCCTTGGTTAATTGCTTGATTATGTGTGTTATCTGATTATATGATGTTATTAGAATAAGCTAGAATTTGAATGTTAGTACTGTCTGCTTGTCTTGAAGATGTTAAGTATGATTAAGATTTGAATATGTTACAACTGTTTGTGTCAAAATGAGTGTTTATGTCAAAATTGAATTTTCCAAAGAATTTTGCATAGTCACGCTATTTTGGTCAAAACATGAGCAAGTTGTTTATGGTGCTGAGATATGATAAGACTATTCAGTTTAAGCTTTAAAGAAGCTTAAAATAAGTTTTTTTTAAATGAAAAGTGTCAAAGAGTTATTCTTGCTGAAAATTATGTCATTTGCCCAGTTGGAAGGACATACACTTGTGTATGTTTGGTCCTATAATCTGTATAGATTTAAAGGATAGCCATTAACCAGAAACTGAAAGCATTGGAGCAATTTATAACTTGTTTTCTATTCCTTCACTTAAACTATGTCAATAGCTCTAACTTTGAAAGGACATATATTCTCATGTATGTTTGGTCCTGCTGACCACATGTGGTCAAACAAAATAGCCATTTACCTGCCAATTAAGAGAGATTGGGGTGATTGAATATTAAACTTAATTTTAAAGTGGGAAATGATAGTACATTGACTACTTAGCCAATCATATGGATTTAACAGGCTGAAGGACACTTAGTATAGTCATTAGCATTTATGGTTGCTTTCCTATGATGTGTAAAATATAAGGTGATATAAACATAAAGAAACTGCTAAAATTTATGTGGAGTTACATTGTTGTCTATGCATGTTCCAAGATAAATCTTTCTAAATGATAGGCAGAAAAGTGAATATCCTATCATACACGAGCCTGTTGGTATTTGGTCCCCAAAATGAAATATGTTATTTAGAATGACAAAGAACAAAAGTGAACAAGTTATTTTAAATTTTTAATCAACCAAAAGTGATAAATTTTCACAAGCCTTTGAGAAAAACACAAACATGAGGGTTAATAACATAACTATAAGGGTGGAGGCGATAATATAAGTCCTTTAACATCCTGAAAGAAAGGCATGTAGTTTAAACTGTAAGTCCAACGTTCAACCACTTCCTTATTCCCACTTCCTCCAGCTTCACCCTCAGTGCAATCCCTAGCAAAGTGACCCGTCTGAACCTTTCAGGATCGTAATGCCCACCTTCCCGCACTTGTAACAAGCATTCTTACCGAAATTTCACTCACCAGCGTGACTCTTCCCACACTTATGACAAACGTCTGAACCTTTACTCCATCTGCACTCGCCACCGCATGCCTTGCCACAAGTGTTGCACTACTTCTTCTCCCATACCCTCTGCTTCTTGTCCCTATGGTTCCACAACTAAGTACCGGTTCGTTAAAAAGGGGCGACCCACTTCTTATCTTTCTTCTCTTCTCCCATCACCACATCATCCACAGCCAGGTGCTCATAAACCATCTACGCGAGTTCGATTGCAGAGTCAAAAGTAGCTGGTTTATTCGCACTGACTAGCATGCGGACTTTCTGTGGCAATCCCCTCACATAGCACTAGATTCTTTTAGCCTCAGTGTTAACCATATCGGGTACCACCCGAGACATTCGGTTGTACTCTGTGGTATACTCACGATGTGTCATCGTTCTAGCATTCCAGTTTAGAAACTTCATCTCCGCCATCTCAACCTCGACGTCAGCACAGAATCTCTTTATAACCAATTCCTTCAGATCCACCCACTTCATTGCCTTAATCTTCCCTTGACTCTTTCTTTGCTCAATCGATTCCCACCAATACATTGCCTCATCACCAAATGACTCGGTGGTGGCATAACCGACAGCTTGGTCAGGACGGCACTCGTTAATGCGGATAGCCTTATCCATAGTGGTTATCTATTGGAGAGTAGCGATTGCGTCTCCCAAACCAGTCAGTTTCGGCGGGGCACAACCCTTAAATGAATTGTAGTTGCACACACCTCGTCCCCTCCTCCTATCATCAACTTTTACTAACTTAACCACGCGTGAGGCCTCTCTCTCTATCTCTCTCTCATCATCTTTCTTACCATCTCCTCCCGCCCTTTCAACAATTCTTTCACGGCTTCCAACAGACTCTTCAAGAGTCAAATTCTTCACAGCAGTGGCTACAGCTTGAACAATAGCTGCTTGAGTTGCGGGATCCAGTTGAACCCCTTCGTGTTTGCTTAGGTTTCGTCCAACTGCGCTTCCTTCATCTCTTGTGTTGGAAGCTGTTTCTACCGAAGATCGTTGAACAAGAAGAGGCCTGCCACGACGTCCAGTGCGACCTCCTGCTCTCACAACTTTTCTAGCTCCAGCCATCGTATTTTTAAAGGAAAACACAAACTTCATCACTCAAGGAACTATTTAGTACAAGGATAATATGGCCAACAGGGAATAGCAGTGGCCAGCTGTGATTAGCTGATCACGCTACTTTCCGTGTCATATACACTTCCCTTTATGAGTCTATTTTTGTTGGTTCTACCTTCAAACATTCAATCAAATCAAGCAATCAATTAATCCTATCCCTAACATTCACACATCCTTTCTTTAGCAATTAAGCTAACATTAACATTCATTATTCAACCATACATTTTACCTTTACTGAGCTTGCTTGAGTGACACATGGCATTCTTGAACTGGCATCTTCTTTCTTTTCTTACTTTAATCCCATTCTCTGTTCGAGTCTAAGCATGTGGGGTGCTTAAATCTCTCGAACTTTGCTCAGATACAAACTTGTAAGGCCCCGTTACCGGTGCCCTACATTGGACGTTGGATTTTCTCATAAAGATAGTTCTAAATATCAGAGCTAATTGGAACTTTACGCGGAATATAAAACTTCAGACCAATAAATTACATAATCAATAAATCTTGTCTTAACAAACATTCGGATTGTTTAAACATAAAACATAGCCTTTTAAATAAAATAACATTTCCTTGAGATGCCAGTGTCACACCCCGAAGGTAGTTGCGGAAGCGTAATACGGGAATGTAACAGATAACACTGGTATCAACAACATTGTTCATAAAGAAATTCAACAACTAATTTACATCATATTACATGGGTTGGTACTATGTTTACAAACTAGATGAGAATCATATAACCGGTTTACGAGCTTTTTATTTAATATTATATGTCTGCGTCTATTCACAGCTATTCAACTCTCCTTCTAACACCAAGCATGTAAGCAATTCATTCCACTTTCGCTTTACCTGAAAAGCATGTTAAAACGGGTCAACTACGTCTAGTTGGTGAGTTTCAAGTTTCACGAGTATCAACGAAACCAGTATACGAGTTCGTAAAGTTTACAGTGTGTATGTATATATGTATGTGTATGATGTATTATACTAAGCCACAAGTGAAACCGAAACGAGCTAAAACACATGGCCACCCCTGCCCATGCACTCCCGTTGGCATTTAACAGCCACTTTGCCCCAAGTATGTACTATGTCTAACACCACATAGCAGTATGTAATAAGTTTAAATGACAATGTGCAACTGGGTTAACATGTTCCGGCATACCCCACCGGCTATGTCAGTTGGGTTTGTCAAACCGATAGTACTATCCACACGTCACCGGCACGAAGTTAATCACTTGTGTTTGTGGGGACTTGTCAAGGGCTAGTACTTAGATAATCCACATCATCACAAGTTTTCAAGTATATAAGTATATGTAAACATGCTTTCCACCCCAAAAGTTCGTAAAACAGTTTAGAAAGTGGGGGTCGTGAAACTCACCTTATCGTAGTTCGCACAGAAATTATGTATCAATAAGTCAGGTGCCTCGCTTATAGCCTGATTCCTATAAACGGTATCGTATCGTTAATACTAGTACAATGTTTAAACCAAATCGGGCTGTATAACTAGTCTGGTTATAGCTGTTAGGCCCAAAATATGACCATAGTCTTAGATTGTGACGTTGTATACTATGAAATGTTAAAAACTGGATTTGGCTCAGTTTCACCGTTTCCCGAGCCTAGCCAAGTTGATCGTTTATGCGTTTCGGGATTAGGTAAGATCACATAAACTTAAGTAAATATATTGATTGATAAAATGATTTGATTTATGAATGAATTTTAAGGTTTCGGTATCTGGTTTGATCGCAGGGTTCGTTTCCGTTTTCAGACGGGTTTGATTATATAAAACGCGTACAATCCACCCGAATTGTCCGGAATTCTCGTAAAAAGTTCGTTTTTATCAGTTTCATTCAAAAATATGATATTTGACCACTTTTGACATTTTGACATTTTGACATACCAGTCAGTCCGTTAAACACAAAACTGCCGGTTTCGTTAAAACAATTATAATTTAAATATTTGAATAATCATAACTAAATATGTAATTATATATAAATTATGTAAATTTTTGTAAAAATACATTAATACATGGAGAATTTTATAAAAATATTATCAGAAATTTTATGATTGATTATTTATTTATAAAAATTCATTTAATAGGTTATAATCGTGTAATAAATGGCCTGTTTATATCAAACGACCTCCAAAAAATCCGATAATTTTTACAAATGGCCTCAATGTTATTACATAGCCCCTGCAAAATCTCTAGAACCTGACTCTTTTGAAAAAATGCCTTTTTGTGCGTTTTTCAGATGTTAAGATTCGGTTAAACCATAATTGCACAAACCATACTTAGACATTTCCAATGATCCCCAAACTTTACCAGTGATCTTACCATCACATATTAATCTCCAAAACCAAATTTCAGAATTTTTCAATATGTTTAGCTATTTTTCCCAAATAAACGCTCATAAACGGAAATAAATTCACCAAATATTCTCCGTTTATCGAAAAATTACCAAATTTGAACAGAGACTCATTTATATGATCCCTAATGTCCCTGCAAATTTTCACAAGCTAAAAACAAGTACGTCACAACTCAATACTAAACAGCCCCTAAACGAGTGTTACGGGTTTACCTTGTCGGTTTTCGATGAGTTTTGCTAGCTTAAACGACTCTCCGGGTCTCGGGTTACAAACTCAGTGTATCTACATATCATATAACATCAAACCAAGCATAAATCATCCATGTGACAGCCTTGATAATTAGGGTTTCGGTTTTGGGTTCAAACCGAACTTTCAAACCGTAAAAACGTTGTATTCATGTTCTAATCCGCGTTTTTGACCAAAAAAGTATATGTTCCTTGTTGGTAAACATGTTTAACATCAAAACATGGTTTTACTTTATTTTTTTGGTTTTTGGATGGTTAAACATGTTTAAAACTAATCAAGGATTAATTTTTCATGTTTAAACTATGTTAATTAAGTATGAAATCAATTAAAATTGGATGGTTTACCTCAAACCTTGGCTGGAACTTGAAGAACACAGGTAAGAGGGTTCTAGGGTTTATTTGGAATAACTTATATTTTTAAGGTTTAGCTTATTTAACAAGCTAAACAAAAGGGGGGTCCATTCCCTTCTAGCGGCCGCAATTAACAAGGGCCCATTGGGCCTCCTTTTGGCCCAATGGTGCCTCGGTTTTCGTGCCACGCGTAAAATTTGGTCTAAAATTTAGTTCAGGTTCGGTTTTTCGCAAGAAAACTAGTTCGAGTGCGAAAACCAGCGCGAAAACGAATGTTTTTCAGCCTAGTTTTGTAAAATAAGAAAAACGTACTGACTCGTTGTAAAATTCCAAAATATTTTCACGGATTTCTTAGAACATGTCATATAAGTGTTTTATAAATCTTTTTCGGCTTCACAGATGCTACAATGCTCGTTTTGATATTAACGATTGCGTTTAAGCTTATAACGTATCGATAAACGAAACCTTTTTCGTTTAAAGAGTTTTAAACGTACTGGGGCCTAAATATCAATATTTTAGCCTCTATAATATATATATAACTCGTATATGACCCCTCATTATGTATACGGGTCATAATTAGTATCGGTCGGTTACTCGTTTAAGCACTACGAATTAACCGATTTATCGTTTACTTGTTACGTAGTGAATATAGTGTACCTCGTTTTGTCGGGAATGTCACAGCCAGCATCTTCAATTCCATGCCATATGTTTCCCCTGAAGCGAGCTGCCTCATTCTACTCACCTGCGTACATACTAAAAGTCAGCTATATTGAGTGAGTTCTAGTTGATCAATCAACATATGATACTTTCCCATAATTATACATGGGCATCCATAGATACTTAGTATTTACTTAAGCTGCTTAACTTTCTTTAGTACATGAAAGAATATATATACTTTCATTCTTTACTTTAAACCCTACTTTTCATTATTCTATTCTGCCTCAAGGATTATATGTGCTCGGTCCCTTTTCTGCCTCGAATATTATTAGGGTCCGGTCCCTTTCTACCTCGAGTATTATTAGGGCATGGTCCCTTTTCTGTCTCGAATATTATAGGGCATGGTCCCTTTCTACCTTGAGTTTTTTTAGGGCTTAGTTCCTTTCTTCTCTACCTAGCCATCTCTTACATTCATTCATAACATACATATATCATTCATACACCATATATAACATTCATATCCGTAATTATAACTTGACAGTGCATGCAATATCCGAAGATCGTTCATGTAACAACAAGCAATCATTCTTACCATTCACGTTTATCATAAATGGAATACACTTATCACTTAGGATAAGTGTATTAACTAATCACATCAAGTATGCACACATCCCTGAAAACATAACAAGGAATGGGGCTAGAAACTCACCTGGATCCTGTTTCTTTCTCCGCTAATTGTTAATCCCTTCTTTAATTGAGCTCTGCTAACTGTATATAAGTTTCACGTATCAATACTTGTCATATTTGCATTTCTAATCTAATGATCTCGTTTTCGATTACATAATACTTAGAAGGTTTTATTTATTAAACCATAAGGTATTGAATTTATGGGTCTTATTTACTTTAACATTCTACTATTTTATCTCTTTATGTACACATAATGCACACCGTCATGTGTGTATATAAGTATATACATATATAAGCGTATATGTGTATGTATAGAACACATGGGTTACCCCGTGCATGCGGATCTCCAAGTGAAATCTCATTTGTATATGTAAGCTAGTATATATTTACATATATATATATACACACACACTCGGGTTACACTAGTGTAACCGAATATAGGGTGTAATCGAATCCCATTGAGTAATCGGCTATAATTGTAATCTCGTCTTGTGTTCGAGTATGGGATGTGATCTAGTCACCAATAGTCGATTAAGTATATTGTAATCGAATGTGTCCACTCTAATCGAGTTCTCTTTGCGATCGGGTCCTCCTTGTAATCGAGGACTCATTCTAATCGAGCCCTCACTGTGATCGACTCCAAAGTAATCGAGTGTAGGGATTCTGATCGATTACTCCATGTAATCGACTAGTATAATGTAATCGAGCATCGTCGCAATCAACTCAGTTGTAAAAAAGTATAATGTATGCTAGTTTGGGTAGTGTAAGCGAGTATTTATGCAAGTGTATTGTTGTAATTGGATGGCCTTTATGTAATCGAATATATATACACATGGTGATCGATAGCTTGATTTGTAAGCTATAAGGCATTGTAATCGAGTGTCTAATGTGATCGAATGATAATGTAAGCGAAACTCAATGTAATCGATTTCCCAGAATTGTGATTGAACTCAATGTAATCGATTATCGAATGTGATCGACGGGGACAAGTGATCGAGTTAATAATGTAGTCGATTACACCTTGTTACTGAGTCCATAATTATGATTGAGTCCATTCTAATCGACCCACATGTAAGCGATGATGATATTGTGATCTAGTCATATTGTAACCGATTGCTTAATAGTAATCGATTACTTTATAGTAATCGATTGAGCTGTGTATGCGAATTCCAAGTAAGCGAACATAAAGTAAGCGAGTCTTATGAGTGATCGACTGTGGTTAATGTAAGCGAGTGAGCTGCACTTATTTAAGCATTAAGTCTCGGTTTGGTCCCGGTTAACTTGGTTATGAACTTTAAATCTTGTATGTAGCTTGTATACCAAAAATCTATCAAGATCCCAAGTTTGGTTTGCTCTTGAACCCCTCTCTCTCTCTCTCGGCCGTAGATGTAGGTGTATGTGTGTGTTTTTGAGTGTGTAGATAAATATTGAAAGATGGAATGAGGATTTAGGGTTTTAGGGAGGTTTAAGGGAGTATTTATACTCTCTTAAGCCCATGAACCTAAGGCACATCCAATCCTTTTACTCCATCTTAATTATCCAAGTCCATACTTCTTTCTTTTATTTAATCTTAATTAAATATTAACACACGATAACTCAACATAACTTCCTTTATTTTATTATTAAAATTCTAAGATGTTACAAGTTTTCCCTCCTTAAAGAGGTTTTTTCCAGCAACCTAACTATTACTTAAACATATTAGGGTAGAACTTGCGCATCTCATCCTCAGCTTCCCAAGTGGCATCTGATCCCTTGCGATGTTTCCATATGACCTTCACCAAAGGTATAACCTTGTGACGAAGTTGTTTCTCTTTGCGATCAACAATCTCTATCGGTTGCTCAATGTGGTTAAATCGTTCATCAACCTCGATGTCCATCAATGGCACGGGAGACGTGTCATCAGCTAGACATTTTCTCAGATGAGAAACATGGAAGATTGAATGAATTACTTCTAACTCCTCTGGTAAATTCAGCTTGTAAGCCATTTCACCCACGCGATCTATAATCTTAAACGGTCCAATGTACCCTGGACTCAACTTTCCCCTCTTCCTGAAACGAATGATTCCTTTCCAAGGTGAAACCTTGAGCATCACATTGTCACCAACGTAAAACTCAATCAGTCGTTGTTGCTTATCAGCATACGACTTCTGTCTGTCTTGAGCAGCTTTCATTCTTGCCTTAATCTGATCGAACTTTGAAGATGTTTCTTGAACCACTTCTAAACTTCCCATTTCTTTCTGACCAATCTCTCCTCAACAAACCGGGGTTCTACATCGTCTACCATCAAGCGTTTCAAACAGTGGCATACCAATAATTGAATGACAACTGTTGTTACAGGAGAACTCTGCCAAATGCAGATGATCATCACAACTTCCACCAAAATCTAAAACACTAGCACGTAGCATATCCTCAAGGGTTTGGATCGTCCTTTCTGAATGTCCATATGTTTGAGGATGATATGCCGTACTGATGTTCAATCTCGTTCCCATAGCTTCATGGAACTTCTTCCAAAACCTCAAAGTAAACCGAGCATCTCTATCGGACACGATCGATAACGGTACTCCATGTTTAGACACTACCTCTTTAATGAACAAACTTGCTAACGTTTCTGACGAGATAGCCTCTCGTACAGGCAGAAAGTGAGCACTCTTGGTCAAACAGTCCACAATTACCCAGATGGTATCATGATTCTTAGCTGTACGGGGTAGCTTAGTTATGAAATCCATAGTGATGTATTCCCATTTCCATTCAGGTATCTCAAGTGGTTGCATCTTTCCATAAGGCTTCTGATGTTCGGCTTTGATTTCTAAACAAGTCAAGCACTTACTAACATATTCCACCACATCGTTTTTCATTTCTGGCCACCAGTAATCTCTTTTCAAATATTGGTACATCTTTGTAGTTCCTGGTTGAATTGAGTATCTTGACTTATGAGCTTCATCTAATATTCGACCTCTAAGATCTCCATGACGTGGAATCCACATACGGTCAAACCTAGTCTTCACACCATGCGTGTTTTCTATCAACTCATCTTACTGCCTGAAAATCCTTCTTTCTTTATTAGCCTTTAATTTACCAGCACCTCTGACTGCACCTTGGTGATTTTTCAAATAGGCTTGAGTTCATTATCAACTGGTATGACTTCTCTATTGCAATGACTTCCTCGTTCTTACAACTTAGCGCATCGGCGACCACATTAGCTTTACCAGGATAGTATTTAATGTCGCAGTCATATTCCTTAATCAACTCCAACCATCTTCTCTGTCTCATGTTCAATTCCTTCTACTCGAAGAAGTACTTTAAACTCTTATGATTTGTGTAAATGGTACACTTAGTACCGTACAGATAATTCCTCAATATCTTGAGATCATGCGCTATTGCTGCTAGCTCTAGATCGCGCGTCACATAAGTACTCTCATGGACTTTCAACTGTCTAGACGTTTAAGCCATCACTTTTCCTCGTTGCATCAACACACAACCTAACCCACGATGCAAAGAATCAGTACAAACAATCAGATCTTCGTCGCCATCAGGTAAAGCAAAGATTGGAGCTTGCGTGAGTCTTTTATTTAATTCCTCAAAGGCTTCTTCTTGGAACCTTCCCCAAATAAATATTACCGACTTTAGGGTCATACCGGTCAACGGTGCGGCTATCTTGGAGAAACCTTCGATGAATCTCCTATAGTAGCCATCCAACCCTAAGAAGCTTCGTATATCAGTCGGATTCTGTGGAGTCTTCCAATTCTGTATCGCCTCAATTTAAGCTGGGTCCATGGTAATCCCTTCAGGATTAATCACCATGACCTAGAAATTGCACGTCTCTTAACCAGAACGCGCATTTTGAAAACTTAGCATACAACTTCTCTTTCTTCAGAGTCTCCAGTACTTCTTTCAGATGCTAGGCATAATCAGACTCGCTCTTAGAATAGATCAATATATCATCAATGAAGACGATTACCGACTTATCCAACATTGGCCGACACACCCTATTCATCATGTCCATAAATGTTGCGAGAGCATTCGTTAGACTGAATGACATGACGAGCAACTCGTAGTATCCATACCGCGTTCAAAACACTGTCTTAGGGATGTCTGCCTCTTTCACTTTTAGCTGATGATAGCCTGATCTGAGATCTATTCGTGAGAACCAACTTGAACCTTGCAGTTGGTCAAACAGATCATCAATCCTTGGCAAAGGATATCTATTCTTTATCGCAATCTTATTCAACTCGCGATAGTCTATGCACATCCTCATACTTCCATCCTTCTTCTTCACGAATAACACTGGTGCGCCCCACGGGGAAACACTCGTCCTTATAAAACCTTTGTCGAGGAGTTCTTGTAGTTGATACATCAGTTCTTTCATCTCAGACGGCGCTAGACGGTACGGTGCTTTCGCGACGGGTTGGGCTCCTTGTACTAAATCTATCTGGAATTCTATCTCTCACTCTGGTGGCAACCCCGGAAGATCCTCGGGGAATACTTCTGGGTAGTCGCGCACGATAGGAACATCTTTCATTTCTTTCGTTTCGGCCGTAACGTTGACAACATACGCAAGGTAGGCATCGCACCCTCGCCTTAACAAACCCTCGGCTTTTATCATCGAAATGACATTAAGCCCAGAACTTTTCTTTATCACCATAAACCGTCACCACACTACCATCCAAGGACTTTAACCTTATTATCCTACTCTTACACACTATTTGAGCTTCATACTCTGGCAACCAATCCATTCTCAAAACCACATCGAACCCTCCTAAGGTCATAACATACAAAGTAACAGGGAAATCATGTTCATCTAACTTACAGTCCTTAACCATTTTCATTATTTTAACCAAAGTGTAACTAGTGGTTTCTATTATAAAAGTTTCAGAAACTCGGTAAAATTTAATTTTAGTTAATTTACTAAATGGCGTGGCTACGAAACTTTTGTTCGCACCTGAATCAAATAATACTAAAGCAGAAATACCGTTTACTAGAAACGTACCTGTCACGACATCTGGAATCTGATTGGCTTGCTCTTGGGTCAGCATGTAGGCCCTGGTCTTTGATCTTGATGGTTCAGCATCCTTCTTCCCACTTCCTCCAGCTTCACCCTCAGTGCAATCCCTAGCAAAGTGGCCCGTCTTACCGCATTTATAACATGCAGAATTTGCGGTACAATCCAGAGCGTAATGCCCCACCTTCCCGCACTTGTAACAAGCATTCGTACCAAACTTGCACTCACCAGTGTGACTCTTCCCACACTTTTGACAAACATCTGAACCTTTACTCCATCTACACTCGCTACAATGTGCCTTTCCACAAGTCTTGCACGACTTCTTCTCCCATACCCTTTACTTCTTGTCCCTAGGGTTCCACAACTGAGTACCGGTTCGTTTAACAGGGCGACCCACTTCCTATCTTTCTTCTCTTCTCCCATCACCACATCATCCACAGCCAGGTCCTCATAAACCATCTCCGCGAGTTCGATTGCAGAGTCAAAAGTAGCTGGTTTATTCGCACTGACTAGCATGCGGACTTTCTGTTGCAATCCCCTCACATAGCACTGGATTCTTTTAGCCTCAGCGTTAACCATATCGGGTACCAACCTAGACATTCGGTTGAACTCTGTGGTATTCTCACGATGTGTCATCGTTCCAGCCTTCAAGTTTAGAAACTTATTCTCCTCCCTCTCAACCTCAACGTCAGCACAGAATTTCTTCATAACCAATTCCTTCAGATCCTCCCACTTCATTGCCTTTATATTCTCTTGACTCTTCCTATGCTCAATCAATTCTCACCAATACATTTCCTCATCACCAAACGATTGGGTGGCATAACCGACAGCTTGGTCGGGACGGCACTCGCTAATGCGGATAACCTAGTCCATAGTGGCTATCCATTGGAGAGTAGCGATTGCGTCTCCCAAACCAGTCAGTTTCGGCGGGTCACAACCTTTAAACGACTTTGACTGACTTAACCACGCTTGAGGCCTCTTTCTCTCTTACATCATCTTTCTTACCATCTCCTCCCGCCCTTTCAGCAGTTCTTTCGCGGCTTCCAAAAGACCCTTCAAGAGCCAAGCTCTTTACAGCAATGGCTACAGCTTGAACAATAGCTGCTTGAATTGTGGGATCCAGTTGAACCCCTTCGTGTTTGCTTGGGTTTCGTCCAACTGCGCTTCCTTCATCTCCTGTGTTGGAAGTTGTTTCTACCGAAGATTGTTGAACAAGAAGAGGCCTGCCACGACGTCCAGTGCGACCTCCTGCTCTCACAACTTCTATAGCTCCAGCCATCGTATTCTAAAAGAAAAATACAAACTTCATCACTCAAGGAACTATTTAGTACAAGGATAATATGGCTAACTGTTAATAGCAGTGTCAGCTGTTATTAGCTGATCACGCTACTTTCCGTGTCATATACACTTCCCTTTATGAGTCTATTTTTGTTGGTTCTACTTTCAAACATTCAATCAAATCAAGCAATCAATTAATCCAGTCCCAAACATTCACACATCCTTTCTGTAGCAATTAAGCTAACATTAACATTCATTATTCAACCATACATTTTACCTTTACTGAGCTTGCTTGAGTGACACATGGAATTCTTGAACTGGCATCTTCTTTCTTTTCTTACTTTAATCCCATTCTATGTTAGAGTCTTAGCATGTTGGGTGCTTAAATCTCTCGAACTTTGCTCTGATACCAACTGGTAAGGCTCCGTTACTGGTGCCCTACATTGGACGTTGGATTTACTCATAAACATAGTTCTAAATATCAGAGTTAATCGAAACTTTACGCGGAATATAAAACTTTCATAACATTACAATAATAATTCATAACATGTCTTAAAACATTCTTGTCTTTCAAAATTAAAACATTAAATATAAAACATCATGCGTTTTCAGATGCCAGACTTTATTCTTTTGTCATGTGTCCCCGCTCAAGTTAGCTACGCTGAGTGAGTTCTAGTTAATCACACATCACACAATACATACACTTACCTCCAATCATGCATCCGAAGATACTTAATAATTACTTTACTAATTTACTTTCATTACATAATATCATACATACGTTCATACTTTATTGCTTTTATACTATATAATTACTGTCCATTCTATCTCAGATATTATTAGGGTCTGATCTCTCTTTTCTTCTCTATCTCATATATTATTAGGGCTTGATCCCTTTCCTGTCTATCTCATATATTATTAGGGTCGGATCCCTCTTTTCTTCTCTATCTTATATATTATTAGGGTCTGATCCCTTTCTTGTCTATCTCAGATATTATTAGGGTATGTTCTTTACTTCATCTTCGTACATACTGTCTTTACATACCCGTAACAAACATATACTTTCTTTAATCATTTATACATACTCATAAGTTGTACATATATCTATCACACACATTCGTCTTTCATATACCTACCTCCCTTGTCAACACATGCAATATCCGAAGATCGTTCACGTACCAACAAGCTTTCATTCACATCGAAGATACATATAATTAACATTAAATCATACATGGCATACACTTACCATTTAAGGTAAGTGTGTTAACTATCACATCGAGTATGCATAAAGCCCCGAAAACATAACAAGGAAAATGGGGCTAGAAACTCACCTGAACACGGTTACGTTCACCGTTAATGGTTATCCTTTCTTTAGTTGTGCACGGCTGTAAGGCCTCGTTACCGGTGCCCTACTTTGGACGTTAGATTAACTCATAAACACAGTTCTAAATGTTAGAGTTAATTAAAACTTTCGCGGAATAATATTAAAAGTCAACCATTCATTACAAACGTTCATAACTTGTCTTTTTAAAACGTAACATAACATATACTATCAAACATCATAACAGATCTTCCGATGCCAGTCTCTTCCAATCCTGCCATGTGTCTCCTTAAGCTAGATGTTGCAACCTATTCACCTGCGTGCATACTAAAAGTCAGCTACGCTGAGTGAGTTCTAGTTAATCAGAAAACTTACTTTAAATACACATATACGTACCCGAATGTACGCTTTACATATTTAACATGTTCATCATTCTTCCATATACTTCCATAACTATCGTTACATTATAAAGAGGATTTCGTCTGGTACCCTCCATCCTCGGATATTATTAGGGTCCAGTCTCCCTTCATCCTCGGATATTATTAGGGTCCGGTCTCCCTTCTTCCTCGGATATTATTAGGGTCCGGTACCCTCCATCCTCAGATATTGTTAGGGTCCGGTCTCCCTTTCTTCTATACCACTATGTCATACCTTACTATATATAATTATAAGTCTCATACGTACATGCATCATTCATTCATTATACAACAAAAATATCATCAAACTATCACCTGGCGGTACATGCAATATCCGAAGATCATTCATGCACCGTCAAGCATTCAATCATACAATAGTCATACGAGGCATACACTTACCACTTAAGGTAAGTGTATTAACTAATCACATCGAGTATGCACATAGCCCCGGAAATATAACAAGGAATGGGGCTAGAAACTCATCTGAATGCGGTTACGTTCACCGTTAATGGTTATCCCTTTCTTAAGCTGTGCGCGACTAACTGTATAACAGTTACAGATATCAATTAACTATCACTACCCATATCGTGTTTCTAGTTTAATTATTACCCTCAACTAACGGGGGTCCGGGGACAGTGCCCCTGGTAGTGGGGTTCTAGAGGCGGTAGCCCCTAGCAGGGTCCAAGGGGCAGAGACCCTGGCTGGGTCGAGCTGTCTTAACACATTTTTCCATTAACTGTCTTAACACATTTTTCATTAAAATTTTTAATTATTATTTTATTTGCTAACTTAAAAGTTCAACGGCTTCTTTGTTATTAATCCATTTTATTCTAAGTCCAGGGACCTTTCTGTCATTCTTTCGTAGTTTAATTCGTTTTACACTTCATTAACGAACTGTGGCTCAATCGTTACTTCCTAACTCGCGTGTTCTTTCATAACAAATTGGCCTCTCTAACGAACTAGCATTTATAAAGAATGACCCCTCTGTAACGAATGTACCTTTTATAACGAATTACCCTTTATGGCGAACGGACCTTTTATGATGAATGAGGGTTCATTCGTCATCTCTCCGTAACGAATGGGCGTAACGAATGGGCTAACGAATGTAGCTCATTCGTTATTCTTTCCTTAACGAATGGGAGTGCTCTGTTCGTTACACGCGCCTAGGGTTTAGGGCATCTGACAGAATGTCAGATGTCCTTTCATCTTATTCACCAACATTCCCCTCACTGCCGACGCCGTCGTCGCCGAAAAATCGTAAATCTCGCCAGAAAAGCGAGATCTACTCATTTTCCACCGTTTTTCACCGTTTTTCATCCCGTTGGATCCAGATCTGAGCTAGGGTGACCTCTAATCTCATCTTTTTATCGGTTTATACCCGATTCCATCCGGATCTTGTGATTTTAACGGTTGAGGGTGTCGGTTCATCGTTTCGTGGCTAGACCTAGCGGGTTTGGATCCATGCAACATCATACTTTCATTACCTCGGTTCGGAATTGGTTTTCCTTCTTGGTTCGGCTAGAGAAAAGAGAGAAAGAGAGAGATCTTAAGTGTGTGTTTTGGGTGGTGTATAGAATATGTGAAAATGAATGGATTAATGGGTAATTAATGTATTTATATTGCGGGTCATGGGCTTGAGCCCATGGTCTTTCTCCTTTACTTATTAACCCGAGTTCATTACTCATATTACTTAACCCAACACAAGCCCGACTCATAATAATTGATAATTTATTTTACTAAATGAAATGAGAAAACGGGATGTTACAATGGCTAAATGTATAACAATTACGCGTATTAATCATAACCCTCAACGAACGAGGGTCCGGGGGCAGCGGGGTTCTAGGGGCGGCCCCTAGCGGGGTCCAAGGGGCAGAGTCCCTTGCTGGGGTCGAGCTGGTTCGTTATCTTATCATAACGAATTGGTGAGTAACGAATGACCTAGTTTGTTATCTTAATCATAACGAATTGGGGAGTAACGAATTACCTAATTCTTTATCTTAACATGGCCTGATTCGTTATCTTAATCTAAAGAATGGGTAGATAACGAACTAAAGGTTCATTCGTTATCAAGTCACACGAATGAGTCCCATTCGTTATGACCGCGTAACGAATGATCAATCATAACGAATTATCAACAGTGCTTAACCAAAAACTCAGGGGTCAAAGTCAAAATCGTCAAGAACACGAAATAGTCAACATAGACCATATCTGCAATTAAAGCTTCGATTCTGAACGAAACATGAAATTTGTACCATTAAACTCGTATTCCCAGAGCCAACAAACCCCAATCCATCAATCATCCAAATATTACGTTTTACATGGTGCGATTTATACATATATACCTACGGCTCATTTACCCTCAATTAACCTATCAAATGTTGATGGATTGCACTATGAATTAGTCCGTTTGATTCGTTTTCACCATATTCATATAAATCTAGGATTACTTAAACGAATCTGAACCTAAACGAACAAGTTTCCTTTATAAACGTACCTTAAATGAGTCGTTACGAGCACGGTCTAGACTTGATGTTGTTTTGGTTCGTCACAACGTTCTAGCACCAACGAATTCGGGTTTCCACCTTCGGCTCTTGGCTCAGGATTTAGGATGGTGTTCGTGTGTGTTTTTCAAGGTCTAGACTATGGCGTAGAGATGGATAAAAGTGTAAAGGATTAGGGTTTAAGGGGTATTTATACTCCCTTATGTCCATGGACCTAAGCCCAATTTCATTTTTTATTTCATCTTCTAAAGTCCAAGCCCATCCTCTTAGAATTTATTATCTAAACCAATACATGACACATTATTGCATAAACGGAATTTTCTTTTATTATTATAACAGAAAGTAGGCTGTTACAACATAATGAAATTTAATGTATAAATAAATTGTACTTGTGTGGGATAAAAATTTAAGAAAGAAAAAATAAGTTATAAAAATAAATGAATTCTTAATATTTTACAATTATAGTAATTTGATTAGTTATACTAATTAAATAGATAACTATTATGGTTTAATATTAATTGAAGAGAGAAAATGCATTTATACTTTCTTAATTTATTTTCAAGTATTTAAAATCTAAAATAAAACTAGTAAATCATATTCATTTCTTGCAGTAATATCGTTACTCTCTGAAACCATCCTATATATATATATATGAGAAGACTTCTACGAATGGGCTTTTGCAAGGTAATACGACTACCAAAAGTAAGTGTTTTGGATTTCCACATGCTAATCGAGAGTTAGCATAAATGTTTTTTTTATAAATTTATTTTGTTATGTTGTTTTTTTATACATAAAGTTTCGAGAGCATTAACTTATTGTTGTTTAACTCACCGCAACACGTTAATTTAATTTCTACTCATTTATATAGCAACTAGGTTAGTCCTCGTGTATAACATGTGTGTAAATTTTCATTTTATAGTAACAATATTATGTATGTAAAATAAAAAAATAATAATTAATATTCAAATAAATATCTCCTTGTATACTAGTTGTACTAGTAGCATTGCTATCATTATAATAATAAAAATAGTAATAATAATAACAATCACAACAACAACAACGATAATAATAATAATAATAATAATAATAATAATAATAATAATATCACATTTGAAAAAATAGTTTTATTGCATGAAATCAGAATTGTATAATCGATGATATCATGGATAAAAATTATTATTTCATCTTTTCCTCAAATCATTTGTATAATATATTTGTAGTAAAAATTTGGTTTTTTAATAATATTAAAGATCTATTTATATGTTATCATTTTAGTATATAATTAAAACTTGCTTACAACAACAATAATTAATATATGTTTATTTATATAATAAAATATAGTTAATTAATAATCTTGTTCGGTTATACGTAGATGTTAATAAATTAAATTTTACAATATTGTAGTGTCACAATTTAACACCATAAACATAACCCGTATACAAAGAAAATAGTTTGATACATTGAATAATAAAAAACATAAATGCTAAATTATAAATTAAAAATATTTTATAATGCAATTGTATGAATTCGTAAGTAATGTATAGAATTTTGGTTTTCATAGTTTACGTTTAACAGTTAAATTTTGTTACAACAACACCAATTACTAATATATGTTTATACTTAAAACACAATATAGTTAATATAATCTACCTATACTAATGAAATAAAATAACTCTGGTCACATGTCATTGTTACATCCATCCTCTATTCTCTTTTCCAGCTTATTTTACTAACTCGGGCGGATCCTAATTTTGGCCCATACCCAAAATTTCTAAAACTTCTTTTTCCCTAAACCCTAATCCCCTAACACCTTACATATCGATCATCAATCTCTCCCCTCCGTGTATTGATCATCATTCATCAAGCTCGAATTTATTTCAAATCTGGTTTAAACAGGCATGTGTATTTTTCTCATCGATTTTTTTCTACCTATTACTCATCGATTTGATATTTGTCTAATTGATTTTATCTCTATTGCTCTTCATGTCGTCTCGCATCTCTTTCAGAAAAGTAAGTCATCTACAGTTTCAATTTAACCAGGTATGTTATCGTTATACAAAAGAAATTGTATGTGGGCCTAGGTTTATCTAGAGTATTGATGTTAGTAATTAGATTCAATTTGATTTAGTTTTTACAGTTATTTATTTCAACAATAACCTCGATTTTGAAGTCTGAACAAACTAAAAGAGATGAGATAATTAGAAAGAAAAACAAATCGATGAGGAAGAAGATACATTACAATTCAACCAAGGTTTCTAATCGAATTGTCGTCAAAATGTGTCAGGTATCAGTAACCTTGTTCTATTAGATTTTAACGACATATTTGAAAATAAAGAACAAATCGCATAATCTTGTGATAACAATGAAATTATTAATTAATATGGTTAAAGGGTGGACCTGAATAGCCAACCATTTTTTCTCAACAAGGTTTAGGATAGGTCGTGTACTCAGCCGATCATTAAGGTTATTGAAGAAGCATTGCCTCAACAAGTAAGCAACTTTATCAGTGTCAAGCCAAAACTACAATATATTTTGTTCTTTTTAAGATATTAAAAAGACTAGCAATATAACTTATGTGGTTACCTTTGTATGTCGCACATATACATACACACACATGCTTAGAATATGTAGACAATTGGTTGAGAATATAGGAACAACAGCCTATCCTAACCATTTTAAGCTATAATGAACTACTTCAAACCCATTTTTGGCCTGCCCTAACTTATTTAGGATAAAAGATTTGTTGTGCACAGAACGAAGACTTACGAATTGAAGCTCATGTTTTCCATTATATTAAACTAGATTTTCATCCCGGCTCAATGATTAATAAAACCTCAACACTGAAAACTGGGTGTTGGTAAAACCGGTGAGTTAACGAGAATTCAGTGTGCATCGATTGCATTTTTTATAGTTTAGGCACCATTGGTAAAACTTTAGCGTCCAAAAATATATATGTTCATCAAATTAACATATACAAAAATTAAATTATTTATAATGAAATTTGTTTCGTCTGTAAACCCGGGCGATGGTAAAATCCAAAGATTGTCAGTCCTGAGCATTAAAGCGGTAACTGAACACGAATTCGATCGGTTTCGGCTACGTTTGTTACGGTAACATAGCTAAAAAGGAAAATAAATGTCAGGTCCCCGATTCAAGGTAGATCTTACACAAATAAAGTCATAACTCACACAAATAAATGTGTTGACCAGGGAGTTAATGACGGGTTGCTATATTTAGAAAGATAATCGTTTGTTAAAGGCGGAATCAATAACAAATAGGGTAGTTGCTAGACAATAAATCAAAGGTAACTAACACACTCAAGATTCACTCAAAAGATTTTCATTCATATAATGTTCATCATACAACCGATAATCGATTTAGGGTTTCTTGAAGGGAAAGTTATATCCGTACGATTCTTAGACAGCCGTCACACTCAAATATTATTTCTGAATTAATGAGTCTCTCTCTCTGTCTCTGGAGGCGTGCCCTAAATTATTCCTTTTATAGGCCTGACACCCCCTTTACAACTGTCATTCCTTTTAGAAACCCTAAATTCTAAAACATGTTCAAATTACATATTCAAAATTATTCTAAGTGTAAAACAAGTCTTCCTGGTAGGCTTTATAGCAATATGACTTTCCGAGTAGACTGTGTGCTCTGCCTTCCTTCAGTACTTGGTAACATAGATGTGTGCCCGGGATCAGTTTCCGGGTAGACTTTACTTGAAGAGTATTTTACCAAGTAAAATACTCACCGGGTAGACTTCAATCTTCTTGACTTTATCAGACTTTTTCCAACAAACTCTTACGAGCATCCTTGTTCTTCAATGGTCCCTTCAACTCTTTACTATAAAATAGCTTATTAGCAAAGTGTGCCCGGCAGCACTGTTCTTTGCTTGAGTTGAACCTTGCCCGATATTACTTAAAATAATTCATTAAACAACAAGCTTACTTGGACAATTGTATTATTAAAGAATACCTTTCCCGGTCTTCCAATCACTTGGCTTTATGAGCTTGGTCAGCCAAAAGCTTACTCGGGAGTAAACCTTACTTGGCTGTGAAGAACAGACTTGCTTGATAAAGTGATCCTTGCCTGGGTATACACAAATTTGCAAACCCTGCCCGGATATCTACTAAAGAAGAATTCTAGAAGATAACCTTACCCGATAGACAAAATATCATGCCCGGCTAAGTAAAACTTTGCTCGGATGTCTAAGGTGTGTCCGGATCCATACTAGCGAATTCTGAGGAGGTTGAAAAGATTCCAATCTTCCATATATTTCTTTTAGGTCAAATCTTTGACTGAACAATATCCCCCTAGATTGGAACACCTCACCTGAACCAAAACATCTCTATGGTTACATACACTTAGTCAAAATACGCAGCAAATCAAAATCAAAATACATATTCATAACAATATCAAATAGTTACATATTCAAATGCAGCATAATGGGTCCCATTCTTCTAGCCTTTCCCCGAAGTCGATGACTATTCATCGCGATTACCTTGACACCAAAGAAGAGTTCGATCCAATGCTTTATTTCTGTCCTAGTTGATCCTGATTCGACATTAGAAGTATATTGATTTTTCCCCAATAACCGAATACTTTTGTCTATAAATACTGCATACCTGATTCCATCCATAAATCGATTTGATTCCCTATGAGTTCTAGTCTCAATAAGACTACTAATTCTTACTGTTCATATAGTATGATATGAATATACCACATCAATTCGTTATGTATGGATGATGAGATTTCATTGATACAGAGCTAATTCCAATAGACTTATTGGAGGGTCCCAATGGCGTGCATCCAGTAGGAATTGAACCTACGAATTCGCCAATTATGAGTTGGGTGCTTTAACCATTCAGCCATGGATGCTTAGCGGGTCATAGTGAATGACCAGATTCCAATTCAAATGGAATCTTTCAACTAAAGCAATGAGATGCTTAAATGGAATTCTTTTAGTTCTAATAAATCAGGAGGAATTTAATGACAGGACATGAATTCAAGTCCTGGATTTTAGAATTGAGAGAGATATTGAGAGAGATCAAGAATTCTCACTATTTCTTAGATTCCTGGACCCAATTCAATTCAGTGGGATCTTTCATTCACATTTTTTTCCACCAAGAACGTTTTATAAAACTTTTTGACTCCCGAATTTGGAGTATCCTACTTTCACACAATTCACAGGGTTCAACAAGCAATCGATATTTCACGATCAAGGGTGTAATACTCTTTGGAGTAGCGGTCCTTATATATCGTATTAAAAATTGAAATATGGTCGAAAGAAAAAATCTCTATTTGATAGGGCTTCTTCCTATACCTATGAATTCCATTGGACCCAGAAATGATACATTGGAAGAATCCGTTGGGTCTTCCAATATCAATAGGTTGATTGTTTCGCTCCTGTATCTTCCAAAAGAAAAAAAGATCTATGAGAGTTCTTTCCTGAATCCGAAAGAGAGTACTTGGGTTCTCCCAATAACTAAAAAGTGCAGCATGCCTGAATCTAACTGGGGTTCGCGGTGGTGGAGGGACTGGATCGGAAAAAAGATCGATTCTAGTTGTAAGATATCTAATGAAACCGTCACTGGAATTGAGATATTATTCAAAGAGAAAGATCTCAAATATCTGGAGTTTGTCTTTGTATATTATAGGGATGATCCGAAGGTACGGAATGTATCGTCAAATATTCAATATGATTCCACAAGATCTAGTTTCGTTCAAGTAAGGGATTCTAGCCAATTGAAAGGATCTTCTGATCCCGTAGACATTACAAAACAATACTAATGTTCATTTTCTTCTTGCATTATAGTAGGCTTGCCTTCTATTCAGAATGACTGTTGCTGCTCGTTGTTTGAAAATATCAAGGATTTGGTAGTAAGTGTGACTTTCTGGAATAACCAAATCCCTAATATCCATTAAGTCTTCATAGTGCAGGTAAGTCAAGTCTTCGTCTCTTCTGATTACTGCCAAAGCTACTCCATCTGAGTTTCTTAGAACATAATGGCCTGTGTTTTCCTTGTATTTAATTTCTGCAGTTATGTCATTCTTCTGCACAGTGTAATTTGGTCTTGTCATTCTTCTTTCCAGACTTATGCAGGTATTGATGTTTGACAGAGGATTCTTGTCTTTTGCATTCATCTGATAGTACAGTTCAACTTGGGCTATCTGTTTCAGCTTGTCAGCCCCTTCTTGACCTAATCCTCTTTGTCACTTTCCAACTTTTCTTCTCCTTTAAAAATGCAAAGCCCTTATCAGCCTCATCTTTCAAGAACTTGGAGAGTTCATTTTGTTGTCTTCCTGCAATTTTGCTTGTATCATGATAGTCATAAAGGTCAATCTTGGCCATTTTCTCCAATTGCTCTTGAGTGAACTCTGCAAAGTCTTCTCTCAAGATTATGTCTCTTAGTTGTTTACTTTCCATTACTACTTTCAGAGACTTAGAGACTGAATCATAGTAGAGTCTTCTGGGTAGATCCACATGGTCTTGTTGTTCTTTGCAATTCAGCTCCACTTGATTCCCTTCTGTGAATTGTTGATTGTTGTCTAGATGTAGATGGCCTTTTTTGTGTGGCCATCATGGGTTGACTGGGCCCCTCTACTTTAAATCTTTTCTTATACCAACTCATAACCATTTCAGTAGGAAGATTAACCAATTCTTCAAAACTTTCACCTCCTTCACTAAATAATCTTGCAATCATTTTTCAATTGCCTCATCACGCAGTAAACCAGCAGATACAAATATTCCTCCAATAAAACTTCTTGGATTTGGTCCCTGCAGTAGTACCTTCTCCCATTCAACCTTTTGCATATAGAACATTTCTTTCAGTTCATCTTTGGTTAATGCATTAAAGGCCTCAACATCCATCCCCTTCTGAGTAGTCATTACCCCTCTCAAGATGTCTATCATTTCATCATTTTCCCAAGGAACAATGGGTTCTTCAATAGGCTCTGGTTTGACTTCCACTGGGATTGGGATATCTTCTCCTTTCTTTTCAGATTGCTCTTTCAGTTTTTCCCTTAATGTTCTGATTCTTCTCTTCTTTGCTGGAGATTCATCAAGTCTTTCAGACTGCTTAGTGGAGGGATCAGATTGTAATCTCTTCAATTTTTCTTTTCTTTTGAGTTTGTTGTATTGACCCAACACTGATTCTCTTGATAGATTTTCGACTACCTCAGGCTTCAACCCTTTTTCCAATAAGTATCCACACATACCTCCAAACTTCTTTTTCAAAGCTTCAATCTCTTCAACCTCTTCATTTTCTTTGACATATTTTTCTTTTACCTTTTCTCTTTCACTATTGTAGAGATCTTGAAGCTTGTCAAACTTGAAGTGAGTTAAATCTTTCTCTGAATAGCCATGTTTTCTTAGATATTCTCTGTATTTCTGGCTATCTCTATTATTTTGTTGCATCTTTTTCTTGATTACATCTCTCTCCTTGTCCAGTCTCTTTTTCAACAAATTATCATCCAAATCAGCCAAAGTTTCAAAGCTTATTCCATAACTTCTTAGTTTCATAACCAATGGATGTTTCTTTTTAGCTTCCATCATACTCAGCTCAATGTTTGCCCTTTGCTCATCAGTCATTGTGACTTGTGGGGACAAAACACTGGCAAATTCATCACCTTTTTCATCATTGTCATCATTATTATCAGATTATCAGACTCATCCTTTTCCTCTGTTGATTCATTTACTGCATCAATCTTGGGCTCATCAGGAGTTGGATGTTCTGGGTTTGGATCACTTACAACAGGAACATCAGGAACACCTGGGATTGTTACACCTGGCATCAATGTTTGTAGTGGGACTGCTTTGATTGTACTATCTTCATCATCAGGAGTTTCCACATAAGACTTGTTCTTTTCATCCCATTTTCCTTTCTTCTTAGGTCTTCCATGTTCAGACTGTTTAGGTGCCCTCTTTCTTCTCATATAGGTCTTAGCAAACCTGTTGACTTTCTAGGCAAATTGTTCATATAGATTAGAAAGTCTTTCTTTCTTTTGTTGTAGTGTTTCATGAGATTGAGTCACATGTTCCCTTTCTGGCCAACTATCAGTTGGGTTTTTCCTGATATCCTCTCTTACTTGTTCAGCCCATTTCTTGGCAACCATTGAAGCAATAGACTCACCAATCTCCTATTCAACCGTCATCTCTGTATTCATATTGGTTGGTTCAACTGTTTCAGTTGACTTCTTTTCTGGTTGACTTTGGGGTTGAAACATGCTGATCACCATAGCCAAAGAATTGTCTGTTTCCTCAACTCTTTTCAATTTAATCAGAGCTTCTATAACAACCTGATCCTCAGCCTCATCTTCATTTATCATTTTGGCCACATTGGCTTTAGTGATCAGTGCTTCCTGCTCTGCCAATTCCTCAGGAGTCAAGGTTTGGGCCAATATTTCCCTCTCCCTTGTTTCTCTCATAGTTTCTTAAAGTTTTCTCCTAGCAGCAGCAGAAGCTTCTACATCATATTTAAACAGGATGTCTTTCACAGGATTTGCCTTAACAGGCTCTTCTTCAGTGACCTTGGCCTTTCCTTTATCTAATCTTTTCTGTACGTCTTCCTCATCTTCATATTGTTGATAATCATCAATTTCTTTTTCAATGGCCTCTAATTCTGGATCATACTCTACCCTCTTGGAGCTTTCATGTTCTTCAGATTCAGTAAGTATTAACTCCTCAGTAGCAGCATCTTCCTCATTCATTACATCAGTTTGTTCTTCAGTTTGAATGTCAGTTAAGACATCAGTTGCTTCATGAGTAGCATCCACATTTTCCTCATAATTTGTCTTTTCAATTACATCTCTTGTCTCCTCATCATTTCTCACTTTATCATCCTCCTCACTCCAAATCACATTCATTACTTCATCATTCACATCATAATTTTATTCTCCTTTATCAGAAGAATCTGCTTCATAATCAACATCCTCTACTTTCCTCTCTTCACTATCCTCACCATCATCATATGCATTCAGTATACATTTCAAAACATCAACAATTTCATCATTTGTATATTTTTCAATCTCCACATTCTCCATAGCATCAGTTGGCACAATTATATTCTCCCCCTTGTTTTGGGGCAGCTGAGGTCTTCTCAATCTCCTGCTCCAGGGTTTGAATTCTCAATCTTGCTCGGACCAACTGATCTAACAACATCACATTCTCCATTGTCACCTCCTCATTCCTCTTCTTTAGTTAAGCATTTTCTATCATTAAATCCAAATTTCTTTGAAATAGGTCTGTTTCAGTATGTGGGGTTGTAGGTGGTGATGTAAAGAAAGGTTCATGTTCAGGTTGTTCTTGGTTTATGGTTTGAGTTTGGATAGTGGGTTGGGGTGGTGATTGTGTATGGGGTGGGCTTGGAATAAATGAATCTGTTTGAATTGGGCTAGTGTTTGGTGGTGTTTGTGCTGTTGGGGATATATAAGTTGATATTTCAGGATGGCTCAAGGATAAGGGTTGGATTGGTGATTGAGTGGTGTGGTCTTGTGGTTGTGGTGATTCAGGTTGTGATTGGTTTAAGATGGGTGGTGGTGATTATGGTGGTGATGGTATTGGTTGGTCAATTGGTAAGGGTTGGTTCTCCCCCTGATCAATTATATCAACATCCATGGCTACTCCAGCCCCTCCTTCATTTCCATCATCATCATTATCTTCATCTTCAGAATCATCATCATCATCCCCTTCTTCCTCCTCTGAGCTCAACTCAGGTACTGGCATAATCTCCAAATCATGGTTCAATAACCATGGCAAAATTTCAAATGGGATGTTTGGATTAAATCTGTTTGCCCTTCCCGGATTTACAATTCTTCTAAATGTGTTGGGATTCTGCAACAAATGAGTAATGCCAATTGTGGGTAAGTCCTGTAACTCCCTGTTGAAGATTATCTGTAGAAATCTGGGATATTGTAGGAATCTATCCACTTCAGCCTTCTTCAAATTTCCTACCATTCTTTCAAATATCATCTTGGAAAAGTTGAATGGTAGATCATATATGATAGCAACAGTTGCATTTGCTAAGCCACGACTCATCAGAGTCCATGATCCTTTCCTTGGGGCAAACCCCTGTATCACATGATGAATTAAAAATCTATACAACATAGGGAATATCCCCTTTTGAAATTGCCCATCATGTACTGTCCCCTGATATCCCATCGTCTGTTCAAACATCCTCATCAGGTGATCAGTGTTGAAATTGATAGGGTTATGGTTATCATCGTGTAACTGCAGGCATCATCTAATCAATCTTTCAGTTATTTGTATTTCTTATCTTGCAACTGTCGCTTCTATTCTTCGACCATTTATATTATCAACCAGTCTTGCTGAGCGCTAGAAATCGAGTGAATGATTTCTATAAATGACTGGGCACTCTGTGAGAGCAAAACTCATATTTGATCTTGTCATCCATGTAATCATCCTAGACACCATCATTGTCGGGAGTGACTTGAAGCAGGGCACACATGTTGTGCTTATGTTCAAAGACATATTTAGGTTGATCTTCTTCTTCTGCCATATCTGAACAACACAATCAAACATATTCAAAGTGAAATTAGCATAAAAGTTCATTACTTTAAGCAACTTCAAGTTATAAATTTGAAGAAGAAAGAGAGAAGTTTCATTAAGAACCTGATCTTCGACAAATTAATAACCTAAACATAAAACAGAGTGTTAGTAATCAAACACATAATCAAAGCCCATAATCAACTAATCATGGCTGGAAAACAAGTTATTATTTCTTACTGAGTCGGAATTAGTGGGCTGGTAAAGTTAGGGTTAGGATTAATCAGATGCGATGAGTCGGTTTGTTATTACTTAGAGTAATCAGTGGAAGGAGAGAGAGAGAGAAGGAAAATAATGTGTAAACCGTCTCTCACTTCCTCTTATATACCTTTTGAAAAGTGGGTTTTAAACCTTTGCAAACCTTCCGGTTTAGCAAATCTTACTCGAAAAAGTAAATCTTTGCAAAGTCTAATCGGTATACTCCACTTACTCAAAGCTTACCCGATCATAAGTTGGTATAAATTAGAAGTTAAAATGAAGAAAGCTTACTTGAAATACAAGATTTCTTGAGAACTAAATCACAAGTAACATTAATCAAGTTTAACACATCAAGCATGCAACCTTACTAGGAACAGTTAAGATGCCCAAAATAATTTACATCTAATTTAACTACCTTGCTCATTAAGACAGTTAATCATAAACTTTACCGTAGGAGTAAACATTCACAATAATCAGTCAAGTATACTTTGAAGCAAAGTATGCTCGACAATCTTTCAAGAGTACAAAATGCTAGATAGGGATTCATAGCACACATTGTACCCGGAAAGTTAGCTTTGAAATTACCCAAGTATATTAGGGGAACATTTGAAAACTCAAAGTGTGCTCGAAGTATAAAGCGTGCCCGGTAAACAAGGTTTGCCCGGAAACACTTGTAATATCAAAGAAAACACATTCACACAAATCACAAAGCTTACTCGGTGTACTAAAGCTAAGTTCACAAAGTTTGCTTGGTATAACATTCAACATATAAGATGCAAATCTTGCCCAGAACAAGAAATCCTTGTTAAAATCTAGCTATAACACATATTCATCTCAAGACTTCAAGCTTGCTCGGGAAATTAGTACATTCGTGTACTCTACCCGAAAAGTGTAAACACTTCAACGCATGCCTGAAAATCATAAACTTAGTCCAAAGTGACTAAGCTTGCCGGAAAGGTTATAAAGCATCAAACCTTACCTGAAAATACTTATTCAACTGTTTTGTGTTCGGGAAGGTTAAAAAACATCAAACCTTACCCGAAAATACATATTCAAACCCTTTTAGGCAAAATGCAACACTTTTTGACTTAAACCACTTGTCAAAGCATATTTTTCATTAAAGATCATAGTTTAAGAGCAAATGGTGCATTTAGAGATCAAATTTTAGTTGTATTTCTTTTCAAAACAGTTTCTTCCATTTTCTGAAAAATCTCAAGAATGGGATCATATTGACTAAGTAGCTTTCTCAATACTTCATTCTCAGCATTATTATGACAACATAGATAGGTTAACAGCAGGTCTAGACTTAGTATGAATTTCATATCTTTGATGATATGATTAAGGTTCATTTAGTAGTATAATACATTAATGGTCAACACTGTGCTATGATGTCTCATATCTCTTCTCAAAGCTTATTTGGCTTTCACCAGATCACCCCAATTTTACTCCAACCTCCTGTATTTGGTCAAAAACTGTTTTTGTATGACAGAACTTATTGGATCTTTTTGTATATTTGATATTTAAACATATATAGAGGTTGAAGATTGGACTTACTGTTATATAATTGGCCTTTCATTCAAGATGAAACATATTTTGTCAACATCTTTGTAGTTCTAGTTGTAACCCTCTTGTTTGATAAAATATTTAAAACACTTATCAACTTTTGGTTGATTTATTCATTCTTCACCTTGTTTTTGATATTTTCTCAAATTTTCTTAAAACATGTTCTTTGTCATATTTAAAGATGTTTCGTTTTAGGTTGACCAAATAACAACAGGCTTGTGTTGACTGGGTAATCACTTTCTGCCTATCATTTGGAGAGATTTATCTTGAGACATGCAAAGACAACTATGTATCTCCACATAAAGATTAGCATATTCATTATGTTTATATCACCTTAGATTTTACACATCATGGGAAAGCAACCATACATGTTAATGACTATACTAAGTGTCCTTACAGGCTATTAAATCCATATGATTGGCTAAGTAGTCAATGTTCTATCATTTACCATATTAAGTTCAGTTTAATATTCAATCACCCCAATTTCTCTTAATTGACAGGTAAATGGCTATCATGTTTGACCACAAGTGTTCAACAGGACCAAACATACATGTGAATATATGTCATTTCAAAGTCAGAGTTATTGACATAGTTTTAAGTGAAGGAATAAGAAACAAGTTATAATTGCCCCAAATGCTTTCAGTTTTTCTAGGTTAATGGCTATCCTTTGAATCTGTAGAGATTTTAGGACCAAACATACACAAGTGTATGTCCTTCCAATGGGGCAAATGACATAATTTTCAGCAAGAATAACTAGTTGAGACTTTTCATTAAAAAAATCCTTCTTTTAAGCTTCTATAAAGCTTGAACTGAATAGTCTTATCATATCTCTACACCATTAATCAACTTTCTCATGTTTTGACCAAAATAAAGTGATTATGCAAAATTCATTAGAAAATTCATTTTATCATTTAATTTTGACATAAAACTTATTTTGACACAAACAGTTGTAACATAATCAAATCTTAGTCAAACATAATATCAGCAAGATAAGCATATGGTACTAACATTCAAGGTCTAGCCTATCCTAATAACATCAAATGATCAGATAAAGCACATATTCAAGCAATTAAGAAGTGATGTCAGATAAGCTTACTCTAACAAGTAATTCAAAACAAAAGACTCATCCTATCATCACATACACACATCAACTGATAAACATGTAAAAAAATCAATCATATAAAAAATTTGCACTCAAAATCAGTTAAAGCATATATCAGTCAACATTTCAAGTAACATAACCAAGCATATTTACTTAACATTCATTATGTGCAACCTCTAACAATATAATCAGTTAGCACATAGAGGTACACAACTAGGCACACATCCTTAATCAGATTTTATCATAGTTGATCATCGTAGGGCTTTCAAAAGAAAGTTGAACCTGGTTCTGCAGTTGAGATTGAGACAGTAGTCTGCTTCTGCAGTTTTGAATCCATAGAACTTGTGCACAGCAAGCAGATGCAGCAATGTATTCAGCTTCTGCAGTTGAGATTGAGACAGTAGTCTGCTTCTTGCATTGTCATGACACTAGCCTTTCACCCAAAAATTTACATCCACCTGAGGTTGACTTTATGCTCATGTTACAGCCATCATAATCAATGTCTGTGTAGGCAATCAGATCAAAAGATTGATTCTTTGGATACCAAATTCCTAAGTCTAGTCTTCCCTTCAGAGATCTTAAAATTCTCTTCACAGCATTCATATGGGAGACTTTTGGATTTGATTGGAATCTTGCACACACACATACAACAAATATAATATCTGGTCTTGTTGCAGTAAGGTACATTAGGGATCCAATTTTGGCTCTATATTCATGATCATCCACAGGCTCCCCCTTTTCATCAACAATCATCTTTTCTTTTCCGTCCATTGGAGTTGAAGCAGTTTTGTACTCATGACAATTGAACATATTCAAAATGTCCTGCACATATTTGGTTTTGTAAATGAAAATCCCTTCAGCTTTCTGTTGTACTTGCAGTCCAAGAAAGAAGTTCATTTCCCCCAGAGAGCTCATGCTGTATTTGGATTTCATTACCCCTTAAAACTCCATACACATTTGTTCATTTGTAGATCCAAAGATGATATCATCTACATAAACTTGTAACAGAAGCAAGTCTGATCCCTTTCTTTTGTAGAAGAGTGTTTTATCAATGGCTCCTCTTTGAAAACCATTTTCAAGAAGATGATTTTACATCTCATCATACCAAGCTCTAGGAGTCTAGGAGCTTAATGCAATCCATATAGGGCTTTATTCAACTTATACACCCTGTTTGTATACAAAGGATCCTCAAAACCTGGAGGTTGAGCAACATACACCTCTTCACAATCTTTCCATTTAGGAATGCAGACTTGACATCAAGCTGGAAGACCTTAATGTTCTTTGAGGCAGCATATGCAAGAAAAATTCTGATAGCTTCAAGTCTTGCCACAGGTGCAAAGACTACCTCAAAGTCTATTCCTTCCTCTTGAAGGCATCCCAGTGCTACAAGCCTAGCTTTATTCTTAATCACCAAACCCCTCTCATCCATTTTGTTCCTAAAAACCCATTTAGTTCCAATTGCATATCTGTCTATTGGCCTATCAACAAGATCCCACACATGTAAATCTCTGAACTGTGCCAACTCCTCCTGCATTGCTTCCACCCAACTATTGTCTTTTAGTGCTTGAGCAATGTTCTTTGGTTCTATTTGGGATAGAAAGTAGGAGTATAAACAGATATTTGCAATTTCTGAGTGGCTTCTTGTGACTCTCTCATGTATGTTTCCAATTATGTTTTCAAAGGGATGATTCTTTTCAACTTAAAGAGTTTGCAATATCATATCAGCAGATACATTTGTTTCAAGATTTGATTCATTGAGATCTGGTTCTACAATGATCAATTCAGTTTCTGCATCATGAAATTCTGGTTCTTCTTCATTATACTGTCTTGAAGTGGATGCGTCATTGTTTTCAAAGTTTAGTCTTTGAAACAGATCTTGAAACCTTGTTGTAGTGACAGCTTCTTCATTGTTTGGTTGGTTGCCTGAGTTTCCCTCATCCTGAACTAGATCATTGTTTGTTTCTTCATTTTTCTTGATTCAAATCTACATGATTTTGTTCTGGACTTTGATTGTTCTCCTGATTATTGTCTTGAACTTGTTCAACAATATCATTTGAGGGAACTTTAACAAATGTATACTCCTTTTCATTACTAGCAACCTTCTTCCACAATTCTTCCAAGTCGAATGCTTTCTTCCTTTTCTCTTCAATTACATTGGTCTTGTAAAATGAGTCATCAAAGTCTTTAGGATAAATCTTGAAAGACCTTATCAATTTCTCATGACCAAACAACCATGCTGCACCATTAATAGTGTTGAACTGATTCTCATTAAAGATGATGTCAGATGATTCAATCACACTCAAATGGTCTTTCACATATACTCTGTATGCTTTTGAGTGTGTAGAATATCCAACAAAGAAACAGTCTAGAGATTTTGTTTGAAACTTGTTCAAATAATCCCTTGTGCTCAGAAGAAAACAATTGCATCCAAAGGGCTTGAAAAACTTGATATAAGGCTTTCTATTTTCTAATATTTCATATGGTGTGTTGTTATGCCTTTTATTGACAAGTACCCTATTCTGAAAATAGCATGCAGTATTTATGGCTTCAGCCCAAAATGTGACTGGTAGATTAGCATCTGCTAACATGGTTCTGGCAGCTTTAATCAATGTTCTGTTCCTTCTTTCTGCAACACCATTTTGTTCAGGAGTTCTAGGAGCTGAGAATTGTTGAGTTATTCCCTTTCCTACACAAAATTCTTCCATAATTTCATTTTTGAACTCTATACCATTGTCACTTCTCATCATTTTAACCTTCTTACTTAGTTTGTTCTCAATCATTGTTACACATCCCTTAATTAACTCTGCAGTCTCATCCTTTGTACTTAGGAAATAAACCCAAGTATATCCTGAATAGTCATCAATGATCACACATTTGTTATATGCTCAGCGGATTGTACTGTAGACCATCAACATGAAACACATTATCAAATGAAATTTTCCATTTGTTAAAATTCCCTTTCCAACAATCTTTCCACCATTTTCATCACTCCTAAAAGCCACAGGATCTTCAAACTTTTCTTCATAATTGACAAATGACCTCATGTCACAAGTCATGTGCCTGGAACATCCGCTATCCATGTACCATATGTCATTCAGTGGAGTGGACTGCTCCTGTACAAAAGGAAGAATTTGATTAGTTGAGTGATGAAGTGCAAGCTATATCAACTTGCAGCTCATCAGATTCAGTTTTAGTGGAGGCTTGGGAAGTGAGTGTTGTTGGTTCAAGATCTTCATGAATGACTTCAATATTGTCTGAATTGTGTGTTTCATAACCACACTCCCTTGGAGTTTTAACAAATGAGGTTGAGCTCTGGCATTCTTCTGGTGTAGTGTCATACTCTTGTACCACATAGTCTTTCTTTTCTGAGTAATCTCTTACATCAGTAACATAATTCACTTTAGCTTCAACCTTAGGTTTCCAAAGGAATCCTTCAGGTTCATATCCATTTTTCATTAAGAACTTTTCATCACCTGTAAGTTCAGTTGGTTTCTTTCTAGGAAAGATACTTCTGATTCTTGTCTTTTCACTATTTGGTGATCCTTGAGAGCTATCAGATTTGACTGATTGTGTATTCCTTTTAGGAATGATTCTCAAGGGCTGAAAATTCTTTTTGACAAATTTTTTAGTCCTTTTAGGAGACATACTTTTCCTATTTTGCATATCAACTGGTTTCTTAAATCTCATATATGCTTGTTTTTCTTTGTTCTTCTTGTTTAATGCTTGCTGATCAGTTTCTTCATCTTTCTCATTGTCATTCAGCTTCCCTTTCTCCAAATATTCTTCATACTTATGTTTGTAGGCCACAAAGTCTTGTCCAAAATTTGTTTCATTTGGGACATGAAAAGGTTTGAAATTGATTCTATCACCCCAAGTGTCAGTGTGATGTCCATACTCATCGCACTTTTTGCACCATACCTTTCCTTTGAATTTTTCATGATCAGCACCTCTCTTAAATATTTCACTTGGTCTTGGTGGATCAACACCAACTGTCTTTTGAGTCTTTAAACTGTCAAAATCAATTGAGAAAGGAACAAATTCATTTATTTTGATGTTATTTCTTTCAACCTTTCCTTTGACAAACACAATTTTCTTCATATTCAAAGGCTCTTCATCTTCCTTTATATCTTGATTGCCTCTTTTCATACTCCTCCATGGTTTCCACCTCCCCAATGTCAAATGCTTCATGACTTGAAAATACTGGATAAATTGGAATAAAGTTGTCACATACCACTGCTTCAGCCACTTTCTTCATGTTGTTGTTTTTGATTCTTTGCAGTATTTCTTTTCTTGGATGACTTACTGCATTATAACCTATCTTCTTTCTCTCATATATATCAAAAGATACATGTTCATTTCTAAGTATGTCATTCATTCTTTTCATCTTTGGTGTCACTGGTGGCAGTAGTGGCAACTTGTCAATTGACTCTGGTTTCTTATATTTTCTACCCTTTTCAGCAGCCTTAATTTCATCATCAGTGATTTGATCACTCAAATAACTTAAATCATCTTGATTCAGATCTTTAGAATCAAAATCATCTTCAGATACTTGTATTCCTATTGATTTGTCCTCTTTCACATCTTTCTTTACTACAAATTCACCTTCTTCATTCACCTCAACATTCTTATACAAATCCACAAACTCTTCTTTGTCTTGAAAGACATCTTTAATTTGTTGTATATATGCATTTCTTTTCTCTTTATCAACTTTGGGCATAAAGTTGTTGTTGAATGGTGGTGGTACTGCTTTGTGTTTGTCTTTTTCTTATATTTGGTTTTGAATACCACAGATATTTCCTATGGAAACCAAGTTCTTCAAGAATTCATTCTCAACTTGCAATTTTGTATTTTGCACATTTTCTTCAACAATCATTTTCTTCAACCCATCTATCTCTGTTGTAAACCTTTTCTGAGCTCTGTAACTGATTACACAGTCTTCCTCCAAACTTTTCATTCTTTATTCACTTATCATCTCACTTGCCTCATACCCATTGATAATACTTTGTTTCTTAAAACACTCACTTTCCAGCTTGCCTACTTTTACTTTTAACTCATTGATAATTTCATTTAAATCAACAGTAGGAGCAGAGTGTACCTGAGATGATGATCCAGCTTCTTTATCAATAAAGGCCATAAATGCCACATTTTCCTTTTTGATATCATCTGCAATGTCTTCTTCATGATTGCTCCAATCAAAACGACCTTCATGCTGTGTAGTTACAACAACATTTCCTTGATTGTTGGTCTGATTTTGGTTGGTTGGGGCTATTTTGCTGTTAGGAATAGTTTGATGGTTTCGGTTGTTGTTTCTTTGAAAACCTTGGTTCAGTGGCACAACTTGATGATGAGTGTTCATATGAGGCTGAAAGTTGTTGAAATTGGGATTATAGTTGTTGAAGTTGTTGTTGTTGCGATTGTTGATTCTTTGCTGGTTCTGTTGATATTGATTTTGCTGATTTCTTGATTGGTTTTGGAATTGATTTGTCTGAAAGTTTCTTGGCATGTTACATTCTCTGGCAAAATGGCCAGGCTGTTGGCAGTTATAGCAAATAACTTTTGACTTATCAAATCCAATTCTTTCATTAGGACCTGATAGAAGTGATCTACCAGTCATGTTGTATAGCCTTTTACTTCTAAGAGCCAACATGGTTGCTTGCCATTTCAAGTCCATGTCCTCCAAATCATCAGCATCTATCTGTTCAAGGTCATCCTGGATGACACTAGTATGAATCAGATTTTTTGCTACAAACACATTGTATGACTCTGTGAACATGGAGAACAAGGCATGTGTTTCACTTCCTTGACCATTTCCACCACCAGAGTAAGGAAATTGCCCACTTGCCATAGAGGCAGAATCAATATCATCTATCAACTGGACATTGAACCTTTGCTGGTTACCATGGTGACTTGTGCTACCACCAACAAAAGACTTTGGTGAGTCAATACCATGCTCAACTGGTTCTTCAATAATGGGAATCTGCTGTTGGTTTTTGGTTGACAAGTTTCCCATTGGTGCAATTAAAGCATTTGTAACATTGAAGGAAGGCCATTCTTCCTTGATCATCTCATTTTCAATCATTTCTATTTCCGCAGCCTGAAGGAAGCACACTACATCATCCAATTTCAAATTATTGAAATTAGGCTCTTGAAGGAAGAATTTGCAGGCAGTGTACCATTCCTTAGGCATTGAGTTGATCACCTTGGTATTCAAGTCATAATCAGTCATGTCCTAGTCAGTGGTTCTCAACTCATTCACAATTGCTAGAAATCTTTCTAGAATTGACTTCAACCTCTCTCCTTCTTTGTATTTAAACCTCTCCAACTGTTGCTTCAGCCTTTGTTTTTTGATGTTCTTCAATTAAGTGTTTCCCTCAAACATTTCAAGGATTGCATCATACATAGCATTTGCGGTGGGATGATGTGCAACCTTGGTCTATATTTCCCAAGACAGTCCTGGCTTTATCATTGCTAAGGCTCTGTCATCTACTTTCCTCATTCTTTCACGCACAACTACAGTTGCAGCCGGATTAGCACCTTCCTTAATTGACTTCCACATATCCACATCATTATAACAAGTTGCTGCTTCAAACAAGACCTTCCATTTTGTGAAATTTTCCTGTCCATACAGTCTAGGAATCATGTTAGTAGACACTTCTTGTTCTTCGTAACCAGACATTGTGAAAATCAAAATCAATTAGTTTGTAAAAACAGAGTTTTAAAAATAATCAGATCTGACAACCGGTTGTTCAGATCTGATGCGATTAGAACAAGATTTAGAAATAAAAATTCAAGCTTTAATTGAAACAAGGAAGAGAAAAAACCAATAGATTGTAGATCTGGAAGAAAAATGAAGAACAGAGCAGCTGACGTCACTTTTCAATGGAACAGTGGTCTTCTTACGTCGTCCTTCTTCAAATCTTCAATCAGCAACAAGAATCTTACTAAAGTAGCAATAACAAGCTCCGATACCACTTTTCAGGTCCCCGATTCAAGGTAGATCTTACACAAATAAAGTCATAACTCACACAAATAAATGTGTTGACAAGGGAGTTAATGACGGGTTGCTATATTTAGAAAGATAATCGTTTGTGAAAGGCGGAATCAATAACAAATAGGGTAGTTGCTAGACAATAAATCAAAGGTAACTAACACACTCAAGATTCACTCAAAAGATTTCCATTCATATAATGTTCATCATACAGACGATAATCGATTTAGGGTTTCTTGAAGGGAAAGTTATATCTGTACGATTCTAAGAGAGCCGTCACACTCAAATATTCTTTTTGAATTAATAAGTCTCTCTTTCTGTCTCTGGATGCGTGCCCTAAATTATTTCTTTTATAGGCCTGACACCCCCTTTACAGCTATCATTCCTTCTAGAAACCCTAAATGCTAAAACATGTTTAAATTACATATTCAAAATTATTCTAAGTGTAAAACAAGTCTTCCTGGTAGGCTTTGTAGCAATATGACTTTCCGAGTAGACTGTGTGCTCTGCCTTCTTTCAGTACTTGGTAACATAGATGTGTGCCCGCGATCAGTTTCCGGGTAGACTTTACTTGAAGAGTATTTTACCAAGTAAAATACTCACCGGGTAGACTTCAATCTTCTTGACTTTATCAGACTTTGCCCGACAAACTTTTACGAGCAACCTTGTTCTTCAATGGTCCCTTCAACTCTTTACTATAAAATAGCTTATTAGCAAAGTGTGTCCGGCAACAATGTTCCTTGCTTGAGTTGAACCTTGCCGATGTTACTTAAGATAATTCATTAAACATCAAGCTTACTTGGACCATTGTATTATTAAAGAATACCTTTCCTGGTCTTCCAATCACTTGGCTTCATGAGCTTGGTCAGCCAAAAGCTTACTCGGGAGTAAACCTTACTTGGTTGTGAAGAAAAGACTTGCTTGATAAAGTGATCCTTGCCCGGGTATACACAAATTTGCAAACCCTGCCCGGATATCCACTAAAGAAGAATTCTAGAAGATAACCTTGCCCGATAGACAAAATATCATGACTGGCTAAGTAAAACCTTGCTCGGATGTCTAAGGTGTGCCCAGATCCATACTTAACGAATTCTGAGGAGGATGAAAAGATTTCAATCTTCCATATATCTCTTTTAGGTCAAAACTTTGACTCAACAATAAATATAAAATTTGAGTGGACCAGTGGGGTGGTGTAAGGCTGTCAGCCGGTAAACTCGATTATTGGTAAAACTGAGCCTTGTCGGTCCCGGACGTTGAAACGTTTAGTCTATGCGAATTGGGTCGGTTTTCGTCACGTTCGTTATTATATCAGAATTAAAACAAACAAAAAAACAAAATTATCATTCGGTCAACTTCCATTATATTTGTTACGGTACCAAAACGAAAAAATTAAAATAAAATTGTACGGACAAGTAAGGTGCCGCCAAGTGGTCCAGTGCTGGCTTAGCGACACCAAACTTATACTTTATATATATTAGATAATATTAAAAAGTTGAATTCTTTATGAACGGTTAGTTAAAATAATGGCTAAAGATTGTAAATTGACAAAATGCTCTTAAGTTTAAAGCATCCATCACATCTTGAGTTGTGAAAATGAAAAAAAAATACTTCTGAATCTACTCAGAATCAACTCTAGATAACTTGTCCAAGGGTATTATTTGGGTTGTGTTAGGGACACCTCAAACACCTCTAAATAGGCGGTCTATAATGTTATAGGTGGCCTATTATGGGGTATTTGTTTTATATGGTGTACCTGATAAGCTGTGTATAGTGTTATACGCGGCCTATAGGGTATAACTAAAAACCTAGGACTGTTAAAATCAGTCCTAGGTTGTCATATTGTACCCTATCGGCCCCGTATAACACTATAAACAGCTTATTGGTCCAGTTTGACTAATAATATTAAATAATAATAATTAGAGAAAATTAGCATTTGCCTCCCTTGTTAATATCGTCGTGAGATGGATTGACCACTGAAACTGAATTTGCGAAGGTTGTACCGTTGTTATATTTGGGCGGGCTCAGTCTGTGCCCTTCCGTCAGTTAACCATCCAGTTGACCTGTGTAATGACTAATGCCCTTTCAGATGCGCAATTAGAAGATCTGCGTTTCATATAATTTACAAGTGTACCCCTAAAACCTATTTTCCTCCGAAATTTAAAATAACTGTTTTTTTTATAAACTTTTCACCCGAACCGACCCCGAAAACAACTAAATGAACAGATATATTTCATTCTTTTATAAAATTTTCACCCGAACTGAAACCGAAAACAAACAAACGAACCGATATATTTCATTTTATTATAAACTTTTCACCCGAACCAACCAATAAAACAACCAAACGAACCGATATATTTCATTTTATTGTAAATTTTTCAACCGAAAACAACCAACTGAACCGATATATTTCAATTTTTTTGTAAACTTTTCCCCCGAAAACAACCAAACGAACTGATATATTTCATTTTTTTGTAAACTTTTCACCCGAACCGACCCCGAAAACAACCAAATGAACTGATTTATTTCATTTTTTTGTAAACTTTTCACCCGAACTGACCCCAAAAACAACCAAACGAACCGATATATTTCATTTTTTTAAACTTTTCACCCGCACTGACCACAAAAACAACCAAACGAACCGATATATTTCATTTTTTTGTAAAATTTTTACCCGAACCTAACCCGAAAAAAACCAAACGAACGATATATTTCAGTTTTTTGTAAACTTTTCACCTGAACCGACCCCGAAAACAACTAAAAGAACTGATATATTTCATTTTTTATAAACTTTTCAGCCGAAATCAACCAAACTCGAGCCCAAAAACCAAACAAACAAACATTTATTTTATATATATAACAGAAGCACAATACACAACCAAATACATAAATACATACATATATATAACAAAACACCCGAATTGTAAACTTCGGGATTTTACATTTAATGCGCCAAACCCGAACACTACGGAAGGAGAAGCGGGTCGAGATTCCACCTCAGTCGGAACGCGATTCAGGCTTCGCCTGCGAACATACCCAACAAACTAATTGAAATTCTTCGAATCTGGATCTGGATTCGAAGATTAACTTCAATCGGGACTCTAAAGAGAGCCCGATTGAAGTTGACATTCAAGATATATGAAACCATTATGATCAGACGGGAGTGGTGCGACAGGTGTGCGACTGGCGCGACAGGTGTGACGGGTGCGACGGGGAGCCGGGAAAGGCGACGGGAGCCGAAAGGTGGAGGTGCGGTGGTGATCGGACGGGAATGGTGATGTGTGTGGAGGAGATGGTGAAGATGTGTATATATATATATAATATGATGTTGATTAGATTAAGGAAGATGGGAAAGTGGAAGGAACGAGAGGTGGAGGAAGAGTGGAGAATGCCCGGTGGTGATCCGACTGTCATTTTTCCCGGCAAGCCGGTTTCCAAGCTCAAGAAAAAGAGAGTAAAAAAATGGCTCAGATATATCACCTAATTGTATATTTGTAAAAAGTTTAAAACACCCTCCAACTTAACGCAGGTTAACGGAAAAATCTAAGGGAAGGGCACATACTGAGCCCGCTAAAATTTAGCAACATTACAACCTTCGCAAATTCGTTTTCAGTGGTTAATCCATCTCGCGATGATATTACCCAGGGAGTCAAATGGTAATTTTCTCCAATAATTAAATAATAATAATATAATAAATAGATATAATAATAATGATATTAAATACTAACAATAATAATAAATAAATAATATTAATAATAATGTTAAATAATAATAATAATAATAATAATAAATAATAATATTAAATAAAAATAGATATTATAAATAATAATAATAGATATTATAAATAACAATAATAATAATGAATAAATAATAATAATAATAATAATAATAATAATAACAATATGTTAGCCCCTTTTGGTGAAAGAGAGGGTTATAACTGGCCCTACAGGCCGCGTATAGCACAATACGCGGCCTATAGAGCCCCATATAACCCTCCATTTTACTAAAAAGGATCCCATCTATGTAAGGCCCGGTCCCAGTGCCCTACATTTCATGTCGGATTTACTCATAAACACAGTTCTACAAATCAGAGTTAACTAAAACTTTCGCGGAATATAAAACTTTCAATAAACATTTCTCATCATTTCAAAAACTTTTCTTAAACAAACATCTTTTGTCTTTCATAATAAAACATCATTCATAAATACATCGTAAGTCTTCGGATGCCAGCTTTTTATTCTTCTGTCATGTGTCCTCCTCAAGCTAGCTGCCTCAGCCTACTCACCTGCGTGCATACTAAAAGTCAGCTACGCTTAGTGAGTTCTAGTTAATCAGGCAACATACAATACATTCTCATACATTCACATATATGTATCCAAAGATACGAATTCATACTTAGCCTGCTTATACTTCATACGTACATCTATGCAACTCATTAATTACCAACTGCCAATTTATTAAATATCCATAGGAGGAACATCACTTCATATCCATTTACTATTGTCCATACAAGGAGCACTATATACTATCCATAGAAGGAACAATCTATATATTATCCAAAAAAGGAACTCTTTGTACTATCCATAGAAGGAACAACCTATGTATTATCCGTAAAAGGAACATTATATACTATCCAAAGAAGGAACAACCTATATATTATCCATAGAAGGAACACTTTGTACTATCCTTAAAAGGATCAATATTTATTATCCATAAAAGGAGCACATACTTTATTATATATTATCCATTTAAGGAACACCAAGGTCCACAGTCCTTATCTACATTATCACTTTCCACATCCATGTACAATAGAAGCGAGAGGGATTTGCCATCCTAACTTACTATGTACCATTCATAGACCTACTCTAGTGTCTTCTTTTTATACACATTCCATTTCATACTTTCATATATACATATATCACACTAGGCATACTCCACATTGCCTTCCCTGACGATACGTGCAATATCCATAGACCGTTCACGTACCGACAAGCATTCATTCATAAAATCATTATTAGATAACTATCACATAAATCATCTATGGTATACACTTGCCACTTAAGGTAAGTGTATTAATATTTCATATTGAGTATGCACACATCCCCGAAGACATAACAAGGAAATGGGGATAGAAACTCCCTTGTCTCTTGTTTATTTCCGAGTTTATAATCACTAAGCTTTTACACATCATTTAAGTTTCCTCCTAAAACTTCTACGTCTGTAGTATTCTATTCGAATGGGGTATTCCATTTGAATGGAGTATTCTATTCTAATGGAGTATTCTATTCGAATGGGTATTCTATTCGGATGGGTATTCCATTGAATGGAGTATTCTATTCTAATGGACATTCTATTCGAATGGGTATTCCATTTTTCTAAGTCTGGAGTACTCTATTCCAATGGGCATTCTATTCTAATGGGCATTCCATTTGAATGGAGAATTCTATTCTAACGAACATTCTATTCGAATGGGTATTCCATTTTTCTAAGTCTGGAGTATTCTATTCGAATGGGGTATTCCATTTGAATGGAGTATTATATTCTAATGGACATTATATTCGAATGGGTATTCCATTTTTCTAAGTCTGGAGTATTCTATTCGAATGGAGTCTTCGATTTGAATTGAGTATTCTATTCTAATGGACATCCTATTCGAATGGGTATTCCATTTTTCTAAGTCTGGAGTATTCTATTCGAATGGGCTATTCCATTTGAATGAATTATTCTATTCTAATGAGTATTCCATTTATCTAAGTCTGGAGTATTCTATTCGAATATACCCACTATAGGGTATTAAATACCATATTTATAATTTTCACTTCATAATCTAACATCTATTCTCATATTTTAGTGTTCCTTTATCTTTTAAACATGCTCCTTTCTATTCTAGCCCAAGATCTAGCTTATTGATCAGTAAAGTTTACACCTTTATGGGTGTCAAACCTGTTTAAGCTAGATCTAGGGTTTCTTTATGAACCATTCTTACTCATGGGTTCCTTATGTCCACTTTTAACATCAAGTTTATATTTTTATGGTATAAAAATACCCAATTTGCCTGAGTACCAAGCCTTAGGGCAAACCGTTCTTAAAAACACAACCTTTAACGTAAAGCACGTACCTTTTTACGTTTTATAGGCTATGATTAGCTTCAACGTGCAACTATGGACTTGTTCTCGCTTGATTAGCTAAAGATCTATCAAGATTTAGGCTCGGTTCTTTGATTTCGGATCTCGACCGTAAGGAGGTTTGTGTTTGAGATTGTTTGGCTTAAGTGTGTGTTTTTTAAGGTGTAGGCTATGGTGTAGAGATAAATGGAAATGGAAATGATTAAGGTTTAATGGGTATTTATACACCCTTAAACCCATGGACCTTAAGTCCATCTTTCTTTTAGGTCCATAATTAATTCCATCTTTAAGGCCTACCATCTTCTATCTTTATCATTATCTTATTATTATTATTATAATTATTCTACCAACTCAAATAATCCTTTCGACGTAAATAATATATTAAATATTATTATAGAAATTTCAGGATGTTACAATCTAGGCTAGCCCCTTTTGGTGAAAGGTAGGGCTATAACGGGCCCTATAGGAGCTATACGCGCCCTATAATCAATAATAATAATAATAACAATAATAAAAATAATAATAATAATAACAGGCCGCGTATAGAGCTATACGCGCCCTATAGGCCCCTTTTAACCATCTACTTCCCCATCTGCCCCTATTACTTCATTTTTTTATTAATTATTATTTGTGTGTAATTATTAATTAATTATTATTATTATTACTATTTAATTATTATTATTATTTAATTTAGTTATTATTATTATTATGTTAATTATTATTCTTATTATTTAATTATTATTAGTATTACTGCTAGGATTATTATTATAATTTAATAATAATTATTATTAGTTAGTTAAATTATTTATTATTATATACTTATTAAAGATGGAGGACGTGGTGGAGATGGAGATTGAGCATGAGAAGACGCAGGAGCAGGGGAGGGTGACGAGGCCGGTAGAGGGTGACGATATACTAGTTGGGTACCCACATCTTTAGTTTCAAGCCAGTACCGACCATTCTGGCAGGTATCTGCTGTAACATTCGTTACTTTTAAAAATCGAAAATCCGACCCGTTTTGAATTTTCGGTTTTGTATATAAATATATTTATTCATATAAACATAATTCAAGTTTCGTTTTATGGATTTTTATGTTCGTCAACCGACTTATTTTGATGTTTCGATGTATTCGTATCATTTGTTTATTATATATATATATAATATTAGAGTATATTTAATAATATTTACGATGTGTTATAGACACTATTCGTTATTTTTCTATTTCGTATTGTTCAAAAATGAAACTCCAAGTTTTAACATGCATACTTAAACGAGACTTGAACTATCCGGGTACAATACGAAAAATATCTAACTTCATAAACTTTTATATCTTTTTTATAACATTCAAAAGTTCAAGGTTTATATGTAAATATTTTTTAAATTCTGTTTTAATTATATATGAAACTGTAACGATTCCGACGAAACCAGGGATACCTAACCGGTAGACGATAGTTACGTCATATTTAATGTCGGGTACATGAGTTACCATAGTAATTTTATGAGAATACAGGGTTCACTGTATTGATTGTACGTGAATATATAATTCATCGTATTGAATATGCGATTAAACGATCGATAGTTATTGAAACCCGAACGAATCGAGGGTTCAATTATAGACGATATCTATAATATTTAGGGATGTTACGAAGCATTAATGCTTCGGGATAAGTAAAGTACGGCACAGAAAAAAAGAATTTTCGATTTAATGTACGTCGGTACGTTAAACGAAACCTTTAATACCAAACCGAGCAAGAGACGATCAATCAAGCCGAAAAGGATGCGCAATTATTAATAATATGACGTTTTAAGTTAATAAATGTCATGGTTTAAGTTTTTAAAGTTTTTAAATCGGTTTTATATAAATTTCATTTTTAAGCCGAAAAACGACCGTTTTAACCTCGTTTTAAGCCGAATTAAACATTTAACCGAAAAACGAACTGAACCAGATTATCCAAAACATTATCCGGATTACGAGAATCCAAATGTGTGGATAGGAATGGAGAGGTGGGTCCCACCCCACCCCTCACATATGCCGATCGGAATTAAGGGTTTCCACCCTTTCATTTGTTATTTTTTTTCTACAACCACATCCAACATTCTACTCTCCTCTCAATCTCATGAGCTAAAAAAAAACCGACTTTGTAGCAAGAACAACGAGGTAAAGATTGAGTATTTCACGTGTTCATCTTCCTTTCTCGAGTTATTTGCAAGAAAATGAGGTTTCAAAGATGAAAACCGATTCTTGCATGATCAAGTGATGTATACGGGTTATACAAGGGATCTTGGTCCAAGAAAGGAGTTAAACGAACCAAAAACGAATTTTTACTGTTTAAATCTTTGTTTTTGAATCATAACCGAAACTATAGTGTAAGAGGCTTGATCGTGAGTGTAACTTGCTTGGTATTGTGGTATGTTGGTTGTAGGTTCTGTATTTAGTGGTAGATAAGGCGGAAAGACGAGTTTGTAGCTTGTAGTGGCGGAAAACGAAAGGTATATTCGGTTTATGTTCGGTTTTGGAGATTTGGACAGATTGTGATGTGTTCAGAGTTAGGTCATGAAATTTTACAGGGATGTTCTACACATGAAAATAAGAGTTCTGTGAATTTTTGGTAATTTTTGGATAAAGGATGAATATTTGGTGAATTTAATGCTCGGTTTTGGCTAAAAATGGTGAAAAATAGTTAATTATCATGAAAAATTCTGGAAATTTGCAGATAAGCTTTATATATCATGTATAAGTCAGACACAAAATTTGAGTTCAGTTGGAGAAGTCTATGTAGGCTTTTCGGTTAAACGAGTTCTAGGGTTTTCTAGCTCGGTTTTAGTGAAAATGGCATGTAAAATGAGATTTTGGTTCTGGAAAAATTACAGGGGACTATGTGGATGGCAGGGGACATCCAGGAAAAATTTGGGATTTTTCTAAGATCGTTTGGTATTTACGACATATTTAGTGTTTAAATGGTGTTTAAAAATAGATAAATAAATTTTAAATATAAAAATTAATTCTGGAAATATTTTTATAAAATTCCCCACTGTCAAAAAGTCATTTGTGCAAAATTTCAAGATCCGAGATTAAACGGATAATTATTTGTGGAAAAACAAACTTTTAGAGCTTAAAACGAGTGAACCGGTAAAGTTCGTCTAAACGAACTGACTGGTGTATAAAAACCCTAAAAATGAACTATTTTCATATAATTGAGTTAAACAAGTAAAAATGAATCATCCGAAAATAATTCGGATGATTTGGGTATTTTTAACCGATTTAACAGTTTCCGGTACGCCAAATACGGAAACGGGTCCCGCGGCCAATCGGGGCGTCTAAACCGAGCTCTAATTTCACAACTTAAACTAAATTATCAGTCAACCACTATTTTCGGGTCGCGTGTGACCAAACTCATTTTTGAAACATAAAAACGGGTAACCGTGCTAGGCACGCAAAACGGGGAAAACAAGCTATTAGAAAATTTGACTGTTGAACTCTTAACGACATCACAATCTGAGTCCGGAGAAGTGTTTCTGGGTTAACCTTGCCCCCCAGAACGGGTACAGTGCTGGGTTAACAGTGTCCCCAGATGTACCGGTTAACTTGGTTAAAGTTATAATAATAATGAGTGTATAGTAACGATCGTAGGGATCATATTACAGATTGGACGTGTTAACTGATAATGATTGTTGTTACCTGCTTGCATGTGCTAAGGTGAGTTTCACGAGCCCCTTTTTCTGAGTTGTTTTCAAATATTTTCCCGGGGCGTAAGCATGTTACTATTGAAATGTTTAAGTACATACTGAACGCATGGATTTGCGTGGATTTATATATGTTTTATTGAACGGGAATCGTACGGAAATGTACTAAGATGGTAATTGTCTGAGCTGCTAACATTCTAAGGCCCCGGAACACGAGTGATTAACTGAAAGCCGGTAGAGTGTGGATAGTACTATTGGTCTGACAAACCCAACTGGTCCGGCATGGATTTGCTGATGTTTCCCAGCCAGTTGCACATGTCTATTTTGGGTGTTATATATATTTTGTTATGTAATGTTAGAAATAGCGGTTTGGGGCAGTTACGTGGGCGGGGGATATGCCACGGGTCCGTGGGCGGGGGATATGCCACGGGGGTTGTGTGTGATAGTCAGAGGTTTCACTTGTGGGCTCAGCATAATTACATCGATAATATTATATTTTGATGATGATTTATCATGGTTTACCCGAATTGTGAAACTCACCAACTATTCGTAGTTGACCCGTTTTCTCACATGCTTTTCAGGTACAACTAAGATGAAGTGATTGCTTACGTGCTAAGTGCTTGATGTGTGTAAGATTTGCGTGCGGAATGTTAGGATACATTATAATAAATAGAATTATGTATCGTAGTGTATGATGTGTGTATCACCTAGACGGTAATGAAATACGAGATAATGTAATTTTGAAGTATATTAATGTATTCAGTTTTCTTTATAAGCAATGTGGTTGATATCAGACGAGTCTGTCGCACCCCGTTTACGTTTCCGCTGTGGTTACGGGGTGTTACAGAAGTTGGTATCAGAGCTATTGGTTATAAAAGAATTAGGATGTCTTTAAAAGATACCTAAAATATAACCAGTAGCTCAAGTATTATAGGATCTGAATATCAACTAATAATTTATAGTGACGAGATCTGGATGAACTTGGATGGACAAGTGAGTTATTATGGTCCGGAACATAATAACAGACTTGTCCGCACGAGGGAATTCAGGGGAAGTCACGGGGTACGTTAATAGGTAAAAATGGCAACATATGTGTAAAGTATATAATATTATTTATACGTGCTAATGTGTATATATATATATATATATGTACATATCTTGTGGATACAGGTATTGAGAAATAGGACCCGGATAAGGAACCGGGGGATGAAATAATAAAAGTACCAAGGATGCTGAAATTTCTAGAGCATCGGTTGATAATGAGTCTGACTTATCAGGCCATAGTTATGATAGTACCAAGTTAGATCTCCCGTTTGATATTAACCAGAAATATCTAGTAACCGTCACTCCCAACCAAAATTGATGAATCCCTTACCCTACCAACACCGGTACCGTATATTCTAATAACCCCTATGTTCACCCGAACCGCCAACCCTCACGTACGGACGGACCTGTACCTGAACCCATTCTTGTTCCATTAAAATAAAAATAAAATAATAATAATAAAATGGATAATAAATGAGCAGATAAAAATAATATATAGAAATATATATATGTATTGCTCACTCTCAAACATATGAGACATACCACCTCTAAATCGAGAATCACCGATTTTAGCGAACCTAGAACGCCTGAGGACATTGACTGAGCAAGTGATAGAGTTTCCCATAATAGTAATTGATAATATTTGAAGGCAACCCATGTTACGCGATTACCTTGAACCTTGCAACTCCCTATGTTAACCTTACATCCGTTAGATGCCTATACCCATGTATACTCGAATAGAATGATTACCCATACACAAAGAGGTGTTGGAATCATTATAGCATAGTTGGTTGTTCGTTCGTAGGTGGTATACCGTGTATGCCGGATATACGTATAGACACGGATATTATAACTCCGTGGTACGTAATCGTTTGGTGCTCACGGTGAGCATGTATCGGTTATGCTGACATGCAGAAGGATATTGAAATCAAGTATATTAAACATTAATCTTTGTTGAGAAAGATCTATATGTCGGTTGGTGACAAGGGTTATGAAACATATTTAAACGTTAACCGACGTCAGGTTAAGTCCATATGTTATTATACTTGTGGGACATATATACTAGATACTGGTATATGTAATAGGTATGATAATATTTGGTGTGTATGTGTACCTGCTGTTATGATTGAACTGGTAACGAGTTATACGGTGAGATTAGTATTGATTACTGCGTACGGGATGAGTACGGCAGAATGACATAAAAAGAGTAACTCCAATGATGGAGATTAATATGATTCAGTTGATTGCTCAAGGATAGCAGATGATTATACCGAATGTCGTATCACAGATCAATGCTAGTGTTGATGCAAATGTGATCGCAGACTTATAGATCGAGCAATCACATGATTATGAATATTTCAATTCTTAGTGTTATTACTAAGAGTGTTAATGTCCCACCGAATACTATTATGACTGCAAGTATTAGTTATAAACTAAACATGAATAGTAGTCGTAATGAATTAGATCCGGTATGAAGGATATGTTTGTTGGTTATGTTAAGGAAATTATTAATAGTTTACTGATGGTAAATGGAGGAATAGATTAGCGAGTGGATAGAAAAGATCGAAATTGTTAAGGATATTGGTAAGAGTCTAGAACATTGTGTAGTGAAATATGCTATAGATATGTTGGTAGATTATGTGGTATCGTGATGGAACACGATGGTACAAAATTATAGTTAGAAAATTATTACTCAGACGATATGGTCAGCATTTAAAATTCTTGTGCTAGAGCACTTTTATTCAAGTAATTAAGTTCAGAGACTGGAAACTGAGCTATGGCAGATAGAAATGTTGTGTGCTGATCACTTAGAACACGCTAATCGTTTGAAGGAATGGTCATGTCTGGTAACATGGCTAATTACTCCTGAAACTAAGCGAAGTAAGCGCAATATTGGGGACTAACTCCATCGATAAGGAGTATAGTCAATCCTGTAAAATATACAACCTTTGGAAGGGTTGTGTCGCAAGCCAGGATTGATATATTTGACTCTATGGGAAGCGGAATGGAAGGACGTTAGGTGAGACGTCGAGTGTTAAAGAAGAGAAATGATAAAGGAATAGTGCAAGATAGGCTTTGAAATAAGCAGGTATGTCCTACAACCTAGAATTATACTGAGACTAGTTCTGGTGTGAAACATGAACCGCATGAAGGGTCCTTCCCTAAATGTGGAAAATATGGTTATCGGCAAGAAGAAGAATGTCGAGTGATAGTAGGCCACAGGTGTGGTAAAGCTGGATGTAATGCCCTAATTGTAGAACCAATTATAGCCATGTGAACCGGCAACCCCAACCCATTCGTGTACAACCACTCTGAACCCAACAGCTCCAATAACAATCCATCCAAAGAAACCAAATTATACCAAACAGTTGTACTTGCTATGAATGTGGCAGTACAGAACGTTTCGAGAGAAATTGCCCAAAGTTGAACCAATGTGTCGTTGGAAGACGAACCTCATGGCAAGCATCAACCTCTGATCAAGCAAGGAGCCGTGCTGTTGTGAGTAATTCGAATAAATCACGTCATGATCCAAAGGTGGTATTAAGTATGTTGTGGTTTTAAATCAATAGGCTCCAGTGATATTTTTACGGTCGTCGATAGAAGTTAATTCCTGTTAACCTCCTATCATTTGGAAAGATACCGATTAGTGAAACTATAGAACCCTATACTGTAGAATCGCTAACGGTGAATCCCTAATGGTTAACTAAATTGTTCGGAATTGTCCTATTATTCTGAACGATTAACCTTTCCTTATTGACCTACGACCAGTAAAGTTAAGAAGTTTTGACGTAATAGTTAACATGGATTGGCTATCTCAACATGAAGCTGAAATCAAATACGAAAAGAAGATGATTAGAAGCTCTCCTTCGGACGATGAAGCGACTAGATACAGAGAAAAGTGTACGGTATTATGTTACCACTCTAATCTCATCTTGAGATGTTATAATATTTACGACAAGAAGACGTGGTGTATTAACAAACGCGATTGCCAAAGTATTTAAAAGAAAACATATAGAAGATGTTTCGGTGATACGTAAATATCCAGAAGTTTTCCCAGAAGAACTTCCTGGGTTTCCGCCAACCCGACAGGTCGAATTCAGAATCGATTTAATACCTCAAGCTGGCCCTGTTGCTAAAGCATCTTACCGACTTGCATCAACTGAAATGCAAGAATTACTGGATAAGGTTTTATACGACCTAGTTAGTCACCATGGGGTGCACCAGTGTTATTTGGGAAATGAAGGACGGAAGTGTTAGGATATGTGTTGATTAGGGAGAATTGAATAAAGTGACGATCAAGAATAGGTATTCACTTCTTCGAAGTGAATGATCTGTTTAACCAACTGCAAGGGGTGATTTATTCTTAGAAAATTGATCTTAGATATAGTTATCACCAAATGAAAAATCCAAGAGGAGGACGTTGCAACAACAGCGTTTCGGACTCGCTACGGCCATTATGAATTCTTAGTTATGCCTTTCGGGCTAACAAATGCGCCGGCAGCATTCATGGAACTCATGAACCGGGTCTGTAAACTTTAAATTGACAAATTTGTCATAGCATTCATTGATGATATTTTGATATATTTGCAACGTAAGGAAGAGCACGAACGACGTCTAAGGAAAATGGTGGAAGTGTTAAAGCAAGAGGAGTTATACGCGAAGCTTTCGAAATGTGACTTTGAATACAGAAAGCATAATCCCTTGGTCATGTTGTAAAGCAACAACGATTTCACATAGACCCAAATAAGATAGAAACCATTAAAATTGTGCCAAGCGCCGATTTTATGTCTCCCCGATGGAGACGATGGTTTTGTCGCGTATTGTGACGCATCGCGTAGAGGGTTAGGATACGTGTTGACGCAGTATAATAAGGTTATAGCCTATGCTTCCCGACAGTTAAAAGTACACGAGAAAAATTACACTACTCACGACTTAAAACTAGGGGCGGTTATCTTCGCACTTAAAATATGGAGACATTATCTCTACGGTACGAAGTGCACCATCTTCACTAATCATAAAAGTTTGCAGCACATATTCGATCAGAAAGAACTGAATATGAGGCAACGAAGATGGGTCGAGTTGTTAAGTGATTATGACTGTGACATCCGTTATCACCCCGGCAAGGCTAGCGTTGTGGCCGATGCCTTGAGTAGGAAAGATCGGGTTAAGCCATTGCGAGTGAAAGCGCTAGGGATGATAGTCCAGTCGAACCTTTCGGACCTGATTCGAGTCGCTCAACGTGAGGCGTTGAAAGAGGAACAATTGGAAAAGGAGGAACCTTACGGCAATGAGAAGAATTTTGAATAGCGCGTGGACGAAATTCTCTACTTCAAAAATCAGGGTTTGGATTCCGACCCTCCATGACCTTCGTGAATTAATCATGGACGAAGCGCATAGATCGAAATATCCCATACATCCGGGATCGGATTAGACTATTGATGATACGAATATCTGAAAGGATTTTGTTAATGACCGAGTGTGGAGAAAGATACGGTTACGTATGTTGGTGAAAATTTAAGTTATGCAAGAGATAAGGCTGCATACCGAAAACCCTTGGGAACGCCATAACGACAGAAAATTCGCCAATGATAGTGGGAATAAATTACAATGGGTTTCGGGACGCAAATTCCCAAGATATATCAAAGGCATGAGGTAAATTGGTAATCGCGGATCAATTAACCTATCCTCGCATTTCATCCCAATCCATGTCGATTACCACAATGAATTCTCGCCCAAATTCATGATGGTGAAATGGTATCACGTCGTGGAGTACCATTTTCAATTATCTCGGATCGAAATAGTCATCCTACTTCCATTATTAGAAGGCGGGGAAGGAAGCATCGAGAGCTTGAAGCTTTCTATAGGTGAAGTAATTATCACCAAGTTGTTAAATTGAAAATGGGCGTCACTCAAGCCATAAGATTTGAATTGATTCGAGAAACAACCAACCGGATTTATAAATTAAGATAAGTAGAAAGCATCGCGAGATTGGCAAAAGATTTATGCCAACATTCAAAGGAAACCATTGTCGCTGGAAAGAGGTGACAAGGTATTTTTAAGGCATCACCTTAGAGAGGTGATATGAGGTTTGGCAAAACTGAAAATAGCTCCTTAATATATTGAATCTCACGAGACTATCTCCATAATTGGTCATTTAGTTTATCGATAAAAGTACTCCAAGGGCTAAGTACTATACATAATGTTTTGCCATTTATTTGGATTGAAAAGTACCTAAGCGATGAGGCAACGAAAGTACCAGTAATGGAGGTCCTCATAGAAGTCATGCCTGATACCTTAAATAATTCCGTAGAGTTAGTAGACGGGAAAACTAAACAGTTTGGACATACCAAGCTTTATTGATTAAGATTAAGTGGAATTCACACCGAGGACCAGATTATACCTGGTAGCGCGAGGGTGGATTCTGAAAGGAAAACCCCCACCTATCTCTCGGAAGGGGATAGTGGGCGTGTAAAATTTCGAGGACGAAATTTCTTAACGGGGGGAGAATGTAACGATTCCGACGAAACCAGGGACACCCTAACCGGTAGACGATAGTTACGTCATATTTAATGTCGGGTACATGAGTTACCATAGTAATTATACGAGAATACAGGGTTCACTGTATTGATTGTACGTGAATATATAATTCATCGTATTGAATATGCGATTAAACGATCGATAGTTATTGAAACCCGAATGAATCGATGGTTCAATTATAGACGATATCTATAATATTTAGGGATGTTACGAAGCATTAATGCTTCGGGATAAGTAAAGTACGGCACAGAAAAAAAGAATTTTCGATTTAATGTACGTCGGTACGTTAAACGAAACCTTTAATACCAAACCGAGCAAGAGACGATCAATCAAGCCGAAAAAGATGCGCAATTATTAATAATATGACGTTTTAAGTTAATAAATGTCATGGTTTAAGTTTTTAAAGTTTTTAAATCGGTTTTATATAAATTTCATTTTTAAGCCGAAAAACGACCGTTTTAACCTCGTTTTAAGCCGAATTAAACATTTAACCGAAAAACGAACTGAACCAGATTATCCAAAACATTATCCGGATTACGAGAATCCAAATGTGTGGATAGGAATGGAGAGGTGGGTCCCACCCCACCCCTCACATATGCCGATCGGAATTAAGGGTTTCCACCCTTTCATTTGTTATTTTTTTTCTACAACCACATCCAACATTCTACTCTCCTCTCAATCTCATGAGCTAAAAAAAAACCGACTTTGTAGCAAGAACAACGAGGTAAAGATTGAGTATTTCACGTGTTCATCTTCCTTTCTCGAGTTATTTGCAAGAAAATGAGGTTTCAAAGATGAAAACCGATTCTTGCATGATCAAGTGATGTATACGGGTTATACAAGGGATCTTGGTCCAAGAAAGGAGTTAAACGAACCAAAAACGAATTTTTACTGTTTAAATCTTTGTTTTTGAATCATAACCGAAACTATAGTGTAAGAGGCTTGATCGTGAGTGTAACTTGCTTGGTATTGTGGTATGTTGGTTGTAGGTTCTGTATTTAGTGGTAGATAAGGCGGAAAGACGAGTTTGTAGCTTGTAGTGGCGGAAAACGAAAGGTATATTCGGTTTATGTTCGGTTTTGGAGATTTGGACAGATTGTGATGTGTTCAGAGTTAGGTCATGAAATTTTACAGGAATGTTCTACACATGAAAATAAGAGTTCTGTGAATTTTTGGTAATTTTTGGATAAAGGATGAATATTTGGTGAATTTAATGCTCGGTTTTGGCTAAAAATGGTGAAAAATAGTTAATTATCATGAAAAATTCTGGAAATTTGCAGATAAGCTTTATATATCATGTATAAGTCAAACACAAAATTTGAGGTCAGTTGGTGAAGTCTAAGTAGGCTTTTCGGTTAAACGAGTTCTAGGGTTTTCTAGCTCGGTTTTAGTGAAAATGGCATGTAAAATGAGATTTTGGTTCTGGAAAAATTACAGGGGACTAAGTGGATAGCAGGGGACATCCAGGAAAAATTTGGGATTTTTCTAAGATCGTTTGGTATTTACGACAGATTTAGTGTTTAAATGGTGTTTAAAAATAGATAAATAAATTTTAAATATAAAAATTAATTCTGGAAATATTTTTATAAAATTCCCCACTGTCAAAAAGTCATTTGTGCAAAATTTCAAGATCGGAGATTAAACGGATAATTATTTGTGCAAAAACAAACTTTTAGAGCTTAAAACGAGTGAACCGGTAAAGTTCGTCTAAACGAACTGGCTAGTGTATAAAAACCCTAAAAGTGAACTATTTTCATATAATTGAGTTAAACAAGTAAAAATGAATCATCCGAAAATAATTCGGATGATTTGGGTATTTTTAACCGATTTAACAGTTTCCGGTACGCCAAATACGGAAACGGGTCCCGCGGCCAATCGGGGCGTCTAAACCGAGCTCTAATTTCACAACTTAAACTAAATTATCAGTCAACCACTATTTTCGGGTCGCGTGTGACCAAACTCATTTTTGAAACATAAAAACGGGTAACCGTGCTAGGCACGCAAAACGGGGAAAACAAGCTATTAGAAAATTTGACTGTTGAACTCTAAACGACATCACAATCTGAGTCCGGAGAAGTGTTTCTGGGTTAACCTTGCCCCCAGAACGGGTACAGTGCTGGGTTAACAGTGTCCCCAGATGTACCGGTTAACTTGGTTAAAGTTATATTAATAATGAGTGTATAGTAACGATCGTATGGATCATATTACAGATTGGACGTGTTAACTGATAATGATTGTTGTTACCTGCTTGCATGTGGTAAGGTGAGTTTCACGAGCCCCTTTTTCTGAGTTGTTTTCAAATATTTTCCCGGGGCGGAAGCATGTTACTATTGAAATGTTTAAGTACATACTGAACGCATGGATTTGCGTGGATTTATATATGTTTTATTGAACGGGAATCGTACGGAAATGTACTAAGATGGTAATTGTCTGAGCTGCTAACATTCTAAGGCCCCGGAACACGAGTGATTAACTGAAAGCCGGTAGAGTGTGGATAGTACTATTGGTCTGACAAACCCAACTGGTCCGGCATGGATTTGCTGATGTTTCCCAGCCAGTTGCACATGTCTATTTTGGGTGTTATATATATTTTGTTATGTAATGTTAGACATAGCGGTTTGGGGCAGTTACGTGGGCGGGGGATATGCCACGGGTCCGTGGGCGGGGGATATGCCACGGGGGTTGTGTGTGATAGTCAGAGGTTTCACTTGTGGGCTCAGCATAATTACATCGATAATATTATATTTTGATGATGATTTATCATGGTTTACCTGAATTGTGAAACTCACCAACTATTCGTAGTTGACCCGTTTTCTCACATGCTTTTCAGGTACAACTAAGATGAAGTGATTGCTTACGTGCTAAGTGCTTGATGTGTGTAAGATTTGCGTGCGGAATGTTAGGACACATTATAATAAATAGAATTATGTATCGTAGTGTATGATGTGTGTATCACCTAGACGGTAATGAAATACGAGATAATGTAATTTTGAAGTATATTAATGTATTCAGTTTTCTTTAAAAGCAATGTGGTTGATATCAGACGAGTCTGTCGCACCCCGTTTACGTTTCCGCTGCGGTTACGGGGTGTTACAGAAACGTAGGGACCATTTGTGTAAATTATTCAAATTATAATAATTTAATAATAACATAATATCCCACCCAGCCCTCCCACCCCTCCTTTCGTACCATTTTTCCGGTGGAAGTTTCTGGCCTCCAAAAACAACATCCGCGCGAGGCTTGTTACACCATTTCTTAACGTGTTTTGATTAATTAAATTGTTTGTTGGCCTTAGACCTTGAACAAAGACCCCTATTGATCCGTCAATTTGTTATTATAGCTCGTTGATTAATGAATAATTGGACTGAAATCGCGTTAACTGTCGGATTTAAATATAAAATCCATTTAACGATAATTAAACGCTAATCGACTAAATTGACACTATAAATTTAATCCTAAGCATAAACTAAACTTGCACCAACAATGTTCTTAACCTCAAACACCCTTTATAACTCGAAATCAATCATAAAAGTTTATTTTCCGGCGGGTCTTGTTCACCACCATTCCGGCACGGTTTGAGGTAAAATCTATATGCATTCGTATTGTTTTTAAGAGACTAACAAAACACCTAACTTAGTTCGGGCAAACATGGAACGGTTTGAACGAATTGAATCTAGCTATAATTTATGTTTATCACTTTTTATCTAAAAACCCGACTTTCGTTTCCGTTAAGTTTTCGTTAGAAACCCGATTAATATTATATAAATAATTATTATTTCGTTAAACTTAACAACACGCTAACGTAATTATTTTCAAACTGAAATTCCGTTAAGATCCATAATTCATAAACATTATAAATCTCAAACCCGTCAAGTGTGATACCCGGTAAAATAAAAAGTATTATTATATTCCATAAACGAGATTAAGACATGTTTAGGCTGGATTAAGTTAAGATTAAGACCTAAAAGTTAAATATATTATTTTAATATAAGAATTAAGGGAACGTATACATCGTAAAACACGTGAGAAGTGAGATGTGATAAAGATATTTCGGTGATAAATAATGGAGAAACGAACGTATTCGGTTAAACATGTGAATACTCAACCCGATATTTGAGAAAGTGTCCAGGGGTGAATCCATTTGAATATTTTAGAGGATCGAAAATCTAGAACGCATGCGAAAAAGTGACTCAATTCTGAGTTACAACGAAACGGGAAAATGCAAATTAGCATTTTCGAACACGGTCATTAAATGACATGTACCGATGTGCTTGTACAAGTGAATACTATCGTCGTATTTGAGATTTATTATTTGGGATAAGTTAAATTGAATAGACACCATAAGTTTGGAAGAGTGGTTTTGGGAAAAACAACTACACTAGTTTTGTTCGGAGTTACACGGGACCGACACCGGGTAACGATCGTCAATAAATTATTAGCGGAAATCATAAGCTAGCGAGACAAATTTAAGTCGAGATTGAAATTAACATTTTGACGAAATATATTTGAAAAATATAACGTCATTTAAAGTAGCGGGTTCGTTGAAGCGAGAAACCAAAACGCTATTGCAAAACGCGCTTAAAACTGCATTATATAAGTGGGCCTACCCCCATTTTACATTCATTCTAGCACATATTTCTGGAATCTAGAGAGAGAGAGAGAGAGAGTAGAGAGAAGGCAGAGAATTCCAGTGGTGGAGCGTGGAGGTCCTATAGTGGTGCGTGGCGGTCCGACAACGGGCGGTGGTCGTCAAGTGGCAGCCGAAGCTCGTTTATCTACCTGGAACCTTATTTTCGACATCCCGAACACAATGGTAAGCTCCGTTTGTCCTAAATCTGAGCTTAAGTTTGTTAAAAAATCATTTTAAAATCTGAACATATTGTATTAGTTTTTCATGTCTGCAAAAATCAGTTTATAATGGAATATCTAATGGTCCGATCGCTTTGAATTTTCTACAGAGGGTTCATAACCATAGATAATAATTTTGAGCGGTTAAGATGAAGATTAGAGTTGTTTAAGTTGGGTTTCTAAACCAGTTTTCATATTCAGCTTGCTGGGCGGATTTTGGAAATGCAGCTCTAAAGAAATGCAGATTCATGGAGATCTGACCGTCAGATATACCTAAAAGCTTTGGTGAACCTTCCTAACATACAGATCTTTGATTCTACCAAAGGAATCGATGATCAGATGTCTAGATGGTGAGTTATAAGCTCCGTAATCTAATGGTCAGATTCTTGGAACGAAAACAGTTTCTTAAAATGAGTTGCATGTAGGTTTTGAGGTGTCGTGTGGACGATCCGAGACCGAAGAAACGTCCGTGCCGCAAAATCGAACGTGTTGGTATATCTGGATCGCGTTGCATGCCGGTTTTGAGCAGATTTATAGACTCGAACCGTACGCGAGGATGTATATCTTTAAGTGTTGAAAAAGATAGATAAGAAAATATTAGTAAAAATATTGTTATCGGAAATAACTTGGACATAATGTTGTTAATAATTATTTAAAAAACCGCTAGATAATATTGTAGGACCGATTTGGGACTCGGTTTCCCAACGATTCACGGGGCAACGTGTTAGAGTGCGGAATCCTCTAACACGGTGATTCGGTGGTGATCAACGGGCACGTAGGTACGATTCCTAAAGGGGTTTGACGCCTAGGATTGGAGGAAACGACCAAGAACACGAAGAACAGTCGAGAGAGTTTCTGTAGGCTGCTGGTTCGTGAGTGTGTATTCTGTTCTCTGCATGTGAAATTTCCCAAGTAACGTTTATATACCGAAGACTCATTCGGTCGAATGAGATACTCATTCGATCGAATTAGATCTGGTTCGATCGAATGAGATCTGGTTCGATCGAATCAGTCACTGATTCGATCGAATCAGCTTCGTTTGACATTTTCAGTACGTTAACTTGGTTTCACGATCGTTGGTTTCATGTTGAACCAACCTGATAGAACTGGGGACATACATGTGACATTTCATGTCCTAACAAACTCCCCCTTGGAGCCAGTTCTATTTGCCTGTAACCAATCGAGTTCTCTTGCTCGATCGTAACTCCCCCTTGGAGTTATCTCACTCTCTCTTTTCTCAAAACTAGTGGTGCATACGTTGCATCCACAAACTCCTTTCTTCATGGAGTTCTCTCTTGATCAAATGGTACAGTCAGTCAGACTTACCATAGGTTCCGCATATCCTGAGACGCTGTTAATTGGAATTTTGGATTAACATTTAAGCACAATTGTATTAGATTTGTAAAATTGACATTAAAGCATAATCTATCACAATATTCCAAATCATATTTCATTCAATTCAAAACAATTACAATCAGAAGATTTAACTTTGAATTACAACAAGAAACAAGATAAACGAAAGACATGGCAATTAATCTTTAGTTTCTTGGGCATACTTCTTCTGTTGTTCTTTCCAATTTGATCCTGCATGTATGTCATAGGCAAAGCAAATCCTAATGACATTTCTGTACGTTAACGCTTGCTCTATGTCTTCAGGAGCATAAAGAATCTCTGTCTTGTATAACGTATAGACATCCTCCCTTGACAAATTTGTGAGCCACATTGGATCAAAAATACGAATTGTGCTCCAGTTTCCATAGTCATTGAGCACAATAACTGCCTCATGCAGTCTTCCATCATAGTACCAATGCCTGAATGATTTGTAGAAGTCCTGCTTCATCTTTCTAAGAGGAATCTTCTTCATTGTGAGTGGTGGCATGTACTTCAAAATAACTTTTGGCCTGTTGGTGATCGGATCGATCTCCTTTTTGCTTATATATCTCTTCGGCCTTTGTGGTGTGATCATCTTCCATTTTGTGTTGTACTCTTTTCGCAATACACTCTGATAATACGTGGCAAATGGAGATGAGTTGGCGTATAGCATATCAAGATAATTCAGACGGTTCAGATCATAAGTAGGAAGGGTCTTCAAATCAGTAATACGTTGAAAGTATTCAACCCCCCTTTCTCTCTTGACAGCTACGCAGTTAAGATCCTTCAGACATGCCCAAGCGATAATTTCTCCTGAAGTTCTGCGACCCTTCATCTTATATGACGTTGTATGAGGAATGGTCGGCTTCGCTTTTCGTCTGGATCTAATCTTCTCAAGAATAGCATTAAATGCTTTCTTGCATTCCTCGGTTTTCTCTAAAAAAATCGGCTTGATCCGTTTCAGAAGGCTGTTCCATATTGTTTGACCTTTCTTCAGCCTTTTTCTGTATTTCCTCCTCTGTTACATTTTGGAAGAAACTTGCAGAGTTAGGAAGATCGTCATTTTGAGACGTATAGTATTCAGGATACTCTTCCTTTGACAAGTCTTCCATTTCAACTTCATCAAATTGAGAAGGATCGACGTGTGAGGGATCAGTGGCCGTTGATGATGATGAATCAGGTGTAGCAGCAGAAGAAGACATTTGTTCTGTTGGAGGCAAAGCCAGATACTTGCCTGTTTCTACGTTGGATAATTCAAACATTTGTTCCAATTCTTCTTCTGTGAAATTATGAGAAATTTCACCTTCTTCCAAGTCTCCACTTGCGAAGTTTCGCTGCTCATTTGGATTGTCCAGTAGAAATGTGAAAAATTCTGCTGCAGTTTTTGATTGCAGCGGTTGGACATTAAACGGATCATCATCACCTGTTTGATTAAACAACCACAATTTAACAACAATTTTAAGTAAACATATGTAATATCATAAACATGAAATACAATATCATTACATATGAAACTGAGTCTATACAAAAATCATCATTTAACAAGATTTAACATTTAAATCCTCACTACATTCACTCAATTCACTCTTTAGTACCTTCACCTCCATCATCTGAAGAGTCAAGTTCGTCTGTGTCCACATCAACATTTGTTGGACCTTCCAAACGTAGAACATCTCCTTTCAATTCGGTTACTTTCGCTTCAAGGCTTAGATTTGACTCTCTTAGTTCCTTGATAGAAGAGCCCTGATCAGCGACAGTCGCATTCAGCTGACTGTTTTCAATTCTGAGCATGTCGTTTTCGGCTCGAAGTTGGGCAATCTGCTCATCTTTCAGCCGATTTTGTTCTTCTTGCCGTCTGTTCAGCTCTTCTTGCTCAGTCTTGAACATGAACATGTTCATCATAGCCTTGTGAAGATCAGCCAGTTCTGTTGCAACCTGAGGAGGTATAGACATTTCAGGTTGAGATTGAGTTGTCGATTGTGGTGCTGATTGTGTTGCTGGTTGCTGTGTTGGTGGCGGTGCTTGTTGAACGGGAGGAGCAGCAGACGAAGTCCCAACTGGTTGTAACGTTGGAGGACGAGGGAGATCAGAAAATAAACTCCGATACTTCCTTGTAACCTTCTTCTTTTGCCTCTTTGCAGGCCTTTCTTCGTCCGCAGCATCCTCGGCCCTAACCTCACCAGCAAAGTGCACATCCGATGCACTTGCTTCATCACCAGCATCCAGAACCTCAACGTTAAAGAATGAATCAGCCTCTTTTTCGGCATCTGTTCTGGTGTCTGCCGGTACCGCTTCCTCCTCAGTGTCAGATTCGTCGCTGGTTTTCTGATAAGGTAAGTTCTCGACGTCTGAATCACTGGCGGCATTCCTCCACTTCCTCTTCGGAGGAGCCTTGTAAGACGGATTTGTCACGTGCCCAAAACACCGTTTGTGTGGTGGTCTTGTGGGGCGATCCTTGTAAGATTTTAAACGGTTGAGAGTTTCGTTCTTCATGTGGTCCAGTTTCACCACATCACCCTCATTTTCTTTCAGTAGACCCGGAGCTTGACTATCGACGATCATTTGCACAAATCTCGGGTACTGTAGAAATTTCTCGCCCGCCCCTTGTTTTATTGTCAGATTTTCCACCATATGGCTGAAGGTCATCTGCGAGAAGTTGTAGGGGCGGTTCATCACTAATGCAGCCATTGTGAACTGCATGCTTTCCCTCAATTTGTCAAAACTTGTTCTTTGAGGCCCTAAGCAGTGCATCACCACATGTGCCAGATATTTGAACTCTGGACACAGATTGGCTTTATGGAGTAGACCGGCATTCAGGTCACCGTCGTACTTCATTCTTGCAAAACATTCTCTGGTTCCAGCAGGATGTAACCCAGTAGGATCTGAGTCAGCATCAGCAAACCCACAGACTTCCCTGAGGATTTGGGCAGATACAACAATTCCGTGCCCTCTAACATTGGAGCGAATTACCGACGGCACAACAGTTTTGTCGTGCGAGGCATTCCTCCAGAATTCCTGTTGAATTGACATGATGGGTTCTACTACCCTTGAGATAGGTCCGTGAATCCTGGACCGTTTCAGGAATTTGATCATTGTTGCAAAGTCTTTCCCATGGCTTGCCTTTTCGTCGAGAAAGGCTACAATATTGTGCTTGATTGATGTTTTGAAGGGAACGAAAACTTCTGCAACTTCAGCCATTTTATCTGCAAACATAAACGTGTTAGAACGAACAGATATCGAAAAGACTGAATGCGTTTAACATTTTCAAACTTTCTGGACTGGTTCAATCGAATGAGCAAAGATTCGATCGAATGAGCTACTCATTCGATCGAGTGAGCTACTCATTCGATCGAGTGAGATCTAGTTCGATCACAGACAGTCGAATGAGATAGATATCATCTTTGACCTCTGATTCGATCGAACTACTGATCGAATAAGTCTCATTCGATCGAACAAGAGACTCGTTCGATCGAGTAGACTGATTCGACTCCTTCAACCTCAGCCCAGAATCTGCAGAAACCCGATCGACATTTTCGATCGTTTAAAGATACGCAACACACAGATAGCATCAGTTGAAGTTTATGAACATGTATCAACATTAAACTACAAGACTTAAACGATTAAAAACAGTTCAATATCAGTTTCGTTCTAAAGTCCGTTTCCGAGAACTAAAACGACCAAAAACATGATCAAAACACGGTTAAAATCCAAAAAAACTTACATTTTATTGATGTACGTGAAAAATCGAATAAGATGAATGGATCAAAACGAGGGTTTCGCGTAAACAATTTTGAGAGTAAATTTCCGTAAATTTTTTTTCGAATAATACTGACCGATCGAATGAGTCTGAGTATTTATACTGTTTCTGGACTCATTCGATCGAATGGACTTGTTCGTTTGGACCAATCGATCGAATGAGAGTCTATTCGATCGAATAAGTCTCTCGCAACACTTCTCATTCTCACAACAACTGACTCGATCGAATCGGCTCATTCGATCGTTTTACTCGATCGAATAGCAACATATTCGATCGAATGAGGGAAAAACTTTGGAAAAATAAACTTTTAAACTTTTTATTCCCTGCCATAGATCGTGGTGCCTTTGAACCTGCAAGAAAACATAAACTTTTGATACTTGGTTAGTTTTCTTAGACATTTTCCGATAATGAGAGCTTAGTTCCTACAGAACATATAGATCATAAGACATTAGTAAACACACGGAAAAATATCAGGCACAACCATCTTTGGGCTTTCTTGTCACTTCTTCTTTCTTTCATGCACAGTCGGTTGCGCAGATAAACATTTAGCAACCTGCATGAAGTTTTCTGTCATTCCTACACACTGGATAAACATTTAGTAGGATCAGACAGGGATCAGACTACCTGCCACGATGATTTCTTATCGATTTTCAAACAAACAGAACTAAATAAAATGAAAAATAAATAGAAATAAGAGAGGGACAGGGATCAGACTACCTGTCACAGGATGATTTCTCATCAACATTAAAGCAGAATAAAAATAAAAAATAATTCAGAAGAAAAATCTTTTTGAATTTTTATAATATTCAAACTGAAATAAATAACTGTATAAAATTTAAAATACAATATTTTTGGTTGAGAAGGATCTATAATAAGAAATCATACAGACTTATTTGACTATCTACTGAGACTTTTCGTGATTTTTCACATGTTTTTTTTTTTTTTTTTTTTTTTTTTTTTGATTTTTCTTAATAAAAGAGTATACAATATTAAACTAGACATAATGAACATTCTTTTTGTGAGAAAGATCCGAACATGGGATCAGTACTGACATTGTAGCACTCAGTAAGTTCAATATAATTTCTTTTGGTCTATGCATATTACCGATGCAATTATGGGTATATTTGTCCATTTAAACTTAAACAAAACATCCTCTCGTCTGTCAATGACCATTTGATAATTGCTTGTGATCACAGCTATGTATCCCACCATATTTTGATTGACTCATGTAGGACCTCACAACATATTGAACAGTCAAATCGGCGCATCTTATTTTTGACAAACGACCATAAGCTTATAGAATCCCCTTTGTTCGCTTTTCATCAAATTTTGTTGCTTTTCTCATTCTTGCGAATTTAATTAGCAACTTGATGATTTTATCATGTTTTCACATACGTGTTCGGTATTCATCTACTTGTCCCAAAATCATTTATTTTATATTTTTTTTTCTCAAGAGATATCCAAGTTATCAGCGCTGTCCAGGTCGATACTTACGTATCACAGAGGGAGATAATAACTTTAGATATACCAGTATGGAAGAGCGCTGTCCAGGTCGATACTTACGTATCACAGAGGGAGATCAATCCAAACCGGTGGAGCATAAGATATTTAATACAGATATCCAAGTTATCAGCGCTGTCCAGGTCGATACTTACGTATCACAGAGGGAGATAATAACTTTAGATATCACAGCAAGGAAGAGCGCTGTCCAGGTCGATACTTACGTATCACAGAGGGAGATCATTCCAAAGCCGGTGAAGTATAAAATATTTAATACTCCTCCTTAATCAATGTTTAAAGCATTTGATTTAGAAGGGACTTTCGATGAAAGCAGACCTGCAACACGAAGATCTAACATTTTTTTTTAAGAATTTAGCTTTTGGGAGAACCAATTTGGGCCGATGGTAATTCGTGTACGCGTGATAAGACATATCCTCAATTGATATTGATCTTTAGACAGTGACGTCTCGTCAATTTATTTTAGATGTACACCCATAGCTGACAATCTAAATGATTTAGATAGGTCAAATCCAGACTCAATTCAGTAAGATAAGCCTACCAATATATCACATTAGTACTATGCATGACCAATTTTTCACTTTATATCTTTTTAACATCATGCTACTGTCAGTGTGCCATCACTTCCCAAAGGTTGGATACAATTTCTCATTTTCTGAATATATGAATGTTTTTGGATAATTTAAATTATTTCGCCCCGATCAAGTCAAAGTCTTCAGGTAAACGGCTATCCTGATGATCCAATGGATCAGCTGGACCGACCACATACGAGTATGTGTCCTTCTAACTAAGTATGAACGACTATTTTTCAGCGAAAGAATAAAAACACATCATAAACCGCCCCGGTCACTTTCAGTCATCTGGTTAATGGTTATCCTCATAATCTACTAGTAGAAGTAAGGACCAAACATATCCGAAGATATGTCCTTCAAACTGAAGCAACCGACATAATTCTAAGCGATAGTGACATTTTTTTTTTTTTTTTTTTTTTTAATATAAGGAAAATGAGAATAAGCTATACAGAAATAAAAATCTTTTTGATGTCTCAGTATGATAGCGTCTGTGTACTATCATCTTTCTTGTAACAAGATCAACTTCTCAAAATTTTAAAATTTTTGATGTTTTTGGGTTTTTGTATTTTATATTGTTTTTGGTTTTTCTTGAAACCTTTCTCCCCCTAAAAATTATAAAAACAAAATCTTTTTGGATTTTTCAAATTTTTAAGAAAAGAAAAAATGAAAAACAATTTAAATGATATCTTCAGGAACATCATCTGATTGACGTTTAACGCCGTTGATCTCTAGCAAATATAAAAACCGTGGTTTGTCAAATGATTTAGTGAAGAGATCAGCGCGTTGTTCCTGAGTGGGGATTTTTACCACATCGATTAACTTCTTTTCGTAACAGTCACGAAGGAAGTGATATCGAATTTCGATGTGCTTCGTTTTGCTAAAATGGACAGGATTTTTGGTAATTGAAATTGCAGCAGAATTATCAATATATATGGGAGTAGTAGAACATTCAATACCGTAGTCATGCATCTGTTGCTGAATCCAAATAACTTGAGAACAGCAACTGGCAGCCGCAATATATTCCGCCTCAGCTGTTGAAGTGGAGACTGACGTCTGCTTTTTGCATTGCCACGTTACTAACCGACTTCCAAAGAACTGACATCCTGCTGTTGTTGATTTGTAATCGAGTTTACAACCACCATAGTCCGAATCACTATACGCATGTAGATCAAAGTTATCATCATGAGGATACCAAAGACCCCAATCTGGAGTACCCTTCAGATAACGCAAAATTCTTTTGACTGCAATAAGATGGGAGACCTTCGGCTTTGACTGGTAACGTGCACAGAGACACGTAGCAAACATTATGTCCGGCCGAGAAGCAGTCAGGTACATTAGAGATCCGATGATCCCTCTATAGTGAGTTGGATTGATCAATTCACCCTTCTCGTCAGGATTAATCCCGTGATTAACCTCTAACGGAGTTCCCTGTGAAGAGGAACTCAACATCTCGAACCGTTTCAAGATGTCATTGACGTATTTTGTCTGGTGAATGAAGACACCGGAGTCTGTTTGATCTACCTGAAGTCCTAAGAAGAACTTCATCTCACCCATGGAGCTCATTTCAAATTTTTCTTGCATCACTTGTTCAAACTCCTTGCATAGTGTTTTATTCGTGGATCCGAAAATGATGTCGTCCACGTACACTTGTACCATAATGAGATCTCCTTCTTTCTCCTTTGTAAATAACGTGCAGTCGATCGTTCCTCTTCTAAACCCGTTGTTCAGAAGGTGTTTGGATAGTTCCTTGTACCAAGCTCTCGGGGCTTGGTGAAGACCGTACAAAGCCTTGTTGAGCAGGTAGGCTTTGTCCTTGTGATTTGGGTCTTCAAAACCTGGAGGTTGTGCCACATATACGGTCTCTTCGATGTGACCATACAAAAAGGCACTCTTGACGTCCATCTGATATACTTTGAATCTTTTAAAAGACGCATACGCCAAGAACATCCGGATTGCCTCCAAACGCGCAACCGGAGCATACACCTCATTGTAGTCTAGGCCTTCGATTTGCCTAAACCCTTGGACCACCAGGCGAGCTTTGTTGCGAACAATCACTCCACGATCGTCGCGTTTACATTTGAGTACCCACTTAGTGCCAATTTTCTTCTGTCCTTTGGGGAGATCCACCAGCTTCCACACACCAAGTCTCTTGAACTGTAATAATTCTTCTTGCATGGCTGAGACCCAGTTAGCGTCTTTCAGCGCATCGGTGATGCTGCGTGGTTCTTCTTGTGCTAAGAAGCATTCATGGGCATTTAGCACAACTGATCCTGACTCCATCATTTCAGTGTAGAGGCCAAAATTCAGTTGTCGACGTGTTTTGACACCCTGTTGAATGTCCCCTATAATGTTGTCTTGTGGATGATCACGTTCAGTCCTGACCACCGGATTGTCAGGAATGACAACATTTTGTTCCAAGTTAGTTAAGTTCGGCTCAGGAACTGGAGCGGTTGGTGCCTCTGAAGTAGACGTTAGAGGCTGATCTGCATTTGGCGCTTCTTGATTTGACGATGAAGGTTGTGGAGTAACCTGTGTCGGTGCCGATTGTACATCATCTGCTGGTGATTCATCTTCAGATTCAGATTCGGATGACTCTTGAACTTGCTCGCTAGACTCTGTGGAGGAAGACGATGATGGACCAGGATGAGGTGAAGATTGCTGTGATTCATCAGGAGGTGCATTTTGCGCCTCTTACATCATCTGAATAGCAACCTCATACAAATTGAATGACTTGAACAATTTGTCAAAATCAAACAACCAGTCTTCTCCTGACCCCTTGGCTGGTTCTGTATAGCGTTGAACGTCGACATGGTACCATTCTTCAACTAATTTTGTTGATCTGTTGAAGACCCGTTTGAGAGGTACACTGTAACCCAGAAAATAGCCGTTGATGATCTTCTCCTCGAACTTATTGTCGACTTGCCTTTTAAGTAACGTGCAAAGAGCTCCAAATGGTTCCAGGTGCTCTAAATTAGGTCTCCGTCGTTGAAGAAGCTCGAAGCTTGTCTTGCCGTGGCGCTTGACAATGCCTACCCGATTCAATGTGAAACAGGCGTTGGCAATTGCCTCACTCCAAAACGTGACAGGCAACACTGAGTCTGCTAACATTGTTCTAGCTGTCTCGATTAACGTTCGATTTTTCCTTTCAGCAACCCCATTCATTTGTGGAACATACGGGGCACTGAACTCCTGAACAATACCTCTTTCTTTGCAGAAGTTTTCAACATTCGCATTCTTAAACTCTGTCCCGTTATCTGTACGCATTCTCCGAACCTTCAGATTGTACTGTGACTCAAGAGTTGTAACTAGCAGATTTATACACCCAAATGTCTCGGACTTTGCTTTCAAGAAAAACACCCAAGAGAATCTCGAATATTCATCAGTAACCACTAGACAGTATGAGTGCCCAGAGATACTTTTGACGCTGATTGGGCCAAAAAGATCCATATGAAGGAGTTCCAATGGAATATCAATCGAGTGGAAACTCTTAGACTAGTGGGACCTTTTTACTTGCTTTCCCGCTTTGCACTGCACACACGAATCAGGGAGACGGAAACTTCTCAGATTAACTCCCTCAACTAGCCTGTTGTGCACAAGCTTGTTCATGTTCCTGACATTAATGTGTCCCATCCGTCTATGCCATATGACAGTATCACGTTCGGATGCCTTGGACACAAAACATGTCGCCGTTGGAGACGATGACCCTGCCTTAGCCATATCCAGAATGTAGAGATCACTCTGGCGTGCGGCTGACATTAAAACCTTGTCTTCAGAAATGGTGAAATCCTTAGCCAAGATGTGGCAGTCTCGATCATCAAACATAACTTTGAAACCCTTGTCGCAGATTTGACTTATCGACAACAGGTTGTTCTCCAACTCCTTGATGAAATTAACCTTATCAAACGAAATTCGCCCATTAGAAACAATTCCTTGGGCCGTGATGTAACCACCTTGATTTCCTGCAAAGGAAACTGCACCTCCTTTTATCTGTCTGACACTGGATAAGAGATTCATGTTTCCAGTCATGTGCCTGGAAGCTCCTGAGTCGATGATCCACATGTTGAATCTTGGATCATACAGAGCAACCTGCACACAAAAAGTAAAAGGTTTAAATATCATTGGAAACCCAAGCCTTTATGGTCTTGGGTTTTCCATTATCATCACGAATTAACAATTCAATCCATTTACCCTCATTAACACTGTTTTCTGGTTTGACATTGTTATCAACAGTGTTGTTTTTCTTTTGTTTCCAACTGTCAGTCTTCTTCTCAACATGTTTGACATAACTGGTTGAAGACTGACTTTCACTTGTTGAAGTGGAAACACTTGGGCTAGAGGGATTCGGTGATCTGTGTGGTGAGGTTGACTGAGGTTTCCTAGGAGAAACCGACCGCGGTGTGTGAGACCGAGTTTGACTTTGAATGTCAACGGTCGGTCTCCTCATAGGAGTTGACTTGACATATCTAGGATCCGTGTACTTGTAACAGAATCTTGCTATATGGCCAACCTCTCCACATGAGAAACAGTAATTTCTCCCCCTTTGACGTGGTGGAGAGTAATAACTTTGTTGTTGTTTGTTACCATAGTACCCCTTTGATTTGACATTTTGGGGTGAAGTTTGTCTGGGAGGTGGTTTTTGAAAATTATATTTTTCATTAAAGTTACCCTCTCTGACAAACTGGGTACCATGTTCCACATGCACTTTCTCAGATTTATGATTAAACTTGTTCTTCTGAGAATTACTTGTTGTTGCCTTTGATTTAGATGTGGATGGGCCTGACTTAGTTGTGGAACCTAAGTCTGTGGCAACAACATTTGGTTTGTTCTCAGGAGCCGGGTCAATGACTTCTTTACCCTTGGACTTTGAAATTTGGTTTGTGTCCTCGGGTGTTTTAACATTTGAGTCATCGTCTGGCACAGCTCCTGGTGTGCTCACAAATTGGTTCAGCACTGGGGGTGGGACATTGTGATATCCCACACCTCTTTCCTTTTTGCACCGGAACTCGGGGATAATGTGTTCTAGCAAATAAGAGGAATTGGAGTAACTTTTTAATTTGAAAGTCAATGATTCAAGATCAGCTTTTGTGTTCTCCATTTCCTTTTTCAAGACATTATTTTTATTGATATGAAAATTTATAGAATCTTGTTGATTTAGAACACATATCTCCAATTCCTTGTTCTGACGCTTAAGGCTATCAACTTTTTCTTTAAAAGCAGACTCTTTCTGCTTCCAAGCCTTGTTTTGTGCAAGAGCGTCAGTCAGTTCAATTAAAGATTTTGAGGCTGCTTGTTTATAAGCCTCGAGATCTTCAATTCTCTCTTTCAGAGAATGAATTTCTTGTTCAGACATTTCACATTTTAAACATTTGGTATTTTCTGGTTTGGGAGTAGTAGGGTTAGAACTTACCTTGGCATCATTTGACGTCTCTGCCATGAACGCAAAGTAAAGATTCCCTGCTCTTTCCAGAAAAGATGCAGACTTTGCTTTTGACAGTACCTTGTTGACTTCTTCAACAGTAGCAGCTTCTGCAGGAATTGTTGAACTTGGAGATGATTGAGGAACATTTGACTCTTTTTCTTGATCCTCCATAATCTCCACTGATGACACCTCAGCTTCATGCTCTCCTTCATTTACTTCAGTAGCTAGCTCCTCGACAATGTATTCTTCATCAGTTGAGGAATCATCAGACCCAGATTCTGAGTCTTGATTCACAATGTTGATGTCAGCCATGTTAATGCTGAAGTTCCAGGACTCGCCTTCATCACCTTGAACAGCAAGAGCAGCTTCATTGTTGATGTTGGCGTTGTTCGCTGTTGTTTGATTCTGAGGGACCAGTTGTCTCTCATTGTTGACATTTGCAGCGGCTGCGGCAGGAGTAGATGAAGTTGAAGTAGTTCGGAAGGGATATTGGTGACCTTCCCTCTTTGGTTTAGAGCACTCCTTGGCAAAATGACCAAGTTCGCCACAGTTGTAGCATTTAACTTTTGTTTTATCAAATCCAAACTTGGATTTATTGTTGATTGAAAGAGCTTGGCCTGTTTTCTTAGCCCACTTTCTAGCCCTACGGAACGCGCTGCCAAGTGCCCACATTATGTCGATGCGTTCCATATCGTCTTCATCTAGCTGTTCATAGTCATCGCTGTCCAGATGACTGTTGCCAAGTTTACCAGCCACCATTAAACTGTATGATTCAATTATTGTGCCTAACGTTGCCATATGTTCTTTGGCAACTTCCACCGTTACCTTTCCCAAGCCTTCAGTGTTTAACGTTGCCTTTTCAGTTGACTTGGGTCCGGAGTTAGAACTTGAATGTCCGGAATTTGATGTTGGTGGTGCAGAAGATCTCGTTTCGGTCTCCTTAGATTGATTTGACATTGAGGAGACAAACGCAGTCTTCATTGGAGCATGGTCATTTGAATCTGACATTGGTGATTTTGACATGTACAGTGACTTGTCAGATGTTGCTCTGGGTTTCCTGGAGGATGCTCTTAATTCAGCGTCTTCCTGTCTGATTTCTTTAATAAAGTCAGAAAGAAGAATCGTCTCCAATTGATGACTTCTTCTCATCACAGTCAGGAAGGTGTTCCAGCTTGTTGGGAGTCCTTGAGCGAGACATCTAACCTTTTCAGTCCCTGTTGTTTTGACATTATAGGACTTTAGCTCTGACATAAGATGATAGAACCTTGACAGTAACGATTCAATGTCTTCTCCGGATTCTGGACCAAACAAATCAAATTCACGCTTTAGCTCCCGTGCGTGAATTTCTTTAAGTGACTCAGATCCTTCGCATCGTTCAACCAGTGCGTTCCAAAGTGTTGATGCTGTTGTGAACTGGTTAAACTGATGGAAGAGATCGCTGGAGAGAGCTTGAGACAGTAAGGAGAAGGCTTTCTTTTCAGCATCAAAGGCTATCTTTTGTTCTTCTGACAGCCTAAAGTAGCTCAGGCTTTCACCATCATCGTTTGTAGGATGCACCCACGTTGTCTGAACCGCTTCCCATAGTCCAGGATTCACACCTGTGATATGAATCTGGAATCTTGTCTTCCAGGTAGTAAACTCATTGAGTGCCATCAACTTTGGAGGCTTGTTGAAGCTTCCAGATTCTGAATCACTCTCAAGGATCGATTGGATCCTTTTGTTTGTACTTGAACTGGTAGACATGTTTGCTTCTTTGCTTTAATCTTTGATCTTCTAATCGAAAGTGACTGATTCGATCGAATGTACTCTTTATTCGATCGAATGTGTGTTGATTCAATCGAATGACTGACTGATTCACTGTTCTGGTCTTCCGAAGCTTATCCGATCGAATACGATTTAGTTCGATCGAATGAGGTGACTGGTTCGATCGAATGGATGTCCGGTTCGATCGAAAGGGTTCTGGCAGTCGACTAAGAAAGAGATCGAATAGGTGGATCGAATCTGAGACTTGTTCGATCGACTGGAATCAGGTTCGATCGAAAGGATGAACTGATTCGATCGAATGGACTTGGCGCAGATCACGGAGGGAAAAACTGATTCGGTCAAAATTCAAACTGGTTCGATCGAATAAGAGGCTTATTCGATCGAATGAGTTCCAAAAATACGACTTGTTCGATCGGGATTTATGGAATTTCCAAACTTAGAAGATTTGACCAGATTTTCGGTTGTAAATTCAATAACACGAATCCTAGTTGATTTGGAAGCAAAAAATGACTCTTTTAAGTGTATTAACACTTAAACAAATAACCAACCAAACAACAATGGATCAAACGTTTAAAAACGAAGAACACGATGAATGTTCTTGTTAAAACCCGGAATTTTAACACCAAATCTTGAGATCAAAAACCAAAATATATGACTTTTATGAGTTTTTGATAAGAACACAATGAACACCAAGAACAAAAACACTTGATTTCGAAAATTTTTCAAGCAAAATATATGATTTTCACGAGAAAAACACGAATATCACCACGAATCTTTCGTGAATCAAGAACCTTAAGCTCTGATGCCACTTTGTAGGACCGATTCGGGACTCGGTTTCCCAACGATTCACGGGGCAACGTGTTAGAGTGCGGAATCCTCTAACACGGTGATTCGGTGGTGATCAACGGGCACGTAGGTACGATTCCTAAAGGGGTTTGACGCCTAGGATTGGAGGAAACGACCAAGAACACGAAGAACAGTCGAGAGAGTTTCTGTAGGCTGCTGGTTCGTGAGTGTGTATTCTGTTCTCTGCATGTGAAATTTCCCAAGTAACGTTTATATACCGAAGACTCATTCGGTCGAATGAGATACTCATTCGATCGAATTAGATCTGGTTCGATCGAATGAGATCTGGTTCGATCGAATCAGTCACTGATTCGATCGAATCAGCTCGTTTGACATTTTCAGTCCGTTAACTTGGTTTCACGATCGTTGGTTTCATGTTGAACCAACCTGATAGAACTGGGGACATACATGTGACATTTCATGTCCTAACAAATATCGAGTGATAAAAATGGTAGAATCGATACTTGGACGAATTCGTGTTTGTATATATACAAGATATCTTAACTGAAATAGTTTATCCGGATAGTGACCACCATTAATATTAAAATTAAATATATTTTTAGGTAATGTAAACTTTTATATAAAATATGAAAACAAAAATTTTATAATAAGTATATTAATATACGCACTGCGGTATAAATAATAATAACGGTTTTATTATGTTTTGTTAAAAAAATGGTATGTAGTATATTTGTCAGATTCAAACACGCGTCTATATGAAAGATAATATATCTATAGAAGAAGATTATATTTTAAGATTAATATATACATTTTATTAAATAACGTACAAGTTTAGTTTCAAAAACATATATTAGTTTTACATCGATTATTTGAAATTATGTTGTTACAATATATCTATAGGATATTTTGAAACGTTCTATTCAATTACGATTTTTCTAAAACAATAAAACTTTGTAATTTATTTATTAGAATTATCATAAATAAGACACGTGAGGATAAATAAATTAAGTTAGGATAAGATTCCATTTGTATCAATGTTTATGTGTTAATAAGCGTGGTATTAAACATAGGAATCCGGTTATCATTTGAATGAATGTTAATAAGATCTTGATATTGATTGGCATATTATCACACTTGAATGTTATTTGAACTGACACAAAGGTGAGTTTTCTCATAAAATCCTACTTTTAAATATTTTAACGATTTATAAATGTTTTTGGGGAAAAAAGTATGTAGAGAAAGGCTATATATTTTACAAATTGTGTTCAATGGGATGAGTCATTATGAAAGGAAAAACCGTTAACCTAGAGAGAAAGGGCCCAAAAATATTGGTAGATCTATCGAGGAGACACACATCGCTGATGGTTGGTTAATTTGTATATGTTTTAGTTCGTTTATTATTTAGTTTTAATCGTTTATTTTAGGAACTTCGATACTTCATACGTGTATTATTGGATTTCAGGTCACAGGCGTTAAAGTACTTAATTTGGTCATGTTGATGCATGGAATGAAGACCCGGGACGTCCAGCATGAGAAACGAGACAATGTAATAATGTTTGCTGGTGACAAGACCCATCGCAATATGCGAATGGCTTGCTCAAGGACCCATCGCGTATCGCGATGGGATTTAAAACTGATGTTGACTTTCTGGTCCATCGCGATACGCGATGGACCATTGAAGGCCCCATCGCGTATCGCGATGGGGTGTGCAGATGGGAGTTAGGGTTTATATTCTAATTTTCATCATATACAACCCTAACTCATTTTGAACGAAAAGAGGCGATTTCCAGCAGCTCCAAGAGGCGATTTCACCATCATAGCTTGTGCCAAGACCTTCCACATGATCCATATCATCCATATTGAAGATTTAACAATGTCAAGGCTCGGCTAATCTCCTAGAATCTCACACGGGATGTATAGTTTGTAATATTTACAGTTTTTCTCATGTGATTAAGAACACTCTTGTATAATTATTGATGATTGATATATGATTATTTATGTTTGGTATTTCTGTGTGTTCTATCGGTTTAGGTTTACGTTAGTCTGAACGATTTGTTACCAGTTGCTAGATAATTGATCATATGACTGTTTGGTTAGATTGAATACGATAAAATATACGATTGCCCTTAACTGAGTCACACTGGCAAGGACTGTTTGATAACCAGTGATTGTTGATGTCTAAGGTTTTGTTTGATTGATCAGTCTGTAGTTAATCGTTAATAATTAATCTGTTAGGTTGCATGAGATAACGGTAGGTTTCTTACTTGAATTCTCAGGTGTGATTTGCTTTGTTAAATGATTGAAACTTTTTACTCGTTTGTTTGTTTAATTCTACAGTTAAACTATTGCTTGTGTGATCAGCACTAAAATATGTCACTTCATAATATAAAAATTGTTTACAAGACTTAAATTGACCACATACTCCTGGTGGATACGATACCTTACTTATCCTATCTAGGTAGTTTAATTAGGTATTTGATTGACTCAAACGACGGTCATCAAAATGGCGCCGTTGCCGGGTAGTTAGTGCGCTTAGTTGTGTTTATTTTAGTCTTAAATTTGGTTTTTAATTGTTAGTTTTTTAGTTTAATTTTTATTTTTTCCATTTTACGCTGGTTGTGTTGTTTGTGCAAATAACAGGTTTATGCACACCCGCCACTAGGGCTAACAGTCACCGTTAATTTTTGAGCCCGAAGTCAAGAGAGTAGCTCGGTAGAACCGAGTTCAGAACAAAAGTCAGAGATGGAAGATCATAATCAGAACCGAAAACTGAACCAAAATGAAAACCATAACCAAAACGAAAACCAAAACCAAGACCCACTTACACAAAATAACAAGTTTCACCTAAATAACATACATCCACCACTGAACTTTAATAACCAAAACAACCAAAATAACTCAGCTCAAGCTTCCAGAACCCGAAACAGAAATCGAAACCGAAACCAAAACTAGAACCAAAACCATGACCAATCTGAACCAGCAGTCCCACATAACACCCCTAACCGCAGAGTATTCCAATAGAAGATGAAGAAGAGGGGGAAGCTAATAATGGTAACGATGGTTTTGAGGTTGAGAACGAGGTAGACCGGTGGGTTAGAAGGAACCGGGCAGTTGAGCCTGAGAATGAGGTTGTTGAGCCAGAGAATGAGGGGGATAATAATTGGGATGAAGAGGTAGAAGAGCCGGTTAATAGAAGACGGGCTGAAGCAGTTAACAGAAACGGAAGGTGTCGAGACAGGGTGAATCGGGCGGAACAGCCCGAAAGATTTCGTGATATTCAGGTTAACCCGGGCGGTTTGGTGAACCCCGGGGGGCTAATGAGGAATTATGTAGCCCCGGTTCAGGGTGTTAACAGTCGGTTCAGACCGGCTATCTCGGATGGAGCCTCCCCGTTGGTCCCACAGGAACGAGTGCCGGGACAACAAACTTTTAAGTCCCGGCCATTAACATTGTTCCTCATTTTCACGGGATGGCTTCGGAGGACCCGTATTCTCACTTGACCGATTTTTCGGCTATTTGCTGGTCTATTGGTGATGGTACTTTTGATCAAGACGAGGTTCGGTTGCAATTATTCCAGTTTTCATTAAAAGACAAAGCAAAACTCTGGTTTAACTCGCTACCGACGAATAGTATCAGTATTTGAGCCGGGATGCTGTAAGTGTATCTGAACGAGTATTATTCGATGTCGAAGACGAGCGAGTCCCTCATGGAAATTCACAATTTTTCATAGTTATCGGGCGAATTATTCCATGAAGCATTCACCAGATTTAAGGATATGATCAGAAAATGCCCACACCACCAGATTGAATAGTGGGAACTGGTTAAATGTTTTGTTGATGGTTTGACATACGAGGACCGAAAGCATTTGAAAGCCTCGTGTAACGGTCAGCTGCTGAATCAACCGGAAGAGGATGATTGGGATTTCTTTCGATTTATGTGTGAAGATTCAAAGGCAGAAGCAGCAGCTGAGAGACGAAGACATGGTACTTCTTCCAGGTCAGTAAAGTCAGTCACGAGTGAGTCTGAAAGAATTGTTGAGCTAGAACGTGAGCTGGCTGGGTACAAAAAGGGTAACAAGAAAGAAGTCGATAAAGTTGGAGTGAAATTCCCGATTTGTGAAGATTGTGGTAAACTCGGGCATAAGGCAGAATATTGCCTCGAGTTTTATGATGACGAGGAGGATGAACCCGAGGAAGTTAATTATGCTTACGGGGATCTCAATGGTCAAGGGTTGAATTCAAACACCTATCACTCGGGCCTGAGTAATCACCCGAATTTTCGTTATGGGAACGCGTCGACACAGTTGAACCCGAACTTTCAGGGATCGAGCCAGAACAAATCGCATGGTAATTACCGCCAGGGCGGTTATCAGAATTGGGGGTACAACAGAGATGGTAACCGGGGTGGAAATTCATCGAGCAATCAGGACCAGTAGAGGGGGTCCTCGGGAAATGCGGATGAGTCGGTGCACTCAAAGTTGGATGCATTGATGAAGTTTATGACAGATCATAAGGCTGAAACGAAGAAACAATTTGAGTTACATGATAAGTAAGCAGAGGCAATGTCAAAGCAGATTGGTCAGCTCGCAACAGATATGTCAAAGTTGCAAAAGAGTGCAGGTCAACTCTCGAGTGATACTACAGTCAACCCGAACCATAACTGCTCAAGCTCCAAGAAGGGAAACAATGTGCACATCAATGCTATAAGTCTTTTACCTCATTTTGAAATTTATGGTGTTGAAGTGGATTCACCACCACAGTTTGTTGAGGGGTGATGGAAGACGTTAGTGGTGAGAGTGATTGTGTCGGTCAAAACGAATCAACGTTCCAAAATGAATCAGAACCAAAAACATATGAAAAGTCTTTTTGTGAAAATTGAACATGTGAAAAATGTTTAAATGGTAAATTGACCACTATGAGAGATGAGGAAGTGAAGAATAATATCACCTCAAGTAAACTCCAAGACCTGGGAGTGCCTCTTTTATCAATTCAAATCGGGAAATTTAAAACTGATCGGGCACTTCTAGATCTTGGAGCATGTGTGTAACACCCCGTAACCGCAGCGGAAACGTAACCGGGGCGCCACAGACACCTCTGATATCAACCACATTGTTTATAAAGAAAACTGAATACATTAATATACTTCAAATTACATTATCTCATATTTCATTACCGTCTAGGTGATACACACATCATACAATACGATACATATTTCTATTTATTATAATGTATCCTAACATCCCGCACGCAAATCATACACACATCAAGCACTTAGCACATAAGCAATCACTTCATCTTAATTGTACCTGAAAAGCATGTGAGAAAACGGGTCAACTACGAATAGTTGGTGAGTTTCACAATTCGAGTAAACCACGATAAATCAATGTCAAAATATAATATTATCGATGTAATTATGCTGAGCCCACAATTGAAACCTCTGTTAAACCAGTACTGTACCTGTTCCGGGGGCAATGTTAACCCAGAAACACTTCTAGGGACATCTAGGGACACTGTTAACCCAGTGCTGTACCCCTTCCGGGGGCAATGTTAACCCAGAAACACTTCTAGGGACATCTGGGGACACTGTTAACCCAGTACTGTACCCATTCCGGGGGCAATGTTAACCCAGAAACACTTCTAGGGACATCTGGGGACACTGTTAACCCAGTACTGTACCCATTCCGGGGCCAATGTTAACCCAGAAACACTTCTAGGGACATCTGGGGACACTGTTAACCCAGTACTGTACCCATTTCGTACGATTCCCGTACAATCAAATATTTATAAATACAGGCAAATCCATGCGTTCAGTATGTACTTAAACATTTTAATAGTAACATGCTTTCCGCCCCGAGAAAATATTTAAAAACAATTCAGAAAAGGGGCTCGTGAAACTCACCTTAGCACATGCAAGCAGGTAACAACAATCATTATTAGTTAACACGTCCAATCTGTAATCTGATCCCTACGATCGTTATTATACATTTATAGTTTATATAATATTTAACCGTGTTAACCGGTACATCTGGGGACACTGTTAACCCAGTACTGTACCCGTTCCGGGGGCAATGTTTACCCAGAAACACTTCTCTGGAGTCAGATTGTGATATCGTTAGAGTTCACTAGTCAAAATTACTATTAGTCGTTTTTCCCGTTTTGCGTGCCTAGCACGGTTGTCCGTTTTCACGTTTCAAAAATGATTTTGGTCACACACGACCCGAAAATAGTTGTTGACTGATAATTTAATTAAAGTTGTGAAATTAGAGCTCGGTTTAGACGCCCCGATTGGTCGCGGGACCCGTTTCCGTATTTAGTGCACCGGAAACTGTTAAATCGTTTAAAATTACCCAAATCATCCGAATTATTCTCGGATAATTTATTTTTACTTGTTTAACTCAGTTATATGAAAATAGTTCATTTTTAGGGTTTTTATACACCAGTCAGCTCGTCTACCCGAACTTTGCTGGTTTACGCGTTTTATATTATAAAAGTTCACTTTTATTCCAAATAAATATCCGTTCATCCACGGATCTTGAGATTTTGAACAAATAACATTTTGAAAGTGGGGAAATTTATAAAAATATTTCCAGAATTAATTTTTATATTTAAAATTTATTTATCTATTTTTAAACACCATTTAAACAATAAATATGTCGTAAATACCAAACGACCTTAGAAAAATCCCAAATTTTTTCCAGGATGACTCCTGCTATCCACATAGTCCCCTATAATTTTTCCAGAACCAAAATCCTTTTTACATGCCATTTTCACTAAAACCGAGCTAGAAAACCCTAGAACTCGTTTAACCGAAAAGCCTACTTAGACTTCTCCAACTGACCTAAAATTTTGTGTGTGACTTATACATGATATAAAAAGCTTATCTGGAATTTTCCAGAATTTTTCATGATATTTAACTATTTTTCACCATTTTTGGCCAAAACCGAGCATTAAATTCACCAAATATTCATCTTTTGTCCGAAAATTACCAAATATTTACAGAACTCATATTTTCATGTGTAGATCATCTCTGTAAAATTTCATGACCTAACTCTAAACCTTCCACAATCTGTCTAAAAATCCAATGCCGAACATAAACCGAATATACCTTTTGTTTTCCGCCACTACAAGCTACAAACTCGTCTTTCCGCCTTATCTACCACTAAATACAGAACCTACAACCAACATACCACAATACCAAGCAAGTTACACTCACAATCAAGCCTCTTACACTATAGTTTCGGTTATTGTTTCAAAACTAAAGTTTAAACCGTAAAAATTCGTTTTTGGTTCGTTTAACTCCTTTCTTCGACCAAGATCCCATGTATAACCCGTATACATCACTTGATCATGCAAGAATCGGTTTTCATCTTTGAAACCTCATTTTCTTGCAGATAAACTCAAGAAACGAAGATGAAAACGTAAATACTCGACTTTTTACCTCGGTTTTCTTGCTACAAACTCGGGTTTTTAGATGATATTGTGGAGAGGAAGGAAGAACATGGCCAAGCTTGTTAAAAAAAATTAACAACACAATGGGGTAACACCCCCTTGGTCCGATCGGTTAAAGGGGGGAGGTGGGGTGGGACCCACTTCTCCAATTCTAGCCACTCATTTGGATTTCTGAAATCCGGATAATGTTTTGGATAATCTGGTTCAGTTCGTTTTTCGGTTAAATGTTTAATTCGGCTTAAAACGAGGCTAAAACGGTCGTTTTCGGCTTAAAAATGAAATTTATGTAAAACCGATTTAAAAAAACTTTAAAAACTTAAACCATGACATTTATTAACTTAAAAGATTATATTATTAATAATTGCGCATCTTTTTCGGCTTGATCGATCGTCTCTTGCTCGGTTTGGTATTGAAGGTTTCGTTTAACGCACCGACGTACCATTAAATCGAAATTCTTTTTCTGTGCCGTACTTTACTTATCCCGAAGCATTAATGCTTCGTAAAATCTCTAAATATTATAGATATCGTCTATAATTGAACCCTCGATTCGTTCGGGTTTCAATAACTATCGATCGATTAATCGCATATTCAATACGATGAATTATATATTCACGTACAATCAATACAGTGAACCATGTATTCTCGTATAATTACTATGGTAATTCATGTACCCGACATTAAATATAACGTAACTATTGTCTACCGGTTAGGGTATTCCTGGTTTCGTCGGAATCGTTACATTCTCCCCCCGTTAAGAAATTTCGTCCTCGAAATTTTACACGCCCACTATCCCCTTCCGAGAGAAAGGTGGGGGTTTTTCCTTCAGAATTCACCCTCGCTTTACCAGGTATAATCTGGTCCTCGCTGTGAATTCCACTTAATCTTAATCAATAAAGCTTGGTGTGTCCAAACTGTTTAGTTTTCCCGTCTACTATCTCTACGGAATTATTTATGATATCAAGCATGTCTTCTATGAGTACCTCCATTACTGGTACTTTCGTTGCCTCATTGCTTAGGTACTTTTCAATCCGTATACATGGCAAAACATCATGTATAGTACTTAGCCCCTGGAGTACTTTAATCTATAAACTAAATGACCAATCATGAAGATAGTCTCATGAGGTCCAATATATTAAGGAGCTATTTTCGGTTTTGCCAAACCTCATATAACCTCTCTAAGGTGATGCCTTAAAAACGCCTTTTCACCTCATTCCAGTGACAATGGTTTCCTTTGAATGTTGGCATAAATCCTTTGCCAATCTCGCGCTGCTTTCATCTTATCTTAAATATTATAAATCCGATTGGTTGTTCCTCGAATCAATTCAAATCTTATGGCTTGATTGACGCCCATTTTCAATTTAACAAATTGGTGATAATTACTTCACCCATAGAAAGCTCCAAGCTCTCGATACTTCCTTCACCGCCTTCCAATAATGGAAGTAGGATGACTATTTCGATCTGAGATAATTGAAAATGGTACTCCACAACGAGATACTATTTCACCATCATGAATTTGGGCGAGAATTCATTGTGGTAATCGTCATGGATTGGGATGAAATGCGAGGATTGGTTAATCGATCCGCGATTACCCAATTTACATCATGCCTTTGACATATCTTGGGAATTTGCGTCCCGAAATCCATTGTAATTTATTCCCACCATCATTGGCGAATTTTCTGTCGTTGTGGCGTTCCCTAGGGTTTTCGGTGTGCAGCCTTATCTCTTGCATAACTTAAATATTCACCAACATAAGTAACCATATCTTTCTCCAAACTCGGCCATTAATAAAATCCTTTCAGATATTCGTATCATCAATAGTCTATTCCGATCCCGGATGTATGGAATATTTCGATCTATGCGCTTCGTCCATGATTAATTCACGAAGGTCATGGTGGGTAGGGATCCAAATCCGATTTTTGAAATAAGGAATTTCGTCCACGCGCTGTTCGAAATTCTTCTCATTGCCGTAAAGTCCCTCCTTTTCCAATTGTTCCTCTTTCAACGCCTCACGTTGAGCGACTCGAATCAGGTCCGAAAAGTTCGACTGGACTATCATCCCCAGCGCTCGCACTCGCAATGGCTTAACCCGATCTTTCCTACTCAAGGCATCGGCTATGACGTTAGCCTTGCCGGGGTGATAACGGATGTCACAGTCATAATCGCTTAACAACTCGACCCATCTTCGATGAATATGAGACTGCGGTCTCTTATCCTCTATAAAATTTGTACATTTGCGTCGTACAAAGGATTATGAGTTGGGTAATGCTAAAAGTTCTTCAATAAACCGCTGATAGTCTCCGGCTAGTCCTAAAAATTGGCGCATTTCCTTTGGCGCCTTAGGTGACTGTCAATTTTAATGGTTTCTATCTTACTCGGATCAACGTGTATTCCTTGATGGTTTACAACGTGACCGAGGAATTGCACTTCTTGTAACCAGAAGTTACACATGGGGAATTTTGCATACAACTTCTCCTGATTCAGAAGTTCTAAAATTATTCTTAAGTGTTGCTCGTGCTCTTCTTTACTTTTCGAGTAGATCAAAATATCGTCAATAAACACGATGATGAATTTGTCGAGGTAGGGTTTACAAACTCGATTCATGAGGTCCATGAACACTGCCGGCGCATTTGTTAGCCCGAAAGGCATAAATAAGAATTCATAATGGCCGTAACGAGTCCGAAACGCTGTTGTTGGGATATCTTCTTCCTGAATTCTAACCTGATGGTATCCCGATCTAAGATCGATTTTTTTTTGAGAAATAGCTCGCACCTTGCAGCTGGTCAAACAGATCATTTACTTCGAAGAAGTGAATACCTATTCTTGATCATCACTTTGTTCAATTCTCCCTAATCAATACATATCCTAACACTTCCGTCCTTCATTTCCCAAATAACACTAGTGCACCCCATGGTGACTAACTAGGTCGTATAAAACCTTATCCAATAATTCTTGCATTTCAGTTGGTGCAAGTCGGTAGGGTGCTTTAGCAACAGGGCCAACTTGAGGCATTAAATCGATTCTGAATTCGACCCGTCGGGTTGGCGGTAATCCAGGAAGTTCTTCTGGGAAAACTTGTGGAAATTCGCGTATCACCTGGATATCTTCTATATGTTTTCTTTAAAATACTTTTCTCTGTATCTAATCGCTTCATCGTCCGAAAAAGAGCTTCTAATCATCTTCTTTTCATATTTGATTTCAGCTTCATGTTGAATTAGCCAATCCATGTTAACTATTACGTCAAAACTTCTTAACTTTACTGGTCATAGGTCAATAAGGAAAGGTTAATCGTTCAGAATAATAGGACAATTCCGAACAATTTAGTTAACCATTAGGGATTTACCGTTAGCGATTCTACAGTATAGGGTTCTATAGTTTCACTAATCGGTATCTTTCCAAATGGTAGGAGGTTAACAGGAACTAATTTCTATCGACGACCGTAAAAATATCACTGAAGCCTATTGATTTAAAACTACAACATACTTAGTACCACCTTTGGATCATGACGTGCTTTATTCGGATTACTCACAAAAGCACGGCTCCTTGCTTGATCAGAGGTTGATGCTTGTCATGAGGTTCATCTTCCAACGACACCTTGGTTCAACTTTGGGCAATTTCTCTAGAAACGTTCTGTACTGCCACATTCATAGCAAGTACAATTGTTTGGCATAATTTGATTTCTTTGGATTGACTGTTATTGAAGTTGTTGAGTTCGGAGTGGTTGTACACGAATATGTTGGGGTTGCCGGTTCACATGGCTTCAATTGGATCTACAATTGGGGCATTATGTCCATCTTTACCACACCTGTGGCCTACTATCACTCGACATTCTTCTTCCTGCCGATAACCATATTTTCCACATTTAGGGAAGGACCCTTCATGCGGTTCATGTTTTCACACCAGAATTAGTCTTGGTATAATTCTGGGTTGTAGGACATACCTACTTATTCAAAAGCCTATCTTGCACTATACCTTTATCATTTCTCTTCTTTAACACTCGACGTCTCACCTAACGTCCTTCCAGTCCGCTTCCCATAGAGTCAAATATATCAATGCTGGCTGGTGACACAACCCTTCCAAAGGTTGTATATTTTACAGGATTGACTATACTCCTTATCGATGGAGTTAGTCCCCAATATAGCGCTCACTTCGCTTAGTTTCAGGAGTAATTAGCCATGTTACCAGACATGACAATTCCTTCAAACGATTAGCGTGTTCTAAGTGATCAGCACACAACATTTCTATCTTCCATAGCTCAGTTTCCAATCTCTGAACTTAATTACTCGAATAAAAGTGCTCTAGCCCAAGAATTTTAAATTCCGACCATATCATCTGAGTGATAATTTTCTAACTATATTTTGTACCATCGTGTTCCATCACGATACAACATAATCTACCAACATATCTGTAGCATATTTCACTACACAATGTTCTAGACTCTTACCAATATCCTTAACCATTTCGATCTTTTCTATCCACTCACTAATCTATCCCTCCCTTTACCATCAGTAAACTATTAATGATTTCCTTAACACAACCAACAAAACATATCCTTCATACCGGATCTAATCCATTACGACTACTATTCATGTTTAGTTTATAACTAATACTTGTAGTCATAATAGTATTCGGTGGGACATTATTACTCTTAGTAATACCACTAAGAATTGAAATATTCATATTCATGTGATTGCTCAATCTATAATTCTGCAATCACATTTGCAACAACACTAGCAGTGATTTGTGATACGACATTCGGTATCATCATCTGCTATCTTTGGGCAACCAACTGAATCATATCAATCTCCATCATTGGAGTTACTCTTTTTATGTCATTCTGCCGTACCCATCCCGTACGCAGTAATCAATACTAATCTCACCGTATAACCCGTTACCAGCTCAATCATAACAACGGGTACACATACACACCAAATATTATCATACATATTACACATACCCGTATCTAGTATATATGTCCCACAAATATAATAACATATGGACTTAACCTGACGTCGGTTAATGTTTAAATATGTTTCATAATCCTTGTCACCAACTGACATATAGATCTTTCTCAACAAAGATTAATGTTTAATATACTTGATTTCAATATCCTTCTGCATGTCAGCATAACCGATACATGCTCACCGTGAGCACTAAACGATTACGTACCACGGAGTTATAATATCCGTGTCTATTCGTATATCCGGCATACACGGTATACCACCTACGAACGAATAACCAACTATGCTACAATAATTCCAACACCTCTTTGTGTATGGGTAATCATTCTATTCGAGTATACATGGGTATAGGCATCTAACGGATGTAAGGATAACATAGGGAGTTGCAAGGTTCAAGGTAATCGCGCAACCCATGTTGCCTTCAAATATTATCAATTACTATTATGGGAAACTCTATCACTTGCTCAGTCAATGTCCTCAGGCGTTCTAGGTTTGCTAAAATCGGTAATTCTCGATCTGGAGGTGGTATGTCTCATATGTTTGAGAGTGAGAAATACATATATATATTTCCATATATTATTTTTATCTGCTCATTTATTATCAAATTTATTATTATTATTATTATTTATTTATTTTCCTTAATGAAATAAGAATAGGTTAGGTACAGGTCCGTCCGTACGTGAGGGTCGGTGGTTCGGGTGAACATAGGGGGTTATTAGGATATACGATACCGGTGTTGATAGGGTAAAGGATTTATCAATTTTGGTTGGGAGTGACGGTTACTAGATATTTCTGGTTAATATCAAACGGGAGATCTAACTTGGTACTATCATAACTATGGCCCGATAAGTCAGACTTATCATCAACCGATGCTCTAGAAATTTTCAGCATCTTCAGTACTTTTATTATTTCATCCCCCGGTTCCTTATCCGGGTCCTATTTCTCAATACACGTACCCACAAGTTATGTACATATATATATATACACATTAGAACGCATAAATAATATTATATACTTTACACATATGTTGCCGATTTTACCTATTAAAGTTCCCCGTGACTTCCCCTGAATTCCCTCGTGCGGACAAGTCTGTTATTATGTTCCTGACCATAATAACTCACTTGTCCATCCAAGTTCATCCAGATCTCGTCACTATAAATTATTAGTTAATATTCAGATCCTATAATACTTGAGCTACTGGTTATATTTTAGGTATCTTTTAAAGACATCCTAATTCTTTTATAACCAATGGCTCTGATACCAACTTCTTTAACACCCCGTAACCGCAGCGGAAACGTAACCGGGGCGCCACAGACACCTCTGATATCAACCACATTGTTTATAAAGAAAACTGAATACATTAATATACTTCAAATTACATTATCTCATATTTCATTACCGTCTAGGTGATACACACATCATACAATACGATACATAATTCTATTTATTATAATGTATCCTAACATCCCGCACGCAAATCTTACACACATCAAGCACTTAGCACGTAAGCAATCACTTCATCTTAATTGTACCTGAAAAGCATGTGAGAAAACGGGTCAACTACGAATAGTTGGTGAGTTTCACAATTCGAGTAAACCATGATAAATCATTGTCAAAAAATAATATTATCGATGTAATTATGCTGAGCCCACAAGTGAAACCTCTGTTAAACCAGTACTGTACCTGTTCCGGGGGCAATGTTAACCCAGAAACACTTCTAGGGACATCTGGGGACACTGTTAACCCAGTACTGTACCCATTTCGGGGGCAATGTTAACCCAGAAACACTTCTAGGGACATCTGGGGACACTGTTAACCCAGTACTGTACCCATTCCGTACGATTCCCATACAATCAAATATTTATAAATACACGCAAATCCATGCGTTCAGTATGTACTTAAACATTTTAATAGTAACATGCTTTCCGCCCCGAGAAAATATTTAAAAACAATTCAGAAAAGGGGCTCGTGAAATTCACCTTAGCACATGCAAGCAGGTAACAACAATCATTATTAGTTAACACGTCCAATCTGTAATATGATCCCTACGATCGTTATTATACATTTATAGTTTATATAATCTTTAACCGTGTTAACCGGTACATCTGGGGACACTGTTAACCCAGTACTGTACCCGTTCCGGGGGCAATGTTAACCCAGAAACACTTCTCCGGACTCAGATTGTGATATCGTTTAGAGTTCACTAGTCAAAATTACTATTATTGAACCCTCGATTCGTTCGGGTTTCAATAACTATCGATCGATTAATCGCATATTCAATACGATGAATTATATATTCACGTACAATCAATACAGTGAACCATGTATTCTCGTATAATTACTATGGTAATTCATGTACCCGACATTAAATATAACGTAACTATTGTCTACCGGTTAGGGTATTCCTGGTTTCGTCGGAATCGTTACAATGTGTTAGTATCATGCCCGGTAGTTTATATGATCAGTATGAATTTGGCCCGTTAGAAAGGGTTAGCACCACCGTGGTGTTGGCAGACCAAACTCATACACTTCCTCGGGGCATGGTTACTAATGTAATGGTTCAGGTGGAGGAATTTTTCTACCCAATTGACTTTCTTGTTCTTGACTATGCTAAACGTGAATAGTACACAAACGCAAGTCATATTGGGTAGGCCATTCTTTGCCACAGCACATGCGGTAATTGATTGTGCTAAGGGGGTTTTGGGAGTCAAGAGTGGAGACCGTGCTAAACGGTTATCATTGTTTGAAAATTCTACTAACCCTCTTGTTGACAAGTGTGTATCCTTGGACAAGGATCACACAAAAGAGGAATGTTCTGTGATTGACAGGAAAGATAAGAAGAGATTTGAGAAACAACATAGTGAGAAGGTGGAAGAGAAAGGTAGGCAACCAAGGAAAAAGAAAGTGAGACATCCACCCAACAAAAATGATCGAGAGTGGAGATTGAGGATGTTCGGGCCAGATCATGGCCTATCGGAAGACTGGCAACAAATGATTGGAGAAAAGCGTGTTTATAATGATAAGGTTGCACGTGAGCGGGCCAGACGCGCACCTTGAATGCCATACAAGTTTCAAAAGGGTGGTAATTGTACATTTTGTATATTTTTAGTTCGCATTTTGTTTTAGTTGTAGTTTTTATTTTATTAATTGTATTTTAAGCGTACCATCATAGCAAAAGCTAAGTGTGGGGATACCGCATAAGAAAAGTTGGGATTTTGATGCGTTAGGTAAGGCTTTTTTTCCCCCAAAAACGAGGTTTCAGTTAGGCTACCCAGAGTACTTCATGTTCATTTTGCAGTGGTTAATCCAGGTACGTGTAAATTTTGTTGTATTTGGAACTTTGTGAGTGTTGTTCACTATAAACCTCACGAGACCTTACCCGTCCACCCAGGCTACCGGGTGGTTTAAAGGGCTTGTTGCATACGCTAACTACAATCGTGATTCCTACGAAAGTGAGTTAGGTTCTTTTAACATTTTTAACTTGTTTAACAAAATTCATTATGAAACGACTTAATTCGGCTCGGTAATTATTTTAATAAAATCAACACAAAATCATTTTTATAACTCTTAAGAGACTTATGTCTTACACTTGTGAGAAGCTTGCTTCTACACGTCTCCAAATTTTGCAGGTTCGGTTGTCAGTTTGGTACTTGGTCGAGAAGAGAATATACAAGTGTTTATGAGAGTTCGTGAGCCGACTGGTCCTTTTTAAGTCTCAGTGATATCAGGTGATTTCAGTTTCATAATTTATTTTTTCTTATTAGTTTAAATGTTAAAAGTGTAATTGTATATATGCTAGTAGAACCGTCACATTTGAGCCCCGAATTTTTAAAATTACTTAACACTCAAAAAGTCAATTTCAACCCCGTCCCTCAAATGTTCTTTAATTGTTTAAATATTTTAACATTGAGGACGATGTAAACCTCAAGTGTGGGGATGGGTGAAATTTGAAAATTTTAACCCGATAGTACCTCGAAGAGTGTTCGGAAACCAAAGTTGTTAACTGTTAATTATTTCAATTAAGGCCAAGTATAGGTTTCTGGTCATGGTTGGTTTTTCAACTTCTCGATAGTCTTACTCACAAATGTTTTCATAACGAGAAGTTGAAAATGGGGTCGTTTAGGCGGGGATAACGAGTCATGCGGACAGGTACACATGTTTATATCGGCAACCTTATTCCTCCGATACGTGTTTGAGTTGACAACATATATATAATACACATATAATACATAGTACACACATGTCATTTGAGTGCTTTCATCGATGTTCATGGATTACGGATCATAGTTGGCAAAATGTAAAAGTGATAGAGGAAATTAGGTTAAGCCTTGTCTGGATGAGCGAGAGTGTGGGTACTAGGGGTTGGCCTCATACATTATACATATGAGCGTGGGTAATGAGAGGGGCGGGGGTTGGTTCCCTTAGAAAACAATTCTTGGACCTATTTTTCATTTGATTAACCCCGACATTATGTTACGAGACGATCCGGCTTAATAGGTTTCTTTGTATTTGTATTTGTTTTTGTTTTTGTATTTGTAGATATTCCAGTATTAAGCATCACATTTATTATGCTTAAAAAAATAAAATAAATAAAATAAATAAAAAAATAAATTTTGTGAATTCAGTATATATGTTAGTTTGGTTTATTTAGATGTTTTGTAATAAGCCGAGTCGGATCGTTTGAGCTACTTAAAAATTTCCCTTCCATACCCTTACACCTAGCCCCGTTACAACCCTTTTTAAGTCCTCTTGATTTTCATTTGTGTCAAAACAGTTTTATGGATGGATACCTATGGATGGATACCTATTTATGAGTGATACTGAGAGTTATTATATTATGAGGGGTATGAGCATGTGTGCCTTAACCGGAAACAAAGTACATTTGTTTGGGTGGCTCTATTGTTTCTATTATAGCACTTAACTGTATTTGTGGGATGTCAATCTAAAAAGTGCCAGTCTGGGAAACTGGGTATGACCTTAAACCTTACTAGTATTAATGACGATAATCTACATACCTATGATGGAGGTTGATGTTTGCTTTAGAGTTTGCTTGAGGGCAAGCAAAAGATAAGTGTGGGGATGTGATGGTTGGTTAATTTGTATATGTTTTAGTTCGTTAATTATTTAGTTTTAACCGTTTATTATAGGAACTTCGATACTTCATACGTGTATTATTGGATTTCAGGTCACAGGAGTTAAAGTACTTAATTTGGACATGTTGATGAATGGAATGAAGACCCGGGACGTCCAGCACGAGAAACGAGACAATGTAATAATGTTTGCTGGTGACAAGACCCATCGCAATATGCGAATGGCTTGCTCAAGGACCCATCGCGTATCGCGATTGGATTTAAAACTGATGTTGACTTTCTGGTCCATCGCGATACGCGATGGACCAGTGAAGGCCCCATCGCGTATCGCGATGGGGTGTGCAGATGGGAGTTAGGGTTTATATTCTAATTTTCATCATATACAACCCTAACTCATTGTGAACGAAAAGAGGCGATTTCCAGCAGCTCCAAGAGGCGATTTCACCATTATAGCTTGTGCCAAGACCTTCCACATGATCCATATCATCCATATTGAAGATTTAACAATGTCAAGGCTCGGCTAATCTTATAGAATCTCATACGGGATGTATAGTTTGTAATATTTACAGTTTTTCTCATGTGATTAAGAACACTCTTGTATAATTATTGATGATTGATATATGATTATTTATGTTTGGTATTTCTGTGTGTTCTATCGGTTTAGGTTTACGTTAGTCTGAACGATTTGTTACCAGTTGCTAGATAATTGATCATATGACTGTTTGGTTAGATTGAATACGATAAAACATACGATTGCCCTTAACTGAGTCACACTGGCAAGGACTGTTTGATAACCAGTGATTGTTGATGTTTAAGGTTTTGTTTGATTGATCAGTCTGTAGTTAATCGTTAATAATTAATCTGTTAGGTTGCATGAGATAACTGTAGGTTTCTTACTTGAATTCTCAGGTGTGATTTGCTTTGTTAATTGATTGAAACTTTTTACTCGTTTGTTTGTTTAATTCTACAGTTAAACTATTGCTTGTGTGATCAGCACTAAAATATGTCACTTCATAATATAAAAATTGTTTACAAGACTTAAATTGACCACATACTCCTGGTGGATACGATACCTTACTTATCCTATCTAGATAGCTTAATTAGGTATTTGATTGACTCAAACGACGGTCATCAATCGCTCTTCTAGTCGCTCTGGTTGAAAAGGTGGGAATAGTTTGATTTTGGTATGTATCAGGTTTATCATAAATGATTGTCATACATGTGTTTTACTCTTTGCTCGTTTACAACAAACACATTTTGTTTAAGAAATATATAACTATTTTTGGAAAAGTGGAAATTAAATTCCCATTGAAAAGAATGGTGAATAATGAAAATTATCATTGATAAGGATGATGAATAAATGGGTGTAAAGTCGAGAACTGTTACATCCTGGTTTTTAATTGACAAACTCACACACATTCGTGTTGACAAAACTATTTTAACATACTTTTCAGGTAAATGAAGAAAACGGATGTTTCATGAAGGATTCGGGAAAATGGTGTTGTGTGTTTGAATGAATGATAGTTGGAATTGTAATTTAAAATAGACACGTGTAAAACTCTGATATTTAATAAAGTCCAAATAATGGTTCATTATTTTTGAATATGATTGGCTGAATAGCATCTATCACCTCCCAAATTAACAAAATTAAGTATTCATTTGCCAAGTTAATGATTTTATGGTGTGACAGAAGATGGTATCAGAGCCGATGGTTATAACGAACTAGAAATATTTGATGAAATATTTCTATACTATAACCCAAATATTCAAATCAAACATTTTCCCATTTCACGAAGTTGAAAAATTTATAATCAAATTTTCATATGAAATGAAAAAAGAAAAGGTTGCATTTAATTTGTTTATGTATTATTTGAAATTTAATTGATAAATTTCTACATGTTATTGATATATTAATTTTACCAGGGTTACCTTGTACGGATTATGCCACGAACACATGATTCACACACTATAAACGAAATACACAGCATTAATAGTGAGTCGGAGGACGCTTCCACTTACCTTTTTTATGCTGGTAACCGTGCCTGCACTTGTATAACCTACCCCCTTACTAGCTTTAGGCTACATGTTATCTTTCTACACAGGTCAATTTGCATTTTTATTGTTGGTTATTCTATGGCTAACTCATGTAATAAGTGGATTGAGGATGACAATGGGGCCCTACCTCTATCGATTCTCGAGGTTTTGTAACTCAGTCATGGGTGCTATAGTTGTTTCATTTTAAGTGTTAGAACCATCGATGGAGTACTTGGACCTCTAATAATTTTCTCTTGTTGATCTAGATAGGTATTGCATGCCTTGGAAATTTTTATACAGAAAATTTAAAAACTTGTGATTGGTGCTGATGTGTATTCACACCTATTATAGTAGTTATTTTATTAACTTCTAAACAAGAATAATAATTTTCCAAGTTAAAATGTAACAATGATCTTTTGGCTGATTTATTGATTATTGTGCGAACTGATTATTTCCTATCTTTAGTCGCATGCATATAATAATTAATAATGAATATTGTTTTATCTATGTTGTCTAAAAATAACATAAACGACAATATGTCACTGAAAACAAGACACAATTGTGCTATTAGAAGATATGGATTACCGACATACTCTGAAGGATTATCTCAACTAATCTCTCGACACGTTAACACTGTTTTAGGATAGTGAAAAAGCCAAGGGTGCTATGACTAGGATTTTAACAATGCCTAGTATTTCAGTATAAATATTTCAACTGCGGCATGAAGACTTGGTCAACTTTGGTGTACACGGTTACACAAAATAAAGTCCTTGCATGGATTCTAATAATAAATTAGTGGAATATGTGATTAGTACTTAATTCATGTATCTTTGTGTAAACTTGTGACACCTATAATTATGACCCACAAATGGAGAATATTAGAATAATCCTGTAAGGTAAATTGGCAATTACACTTGATATCACGTAATTGTGAATTTACAGGTACGAGAGAATTCTAGGAAATTCTATTGTGATGACCTATAAGTATAATATGACAGTTAATTACTGTTGACACAACGATTGTAATTCCATCATCTCTAGGCTTTGTCATTTGTATTTTGCGATGGGCCTTGCACCATGATTGCATTCATACATCTTGACTATATTGATTTCTTGATGACATACGTGTTGGTTCTTATTCCTAAAACAAGTTATGCTCCGTATCTAAAATCTTGATGATCATGTCATTAGGATAAATTATGTACAAATTCTTTTGCTGATTTGAGATATTATAGTTGACTCTGGTAGATGCATCAAAGGGTTTTGAGAATAAAGGACAATATCATATCTTTGTTAAAGAAATTGTCTTCATTGGAATTTAGGTGTGACTAGGATATTCCTGTTTGTCATACCCATGATTGACATTACGCTTGAATAACTTAGTTCTTTGCGAAATCATAATTACTTCTTCGCTTAATATTCCAATTATGACATTTCCTTTATGTGCCTCTTGTATAATAAGCAACGTTATCTTTATATACGTGTGATACCTAAATGTGGTGTAAAGACTAAACCAAAGACAAGTCGGCATCATAGCTCTTGTCAAAATTCTAATACATCCATTATAAACATGTGACCTCAAATCTATATATAGAGAACAAGTTGCGTAACAACCTCAGCAATCACTAAAACACCTTTATAATTGGAGCACTTTAGAGATTTTGAGTGTATTATCATATCTGGCATATTTATAGTTGTTCCCTAAGCTCCAAAGTTAAACATATACGCAAAATTTTGTCGGCCTCGATGTTTCAAATTCGCCGCTAATGGACAAAAGATAAGTTATCGTCAACCAATCAATTGTCCATAAAAGATTATATTATGGTAATGCTATTTGTATGGAATAGAATATATTATCGGCTTAAAAATTTATTGACAGAAACAAGAAAAGTGTGATTTTCTCAAATCGGTAGGCCCCTCACTACCAATAATGATGATGAATATAATCACACCGTTAAAACTCCAAACTCTCGGACCTAATACAAAAAACTCAGGATCATTATCTAGTAAAAATTTACTACTCAGTTCTCATAGTGGAAACGTCGACCCAAATTTGACGTAAAATTAAGATTTTGTTAGATTAAGCCTTCAAGAAAAATGTATCCATCCTCAATTTTCTTTAAAAGAAAATTTCGATACCCTTGACATCTTTAAGATCAAATAAAAATTGTTGGGACTAGAGAACCAAGTTATCAGAATAATGTTTATTATAAATGCATACGATAACAATCTTGTAGGTTCATTATCTTATTGTGTTGCATACTACTGGATTTGAAATGACACGTGGTCAATTTACTAATCCTTGGATGTAATACATTTCAAAGTTTTATTGTTGTTCACCCTGTACTTTTAGACCTTACCCGCAACCCAAAAATTCAGTCAATTTATTAATTGCCCCGGGCAATAAATATATGATTTTTTCGTCTGGAATTCATCACCTATGATTTCGTTATTTTCTTCCTTTAGTAATGATAACTAACACGCAGTTGGTACTAATAACGTTACTTGGTAGAAAAATTCCGCAACATAGGATTATAATTAACACTTCCTTACATTAAATAAAACTGAACCTCCTTGGTGCTCGCAGCGCTCGAGCTTCTCAGTAAGATTGAATCATTTGATCTTACACGGTTATCTCAAAACTATCCTAACTTCATATTCAATCATTATCACATGACATGCATCGTGCACATTCATACTAATGTTCAATATATCTCTATGATACACTAACTCTGCGTTGTTTAAAGAGTGGAAACCCTCGTTAACTTTTTATCCTTGAATGAATAAGCTTGTCTAATGTACATGGACCCCATCCTTGTTACTATTAACCACCATTGAATCTACTTTTTCAGTTGTATTGCGTATATACAGAAATGTTTTGCATTCCCTCATATAACATCATATTTTTGTCACTTCAAAAAATAATGATTGTTGTTGTTGACAATAGCAGATCAACGTCTTATATTGTCTATGCTTACTTGCAATTAAAGATGAGTATAGTCTCGTAAGATTTAGGCTCGAACCCAAAAGTAAGTGTGGTTTATCAATGTTCAATGGCAGGTCGACCTATTCCTTAGCTAGATAAACGTTAAGTAATAGTGAGCGGATGTGTTATCAGTACAATTTTTAGTTATATTATGACTTCCACTTCTTAGGAAGTTACGTAATCGAAGAATCATACACCTTAGTATTTTGCACTAAGAGATTGTCATTGTGAAAATTTGAGCACTCTAATGAAAATGTGTGCTTAGATAGAAATAATAAATATATATATTTAAGCACACCCAATCATATGTTAAAGAGTATTATACAATAATTTTGACACTAAAGATTAAATCTGAATCGGATGCTTGTATTGTGAAGTCATATTAGGTTATACCTAGTACTTATGCTACAACAAATTGTGATAGTAGTTCACACACAACTCCATGTAATCAATTGATCGCCTACCATTTGCTGGTAAAGTATATATATACAAACCATGTTCATAAACACAGTCACGCCAAACTATATATAGTCACGTCGAATTGTATATGGTGATGTTGAACTGTGTGTAAGACTTACCTTCCATAATTGATCCCGATTGCATTCTTGTAAAAAACGTTAATGAGTAACAACTTCTTGTCAATCAAATATAGTGTTAAGCTGTTATCCTTTGTATATTCATCAACTTCATATCTTCGAATACTGTGCAGCATTTGCAACCAGAATATTCTAAGATCTTTAAGTATCATTGTAGCTACGTCTACCAATTATTTACCCCTATTGTGACATCATTGTTTTCATAATCTATTTGATTCCAGCGTACAATATTTACCAACCTTTCATGGTAAAGAAATATTAAACGTTTAGTTCCTTCTGTATAATGACATTTAGCATTTATGTAATGCTAAATGAAAGTGTGAGCTTAAAGTGTAATAGATCCCTTAGACTCTAAGAGATAATCTTAGGATAAAATTTTTTACGACTCGTCATAAAGATAATATAAAGAGAAGGTGTTGGCATAAATCTCTTTTCAAGACGCGAAATGGACAGAATTGTAGTAGTCCGTCTAAAGACCGGCTATTATCGTTTCGGAAGAAAATAACTTAAAGGATGTTAATATTGATGCGGATATCGACAAGATAAATTCCTCCTCATGTTAGAGACAAGATTAACCTTAAAGAACCAGTGCTTAAACTAAAGGCAAGATCTGCTAGTTTACTTTGATATACTTATCAAAGTCTGGGTGTGTGCTTACATAATGAAGTAGAGTATGTGCTTATGCACAGCACACTTGCACTCATAAAGATAACTACTTGACTTATGATCTGGAATTAATTAAGGATCTTGATAGAAAACTACTTGACTTATGATCTGGATCTTGCACTCATAAAGTATGCACACCCATACCATGATAAGTAGCCATAGCTTTCGTCTCAGGGAGGATAACCATACCATCAAGAAGAGTTATTGTGGTTAATAACAACTAAAGATTTTATTCAAATCAGAAACGTGCACCTAGTGACGATAAAGAATCTGAAAATTTAAATAACGATATGTTACTTGCAATCTATAAAGTTAAGCAAAGCATTAGAATGTTATATCCTCTATGCTCAGTTGAATCTCGAGGACGAGATTCAAATAAGGTGGGGAGAACGTGATACCTGGTAAAATAAAAAGTATTATTATATTCCATAAATAAGATTAAGTCATGTTTAGACCAGATTAAGTGAAGATTAAGACACATAAGTTAAATATATTATTTTAAGCTAACAATGAAGGGAATATATGCATTGTAAAACACGTGTGAAGTGAGATGGTATCAAGAAATTACGGTGATAAATAATGGAGAAAAGAACGTATTCGGTTAAACGTATGAATACTCAACCCGATATTCGAGAAAGTGTCCAGGGTTGAATCCATTTGAATTTTTTTAGAGGATCGAAAATTGAGAACGCAGGCGAAAACGTGACTCAATTCTGAGTTATAACGAAACAGAAAAATGCAAATTAGCATTTTCGAACACGGTCATTAAATCACATGTACCGATGAGCTGGTACAAGTGAATACTATCGTCGTATTTGAGATAAGTTAAACTGAATAGACACCATAAGTTTGGAAGAGTGGTTTTTTGGAAAAACAACTACACTAGTTTTATTAAGTTCGGAGTAACACGGAACCAACACCAGGTAACGATCGTCAATTATTAGCAGAAATCATAAGCTAGCGAGACAATTTTAAGTCGAGATTGAAATTAATATTTTGACAAAATATATTTGAAAAATATAACATCACATGAAATAGCGGGTTCGTTGAAGCGAGAAACCGAAACGCGGTCGCAAAACATGCTTAAAACCGCAATATAAAAGTGGGCCTACCCCCACTTTGCATTCAGTCTAACACATATTTCTGAAATCTAGAGAGAGAGAGAGAGAGAGAGTAGAGAGAAGGCAAAGAATTCCGGTGGTCGAGCGCGGAGGTCCGGTGGTGGTGCGTGGCGGTTCGGTGGCGGCCATTGGTGGTCCGGCATGGTTGTAACATCCTACTTTCGTTAAGGATTAATAAAATAATTTCGTTTATTTTATAGTGTGTCGTTTATCGGTTTAAATTGATAAATTATAAGATGGTGGGCTTGGACTTTAGAAGATGGAATAAGAGACGGAATGGGCCTTAGGTCCATGGGCTTATGGGAGTATAAATACCCCTTAAACCCTAAACCTTTCCATTTTATCCATCTCTACACCATAGCCTACACCATAAAAAACACACACAAACACTATTTTATATCCCGAGCCGAGATCCGAAGGCAAAAACCGAGCTTGTTGAGACTAGAACGTTGTGACGAACCAAAACAGCATCAAGACTTGACCGTGTTCGTAGTTCGACTCGTTTAAGGTACGTTTATGACTTGAACTTGTTCATTTAGGTTCGGATTTCGTCAAGAAATCATAGATCTAGGTGTATATGGTAAAAACGAATCCAAAGCTTCATTAACAATTGATGGGTTAATCGTTTTATTTATGAACCGGGTTTACAAAGGTATAAATAGTACCCTATAAAAATGAACATTTGGATGATTGAATGGTTAGGGTATGTAGGCGCTATAATTCCGAATCCACTGATACCAGAATTGTGATGTTTCGTTAAGAAACGAATGTTTAATTGCAGATCTAAGATACGTTGACCAATTGGTGTTCTTGACGATTTTGACTTTGACCCATGAGTCAAAGTCTGGATAAGACTGAGCCAATTCGCTAAAGTTAAAATAATGAATCAGGTGATTTGTCACGCACCAATTCACTATGTGCATATAACGAATCAGAATAGCCAATTCGTTATATTTAGATAATGAACCAGTTAGTTCGTTACTCACCATTCGCTATGATACGAGGACGAAACAGAATAATGAATCAGCTTACGAATCAGAATAACAAATCACATGATGTTCAGATAACGAATTTAGATGACGAATCCGATGTTGATCGGATGACGAATCGGTTAACGAACCAGATCATAAAAGATAAAGAATTAGTTAACGAATTAGTATTAATTCACTATAGAGAATGAGTTAGCGAATAAAATAATAATTTATTTTAACCCCAACTAGGGGCTCTGCCCCTTGGACCCCGCTAGGTGCTGCCGCCCCTAGAACCCCGCTGCCAGCGGCGCTGCCCCCGGACCTCCGTTCGTTGAGGGTTATAATTAAACTAGAAGTACGATATGATTAGTGATAGTTAATTGATACATGTAATTATTACACAGTTAGCCGTGCACAACTTAAGAAAGGAATAACAATTAACGGTTAACGTAACCGAGTTCAGGTGAGTTTATAGCCCCATTCCTTGTTATGTTTTCGAGGCTGTGTGCATACTCGATGTGATAGTTAATACACTTACCTTAAATGGTACGTGTATGCCATGTATTATGTGTATGTTATTTATGTACATTTAAATGTGAATGAAAGCTTGTCGGTGCGTGAATGATCTTCGGATATTGCATGCACTTTCAGCTGATGTTTTGATGATATGATGTATATGTGATGGATGAATGGTGTATGTACGTATGAAACTTACAATTATGTAGATGGAATGGTATGGCATGATAGTAGGAAAGGAAGGGAGACCGGACCCTAATAATATCTGACGATGGAGGGTACCGGACCCTAATAATATCCGAGGATGGAGGGTACCGGACCCTAATAATATTCGAGGATGAAGCGAGACCGGACCCTAATAATATCCGAGGATGGAGGGTACCAGACCCTATTAACATCTGAGGTATGTAGGATGAAATGCCCTTTATAATGTAAGTTTTGCTATGAATGTGTATGGATACATGATGAACATGTTATTTATGTAATGCGTACCTTCGGGCACGTATATGTGTATGTAAAGTAAGTTATGTGATTAACTAGAACTCACTTAGCGTAGCTGACTTTTATTATGCACGCAGGTGAGTAGGATAAGACAGTTGGCTTGAGAAGGAACACATGGCAGAAGAATAAGAGTCTTGCATCTAAAGACTCGTTATGTTTTATAAGTTATGTTTTGATTTTGAATGACAAGATGAATGTTTTAAGACATGCTATGAATTATTATTTTAATTTTATGAAAGTTTATTATTTTGTGTAAAGTTTTAATAAACTCTGCTATTTAGAACTTTATTTATGAGTAAATCCAACGTCCAAAGTAGGGCACCGGTAACGGGCCTTACAACGGTGGTCCGGTGGTGGCCTAAGCCCGTCTTCTACCCGGAACCATTTTATGACGTCCCTATCACGATGGTAAGCTTCGTTTATCCTAAATCTGAGCTTATGTTCGTTAAAAACTCGTTTTAAAATCTAGACAAATTGTAGTAGTTTTTCATGTCCTCAAAAATCGGTTTATAACGGCAGATCTAACGGTCCGATCATCTTGAATATTTTACAGAGGGTTCATAACCCATAGAAAATCATTTTGATCAGCGGAGATGAAGATTGGAGTGGTTTATGTTGGGTTTCTAAACCAGTTTACGTGTTTATATAGCTGAAAGCTTTGGTAAACCTTCCTAACATACAGATCTTTGATTCTACCAAAGGAATCGATGATCAGATGTCTGGATGGTGAGTTATAAGCTCCGTAATCTAATGCTCAGTTTCTTGAACAAGAACAGTTTCTTAAATGAGTTGCATGTAGGTTTTGAGGTGTCGTGTGGACGATCCGAGACCGGAGAAAGGTTAGTGCCGGAAAAACAAACGCGTTGGTATATCTGGATCGCGTTGCATGCGGGTTTTGAGAAGATTTATAGACTCGAACCGTACGCGAGGAGACATATCTTTAAGTGTTGAAAAATATAGATAAGAAGATATTACTAAAATTATTGTTATCGGAAATAACTTGGACAAAATGTTATTAATAATAATTTAGAAAACCGATAGATAATATCGAGTGATAAAAATGATACAATCGAGACTTGGACGAATTCGTGTTTGTATATATACACGATATTTTGACTGAAATAGTTTATCCGAATAATGGCTACCATTAATATTAAAATTAAATATATTTTTAGATAATGTAAAATTTAAATAAAATATGAGAACAAACATTTTATATTAAGTATATTAATATACGCGCTTCGGTATAAATAATGATAACGGTTATATTATGTTTTGTCAAAAAAATGGTATGTAATATATTTGCTAGAATTCAAACACGTGTCTATATGACAGATAATATATTTATAGAAGAAGATTGTATTTTAAAATAAACATATACTTTTTGTTAAATAACGTACAAGCTTAGTTTCGAAAACATATACTAGTTTTACAACGATTATTTGAAACTATGTTGTTCCATTATATAAATAGGATATTTTGAAACGTTCTATTCAATTACGATTTTTCTTAAACAATAAAAGTTTGTAATTTAGTTATTTAAATTATCATAAATAAGACATGTGATGATATACAAATTAAGTTAAGATAAGATTCCATTTGTATCTATGTTTATGTGTTAATAAACGTGGTATTATATATAGGAATTCGGTTATCATTTGGATGAATGTTAATAAGATCTTAACATTGATTGGCATATTATCACACTTGAATGTTATTTGAGCTGACACAAAGGTGAGTTTTCTTATAAAATCCTACTTTTAAATATTTTAATGATTTATAAATGTTTTTTTTTTTGGGGGGGGGGGGGAGTATGTAGAGAAAGGCTTTATATTTTTCAAATTGTGTTCAATGGGATGAGTCATTATGAAAGGAAAAATCGTTAGCCTAGAGAGAAAGTGCCTAAAAATATTGGTAGATCTATAGAGGTGACGCCCATCGCTTTTCCAGTCGCTCTGGTTGAAAAGGTGGGAATATTATGATTTTGGAATGCATCAGATTTATCAAAAATGATAGTCATACATGTGTTGTACTTTTTGCTCGTTTACAACTAACACGTTTTATTTAAGAAATAAATAACTATTTTTGGAATAGTGGAAATTAAATTCCCATTGAAAAGAATGGCGAATAATGAAAATTATCATTGATAAAAATGATAGAATGATGAATAAATGTGTGTAAAGTCGAGAGCTGTTACATCCCGGTTTTTAATTGAGAAACTCACCAACATTCGTGTTGACAAAACTATTTTAACATACGTTTCATATAAATGAAGAAAATGGATGTTTCGTGAAGGATTCGGGAAAATGGTGTTGTGCGTTTGAATGAATGATAGTTGGACTTATAATTTATAACAGAACCGTGCATGTTTGACACGTGTAAAACTCTGATATTTAATAAAGTCTAACTAATGGTTCATTATTTTTTAATATGATTGGCTGAATAGCGTATGTCACCGCCTAAATTAACAAAATTAAGTATTCAGTTGCCAAGTTAATGATTTTTGGGGTGTGACATCAAGTTCGTTTAAAACTATTTTAACTTATATATATGTATAGATATTTTCGTTCGCTAAACTTTAAAATTCGTTAACATATTCGTTATTCAAAATAAAATATACCGTTAACATCAAAATTTCCATAAACGTTATAATATTCAAATTTGATACTAATCTCATAATTTATACTAATGTTAAGTTAATAATTTATTAATAATTCATTAAAATTCGTTAATGTATAAAATAATATTATAATATCCAACTCCACAATAAAATGTACATTCAACACTTCTAAATCCCGACAACCCGATTAGCTAATTTTTATAAGTCGTTAGTTAATATTGGTTTTGTACTTTTAATTCTAGTTCGTGAAGTTCAATTGCTTGTGTTTCATTTACGCAACTTCGGTTTTATTTCAAGTTTGTCTTCAACTTCAAGGTGAGTTTCTCACACCCTCTTTTACCCATTTTAACTATTTTGGGGGTAACATATATATTCTATCAATATTACAATTTCATTTATTCATTATTTACAAACTACAATTCGTTACATGGACTTGTGTGTTTATTTGCTTACTTGCTCAAAGATTACGTGCTCATGGTTTCCTCATTAAGTATGATCATACGCCCTCCTATTCACTTAGGACCTCGATGTTATGAGTGGAATAGGGACCCCGATCCGAGTACATTGGTTGTTACCAACAGAAAAGACACTTACTTACACTATTATCCGAGTATGTTGGTTGTTACCAACTGGACAGGACCTTACTTGCTCATTTACTTATATTAAACTGTGTAAGTTCACCAACTATTAAACTGTGTAAGTTCACCAACTATTCATTTAGTTGACTTTATTTTGTATATATTCTATTGGTACAATTATTAGAGGATGAAACGGGAAGACACTAGAACCTAGGTTATATAAATAAATGGACAAGTTGTTAATTGTTCTTGTATTTTTCCTTGTATTTCTTGCTACAAACTTGTGTACTTAATGTGTAAATTAATTAATGATAACATTGTCACTTAATACTGTCACATGTGGTTTGAGCAATCTGTGTGTCACACTCAGGCGTATTCCGCTTTAGCTGGTGTGTTACATCTGCGACTCCGACAGATGACCCCGCGTTACAACATGGTCATCAGTTGGTCATTTTTAGAGGCTTGTGAGGTACGAGATCGAGCAGCTAAGTACGTCGTCGCGGATACGTCAGTTACCTCGGCGCCGCTCAGCGTGGTGATAGATACGAGCTACCACCTCCACCTACTTTTGACCACGAAGCGAGCAAGTCGGGCGTTATACGCAAACGAGGCGGCGACGTGGACGAAGATTGTCAAGGATCAGGCGTCAGACGGAGGGCCGAGGACCACGTCGATGTTCATGCTAAGACGTTTACGGCCCCCGATATCGACGACACCTTGCTTTTATAGTTTGTATATATTTATTTTATTTTGCATAAACTCGATGTTTTGTATATAATAATGTTTTTGGTTTTGTGTATATACATGTTTATTGTGTTGGTGTATACGAGTATATTGTTTTGTTTTGAAACAAATTGTTATCAAAACACTTCTTTTTTATTTAAATTATTATATAAAAACAATAAATAAAAGGAAAAAAAATAAAATTAAAACATAAAACATAAAGGAAAAAACATAAAAAAATTAAAACAAAAAACATAATAAGACAAAATGATGGGTTTTTTTTAAAAAACCCCATCAATAGGCCGCATATAGTGATATATGAAGGGTTTTTTTTTTATAAAAGCCAATGGTGTGTCTAAAATTTCCTTATTTTTTACTTTTTGCACTAAAAGTGAGAAGAACTTTAACTTTAAGTGCACTGTAAAAAAAATGGGTTCATTCAAGAAAAAGGATAAAAAAACTATGTTAAGCTTATTGTTATGAAACTTTAACAAAAAAGAGGTTTTTTTATATAATAGAGAAACTAATGGTAAGCTTAATGTTATGAAACATTAATCATAGTAACTATTTGAATAACTTTAATTCATGACAAATCATTATGATATTTTCATTTGCAGGTTGCGTTAATAAAAAAACTTTGTTAACGGGTCGATGTATAACTAATGTTGATTTGTTATTATTATTATTATTATTATTATTATTATTATTATTATTATTATTATCAAATACTGAATGATGTTAATCAATCTTTCATAATACCGCGGGTCACTAGAAAAAAAGACAATTTTCTCCAAACTTTTCTTTTAATACATAACTGTCATTGTGCTGCTGAGTTGGGTCAAAATTTGACCTTTGTAATATTTTATCATCCTACTACCATTTTCATGTGATTTTAATTTAAAATATCAGTTCTGATGAACCAATATGATATGTGTTTTTGGTTTCAAGATGAATGCACATGGGCGTAAATAAAATGGTCGATTTCGTGGTACAGCAAACAAGCTGAGTGTGTGTGTAGTGTGTAATCGAGTGTATAAAACTTTCAAAGGTGCAACATTAGGATCTTCAAGTACTTGTACTTGTGTTTAGATGTAACCAATTAATCAAATAATAAACTAACTGTAGAGGTATCAGTTTGACTGTAAAGTCACAAATAATGGCTTTACATATTTCACTGTAGATGTATCAATTCGACCAGCTTACATATGAAAGAGGCAATTTGGGTTGTGTTGTATCCTTAATGGTTCAATTAAATTTAGCTAAATGAAAACTGGGTGAAAACTGTCGAAAGTGAATTTTAATCTCAATAAGTCGCTAATAACGAAACTGGGTTAGCCTTAATGGGCTAGTTAAATTTGCGTTAGGGTATTTTTCCTAACGAATTGATTAAGATTACCTAAAACGTAAACGGGTTGAAAGTTACTAAAGTATATTTTCATCGCCTCAAGTTAGTAAAATGGAAATGGGTTTTTAAGGATTTTGTTTTCATTTTTTAAAACATTTTTTAGTAGATTGGCTACAATTAGGTTCTACAACATACAAATATTCCTACCTAAACAATTATGCGCCTAAAGATGGAAAAACCATGAATACAAATTCAGTATACAAGTAGTTTTTTATTTTTTTATTATTTTTTTTTCAAATTTGTATGTTGTGAATACATAACTTATTTGAACACATAGTATAAATATAATATTTTTTTCCGCATATGTTATGTACCTATTTCTTAACTTTATTTGGAGTTTTAGTATTTGTATCATCCCGTGATTTATGTCGGTCCCGGTTGGGTATGGATCGCTCACACTCACAATCATGTCATAACTTACACAATCAATGTGTCGACACGAGAGTTAACGACGGGTTGCTAATTTGGGTAAGAGGTTTGTTTGTTAACGGCGGAATCAGAAACAAACAGAGTTATTGCTAAAGAAGTTAATAAATGTAACAGACATAAACAATCACTCAAAAGATTTCCATTCATATAAATGATTCATACAAATGTTAATATATTAGGGTTTATTGTAAGGAATGTATTTTTCAATAATAACCTAGGACGGCCGTCACACTTAATCAGGAATATTCGATTAGGTCTGAAAAGTGTAAAGTGGCGAATCGTCTGTGGTAGGCGTGCCCTAAATTATTCCTTTTATAGGCCCGCCACCACCTGACAGCTGTCATTCCTTCTAGAAACCCTAATGATTGGTACATAATCAAATTATATATTCAAAACTATACTAACTGTGAAAACAGGTCTTCCTGGTAGACTTTGTGACATTTGTCTTCTCTGAGTAGGCTTTGTGCCATTTTGTCCTTCATGAGTAGATCTGGTAACCTTGAAGTGTGCTCGGGAACAGTTCTCCGGGTAGACTTTACTTAGAGTATTTTCCTAAGAAAATATTCACCTAGCAGACTTCAATCTTCTTGACCATAGAAAACTTTCCTCGATATGGTCTTACGAGCAAACTTGTTCTTCTGAGGTCCTTTCAACTCTTTGTTAGGAGAATAACTTATTAGTAAAGCTTTTTGTGCTTGGTAATACTGTAGCTTGCTCGGAGTTGAACCTTGCCCGATGAGTCCTTAGGATAATTCTTAACTTTCATCAAGCATGCTCGGACCACTGTTTATTATTGAATACCTTGCTAGGTCTTCCAAGTACTTGACTTCATAAGCTAGGTTTGACCAAGGGTTTGCTAGTAAGCAAACCGTGCTCGGTAATGAAGAACAATCTTGCTAGACATAGTGAATCCTGCTCGGATACACTAAAGAAAAATTCATGAAGAGAACTCTGCCCGATAGGCAAAATATCATGCTCGGACAAGTAAAACTCTGCTCGGATGTCCAAGTGTGCTCGGTTCCATACTTAGCGATTTCTGAGGAGGTTGAGAAGATTCCAATCTTCCTTAAACTTCTTTTAGGTCAAATCTTTGACTCAACAATCTCCCCTAGATTGGAACACCTCAGTTGTCCCAAAACATCTCTAAGGTTACATACACTTAGTCAAAATACATATCAAATCAAAATCAAAATTTTTACATATCAAAAGTCAAAATATTACATATTCAAATTCTGTCCGTAGACATTACAAAGAAAAACTTATTCTAAGAATTATCTTCTTCCTGCATTGTGGGCTGCTTGTCTCCTTGCAACTAGAACTGTTCCTGCTCTTTGCTGAAAGATGGAAAGGATCTGATAGTAAGGGTGGTTTGTAGGAAATTTGAAACCAACAATGTCCTTCAGATCTCCCCTATGCAAATAAGTCAGGTCTTTGTCAGTTCTGATGATTCCCAAGATGAGTCCATCTGAATTTCGTAGAACATAGTGGCCTTCATTTTCCTTGTATTCAACCATTGTAATTCAGCCATTTTTCTGGACTTCATAATTGGGACGAGTCATTCTTCGTCCTATGCTGATGCATGTGTTCATATTTGACAAAGGATTCTTGTTTTTGACTCTTTAAACAAATTCATATTCACCATTTCTTATATTCCTCATCCTTGTAGCTCTTCTTGTCTCTTCATAGGTTGTCAAGTTCAACTTCTTCTTTTGATTAAGAAGTGGGAACCCCTTCTCAGCTTCACTTCTAAGATACTTTGAGAGCTCATTTTTCTGTCTTCCGGCCAACTTCCTTGTATCATGATAGTCATACAAATTAAGAGTTGCCATCTTCTCAAGTTGTTCCCTTGTATAATCAGCAAAGTCGTCTCTGAATATAATGTCTCTCAACTGTCTACTCTGCATAATTACCTTCAATGTTTGAGAGACTGAGTCATAGTATAAAGTCATAGGTAGATCCACATCAGATTGTGGTCTTGTTTCTCTTTGTGTTCCTGCTCTGCTTGACTCTCCTCTGCTTGTTGAGGCATGCATCCTTGAAGCAGAGGGCCTAGTTGGTATTGACTTCATTGGTTTTGTAGGCCCTATGACTCCAAATGTTTTTCTATACATTGCAACAATCCTCTCAGCGGGCAAATTGATCAACTCAGTCAGGTTTTCATTACCCTCTCTGAACAACCTTGCAATCATCTCCATAATCCTTTCATCATGTAATTGTCCAGCCGGTACAAATCTACCTCCAATAAAACTCCTTGGGTTTACACCCTCCAGCAACACTCTTTCCCATTCAGCCTTTTGTACAAAGAAGAGTTCTTTGAGTTGTGCTCTACCCAAGTTATCAAATACTTTCTCATTCATTCCTTTTTGATTCACCATGATATTTCTTAAAATCTGTATCATCTCATCATTTTCCCATAGATCTGTGGATTCATCCACTGGTTCATCTTTCGCTGAGATAGGTGTGTCTTGAGCTGTTGACCCTTTTGATTTTTCTTTTTCATTTTGAGCCTTTAATTTCTCCCTTAGAGTCATGATCTTTCTCTTCTTTACTGGGGGTTCATTTTGTTCTTCCCTTGATTGTATAGTAGAAGGATCAGGTTGCACTATTTTCAGTTTTTCTTTCTTTTGCAACTTGTTGTAAAGTGACTCAACATAAGCTTTATTTAAGCTCTCAACCATTTCAGGTTGCATTCCTTTGTCCAACAAATAACCACACTTGCCTGCATACTTCTTTCTCAAAGATTCAATTCTTTCAGCCAGTTCAGCTTCCCTTGCAAATTTTTCTTTTACATCTCTTGCAACAGCTTCTCTGGTGTTATTATATGCATCTCTAAGCTTTTCAAACTTAAAATGAGTCAGATCTTTTTCAGAGTAGTCATGACGTCTCAAATATTCCTTATACTTCTGACTATCTCTGTTCTTTTGCTGCATTTGTTTCTTAATGATATCCTTATCTCTATCCAATTTTCTTTGAAGCACATCATCATTCAAAGAAACTTGATCTTCAAAACTAAATCCAAGACTCATCAGCTTGATTACTAGAGAATTTTTCCTTTTAGCATCAATCAAGATTTGCTGAATGTTTGCCCTTTGATCTTCTGTCATTGTTACTTGTGGGGACATAACATCAGCATTTTCATCCACTTTACCCTCATTATTGTCATCATCATCATCATCATATGCATCCTCCTCCTCTGTTTATTCATTCACAGCATCAATCTTTGGTTCATTAGGATTTGGAATATTAGCAGCTGGAATATTTGGAGCACCTTGGACTACTTACTAATGCCTCAAATTTTGTAGAGGAACTGGCATTAATGGACTTGCTTGCTCATCAGGGGTCTCAACAAAATATTGGTTCTTATCATCCTATTTCCCCTTTTTCACAGATTCAGCTCCATTAGCCTAATCATGAGCTTTCCTCTTCCTTGAATATATCTATTCAAACCTGTTTACGTTCTCACGAATTTTTGAGGCCTTTGCCATCATCTCTTCAAAGTTTTCTTCAGTTTGCTTCTCAGGTTCCTTTTCAGGTTCCTTTTGAGGTTGTCTTGTTGATTGTGCAAACATACTTACAACTAAAGCTAGGGAATTATCAATTTCCATAGCCTTGTTCAAATTTATCAATGTCTCTATCACCACTTGATCATCAGCCTCTTCTTCATTAAGAACTTTGAAAATATTGGATTGATCAAGTTTCCCTGCTCTGCCAGTTCTTCTGCTGTAAGGGTTTGGGTAATGTACTCCCTTTCCTTTGTTTCATTTACAACTTGTTCTAATCTCCTAGCAGTAGCAGTGCTTTCATCTTCTTCCTCCTCTTCCTCAGTATTTTTCTTTTCAGGCTCATTCTCCTCCTCTTCCTCATCAACAATGGCTTTCCCTTTATCAAGGCTTCTTTTCTTATCATTTTCAGTTTCAGAGAGAAAATCATCAATGTCTTTGTCCAAATTATCCATCTCCTCATCATGCTCTACCCTCTTGGAGGTTGGTTGATCAGTTTCAGGTTCTATGAGTACTAGCTCCTCAGTAGCGGTATCATCAATGTATCACATCAGTCTGTACCTTAGTTGCAGTTAACACATCTGTTGCAATGTCAGTTTGAATATCAGTGGCAACATCAGTGGTAGTCACATTGTCATCAGTGACTTTTTCAACTTCATCCTCTACACCCTTTTCATTCCTCACTAACTCATCATCCTCTCTATTCACAACATTCAATACTTCATTGTTGACATCATAGTTTTGTTCTTCTCCCTCCAACTCATCAGCTTCATACTCATCCTCCAATATCATTCTGGGACCACTGTCCTCATCATCACTTTTATCATACGCATTCAGAATACAAGTCAAACCATCATCATCAGTTGACTTCACACCTGCTTCTACCGTAACATCATCATTAGTACCAACAGCATCAGTTGGTTCAATAATATTCTCCCCCTGTTTTGGGGCAGCTGAGGTCTTCTCAACCTCCTGCTCCAGGGTTTGAATTCGTGAATGGGCTAGGGCCAACTGAGCTTTTAACTCCACATTCTCTGTTCTCAATTCCTCATTTTCATTTCTCAATTTTACAGCCTCAATTATCAAATCAAAGTTTGTCTGGTAAAGGTTTGAAATATGGGTAGGGGTAGTAGGTGGTGATATATGAAATGGTTCTGGTAAAGGATTTGAGGTTTGGGTCTGGGGTTGGGTGTGGGTTGTGGTTTGAGGTGGGGTTTGATAAGTTTGGTCAATTGGTGATGGTGGGTAAGGTGGTGTTTGTGGTGGAGTGCCAAATGGGGTGGTTGGTGGTGTTGGTATGATTTGGGACTCCCCCTGAGGTTGTACAATATTATCAAAATTGGGATCACCTCCTTCATCATTACCATCATTATTATCACCATCTTCATTGTAATCATCTGAATCATCATCCCCTTCATCTCCTTCATCATCCTCACTCTCCTCATTCTGCTCTTCCTCCTCTGATATTAAATGAGGAATTGGGACAACTTCAAAACACTCCACCAGTAACCATGGAGCAATATCAAATACCTCATCAGGATTAAACCTGCTTGTACTTGCCAAATTTTTAATCCTTCTGAAGGTATCTGGGTTCTGTAAAACATGGGTAGTCCCAATAGTAGGTAATTCCTCCAACTCTTGGTTGAAAATAATCTGTAAGAACCTGGGATAGGCCAAAAATTTCTTCTTGTTTGTCCTTTTCATGTTTTGCACCATTCCTTCAAAGATCATCTTGGAGAAATTGAATGGTTGATTGAATAATACAACAATAGTGGTATTGGCCAGATCCCGACTCATACGAGTCCATGAGCCCTTTCTTGGAGCAAATCGATGAATGATGTGGTGGATCAAAAACTTGTAGATGTTGGGGAACATTCCCTTCTAGAATTGTCCGTCGTGTACATTCCCCTGATAACCCATAGTTTGAATAAACACCTTGAGTAGATGTTCTGTTGTAAGATGAATTGGGTTGGGGTTATTATCATTCAACTGTAAGCACCTCCGTATCACAGCTTCATTCACCCTTATCTCCTGGTTCGCAACAGTGGCATCGATTCTTCTCCCATTAACATCATCAATAAAGCCTCGCTGACCTCCAAAAGTCAAGCGAGCGATTCCTGTATATCACTGGATTCTCAGGTAAAGTGAAACGTATATTTGACCGTTTCAACCATCTAATCATTGAAGCAACTTCTTCATTATCGGGAGTGACTTGTAATAGAGTGCATATATTGTGCTTACGCTTAAAGGGATAGGATGGTTGATCAACATCCGCCATATCTGAAAACATAAACAAACACATTCAAAGTAGAAATTAGTCCTAAAGTTCACAACTTTAAGTAATTTCAAGTTATAATTTTGAAGAAGAATTAAAGAAATATCATTAAGAACATGATCTTCGACAAGTTTATAACCTACACACAAAACAGAGATTCAGTAATCATGGATAATCAGAGCTTATTATCACATAATCGTGGTCGGAAAACATTAAATTAAAGCATACCGAGTCGGATTGTGAGGGCTGATATATTAGGGTTAGGATTATAATGAATGTGATAAGTCGGTTTAGGTTTTCTGAGAGAAATCAGTGGAAGGAGAGAGAGAGAGGGAAAATAATGTTGAAACACTTCTCTCACTCCCTCTTATATACCTTTTGAAAGTGGGTTTTAAATGCTTTTTGTCGTTTAGTGAGTTAAAAGCTGTCATACAGTAATCTTATCTATTAAAAGCTTTAACACTTAAAAAGACCTTACTCTTTAAATTCGTTTAGCAAACCTTGCTTGGAAAGTCAGTTTTTGCAAAAGTATGCTCGGTATATTCTACTTTCATAAAGCTTGCTCGTTTTAGTGTTGGTGTAAATTAGAAGTTAAAATGAAGGAAGCTTACTCGAAATACTAGATTGCTCGAGAACTAAATCACAAGATAAAATAATCAAGTATAAAACATCAAGTAGGCAACCTTGCTAGGAATCATCAAAGATACCCGAATAAATAACATACTTCTAATTACTTACCTTAATCGAATAGCTGAACTTATCACAAACCTTACCCGAAAATGTAAACCGTTAGCAAATAATCAGTTGAGTAAAATGTTACACATAGTGTGCTTGAGACACTTGTTCAGTAAGAAAAGTGTGCTAGAGTTGGGTTCTAGACACAAAGTGTACTCGAAAGTCAAAAGTAAGAAATTACCAAGTATGTTGAGAGAACACTTGAAAATATCAAAGTGTGCTCGAAACATAAAGTGTGTCCGGAAGACAAAGTTTGCCCGAAAACACTTGTAATTTCAAATAAACATATTCACAATAATCATTAAGTGTGCTAGAATTTAAAGTTTACTCGAAGACAAATTCAAGCATACACTTAAAAGACAAAGCTTGCTAGAATTAATTCAAACAATCACAAGTGTGCTAGATAGTTTGAAACATTAAAGCTTGCTCAAAAGTGTCATTCATTCACAAAGCTTGCTCGACTGACTAAAATCAAAGACTAAATATCATAAAGCTTGCTAGTGAACACAGTATATCAAATAGCTTGCTAAAAACAGTTATACCTTCAAACAAAACACTAAGCATGCTCAAAAGTCTTAACTATATAAAAACTTGCTAGTAACTAGTAACATATCCAATAGCTTGCTAGTAAATAGTTATATTCCTAAACAAATAGGTAAGATCTGCTAGGCAATTCAAACTAAATAAAAGCATTTAAGATGCAAAGCTTGCTAGAAACAAGAATTATCTTTCAAATAGTTAAGTGTGCTTGAAAAACTTGAACTTGTTAAAGCTTGCTGGAAAACCTTTTCATACATAATCAGATATCAAGTCTGCTCGGAAGACTTAAATTTTAGATAAAATAGTAGAATCTACCAGAAAAGTATAAACATTTCAAAGTGTGCTAAAAAATCATGAACTTAGACCAAAATGCCTAAGTATGCTCGGAATGGTTATAAAACATCAAACCTTTCCCGAAAATACATATTCAACTTTTTGTGCTCGGAAAGGTTATAAAACACAAAACCTTGCCCGAAAATACATATTCAACCTTTTTGTGCTCGGAAAGGTTATAAAACATCAAACCATGCCCGAAAATACATATTTAACCTTTTTGAAGGCAAAATGCAACATTTTTTGACTTACACCAATTATCAACCATATTCTTCATTAAAGATCATTGTTTAAGACAAAATTGTGCGTTTAGAGATCAAATTTCAGTCATGTTTCCTTTCAAAACAGTTATGTTTCCTTTCAAAACAGTTTCTTTCTTTTTCTGAAAACATCTCAAGTATGGGATCATATTGACTAAGTAGCTTTCTCAATACTTCATTCTCAGCATTATTATGACAGTATAGACTGGTTAACAGCAGGTCTAGACTTAGCATGAATATCAATTCCTTGGTGATATGATTAATGTTCAATTAAGATGCATAATATTTAATGGATAACACATATTGTTTTCTGATGCTCCATATCTATTCTCAAGGCTTATTTGGCTTTCTCCAGATCATCCCGATTTGACTTTGACCATGTAAGTCCCGAATCTGGATCACTACAACTATGATATCAACCAACCAAGTATTAGTGCGGAATCCTAATACCCGATGACTCAAGAACAAGAATAAACATAATAAAGCAACACAAGCAATGCTTCAAAACACACGTATTATTATTATACGTTGGGTGCTTAAGCACAAATTCAACCTGTCTAGTAAACACGTAGACGGTCAAAACTTAACAAGTGAATGAACAACCAAAACCCTATACAATACACGCTATATATATATATATATATATATATATATGAAACCAAAACAACTAGACCAAATAACTCCCAAAAGCCCACCGAGATCCCTTAGGATCTCGGTTTACATACACGGCGCAATCCCATATTACATGCTTAACCTAAACACAAATAGACCAAGTACAAACCACTCTAATCTAGGCCCAACAATCTCCCCCTTGGTTTGTAGCATGGTCTTCAATCATGCTCCATGTAGTCAATATCAGCATCTTTCAATGCACCGGCCCAAAACTTGCATCTAATAATAGACGCTACCATACTTGTGTACTCCTTAGAAGCCACCTCAAAAAGTGGCTCATCTATTATTTGGAATGTGCTGAGAGTTTTAGTATCTTTTTCTCCAAACTTCAGCAGATCCCTTGGATCAACAAATCTGTATTGCCCTTGGCCCTTCTGTAATTTGACAACAACAGTGGCAGTTACGCTATCATAAATCCAGAATCACATGTTGTCCAATGTACCGTCTGGAATCCCGTCAGGTTCAGGAATGTGAGTGGCCTTCTTTGTAGCAGGCCACATAACGTTGACCATTGTCTTCCCTGTATTTGGATCCACGACCCCCTTAGCTTTCTTCAAGAATGATGTAGCAGTTAGCATTGTTGGAAAGCCTCGACCAACATGATTTCTCAAGAAATTCTAGAAGTTCGTAGCACGTTTATCATTGGAAGGATTGTGGAATGGAGAGTTAATCAAATCGCTCAGATCCACTTTAGTCCAAGAACAAATATCTTTCATCTTCTAGTAATACTCAGTGGTTCCCGACTTCCTCTTTACCCACCACATACACTTCTCAGCATCAAAACCCCACGATACAACTCCCGATCGATCACCATATTAATCTGAGAAGCCCTTTTGAAAAGTAACGACGAACCAGTCTGGATGGTCTGATGATTCGACTTTCTGGTTTGAGTTTTTCATCACCAACAGCTTTCTTTGAACTCTATCTGTCTTTTCTTTGGTGATTGGTGGTGCAGACATATAATGTTTCAAGGTTTCAGACTAATAAATTTTGTCAGTTGGGCGAATAGGAGAGCTCCTACCTTGATCAACGTGGGGCGTTTGAGAGTCCACATCATCATTGCCTTTAAATTCATCCCTAAACTTTGGAAACGGTTTTTGTTGGAGGTCAAGATACATAGCCATTAAACCTTCAATGCCTGACTGTAACTCTTTAATCTTGGAATCTTTATCAGATTTGCTTGCTTCCAATTCTTGAATACGGATATCTTTGACTACTGAATCTTGTTCGAGCTCAAAGACTCGACGTTGGAGGGCTTTTACGTCAACCGGAGCATCTTCCAGCACAATTCCCTTGCCTTTGTTCTGCATAAATTTTTCTTGCATGGCAAGAATCTGGGCAACCTTATAAGAAACATTTGAACTTGACTGACCTTGGTTTGCTGGGCCTGTTGAGCCTGAGGGAGCAGTAATGAATGGTTCATTATCTTCATCAGTTTGAGGGATGTATGACTCAAAATCAAAATCACGATCAATGTCATCTAACACCTGCTTTCTTCAAGAATGATGTAGCAGTTGGCATTGTTGGAAAGCCTCGATCAACCTGATTTCTCAAGAAATTCCAGAAGTTCGTAGCACGTTTATCATTGGAAGGATTGTGGAATGGAGAGTTAATCAAATCGCTCAGATCCACTTTAGTCCAAGAACCAATATCTTTCATCTTCTTGTAATACTCAGTGGTTCCCGACTTCCTCTTTACCCACCACATACACTTCTCAGCATCAAAACCCCACGATACAACTCCCGATCGATCACCATATTTATCTGAGAAGCCCTTTTGAAACTAACGACGAACCAGTCTGGATGGTCTGATGATTCGACATTCTGGTTTGAGTTTTTCATCACCAACAGCTTTCTCTGAACTCTATATGACTTTTCTTTGGTGATTGGTGGTGCAGACATATACTGTTTCAAGGTTTCAGACTAATAAATGTTGTCAGCTGGGCGAATAGGAGAGCTCCTACCTTGATCAACGTGGGGCGTTTGAGAGGCCACATCATCATTGCCTTTAAATTCATCCCCAAACATTGGAAACGGTTTTTGTTGGAGGTCAAGATACATAGCCATTAAACCTTCCATGCCAGACTGTAACTCTTTAATCTTGGAATCTTTATCAGAGTTGCTTGCTTCCAGTTCTTGAATACGGATATCTTTGACTACTGAATCTTGTTCAAGCTCAAAGACTCGACGTTGGAGGGCTTGTACGTAATCCGGAGCATCTTCTAGCACAATGCCCTTGCCTTTGTTCTGCATAAATTTTTCTTGCATGGCAAGAATTTGGGCAACCTTATCAGAAACATTTGAACTTGACTGACCTTCGTTTGCTGGGCCTGTTGAGCCTGAGGGAGCAGTAATGAATGGTTCATTATCTTCATCAGTGTGATGGATATCTGACTCAAAATCAAAATCACGATCAATGTCATCTAACACCTGATCCTGAGTCAGTGGCTTCGCAGTAGACGAACTTGGCTCAACATGAGTCTCTGGAACATGTGACTCAGGTTGTTGTGAGCTAGTGAGGGTGGTTGTTGGTGTAGTGGTTATTGTTGGTGTAACATTTGTTTCAGCTTCACCGACCAGCCCGCTAGATCTTGGATCTTTCTTTCTTCATTTACGAGGGTTCAGCGGCTGGCTATTCAATTAGATCTTCTTCAATATTTTCAGCAACTTTGTGAGGAGTTTCAGATCAGTTGACTGTAATAATGCTTTGACAGCGTCAAGATCACTTAATTTCTCAGCATTCGGAGCAGTGTCCGTCTCACGATGTTCTGTCTCATCATCTTCATCATCAGAAATTTCAAAAGCCGCAACACGTGGTTGAGTTGGTGCCACATGCTCATCAGCAACTAGAGCTATAGTTGGCTCAGTTTCTGTTTCAGCAAATCGTCCATATTTCACCAGAGCATTGAGGTCCTGATATACGATCTTGGATCCTTTCCTGGATTGTTTCATTAACCCAAAGGTGTTGGGTCCCATCGACTTCATATCCAAGATGTCAACAGTTCTAACGAGATCCGTGTATTGAAAATCTAAGATCATTTACAGAAATCTTGGATACATAAGGAACATTTCCTTCTTCATCCCTTTCAGATTGCTCATCATTTCATTGAAAACGAACATGGAATAGTTGTAATTCCAATCCATGAGCAGAGCAACAATAGCAGACATCTGAGTATGACTAATCTCGTCTGATCCTTCCTTTCTCCCCGACACACAAGTAAAGAACGTGTGTATTAAAAATCTCCAGTATGGGTGAAATAATTTCTTGATTGCCGGAGGATAAGTACCCTCGTAACCCATCCTGGTGAGGATCTCAGTAAAGATGCAGTAGATTATCCAGTCGGGTAATCAGTTTGATCACCAAACAGCAGCACCTCCTGATAATAGTTTCCGTGACAGTGACTGGCTTCTCTTGTACTTTGGATTCTATTGACACAGCTCCATCTAGCCCTTGTTGATTGATTTTGGCATTTTTCCAAAAGTCGGTGATCATCGTCTTGCATATGACAGGGTTTTCTCGTAGTGCGTAAGAAATTCTGCAGGTATTGAGGCCGACGATCATATATTATAATTCCTTGTGAGCCAATGGTGGATCAAATAAGTGTCCAACAATATTATGAGTATCCACAAATTTTAACGGAGTCTGATCAGCCATTTCTGCACCAAACGAATCAAGTTAGTGGAGATAAACTCATTTGTTGATTTGAAAGAGCCCAAGATTATTTAGGTTTTTGGGCTAAAGATTGAAGACAGGCCCAAATACTCATTAGATGGCCCACAAGAATACAGTAATGATAAAGATTAAGCCCAACAGTTGGTTTTAAGTCCACAAGGGAGATCTCGGTCAATATAATGAGTTCTCTGTCAATGTTTAACCGAGAACATGAGTTCTTGGTCAAATCCTGTGCTTTCGGTCAGCGAAGATCAACCGAGAACAGGAGTTCTCAGTTAAGTCTAGGTGAACTCAATCAACAAAAGTCAACTGAGTACACCTTGACAGCTGTGGACAGAGAACCCTTTGGGTTCCGTCTTGTAAATTGCATCATCTTCTCCAATGCACCGAGATCTCCATTAAACCTGCAACAAATCCATCATATTTGCACCTGAATACCTTCATTAAACCCTAACATATCAACCGAAATATCTAATTACTAATCCTAATAACCCATGATTCTGCTATATCTATCAAAACATCCATTAATCCATGAGAACACCAAACAACCATCTGTGACTCCTTAGGTTTCATGATAACAATTAGTTTAAGGACCCTGTTCATTACCTGTGAATCAATAAAACGAACACCAAAAGATAATTAGTGTGGTTAGTTTAGTATTCGGTAAGATGGCTTGAGAGAAAGAGAGATATGTTTTTTTTTTTTGAATTTTGAAGGTAATGAGAGTAATAATTGAGGCTCAAGGTGATTTATACTCCAACCAAAATGGGCCGAGAACCCATAGACAGGCCCAACCTGGAGATACGGCCCAAATATCATGTCACCAAATAAAACATCAATCCAGCATAAAGGTCAGATCAGCCCAAATCTGTTAAAACACATTTTAAAGACAACCCAGTTAAATTACGAGTTTCAAGGAGAAAAAAACAGATAAAACAAAACAAAATAAACTAAAGTAAAATAAACTAAAATCAAAGGAATACAAAAATTAATGTAGAAAATAACTCCCTTGAATTTTATAAGATTGGGATCAAATTTCAGATTCTTGAAAAAAACGTCGCCCTTTTATGAAAAGATCCGAACATGAAATCATATCGTTTAAGAGGCTGTCACTAGGATTCATGTTCAGGGTTATTATGACATAAAGAGACAGGTTGATAGCAGGTATAACATACTTAGCATGATTTTCATTGTATCAGTGGCATTATTTAGGTTCAGTTCGACATAAAGCTTAGATGGACATCACTCATGGACTTGTGAGGCCTCCTCTCTCTTCTCAAAGCGTATTTGGCTTTCCCCGGATCACCCCAATTTGACTCCAACCCCCTAATTCTTGATCAAAAGATTTTATAGAAAACTAAACATAGTTATCCGGCCTTACAGGCCTTTCATTCAAGACATGGCATGACTTACTTTTATGCCCCCATCTCTTTAGTTCTAGTTTGACCCTCTAAGCTTTTAAAAACATAGATTTTAAAAGGATAAGATGAACTCATTTGTTGATTTTTTTAAAACATTTTTTAACAGATATTTGACCCTCTAAGCTTTTAAAAACATAGATTTTAAAAGGATAAGATGAACTCGTTTGTAGATTTTTTTTAAACATTTTTTAACAGATAATACAATATTTTTGGTGATCAAGACACTATCGGGCTCGTGTATGACTGAGTAATTGCTTTTCTGCATATCGTTCGGAGAGATGTATACGGAGACATTCACATTTCTTTAAAATGATTCTCCACAATAAGTTTAGCATATTTTGTTTATATCACTTCAACTTTTACGCATCATGGAAAGCTACCATACACATCAATGACTGTTCTACAACCTTTTAAGCTTAATAACTTCACTCGTTAGGCACACAAAAACAATTTACCTATCATTTTCCAAATGTTGGATCAATTATCATTTGAAAATATTTTGAAGCTTCTAAAAAGCCGTTAACTGAATAGTAATATCATTTCCCAAGGAGTTACGTAAAACACATGTGCTAAGAATTCAGGCACCCCGGTCACTTTTAAGCTTTCAGGTAAATGGCTATCCTGTTGTGACATTCATGGCAAAACGAGGTATACTATATTCTTTACGTAACAAGTAAACGATAAATCGGTTAATTCGTAGTGCTTAAACGAGTAACCGACCGATACTAATTATGACCCGTATACATACTGAGGGGTCATATACGAGTTATATATATGTTATAGAGACTAACATATTGATATTTAGGCCTTAGTACGTTTAAAACTCTTTAAACGAAAAAGGTTTCGTTTATCGATACGCTATAAGCTTAAACGCAATCGTTAATATCAAAACAAGCATTGTAGCATCCGTTAAGCCGAAAAAGATTTATAAAACACTTATATGACATGTTCTAAGCCATCCGTGAAAATATTTTGGAATTTTACAACGAGTCAGTACGTTTTTCTTATTTTACAAAAACAAGCTGAAAAACACACGTTTTTACGTTATTTCTCACACCCGAATTAATTTTTTTGCGAAAAACCGAACCCGAACTAAACTTGAAGTGGGCTTTTCATGTTTGGGCTTGTATGTATAATTTAATGGGCCAAAACAGCCCATTAAGGGCTTCCAAGCAGTTCCGATCGCAGCCCCTTAAACCCCCCCACATGTTTTTCTTTTATAAAGCTTACTTCACAAGCTTCCTTATTCATTTTAAGATACCACACATTTTCAAGTCCAAGCAGCTCCCCAACCTCTGCTCTATCAACTCCTTTCAAAAACCCTAAGGTAAGATTCAATTCTAACAAGTTTTAACAAAGTTTGATCCATATGATTATCATATAAACATGTTTTGATTAGTGTTAAACATGTTTAACCATCCAAAAGCCCTAAAAATCAAGTAAAATTATGTTTTGATGTTAAACATGTTTACAAACCTGGAACATATACTTTTTTGGTCAAAAACACGGATTAGAACATGAATACAACGTTTTTACGGTTAGAAAGTTCGGTTTGAACCCAAAACCGAAACCCTAATTATCAAGGCTGTTACATGGATGATTTATGCTTGGTTTGATGTTATATGATATGTAGATATACTGAGTTTGCAACCCGAGACCCGGAAAGTCGTTTAAGCTAGCAAAATTCATCGAAAACTGACAAGGTAAACCCGTAATACTCGTTTAGGGGCTGTTTAGTATTAGGTTATGACGTGCTTGTTGTTAGCTTGTAAAAATTTGCAGGGTCATTAGGGATCATATAAATGAGTCCCTGTTCAAATTTGGTAATTTTTCGATAAACGGAGAATATTTGGTGAATTTATTCCCGTTTATGGGCGTTTATTTGGGAAAAATAGCAAAACATATTGAAAAATTATGAAACTTGGTTTTGGAGCTTGATATGGGATGGTAAGATCACTGGTAAAGTTTGGGAATCATTGGAAATGTCTAAGTATGGTTTGTGCAGCCATGGTTTAATTGAGTTTTAACAGCCGAAAAACGCACAAAAAGGAATTTTGTCAAAAGAGTTAGGTTCTGGAAATTTTGCAGGGGCTATGTAGTCACATTGAGGCCATTGGTAAAAATTATGGGATTTTTCGGAGGTCGTTTAATATAAACGGGCCATTTATTACATGATTATAACCTATTAAATGAATTTTTATAAATAAAAAAATAATCATAAAATTTCTGGAAATATTTTTATAAAATTATCCATGTCTTAATGTATTTTTACAAAAATTTACATAATTTATAAATAATTACATATTTAGTTATGATTTATCAAAGATTTAAATTATAATTGTTTTAACGAAACCGGCAGTTTTGTGTTTAACGGACTGACTGGTATGTCAAAATGTCAAAAGTGGTCAAATATCATATTTTTGAATGATATTGATAAAAACGAACTTTTTATGAGAATTCCGGACAATTCGGGTGAATTGTGCGCGTTTTGTATAATCAAAACCGTGAGAAAACGGAAACGAACCCTGCAATCAAACCAGTAACCGAAACTTTAAAATTCTTTCATAAATCAACTTATTTTATCAATCAATATATTTACTTAAGTTTTATGTGATCTTACCTAATCCCGAAACGTATAAACGATCAACTGAGCTAGGCTCGGAAAACGGTGAAACTGAGCCAAATCCAGTTTTAAACATTTCATAGTACACAACGTCACAATCTAAGACTATAGTCATGTCCTGGGCTTAACAGCTATACCCAGATTAACTATACAGCCCGACTTAGCTTGAACACTGTACTAGTATTAACGATACGATACCGTTTATAGGAATCAGGCTATAAACGAGACATCTGACTATCTGACACGTAATTTCTGTGCAAACTACAATAAGGTGAGTTTCACGACCCCCACTTTCTAAACTGTTTTACTAACTTTTGGGGTGAAAAGCATGTTTACATAAACTGTTATACTTGAAAACGTGTGATGATGTGGATTATCTAAGTACTAACACTTGACAAGTCCCCACAAACACAAGTGATTAACTTCGTGCCGGTGGCGTGTGGATAGTACTATCGGTTTGACAAACCCAACTGTGACAGAGCCGGTGAGGTAAGCCGGAACATATGTAAAACCAGTTGCACATTGTCATTATATATTTACATACTGCTATGTGGTGTTAGACATAGTACATACATGGGGCAAAATTGGCTGTTAAATGCCAACAGGAGTGCATGGGCAGGAGAGGCCATGCAGTATAGCTCGTTTCGGTTTCACTTGTGGCTTAGTATAATGCATCATACACAGACATATATACATACACACTGTAAACTTTACGAACTCGTGTACTGATTTCATTGAAACTCGTGAAACTTGAAACTCACCAACTAGACGTAGTTGACCCGTTTTAACATGCTTTTCAGGTAAAGCAAAAGTGGAATGATTTGCTTACGTGCTTGGTGTTAGAAAGACAAGTTGAATAGCTGTGAATAGACGCTGATATAATACTGTTTAAGAAGCTCGCAACCGGTTATGTGTTTTTCACCTAGTTTGTAAACATAGTACCTACCCATGTAATATGATGTAAATTAGCTGTTGAATTTTCTTTATAAACAATGTTGTTGATACCAGTGTTATCTGTTACATTCCCGTATTACGCTTCCGCAACTACCTAGTCGGGGTGTGACAGAAGTTGGTATCAGAGCCATTGGTTATAAAGAGTTAGGATGTCCCTTAGGATACCCTAAGATAACCGTAGGCTCGATGAACTCTGGGAATAAAATAATATTAAATAATATACACGAATGATTCTCGTGATGAACGCGAATGGACAAGTGGGTTATTATGGTCCGGAACGTAATAACAGACTTGTTTGTACGAGGAAATTCGAGAAGAAGTCGATAAACAATCGAATAGGTGAAAACAGCAACATATGTGTATAAAATATAATAATAAATATTTGTGTATATAAATGATTATTTGTGCTTATGTGTATATAATACCTACATGTATTTTACTATAATTAATATAGAAGGATATTATTCTTATCACTAACCATTGTGCAGGAAGATGTCAAGAACTACTGATCGTTTACCTAACACTCTACCAACAAGGCTTGAGGAGGAAGAGGAGGATCCGGAGGAAGAACCAGAGGAGATACAAGAAGGTGCAGACGCGGTAATTCCTTATGAGGTACCCCCAAACCAACCCGACTTATCGGGTTATCGTTGTGACACCTACCCCCCTAGGGAATCCCCTAGGAATGTAGTAGAACAGGGAGCTACTAGTGCTTATCGTTCACCTGTTAGAGCACCCAGATCCCCTACTCCACCTGTACAGCATACACCAGTACCCCCACCCACAATTAGAAACCGTCAGACTGCTCGTATTTCAGTGCGTCCACCTGAGCACACTTCTCTCCCACCTCGATCTACGTACCATAGGGGAGAAACATCACGTGTCCAGGTCACTGAGATACCTATTCCTACTTGGGGTTTACCCGCCCCGGTACCCGAGCCACCTCGTTATTCTGATTCAGCATGGTTTGGTTTAGCAACTGATCAGCTCCTAGAACACTCACATACGATAAATAGCCTAAACCAGCAAAGACATGATATGTATGATCACATGAGGTATATGCAGCAGGAAATCAGAATTGTACAAAGATCCAGTGCTGACAGCTACGGGCGTCAGGATCGAGCGATGATACTACTGGGGGTATGCTTAGCAGTTAATGCGGCCCTAGTGGCTGCTGTTGTTTGGTTGTGGCTCCATGTTGCAAAGAATGGATAGGACATAATAGTCTAGTCTTATGTATATAGTCTTTTGATATCCCAAGCAGCATTTTGTTACAGCGTGTTGGACTGACTTGGGAGTTGTTTGTGGTTTAGTACTATTTCAAGCACTGGCCCTTATCGGGTTAAGTCTACATGTCACTTAGTGACAAATTTTGATACGCATATACAAGCGCTGTCCTATACCAGGTTGAGCCTATGCGCTAATTTTGGATGCATATGTACAGTAATGATTATAATTAATACAAACGTGTTTTCTTTGGCATAGTTATGTGTTGTGAAGGTGTAATATCGTAAAGTTGTGTTGATCATAGTGAAATGATATTGATTATTATATAATTGATTATTCTATAGAATGGCCCCGAGGAAAACAAACCCTTTGTCTGAGGCGGAAGTGGCCGCAATGATTGCTCGTCAACTACAAGCAGTGATACCAACAATTGTAGCACAAGTCACTGCAGGCATACGTGCTAACAATACTGTTAATCAACCTACGAGCACCACCACGGCCACTGTTAATACACCTCCGCCGGACACTAATGTAGCCCCGGGTGTTACTACCCCGGTGAATACTGATAATATCATAAATAATAATAACACTCTCCCAACTATGAATGTCACTGGGAACCCAGAACCTGTTGTGCACCCTGATAATATCCCGAACCCTGTACCGGTTGTTAACACAACTAACAATGATAATACTCAGACCAATACCGATAATAACAATAATAATAACCGAGAACCCCCGCGTCAGGAATACTCATACAAACAATTTACATCATGTAAACCGATTGAGTTTAAGGGCATTGAAGGACCTAGCGGACTGGTCAAATGGATAGAAAAGACCGAATCAGTAATTAATATCAGTGAGTGTCCACCGAACCGTGTAGTCAAATTTGCTACCAGTATGTTTCTAGACCAAGCGCTGATGTGGTGGAACACAGTAGTCCAAATAAGGGGACAAGATGCCATTAATCGTATGTCATGGACTGAATTAAAAACCCTCATGTTAGAGCATTTTTGTCCTAAAAGTGAGATTCAGAGGTTGGAACACGAGTTATGGAATCTGGAAATGAAAGGAGCGGATCATGTGGGATACACGAATCATTTTAACGAACTGTCCCGCTTAGTCCCATGGTTAGTTACACCGGAAGCGAAGCGAATTGAACGTTATATCTGGGGACTGACCCCTGCCGTGAGAAGTATAGTGAATTCAGTTGCCCACCCGACATTAGAAAGTGCTGTATCTCAAACGGGTGTCGTTACTTTTGATTTGATGAGAAGTGGAGTGATAAGAATGCCAGGTGAAACAAGTTTAAAACGAACTGATTACGGGACAAGAATGCAAGGGAATCTTCAAAACAAGCGGGCTCGTCCGAATACCCGAAGTTATGCCATGACCAGTTCTAACGTAAAACAAGAGGCCTATAAAGGGACATTACCGAAATGCAGAAGATGTAACTTTCATCATGTGGGTGATTGCAAACCGATAATCTGTCAAAAGTGTGGAAGAACGGGACACTATGCCCCCAACTGTAGAACCCCTACCAACACTGTTAATCGTCCACCGCAATCAACTCAACTCCCTCGACCTCAACCAAACCACCCACAACTCAACCAACAAACCCCACCTACCACGAACCTCCGTGCCTGCTATGAATGTGGCAGTACGGAACACTTTCGGAGATACTGCCCCAATTTGAACCCGGGTGCAGTGAGAAGGCAGAACCAAGCACAAGCATCAACCTCAAACACAGCTAAGGGACGCGCGTTTGTATTAGGACCGGGTGAAGCGCGTCATGATCCTAATGTGGTGACAGGTACATTCTTAGTTTCGGGTCAGTATGCTTCAGTTTTGTTTGATACGGGTGCCGATAGAAGTTTCGTGTCTGTTAATTTCTTACCTTTAGAAAATATGCCGGTTAGTGAACTAACAAAACCATATACTATAGAACTCGCTAACGGTAAGTCTATACTTGTTAACCGAATAGTCCGAGACTGTTCCCTTATCCTAAACGACCACCCATTCCTTATTGATTTACTTCCAGTGGAATTGGGAAGTTTCGATGTTATAGTCGGTATGGACTGGCTATCTAAGTATAAAGCTGAAATTGTCTGTAAGGATAAGACCGTTAGAATACCTCTTTCGAATGATGAGGTTATAATTGTTCAAGGTGAGAAATCTGGTACGGTACTGCCTCTCATATCTCAACTTAAGGCATTGAGATATTTACGCCAAGGTTGTACTTTATACTTGGCGAGCGTAACAGTTAAGAAACCCGAGGAAAAACGAATGGAAGACATCCCAGTGGTACACGAGTATTCAGACGTATTCCCCGATGAGTTGCCTGGTTTACCACCAACCCGACAAGTTGAATTCCGTATTGACTTGATACCAGGAGCAGCACCCATTGCTAAGGCACCTTATAGACTTGCGCCTTCTGAAATGCAAGAACTGTCCAACCAGTTACAAGAGTTACTGGACAGGGGTTTTATTCGCCCTAGTTACTCACCGTGGGGAGCACCAGTGTTGTTTGTAAAGAAGAAAGATGGGAGTTTTCGAATGTGTATTGATTATCGGGAATTGAATAAAGTGACTATAAAGAATAGATACCCCTTACCTCGAATTGATGACTTGTTTGATCAACTCCAAGGTGCGAAGTATTTTTCAAAAATTGATCTTAGATCTGGTTATCATCAAGTAAGAATTCAGGAAGAAGACGTACCAAAAACAGCTTTCCGAACTCGGTATGGTCACTATGAATTTTTGGTTATGCCGTTTGGGTTGACAAATGCACCCGCAGTGTTTATGGACCTCATGAACCGAGTTTGCAAACCTTACCTTGACAAGTTTGTGATAGTGTTTATCGATGACATTTTGATATATTCGAGAAGTAAGGAGGAACACGAACAACATTTGCGGGAAATCTTAAAATTATTGAGGCAAGAGAAGTTATACGCAAAGTTGTCCAAATGTGAGTTTTGGCTGCAAGAAGTACAGTTTTTGGGACACATTGTGAACCATCAAGGAATCCAAGTAGACCCAAGTAAAATTGAGGCCATTAAGAATTGGCAAGTGCCTAAGTCACCAAGAGAAATTCGTCAATTCTTAGGACTAGCCGGGTATTATAGAAGATTCATTGAAAACTTTTCAAGTATTGCACAACCTCTAACCCTCTTAACTCAAAAAGATCGAGCATATGAATGGGGAGAAGAACAAGAAATGGCCTTCCAAACGTTAAAACAGAAGTTATGTGAGGCTCCAATATTAAGCCTTCCAGATGGAACGGATGAATTGGTGGTATACTGTGACGCATCTCGTAAAGGTTTAGGATGCGTACTGATGCAAAGAAAGAAAGTAATAGCATATGCTTCCCGACAATTAAAAGTACATGAAAAGAATTATACGATCCATGATTTGGAATTGGGAGCAGTTATCTTTGCATTGAAGATTTGGAGACATTACTTGTATGGCACTAAATGTACCATCTATACTGATCACAAAAGCCTACAACACATATTCGATCAGAAAGAGCTAAACATGAGACAAAGGAGATGGGTAGAACTGTTAAATGATTATGATTGTGAGATTAAATACCATCCGGGTAAAGCCAACGTAGTAGCTGATGCTTTAAGCCGAAAAGACAGAATCAAACCATTAAGGGTACGAGCACTCGGAATGATTATTCAAAGTAGCCTAACCGAACAAGTTCGCGTTGCACAAGACGAGGCCTTGAAGGCAGACCAGCTAGAAAAAGAAGAACTACATAGAAATGAAAGGAATTTTGAGAAGAAAATTGATGAAGTATATTATTACAAAAACCGGGTCTGGATTCCAACACTTCATAAACTCCGAAAGCTGATTCTTGATGAAGCACACAAATCCAAATATTCTATTCATCCAGGTACTGATAAGATGTATAAGGATGTTAAAGAGTTTTACTGGTGGCCTGGTATGAAAAAGGATATAGCCGTGTATGTAAGTAAATGTGCAACATGTGCAAGGGTAAAGGCGGAATACCAAAAACCTTCGGGAATGTTACAACAACCCGAAATCCCACAATGGAAATGGGAACAAATTACCATGGACTTTGTGACACACCTTCCTAAAACTTCTCGAGGACACAACGCAATTTGGGTAATTGTGGACCGATTAACCAAATCCGCACACTTTATTCCCATCCGTAACAACTACACCACCGAAAAACTCGCTCAAATTTACATTGATGAAATAGTATCTCGACACGGAGTACCTCTTTCGATTATTTCCGATCGAGACAGTCACTTTACTTCACATTTCTGGCAAGCAGTACGAGAAGCCTTGGGAACCCGAATCGACCTAAGTACGGCTTACCATCCCCAGACTGATGGTCAATCCGAACGAACCATCCAAACCTTAGAAGATTTACTTCGTGCTTGTGTACTGGACTTCAAAGGGAATTGGGATCAACACCTCCCGCTCATTGAATTCTCTTACAATAACAGTTATCACAGTAGTATACAAGCAGCACCTTATGAAGCTCTATACGGGCGAAAATGTAGATCACCACTATGTTGGACAGAAGTGGGTGATACTCAAATTTCAAGATCCGATTTAATTCAGGAAACCACCGATAAAATTCACCAGATTAAACAAAAATTGAAAGCTGCCCGTGACCGGCAAAAGAGTTATGCCGATGTTCGCAGAAAACCGTTATCTTTTGAAATAGGTGATAAGGTATTTTTAAAAGAATCGCCATGGAAGTTGTTATAAGATTTGGAAAGACTGGTAAACTAGCCCCGAGATACATCGGACATTTTGAGATTGTCGCAAAAATTGGCCCCGTAGCTTACCGATTAAAACTACCCTTAGAACTGTGCACTATTCACGACGTGTTTCATATATCGAATCTGAAAAAGTATTTGACTGATGAAACGACAATAGTACCACTGGAAGATGTTCAGATCAACGAAAAGCTCAACTTCGTAGAGGAACCGGTAGAAATTGTAGACGGGAAAACCAAACAGTTACGACACAACAAAATTTCCTTGGTAAAAGTTCGGTGGAATTCAAAACAAGGACCTGAATATACTTGGGAACGAAAGGACGAATTCCGAAAGAAATACCCACACCTGTTCCCTTGAAAACCGATGACACATTAAATTTCGGGGACGAAATTTCTTAACAGGGGGAGAATGTGACATTCATGGCAAAACGAGGTATACTATATTCTTTACGTAACAAGTAAACGATAAATCGGTTAATTCGTAGTGCTTAAACGAGTAACCGACCGATACTAATTGTTAGGACCGATCGGGAGACGGTTTCCCAACGATTCTCGGGGGCAACGTGTTAGAGTGCGGAATCCTACTAACACGGCGACTCGGTGGTAATCAACGACACAAACGGTAGCAATTCCTAGGATGATATGACGACCAGGTGCGGAGGAAAGGACCGAAGGGGTTGACGGGCAGAGAGGATTTCCGGGGAACAGGTCGGCTGTGTATGTGTGTTATGTGTGCTCTCTTCTGAAAATCCCTAAGTAACGTTTATATATCGAAGACTCATTCGATCGGATGAGTCTCTCATTCGATCGAGTGAAGCTTTGTTCGATCGAATGAGCCTGGTTCGATCGAATCAACCTTTTGTTCGATCGAACCAGTTTTCGTTTGACATTTACAATACGTTAACTAGGTTTCACTATCTTTAGTCTCACGCCGACCTACCCTGATAGAACTGGGGACATATATATGACATTTCATGTCCTAACAAACTCCCCCTTGGAGCCAGTTCTATTTATGTTTTAACCAATCGAGATTTCTTGCTCGACTGCAACTCCCCCTTGGAGTTATCTCTCCCTCTCTGTTCTCAAAGCTAGTGGTGCCCTCATTGCATCCACCAAACTCCTGTCTTCATGGAGTTATCTCACGATCCAATGGTGCAGTCCGTCAGACTTACCATAGGTTCCACATATCATGAGATGCTGTCAAATGGAATATAAGATTAACATTTAAGCACAGTTGTAGTAGATTATCAAACATGAAAGTAAAGCATAATCTAGCACAATATTCCAAAGTATATTAAAATCACTCCAAAAACAATTACAACCAGAAGATAAAACTTTGAATTACAAAGAAACCAAATAAACAAAACATATAACAATTAATCACTGGTTCCCTGTGTATATTTCTTCTGTTGTTCCTTCCAGTTAGATCCTGCATGTATGTCATAGGCAAAACAGATCCTAATGACATTTCTGTACTTTAGCGCTTGCTCCATGTCGTCGGGGGCATAAAGAATTTCTGTCTTGTATAGAGTAAAAACATCCTCCCTTGACAAGTTGGTGAGCCACATAGGATCAAAAATGCGGATTGTGCTCCAATTACCATTGTCGTTGAGCACTATAACTGCTTCATGTAGTCTTCCGTCGTAGTACCAATGCCTGAACGATTTGTAGAAGTCCTGCTTCATCTTTCGTAGCGGAATCTTCTTCATTGTAAGTGGTGGCATGTACTTCAAAATGACTTTCGGCCTGTTGGTGATCGGATCGATCTCCTTTTTACTTGTATAACGCTTTGGCCTTTGCGGTGTAATCAATCTCCATTTTGAGTTGTATTCCTTTCGTAATACACTCTGATAGTACGATGCGAATGGAGATGAGCTTGCGTATAGCATGTCCAGGTAATTAAGACGATTAAGATCGTAAGTTGGAAGAGTCTTCAAGTCTGTGATTCGTTGATAGTACTCAACCCCCTTTTCCCTTTTGACAGCTACGCAGTTCAGGTCTTTCAGACACGCCCAAGCTAGGATTTCTCCAGAGGTTCTCCGACCCTTAGTATCATATGACTTTGTGTGAGGAATGGTCGGTTTCGCTTGGCGTTTAGACCTGATCTTTTCAAGAATAGCATTGAACGCTTTCTTGCATTCTTCTGTTTTGTCTTTAAATTCGGCTTGATCGGCTTCAGACGGCTGTTTCATAGCATTTGACCTTTCGTCAGCCTTCTTCTGCACTTCCTCCTCGTTTACGTTTTGAAAGAAGCTTGATGAGTTGGGAATATCGTCAGTTTGCGACGTGTAGTACTCAGGATATTCTTCCCTTGTCAAGTCTTCTATTTCAACATCTTCGAAGTGAGGAGGATCGACTTGTGTCGGATCAGCGGCCGTCGGTGATGGTGAGTCGGTTGAAGCAGCTGCAGCAGATGTGGATTCTGTTGAAGGCAAGGCCAGAACTTTGCCTGTTTCTTCGTTTGAAAACTCGAACATTTGCTCTAGCTCTTCTTCCGTGAAGTTGTGCGAAATCTCACCTTCTTCCACGTCTCCACTTGAGAAGATTTGCTGTTCATCTGGGTTGTCCAAGAGATACGTGAAAAACTCCGCTGCTGTTTTTGACTGCAGCGGTTGGACATTTGATGTATCAGCATCACCTGCTTGATTAATAATCACAACACAGTAAAAAAATTTTTTTTTTTTTTGTTTTTTTTAAATAAACATATGTAATATCATAAACGTTAAGTACAAAACAATTACATATGACAATGGAATATAAATAAGGATTACAAGATTTAAACATTAAAATCCTCACTACATTCACTCAAAAATCACTCAGTTACCTTCACCTTCATCATCATCTGAGTTCAGCTCGTCGGTGTCCACATCAACATTAGCTGGACCTTCCAGACGAAGAACGTCTCCTTTAAGCTCAGTCACCTTAGCTTCAAGGTTTCTGTTTGACTCCACAAGGCTTTTATTGGACTCTACCAGGCTTTGATTTGACTCTTTGAGCTCTGTGATAGCAGATCCCTGTTCAGCAACAGTAGCAGTGAGCTGAGTGTTCTCAATCTTCAACCTGTCGTTGTCAGCTTGAAGTTGAGCCATTTGTTCATCTCTGATTCTGTTATGCTCTTCCTGCTGTGTCCTGAACATGAACATCTGCATCATCGCCTTGTGCAGGTCGGCAATTTCAGAAGCGACCTTGGGAGGGAGGGAGATCTCCTGTTGAGGTTGAGGAGGAGGTGGCGGTGCGGACTGAGGTGTTGGAGGAGGAGCTTGTTGTGCTGGAGGAGCAGTAGAAGAGGTCCCAACTGATGGTAACATTGCGGGACGAGGTTGGCTGAGAAATAAATTCCTGTACTTTCGAGTAACCTTCCTCTTTTGTCTCTTCGCCGGCCTTTCTTCACCTGTCGGTTGATCAGCAGGCTGCTCCTCAAACACTACTTCTTCACCGGTTTCCAAATCTTCAACATTTAAGTAGGTATCAGCTTCCTTCTCTGCATCAGTCCTGGTGTCCTCAGGGACTACTTCCTCTTCAGTGTCTGATTCATCACTGGTTTTCTGATACGGAAGGTCCTCGACATCTGAGTCACTTGAGGTGTTCCTCCACTTCCTCTTTGGTGGAGCCTGATAAAACGGATTCGCCACATGCCCAAAACAACGTTTGTGTGGGGGCCTTGTTGGACGATCCTTGTATGACTTGAGACGGTTCAAAGTCTCATTCTTCATGTGGTCTAGCTTTACCACATCTCCGTCATTCTCTTTCAACAGCCCCGGTGCCTGGTCATCAACTATCATCTGCACAAACCTCGGGTACCGTAGAAACTTCTCACCCGCCCCTTGTTTTATGGTGAGGTTTTCCACCATGTGACTGAATGTCATTTGAGAGAAATTGAAGGGGCGGTTCATCACGAGTGCTGCCACGGTGAATTGCATGCTCTCCCTTATCTTATCAAAACTTGTACGTTGAGGACCCAGACAGTGCATCACCACGTGCGCCAGATATTTGAATTCTGGGCACAAATTTGCTTTGAGAAGCAGACCGGCATTGAGATCGCCGTCATACTTCATGCGTGCGAAACATCCTCTCGTTGCTGCAGGATGTAATGTGGTCGGGTCAGAGTCTGTATCTGCAAACCCGCAGACATCTCTAAGAATCTGGGCAGAAACAACAATTTGATGCCCTCGGACTGTGGAGCGTATCACCGACGGCTCGACGGACTTGTCGTGCGTGGCGTTTCTCCAAAACTCCTGTTGAACCGACATTATCGGCTCAACGATCCTTGAGATAGGAATGAAGATCCTTGACCTCTTTAAAAACTTAATCATCTGCGCAAAGTCCTTGCCGTGACTTGATTTTTCATCTAAAAATGCCACAATGTTGTGTTTGATCGACGTTTTGTACGGAGCAATAACCTGTGCAGCTTCAGCCATTGAATCTGTATACATAGACATGTTAAAACAGACAGATATCTAAAAGACTGAATTTGTAAAAAAAAAAATTTTTTTTTTTTTTTTTTTTTTTTTTTTTTTTTTTTTTTTTTTTTTTTTTTAAACTTCTGGACTGGTTCGATCGAATTATAAAGGATTCGATCGAATGAACTAATCATCCGATCGAGTGAGACATATATTCGATCGATTTAGACTGGTTCGATCGAATGGACTCATTCGATTCCTTCAACCAGAACCCAGATTTCAACGAGACCCGAATCGGTTTTTCGACCGATTAACCACAATCAACATGTGCGAAACATTGAAAGATGTTGTTTACATGTTTTCCAATGACCCTCATGACCCGAAAACTCAAAAAAAAACTCAGTTTTATTGTCGGGACCGTTTCCGACACCAAAAACGGCCCGAAAACCTATCGAAACGCGGACGAAAATCAATAAAACTTACATTTTTGAAATCTACGCGAAAAATTGAATAAACTGGTCGGATCAAAAAGAGGTTTTAGCACGATCGATTTTGAGAGGGAAATTTCAAATTCTTTTCGGATGAAAATGTCCGATCGAATGACTTCTGCTATTTATACAGATTTTTGACTCATCCGATCGAATAAACTTGTTCACTATTCGATCGGATGGATTTCTTCCCTCAAACTGATTTTTCACAATAACTTATCCGATCGATTTGGCACATTCGATTGACTGACTCGATCGAATGGCTACATGTTCGATCGAATGAGGAAAAGTTTTAGAAAAATTTGACTTTTAAACTTCTTATTCCCCGTCATCGATCACGGTGCTTTTGAACCTGCAAGAAAACTTAAACTTTTGACATTTGGTTAGTTAGCATAGAAATTTTCCGATTTTGTGAGCTCAGTTCCTGTAGAACATAAAGATCATAAAACGTTAGTAAACACACAGAAAATATCAGGTCCAACCAACTTCAGTTTTATCGCAACTTCTTCCTTCTCTCATTACACACTTGGTTGCGCAGATAAACGTTTAGCAACCTGCATGAGTTTTTCTTTCATTCCTACACACTGAATAAACATTTAGTAGGAACAGACAGGGATCAGACTACCTGTCACAATGATTTCTCATCGACTTTCAAACATTAAGAATAAAATAAAATAACCAAAAATAAAATCTTAATTATTTATTTACAGGGAAGGACAGGGATCAGACTACCTGTCACAATGATTTCTCATCGACATTAAAGCAGAATAAAATTAAAGAAAAATTAATTCAGAATAAAAATGTTTTTGAATTTTTGTCTTGTTTCTTTTTATAATATTCAAACTGAAATAAACATCTGTACAAAAAAAAAAAAAAAATTTAAAACACATTATTTTTGGTTGAGAAGGATCTATAATAAGAAATCATACAGACGTATATGACTATCTACTGAGACTTTTTTTTTTTTTTTTTTTTTTTTTTTTTTTTTTTTTTTTTTTTTTTTTAATATACGAAGTTGAACAAGACATAATGAATATTCTTTTTGTGAGAAAGATCCGAACAGGAATCATACTAATTAAGTGACTGTCACATAGATCCGTGTTGAGCTGTATTATGACATAAAGAAACAGGTTATGAGCATGAAAATAACTTAAAATGGTTTTCATCGTTTCTGTGATACGAGTTAGGTTCAATTATGTCTCAAAATTTAAGTGAATAACAACTCAGAGATTATGATGCCTCCTATCTATTCTCAAGACGTATTTGGCTTTCCCCAAGTCACCTCGAATTGACCTTGACCCATAGTGTCTGATTAAGGTTGTAAGTGTCTTCATCTGCTTCCCGTTTTCTTTCTTACTCCATAATTGAGAAGTCTTGACATTATTAACTCTAGAATGTTTCAATAACTCATAAAGAATCATTTTTTTTTTTTTTTTTTTTTTTTTTTTTTTTTTTTTTTTTTTTTTTTTTTTTTTAAATGTTACATAGACTTCAGAGTAGTAAAACAATTGCAAGTCCCGAATCTGGATCACTGCAGTTTCTTCATGCACTATCTTTACGGGAATCAGAACACTTATGGGCTCGTGTATGACTGGGTAATCGCTTTTCTGCCTATCATTCGGAAAGATATATATGAAGACAAACAAAACTCTTAAGGAGTTTCCACGTAAAATCGAGTAGATTTAGTTTGTATCACATCTACTTTTACGCACCATAAAAAGCTACCATGACACACAATGACTGTTCTAAAGCCTTTTAAGCCTAATAACTTCACTAGTTAAGCACACAGAATCAGTATATCTATCATTTTCCAAGGTTGGATCAATTTCTCATTTTCTGAATATAAATGAATGTCTTTTAAAAAAAAACCGTTTTCACTATTTCGCCCCGATCAAGTCAAAGTCTTCAGGTAAACGGCTATCCTGAAGATCCAATGGATCAACTGGACCGACCACATACGAGTATGTGTCCTTCTAACTAAGTATAACCGACTATTTTTCAGCGAAAGAATAAAGACCCATCAAAACCCGCCCCGATCACTTTCAGTCATCTGGTTAATGGCTATCCTCATAATCTACTAGTAGAAATAAGGACCAAAACACATCCGAAAATGTGTCCATCAAACTGAGGTAACCGACATAATTTTAAGCGATAGTGATGTATAAAAATTTAATATAAGAAAAATGAAAATAAGCTGTACAGAAATAGCAAATCTTTTTGATGTCTCAGTATGATAGCGTCTGTGTACTATCACCTTTCTTGTAACAAGATCAACTTCTCAAAATTTTGAAAGTTTTTTTTTTTTTTTTTTTTAATGTTTTTGGGTTTTTGTATTTTATATTGTTTTTGGTTTTTCTTGAACCTTTTCTCCCCCTAGAATTTATAAAAAACAAAATCTTTTTTGAATTTTTTAAATTTTTAAGAAAAGAAAAAATGAAAACAATTTAAATGATATCTTCAGGAACATCATCTGATATACGTTTAACGCCGTTGATCTCTAGTAAATATAAAAACCGTGGTTTATCAAATGCTTTAGTGAAGAGATCAGCGCGTTGTTCCTGAGTGGGGATTTTTATCACATCGATTAACTTCTTTTCGTAGCAGTCACGAAGGAAGTGATATCGAATTTCGATGTGCTTCGTTTTGCTAAAATGAACCGGATTTTTGGTAATTGAAATTGCAGCAGAATTATCAATATATATGGGAGTAGTAGAGCATTCAATACCGTAGTCACGCATTTGTTGCTGAATCCAAATAACTTGAGAACAGCAACTGGCAGCCGCAATATATTCCGCCTCAGCTGTTGAAGTGGAGACTGACGTCTGCTTTTTGCATTGCCACGTTACTAAACGACTTCCAAAGAACTGACATCCTGCTGTTGTTGATTTGTAATCGAGTTTACAACCACCATAATCCGAATCACTATACGCATGAAGATCAAAGTTGTCATCATAAGGATACCAAAGACCCCAATCTGGAGTACCCTTCAGATAACGCAAAATTCTTTTGACTGCAATCAGATGGGAGACCTTCGGCTTTGACTGATAACGTGCACAGAGACACGTAGCAAACATTATGTCTGGCCGAGAAGCAGTCAGGTACATTAGAGATCCGATGATCCCTCTATAGTGAGTTGGATTGATCAATTCACCCTTCTCGTCAGGATTAATCCCGTGATTAACCTCTAAAGGAGTTCTCTGTGAAGAAGAACTCAACATCTCAAACCGTTTCAAGATGTCATTGACGTATTTTGTCTGGTGAATGAAGATACCGGAATCTTTTTGATCAACTTGAAGTCCTAAGAAGAACTTCATCTCACCCATGGAGCTCATTTCAAATTTTTCTTTCATCACTTGTTCGAACTCCTTACAAAGTGTTTTATTCGTGGACCCGAAGATGATGTCGTCCACGTACACTTGTACCATAATTAGATCTCCTTCTTTTTCTTTTGTGAATAGCGTGCAGTCAATGGTTCCCCTTCTAAACCCGTTGTTCAGAAGGTGTTTGGATAGTTCTTTATACCAAGCTCTCGGGGCTTGGTGAAGACCGTACAAAGCCTTGTTGAGCAGATAGGCTTTGTCCTTGTGATATGGGTCTTCAAAACCTGGAGGTTGTGCCACATATACGGTCTCTTCGATGTGACCGTACAAAAAGGCACTCTTGACGTCCATCTGATATACTTTGAATTTCTTGAAAGATGCATACGCCAAGAACATCCGGATTGCCTCCAAACGAGCAACCGGAGCATATACCTCATTGTAGTCTAGGCCTTCGATTTGCCTAAACCCTTGGACCACCAGCCGGGCTTTGTTGCGAACAATCACTCCACGATCGTCACGTTTACATTTTAGTACCCACTTAGTGCCAATTTTCTTCTGTCCTTTGGGGAGATCCACCAGCTTCCACACACCAAGTCTTTTAAACTGCAATAATTCCTCTTGCATGGCTGTGACCCAGTTGGGATCTTTCAGCGCATCGGTGGTGCTGTGTGGTTCTTCTTGTGCTAAGAAGCATTCATGGGCATTAAGAGCAACTAATCCTGACTCCATCATTTCTGTGTAGAGACCAAAATTCAGCTGTCGACGAGTTTTGACACCCTGTTGAATGTCCCCTATAATGTTGTCTTGTGGATGATCACGTTCAGTCCTAACAACCGGATTGTCAGGAACGACAACATTTTGTTCCAAGTTAGTTAAGTTCGGCTCAGGAACTGGAGCGGTTTGTTCCATGTTGTTTGTGTTCAGCTCAGGAACTGGAGCGAGTTGTGGTGCTGCCTCTGAAGTAGACGTTAGAGGCGGATCTGTGATAGACACATCTTGATTTGACGAGGACGGTTGTGAAATAACATGTGTCGGTGCCGGTCGTACAAAGTCTGTTGGTGTTTCATCTTCAGATTCGGAATCAGATGACTCAAGAACTTGTTCTGTTGACTCTGTGGAAGAAGACGTTGACGGACCAGGATGAGATGAGCGTTGCTGTGATTCATCAGGAGGTGCATTTTGCGCCTCATACATCATTTGAATAGCAACATCATTCAGATTGAATGACTTGACCCATTTGTCAAAGTCAAACAACCAGTCTTCACCTGTCCCTTTGGCTGGTTCTGTGTAGCGTTGAACATCAACGTGGTACCATTCTTCAACCAATTTTGTTGATCGGTTGTAGACCCTTTTGAGAGGAACGCTATAACCCAGAAAGTAACCCTTAATAATCTTCTCCTCGAACTTGTTATCAACTTGCCTTTTGAGTAACGTGCAGAGAGCCCCAAATGGTTCCAGGTGCTCTAAGTTAGGCCTTCGACGTTGAAGAAGCTCGAAACTAGTCTTGCCGTGGCGCTTGACAATGCCAACCCGATTCAGTGTGAAACAGGCGTTGGCAATTGCCTCATTCCAAAACGTGACTGGCAACACTGAGTCAGCTAACATGGTTCTTGCTGTCTCGATTAACGTACGGTTTTTCCTTTCAGCAACCCCGTTCATTTGTGGAACATACGGAGCACTGAATTCTTGAACGATGCCTTTTTCTTTGTAGTAAGTATCAACGTTTGCGTTCTTAAACTCTGTACCGTTATCTGACCGAATTCTTCGAACCTTCAGCTTGTATTGCGACTCAAGAGTCGTGACTAGCAGACTAATACACCCAAAAGTTTCAGACTTCGCTTTTAGGAAAAACACCCATGAGAATCTTGAATATTCATCAGTGACCACTAGACAGTATGAGTGCCCAGCAATACTTTTGACGCTGATTGGGCCAAAAAGATCCATATGTAGAAGTTCCAACGGCATATCAATGGAGTGGAAACTCTTAGACTTGTGGGACCTTTTTCGTTGTTTTCCGGCTTTACACTGAACGCATGAATCAGGGAGATGAAAACTTCTTAGATTGACTCCCTCAACCATTCTATTGTGCACCAGCTTGTTCATGTTCCTGACGTTTATGTGTCCCATCCGTTTATGCCAAATGACAGTATCACGTTCGGATGCCTTGGACACAAAACATGTTGCAGTTGGAGATGATGACCCTGCCTTAGCCATATCCAGAATGTAGAGATCACTCTGGCGTGCGGCTGACATTAGAACTTTGTCTTCAGGAAAGTTGACGTCCTTAGACAAGATGTGGCAGTCTCGTTCATCAAACATTACTTTGAAACCTTTGTCGCAGATTTGACTTATGGACAACAGGTTGTTCTCCAACTCTTTGATGAAATTAACTTTCTCAAACGAAACTCGCCCATTAGACACAATTCCTTGGGCCGTGATAAAACCTCCTTGATTTCCTGCAAAGGAAACTGCACCTCCTTTTATTTGTCTGACATTTGAAAGAAGATTCATGTTTCCAGTCATGTGCCTGGAAGCTCCTGAGTCTATGATCCACATGTTGAATCTTGGATCATATCGAGCAACCTGCACACAAAGACAAAAGGTTTAAATATCATTGGAAACCCAAGCCCTTAAGGTCTTGGGTTTTCCATCTTCATCACGAATGAACAATTCAATCCATTTACCCTCATTAACACTGTTTTCAGATTTGACGTTGTTATCAACAGTGTTAGTTTTCTTTGGTTTCCAAAAGTCAGTCTTCTTCTCAACATGTTTGAGATAGCTGGTTGAAGACTGGGTTTCACTTGTCGAAGTGGAAACACTTGGATCTGAGGGGTTTGGGGATTGGTGTGGTGAGGTTGGCTGAGGTTTCCGAGGAGAAACCGACCTCGGTGTGTGAAACCGTTCTTGACCTTGAATGTCAATGGTCGGTCTCCTCCTAGGAGGTGACTTGACATACCTCGGATCCGGAGTCGATATGTACTGCTTAGGATCCGTGTACTTATAGCAAAATCTTGCTATATGCCCTACCTCTCCACACGAAAAACAGTAGTTTCTCCCCCTTTGACTTGGTGGAGAGAAATAACTCTGGTTTTGTCTGTTATCATAGTACCCCCTGGATTTGACATTTTGGGGTGGAGTTTGTCTAGGAGGGTGTTTTGGGAAATTATGTTTTTCATTAACGTTACCCTCCTTTACAAACTGGGTACTATGTTCCACATAGACTTTCTCAGATTTAGGATTAAACTTTTTCTTCTGAGAACTTCTTGTTGTTGTTGCCTTTGACTTAGATGGTGGTGGGCCCGACTTAGTTGTGGAACCTAAGTCTGTGGCAACAGCATTTTGTTTGGACACAGGAGCCGGGTCAATGACTTCTTTACCCTTAGACACAGAAGTTTGGTTTGTGTCCTTGGGTATGTAATCATTTGATTCATCATCCGGCACAGCTCCTGGTGTGCTTGCAAATTGATTCAGGATCGGGGGTGGGACATTGTTGTATCCCACTCCTTTTTCCTTTTTGCCTCGGAACTCGGGAATGATGTGTTCTAATAAATAAGATGAATTTGAGTAACTTTTTAATTTGAAATTTAATGATTCAAAATCAGCTTTCAAGTTTTCCAATTCTTTTTTCAAAACATTATTCTTATTTATGTGAAAATTGATAGAATCTTGTTGATTAAGAACACATATTTCAAGTTCCTTGTTCTGACGCTTAAGGCCATCAATCTTTTCTTTAAAAGCAGACTCTTTCTGCTTCCAAGCCTTATTCTGTGCAAGCGCGTCAGTCAGTTCCATTAAAGATCTTGAGGCTGCTTGTTTGTAAGCCTCGAGATCTTCAATTCTCTCTTTTAGAGATTGAATTTCTTGTTCATACAACTCACATTTTAAACATTTAACATTTACAGATTTAGGAGTTGAAGGGTTAGAACTTACCTTGGCATTACTTGAAGTGTCTGCCATGAACGCGGAGCATAGTTTCCCCGCTCTACCCAAAAACGATGGAGAAGTTACTTTAATTTCTGCTTCTTTGACTTCTTCATCCTTAGCAGTCTCCTTGTGAATTGTTGAACTTTGAGATGTTTGAGGAGTGTTTGACTCGTTCTCATGATCCTCTTTCATCTCCGTAACTACCACTTCAGCCTCTGCATCTACTACTTGAACTTCAGTAGCTGGTTCCTCGACTATATATGCTTCGTTTTTCGAGGAAACCACAGACCCAGAATCTGAGTCTCCATCTAGATCAGCCATATTTATGTTGAAGTTCCAAGTTTCACCCTCATCTCCTTGAACTGCAAGAGCAGTTTCATTGTTGATGTTGTTTGTTGCTGTTGGGTTTTGAGGGACCTGTTGTCTCTCAAGATTGACATTTGCAGCAGCAGCAGTAGGAGTGGATGTTGAAGAAGTGGTTCGGAAAGGGTATTGATGACCTTCCCGTCTGGGCTTCGAACACTCCTTGGCGAAGTGACCAAGTTCACCACAGTTGTAACATTTGACTTTGTTTTTGTCAAAGCCGAACTTGGATTTGTTGTTGATAGTGAGGGCCTGACCGGTTTTCTTTGTCCATTTCTTGGCCCTTCGGAACGCACTGCCAAGTGCCCACATAATATCTATGCGTTCCATGTCGTCTTCATCCAATTGTTCGTAGTCATCGCTGTCCAGATGACTATTTCCCAACTTTCCAGCTACCATCAAACTGTATGACTCTATAATCGTACCCAGAGTTGCCATGTGTTCTTTGGCAACCTCAACAGTTACAGCTCCCAAGCCCTCTGTATTTAACGTTGCTTTTTCCATGGGCTTGGTTCCGGAGTTTGTACTTGCATTACCGGGAGTTGACGGTGGTGGAACAGACGATCTTGTTTCAGTCCCCTTTGAATTCGACACTGAGGAGACGAAAGCAGTCTTGATCGGTGCATGATCATTTACATCTGACAACGGAGATTTTGACATGTATAACGATTTGTCAGGTGTTGATCTTGGCTTTCTTGAGGAGGCTCTCAGTTCAGCATCCTCTTGTCTGATCTCTTTAATGAAATCAGAGAGAAGAATTGTTTCGAGTTGGTGACTTCTTCTCATCACCGTTAGAAAGGTGCTCCAACTGGGTGGGAGACCTTGTGCCAGACATCTCACTTTCTCAGTGCCAGTAGTTCTAACGTTGTAGGCCTTGAGCTCAGACATGAGATGATAAAATCTCGACAGCAGTGACTCGATATCTTCTCCTGATTCCGGACCAAACAAATCGAATTCACGCTTTAGTTCCCTAGCGTGAATATCTCTCAGTGAATCCGACCCTTCACATCTTTCAACCAAGGCGTTCCATAGTGTTGACGCTGTAGTGAATTGGTTGAACTGGTGAAACAAATCGCTGGAAAGGGCTTGTGATAATAGTGAGAAAGCCTTCTTTTCAGCTTCAAATGCTGTCTTCTGTTCATCAGACAGCCTGAAATAGCTTAAAGCTTCACCATCGTCGTTGGTTGGATGAACCCAAGCTGTTTGAACAGCTTCCCATAATCCAGGATTCACACCGGTTATGTGAATCTGGAATCTAGTCTTCCAAGTGTTGAACTCGTTTAACGCCATTAGCTTAGGAGGCTTGTTATAGCTTCCCGATTCCGAGTCACTTTCGAGGATTGACTGGATCCTCTTGGTTGTGCTTGTACTTGAAGACATGTTTGCTTAACTCCGAGAAGACTGAAAAACACTTAAAATTTGCTAAGTGTTGAAAAAACAGTCTGCTGATCGAATGTGTTGTATTCGATCGGATGAGTGGTCTATTCGATCGGGTGTGAGCTGACTCGATCGAATGTCTGTTTGGGTTAAGGTTCTGGTGTTATGAGGCTGATTCGATCGAATGGGAACTTTTTCGATCGAATAGGGTGTTAGGTTCGGTCGGATAAGTATCTGGTTCGAACGAAACGGGTTGTGTATCTTGTTCGATCGATTGGGAACTAGTTCGATCGAATGGGGTCTTGGTTCGGTTCTGATGTTGACTTAGTCGATCGGATGGGTTATGACAATCGAATTTGACACTGATCGAATGGGTTGATCAAATGGGTGACTAAGTCGATCGGTTGGGTACTGGTTCGATCGAATGATTGGGACTTATTCGATCGAACGAAGGGAGCGTATGTTGAGGCGGGAAAAGCTGGTTCGGTCAACGTTTAAACTTGTTCGATCGAATAGGAGGGCTATTCGATCGAATGGGTTCCAAAAATAGACTGATTCGATCGAGAAATCTGGATTTTCCAAAATTAGAAGATTTTGACGAAAATTCGGATTTTGAAACAAAAACAAGAAATCTTGACGATCGAGGACCACTTTATGACTATTTTTAAACTTATAACATAAACACAACTTAATTCCAACCCAAAAACGGATCAAAACAACCAAAAACTCGAAGAACACGAAGAACGCGAAGAACGTTCTTGACGAAAACCCGAATTTTAACACGAAATCCTTTGATCAAAAACCAAAATATGACAATATTAACTGTTTTTGACACAAAACCGATGAACACAAGACCAAAAACCAAGATTTTACCGGAAATTTTACGTAAAAATAACGAATTTGACTCTAAAAACGCAATTTTTACCACGAATCTACCGAGAATCAAGAACCAAAGGCTCTGATGCCACTTTGTTAGGACCGATCGGGAGACGGTTTCCCAACGATTCTCGGGGGCAACGTGTTAGAGTGCGGAATCCTACTAACACGGCGACTCGGTGGTAATCAACGACACAAACGGTAGCAATTCCTAGGATGATATGACGACCAGGTGCGGAGGAAAGGACCGAAGGGGTTGACGGGCAGAGAGGATTTCCGGGGAACAGGTCGGCTGTGTATGTGTGTTATGTGTGCTCTCTTCTGAAAATCCCTAAGTAACGTTTATATATCGAAGACTCATTCGATCGGATGAGTCTCTCATTCGATCGAGTGAAGCTTTGTTCGATCGAATGAGCCTGGTTCGATCGAATCAACCTTTTGTTCGATCGAACCAGTTTTCGTTTGACATTTACAATACGTTAACTAGGTTTCACTATCTTTAGTCTCACGCCGACCTACCCTGATAGAACTGGGGACATATATATGACATTTCATGTCCTAACACTAATTATGACCCGTATACATACTGAGGGGTCATATACGAGTTATATATATGTTATAGAGACTAACATATTGATATTTAGGCCTTAGTACGTTTAAAACTCTTTAAACGAAAAAGGTTTCGTTTATCGATACGCTATAAGCTTAAACGCAATCGTTAATATCAAAACAAGCATTGTAGCATCCGTTAAGCCGAAAAAGATTTATAAAGCACTTATATGACATGTTCTAAGCCATCCGTGAAAATATTTTGGAATTTTACAACGAGTCAGTACGTTTTTCTTATTTTACAAAAACAAGCTGAAAAACACACGTTTTTACGTTATTTCTCACACCCGAATTAATTTTTTTGCGAAAAACCGAACCCGAACTAAACTTGAAGTGGGCTTTTCATGTTTGGGCTTGTATGTATAATTTAATGGGCCAAAACAGCCCATTAAGGGCTTCCAAGCAGTTCCGATCGCAGCCCCTTAAACCCCCCCACATGTTTTTCTTTTATAAAGCTTACTTCACAAGCTTCCTTATTCATTTTAAGATACCACACATTTTCAAGTCCAAGCAGCTCCCCAACCTCTGCTCTATCAACTCCTTTCAAAATCCCTAAGGTAAGATTCAATTCTAACAAGTTTTAACAAAGTTTGATCCATATGATTATCATATAAACATGTTTTGATTAGTGTTAAACATGTTTAACCATCCAAAAGCCCTAAAAATCAAGTAAAATTATGTTTTGATGTTAAACATGTTTACAAACCTGGAACATATACTTTTTTGGTCAAAAACACGGATCATGAATACAACGTTTTTACGGTTAGAAAGTTCGGTTTGAACCCAAAACCGAAACCCTAATTATCAAGGCTGTTACATGGATGATTTATGCTTGCTTTGATGTTATATGATATGTAGATATACTGAGTTTGCAACCCGAGACCCGGAAAGTCGTTTAAGCTAGCAAAATTCATCGAAAACTGACAAGGTAAACCCGTAATACTCGTTTAGGGGCTGTTTAGTATTAGGTTGTGACGTGCTTGTTTTTAGCTTGTGAAAATTTGCAGGGACATTAGGGATCATATAAATGAGTCCCTGTTCAAATTTGGTAATTTTTCGATAAACGGAGAATATTTGGTGAATTTATTCCCGTTTATGGGCGTTTATTTGGGAAAAATAGCAAAACATATTGAAAAATTATGAAACTTGGTTTTGGAGCTTGATATGGGATGGTAAGATCACTGGTAAAGTTTGGGAATCATTGGAAATGTCTAAGTATGGTTTGTGCAGCCATGGTTTAATTGAGTTTTAACAGCCGAAAAACGCACAAAAAGGCATTTTGTCAAAAGATTTAGGTTCTGGAAATTTTGCAGGGGCTATGTAGTCACATTGAGGCCATTGGTAAAAATTTTGGGATTTTTCGGAGGTCGTTTAATATAAACGGGCCATTTATTACATGATTATAACCTATTAAATGAATTTTTATAAATAAAAAAATAATCATAAAATTTCTGGAAATATTTTTATAAAATTCTCCATGTCTTAATGTATTTTTACAAAAATTTACATAATTTATAAATAATTACATATTTAGTTATGATTTATCAAAGATTTAAATTATAATTGTTTTAACGAAACCGGCAGTTTTGTGTTTAACGGACTGACTGGTATGTCAAAATGTCAAAAGTGGTCAAATATCATATTTTTGAATGATATTGATAAAAACGAACTTTTTACGAGAATTCCGGACAATTCGGGTGAATTGTGCGCGTTTTGTATAATCAAAACCGTGAGAAAACGGAAACGAACCCTGCAATCAAACCAGACACCGAAACTTTAAAATTCTTTCATAAATCAACTTATTTTATCAATCAATATATTTACTTAAGTTTTATGTCATCTTACCTAATCCCGAAACGTATAAACGATCAACTGAGCTAGGCTCGGAAAACGGTGAAACTGAGCCAAATCCAGTTTTAAACATTTCATAGTACACAACGTCACAATCTAAGACTATAGTCATGTCCTGGGCTTAACAGCTATACCCAGATTAACTATACAGCCCGACTTAGCTTGAACACTGTACTAGTATTAACGATACGATACCGTTTATAGGAATCAGGCTATAAACGAGACATCTGACTATCTGACACGTAATTTCTGTGCAAACTACAATAAGGTGAGTTTCACGACCCCCACTTTCTAAACTGTTTTACGAACTTTTGGGGTGAAAAGCATGTTTACATAAACTGTTATACTTGAAAACGTGTGATGATGTGGATTATCTAAGTACTAACACTTGACAAGTCCCCACAAACACAAGTGATTAACTTCGTGCCGGTGGCGTGTGGATAGTACTATCGGTTTGACCAACCCAACTGTGACAGAGCCGGTGGGGTAAGCCGGAACATATGTAAAACCAGTTGCACATTGTCATTATATATTTACATACTGCTATGTGGTGTTAGACATAGTACATACATGGGGCAAAATTGGCTGTTAAATGCCAACAGGAGTGCATGGGCAGGAGAGGCCATGCAGTATAGCTCGTTTCGGTTTCACTTGTGGCTTAGTATAATGCATCATACACAGACATATATACATACACACTGTAAACTTTACGAACTCGTGTACTGATTTCATTGAAACTCGTGAAACTTGAAACTCACCAACTAGACGTAGTTGACCCGTTTTAACATGCTTTTCAGGTAAAGCAAAAGTGGAATGATTTACTTACGTGCTTGGTGTTAGAAAGACAAGTTGAATAGCTGTGAATAGACGCTGATATAATACTGTTTAAGAAGCTCGCAACCGGTTATGTGTTTTTCACCTAGTTTGTAAACATAGTACCTACCCATGTAATATGATGTAAATTAGCTGTTGAATTTTCTTTATAAACAATGTTGTTGATACCAGTGTTATCTGTTACATTCCCGTATTACGCTTCCGCAACTACCTAGTCGGGGTGTGACACCTGTATGACCACAAGTGGTTAACCGGACCAAATATGTATGAAGATACATGTCCTTGCAGCTCAGATTTACCGACATAGTTTTAAGTGAAAGAATGCAAAACACATCATAATCGCCATGGGTTCTTTTAGTCTTTGGGTAAATTGCTATCCTGTGAAACTATGAGTAGAACACCGGACTAGCCACATAGAAGTATATGTCCTTCAAACTTGAGCAACCGACATAATTTTAAGCGAGAATGAATCTTGATTTTTTGTAATAAAAAACAACGCGCACACACTGTTTTTGACTTTTTGATTTTTCTCCCCCTAAATTTGTACAAATTAAATGAATAGGTACAAATTTATTCCCAAAAAGAATCAATCCTCGAAACGAAGCATTTTAAGAAAACTCGCAAGCACATTAAATTTGGTTGTTCCGACCGGTTTTGTAAATAAATCCGCCACATCGTTGTCAGTGTGAACTTGTTCAAGGTGAATCAATTTTCGATCGAAACAGTCATGAATAAAATGAATTTCAATATTGATTTCCTTTGTTTTAGAATGCTGAACCGGATTTTTCACAATTGCAATGGCAGCATCATTATCACAAAAAATAGGAGTATCAAGAAATTCCAAACCGTAATCCAGCAGTTGGTTTTGCATCCAGATAACCTGAGAACAGCAAGTTGACGCGGCAACATACACCACTTAGGCGGTCGAGGTAGACACCATCTATTGTTTCTTACACTGCCATGAAATGAGATGATCTCCTAAGAACTGGAAACCAGCGGATGTGGATTTCCTGTCAATGTCATCTTCACCATAATTGCTATCAGCAAAAGCATACATATCAAATTATAATTGTTTGGGATACCAAAGACCTAAATTCAGTTGTCCCATCAGATATCTAAAAATACGTTTAACAGCAAATAAATGAGAGAGTTTAGGATTAGCCTGGAAACGAGCACATTGGCAGACTGCAAACATGATGTCAGGACGACTGGTTGTGAGGTACATTAGAGACCCGATCATTGGTCGATAGTACGTTTAATCTACGGGACTCCCTTCAGGATCAGATGACAGTAGTGGCCTTTCTGCCATGGGAGTGTTGGCACTCTTAGAATCTTGGAGTTCAAACTTTTCCAGCATATCCTCAACATACTTCCCTTGATGCAGTAAAATTCTTGCCGAGCTTTGGCGAACCTGTAGCCTTGGAAATGTTATCATTTCACCCAATGAGCTCATTTCAAATCTCTTCTTCATTATACCTTCAAATTCTGTGCACAACTCTGCGCTAGTGGATCCAAAAATAATGTCATGTACATAGATCTGTACGAGAATCAAATATTTTCCGACAGTTTTCCGGAACAAGGTCTGGTCGATGGTTCCTCGCTTGTAACCATGATCTAGAAGATGTGCGGTCAATGTAGCATACCACGCCCGAGGAGCCTGATGTAACCCGTATAGTGTCTTGTCTAGCTTGTAAAAGTGATTTGGTTTCTTAGAGTCAATAAAACCCGGTGGCTGATCAAAATAAATCTCTTCCTTGACTTCACCATACAGAAAGGTGGTCTTAACATCCATCTGATACACTGTGAACCCCATGTATGATGCATAGGCCAGAAAAATTCTAATGGCCTCAAGTCTAGCCACTGGGGCATAGACTTCAGTGTAATCTAGTCCCTCAACCTGATGAAAACCACGAACTACCAACCATGCCTTATTTCGAACAATAACCTCGGTGTCGTCTTGTTTGTTTCGGAAAACCCATCTTGTATCAAGAGCTTTCTTTCCTTCTGGTAACTTAACCAATCTCCAAACCTTCAACTTATCAGACTGATTCAATTCTTCGTGCATAGCATCAACCCAACTAGGTTCCTGAAAAGCCATTTCTACTGTCTTTGGTTCAATATGAGAAATGAAACAGGAATACATGCAGCTGTTTATGTGTACTGTCTGACTTCTGGTGGACACTACCGTTTCAATGGGACCTATGACATTCTCAATTGAATGATTTTTATGAATTCTTGATGGAATTAAATGATCGGAAACATCACTGTTAGGTTGGAGGTTTGACAAGTTCTCATTAACATCAGCAAGAGGATTCTTCCATCCAGAGGTCGCCCTACTGTGAGAGTACGAAGTACCGGCAACATATTCATTTGAAATGATATCGGGAAACAGTGTGCTTCCAAAGATCTGATGGATAGAACTCTCCCCCTCAACTGCAAAAGCATCTTCAGACAAGTTTGACTAACGTTCGGTTTCTGGAGTTTCCTTTGGCTGAGCGTTGGATGCAGGTGGGTCATTACTTAATTCAGTGACATCATCATCCAAAAATGGAGAGATGTGAGATACTGCATGTGGGTCATCTTTTGCAGCTTCCACTGTAGAACCACCTGAAGGTTCTGTGTTGATGACTGGAAACACATTGAATGGTTTGAAGATTTCATTGTAATCAAATAACCAGTCTTGACCAACAGGAGCATCAGTCTCATTTTCTTCCAACCAACGAACCTCATAGGACTCTAGAATCTGCTTGGTTGACTTATTGTAGACCCTGTAAGCTGTATTACCCACATAACCAACAAAATAACAATCATCAGCTGTGGCCCCAAACTTTGGAGTAGACTCGAGATTCAGTAGTGTAACAGTGGACAGCCAAACGCTCTGAAATGTGCAACAGTGGGTTTTTGACCATAGACAATCTCATATGGGGTTTTCATCTTGGATTTGTTAATTATCACCCGATTCTGAACATAGCATGTCGTATTAATAGCTTCTGCCCAGAAGAACAGTGGCATTTTAGAATTACATAACATAGTTCTTGCCGCCTCGATAAGAGTTATGTCTCTTCTTTCAGCTACACCATTTTGTTGTGGTGTTCTTACGGCGCTGTACTGACGTAGCACCCCCCCCCCCCCTTCTGAACAGAATTGATTCAATACTGCATTTTTGAACTCCGTTCCCATTATCACAACGGATTCCCTTCAGCTCCAAATTTAGTTGGTTCTCCATGAGCACAATAAACTTGATTAAATCTGCAGTTTCACTCTTATTTAACAAGAAAAACACCCAAGTAAAATGTTAGTATTCATCAGTAATAACAAGAAAATAAGAGCTACGGGATAGACTCAAGACATGGACTGGACCAAAAAGGTCCATATGAAGCAGTTGGAAACTGATGAAATGGTATTAATCAACTTCGGCTTGTGAGCTTTTCGATGATGTTAACCCAAGGCACAAGCCACACACTTTTCAATAGTTACAAAATCCTTAATGGTAGACCACGTACCAAACCATTTTTAGCAAGACGATTAAGGTTTTTAGAATTTGCATGACCAAGACGACGATGCCATAGCATGGAGTTATGTTCTGACACTTTTGAAAATAGACATGTTATTTCATCAGGAACATTTTTGTTCATGTCGATCACATACTCATTATCTTTTCATTGTGATCGAACAAGAATCCAGTCTTCTGGTATGATGATACCAAGTTTCAAAATCAAGCATTCCTTTTTAGTAAAATGTGTTGAAAAATCTTTATCACAAATTTGTGATACAGTTAACAGACTGTGCTTCAACTCAGGAACAAAATTAACATTTTCAAATTTTAGAACACCGTTACTTACAGTACCCTTCAGAGTGATCTTTCCTCTCTCTCCTCCTGCAAAAGACGCATACACACCACTAAATGTTTGAATGTCGTGTAGTTGGGTAATATCCCCTGTCATGTGCCTGGAACAGCCATTATCTACATACCAAGGTCTGATGATATTCCTCCATAGCTGTTCCTACAAAAAGCGCGGGATTAGTTAGATTTTGGTACCCAATCCATAGTTACACTAGGTGACCCTGACTCATCTAAAGTTGTCACAGATTGCCGTGACATGTCCATTTGATCGTCAAACATAAATTTTGTAGATGTTTTTGCCGGAGATTTAGGCAACCACTTATGTCTATAAGATTTGGCATTATAAGTACGAATGATTGTCGTAACCTCCGGTGTTTTGGGTTTAGAAGAGGACGAATTTGTCTTTTCCTCCTTTTTTGGTTTAGACTTAGTGTTTATATTTGAATTTGAATTTGAATTTGAAACACCATTTCTAACCCTTTCGCGAAACATGTTAGGTTTGGTCTGATGAGGACTAAACCTGCCAGATTTGTTTCGATTCCAATCATCGTCAGAGGGACTAGCATGATTATGCCTGAATCTTTGCCTGTACGAGTTATGAGGCATATGGGGCATGTTCCTCTGATAAAATCCATAATAAGGAACATATGAACGATGTGGACAGTTTCTGGAAATATGACCGGGAGTGCCACAATTAAGATAAGTTTGGCGTTTTATGAAGAAATCAATTTTGGCAACTCCTCGTCTGGGCTGGTTGTCTGGGACAGTTTGCTTAAAACAGCGAGGACCACTTTTAACATTTTTGAGTTTATCACCTTGTTTGTCATTAGAGAATCCATCTTTTACAAATTTAGGTGCTATGTATTTTTTGAATTTTCAATATTATTAGAACCCACATTATTAGAACTCAAAGTTTCAATAGAATCAACCACACAAAAATCCTTGCTCTTTAAAAAAGAGCCCATACAAACAGTCGGAATAACAGAATTCAAAACAGGAAGTTTTAAAGAAACATCAGAAACAATGTCATTATTAAATTCAAAACAAGGGTCGTCATCCTCATCAGTTCATTCCTTCACAATTACTTTTTCTGCACATGAAGTAGATACATTAGAATCATTCATATCTGAAGTTGACGGACCAGCATTCACAGAACAGGTTCATCACCTTTCTCTTGTTTACCGTACTCCATGTCCTTTACCTTTTCTTCATGTTCTTTGGTAACAGGGGTATGGACATAATTGTGGTTGTAGGTTGGGGGAACTTGACTGTATCCTATTCCCTCACCTTCATTTTCTTTCCACCACAATTGATTTTCAATCATTGAGTTGACTACTTTACTGGAACCATCAAATTTCTTAAAGTCTAGTTCAGCCCTTTCAAATTTACTAGTTAAATTCAAAATTTCTAATTTGGAGGCTTCCAGTTTAGCAGTCAATTCAGCGATTTCTTGTTTGGCATCAAGGTGATGACAAGACTTTATACTAAAATCGGATTTAAGCTTAGAGATATCCTTTTGTTGAGCTTCTATTTTATCTTAGAAAGCTTTTTCATTTTTCTTAAGTTTAAAATTCTCATATTTTATTCTTTCCATATCTCTAATTAAGTTGTCATTATGAAGCTTATAAAATTCTATTTTCTCAACACAATCTAAAGAGCATGGTTGAAAACTTACCTCAGATGAACTGGGAGAAGTGAACGCCATATATGCAAATTGAGGTTCATTGATCTTCTCCTCAGTAGCATTTTCTTCTCAAGTGTCTTCAACATTGGCAAAGTTAGCAATCTGATTTCCAATGTTGAGCGCAGCCATCTGTCCCTCCCAAGAGAATTGTTGAGCAATCATTCCTCTTTTACCATTTTCTGAAGTACCTCTAGCCTAACCTCTGGCATTCTCAACTGGAACCAATGCCCTTTCCGTGTTTCCATCCTTTGCTGGGTTAGTACATTCACGAGCAAAATGACCCGACTCGTGACAGTTGCAGCATCTAAGAGTGTCTTTGTTAAAACCCACTTTCTGATTGTAAGGCTTGTTCCAATTATTTCTACCCGTCCTCTTAGTGAACTTCTTTTCCCGAAACACTGCCATGGCGATTTGCCAAGGGATATCCAGTTCTTCAGCATCGTCAGGATGGATATGATCAAGTTCAACAGCAACCACAGGTTGAACCAAGTCTCCAGCTAAAAATGCATTATAACAGTTCATAAATCCTGGCATTAGAGCTATATTCTCCTAAGTCACTTTTGGGATGGAAGGAATATGACTGAAGCTCTGACTGGGAGTGGCCCCTGAGTGTGCGGTTTTTCCAGTATCATTTGAAGATTGACCAGACTTAGTGAAGAATATTGGAGCTGGTTGTGGTGGAATAGAAGATGATTGGCCTTGAGTAGAAGTGAACATTTGGAAGTTTCCTTGAGGTGGTTGTTGAGTAGCCTTGAACATTGAAAAGCTGTCTTGAGAGATGAGGGCACTATTGGAATTAACGTTGTATCCTGCTTCACTGTAAGAATTGGCATGATTTATTGCATGTTGCTTATCATCCATATCACATGCCTTGATTGTACCTATCAACTCAGAGATAGACATTCTGTTGAGATCTTTAGTCTTTTTGATGACGGCAACATTCATATCCCAACTCTTTGGCAGTGAGTTCACCAGCTTGTTGTTTATTTCAGAAGTTGCCAGATAAATACTTGTTGATCTCATTTCAGTCACCAATGATATGAACCTTTGAAGTTGAGTTTTCAACGTTTCCCCCAGAACATGATTAAACATGTTGAATTTTTTTCACATCAAGTCTTGGCGACTTCTTTTCATATCTTCATTTCCCTCATACACCTTGATCAATGCCTCCCACAACTCTTTAGCAGATTGAAGTTCTCTAAATTGAAGGGCAATCTCAGGTGAGAGTGCCATGGTTAGAGTAGAAAGAGCCTTTTCATCTTCCTCAACTTTAGCAAAGTCATCATCGTCAAACTGAGCCACAGGTTTCGTAATAACTTCAGTTGAGTTTGCCCTTTGATAGGTGAATCTCTGAGGCCCCCTAACAATACTTCTCCATACTTTGGAATCTTTCATCTTAAAGTATTTCTCAAAACGAAACTTCCATTCACTAAACCCCTCATTAGATAAGAGACTGGGTATGCAAGTAGTTGTCCCCTTGATTGAATCCAGTTCTTGATGAAGTGATGAGTTAGCTGAATTGTTACCATTTGTTAATTGTTCCATTTTGACTAGATTAGTTAATTGAGTTTTAAGGTCCAAAAAATTATTAAAGTCCAAATATCAAGCCCAAATCAGATTGATCAGGCCCAAACAGCAATCACAGATTGCCAAGTTGACCGAGAACTTGAGTATTTTGACCAAGAACCAGTTAAATTTGACCAAAACTTGACCAAGAACAGGGTGAAAACCGAAAACCCAAGTCAACTGAGAACTACCTTAGCTGAGAACCAACTATGGCCGAGAACCAACTGTAGCCGAGAACTAATCTTGGCCGAGAACCAACAGTAGCCGAGAACTAATTCTCAACTAACTCAATCTTTAGTGTAACAAACTTCCGAGAAAAATGGGATTTGATTTCCTTTTCTAACCAAAACCAATCTTTACCCAAAATTGACTCTCTCTTCTTCTCCGAACACTAACCCACCGGAAATCAACAACACCACCAAACTTTGATATCTTGAATCTGTTGAAATCACAATGACGAGCCTGACTATGTCAAAGGCTCTGATACCAATTGTAAGTCCCGAATCTGGATCGCTACAACTATGATATCAACCAACCAAGTATTAGTGCGGAATCCTAATACCCGATGACTCAAGAACACGAATATACACAATAACGCAACACAAGAAATGCTTCAAAACACACGTATTATTATACGTCTGGTGCTTAAGAACAAATACAACCTCGTCTAGTAAACACGTAGATGGCCAAAACTTAACTAGTGAATGAACAACCAAAACACTATACAATACACACTATATATATAGGGAACCAAAAAAACTATCCCAAATAACTCCCAAAAGCCCACCGAGATCCCTTAGGATCTTGGTTTACATACGCGGCCCAATCCCACATTACGTGCTTAACCAAAGCCCTGGATTTGGTTTAAAAACTTTTAATGACAGAACTTATTTTTTTATTCTTCTTTTCAAATTTTCAAACATATTTGAGGTTGAACGTTGGACTTACAGTTTGAATTAACAAGCCTTTCATTCGGGATGTTAAAGGACTTATATTATTGCCTCCACCCCTGTAGTTCTGTTGTTAACCCTCATGTTTGTGTTTTTCTCAAAAGCTTGTGAACATTTATCAACTTTTGGTTGATTAAATATGTAAAGTAATTTTGTTCACATTTGTTATTTGTCATTATTGATAAGATACTTCATTTTGGGGACCAAATACCAACGGGCTCGTGTATGACTGGCTAATCACTTTTCTGCCTGTCATTCGAAAAGATTTATCTTGGAACATGCTTTGACAATAATGTAACTCCACATAAATCTTAGCAGTTTCTTTATGTTTATATCACCTTAGATTTTACATATCATAGGAAAGCAACCATACATGTTAATGACTGTACTAAGTGCCCTTTTTGTCTATTAATTCCATATGGTTGGCTAAGCAGTCAATGTACTATCATTTCCCATTATAACAAATTCAATCACCCCAAGTACTCTTAGCTTCCAGGTTAAAGGCTATTCTGTCTGTCTACAGGTAAACAGCAGGACCAAACACACACATAAGTATATGTCCTTTTGGCTTAGAGTCAATGGCATAATTTTAACTGAAAGAATAAATTACTATTTCCCCACATGCTTTTAGTCTATGGACTAATGGCTATCCTTTCAAATCTACAAGTAGATGATAGGGCCAAACATATACAAGTATATGCTCCTCAGACTTGGGCAAATGACATAATTTTCAGGAAAAGTAATTCCTTTTGAGACTTTCCATTGAAAATCTTTTTAAGCTTCTTTAAAGCTTGAACTGAATAGTCTTATCATATCTCCTACACCATTAACAACTTGCTCATGTTTTGATCAAAATTTTGTTATCATGCAAAATTCACTTGAAACTTCATTTGAACATTTAATTTTGACATAAAAACACATTATGACACAAACGGTTGTAACATATTCAAATCTTAATCAATAATGATATTATCATAACACTAAGATGCATAGTCTAGCCTATCCAAATAACATTATTTGATCAGATAACACACATATTCAAACATTTCATCAAAGATGTCAGATAAGCATACACATTCAAGTAACTCAAGTCAAAACTTTTATCATGACATCACACAAATATTAACTGATAAACAAGCATAAGTATCAAAGATACCTAATTTTGCACATATAGTCAAGTAAGCACATATCAGTCAACATCAAAAGTATCATATTCAAACACATACACACAAATAACATTCATCAAGACTTTGAGAAGATAGTCAGTTTGCTCAATCAAGCACACATCATAAATCAGACCTCATTAGAATTGATCATCCATAGGGCTTTCAGAAGAAAGTTGAACCTGGTTCTATCAAGTGGTTTTGTGAATAGGTCAACCATATTGTCACTTGTATCAACCCTTTTAACTTCAGTTAAACCTTTTTCACTACAATCTCTTATGAAGTGATTTCTGATTTCAATGTGCTTGGTCTTGGAATGTTGCACAGGATTCTTAACAATAAAAGATGCGGCAGTATTATCAATGTAAATAGGGGTGTTTTGAAAATTCAAACCATAGTCCAGCATTTGGTTCTGAATCCAGAGGACTTGTGCATAGTAGGCAGATGAAGCAATATATTCAGCTTCTGCAGTTGAGATTGACACTGTTGTCTGCTTCTTGCATTGCCATGACACTAATCTATCACCCAAATATTGACACCCTCATGAAGTAGACATCATGCTCATATTGCAGCCATCATAGTCACTATCTGTGTAGGCAATTAGATCAAATGACTGGTTCTTTGGATACCAAATTCCCAAATCAGGTCTTCCCTTCAAATATCTAAAGATCCTCTTGACTGCATTCATGTAAGAAACCTTAGGACTTGACTGGAATCTAGCACAGACACATACAACAAACATGATATCAGGCGTTGAAGCAGTTACATACATCAGTGATCCAATTTTTGCTCTGTATTCATGCTCATCCACTGGCTCCCCCTTTTTTATCAGCTACCATCTTTTCTTTTGAATCCATAGGGGTTGAAGCTGTCTTCAGATCATTACATTTGAATTTGTCTAGTATGTCCTATACATACTTATACTGGTAAATAAATATCCCGTTAGCCTTCTGCTGAACTTGTAATCCAAGGAAGAAGTTCATTTCTCCCATTGAGCTCATACTATACTTGGACTTCATTACCTCTACAAACTCCATCATCTGTTCATTGGTTGACCCAAAAATAGTGTCATCCACATAGACTTGTAATAAGAGCAAATCTCTTCCTTTCTTCTTGTAAAAGAGGGTCTTGTTAATAGCTCCCCTTTGGAAACCATTTTTAAGTAGGTGATTAGACAATTCATCATACCAAGCTCTAGGAGCTTGATGAAGTCCATACAGGGCTTTGTTTAGCTTATACACCCTGTTAGGATTAATAGGATCCTCAAAACCTGGTGGTTAAGAAACATAAACCTCCTCTTCTGTCTTTTTATTTAGGAATGCATATTTGACATCAAGTTGGAATACCCTTATATTCTTTGAGGCAGCATAAGCTAAGAAAATTTTTATTGCTTCAAGTCTTGTAACCGGTGCAAAGACTTCCTCAATGTCAATACCTTCTTCTTGTAGGCATCCCAAAGCCACAAGTCTAGCTTTGTTCTTAATCAAAATACTCCTTTCATCCCTTTTATTTCTGAACACCCATTTGGTTCCAATTGCATATCTGTTTCTTGGCCTGTCAACCAGTTCCCAAACTTATCACTAAACTGAGCCAACTCCTCTTGCATTGCTTCCACCGAACAGTTGTCCTTTAGTGCTTGAACAATGTTCTTTGGTTCTATTTGGGATAGAAAGCAGGAGTACAAACAAATTTTTGCAGATTCAGAATGACTTCTTGTAACTCTTTCATATATATTCCCAATGATGTGTTCAGAAGGATGACTCTTTTCAACATAAGGGGTTTGAATTATCATATTAGTAGACACATAAGTGTCAAGATTTGATTCATTGAGATCTGGTTCTTCAATGCTCAAATCAGCTTCTTTATCAACTTCAGGTGCTTCCTGATTGTTCTGTTCTGAAGTAGATGCACCATTGACAAATAAATCTTGAAACCTTTCTCATGTGTCAGTTTCTTCTCCAGTTTGGTTGCTTGGATCTTCCTCATTTTAAACTTGATCATTTTGCACTTCTTGATTGTCTTGATTATCATCTGCTTGATCTTGTTCTTGATTTTGATTGTTCTCTTGATCATTGTCTTGCACTTTCTCATCATTTGCACTTGAGGGATCCTTTATGAATGTATATTCACTTTTTTACTTGCAACCATTTTCCACAACTTTTCCAAATCCAATGTCTTCTGTTTTGATTCTTCAATCACACTGGTTTTGTAAAAGGATTCATTATAGTCTTCAGGATAGATCGAAAGACTTGATCAATTTCTCTAAATCAAACAACCATGCTGCACCATCAACTGTGTTGAATTGATTTTCATTGAAGACTACATCAGATGATTCAATTACACTCAAGTGATATATCACATATACTTTGTAGGCCTTTGAGTGTGTAGAGTAGCCAACAAAGAAACAGTCCAAGGATTTTGCTTGAAACTTGTTCAAGTAATCCTTGGTGTTCAAAAGAGAACATTTGCATCCAAAAGGCTTGAGAAACTTAATATAGGGCTTTCTATTAAAAAGAATTTTATAGGGAGTCTTGTTGTGACTTTTGTTAATCAGTACCCTGTTCTGATCATTACAAGTTGTGTTTATAACTTCTGCCCAAAAGGTGACAGGTAAATAAGCATCAGTTAGCATTGTTCTTGCTACTTCAATGAGTGTTCTGTTTCTTCTCTCAGCAACACCATTCTACTCAGGAGTTCTTGGAGCTGAGAATTGCTGAAGTATTCCTTTGTTGTTGCAAAATTCTTCAATAACTCCATTTTTGAACTCAGTACCATTGTCACTTCTCATCACTTTAACCCTTTTATCTAGTTGATTCTCAACCCTTGTTACACAGTTCATGACTAACTCAGCAGCCTCATCCTTTGTACTTAGGAAACAAACCCAAGTATATCTTGAAAAATCATCAATGATCACAAGACAGTATCTTTTCTTCCCAATGCTTGGAACACTCACAGGACCAAAGAGATCCATGTGAAGCATTTCAAGCACTTGATCAATTGAGTTGATGATTTTAGTCTTGTAAGAAGAATTGTGTTGCTTTCCTTTCTGACATGATAACACAATTTTCATCCAATTTGAACTCTCTAGTAGGTAAGCCAATGACATGCTCAACCTTGACTAGTTTGTTCATGTTCTTGAGATTGACATGACACAACTTTATATGCCACAATTTTGACTCATTTTCAGTGGCTTTAGAAACAAAGCATGTGCCACCCCTTGAGACAGCATCCTTCATGTTAAGTTCATATAAATTTCCATTTCTTGGGGCCATTATCATGATCATATCAGGTGGAATAACACACTCAGGCCTTAAGATGAAACAGTGTGATTCATCAAAGCCAACTTTATAACCCTTATCACACATCTGGGATATGCTCAAAAGATTATATTGAAGTCCTTCAACATAGAAAACATTGTCAAATGTGACTTTCCCATTTGTCAAGATACCCTTTCCAATAATTTTACCTCCATTCTCATCACTGCCAAATGCCACTGGACCCTCAAACTTCTCTTCATAGTTAACAAGTGACCTCTTGTCACAAGTCATGTGCCTAGAAACTCAACTGTCCATATACCATACTTCATTCAGTGAAGTGGACTGTTCCTGCACATTATAAAGAGAGTGATTAGTTAGATGATGAGGTGCAAGCTATTTCAACATGCAAATCATTAGTTTCAATTTCAGTAGCAGCATTGGGTGTGAGTGTTATGGGTTCAGGATCTTCATGGGTAACTTCAATGTTATCTGAATTATCAGTTTCATATCCACATTCCCTTGGAGTTTTCACAAATGAAGTTGTGCTATGACAATCAGCCACTATATTGTCACACTTTTGAACAACATAGTCTTTCTTGCTTGAGTAGTCTCTCACATCCATATTCATCTCCTCCTTAAATTCAACCTTAGATTTTCAAAGAAATCCTTGAGGTTCATAGCCATGTTTCAACAAAAACTTTTCATCACCAGTTAGTTCAGTTGGTTTCTTTCTAGGAAAGACACATTTGTTTCTTTTCTTTTCACTACTTGGTGAATCTTGAGAATCATCAGACTTAACTGATTTTGTGTTTTAATTGGGAATAATTCTCAAAGGTTGAAAGTTCTTCTTTACTACAGATTCAGATTTCTTAGGAAACTTGCTTCTTCTACCTTGTTCAGCAACAGGTTTCATAGGTTTCAGATCAACTTTCTTTTTCTTTTCTGCTGCTTTCTGATCATCTTGACTCATAGTTTCTTTTTCACATAACTTTCCCTTTCCCAAGTATACATCATATTTCTGCTTATAAAACACGAAGTTTTGTCCAAACTTTGTCTCATTTGGAACATGGAAGGTTTTGAAGTTGAGCCTTTCATTGCAGGAATCAGTGTGGTAACCATATTCATCACATTTCTTGCACCACACCTTCCCCTTGAATCTTTCATGATCACTTCCCTTCTTGAATCTCTCACTTGGTCTAGGTGGTTTCACACCAAGTAATTTCTAAGTCTTCAGACCATCAAAGTCAATTGAAAAAGGAACAAATTCTTCAATCTTGATATCTTGTCTTTCAATTTTGCCCTTAATAAAGATAATTTCTTCATATTCATAGGCTCTACATGTAAGTTTTCCTTATGCCTTGACTTCCTTTTCACATATTCCTACATGGTTTCAACTTCCCCAACATCAAACACTTCATGGTTTGAGAAAACTGGGTAAACTGGAATGAAGTTGTCACCTTCAATTGTTTCAGTGACCCTTTTCTTGTTGTTGTCACTAATTCTTGCAAAACAACCATGCTTGGTGGCCTTACTGCATTATAACTCACTTTAGATCTTTCACATATGTCAAAAGACACATGCTCTCTTCAAATCCTTTAATTGTTCTTGATCATCTTTGGAGTCAATTTGGGTAGTTTGGGCAGTTTATCAATTGTTTCAGCCTTCTTCTGTCTTCTACCTCTTTCACCAGCTTTAATCTCTTCATCAGTGATCTGATCACTTAAGTCACTCAAGTCATCTGCATTTAAATCATCAGAATCAAATTCATCCTCAGAGACTTGCACTCCTATCAACTTGTCTTCTCTTACATCTTCTTTCAATACAAACTCTCCCTCTTCATTCACTTCAACTTTCTTGTAAAGATCAACAAATTCCTCATTGTCTTGAAAAACATCTCTAAATTGTTGAAGATAACCATCCCTCTTTTCTTTGTCATCCTTGGGCAAAAAGTTGTTGTTGAATAGTGGTGGAACAGCCTTGTACTTATCTTTCATTAACTTGGTTCAAGATACCACAAATGTTTCCTGTGGAAACCAAGTTCTTTAGAAACTCATTGTCAACTTGTAACTTTGTGTTCTTCACTTTCTCTTCAACCAACATCTTCTTTAAGCCATCTATTTTAGTGATGTATCTCTACTGAGCTCTATAGCTACTCACACAATCATCTTCCAAGCTTCTGCTTCATACCCATTAATGAAGCTTTGTTTTCTGAAACACTCACCCTCTAGCTTGTCTACTTATATAGTTAAAGCATTAATTGTTTCATGTAATTCAGTTGTAGGAGATGACTGTACCTGAGAAGATGATGTTCAAACCTCATTATCAATCTTTACCATAAAAGCAACATTAGCCTTTGTGATGTCATCAGCATGATCACTCCAATCAAAGTTACCTTCATGTTGTGCAGTAACAGCTACATTCCCTTGATTTCTTGGTTGAGTTTGATTAGTTTTGTTGAGGTTATTTTGAGCAGCTTGAGGGTATTGGTTTCTTTGGTAGTATTGATTCTAAGGCACAACTTGTTGATTATTCATTTAGGGCTGTTGATAGTTGTTGAAGTTGGGATTGTTGTTGTTGAAGTTGTTGTTTCTTGGCTGATTCTGATTCTGTTGATATTGCAGCTGATTTCTAGGCTGTTGGATTTGGAACTGATTCATCTGAAAATTTATGGGTTGGTTGCATTATCTGGCAAAATGTCCAGGCTGTTGGCAATTGTAACATATTGCCTTGGACTTATCAAACCCAATCCTCTTATTTGGGCCAGAGACTAAAGATCTACCAGTCCTGTTGAACAACCTCTTGCTTCTGAGTGCAAGCATTGCAGCCTCCCACTTTAAATCCATATCCTCAAGGTCATCAACATCTATTTTTTCCGGATCATCTTGTATGACACTTGTGTGGATTAATTTCTTGCCCATAAATGCATTATAGGACTCAGTGAACATTGAGAAGAGTGCTTGAGCTTCATTTGCTTGACCATTGTTTCCACTAGAGTAGGGCACATGTCCACTTGCCATTGAGGCAGAGTCATTGTCGTCAATAATTTGGACATTGAACCTTGACTGGTGTGACATTCGTGACAAAACGAGGTATACTATATTCACTACGTAACAAGTAAACGATAAATCGGTTAATTCGTAGTGCTTAAACGAGTAACCGACTGAAACTAATTATGACCCGTATATATACTGAGGGGTCATATACGAGTTGTAGATATATTGTAGAGGCTAACATATTGATATTTAGGCCCCAATACGTTTAAAACTCTTTAAACGAAAAAGGTTTCGTTTATTGACACGCTATAAGTTTAAACACAATCTTTAACATCAAAACGAGCATTGTAGCATCCGTTAAGCCGAAAAAGATTTATAAAACACTTATATGGCATGTTCTAGGCAATCCGTAAAAATATTTTGGATTTTTACAACGAGTCAGTATGTTTTTCTTATTTTACAAAAAGAAGCTGAAAAACACTCGTTTTCGCGCTGGTTTTCGCATTCGAACTAGTTTTCTTGCAAAAACCAAAACCGAACTAAATTTTGGACCGACGTTTGCGTATGGCACGAATACTGAGGCACCATTGGGCCAAAAAGGAGGTCCAATGGGCCTAATAGGTTGCGGCCGCAAAAAGGGTGGGACACCCCCCTTGGTTCTAACTTGTTGTATATATTAGAATAGTAAAGATATTTTGCACATTAACTAAACTAAGATCAAGATCAGCTGAGTTCTGCATCATCCCTTCCAAAACCCTAAAGGTAAATATTAAATTCATGAAGATTTCAAGCTTGTTTAGTAAGATTTAAACATAGAAATTGTGGATTGAAGTGAGATTGAAGAGGGAGAGATTGTGGATGACAGCGTAGAACATGATATCCCAGACGTTGATAAGGAAAATGTGGGTCAAGATATGGAAAGTGATGAGTCTGAATGGGAAGAGCAGCCGAGATGGAAAGAAGGCTACGCTCAGTGGTTTGTGAAGACATAGAAGCCAGCGGTTCCAACCATGTTCAAGAAGAGTTACAATATCAAAGGGTATGCTGAATCAAAGAAGGGTATTATATGTTGGTTGTATGATGAGCAGTTGAGGTTATTTGTGATTAAACGTTTTGATGGGATTCAGTACTTTAAAAGGATGTTGAGATCTTTGAATACCTTGCCTGAGTGTGAGGTGAAGGATTTGGCTAAGTTGGGGTTGATTAATAGAAGTGATGATAATATGGCCAGAATTATTGGGAAGATTGTGTGGAAAGAAAGTATCAAAGAGAAAAAGTTTGAGTTGTTAAAGCCGCAGAAAGGGAAGCTAGTTGAAGATAAGGAAAGAGGAGTGAGAGCTGATGGCAAACCTTGGATGGTAATGAAATATACGCCGATTCGGTGTTTGAAAGAAGTGCCGATGAAGACAATGCCCAAGGATGTTTTAAAGAATCTAAAGTGGTGGTATGTCGATAGCCAAACAGCTGAAGCGGTTATGGAAGATGAAGATGAACAAGAAATTCTGAGAATCCCATGCACTTGGTAAATTTGTGTCAAGCTGACTTGCAGGTGCTAAACGAGAAAAAGATATTCTATATTCCTGCATGGAAAGATGAAGCCAAGAAATATCAGAGAGTGGTGTCTGTTTGTGTCAAAGAGGGTGTTCATGCTTGAAGACTGGTGACACGAGATTTTTGGGATTACAAGACACGTGAATGAAGATTGAGATATGAAGCTACTTCCAAGGGGGAGTCTGTTGGCGCATGATGTCAGTAGTTCAGTATCTAGTGTTTGGTATGTGTCTGTAATCGAGTTAGATTGTTTGATTTGGTGTTAGATATTGTGTCACACAAGTTCGCCTGGGATGTAGGCGAACTTGTGGACAAGTGAAGTTAGGACAACTTCGCCTAACATGTTAGGCAAAGTTGTCGAGGAGTATATATCCTCACTTCGGCTTGGTTTTTGGTGAGTTTTTTTTGGGAACGTGTATTTGTGATCAGAGATCACGTGTTGAAGTGTTGCAATACAACGTGCTTATTAGTATTGTAACGTGTGTTTGTGTTTCGATTTTAACGTATTTCATATCTTACGCTCGTATCGTATAACGTGGGGATTCCGCACCCTCGTGTTACGAGATACTCCTGTGTAGATCCGGCTAGGAACCTACAAATTAGTTCTTGATTAGTAATAAACATGTTTAACCATCCAAAAACCGTAAAAATCAAGTAAAATAATGTTTTGATGTTAAACATGTCTACAAAACAGAAACATGTTGATTTTTGGTCAAAAACACGGATTAGAACATGAATACAACGTTTTTACGGTTTGAAAGTTCGGTTTGATACCAAAACCGAAACCCTAGTTAACAAGGCTGTTTAATGGATGATTTATGCTTGGTTTGATGTTATATGATATGTAGATACACTGAGTTGCAACCAAGGCCCGGAGGGTCGTTTAAGCTATCAAAAACCACTGAAAACCGACAAGGTAATGCCGTATTTCTCGTTTAGGGCTGTTTAGTATTAGGTTGTGACGTGATTGTTATTAGATTGTGAAACTTTTCAGGGACATTAGGGATCATTTAAATGAGTCCCTGTTTAAATTTGGTAATTTTTCGATAAACGAAGAATATTTGACGAATTTATTACCATTTATTGGCGTTTATTTGGAAAAAATAGTTAAACTTCATGAAAAATTATGAAATTTTGTTTGGAACTAATAAATTCTATATTAAGATCACTGGTAAAGTTTGAGAACCTTTGGAGATGTCTAAGTATTATTTGTGCAATTATGTTTTAACCGAGTTTTAATAGCCGAAAAACGCGCAAAAAGGCATTTTGAACAAAGAATTAGATTCTGGAGATTTTGCAGGGAATATGTACTGATATTGAGACCACTTGAAAAAATTATCGGATTTTTCGGATGTCGTTTAGTATAAACGGGCTATTTATTACTTAATTATAACACATTAAATGAATTTTTATAAATGGATAACTAATCATAAAATTTATGAAAATAGTTTTATAAAATTCTGCATAATTTAATTTATTTTTAAAAAAATTTTCAAAATTTATATATAAGTACATAATCCAAGATTTAAACTATATTTGTTTTAACGAAACCGGCAGTTTTGTGTTTAACGGACTGACTGATATGTCAAAATGTCAAAAGTGGTCAAATATCGTATTTTTGAATGAAATTGATAAAAACAAACTTTTTACGAGAATTCCGCACAATTCGGGTGGATTGTACGTCTTTTGTATAATCAAACCCGTGTGAAAACGGAAACGAACCCTGCGATCAATCCAGATACCGAAACCTCAAGATGCTTTCATAAATCAAATCATTTTAACAATCAACATGTTTACTTAAGTTTGTGTGATCTTAACTATTCCCTAAACGCGTAAACGATCAACTTGGCATCGGGAAACGGTGAAACTGAGCCAAATCCAGTTTTAAACATTTCATAGTATACAACGTCACAATCTAAGACTATGGTCATGTTTTGGGCCTAACAGCTATAACCAGACTAGTTATACAGCCCGATTTGGTTTAAACACTGTACTAGTATTAACAGTACGATACCGATTATAGGATACGAGTTATAATCGAGGCATAACACTTATTGACGTATATTACCTGCTCGAACTACAATATGGTGAGTTTCACGACCCCACTTTCTAAACTGTTTTACGAAATTTTGTGTGGAAAGCATGTTTACATATACTTATATACTTGAAAACGTGTGGTGATGTGAATTATCTAAGTACTAACACTTGAAAGTCCCCACAAACACAAGTGATTAACTTCGTGCCAGTGACGTGTGGATAGTACTATCGGTTTGACAAACCCAACTGAAGGAGCCGGTGGTGTATGCTGGATATACTTGTTTACACAGTTGCACATTGTCATTTATACTTATTACATTATGCTATGTGGTGTTAGACATCGTACATACTTGGGTCAAAGTGGCTGTTAAATGAGAACGGGAGTACATGGGCAAGGGTGGCCATGCAGTGCGAGCTGTCTTAGGTTCACTTGTGGCTTAGTATAATACATCATACACAAACTTATATACATACGTATTGTGAACTTTACGAACTCGTATACTGATTTTGTTCGTACTCGTGAAACTTGAAACTCACCTAACTAGACGTAGTTGACCCGTTTTAACATGCTTTTCAGGTAAGCCGAAGTTGGAATGATTTGCTTTCGTGCTTGGTGTTAGAAGGTAAGTTGAATAGCTGTGAATAGATGCAAATACGTAGTAATGAATAAGAAGCCCGTGAACTGGTTATGTGATTTTCATCTAGTTTGTAAACTTAGTACCTACCAATGTAATATGATGTAAATTAGTTTGTTGAATTTCTTTATAAACAATGTGGTTGATACCAGTGTTATCTGTTACATTCCCGTATTACGCTTCCGCAACTACCTAGTCGGGGTGTGACAACTGGTTCCCTTTGTGACTTGAGCTACCACTAATAAATGATTTAATTGTATCAACACCATGTTCGGTTGGTTCCTCTACGATGGGAATCTGTTGTTGATTTTTGGTAGAGAAGTTCCCCATAAGTGCAATAAGAGCATTGGACACCTGGAAACATGGCTTCTCCTCTTTGATCATTTCATTCTCGATCACTTAGCAGCCTGAAGGAAGCACACTAAATCATCCACCTTTAATTGATCAAAGTTGGGCTTTTGAAGGATGAACTTGCAGGCAGTGTACCATTCCTTCAGCATTGAATTGAGCAACTTGGTGTTCAAGTCAAAATCGGTCATCACGTAGTCATATGTTCTTAGGTCATTCACTATAGCCAGAAATCTATCAAGGATTGTCTTCAATCTTTCTCCATCCTTGTATTTGAATCTCTCATGTTGTTGCTTGAGCCACTGTTTCTTGATGTTCTTTAGCTCAGTGTTCCCCTCGAACATTTCAAGAATTGCATCAGACATAGCTTTCGTGGAAGTGTAATGTGCAACCTTTGTAAGTATTTCCCAAGACAGTCCTAGCTTAATCATGGCTAAGGCCATGTCATCTGCTTTCTTCATTCTATCACACACAGTAGTAGTAGAACCTACACCATCAGCTGCTTGTGGACCATTTTTGATTGAGTTCCACATGTCTACATCGTTGTAGCACACAGCAGCCTCGAATAAAACTTTCCATTTAGTGAAGTTCTCCTGTCCATACAGTCTGGGAATCTTATTAGTAAAGACTTCTTGCTCTTCGTAACCAGACATTTTGGTATTTTGAAAAGCAAAATTTAGTAAATCAGTGAAGACAGAGTAAAAGATCAGATTTTAAAAATAATAAGATTTTCAGATCTGATGTATTCGGTTCGATTTGAGCAAGATTAAGCAATAAAGATGTAAACTTTAAACAAAATAAGGAAAAGAAAGCACCGGTAATTTGTAGATCTGGACGGAAATGAAGAACATAGAAGCTGACGTCACTATTCAATAAAACAGTGTTCTGCTTACGTCATCGTTGTTCTTCAGATCTTCAATCAGCAACAAGTTCTTTACCCAAATAGCAATAAACACAGATCTGATACCACTTGTCGGTCCCGGTTGGGTATGGATCGCTCACACTCACAATCAAGTCATAGCTCACACAATCAATGTGTCGACAAGAGAGTTAATGACGGGTTGCTAATTTGGGTAAGAAATTTGTTTGTTAACGGAGAATCAGAAACAAACATAGTTGTTGCTAAAGAGGTTAATAAATGTAACAGACACAAACAATCACTCAAAAGATTTCCATTTATATAAATGATTCATACAAATGTTAATCTATTAGGGTTTCTTGTAAGGAATGTATTTTTCAATAATAACCTAGGACGGCCGTCACACTTAATCAGGAATATTCGATTAGGTCTGAAAAGTGTAAAGTGGCGAATCGTCCGTGGTAGGCGTGCCCTAAACTATTCCTTTTATAGGCCTGCCACCATCTGACAGCTGTCATTCCTTCTAGAAACCCTAATGATTGGTACATAATCAAATATACATATTCAAAACTATACTAACTGTGAAAACAAATCTTCCAGGTAGACTTTGTGACATTTGTCTTCTCCGAGTAGGCTTTGTGCCATTTTGTCATTCACGAGTAGACCTGGTAACCTTGAAGTGTGCTCCGGAACAGTTCTCCGGGTAGACCTTACTTAGAGTATTTTCCTAAGAAAATACTCACCTAGCAGACTTCAATCTTCTTGACCATAGCAAACTTTGCTCAATATGGTCATACGCGCAAACTTGTTCTTATGAGGTCCTTTCAACTCTTTGTTAAGAGAATAACTTATTAGTAAAGCAATATGTGCTTGGTAACACTATATCTTGCTCAGAGTTGAACCTTGCCCGATGAGTCCTTAGGATAATTCTTAACTTTCATCAAGCATGCTCAGACCACTGTTTACAAATGAATACCTTGCTAGATCTTCCAAGTACTTGGGTTCATAAGCTAGGTTTGACCAAGGGTTTGCTAGTAAGCAAACTGTGCTCGGTAATGAAGAAAAATCTTGCTAAACACAGTGAACCCTGCTCAGATACACTAAAGAAGAATTCATGAATATAACTCTGCCCGATAGGCAAAATATCATGCTCGGACAAGTAAAACCCTGCTCGGATGTCCAAGTGTGCTCGGTTCCATACTTAGAGATTTTTGAGGAGGTTGAGAAGATTTCAATCTTCCTTATACTTCTTTTAGGTCAAATCTTTGACTCAACATATTACACGGGTTCTAAAGCTAGGATTCATATATTCAAACATTCAGTTATATGTAAATTTTATTTAAATAAATTTTACAATGTATTAAACTGTCAGATGTCTACACAATAAATATAGCCCACGAACAAATATGGCAGACAAATTGGATTTTAATAATCTCAACTAACGGTTATTGACTAATAACAATCTCATCTTCGTTTATTGTCACTAGTGGTCCCGAATTCAAAAATAATGGCTCTCAATGGTTCCCCGTTAAAAAAAAACTTAATTCCGTTACCTTTTTTTTGAATTTAAAACTGATTTTTAGGGTTTTTGATCGGAAAGAGGATACGAGTCGACTGATGTAAAACTTATCTCGAAACGATGCTCCAAACAGCTAAATTTTTTGTTAATTTGAAGTTCAAACACCATATTTGAAGCACTAATCAAGTCGTTTGGAGCATCGTTTGGACTTATGTTTTACATCAGTCGGCTCGTATCCTCTTTCCGATCAAATGCCCTAAAAGTCAGTTTGAAATTCGAAAAAACAACTTTACGGCGTTATGAAATTTTTAGCAGGGGACCGTTGAGAGCCAAGTTTTTTAAAATTTGGGACCAATAGTGGCAATAAACTGAGTTATGATTATTATCGACCAATAAAATTTAGTTAGGATTATTAAAACCCAATTTGCCAACAAATATAAGTGTTAGCTAAATTAGAAAATTATTTTTTAATGATAAATTTGTATGAATTTTCAAGTAATTTTTTAGGTAATGTTAGTGCATTATTGCCTAATGCTAAGTCTTATGGGCTTAATCTGTCATTATTGTATAGTTAAGGGGCTAAACTGTCATTATTAGATTGTTTTTTAAGGACCGTATAAGTAAGCCAGTGTATAAGACTTATACGCGGCGTATAAGTCTTATACGCCAGGAGACTTATGCGGACCAGAGGACTTTGTATAAACAGCTGTTAACATTGTCATTTTGAACAGTTTTTTGGTAATCTGATCCGAGAGAGATCATCAGTTTGTACTTTGAATTTTATTTCAATATATGATGATTATGAGTGAGTGAGTTATAAATTCCTTTATTATATGATTTTGCAATATGCTATATTATAGTAAACACAATATTATCGATCCGTCTCGTATCGTTTTACACGTATATGATGATGTTTATGATCCGAAACAAGGTCTTTCAAGTGGTATCAAAGCTTTTGGCTCGTGTTTGCTACTGAATTGAACACATAAACTTGAATATTTGAATATTACAAAGTCAATTTCATAACCGATTACTATTTCTTCAATTACTCACTCATTTACGGACAAATTCCAAATTCCTTCGGTGATTATGCTCGACTGTACTTGTTAATCATTTCTGAACGAGTGGAATTATCAAATTAAATCTGTTATTCAGGTTTCTGATCATGAAGTTTGAATAGATTGTTCAGCGTATAAGTTTGTTGAAATCCGTATAAACTGATTCATCATCCGTATAAGTTGTTTTCGCCGTATAAGTTCATTTGGGATATACGGCATATAAGGTTTCTATATAAGTTGGGTTGTACGGTGTATCAAGAAATCCGTATAAGTGGGTTATACGTTGTGATTATCCGGGTTATACGTTGAAAGGTTACACATCTGTATAAGTTTCTTTGGCTTATACGCCGTGAAAGTTTGTCAAGACTTATACGCCTGGTTAAAACATATACGCTGGTTTAAGCAGTTTTCTTGATTTTCATGCTACAATGGAAGAATTGAATGCTTTTGTGACATACCAGTCGCCAATACTTCAGAATATCAATTTGGAGAATGAAATGGGGACATCTAACAAGCCACCGAAGTTTCTAAGAATGGAAGACTATCCAAGTTGGGCTGATAAGTTCGAGACCTATGTTCAAGCTGTGAATTATGAGGCATGGGAAGCTGTTAAGGTGGAATACATCATTCCAAGAAATGAGAATGTGCCTAGTCATCGTTTATCTCAAATTCCCATGGCTGAAAAAGCAAGGTTTTTAAGGGAGAAGAAAATGATAAATCTTTAAGGAAGGAGTTTGATATATTCACTATGGTCAAAGGTGAATCAATGACACAATTGATTGAAAGGTACTGTCACTTGATGAATGAGATGAAGCGATTGGGAATTGATAAGCAAGAGTATGAGTACATTGACAAGCTTGCTGATTCTTTATCTAATGAATGGGAGACTTTCATTATGATTCTACAATCAAACCCAATTAACTATGCAAGATTGACTCTAGCTCAATTCATTGAAAAGTTGGAAGCACAAGAACTCGAAATTCGCAAGAAGAAAAGGATGAAGAGTAATACTGTAACTCAAGATATCGGGTTATACTTCAATGCATCACAATCTATGGTAGCTCCTAGCCCGAAGATTCAAACTGTTTTTGTCACAAATAGTAGTTTTGGTGGTAGTTCTCAATCAAGTCAACCATCCAACATACCACATTACACAAGATCCTACGCTTGAATAAACCCTACACCTGATCAATCCTCAAAGCCCTTAAGTTCAGCATATGATTTTATGCAATTTAACATAGCGGTTAACATCAAGAACATAAATGGACTAATTGCTGAAAACGTTCAAGAACATATGGCTTTTCTAGGATACGTCCTTGAGTCATATGAATGTTTAATTGATGAGCGAATTGGAAACTACAAATGACAAAGGAGCATTATAATCAAATCGATCTTGAGGAAATGGAGATGTTGGATATTCGTTGGTGTATGCATAGTGTTGTCCGAAGAGCTCAAAGATTTCGGGAAATTACTGGTAAAACTGTCTTGATGGGATGACTTCAAAGCTGGGATTTGATAATGTAACAACCCTAAAAATAGGGCTAGATTTTATTTTATATTATTTTATTTTTTTTTAGAAAACTTATCGTTAGAGGCCAAGTGTGAAGTTGGTCGAATAGTTGAAGGGAACTGTACATTGATGGGGTTGGCCCAAACCGAGGAGATAATAACTAATTGGCTCGACCCAAGAATTTTGTTGAAACCAATAGAGATAGGGGTAAGCCCCATGATAATATCATGTTTTATAACACGAGCTCGACCCAAATTAACTAAATGAAACCGAGAGTCATTTAGCCAAGACGGAACCGAACCCGATAACTACAAATATTATATGAACCTTTTCATAGATACATAAACGTACTGGGTGTTCAAAATATATAATCCACATATCAAACGGCCCGTTACACTATCATCCGGTCACCCAACCAAACGTAACGAGAACCGATAAACAAGTTGTGACACCGGATATTATTTAAATTTTCTAAACATGCGTTCTTATATGTAAAACCGGTCCCTATCTAATTTATATAAATTATTTAATAGAATTTTATAAAAGTGGTGAAGATACTATAAGATATTATTAATATTCCCAAAATCAAATCCAATCCCTGTCCCCTGTCAAAATTGTCGCCTCTCTGCCTCCAATTACCATCTATATAGCTACTGTCTAGTCAGTCTTCATGCATAACTCCATCCAAGAAATCCCCTGCAGCAACATATCTTTCATCTCATCTTTTAATCTCTTGAAATCATGATCACACTATTACAATCATCTTATTGATTCTGATGTTATAAAAACTCCTGCAGCAAAGCAACATAACTTTCATTCTCATGTTAAAACTCCCAGACTGAAACTCCTTTGTTGCTGTCTGATATTCCCTCAGAACCAGAAGCATCTGTGTGATCGTGCTCGTCATCTCCGCTTAAACAATATTACTCTTCAATGCACACACTCAAACTCACTCTCTGCTCCCTATCTGGGAGGGACCGAACCAGCCTAAATCACAAGGAAAATAGGGTAATCACTAATGTAATATTGTTCAACTTATTCTCATCTTATTAATCTGATATTCTAATAAACCGAAAACCAACTCACAGCCCAAAGCTTCTGTTTTTGCTCGTGGATTGAGTTCAAGAATCAAGAATCTATCCTACTCGTGAAACCCTAAAGGGTTTGAGGTATTGTAGCTCGTATTTGTTGTGTTTTCGTGTTGATTTCAAGCTTTGAACCCGTGTTAAACCTGTGGGAAACTCAACCAGTAAACTAAAAGAAAACATATTAATATGTAACCTAAAACTATAATGAAATACATGTTAAAATCGGGTTTATCATAACCGTGAAGTTAAAAGCATTAACTATTAAACCGAAAACTCAGATTTTAAGACCAAACTAGCAGAGCATGAACCAAACCAATAAGCTTTGCAAATATGGCCAAGATATGCAGAAATTATTGCTGTTTTGGAACTTTAAAAAGCACGTAATATGCAGCCCCGAAAACCATGGTTGGATTTATGACCAATCGGTAACTCGTTTACATGTAAACTAGTTTGAAAATAAACCTGATATGTGACCATATTAACACCTGGATATTTAACATAATATACTAAAGTTAAAACATGTCTATTTAGGTATCCAAACTTAGCAAAGACCAGCCCCAAAAGTTAATATTAAGCCGAGTAACAAAAACCATGCGAACCGACATTTTGGTGACCAGTTTGATAAGAAATAAGCAATGCAACCAAAGTAATAATATGACAACTTTTTAAAGCATTAAAAAAAATATATTGGTGGTACATAATCTGACCCGGAACCATTTTACAAGAGTCTTCTCTTTAAAACCGAACCAGAACCCGAACGGGCCAAAACCGGACCCCTACTTGTAACACCAGCCCTAAATCAACTTTTTAAAACCCATTAATTGTTAAAATCAACTTATTTTTATGTACTATAACAGGTCTGAACATGTTTGAAATCCAGAAACGTGTGTTGTCAAAAATTGAACATAAAGGTGCTAACGGGCCTAAACCGACCGAAGCCATTGTTTGGGTTCCGAGCACCCAAGTATCAATATAAAACTTTTAATAAGTCATTACTATGTATTATAACATGTCCAAAGCTGTTTTGTGATGAACACCATATCTGAATCAATAAACGTGGCTGAGGGCATTTTTGGAACAAAAGAGAAACCGGTTACTTCTTAAAAACTGAAAATGCAAGAATACGCTTTTAGAACAGAAAAGTTTGAGTTAAAATGGCCATAAATTTGTTACAAAATGTTAAGGAAAGGTGCATTTAGAAAAGGGGCCCATTTACAAGCCTAAACTCGTTATTTCGTTAAAACCGACGAACGGGCCGCCTGTTAAAGACTAAAATGCTTCAAAAATAAATATGAATATTTTTCCAGAAATTATATTAAAAAAATAATACTTTATTATAGTGTTTAACCCATTTTCAATATATACAACACCACTTTTGTAAAGATTTAGAGTTTATACGCGAATTACGGTCGAACCGACATAAACCGAATGATCTTTTTTAAAAAAAAGTACAGAAAGATGAGTTTTCTGATTTTCAACAGAAAGTATAAGCTAATAAAACCAAAAATATGAGTTTTTACTTATTTTACAAAAACTAGTTAAAGTCTTTACCCCGATTTTTGCCGAAACGAACGTTAAAGGAAAGCACGGGGACTAACATTATACAACACCAGCTTACTGAAATAATAAACCTGGAAATTAATTGTATTTATAATATATATACCTCTGGAAAGTTTGAAGTTTAAATTACATGGGCATTCGATTATATAACTTTCGTTTCGAGACATATCATTAAAAACCGACAACACTGGTGATACCGGTATTGTTAACTTTTGTAATCCCGTGATCTGATGTTTGAAACAAAAATCATTATGTAACTAATATAAATAAGTTGTACTAATTTTCTGGTCATACGTTAACCCGAAATCCAACCGAAGGCCCGCACTTTCCAAAAGTAGAAACTTTATCGAAACTTGACCAAGTGAATTGAGGTAGGTAAAAATCTCATACATATAAACACATAATGCCAATATTATAAAACTATTTAAGTGTAAACTACTCCTAAAATGAAACTTCATTAACAGGATACCAAACACTTTGGATAACACAAAGAATCAACTAGCGCACAATACCCGTAACGAATTTACATTGTTGTCCAATAACTTATTGTTGATTAATATATATTCTAGGCATACTTGGTGGTTCCTAGCGTAGTTGCAAGCTCATAGATTTCCTTTCATATACAAATTGCATACGGACCGAGGTGAGTTTCGTGCTGCCCTTTTTACTTCAACTTTTTAGGCTGGATACATGTTGGTTTTACTTATGGTGTGATATTTATCAAGAGGTGTTTTACTGCTAAATTTTGTCCCAACTTTTACACAATCATTAGCCCGAGGGAATGGGCCGGAGGCTTGTATGGGTAGTACTATTTGGGAGACCCCCACGCACAGTGACCCTATGTTGGGTAAACCACACTGAGATCTGCGAATCGTTGCGGCATATAACCTACGTGTTTCATTATTGCTTTTAGCAGGGTGATAGTCTGGGACGGTTTATCTTCTAGTATGAGTTGGGGATACTTATGCTAGTTGCTGGTTTGATTTTGGACTTGATTGATGCGCACCATGCTTTATACTTACATACACGCAAACTTGCGCGCTTTTATGATTTAACTTTTTTATGTGTATGTGAGCTAAACTCACGAACTCACCAACTTTTTAGTTGGCACTTTTTAGCATGTATTCAGGTACTATGGGGATTAGCAAATTGGATTAGCTTTGTAATGAGAATTCTTAAGGTTAGAGGCGTATGCCGAACATGAATTATGAAGATTAGATGCCAAGAAGATTAGTAGAACCAACCTCGGGATTGTAACAGTGTCAGAGAAGAGACAGTTGTGTAGTTACATCTTGTCATAAATACTTAGTGCAAACATTGTAATTTATTTTTATCATTAATATTCCGCTGCTTACACTTGGTACCAATTTGTCCATAAATCTCCCAGGCCCCCATGGCAGGGTGTGACAGATAAATCCAAGGTTCATTGTATTCGATGCAAAGAGAAAGGTCACTTCAAGAGGGCATGCACAAATCAAGAAGTTTGGGAGACAAGTCCTAATCCTTTTGGTATGGATTACAACAAGCAGACCATCTATCATCAAAGCTCTCATACACCAGTTGAATCAATAAAGAAGCCCAAGGCCTCGTCATTTAAAGCGTGTCATGCAAAATTGGATGAAGGTTTCAACTGGAATACGATTGTTCACAGGGCAAATGTTGCAGAGGTAATTGGTGAGGATCATGCTGGAGAACAAATACGGGTAAACTTTGTGAATGCAGGTGAAGCAGTGGAAGATGTAGAACAAGTGGAGACTGATGAAAGTGTTGAATTAGCTTATGTCACTTAGAGTGATGGATCTTGTGATGAGACTAAGGAAACAAAATCTCCTAAGAGTTTTGATTCTATTCTAGATGAATTCGTTCAATCATTTTTACCTCCTGATGTGTATGAAAGTTTTTCAGGTTGGTTTAATGTTGAGGAAGTGCCTCATGGAAAGATTGATTTTGGAATTAATGATGAAGACGAGACTATAACTGAAGAATCTCAAGTGGAATCAAGTATTGAATAAATAAGTGAAGAAACAGTGTCAGCTGAAGGTGTTCCAGCGACAGTTGAGGAAGTGAACAGAGAAGATGTTCCAAGTAGCTCCACTCATCATGCAAACATGGGTGGACAGGTAACATTTTCTACTCAAGAGGTGAAACATATTTGTGAGTCATATGATGAAAAATAATTTTTGATTAATTCTTTAATAAATGACTATTACAAAAATTATCATTATTATCAAAGTATAAAAGAGGCTTATGATAAGCTTCAAACGTGTGAAAAGAAATTATGGGTGAAAATCCTACAAGATGAGAAAATGATCTCAATGCTTAAGCACACGGTTGAGGATAAACAAATTACCATCAATAGGCATGTTGATGAGAAAGCGGAACTTAAAAGAGAACTTCAACTAACTAAAATTGAGATAGAAGGAGTTGAAACTAAACATAAAAGTTATTCCGCCTCATCATATGTCCTTGATTATATTGTTCCAAAAGAAATACCTAAATATCATGTTGTACCGCCACCAATTTGGATCTCTTATGTTCCAAAAGAACCTGAAGGGTTCCTTAAAGCGATGAATATGGTGCCTAATTCACCACATCATGATATTTCATCATGTGATGGGAAAGTTGTTAATTCTCCTCACAGTTCTGAATGTGAGAGTGAGGTAGGCAGACAAGCTGTTGAATTTGTGTTGTCTGAAAGAGAAATTAAACCTCAAGTATGTGTTAAATCTAGTAATCAATTTGCTAAAACCAGAACTGAAACTCAAGCATGTAATAAAACTGGTAATCAGAATTCTAAATTTGCTAAAACCATATTTTACTACAAGAGAAAAGGAATTGGTTACAAAGAGGGTAACAAAGAGTCTGTATAACCTAGTGTTGGTTTTTAAAAGATCGTGTTTGTTAAAGGTGAGACCTTCGAGGAACAAAAATAGGCCATCTTTAGGAAACAATCGAACGATGAGTTTTATAGACTGAAAACTGAAAGAGATCGGGAAGAGAAAAACAGTTTCTATTGTTAACAAGTTTGTTGATAAGAGAAAATGATTTTGCTGTAATGAGGAAGGACATTTGTTCTACTCATGTCCTAAACAATTCTCTAATTCCCAAGTGATAAAGCATGTGGTAACTGAGAAACCACAAGTGTATGTTTCATCTATGAGACCTACTTCTCCACCAATAAAAAATTTAAAACATGTGTGGAGAAGGAATGATCAAGAACAATTTTGAGGTCGGTGAATCTTCAAATGTGAAGAAAAAAAATGATGGCTTTTACTAAAAGAAAAGTTCTGTTGGGCAGAACTGGGTGGCTAAGGTTAAAATAAAAGATGAAAATGTTAAACCACGTATTGAACAAGTTGTTAAAACACCTACTGAATAAAATGACAAAGCTGTTGAGTCTTCTAATGAACTTGTTAATCCAATCGTTGAACAAGTTGTTGAGTCTATTTCATCGAGTTCATGCTCAATCTGAGTCATTGTCTAATTGTGAATATGATGACTTTGAGGATGTTTTAAAGGAAAAATGAAACAACCCAATACCATGAAGGCTTGGGTTTCCTTGTTTCACTGATCGCATACTTTTGTAGGGGCTTTCAAGATCCAATGACTCACGTTGAATTATGGATAGTGGAACCTCTAGACACATGAATGGAACTTTTCATTTTCTAAAGAATGTTAAATCTATAAGAGGAGGATATGTGGGGTTGTCGGGAATCAAGTAGGACAAATTTTAGGTGAAGGAACTTTATCGAACGGGAAAGTGATGTTTGAGAATGTGAACTACATCACTGAGATGGAGAATAATCTGTTGAATATTTCACAAATCTGTGACAAAGGCTTCTCAACTCTCTTTACAAGTCAAGAATGTTTAATTCTGAAGCCAGGATTTAAGATACCGGATGAATGGGTATTAATGAAGGCATCATAAGAGAATGATCTTTATCTTCTTAATATGGGTCTTGCATCGTCTACTCAAGGCACTATTCAGTGCTTTGTCACCAAGGCATCTGAAAAGGAATCAGTGTTATGGCATTGTGGAATGGGTCACATCAGCGTTCGGAAGATGAACAATCTTGTTCATAATCAACTTTTTGATGGAGTAAACATCAAAGGGTTTCATTTGAGTACCGATTGCTTGAGTTGTAATAAGGGTAAACAAAAGAAGAAGTCTCACCCGACGAAGTCTCTCAATTCAATCAACTAACCTTTTGAGAGGGTACAAAAGAATGGGACTTTGATTGAAACAGCAAGGGCTATGTTGGCTGATTCGAAACTACCAGTTAGCATTTGGTCAGAAGCAGTTGCCTCGGCTTGTTATACTCTCAATCATGTTCTAACGGTAAAGAAGTTTGGAAAAACTTGTTTCGATATGCTAATCGCTGAAAGCCGAACTTAAAGTGGCTTGAGCCGTTTGGATCACAATGTACTGTTCTTGATCCTGATGGTAAATTTGGTGCTAAGTCTATGGGAGGTTTCTTTGTGTGTTATGCTAGTCCTTTACGTCTTGTATTCTTACCAAACATTAACTGAATTGTGCAAGTACAACATGTTGATTATCAAGGTAGGCTACTCCAATTCAACGAAAGGGCGGTTCATGGATGTTTGACTATGACAACTTGTGGAGTTGTTTCTCATTTCCTGAAGAGGAAATCACTGATGAAATGGCACCTGATGTTGATGATTTAGGTGAAGGGTTTAATGAAGAAAATACAACAATCTTTAATGTTGATCCGGCACCTGATGTTGATGACCATGTTGATGATACCCCAGCTACACCATCCTTTGACGATGCTGGTGAAGATCATGATGATGTGATTAAGTCCGTGGTTCAACCGACACAGAATTCTGATGAAGAGATTCCTTATGAAATGGTTAGTGAGCAGAATGTCACGAATCTTTCAAATGATGTTGTGGTTCCAAATGAAGTTATGCCTCGAAGTTTATCATATCACCCGAAAGAGAATATTATTGGTGATCTTAATACCTGTCACACCCCGACCTAAGGCGGAACAAGCCGGGGCGTAACGTAATGATTGGACAGTACTAATTAAAGCATTTATAATTATTTAACATCATTATCTTTAAACAAGTACACAAATTCAATAATCGTAATAAATACATCATATTTTGTTATTTGAATAGATATCCTAAGGTCAAACTGTCACACCCCAACCTACGGCGGAAATGCTGGGGCGTGAGCTGATTGTCACAGCTCTCAAGGTTACTATCATGCATTATTAAAAGTTTCGATATCTATTTAATAAATTCAAATAAATACAAATATTCATACAACATCCAAACAAAACGAAAGTACATCAACAATCAAAAGTCATAAATAATATTTTCTCGTTAATTTTCTTCTAGCATAAAACCATTAAGTGATCTTGTACTTCACATCAAACGAATACCTGCATATGCGTTGAAAATAGAATGGTTTTGTCAACAAAAGGCTGAGTGAGCAACACACCAGTTCAAAGTATAAATAAAAATATGTATTTGCAACAAGTCATATGAGAATAACAAAATAACCAAATGAGCAAGTATAACTGAGATGTCGAGAAGCACAAAGCTAACGACTGGCGTATGATCATACTAGACTGAGATTATGTTGGACCTCTCTGAATGCGGAAGCATACAAAGCAAATAAGCACATAAACAAGTAAGGTATAAGTTGTTAACACATAAGACAAAGTTATAGTTTTGAGTATAAGTATATATGAAAAGTATATTTACTCATATGTCCCCAAAACGTGAGAAAACGAGTAAAATAGGGGAATGTGGTACTCACATGATCGAGAAAGCAAAACGAGACAAACAAAGTTACAAGACGTCACTTCTTTCGAGATTGTCCAGCAGAAAATCCTAAGTATGAGTTATGACATAAGTAATTATGAATTTAAAATACAAATGCTAATCAAAGACGTTCGAGATTCGATAAGGCTCGGGATTTAAGATCGAGTATACTCTTACGAAAGTATTAATATATTTTAACTATGAAAAATTATAATTATAACTAATTATAAAATTTTGGACCATTACTATTAAAATGTTTATAATAAATATTATATTCATGAAATAATAATTTATTTAAAGTTGGTTTTATTTTAGTACATTAAATTAAATATCTTAACTTATAAATCGCAAAGTTTTTTTAAAATAATATAAATATTTGTTTATAAAATAAAATAAAAATACATTATTATTATTTTAACAAAACATATTTTAATTCCATCAAAAACCTCGTTAACATATTTATTATTTAAAACCTTCACCAATTTAAATAACTAATACATATATATATATATATATATATATATATATATATAAATCGATTAATATGTCGGTTTGTAAAATATTGATTTACTAGTATGTTTATAATATTAATAATATAATAAATTGAATTAAGGGATTTATATAAAACAAAGACAATGAATTTAAAAATAAAATACCAATAATTTCGGGTTAGGGGAGGCTCGAACCTGCGCCCCCAGCCAAGCTAACCCTTATGCACACACCAGCCAACCAACTGAGCCAGCACGTTAGATGTTTAAGATTAGAAAAAGAAAGCATTATAAACAAACTGACATACTATCCAGTTCAAGAACAAACCCTAGAAACCCAATTGAATAATATGTTAAACGTTTGTCAAATTAAAGTTAGGGTTAATAAAATGCACGTTAAAATGACCAGAATCATATAAGAAATTACCATAAATCATGATGTTATGATGATGAACGACTACAACATAGCCGCGGCCATAACTTGAACCAGAAACGGTACCAAACGGCCTTGAAGGAGCAATTAGACGTAGGGGTTTCATAGGCGATAATCAGAGGATGGTAGATACTGGTTTAATTGAATTATCAAGATCGTTTACATGTATAATCAAATCCATATGATGTCGGCTATACATAAAAGGAAAACGAATCAGAATTGATCAAGTTAACTAAATTAAATTGTCGGTAGGGCCGAAGATGGAAGGTATAACGCGTTGCTTGATTCAATTCCCAAAATAGATGCGTGATTTAAGGTCCAAGTAAACAGATTTGTTAATTCGGGTTCAAGAAATATAAAGTGGATCCGGGTTAGGTTTATGGATCTCCTGATAAAGAATATGGGTTATATTTATATTTACAATCTGGACCCTGGGTTTGAGTATGGATACAAACGAGATAAATTTATATAGTTTGGATTAAATGTGCCAAAACAAAAAAAGATATATTTATAAATAAATAAATAAATAATAAGTTAATAATAATATATTAATATTTAAACAAATTTTAACTTAATAAATGCAATATATTAAATAAAATAACCTGAACATTGAACCGAATCGGGCTTTAATAAAGATATAGTTCTCGAAAAGTCCGAGTTGTTACACAAACTATTGTCTTCAATATTGAATAATATCAACTACGTGTACCTGTAACATGTATGAAAATAGAGTTTGTCAACACGAATGTTGGTGAGAATACATATATATATATATATATATATATATATATATATATATATATATATATATATATAATCACAATTCATATTTAAATGATGAGTATTACGATTCTTACAAAAATGTATACAACTAAATAGATGTGGACCCGTTCTTATTGATACGAAATCAAAGTACTTGGGTAAACGTATGATCATACTAGATGAGGATAGATGAGGATGAGATACCAACCACCAAACATAAAATAAACAATTAAGCACATAGAGCATTATCATAGAGCATGCAATAATCACACATAAACATATTGTGTTATGAATAGATATATAAATAAAAATGAGTAATTTATATAGGGTATACATGCAACTCCCAAAATATAAAAGATGAAAAAAAGGGATATGTAAACTCACCTTAGATATAAGAAAATGAATGAATACGTTAAGATTGGTAAGAGAGTAAGTGTCGCGCTCGAGAGGTAGCAAAGTTCAATCCTAGCAAGTGTAATAACGGAAAATACTACAAATTAACAAATGGAGTAAGAGAGAAACGAGATATGAACGGGTATTGAGAGTATAGCATATTTTATTTAAAGTTTATAATTAATAAAGATTACTTATAAATTAATATTGCATAAAATATAATTGTTTATAAAATATTCGTACTTATATTATTAAAAACGGTAACAATATATATTTATAAAAATGCCATTCGTTTATAAATTACTTAGCCAAATTATTATGTAAAATAATATTATATACCTTAATTTACGTATTCTAAATAAACAAAATCTTTTTAAATATTTATTACAAAAACCCTTATAAACTTTTAATAACTTATATATATATATATATATATATATATATATATATATATATATATATATATGTATATATATACATAGATATATGTTTATATATATAGTTCTAACCGAGATTCGGAAAACAACGAGTTAAAATGTTGGTTTTAATAAAATATAAATTATTTATCATTTATTAAGGTTTTAAACCATTATAATTGATTAATTTTGCAAAATACCAAAAATAAAGGCGAAAACGAGGGTGGCAGGGGGTCGAACCCGCGACCTCTGCCCATAATGTTTCATGTGTTACCCAGCTGGCCATCAAGGAGACATGCGTTAGAGAATGGTTTCCAAAATAATTATACAACAGTTGATTCAAACTGGTTTAATACATAAACCCTAGAAATCTTATTTGAATCAATCGTTTGCAATTAATCAAAACAAGTTTGGGGCTTTTGATCCTTATGTAAACATGATTAAAACCAAGCTTTCAATTACCTCAAACAAAGATCAGAAGAGGGGGAACGAGATCAAAACACGGCCGGCTATAAGGAGGTGATGAACAAGATATCAACATGTCACGATAATCAAATTAATTATGGGGTAAAGGTTGTCGATGATTGAATGATTCTGTGGACGAGTTGAAATGATATATAACAATCATTTATATAGATAATCAAAATTAGGGTTTGATTAAGTTATTTTTTGGGAGATTTGAACAAGGAGGCCGTAATTGATCAATTATCCGCGTCATGGATTCAGATATATTACGAATATGCATATTTCCATATCAAATTCAAAGTTTAAACGAGTTTTGCTTGTTAATTGGGGGATACGGGTCGCGCGATGGGTCATGGGGTCGGGTTTGGGGCTGGTCCAACCGGGTCAGTTGGTTTGGGTTGGGTTTTCGGTTTTTAATTTTGACGAGTGTTACAGTATTCACAACTTTTTGAAAATTTCGTCAAGAGAATTTTTTTCTTTTTTTTTAAATAACACAGATCTTCAAGTGACCCAATTAACGCTACAAACAGAAGACATGATAAGGAAACTTATATATAGGATGTACCAGCGGCGTATCCACCATGCCCTTATCACATCGACATTTGTATCGTTACCCAAAATCACCCTCGGTTCTGAGTTATGGCACACAACCGTATTCACTATGAGTTCCATGCGAAGATTTCGATAATTATGCGTGCACTCATAATTATTTAGATCGTTGCATGATGCACATGGTTCGTCCCATTGTGCGGGTTTGAAAACAATGGTAAAATAAAACTTTTTAAATCGATATCACTTGATCAAGAGTAATGAACTAAAACTTGAATGAAAATTGATGAACATAACTAAATAGTAATATTATCCTAAAAAAATGACGAAATTGTTGAAGTTAACCATCGAGAGTAATAACAACAAAATGAAATAAATAGATAGAGGGAAATTTTGAAATTATATAAGTAACTTACACATACGATGTAGAGAAAATACTTGAGATGACGACAAAATTCACGCAATAATAAATAGGTTCACACAACAAACGAATCACATAACTTATGAATATAATAATAGATAAGGTTTGAAACCAAGATTATAAAATCGATGAGATGAGGTAAGAGTACCGTGAGAATGCGGTGAGTTTAGGGTGGGTTTGGGTAGTCATGTATTAAAATATCGGTATATAATTTGTACATGTGACTCCTATTAGATAACTATTCACAACACATGTTCATAGTCCCAATTTCCATAACGTTTGTAGAAAATCGGTCATAGGTAGTTTATGATACAAATAAGGTACTATTAGATAACTATGCACATCACCATGAACATAGTCTCGGTAAATAACCGGTCATAGACCACTTAAATGATAATAAATTGTGTAACAATAAATAGTGCAATAAACGACAAGATAAGAATAAATGAGAGATTGAATACCATTATAAATAACCATAATTCTTATTTATAACAAAACTGGAGATTTAATGAAGTTGATACATTAGAATTAAATGAAAAGAACTAAATAAAAGACACAACTTTTGTGTAGCATGTCTTCATAAAGAGTTAGGCGTATAATTTGGAACCGTTGATGTAACACTCATGTCCTTGAGCACCTTGAGTGGCTTGGTTAACTTGAGGTTGATTGGTTGGTTGGTTGACTTGATTTGGTTGAATGGGTTGGGCTTGAATTACTTGGATGGGTTGAGCTTGGATTGGTTGAAGTTGATTTATCTAGGCTTGGTAAACTTGATATTGAGTGGTTTGAGTTGGGTAGGATTGAATTTGGTTCATGTGTAAAAGCCTTGGGCATGCATTGCGATAATGGCTAGGGTCTCCACCATTGTAACAAGCTCTAAAAGTTGAGGGTGCTTGACTAAACGGTTGAGCATAAGGTAAAGTTTGTGGTTGGGTAAGAGGTGAGGTAAATGGTTTCATAAAGAGTTGGTTGCGTTCATGGCATGTGGTAAATAGGTGACCAAATCGATCACAATGGGTGCATTTACGACACTTGAGGTTAGGCGAATGGTGAAATTTGCACGTATCACATAATGATTGGGGTCATGTGTAGGGCTTCTTGGTGGGTTGGGTTTGCGATTGGGCCAAGACATAGTTTTGGGAATTGGACTTTCTTTTATTGTTGCGGTAATGGGGAGAGTTGTTGTTGTTGTGCTTGAAGGATTCAGGCTTAGAAGACTCAGGTTTGGAAGATTCTGGCTTGGGTTCTTTGGTGGGCTTGGATGCAGGCTTATCATTGTGCTTCTTGGAATTTTTCCACGTCAAGGTCTCAGCCTTAACGTGGTTTTCAGTTAGGGTACCGGATAAGGTGATAGCATCATGGAGGGTTTGAGGGTCACGACTTAGGACGGAATCTCGGATTTGCATAGGCAAACCCGATATGTACTTATCGATTGAACGTTCAAAGGGAGTGACCATGTGGGGGATGAGAAGGCTCAGTTCATGGAAACGATCGTTGTAGATGGTGTCATTACCACTTTCTTGTTTCAAATTCCAAAACTCCTTTTCCAACTTCCGAAGCTCATGTTTCGGGCAAAACTTCTTGAGCATGAGTTTCTTGAGCTCATCCCATGGCAAGGCCATGGCAACCTCAGTGCCAAGCGTGCGCTTCTCACCGTTCCACCAATTGGGGGCAATCTTCTTGAGTACGCTAGAGGCATAAGTGTTTTTCTTGTCCTGGGGCATTCACAGTGGAGGAACACGCTCTTCATTTCTTCGAACTATTGGAAGAGAATAGTAGCAGAGTCGATACCGAAGTATTCAGGTAGGTTGACATTCTTGAATTGTTTAATGGTGCAAGCAATTGGGTTCGGAGTCGTGAATGATGTAGGAGCATTCATAGTTTGGAGTTGAGAGATGATTGTTGGGAGGGCTTCCACGATTCCCTTAGCGATGCGGGATGACATGCTACGACCCGAGTTGCCGGTGCAACGGTTACGATTGATAAGGCGGCAAGAAGACATGCTACAATGACGGCACGTGAAAAGTTTATTATGTTTTGAAAAAAAATTATATAACTATGTGAAACAACAACAAATTGTATAACTATGTTTTGAAACAACAAATTGTATAACTATGGAATTAGTCCTAATCCCACCGGGGAGAAAGTTGATGAAACACTCTACCGTTTTATGATTGGTTCCCTTTTGTATCTCACAGCCTCAAGGCCAGACATCATGTATCCGACTTGTTTGTGCGCCTGATATCAATATCATCCAAGGGTTTCTCACTTATCGTTAGTGAAGCGGATACTTAGGTATCTAAAGAGGTGTCTAGGGGTCGGTCTTTGGTATCCTCGAGACGATGTATTTGAGCTGAGAGCGTATTCTGATTCTGACTATGGAAGCTGCAAGCGGAACTCTAAATCTACCATAGCCGGTTGTCAATTCTTTGGTAACAGGCTGGTGACATGGCAGTGTAAGAAGCAGAAGATTGTATCGCTATATACCTATGAAGCTGAGTATGTGGCTGCTTCCAGTTGTTGTTCTCAAGTTATATGGATACAACAACATATGCACGACTACGGTTTGAAATTTCTTACTATTCCTATTTTTGTAGATAACACTACTGCTATATCCATAACTAAGAAGCCGATAAGTCACTCTGAAACATAACATATTAACATATGGTATCACTTCATCCATGATTGCTACGAGAAGAAGTTAATCACCGTAGACAAAATTCACACCGACGATCAAAAAGCTGATCTTTTTTACTAAAGCTTTCGATAAAAACAGATTTTTGTATTTATTGGGGCTTAAAGGTATTAAGAACATGGGCGGTGGAAAGTGAGTGATCCCGAGGTTATGGATTCTGACCTTTGAGTAACCTTCCACCAACTCACATTTCTTTGTAAACATTTTTCTTTAAATGGTTTTTGATTTTTGGGGGAGATATGGTTTGGAAAAATACAAAAACATATTAAAAATCTTAAAAGTCAAAAACATTTGAAAACGTATTTAAAAATGTGTAAAAACACAAAAAACAATAGAAAATGCTCATCAAAATGAGTTTCGAAGCATAAAAGGAAAATGATAGTACGTTGATCGTTTTGTTCCAAGTACCGGTAAAAATGAGGTATAAAAGTCTATTGATTAATGTCGGTTCAATTGGTAGGCTTTGAAACACGTTGTTAGTCATACATTGTTCCTCCCTTACGCGTGTCTTAATACCATTAAGAAACGGACCCCAGGGGATACAATGTCTGCAAGCCGACAAATGAAATCGTGCATACTCATCCATGGTAAAGGAAACTTAGGATATTGCTTGATAACGGGGGTATGCCTTGTTGTGGAAAATGGGTACTATGATTGCCAAATTAAAAATTTTAAATGTTTTGATTTGCTGGTTCTAAGGTTTAAGTCAAGTTTGGGTGACATGGTAAAAATCAAATCAAGCCGGTGTCAAGATTAGAATCTAATCATGTTCTGATATTATGTGCTTAATTGAATCTTAATCATATCACTTATGTCTCTAATCTTTTGTTTTAAAGTTTAAGTGGAAAACAATACCAATGCTTAGGCTTAACATCAGACATAATAAAGCCAATATATAAAATCATGATGGAAGAATGGATTGATCAATATGATTCCTTGCTCAACTCATAAAAATATGTTTCTTTCTGTTTGTAAATAGTTTTATTTTTGAATATTTTTGTTTTGATTACAACTTTTTGTTCATAAACCAAATAGATTTTACATTTATGTATTATTTTCAATTTTGGTGAATGGTTAATCAGGTTTATATATCCGAGAATCTGAATCGAGTGGTTGTATTTGACAAAAATATTCAAAATTGGGATTTAATGTTCAAGTTAATTTATCAAGGTCATTTATTTGGACTTGATTAAGTTCGAAAATGTAAAAATGGTTTTTTGAAATTAACATTGTTCAAAATTGTGGTCAAAATTTTAAGAATATTCATCAAGGTCATTAATTTGGACTTGATTGGGATCGGAAGTGTGAAATTTGTCAAGTTTAAACGGTTTTTGAAAGTTTCAACGTATAAGTAGTTAACTTATACGACGTATAAGTTGTAATGACTTACGCAGCGTATAAGTCAAATACTTCTACGGGAGTATAACTACAGACTATATATATATATATATATATATCATGTTATAAGCTGAAAGTTTCATTTTTTACGTATACGTTTATGTGAGAAAGATACACGTTGTCCATTGTTGTTGATTAATTGTCTGTATATCTCGTCATTTACTCCGTATAAACTGAAATTTTTTGAATCTTGTGGTTGGTTCGCACACCACTTGATTCTTCATAGGTATCAATCTGGTCTTAAAATTAGATCGGTATGTGTTTAAGAACGATGAACGGTACCGAATTCGTTTGAACTGAATTGGACATGTTTTTGGACATTAGACATAGGGTTTTTATTCCTAAATGATTATCGATGCCTATTCGAACTTGTTTGTCCATGATTGCTTGTTTAGAATTGTCTGATTTGTTCAAATTAATTTTTGACCTAGAGTTGGCGTATGAACGCATAAGTGTTATGAACACTTATACGTCGTATAAGTCTAATTGACTTATACGTCGTATAAGTTCGTTACACTTATCCATTTATTATCCTTACACGCTGAAATGGACATATACATTTTATCTAGGTTACACGTTGAATACATATCCGTGTATATATGTATACGTTGAGTTGGACTTACACGTTGTGATCTTAAAACTTATCTGTTCATCACTTATATGTGAATTTGAAGTTACACTTTGATACTTATCCGTTAGTACATACTTGCACGTGTACATACTTATCCGCTGACACACTTACACATTGCATAAAACTTATCCGTGCCTATAGCATTTACACATTCATACATAGACTTATACGGCACTTAGGATATTTTCAAATTTAAAAATTTTCTAACATGATGTTTAGTTTGTTTGTGAGTGCAGATGGTAAAGATAAAAGATTTTGATGCTAATCACAACATTTGTGCATTCTTGGGTGGATCAGATGACAAGATGGAACCTTTCCGTGTTATATTACCGTTCTTTGAAAGATCGAGTGTCTTAAAGGCGATTATGGCGAACACATTATAAAAGAGATTGTCGAGGAATTCTGGAAAAATGCTAAACTAGAAGAGGAATGCATCAGTCTTTTGTAAAGAAGAAGAAGATTATTATTTCTGAATAGGTGTTAAGAGATCTCTTAGAGTTTGGAGACGACTCTACTAATCTTGTTGCTCTGGATGAAAGGATGGTTAAAGGGTGTTTGTTAAGGTTGGGGTATAAGAATGATTTGGACAAAGGATTTTTGAAAACTGGTTTATCAAGGCAATTCAAATTTATGGTGCACGTGATTGTTCATTGTTTGGGGCATCGCAAAGGTGGTTATGAGGAGATTCTTGATTACCACATGTGCATGATGACAACTTTATGCTTGAATCTTAAGTATAACTTTTCTAAAGTTATATTCGAGCATATGAAGTTATACTTTGACACAAATGGTTAATGTACCCACGATTTGTGCAATTGGTCATTGATCATCAATTTCTAGAGTTGGTTAAGACGAGTGAAGAAATGAAGTTAGCACATATGTCGATAAATGGATGTGCGAAGTTAAAGTCGTACAGGAAGAAATCTGAGGAGGAAATACCTAAGTTTAGAGATTTATTTGGTCATTTACGTAATCCTGAGTATGTTGCACCATCTGATAACAATTGGAGGAATGATGGTAGTGATTCTAATCAAGAGAACGAAAAATTTTGTATGCAATAGTTTGTGCCTATTGGTGGTCGGTGGTTTGTAAAAGTTGAGGATGATGAGGCAGAAGGATCACATAAAGCCATGAAGAAACGAAAAAGAATTGTTAAAGTTGAACAAGTTACTCCTCCTGCTCCTATTCGTGCTCCACAACAACAAGTTGTTGAACAAAATGTGGATAAAGACGGAGAGGAAACTGAATCTGATCCTGAAGTTCATAAGACTAATTGGGTTGATCCTCGTGCTATGCATGATTTGAGAAAGGAGAAACGAACAAAGAAAAAGTTTGATCAAGATGATAAAGATGAGACTTATGTTCCTGAATATAGTAAGCCTAAGAGGAGATGGATAAAGCATATGGTTAAAAGATCTGTAATTGATTCTTGTTTGGTTGATGAACCAGAGGATATGAATATTGGGGTTGTTCAACAACATGAGATAAAGGTTGAGAAGAATCCTGAACTATCCAAGATTGAGAAAACTGTTGATGCTAAGAAAACACCTGAGTTCAACTTGGATGATGTCGTTGATAGATTGCTGAAAACTCCTACCGCTCAGAAACTTCTTCAAGTTCTACACCTGTTGTTGAAGATCCTATAGACAAGAAGACTCCTAAAGTTGATCCAAAAGTTTCACAACAATCTAGTGAAACGTTTTCTAATGCTTATCTGATTTTGGATGGACCAACAAGAGTGGAATTCAATTATTTGAAAGATAAGGTGGAAAATCAAGAAGTCAGAATTAATAGTTTGACCAAGGAGAATGTGGAGATTAAGAAACGTTTGGATGAAAGTGAAAGAAAAGGAAATATTTGATGATTTATTGGTGGAACACATGAAGTATTTCGTTATAATAGAGAAAAAATTAGGCATTCGACTTAATTCTGAAGTCGACAGAGTAAAAGCTAGTGAAACTATATTTGAAAGACTATTGTAACATTCGTTATCAGACCCGTAAACCCGAACCCATTTTAAATTTTTGGTTTTGTTCTATTTAAAATTATATATTTTTATAATATTATTAATTAATCTCAATTTTCGTTTAATGTATTTTATGTGATCATTTCTATGCAAATATAATTTTTATAATCCATTTAGTAGTGCATACTCATTTAAAACATTCATAATCAAGATAAATAACCTTTTCCATGCAAATCACTAGAATAAATCTTGGATTATTATTATTACCATCATTTTCATATTTTGGTTTTTTAATTAACTAATAAAAATAAAGAAATGAATGTTTTAATTAATAAAATTTATTAAAATAGTTAAACATTGAAAATCTTTTAAACTATTTTAATTTTTGTTTTTAATTATATTAAATATGATTTATTTTCATAAATTCCATAAGACATAACAACTTCATATTTTCACAATAAAAGGAGGACAAATTCTTCATTATTTTCACACCTCAATCCACTATTTTTTTAAGTATGAAAGCACTAACAAGTAAGTTTTATGATTCCATGCATTTTATAGTTTTTGTTTTGATTTAATATTGAATGTTCATAATTTGTTCTTCATGATTATGTTACTTTTACCATAAAAATCTTATATTTCCGTTTTAAGAATCATCATGGATATCCAAGATAAACACTTTGAGTTTTTCTAATTTTGGATCAAACCTAGTTATTTTGAAAGAACAAGCATGAATATACATATATATATATATATATATATATATATATATATATATATATATATATATATATATATATATATATATATATATTATGATTTGTTGATCATCATAAACTTTTATACTTTCTTTTAAATATGATAATTAATAAATATTTCTTTTATTTAAAATATTTTACAATAGATATAACATATTTCTTATCTTTAAATTAATAATTGAATAAATTAATTATTGTTTATTTTATTTAAACATAAACTAATATTTATAATTTCCTTAAAAGAATTTCTTGCAAAACACTTAAGTTAATTAATTAGTAAATTAATTAATTATATTACTTGAAAAAAACGTTTATCATAAATTATTATTAATGCTGTTATTTAATCTTATATTAATATGTTATAATCATGTATCTACAAATCATTCTTCAACTAATAAACATCAAATGATTTTTATAAACTTTCTTCATTTTTGTTAAACTCATTAAAAATCCCCCAAGTCCCCATTTTCCATATGTTTATGATATATATATTGAAATAATGCCTAATTCCTAAAACTAATATTATTTAATCCTTATAGTTAGTCTTTAAATTTTGTATTTCCTTATTAATTATAGTTCGTGATGTTCGATAGTTTCAATTTCATTAAATGCGCCTTTGGTTATTATTTCAAGTTATCTTCAATATCAAAGGTGAGTTTCTCACACCCCCTTTTTACTATTTTACTAATTATGAGGGTGTAACGATTCCGGCAACTCCAGGTATACCCTAGCCGGAATATACTATTTACGTGTTATTTAATATTGATTATATGAGTTATAGCACATTTATACGAATATATATGGTTCACAGTATGAATCATACTCAATTATATAGTGAATCATATTGGAATTACAATTAACCAATGAACGATTATTGAAACCCGAACGAATCGGGAATTACATTATAGACGAAGTATATAATGTTTAGTGATATTTACGAGGTATTAATGCTTCGGGATAAGTGAATTATAGCACAGAAAAAGGATTTCGATTTATTAGTACGTCGGTACGATAAACGAAACCTTTAACACCAAACCAAGCAAGAGACGATCAATCAAACCGAAAAAGATGCGTAATTATCAATAACATGATGTTTTAATGTCATGGGTTAAGTTTTTAAAGTTTTTAAATCAGTTTTATATAAATTTTATGTTAACCCGAAAAACAACCATTTTAGGCCCGTTTTAAGCCGAATTACGAGTTTAAACGAGAAACGAACTGAACCAGATTATCCACAACATTATCCGGATTGCGTAATCCGAATATGTGGCTTAGAATGGATTTGTGGGACCCACCCCCCACCCTTATGGTGGACCGATCGGTCCCTTTACATTCATAATCAATTCATTTTTCTTTTTTTTACACATCAAAACTCTCTCAACTATACCCTTCTAAGTTCATCCAAAAACTCAAGTTCTAACCAAGATTTGAAGGTATAACATATGTTTTTAAGCTTGAATTTTGCTTTCTAACTTCATGATCTTGAGAAAAGGAGGTTTCAAATGTAAAAATGGGTGAAAACCCGAGTTGAAACCGATTCTCGCATGATCAAGTGATGTATACAAGTTATACAAAGGATCTTGATCCAAGTGATAAGTTAAAAGAGTTTATAACGAATTTTTACGGTTAAAATCTTGTTAAAATGAGTTTCCAAGTGAAAGATGGGTGAAAACCCGAGATGAAACCGACTCTTGCATGATCAAGAGGTGTATACATGCTATACAAGGGATCATGGTCCAAGAAATGAGTAAAAAGAGTCGGGAATGGATTTCTACGGTTAAAACGTTTGTTTTTACTTAAAAACCGACACTTTGAAAGAAATGGTTTGATTATTGGTGTAACTTGCTTGGTATAGTGATATTGTGCTTGTAAGTGTTGTATCTAGCGGCTAGCAAAGGCTAGAAACCGAGATCCTTGCGATCTAAAGCTAGGAAACACAAAATAGTTCGGTTTTCGTGTGTTATGAAAAAATGGACAGATTTACGTGTGCTTAGAGTCGGGTCACGAAATTTCACAGAGATGATCTACACATGAAAATATGAGATCTGTAAATTTTTGGTAATTTTTGGATAAAAGATGAATATTTGGTGAATTTAATGCTCGGTTTTGGCCAAAAATAGTGAAAAATAGCAAAACATGATGAAAAATTCCGGAAAATTTAAGATAAGCGTTTTATAACATATAAAAGTCACCCACAAAATTTGAGCTCAGTTGGAAAAGTCTAAGTAGGCTTTTCGGTGAAACGAGTTCTAGGGCTTTCTAGCTCGGTTTTGGGTGAAAATGGCTTGAAAAATAAGTTTTAAATTCTGGAAAAATTCCAGGGAGTTATGAGGATGATAAAGATCATCCCAGAAAAATTTGGGATTTTTCTAAAGTGTTTTGGTATTTTTGATATATTTAGTGTTTTAACAAGATTTAAAAATAGATAAATAAATGTAAATGTAGGAAAATAAATCTGGGAAAATTCCAGAAAGTTATGAGGATGATAAAGATCATCCCAGAAAAATTTGGGATTTTTCTAAAGTGTTTTGGTATTTTTGATATATTTAGTGTTTTAACAAGATTTAAAAATAGATAAATAAATGTAAATGTAGGAAAATAAATCTGGGAAAATTCCAGAAAGTTATGAGGATGATAAAGATCATCCCAGAAAAATTTGGGATTTTTCTAAAGTGTTTTGGTATTTTTGATATATTTAGTGTTTTAACAAGATTTAAAAATAGATAAATAAATGTAAATGTAGGAAAATAAATCTGGGAAAATTCCAGAAAGTTATGAGGATGATAAAGATCATCCCAGAAAAACTTGGGATTTTTCTAAAGTGTTTTGATATTTTTGATATATTTAGTATTTTAATAAGATTTAAAAATAGATAAATAAATATAAATATAAGAAAATAAATCTGGAAAATTTTTAAAAAATTCCTTTCTGTCAAATTAAGTTTTGTGCAAAATTTCAAGACCCGAGACTAATCGGGTAATTATTTGTGCTAAAAAGAACATAAAAACAAGTTTTTAAAGCTTAAAACGTGTAAACCGGCAAAGTTCGCATAAGCGAGCTGACTGGTACATGAAAACTCTAAAAATAGACTATTTCATAAATCTAAGTAAATTAAGTAGAAATAAATCATCCGAAAATAATTCGGATGATTTGGGTAATTTTACCCGATTTTACGGTTTTCGGCACCGAAATACCGGAAATGGGCCCCACGGCCAAACGGGGTGTCAAACCGAGCTATAATTTCATCACCTTAACTAAATTGACTGTCAAACTCTAAGCAATGTCAATCTGAGTCCTTAGAAGTGTCACGGGGTTAACATTGTCCCCGAATCGAGTACCGTACTGGGTTAACAATGTTCCCAGATGTACCGATTGACATGTATTTAAGTTATGGGAATTATATAGTAACGACTAGATATTATATTACAGATTCAGGCACGTAGCTGTTCCTTATATTACTCACCGACTCACAACAAGGTGAGTTTTCACGAGCCCCTTTTAATGAATTGTTTTAATTATATTTTCCCGGGGCGGAAAACATGTCTTATTTAAAGTATTTAAGTACATACCGATCGTATGGAAATACTTATACATTTATATATATTATTGTTCTGGGGTAACATAGTTCCCAGGGGTTATTATTGTTCTGGGGTAACATAGTTCCCAGGGGTTATTATTGTTCTGGGGTAACATAGTTCCCAGGGGTTATTATTGTTCTGGGGTAACATAGTTCCCAGGGGTTATTATTGTTCTGGGGTAACATAGTTCCCAGGGGTTATTATTGTTCTGGGGTAACATAGTTCCCAGGGGTATTTATTGTTCTGGGGTAACATAGTTCCCAGGGGTGTTATTGTTCTGGGGTAACATAGTTCCCAGGAAGTTAATGGAAATGTTCTGGGGTAACATAGTTCCCAGCATGATTATATTGTTAATAAATGATTATTAAAATGATTTGTCAGTGTTTATTTAAATTAGTGAAACTCACCAACTATTCGTAGTTGACCCGTTTTCTTTACATGTTTTCTAGGTATGCCCAAGTTGGATTGATTGATGTGTGCTTAACTATCTGTGCTACCTGTTGGAAGCTTGCTGCACTATGTTTTGTAATGAATTTATTAATGTCTTATCGGTAAAATATGTGTGTAACACCTAGACAGTAATGAAACTCGCAACAATGTAATATGTTATAAATTAATGTAGTGGTATTTTCTTTATAAGCAATGCTGTTGATATCAGATGTGTCTGTTGCATCCCGTGTACGTTTCCGCTGCGGTTACGGGGTGTTACAGAACTTGGTATCAGAGCCATTGGTTATAAAGAATTAGGATGTCTGAAAAAGATACCTAAAATATAACCAGTAGCTCAAGTATTATAGGATCTGAATATCAACTAATAATATATTGTGACGAGATCGGGATGAACTTGGATGGACAAGTGGGTTATTATGGTCCGGAACATAATAACAGACTTGTCTGCACGAGGGAATTCAGGGGAAGTCACGGGGGACTTAAATAGGTAAAATTGGCAACATATGTGTAAATGTATAATAATATTATTATGTGGCAAAATTGTATAAGTAAGTGCATGATTAATTTAATTATGAATTACACTATAAAAAGGGACTATATGTTTGTTAACTTGTGTGCAGGTAAAAATGGCAAGAACACCTAGTGTGTCGACGGAAGAGGACCCGGAAGAGGTCAGTTCCGGGGCCTCTGGAAGCCCAAGTGTAGCACCCAGCTCCGAGCCTTCGGAGGCTAGTCGTAGTACTTCTAGACAGACCACCCCAGCTAGGAGTGCTAGTGTACCCTCCCCTGCTAGGGTTACCAGGTCTCCTACCCCGCCCGCACCACAGACCACCCCGATTCCCCCCAGACACGGTCCCCGCCTCACGGCGCGGATCAGTGCCCCGTATGTTCCGCCCACAGTTACCCCACCCAGATCCACATACCACCGGGGCGAGTCTTCCCGCCCCCAACCCGAGCCTGCAACCCTACCTGTGTGGGGTCTGCCAAGGCAGGAGCGGGACTTGGCGGCTTGGCTACGTGTTCTCACCGAGCAGGTGAACGAGCACTCTGCCGCCCTGGTCGTGGGGGTACAGAGGCGGGCGTACCTCGGGGACAGCATACTGGACCACCAGTATGCTATTAACCAGTTAAAAAGGGAGTGCTCATACTCCCACTGGTTGATCGACCAGATGGAAACCCGAATGCGGGTTATGATGGCGGTGCTGGTGGTGCTGGTGGCGGTGTTGGTGGGGTTGGTTTACCACCATGTGTAGACGTGTTGGATGGTAGAATCTTGAACCGCTTTTTGATACTCCGTGTAAGTAGTTAGTGGTGATACTAACACGGAGTGAATCTTGTTTAGTTATAGTACAACCACTGGCCCATAGGGGGTCTCTTGTAGGGCATATCATTATCGATACTTTTGGGTATCATTCAAGCACTGACCCATTGCGGGTTATGTCGAGGATGATACCAACATAGGCCCTTTGTATTAAAACTTAGTTGTGTAATGATGACTGGGAAGTATGTAAATGGATGTTTGTGTAATATGTACTAATGTTTATTAATGTATGGAATGTGTTTGTGTTTCATAATTTGGAATGGTATTAATTATATGTGTTTCCTTGATGTTGTGTAGAATGGCACCGAAACGATCAACGAAAATATCGGAAGTAGATGTGAGCCGTTTGATTGCTCAACAGTTGGAGGCGGCGATACCGGATATAGTATCGCGCATCGCCGCCAGTATTAATAACTCGACCAATCCAACCCCTCCGAGCAATCAAACGCCCATAAATAATGGCGGGGAACAAAATACTAATCCTCCAAGGAATGACAACACTATGCCGAGTACTGACGCACCGCCTACGGTGGTCGCTACCGACAGTAATGGCCCTATCCCTACTGTAGAGACCAACCGCACTGGACCATCCAGGGGTTTTTCAATCAAGGATTTTATGTTATGCAAGCCTTTAGAATTTAACGGGTCGGAAGGACCGAATGGGTTAGTGAAATGGTTAGAGAAAATAGAATCAGTGGTAAATATCAGCAACTGTCCCGAGGATTGTGTCGTTAAGTACGCCACCTGTACGTTCACAGACCATGCCTTGACATGGTGGAACACCATAGTACAGACTCGAGGTCAGGCGGCGACAAACCGCATGACCTGGGCAGAGCTTAAGGATCTTGTTTTGAAACATTTCTGCCCAAAGAATGAATTGCAGAAACTGGAACATGAGTTGTGGAACCTAGAGATGCATGGGGCGGACCACTTGGGATATACCAACCGGTTTAATGAACTGTCACGATTAGTGCCGTGGTTGGTCACCCCAGAGTCAAAAAGGGTGGAACGTTATATTTGGGGACTTACTCCAGTAGTGAGGAGCATAGTTAACGCGGGAGGGCACCAGACGTATGAGGGTGCAGTGACACAGGCTGGTATTGTCACGTATGATTTCTTAAGGAGCGGATCGATAAAGGCGACGGGAGAGTCGGCTGGGGGAAAGCGAGGTACGTATGACAATAGGATCCGAGAGAAGCAGCAAAACAAACGAGCTAGGCCCGCTGCCCAGAGCTATGCCATGACTAGTTCGGGCGGAAGGCAAGAACCGCAGAGGGGAACGTTTCCTAAATGCGGGAAATGTGGTTACCACCATAGTGGCGTGTGCAAGGAGGTGGTGTGCCACCGGTGTGGCAGGGTTGGACACTACGCACCAAATTGTAAGACAAATCTGAACAACCTGAACCGTCAACCACAACCTATTCGGGCGCAACCATTTAGAACTCAACCAGCCCGACAGCAGAACCCGCAAGGAAACCAGATGGTGACCACTAGCCGTGCTTGCTACGAATGCGGCAGCACGGATCACTTCAAAAGGATTGCCCGAAACTGAATCAGGGAGGAAACGGGAGACAACTCGCGGGTCAGCCATCGTCGTCCAATCCGGCGCGAGGCCGGGCATTTGTGATGGGAGCGAACGAGGCGCGCCAGGACCCCAGCGTAGTGACAGGTACCTTCCTCGTCTCTGATCAGTACGCTTCTGTATTATTTGATACAGGCGCCGATAGAAGTTTTGTCTCCGTTAGTTTCCTTTCGATAGCAAACCTTCCGATTGGTGAAACCATAGAACCCTACACCGTAGAGGTCGCTAACGGTAAAACCATGATAGTTAATCGGATTGTTCGGAATTGCCCTTTTATTCTAAGCGAACAGTCCTTCCTGATTGACTTGTTACCGGTAGAATTGGGTAGTTTTGACGTGATAGTGGGAATGGATTGGTTGGCACGTAATAGGGTAGAAATAAATTGTGAAAAGAAAACCGTCAAGATCCGGGTGTCGGATGACGAGGAGGTATTAGTGCAGGGAGAAAAATCCGGCACCATAATACCATTTATATCCCACCTCAAGGTGTTGAAATATATACGTCAGGGATGTGTGGCGTATCTAGCGAGCCTGACGGCCGCTGATTCTGAGGAAAAACGGGTGGACGATATTCCCGTGGTACGCGAATTTCCACAAGTTTTTCCAGAGGAACTTCCTGGATTACCGCCAACCCGACAAGTCGAATTCAGAATCGACTTATTACCTCAAGCCGGCCCTGTTGCTAAGGCCCCCTACAGACTTGCACCGTCCGAGATGCAAGAACTATCCAACCAGTTGCAGGAATTGTTGGATAAGGGGTTTATACGTCCCAGTTATTCCCCGTGGGGTGCACCTGTACTATTTGTGAAAAAGAAGGACGGAAGCCTTCGAATGTGCATTGACTACAGGGAATTGAACAAATTAACCATCAAAAATAGATATCCTCTTCCCCGAATCGATGATTTGTTCGACCAACTACAAGGTGCGAGCTATTTCTCAAAAATTGATCTTAGATCGGGATACCACCAAGTTAGAATTCAAGAGGAGGATATCCCAAAAACCGCGTTTCGGACTCGCTACGGCCACTACGAATTTTTAGTTATGCCTTTTGGGCTAACAAATGCGCCAGCGGTGTTCATGGATCTCATGAACCGAGTCTGTAAACCCTATCTCGACAAGTTCGTCATTGTATTTATTGACGATATTTTGATATACTCGAAGAGTAAAGAGGAGCACGAGCAACACTTAAAGTTAGTTTTAGAGCTCCTGGATCAGGAGAAGTTATTTGCAAAATTCTCCAAGTGTAACTTCTGGTTACAAGAGGTGCAATTCCTCGGTCATGTTATAAACCACCAAGGAATACACGTTGATCCGAGTAAGGTTGAAGCTATTAAGAATTGGCAAGCGCCTAAATCTCCAAAGGAAATCCGCCAATTCTTAGGCTTAGCTGGGTACTATCGTCGATTTATTGAGAATTTTTCCAGCATTGCCCAACCTGTAACCCTGCTGACCCAAAAGGATCGAAGGTATGATTGGGGTGAAGAGCAGGAAGCGGCGTTTCAAACGCTAAAGCAAAGATTGTGCCAAGCGCCAATCTTAAGTCTCCCCGACGGAGACGATGGATTTGTTGTATATTGTGACGCATCCCGTAAAGGGTTAGGATGCGTGTTAATGCAAAATAAAAAGGTCATAGCCTATGCGTCTCGACAGTTAAAAGTTCATGAGAAAAACTACACTACCCATGACTTGGAACTGGGAGCAGTCATCTTTGCACTTAAAATTTGGAGACACTATCTCTACGGTACAAAGTGCACCATATTCACTGATCATAAAAGTTTGCAACACATATTCGATCAGAAAGAACTGAATATGAGGCAACGAAGATGGGTCGAGTTGCTGAGTGACTATGACTGTGACATATGATATCACCCCGGCAAGGCTAACGTTGTAGCCGATGCCTTGAGTAGAAAGGATCGAGTCAAGCCACTACGTGTGCGAGCGTTGGGGATGATAGTCCAGTCGAACCTTTCAGATTTAATTCGAGTCGCTCAACGCGAGGCGTTGAAAGAGGGCCAATTGGTTAAAGAAGGACTTTACGGGAATGAGAAGAATTTCGAACAGCGTGTGGACGAAATTCTTTATTTCAAAAATCGGATTTGGATCCCGACCCTCCATGACCTTCGTGATTTAATCATGGACGAAGCACATAAATCGAAATATTCCATACATCCGGGATCAGATAAAATGTACAAGGATGTGAAAGAATTTTACTGGTGGCCAGGTATGAAAAAGGATATAGCCACATACGTCGGCAAGTGTACGACGTGTGCGAGAGTTAACGCGGAGCACCAGAAACCTTCGGGAATGTTGCAACAGCCGGAAATTCCCGAATGGAAGTGGGAGCAGATCACAATGGATTTTGTGACACATCTCCCCAAGACACCCCGAGGTCATGATGCGATTTGGGTAGTCGTGGATCGATTAACCAAATCGGCACATTTTATTCCAATTAGGAATACTTTTAACACTGAGAGACTTGCGCAAATTTATATAAATGAAATAGTGTCTCGTCATGGCATCCCCATCTCGATCATCTCCGATAGGGATAGCCATTTCACCTCCAAACTTTGGCAAGCTGTCCAAGAAGCATTGGGAACACGTATTGACCTAAGCACAGCTTACCACCCTCAGACCGATGGTCAGTCTGAGAGGACCATTCAAACTTTGGAGGATTTGCTTCGTGCCTGCGTACTGGACTTTAAGGGAAATTGGGATCAACATCTCCCACTCGTTGAATTTTCCTATAATAACAGTTATCACAGCAGTATAAAGGCAGCACCTTATGAAGCATTGTATGGGCGGAAGTGCCGATCACCACTTTGCTGGTCTGAAGTGGGTGACCCGCAGGTCATTAGATCGGATCTGGTCCAGGAGACGACCAGCAAGATTCTTGAAATTAAGAACAACCTAAAAGCCGCGCGGGACCGGCAGAAGAGTTATGCTGATACCCGTCGAAAACCGTTGTCATTTGAGAAGGGTGAAAAGGTATACTTGAAAGTATCACCCTGGAAAGGAGTGGTCAGATTTGGAAAGGCGGGGAAGTTGGCCCCTAGATACATTGGACCATTCAACATTACTGCAAAGATCGGTCCGGTAGCTTACCGACTAGAACTGCCTGAGGAACTAAGTGCAGTTCATAACGTGTTTCATGTATCGAATTTGAAAAGATGTCTGGCGGACGAGACATCGGTGTTACCCTTAGAGGGTGTTCAAATAAGTGATAGGCTCAACTTCGTAGAGGAGCCCATCGAAATAGTAGACGGTAAGATCAAGCAACTTAGACACAATAAGATCTCGTTGGTCAAAGTTAGATGGAATTCGCAACGAAGCCCAGAATTTACTTGGGAACGAAAGGATGAATTTCGGAAGAAATACCCCCACCTATTTCCTCAAAAGGAAGTAGTTGACGCATAAAATTTCGAGGACGAAATTTTTATAACGGGGGGAGAATGTAACGATTCCGGCAACTCCAGGTATACCCTAGCCGGAATATACTATTTACGTGTTATTTAATATTGATTATATGAGTTATAGCACGTTTATACGAATATATATGGTTCACAGTATGAATCATACTCAATTATATAGTGAATCATATTGGAATTACAATTAACCAATGAACGATTATTGAAACCCGAACGAATCGGGAATTACATTATAGACGAAGTATATAATGTTTAGTGATATTTACGAGGTATTAATGCTTCGGGATAAGTGAATTATAGCACAGAAAAAGGATTTCGATTTATTAGTACGTCGGTACGATAAACGAAACCTTTAACACCAAACCAAGCAAGAGACGATCAATCAAACCGAAAAAGATGCGTAATTATCAATAACATGATGTTTTAATGTCATGGGTTAAGTTTTTAAAGTTTTTAAATCAGTTTTATATAAATTTTATGTTAACCCGAAAAACAACCATTTTAGGCCCGTTTTAAGCCGAATTACGAGTTTAAACGAGAAACGAACTGAACCAGATTATCCACAACATTATCCGGATTGCGTAATCCGAATATGTGGCTTAGAATGGATTTGTGGGACCCACCCCCCACCCTTATGGTGGACCGATCGGTCCCTTTACATTCATAATCAATTCATTTTTCTTTTTTTTACACATCAAAACTCTCTCAACTATCTAAACCCTTCTAAGTTCATCCAAAAACTCAAGTTCTAACCAAGATTTGAAGGTATAACATATGTTTTTAAGCTTGAATTTTGCTTTCTAACTTCATGATCTTGAGAAAATGAGGTTTCAAATGTAAAAATGGGTGAAAACCCGAGTTGAAACCGATTCTCGCATGATCAAGTGATGTATACAAGTTATACAAAGGATCTTGATCCAAGTGATAAGTTAAAAGAGTTTATAACGAATTTTTACGGTTAAAATCTTGTTAAAATGAGTTTCCAAGTGAAAGATGGGTGAAAACCCGAGATGAAACCGACTCTTGCATGATCAAGAGGTGTATACATGCTATACAAGGGATCATGGTCCAAGAAATGAGTAAAAAGAGTCGGGAATGGATTTCTACGGTTAAAACGTTTGTTTTTACTTAAAAACCGACACTTTGAAAGAAATGGTTTGATTATTGGTGTAACTTGCTTGGTATAGTGATATTGTGCTTGTAAGTGTTGTATCTAGCGGCTAGCAAAGGCTAGAAACCGAGATCCTTGCGATCTAAAGCTAGGAAACACAAAATAGTTCGGTTTTCGTGTGTTATGAAAAAATGGACAGATTTACGTGTGCTTAGAGTCGGGTCACGAAATTTCACAGAGATGATCTACACATGAAAATATGAGATCTGTGAATTTTTGGTAATTTTTGGATAAAAGATGAATATTTGGTGAATTTAATGCTCGGTTTTGGCCAAAAATAGTGAAAAATAGCAAAACATGATGAAAAATTCCGGAAAATTTAAGATAAGCTTTTTATAACATATAAAAGTCACCCACAAAATTTGAGCTCAGTTGGAAAAGTCTAAGTAGGCTTTTCGGTGAAACGAGTTCTAGGGCTTTCTAGCTCGGTTTTGGGTGAAAATGGCTTGAAAAATAAGTTTTAAATTCTGGAAAAATTCCAGGGAGTTATGAGGATGATAAAGATCATCCCAGAAAAATTTGGGATTTTTCTAAAGTGTTTTGGTATTTTTGATATATTTAGTGTTTTAACAAGATTTAAAAATAGATAAATAAATGTAAATGTAGGAAAATAAATCTGGGAAAATTCCAGAAAGTTATGAGGATGATAAAGATCATCCCAGAAAAATTTGGGATTTTTCTAAAGTGTTTTGGTATTTTTGATATATTTAGTGTTTTAACAAGATTTAAAAATAGATAAATAAATGTAAATGTAGGAAAATAAATCTGGGAAAATTCCAGAAAGTTATGAGGATGATAAAGATCATCCCAGAAAAATTTGGGATTTTTCTAAAGTGTTTTGGTATTTTTGATATATTTAGTGTTTTAACAAGATTTAAAAATAGATAAATAAATGTAAATGTAGGAAAATAAATCTGGGAAAATTCCAGAAAGTTATGAGGATGATAAAGATCATCCCAGAAAAACTTGGGATTTTTCTAAAGTGTTTTGATATTTTTGATATATTTAGTATTTTAATAAGATTTAAAAATAGATAAATAAATATAAATATAAGAAAATAAATCTGGAAAATTTTTACAAAATTCCTTTCTGCAAATTAAGTTTTGTGCAAAATTTCAAGACCCGAGACTAATCGGGTAATTATTTGTGCTAAAAAGAACATAAAAACAAGTTTTTAAAGCTTAAAACGTGTAAACCGGCAAAGTTCGCATAAGCGAGCTGACTGGTACATGAAAACTCTAAAAATAGACTATTTCATAAATCTAAGTAAATTAAGTAGAAATAAATCATCCGAAAATAATTCGGATGATTTGGGTAATTTTACCCGATTTTACCGTTTTCGGCACCGAAATACCGGAAATGGGCCCCACGGCCAAACGGGGTGTCAAACCGAGCTATAATTTCATCACCTTAACTAAATTGACTGTCAAACTCTAAGCAATGTCAATCTGAGTCCTTAGAAGTGTCACGGGGTTAACATTGTCCCCGAATCGAGTACCGTACTGGGTTAACAATGTTCCCAGATGTACCGATTGACATGTATTTAAGTTATGGGAATTATATAGTAACGACTAGATATTATATTACAGATTCAGGCACGTAGCTGTTCCTTATATTACTCACCGACTCACAACAAGGTGAGTTTTCACGAGCCCCTTTTAATGAATTGTTTTAATTATATTTTCCCGGGGCGGAAAACATGTCTTATTTAAAGTATTTAAGTACATACCGATCGTATGGAAATACTTATACATTTATATATATATGGTCTGATGCACAGAATATATAAAATGTTTATCATGTGTTATTGTCCTGGGGTAACATAGTTCCCAGGGGTTATTATTGTTCTGGGGTAACATAGTTCCCAGGGGTTATTATTGTTCTGGGGTAACATAGTTCCCAGGGATTATTATTGTTCTGGGGTAACATAGTTCCCAGGGGTTATTATTGTTCTGGGGTAACATAGTTCCCAGGGGTTATTATTGTTCTGGGGTAACATAGTTCCCAGGGGTTATTATTGTTCTGGGGTAACATAGTTCCCAGGGATTATTATTGTTCTGGGGTAACCTAGTTCCCAGGGGTTATTATTGTTCTGGGGTAACATAGTTCCCAGGGGTTATTATTGTTCTGGGGTAACATAGTTCCCAGGGGTTATTATTGTTCTGGGGTAACATAGTTCCCAGGGGTTATTATTTTTCTGGGGTAACATAGTTCCCAGGGGTTATTATTGTTCTGGGGTAACATAGTTCCCAGGGGTTATTATTGTTCTGGGGTAACATAGTTCCCAGGGGTATTTATTGTTCTGGGGTAACATAGTTCCCAGGGGTGTTATTGTTCTGGGGTAACATAGTTCCCAGGAAGTTAATGGAAATGTTCTGGGGTAACATAGTTCCCAGCATGATTATATTGTTAATAAATGATTATTAAAATGATTTGTCAGTGTTTATTTAAATTAGTGAAACTCACCAACTATTCGTAGTTGACCCGTTTTCTTTACATGTTTTCTAGGTATGCCCAAGTTGGATTGATTGATGTGTGCTTAACTATCTGTGCTACCTGTTGGAAGCTTGCTGCACTATGTTTTGTAATGAATTTATTAATGTCTTATCGGTAAAATATGTGTGTAACACCTAGACAGTAATGAAACTCGCAACAATGTAATATGTTATAAATTAATGTAGTGGTATTTTCTTTATAAGCAATGCTGTTGATATCAGATGTTTCTGTTGCATCCCGTGTACGTTTCCGCTGCGGTTACGGGGTGTTACAGAGGGTATCATATATATCCTATCCAAATTACAATTTCGTTTATTCATTATTTACAAACTACAATTCGCTACACGGACTTGTGTGTTTACTTGTTACTTGCTCAAAATTACTTGCACATGGATTACTTCAATATAGTATGATCATACGCCCCCCTTTGCGCTCAAGACATTTGTTGTTATGAGTGGAAAATGGCCTCATTATCCGAGTACATTGGTGCACAATTCCAACTGGAAAGGACCTTACTTGCGCTTATCTGAGTACGCTGGTGCACAATCCCAGCTAGAAAGGACCTTACTTGCTCATTTACACTTGTTCATGGAATTTTATGATTTTTATGTACTTATATAAAAAAAACTTGTGAAAACTCACAAACTATTCATTTAGTTGACTTTATTTTATATATATGCAATAGGCACCTTATTTAGAGGATGTTGCCGTGCTGAAGACATTAGTACTTAGAATAAATGTGTATTTCTTTGTATTTGTTTTACTTCTAAACTTGTGTACTTGTTGTTTGAATCAATTAATGGTAATATTGTCACTTAATAGTATCACATATGTTTTGAGCAATCTGTACGTCACACTCGGGCGTATTCTGCTTTAGCCGGGGTGTTACAGATTGGTATCAGATCCGTGACTATAAGATAGGACATTAGACGTTGTTGGAACCCGGATAGTTATCAATCTAACAACAATTAACAGACCTCGGATCTGTGTTAACCGATTAATACATTAACTATAGATCTAGCTCATAATTAACTTTGATTCAGTGTTATATGTGTGTATATATTATCAGTTTATATGTATTAGTGATGTTATAATGTTAGGATGAAGATCGAGAGAGGATTTGGACAGGGTTCGTTAATTAACTCTCAAAACTTAAATTAAACGTGAACAGTGTTCACTATATATAGAAGATAGGTCTGGTTCACTAACATCCCCTAGCGAACCAGACGCTACTTCGTTACATACATTAATAAGACGAATCAGCCTCTGATTCGTTAAAATCCCCTAACGAATCAGAGGGAATAACCTTAAGTCTTTGTTCGCTAACATCCCTAGCGAACTAGACAATACATATAACGAACTAGCCTTTAACTTAATGAATTATTACATTAAACATATACAAATACGTTAACGATAATTACAAAGACTCAAGACGCAAAACCGTGCACTTACAGACACCCCCTCGTCTTGAGCTCTTTGTCTTTAAATTACTTGAAGCGCTTGGACTGCCAGTCTCTGCAACTATGAATTCCATTTTCATGACAAAAGCGCACAATGCGTTGGAATTGCATAGCCAGGTCGTAGTCTTCATTGCGCTCGATCAGGATCTGTTTCTTGTGGAGCACATCATTGTCGGTCTCAGATAAATTAACCAACCACATTGGGTCGATTATCTTGATGAGCTCAGTTTTCAGTCCTTTACCAAGGACAATGACGGCCTCGCCAGTACGATTGTCATAATACTAGCGGTTGAATGAGAGATGCATCTGTTGGGGCATCGTCTTCACAGGAACCCGCTTCATCGTCTTTGGCTGCTTTACCTTAAGGACAAGTTTCCTCCAGCCAGTCCTTGGATCAATCTCGTCAATCCATTTACGTCTCGGGACCTGAGGCTTGAAGAACTTGAAGCCATGATTGACCTCGAACAGTAAGTGTTGGTGAAACCACTCAGTTGTTCGGTAACCCCCACGATTGATAAATGGAGGCTTCGCGAGGGTACGAACATCCTAACGCGGTAATGTCAAAACATCCATTATCGTTTCGTAGTACTGGATCCCCTTCCCCCATTTAATTATACATAATTAAGCTCAGGATCATAAAGCCATGAGATAATATCACCATGTACCTTGGAAACAGTCTTGTAAGAGGTCATTTGGTTTTCTTTAACCCATGCAGCAGCAATGTCTTTCCGTTCTTGATCAACATATCGATATGCACTGATAATTTTACCCACCTTCTGGCGTTTATCTTGCAATATCATCATTAGTTATAACTTCAAGTGAATGAACTGTCCGCTTACACTTCAATACTTTTTCCAATTCGTCTTCTGCCGCTTTAACCGCCTGTTCATCAAATATCGGAGCACCTTGATCAACATTAGTGTGTTGAAACAAGTCCGGATACTCCTCAGCAGTTACATCTTCCATCTCAACATCCTCATCTTCATAAATAAAGTCCGTATTCATCTGAATTGACGGATCATCAGATATACCTTCCTCATTCACTACCTCTACATCAGGCTCAGTCTCTAAAGCAGTCAACTGATTGTCATTCAGCCCAAGCAATATAGAAATCTGCTCCCGTTTCAGAGACCTATCCACAACTCACCAACCTCTATCTCATCTCTGTTCACCACACTTCTAACCATCCCCGATCCATCCACAAATATCACAGTATTAGCCACAATCATCTCAATTGACTTAGCAGCAGTTGGATCTTGATATATAATAATCTGTTTACCCGAGTCGTCACCGCCACTTGTACCAGTACCGGAAGATGAACCATGCGATTGTTTAGGCTCACTTCCTGCACCAGACTCGTCAGGATCTTGATCGCCATTTTTGAGTTTCTTAAGGGCATCTTCTTTGCAAGTCAATTGCAAAATTAATTCTTCTTGTTCTTCCATTTTCACCCCCTGAGACTCAACAATCGCTCGCAGCGCTTTAGTCTCCTTCTGACAAAATAAGATATAACTCATCATCCATCTTTGATTCTCCATAAGACGTTCTTGATTCTGACCGTCAGCTGCCATTTGGTTTTCATAAAGATGGAGAAGATTCAGCAGCATCTCAGTCTGACGGTTTGGTGGCAAGTTGTATAGTGAGGGATGAACAGGCTGAATCGGTCCCTAAGGCCGAGTGTTTCTTATAAACGAGACATCACTTGGAGGAGGTGGAGTAGGACGAGGAGGAGGAGGCCTCAAGGATGGTTTTGAAGGGATTGTTGACAATGTAGAAGGAGGCCTTGGTATTTCAGATAAAGCCATTTGAGGAATTAAACCAAGCCTTTCATGGGACACCATCGTCGTAGTCAATGTAAGCATCGGAGTGCTAGTAGTAGGCGGCACTACCGAGCGTTGAGGCGTTGATTGACGATGTGGTGGTACACAAAGAATTACCCCTGTCCCAGTGGAAACACGTCTTTTCTTCGATGGCTCTCCAGTTGCCACCGCTTTCCCTTTCCTCTTTCGTTCTTGTTGAGCTGCAATGGTGGCAGCTAACGCAGCTTCAACTGCATCTTGTTGTTCTCTAAGAGTTGCATCACCAGCTCCACTATCACCATCATTACCGTCATCATTCCCATCATCATCTTCATCGTTCCCACCTTCTCCCCCTTCACGCTCGTAATCCGAGTCGTCATGGATCTAGCGTTCATCAGGAGGACATACATAATTAGGATTAATTATATGACCAATCATTCGTTTATCCTTTGGCTTCTCCTTTCGATACACCAACATCCTATGTACTGTATCAGCTTTCATATGTTCCATAGGAAACTCATCATTCACTTGAGTTTGATCAATGACTAAATTGGGAATTAAGTCTTGAATAATCAGCTGTAGGAAGCGAGGATACATTAAAAACTTCTTCTTTAGAAGTGTTTGCTGAACTTGCTCTTGCAGATGATCATAAACTAACTCAGAGTAATTAAACGGCTTGTTGAGAATAAGAGAAACAAAAGCTGACTGTATACTACTTCTAGATTCGTCAAATCCACCACGTCGACCACTCATACAATGAATTAAAACATGACGAAGATACTTGTATGGTGGGCATAAACCATTCTTGTTCAACATACACTTATCAATATTGCCACCATAACGTAGACGAGTAAATAAACCCTTGATCAACTGCTTGTCACTCACTCGGGTTGTCATCATTGTCACCAAATTGAAGTACGCAGCGAACCACTCCCACATTAATTGTAATAGCAGTTTGATTAATTGTGGCTCGAATATGATTTTCCACCTCAACAACTTCAGCAGTATCCCAAAACTGCCTAATAATATTTAGAGACACTCTGGGTCGAGCAGTGATTGCATAACGTATCACTGAACGTCTTAAGAATGCTAACATGTCTCCAAATACGTCAACGTCAGCAATATCTTGATCAATATATGCACAAATGTTGTGTTTCGTGTCATATGGTAACAAAATAACATCCTCTTGAGGTTGTTGTTCCTGTGGTGGTTGTTCTTGTTGCCCTTTATCGACAACCGGTGGATCTTGATTTACTTGATCAACCATTTTAACTGAATAGAATTTAGAAAGGTATGAGTAATATGAAGAAATAATTACAGTGTGTCGTGTGTAATTAATGTATTTAGACGGTTGAAATAATGTATTTAATGCAAAAGGTAATTTTAATTTAATTAAATCATTAAAATGATATGTTATTCGTATGGATATCACTCTGATTCGTTACCATGTAATAACGAATCAAGTAATTCGCTATCAGGTAAATAAATTAACGAAAGAGACACAGCGACATAATTATAAAAGATTAACGAACTAAAGTCTAGTTCGTTACAGATTTGACGAATCAGTATTTGATTCGGTGAGAAAGTGGTTCCTTGAGCTAGTTCGTATATTACCTTAACGAATTGGACACAAAGCAGTTCCAATTCGCTAAGGATAACGAATGGTCAAGAATTTTGACTTAATCTTTGACTCACATAGTCAAAGTCAAAATTAAGATGAACACCGATAGTCAACAACACAAATCAAGCTTCAATTAATCCATAACTATCGTCGGATAATCAAAACATTATGTGAAGTAAACTCGGAAACACAATACGAAGCTCATGGTGTTGAGATTGAGACTCAAAACCCAGAAAATAACTAAGGTTAACCAGAGTAAACAAGAACCCCGAAACCATTAACATACAATCAACCCGGCAAACTGAAATCATTCGTCGATTAAAGTCTACCAAGGGGCTCGGAAACGCATTCCGATCACAAATGATTATATATCAATTACAAGAACACAGTATTACATAAACAAATCAGGGTTTTGAACTCGGAAAAACCCTTAGAACACAAAAGTTCATAATTAATCTATCAAATCTCAGTCATTTTTTATGAAAATCACACCGCGGTGATCATCTATACCTTAGAAACACAATGGTATTCTTGAAATGTCGAAAATTAAAGGTCGAAGTTCAGAGAAAAATTTGAATAGGTTACTTCAGGTTGAAGAAAGATGATAAACAGTGAAGGACTATTCGTTCACGTTGTCTTATATAGCCTTACACGTTTCTCGAAGTACCTTATGTACGAATTAAGCAATTCGTTTGAATTATAAATAACGAATTAGATACTTCGCTAATCCAGTTCGTTACCTTAGAGTAGCGAACAAGACATGACTCGTGTCTTGATTCGTTAAATATGTATAACGAAGTAGAGATGATTCGTTGCAGAGTGCGGAAGCGAATTAGGTGAGCGAACTAGAAACCAGTTCGCTAAAGAATCACCTAGTTCGTTATCCATAATTAACGAAGTAGCTTTTATTGAATTAAAAAAATTATTTAATTTTATATTAAATAATTAAATGAATTAAATATGGAATTAATCAATAAATAATAAAAAATATTAACTTAAATAAATTATCGAGAACCCTTTTATCCCGATAATTGAATACCTTAAAAAACGTTTCACTTTTACGAAACATAATTTAAAATCATTAAATAATCTGTAAAGTATGAAAGATAAAATATTTTTGGTATTTTGTAAAAATTAAAGAATGTATTTACATAGAAGCATCCGAACATAAAAATTGGAAAATCTTTTTTGTTTTTCAATGATTTATCAAAAGCAGTACATATTTTTGTATTTTTGTTGAGTTTGAGCTGAGAATCATATTGACCAAAATGCCCTTCTATCACAGTTTTATATTACAGCTATATTACTGCTAGCGTTAAGTCGGTAATTGATATTGTTGTCCACTTAAATCTTATAACAAACCTTCGAGCATTTTTGTGATATGAGTTATGGTTCAATTAGAGCACAGAATATCAGAAACTATCAGCCCCTAATCTCGGTTCAAGCTTAATTTGATTTTTGCCAAATCACCCCAACTTGACTTAAACCATTATAATGTTGATCAAATTTTTATAGCAATTGAGAAAATCTGAGCAATGCATCAAGTTTCCTTTACTGTGAGTGAGTATGCACGAGTCCATCTGTCGGCTTACATACATTGTATCCCCTGGGGTCCGTTTCTTATTGGTATTAAGACGCACACAAGGGAGGAACAGTTGTATGACTAACAGCGGATTTTGATCATGTCTGTAATTTAGATTGTACAAAGTACAGCGGTGATCAAGTTTAATGACTTTGGGTTTGCTCTAGAAAGCGAGTGAAATATTCATGCTTATGAATACCCAGATGATTAAGCCGCATAAAGACTCACAGTGTCCAGATTCTAACGCTTGTTATTTGATTTCTTAGATTTTTTGGGTGATCAACAATTATAATGCTTGAGTATGATCGGTTATTACATTTCTACCATCTTCACCGAGACTTTTGCTAGAGACTAACATCTCTTTCAATTTGGCTTTTCTTTAAGTTTATATCACTTACTTTACTGTAACTACTTGTTTAAGACCTATCAATACACCGATGATTAAGCACACGGCCTTTTAAGCTTATTTCTTTTCTGGATTTGGGGTCAAATAATCAATGTACTATCATATTCTCTTTTTGCTTCAAAAAATCAAAATTTTGAGGAGCATAAAACTAAATGATTTAAATTTCCCTAGTTAATTTAAGTTCATAAACTAATGGCTATCCTATCCATCTACAAGTAGAGGACAGGACCAATACATGCAAGCATGCTTCACAAACTTAAATAACTAACTAAATTCTCAGCTAAAAAATAATGTAGACAGCTAAACGAACGCCCCAAGTACTTTCCATTTGTCAGATAAATGGATAACCAGAAGATTTCCAAAGAAATTATCAGGACCAAACATATACAAGTATATTTTCTTCGAAATAGAAGTAAATGACATAATTTTCAGCGATCATAAGCAAAAATCTTTTTGGTTTTCTCTTTACAAATTAAAACAAAATATTTTTGTCTTTTCGGATTTTTCTTTACAAAACAAGAAAATTCACATTATTTTTGTCTTTTTCAAAAATTTTCTGTACATGCAAAAATCACAATCTTTTTGGTATTTTCTAATTTTAAAATGTTTTTGGTTTTTCAAATATTAAAATAAAACAGGAAATAACAAAATATTTTTGGTTTTTCAAAATTTTCTAATATTTTTGGGTTTTATCTATACAAACTAAACGCACAATATTTTTTGTATTTTCTTAGATTCACCCCTAAAACCTAAAAACATAATGAAATTTAAACTAGAACAATAATAAAAGTAAAGATAATTATCCTAAGTTTAGGATCTCAGCAAGGGTCTTCAATCCATTTAAACCAAGCAAAAAATTAAAACGTGTTTTATCAAACGCTTTGGTAAATAGATCGGATTTTTGAAAATCAGTGCACTTTCTCAAGATCAATTAATTTCTTTTCATAACAATATCGTATAAAATGATATCGAATTTCGATATGTTTCGTTTTAGAATGTTGTACGGGATTCTTAGTGATACTAATAGCAGCAGAATTATCAATCAAGATGGGAGTAGTACGAAATTTCAAACCGTAGTCGCGAAGATGTTATTGTATCCACAAAACCTGGGAACAGCAACTCGAGGCTGCAACATACTCAGCTTCGGCGGTTGAAGTGGAGACCGTTGTCTGCTTCTTACACTACTAGGAAACAAGCCGGCTTCCTAAGAATTGACATCCCGCTGTAGTAGACTTGAAATTGATCTTGCATCCTCCATAATCTGAGTCTGAGTAAGCGGTAAGATCAAATGTATCATCTTTGGGGTACCATAACCCGATGTCAAGATTTCCCCGTAGATATTGCGGAATACGCTTGACCGCTGCCAGGTGAGTCACTAGGGGACTAGCTTGGTACCTAGCACATAAACAAACAGCAAACATTATGTCGGGTCGAGAAGCAGTTAAATACATTAAAGAACCAATCATGGCACGATAGAGGGTCGGATCAACGGTATCCTCCAATTCATCCAGTGATAAATTGTGACCCACGGGAAGAGGAGTAGAAGGGATTTTTCTGGCAGTAATATTCAATCGGCCCAAGACATCGTTCACATATTTTGTCTGATGAATGAAGATTCCCTTCGCAGACTGATGAACCTGCAACCCTAAAAAGAAATTCATCTCTCCCATCGAACTCATCTCGAACTTGGTTTGCATAGACTTCTCGAACTCCTTACACAACGTGTCGTTTGTAGACCCAAAAATTATATCATCAACATAAATCTGAACGAACAGAAGATCATCACCAATATTTTTATAAAATAAAGTGCAGTCAACAGTTCCATGTTTGAAACCGTTATCCGTCAGATGGTCGGCTAGCGTGCCATACCAAGCTCTCGGGGCTTGATGTAGACCATATAATGCCTTGTTTAATCGGTAAACATGGCCAGGATAATCAGGATCTTCAAAACCTGGAGGCTGTAAAACAAACACTTCCTCATGAAGTTCACCATTGAGAAAAGCGCTCTTAACATCCATTTGATACACCTTGATATTCTTGTAAGCAGCATATGCCAGGAAGATTCGAATAAACTCTAATCTTGCAACTGGAGCATACACCTCAGTGTAATCAATACCCTCTTGCTGATGAAAACCTTGCACCAGTAAACGTGTCTTGTTTCTCACAATTACCCCACGGTCATCTTTCTTGCACTTATATACCCACTTAGTCGGAATTGCCTTCTTGACTCTAGCAGGTTTGTCAATAAGATCCCAAACACCTAAACGTGCAAATTGCTGCAATTCTTCTTGCATGGCTTCTACCCAAGATGGATCTTGCAGAGCCACACGAGGAGTTGTAGGCTCAACTTGGGATAAAAAACAAGAGAATTTAGCTGTATTTACAATACCAGTGGAATGTAAATCGGCATAAGCACATAAAACATTATTTTCACCCGAGGAAGCAACTTGACAACGAGTTTGAACTCCCACATCAAGGTCTCCAACAATATTTTCCTGTGGATGGTAATTATTAATCCTGAGAGTAGGATTTTCAGAAATAGCAACATTTTTAAATAAATTAGTGTAATGTTCGCCCAATACAGGAGATGAAACATCACTGTCAAGTTCAATAACTTGATCCACAATTGCATTATCATCAGATGAAGTAGAAGTATTATCATGATGAACAGGAGACTCATTGTCAGGTTCTTCAGTTGGAGCAACCAATGGAGCTTCAACATCATTTGAACTTGCAAATATTGGCATTTCTAAATGTTCTTCAAAATAAGCACGGACTAAATCTTCATCTGGATGATCGGTTGATGGAGTAAATGAATTGAACAAGCCATTGTAGTCAAACATCCAGTCGGGACCTTTCCCTTGTTGAGGAGTGGTGTACTTTTTACAGTCAACATGGTACCACTCTTCAACACAACCAGACGTAAAATTAAAGACCCGCTTCTTAGGAGACGCATAACCCAAGAAATAACCTTCAATGGCCTTTTCATCAAATTTACCCACATCCCTTCTTAACATAGTACAAGGACACCCAAAAGGTTCCAAATACTTTAAATTAGGTTTACGATTATTCAATAATTCATAACTGGTCTTCTTGAGTCGTTTAACAGTTAGAGCTCGATTGAGGGTATAACAAGCCGTATTCACAGCCTCATTCCAAAACTGGACAGGAAGCTTAGAATCAGCAAGATAGTTCTTACAGCTTCAATCAAAGTTCTATTCTTTCGTTCAGCAACATCGTTCTGTTGTGGTACATATGGGGCACTGTATTTTCAATGAATTCCTTTTGTACACAAAATAAATCCAATACAGTATTTTTAAATTCAGTACCATTGTCACTTCGAATTCTCCTCACTTTCAGTTTGTAAAGTGATTCGATCTTAGTGATTAGATTTTGAACAAGACCCGGTGTTTGATCTTTAGAGCTCATAAATAAAACCCATGAATATCGTGAATAATCATTTGTAACAACCAGGCAGTACCATTCTCCAGAAATACTCGCACGATTCACTGGACCGACAAATCCATATGAAGTCGTTCAAGCGGAGTATCAATGGAATTTAATACCTTAGATGGGTGTGGTTTCTTCTTCTGTTTGCCCTTCTTACCGGCAACACAGTGATCGGATAATTTAAAGTTCTTTAATGACACCCCTTCTACCAAATCGTTTGCCATTAGGTAGTTCATCTTTCGAACATGTATATGACCCATTCTTCGATGCCAAAGCACTGAGTCTTTCTCGGTTGCTTTCGAGACAAAACACGTTTCGATCGATGTAGATACTTTAGAATTCATATTGAAGACATAAATATCATTTGATCGTGGTGATCGCATGACAACCATGTCCTCGGGAATCACATAACCCGGTTTCAAGATCAGACACTCTTTATCCGTAAATATCGTAGTGTATTGCTTATCACAAATTGGCGACACACTCAATAAATTATGATCCACTTTATCACAATAGTTAACTTTCTCAAACGTAATATTCCCATTTGAAACATCACCTTCTTGTGTAATCATACCCCCAGAATTCCCAGCAAACGCCACATAACCCCCTTGAATATTTCTCACATTTGATAAGAGGTTGAGATTTCCAGTAATATGACGAGAACATCCACTGTCCATGATCCAGTTTTCACCAGAAATGGTCTTGGATGAACCCTACACACACAAGAAAAATGATTAGTTCAAAAAGGCAGCCCAGGCCTCAGTCTTGGGCACCTTTTGGTTTTCTTGAGAAAAATTAACCTTAGTTGCATTCAATTGTTGTTCAGCAACTTGAGAATAAGTTACAAGCTTCCTAGACTTTCGTCTTAAGTAAGCGGCTTGAACCACATTTGAATTAACATTTTTGCACATGGTTCAGTAGGAATAAACTTAGGTTTAACGGAACCATGAGTTTCATTCACATGAACAACTTTTCAAGGATGTATGTTCAAAAACATAATATGAGTATCATCAGCAACACAGGTCGTTTCAAAATATCCTTTACCAAAGGAACCGGTTTGGAATGATCCTTGATAAAAGGATGAAGATTCTGATAGTTCTTCTAGCCACAATTTCTTACTACATGACCCTGTTGACCGCAAAGAAAACAACTTCGCATGTCAACATGATGATGTTGAAAATTTTTTGGAATATGTGACACAGATGATGATTGATGAGTCACATTCTTAGTCATGCTCTTAGCAAAATCATCAGATGATTCAGATTTCTTTCTCAAGTAAAAATCTAAATTAGAACAGTTCGAAAAACTTTTCAATGTGTCTGTCCCAGTTGACTTCACAAAGTTAATTTTCTTAGCCTGTTTAAAAACTTGTTTTTCTTTAGTTAATGTGTCAGATGAATCTGATGAAGCTGATATTTTCGCATAAGCATATTGACGTTCAAGTTAACGAACCTTGGATGTTCCATTGTAAAACACACTCTCAATGAGTTTAGGTTTGATGATACTTATTGGAATGTCTTTTCCAGTGAACATTGTATCCATCCCCTTTAACTTAAATACACGAGCAGATGATGGCTTAAGTGCATTAGGATTTATAAAATGTAACAAATCCTAATCAGAAATTTTGGGTTTTTCTGGTTTCATAGCCTTCACTGGTTTGACAAAAACATCTTGTTTCATCTTAGTTGTGTGTGAACCATACACAGCCTCCTCAAATTCATGAGGTTCACACAGTATGTGATTAGAACTTGGAATGTTCTTGTTCTTGTGTATAATTTCCGGTTCTGTAACACCCCGTAAACCGCAGCGGAAACGTAAACGGGATGCAACAGACACGTCTGATATCAACAGCATTGCTTATAAAGAAAACTCCACTACATTAATTCACATCATATTACATTGTTCCGAGTTTAGTTACCGTCTAGGCGTTACACATAGGTTTTACCAACAGTACATTAACATATTTAATACAAAATGATCAATAAGCTTCCACAACAAGCACGCATCATCAAGCATGTAGCACTTATTCCAGTTTGGGAGTACCTAGAAAGCATGTAAAGAAAACGGGTCAACTACGAATAGTTGGTGAGTTTCACTAATTTAAATAAACAGTGATAAATCATTATCATAATCATATATTAGCGATGTAATTATGCTGAGCCCACAAGTGAAACCTCTGACTATCACACACAACCCCCGTGGCATATCCCCCGCCCACGGACCTGCCCCAAACCGCTATGTCTAACATTACATAGCAAAATAAATAACAACAAAATAGACATGTGCAACTGGCTGGGAAACATCAGCAAATCCATGCCGGACCAGTTGGGTTTGTCAGACCAATAGTACTATCCACACTCTACCGGCTTTCAGTTAATCACTCGTGTTCCGGGGCCTTAGAATGTTAGCAACTCAGACAATTACCATCTTAGTACATTTCTGTACGATTCCCGTACAATAAAACATATATAAAATACACGCAAATCCATGCGTTCAGTATGTACTTAAACATTTCAGTAGTAACATGCTTCCGCCCCGGGAAAATATTTAAAAACAATTCAGAAAAAGGGGCTCATGAAACTCACCTTATCGTAAGCAATTAAGTAACACAGTACGCCAGCTACTAGTCCGGATCTGTAATACGATCCCTAAGTCCGTTACTATACAATCATTATTAATATAACTTTAACCGTGTTAACCGGTACATCTGGGGACACTGTTAACCCAGCGGCACCCGCTCCGGGGGCAATGTTAACCCAGAAACACTTCTCCGGACTCAGATTGTGATATCGTTTAGAGTTCACTAGTTAAAATTACTATTAGTCGTTTTTCCCGTTTTTCGTGCCTAGCACGGTTATCCGTTTTTACGTTTCAAACATGAGTTTGGTCACACACGACCCGAAAATAGTTGTTGACTGATAATTTAATTAAAGTTGTGAAATTAGAGTTCGGTTTAGACGCCCAGTTTGGCCGCGGGGCCCGTTTCCGTCTTTAGTGTACCGGAAACTGTTAAATCGGGTAAAAATTACTCAAATCATCCGAATTATTTTCGGATGATTTATTTTTACTTGTTTAATTCAACTATATGAGAATAGTTCATTTTTAGGGTTTTTATACACCAGTCAGCTCGCTTAGGCGAACTTTACCGGTTTACGCGTTTTAAGCTTTAAAAGTTTGTTTTTATTTTCTTTTTAGCACAAACAATTATCCGTTTAGTCTCGGATCTTGAAATTTTGCACAAATCACTTTTTGACAGTGAGGAATTTTATAAAAATATTTCCAGAATTAATTTTTATATTTAAAATTTATTTATCTATTTTTAAACACCATTTAAACACTAAATATGTCGTAAATACCAAAGGATCTTAGAAAAATCCCAAATTTTTCCTGGATGACCCCTGCCATCCACATAGTCCCCTGTAATTTTTCCAGAACCAAAATCTCTTTTTACATGCCATTTTCACTAAAACAGAGCTAGAAAACCCTAGAACTCGTTTAACCTAAAAGCCTACTTAGACTTCTCCAACTAACCTCAAATTTTGTGTGTGACTTTTACATGTTATAAAAAGCTTATCTGGAATTTTCCAGAATTTTTCATGATATTTAACTATTTTTCACCATTTTGGCCAAAACCGAGCATTAAAATCACCAAATATTCATCCTTTGTCCAAAAATTACCAAAATTTCACAGATCTCATATTTTCATGTGTAGATCATCTCTGTGAAATTTCGTGACCTAACTCTAAACGTGTCACAATCTGTCCAAAACACAAACATCACACAAAAACCGAACTACCTTGTGTTTCTAGCTTCAAATCGCAAGGATCTCGCTTTCTAGCCTTTGCTAACAACTAGATACAACACCTACAAGCACAATAACACCACACCAAGCAAGTTACACCCACAATCAAGCCATTTCTTTCATGGTTTCGGTTATGATATAAAAACAAAGATTTAAACCGTAAAAATTCGTTTTTGGTTCGTTTAACTCCTTTCTTGGACCAAGATCCCTTGTATAACCCGTATACATCACTTGATCATGCAAGAATCGGTTTTCATCTTTGAAACCTCATTTTCTTGCAAACAAACCCAAGAAACGAAGATTGAAACGTATATAACCCGATCATTACCTTGGTTTTCTTGCTAAAAATCTCGGTTTTTAGTTCATGATCTTGAGAGAATTGGATGAATGTTGGTTATGGTTTTCAAAAAATAATAAAACAAAGGGGGTTACACCTCTTTGTTGCGACCGGAAGTGAGAGGGAGGTGGGGTGGGACCTACCTCTCCATTTCTAGCCACACATTGGGATATCGGAGATCTGGATAATGTTTTGGATAATCTGGTTCAGTTCGTTTTTCGGTTAAATGTTTAATTCGGCTTAAAACGAGGCTAAAACGGTCGTTTTTCGGCTTAAAAATGAAATTTGTATAAAACCGCTTTAAAAACTTCAAAAACTTAAACCATGACTTTCATTAACTTAAAACATCATATTATTAATAATTGCGCATCTTTTTCGGCTTGATCGATCGTCTCTTGCTCGGTTTGGTATTAAAGGTTTCGTTTAACGTACCGACGTACCATTAAATCGAAAATTCTTTTATGTGCTTTAATTCACTTAACCCGAAGCTTTAATACTTCGTAAACATCACTAAATATCATATATCTCGTCTATAATGTAATCCTCGATTCGTTCGGGTTTCAATAACCGTTAATCGGTTAATCGTATTTCCAATACGATTAACTGTATAATCGAGTATAATCCGTACTGTGAATCATACATACTCGTATAAACACATTATAATTCACATATTCATTATTAAATAGCACATAATTAGTATATACCGGTTAGAGTATACCTGATTATGCCGGAATCGTTACATTCTCCCCCCCGTAACAAAAATTTCGTCTTCGAAATTTTACTCGTCGACTACTTCCTTTTGAGGAAATAGGTAGGGGTATTTCTTTCGGAATTCGTCCTTTCGTTCCCATGTATATTCTGGGCCTCGTTGCGAATTCCATCTAACTTTGACCAACGAAATCTTATTGGTTCTAAGCTGCTTGATTTTCCCGTCTACTATTTCTATGGGTTCCTCTACGAAATTGAGCTTATCACTTATTTTGACACCTCTAAAGGTAACACCGACGTCTCATCCGCCAGACATCTTTTCAAGTTCGATACGTGAAACACGTTGTGAACTGCACTCAGTTCATCGGGTAGTTTTAATCGGTATGCTACGGGACCGATTTTTGCAGTAATATTGAATGGTCCAATATATCTAGGGGCTAACTTCCCCGCCTTTCCAAATCTGACTACACCCTTCCAAGGTGATACCTTCAAATACACTTTATCACCTTTCTCAAACGACAACGGTTTTCTACGGGTATCGGCATAACTCTTCTGCCGATCCCGCGCGGCCTTTTGATTGTTCCTAATTTCGAGGATTTTGCTGGTCGTTTCTTGGACCAGGTCTGATCTAATAACCTGAGTGTCGCCCACTTCAGTCCAACAGAGTGGTGATCGGCACTTCCGACCATACAATGCTTCGTAAGGCGCCGCCTTTATGCTGCTATAATAACTGTTATTATAGGAAAATTCAACAAGTGGGAGATGTTGATCCCAATTTCCCTTAAAATCCAGTACGCATTCACGAAGCAAATCCTCCAGAGTTTGGATGGTCCTCTCAGACTGACCATCGGTCTGAGGGTGGTAAGCTGTGCTTAGATCAATACGCGTTCCCAGCGCTTCTTGCACAGCTTGCCAAAGATTGGAGGTTAAATGGCTATCCCGATCGGAGATGATTGAGATGGGTATCCCATGACGAGACACAATTTCATTTATATAAATCTGCAAGTCTCATAGTGTTATAATTATTTCTAATCGGGATAAAATGTGCCGATTTGGTTAATCGATCCACGATTACCCAAATTGCATCATGTCCTCAGGACGTTTTAGGAAGATGTGTCACAAAATCCATCGTGATTTGCTCCCACTTCCATTCGGGAATTTCTGGTTGTTGTAACATCCCCGAGGGTTTCTGGTGCTCCTCCTTAACTCTCGCACAAGTCGTACACTTACCGACATACGTTGCGATATCCTTTTTCATACCCGGCCACCAGTAGAACTCCTTCACATCCTTGTACATCTTATCCGATCCCGGATGTATGGAATATTTCGATCTATGCGCTTCGTCCATGATTAATTCACGAAGGTCATGGAGGGTCGGGATCCAAATCCGATTTTTGAAATAGAGAATTTCGTCCACGCGTTGTTCGAAATTCTTCTCATTGTCGTAAAGTCCCTCCTTTTCCAATTGTCCCACTTTCAACGCCTCACGTTGAGCGACTCGAATTAGGTCCGAAAGGTTCGACTGGACTATCATCCCCAGTGCTCGCACTCGCAATGGCTTAATCCGATCTTTCCTACTCAAGGCATCGGCTACGACGTTAGCCTTGCCGGGGTGATAACGGATGTCACAGTCATAATCGCTTAACAACTCGACCCATCTTCGTTGCCTCATATTCAGTTCTTTCTGATCGAATATGTGCTGCAAACTTTTATGGTCGGTGAAGATGGTGCACTTCTTACCGTAGAGATAATGTCTCCAGATTTTAAGTGCGAAGATAACCGCTCCCAGTTCTAAATCTGAGTAGTGTAATTTTTCTCGTGTACTTTTAACTGTCGAGAAGCATAGGCTATGACCTTATTATTCTGCATCAACACGCATCCTAACCCTCTACGCTATGCGTCACAATACGCGACAAAACCATCGTCTCCATCGGGGAGACTTAAAATCGGCGCTTGGCACAATTTTTGCTTTAATGTTTGAAACGACGTTTCCTGCTCTTCTCCCCATTCATACTTTCGATCCTTTTGAGTCAGGAGAGTTAAAGGTTGGGCGATGCTAGAAAAGTTCTCTATAAATCGACGATAATATCCAGCTAAGCCTAAGAATTGGCGGATTTCCTTTGGCGATTTAGGCGCTTGCCAATTCTTAATTGCTTCAACCTTACTCGGATCAACGTGTATTCCTTGATGGTTTACAACGTGACCGAGGAATTGCACTTCTTGTAACCAGAAGTTACACTTGGAGAATTTTGCATACAACTTCTCCTGATCCAGAAGCTCTAAAATTATTCTTAAGTGTTGCTCGTGCTCTTCTCTACTTTTCGAGTAGATCAAAATATCGTCAATAAACACAATGACGAATTTGTCGAGGTAAGGTTTACAGACTCGATTCATGAGGTCCATGAACACTGCCGGCGCATTTGTTAGCCCGAAAGGCATAACTAAGAACTCGTAATGGCCGTAGCGAGTCCGGAATGCGGTTTTTGGGATATCTTCTTCCTGAATTCTAACATGATGGTATCCCGATCTAAGATCGATTTTTGAGAAATAGCTTGCACCTTGCAGCTGGTCAAACAGATTATCAATTCCGGGAAGAGGGTACCTATTTTTGATTGTTAACTTGTTCAACTCCCTGTAATCAATGCACATTCGAAGGCTCCCGTCCTTCTTTTTCACGAATAATACAGGTGCACCCCACGGGGAATGACTAGGACGTATAAATCCTTTATCCAACAATTCTTGCAACTGATTGGATAATTCTTGCATCTCAGATGGTGCAAGTCGGTAGGGTGCTTTAGCAACAGGGCCAGCTTGAGGTATTAAATCGATTCTGAATTCGACTTGTCAGGTTGGCGGTAATCCAGGAAGTTCTTCTGGGAAAACTTGTGGAAATTCGCGTACCACCGGGATATAATCCACCCGTTTCTCCTCAGAATCTGTGGCCATCAAGTTCGCTAGATACGCCACGCATCCCTGGCGTATATATTTTAACACCTTGAGATGGGATATAAATGGTATCATTGTGCCCGACTTCTCTCCTTGCACTAACACCTCTTCGTCATCCGACACCCGGATCTTAACGATTTTCTTTTCACAGTTTATTTCCACTTTGTTACGTGCTAACCAATCCATTCCCACTATCACGTCAAAACTACCTAATTCTACCGGTAATAAGTCAATCAGGAAGGATTGGTCGTTCAGAATAAAAGGGCAATTCCGAACTATCCGATTAACTATCATGGTTTTACCGTTAGCGACTTCTACGGTATAAGGTTCTATGGTTTCACTAATCGGAAGGTTTGCTATCGATAGGAACTTAACGGAGACAAAACTTCTATCGGCGCCCGTATCAAATAATACAGAAGCGTAATGATCAGAGACGAGGAATGTACCTGTCACTACGCTGGGGTCCTGGCGTGCTTCGTTCGCCCCCATCACAAATGCTCGACCTCTCGCCGGATTGGACGACGATGCCTGACCCATGGTTTGCCTCCCGTTCCCTCCCTTGCTCAGTTTCGGACAGTTTCTCTTGAAGTGATCTGTGCTGCCGCATTCAAAGCAAGCACGGCTGGTGGTCATCATTTGGTTTCCTTGTGGGTATTGTTGTCGGGCTGCTTGGGTCCTAAATGGCTGCGCACGGATAGGTTGTGGTTGTCGGTTCAGATTGTTTAGGTTTGTCCTACAACTCGGTGCGTAGTGCCCATTCCAACCACACCGATGGCACACTGCCCCCCTGCACTCGCCACCATGCTGGTAACCGCATTTCCCACACTTAGGGAACGTCCCTTTCTGTGGTTCCTGCCTTCCGCCTGAACTAGTCATGGCGTAGTTTTGGGCAGCGGGCCAAGCATGTTTATTTTGCTGCTTCTCCTGGATCCTATTGTCATACGTACCTCGCTTTCCTCCAGCGGACTCTCCTGCCACCTTCAATGACCCACTCCTCACGAAATCGTATGTGACGATACCAGCTTGCGTCATCGCACCCTCAAACATCTGGTGTCCCCCAGCGTTGACTATACTCTACTGGAGTTAGTCCCCATATATAACGCTCAACCCTCTTTGACTCTGGGGTGACCAACCATGGCACCAATCGCGACAACTCATTGAATCGGTTTGTATAACCCAAGTGGTCTGCCCCCTGCATCTCCAGGTTCCACAATTCGTTTTCTAATTTTGCAGTTCGTTTTTCGGGCAGAAATGCTCCAGTACAAGGGCCTTGAGCTCTGCCCAGGTCATGCGGTTTGTCGCTGCCTGACCGCGGGTTTGCACTATTGTGTTCCACCATGTCAAGGCATGGTCCGTGAACGTGCAGGTAGCATACTTAACAACGTAATCCTCAGGGCAGTTGCTGATGTTCACAACAGACTCTATTTTCTCAATCCACTTAACCAACCCATTTGGTCCCTCAGACCCGCTAATTCTAGGGGTTTGCACAACATAAAATCTTTGATTGAACATCCCCTAGTTGCAGGAGTCGGTTCAGTGCGGTTCGTTTCCACACTAGGTATAGGGCCATTACTGTCTGTAACGACCACCCTAGGCGGTGCGTCATTACTCGGAATCGGGTTACCGTTCGGTGGAGGGTTCACATTTTGTTCCCCATCATTATTGGTGGTCGTTTGATTGCTCGCAGGGGCTGGATTGGTCGAATTATTAATACTAGCGGCGATGCGCGATACTATATCCGGTATCGGCTGCCTCTAACTGTCGAGCAATCAGACGACTCACGTCCACTTCTGACATTTGAGCTGACCGTTTTGGTGCCATTCTACACAACATTAAGAAAAATACATATAATTAATACAAATTCCAATCTCGATACACAACACATATTCCATTCATTAATAAACATCAGTACATATTACATAAACGTCAGTACACATTACATTCATACCATCAACACATAGATTAAGTTTTCATACATCGGTCCTATATCGGCATCATTTCGACATAACCGCTATGGGTCAGTTCTTGAATGATACACCAAAGGTATCTACAATGATATCCCCAAAAAGGTCCCCCTATGGGCTAGTGGCTGTACTATAACTACCCAAGATTTACTCTATGTTAGCATCGCCACTAACTGCTTACACAGAGTATCAAAAAGCGGACCCTGACTACTACCACCCTAACATAACTAAACATGGTGGTACACCAACCACACCAACACTGCCACCATCACCACTAACACCGACATCAAACCCCGGATCCGTGTCTCCATCCGGTCAATCATCCACTGGGAGTATGCGCCCTCCCTCCTCAGCTGGCCAATAGCGTACTGGCTGTCCAGTACGCAGTCTGCCAGGTGTCTCCTCCTCTGGATCCCCACTGCTAAGGCGGTGGTGTGCTCAATCACCTGCTCGGTGAGCACTCGGAGCCATGCTGCCTCGGATGAGGGACGCTCATCCCTCTCCAGCCTAGGAGTACCCCACACGGGTGGAGGCATAGGCTCGGGCTGGGGGCGGAGGACTCGCCCCTGTGGTAAGTGGGTCTGGGTGGGGTAGAGGTAGGTGGGACATAAGGGACACTGATCCGCGCCGTGAGGCGGGGACCAGGTCTGGGAGGGGTAGGGGTGGCCTGTGGTGCGGGTGGGGTGGGGGATCTGACAACCCTAGTAGGGAAGGACAGGCTAGTACTCCTACGGCTAGTCTCACTAGGCTCAGTGCTGGATGCTAAGCGTAAGCTCCTAGAGTCCCTGGAACTGGTCTCCTCTGGGTCCTCCTCCACTGACAGACTTCGTGATCTCGACATCCTTACCTGTACACAAGTTAGCAAACATATAGTTCCGTCCATAATGTAAATCATAATTAAATTAATATACACACACTTATACAACCTTGTCACGTAAAAATATTATCATATACTTACACATATGTTGCCGATTTTACCTATTAATGTTCCCCGTGACTTCCCCTGAATTCCCTCGTGCGGACAAGTCTGTTATTATGTTCCGGACCATAATAACTCACTTGTCCATCCAAGTTCATCCCGATACTCGTCACCATATACTATTAGTTGATATTCAGATCCTATAATACTTGAGCTACTGGTTATATTTTAGGTATCTTTTAAAGATATCCTAATTCTTTATAACCAATGGCTCTGATACCAAGTTCTGTAACACCCCGTAAACCGCAGCGGAAACGTAAACGGGATGCAACAGACACGTCTGATATCAACAGCATTGCTTATAAAGAAACCACCACTACATTAATTCACATCATATTACATTGTTCCGAGTTTAGTTACCGTCTAGGCGTTACACATAGATTTTACCAACAGTACATTAACATATTTAATACAAAATGATCACTAAGCTTCCACAACAAGCACGCATCATCAAGCATGTAGCACTTATTCCAGTTTGGGAGTACCTAGAAAGCATGTAAAGAAAATGGGTCAACTACGAATAGTTGGTGAGTTTCACTAATTTAAATAAACAGTGATAAATCATTATCATAATCATATATTAGCGATGTAATTATGCTGAGCCCACAAGTGAAACCTCTGACTATCACACACAACCCCCGTGGCATATCCCCCGCCCACGGACCTGCCCCAAACCGCTATGTCTAACATTACATAGCAAAATAAATAACAACAAAATAGACATGTGCAACTAGCTGGGAAACATCAGCAAATCCATGCCGGACCAGTTGGGTTTGTCAGACCAATAGTACTATCCACACTCTACCGGCTTTCAGTTAATCACTCGTGTTCCGGGGCCTTAGAATGTTAGCAACTCAGACAATTACCATCTTAGTACATTTCCGTACGATTCCCGTACAATAAAACATATATAAATACACGCAAATCCATGCGTTCAGTATGTACTTAAACATTTCAGTAGTAACATGCTTCGGCCCCGGGAAAATATTTAAAAACAATTCAGAAAAAGGGGCTCGTGAAACTCACCTTATCGTAAGCAATTAAGTAACACAGTACGCCAGCTACTAGTCCGGATCTGTAATACGATCCCTAAGTCCGTTACTATACAATCATTATTAATATAACTTTAACCGTGTTAACCGGTACATCTGGGGACACTGTTAACCCAGTATTGTACCCGCTCCGGGGGCAATGTTAACCCAGAAACACTTCTCCGGACTCAGATTGTGATATCGTTTAGAGTTCACTAGTTAAAATTACTATTAGTCGTTTTTCCCGTTTTGCGTGCCTAGCACGGTTTTCCGTTTTTACGTTTCAAACATGAGTTTGGTCACACACGACCCGAAAATAGTTGTTGACTGATAATTTAATTAAAGTAGTGAAATTAGAGCACGGTTTAGACGCCCAGTTTGGCCGCGGGGCCCGTTTCCGTCTTTAGTGTACCGGAAACTGTTAAATCGGGTAAAAATTACTCAAATCATCCGAATTATTTTCGGATGATTTATTTTTACTTGTTTAATTCAACTATATGAGAATAGTTCATTTTTAGGGTTTTTATACACCAGTCAGCTCACTTAGGCGAACTTTACCGGTTTACGCGTTTTAAGCTTTAAAAGTTTGTTTTTATTTTCTTTTTAGCACAAACAATTATCCGTTTAGTCTCGGATCTTGAAATTTTGCACAAATCACTTTTTGACAGTGAGGAATTTTATAAAAATATTTCCAGAATTAATTTTTATATTTAAAATTTATTTATCTATTTTTAAACACCATTTAAACACTAAATATGTCGTAAATACCAAACGATCTTAGAAAAATCCCAAATTTTTCCTGGATGACCCCTGCCATCCACATAGTCCCCTGTAATTTTTCCAGAACCAAAATCCCTTTTTATATGCCATTTTCACTAAAACCGAGCTAGAAAACCCTAGAACTCGTTTAACCGAAAAGCCTACTTAGACTTCTCCAACTGACCTAAACTTTTGTGTGTGACTTTTACATGTTATAAAAAGCTTATCTGGAATTTTCCAGAATTTTTCATGATATTTAACTATTTTTCACCATTTTTGGCCAAAACCTAGCATTAAAATCACCAAATATTCATCCTTTGTCCAAAAATTACCAAAATTTCACATATCTCATATTTTCATGTGTAGATCATCTCTGTTAAATTTCGTGACCTAACTCTAAACGTGTCACAATCTGTCCAAAACACAAACATCACACAAAAACCGAACTAACTTGTGTTTCTAGCTTCAAATCGCAAGGATCTCGCTTTCTAGCCATTGCTAACAACTAGATACAACACCTACAAGCACAATAACACCACACCAAGCAAGTTACACCCACAATCAAGCCATTTCTTTCATGGTTTCGGTTATGATATAAAAACAAAGATTTAAACCGTAAAAATTCGTTTTTGGTTCGTTTAACTCCTTTCTTGGACCAAGATCCCTTGAATAACCCGTATACATCACTTGATCATGCAAGAATCGGTTTTCATCTTTGAAACCTCATTTTCTTGCAAACAAACCCAAGAAACGAAGATGGAAACGTATATAACCCGATCATTACCTTGGTTTTCTTGCTAAAAATCTCGGTTTTTAGTTCATGATCTTGAGAGAATTGGATGAATGTTGGTTATGGTTTTCAAAAAATAATAAAACAAAGGGGGTTACACCCCTTTGTTGCGACCGGAAGTGAGAGGGAGGTGGGGTGGGACCCACCTCTCCATTTCTAGCCACACATTCGGATATCGGAGATCTGGATAATGTTTTGGATAATCTGGTTCAGTTCGTTTTTCGGTTAAATGTTTAATTCGGCTTAAAACGAGGCTAAAACGGTCGTTTTTCGGCTTAAAAATGAAATTTATATAAAACCGCTTTAAAAACTTCATAAACTTAAACCATGACTTTCATTAACTTAAAACATCATATTATTAATAATTGCGCATCTTTTTCGGCTTGATCGATCGTCTCTTGCTCGGTTTGGTATTAAAGGTTTCGTTTAACGTACCGACGTACCATTAAATCGAAAATTCTTTTCTGTGCTTTAATTCACTTATCCCGAAGCTTTAATACTTCGTAAACATCACTAAATATCATATATCTCGTCTATAATGTAATCCTCGATTCGTTCGGGTTTCAATAACCGTTAATCGGTTAATCGTATTTCCAATACGATTAACTGTATAATCGAGTGTAATCCGTACTGTGAATCATACATACTCGTATAAACACATTATAATTCACATATTCATTATTAAATAGCACATAATTAGTATATACCGGTTAGGGTATACCTGATTCTGCCGGAATCGTTACAGGTTCAAACACATCCTCAATGATAACTTTGTCAACATTTTCAACAAAAACTTTGTTGCTTTGAACATGAGGTTTCTGAGTTAAAGATTGGGGTTTAAGAGTTTCAGACTTACTTAGGTGAGAATTTTCTGAAATCACAGGCTCTTTAAGAATAACATCTTTCTCAGTTGGAGCAAAAAGATTAATTTTATAATCATTGTGAAATGTTGGAGGAATTTCAACAAAACCTATACCTTTCTTTGAGTCCTTTTGTTTTCCAGAAACTTCGATATTTCATTCAACCAAAAAGATGAATTTTGAAATTTCCTCAATTTGTTCTTTAACTCAAGAACCTCATTCTCAACCTCAGTTATCTTTGAACGATGTTTCAAAATTTCTTGAAACTTTTGGTCATTAATTGTCATTTTCACAGATAACTCAGCTTTGAGATCATGATTACTTATAGTTAAAGCCTCAATTTTCTCTCTTGAATTCATTTGAGAAGTCAAGGATTGTCTATAAGTATCTTTTAAGGACACAATCTCTTTTAGCAGATTATCATTTTGAAGTTTTAATGAATCAATTTTAGATTTATTATAATCACAATCAACACATGATACCTTAGAAGCAGAATTACTAACCTCACTTTGTTTGGCCATGCAAGCAGATGTGGTAGAATCACTGATCTTCGCCATACAAGCAAAGCTAGTTGGAAGCTTTTCACTTGAATTATCATATTCAGACTCAGTTCCAGCATCAGAAGAAACTTCACTTCCACTTATATCTTGAAGGTATTCAGGGAACCCAAACATAGCTAGATTAGCTTGATTTCATTGCACAATAGTCGTTGTGACCAATCACTTCCATCAGCTAACACTGCATGTGACCTAGAAGTAGACGATTTCTTTTCAGCATCATTGACCCGTGGTGTGGAGGAATTTTGATTTTGACCACGAGGACCAGTATACTCTTTCTTTGGCTTGTCACATTCTTTCGCAAAGTGCCCGAATTCTTGACAGTTATAACATTTTACCTTCAAATTGTCAAAACCCAACTTTTTATTCACGGCAGGAAAATCTTTTCCGGTTCTTTGCATAAATCGTTTTACCTTACGAACAATCATTGCCATGTTCCACTTCAAATCCATGAGCTCGAGATCATAAGGATCAATTTGATCATAATCTTCATCGATTAAATCACTAGTTGCAACCTTGCTACTCACCAAATTCTCGTAAGAGGACATAAAGGCAGACAAAAATGCAAAGTTTTGTTCAGCCTCCTTTATGTTTACATTAGATTGAGATGAAAATTGACTTGTAGATGATGAAGTTCACGATCCTCCAGATGAACCAGAGATACCAGAAGATCCAGTATTTCCAGCTGTGTAGAAACAGGCTCGTGGATCACTATACATTGTAGTAGCATTCTCACTTGCAGCTTGAGTAAGGAAAGTAGTTAGTGGAGAAATAGTTGAACTTAGAGGCATACTACCACCATAGAAAGAAGGATCTTGACTTTCCTTAGAAGATTTCTGGCACTTAAGATCATATTCCCTAGCTTCAATCTTTTGTAAGAATTCAATAGCAGTCAAATCTTCATTCAAGAAATAATTATTCTCCTTGAGAACCATTAAGAATGTGGAATAAGAACTTGGGAGTACACTCTTAATAGTGTCAATTTTATCCCTCTCAGAAACTTCTAACCTCATCTTGTCCATTTCAGCAATTAAGTGATTGAATGTCGTTGTCATTTCTTCAACTGTCTCACCTTTGAGTAAATTAAAGTTTCTGAATTGAAACTTAAGCATCACTTTCTTGCTTTCAGCAGTGTTTCCCATACTCCTCATTCGGATATGTTGAAACAAAGAAGCATATATTTTTATGCTACCCACTTGATGAAAAATATTCTCAGGCAAAGCCATAGTTAGAGTAGAATAAGCTTTTGTCTCTATCTCTAATGCTTTTTTTTCTTCAACTGAGTATTGTGAGATAGCCTTTGGTGTATAACCAATAGTCTCATCTCCAATCATAGGAACGGTATAAACTTCATCTAAACAATATGAACAGTCAGGATGAACTGAACCTAGATGAGCACGAAACCGAGGTTCCCATTTTGGCAAAATTACTGAACTTCATCAATCTTGGACATTTCGAATGTGAACCTATCTCGGTATCAAGTTGCAACATTTGTTGCATCAACATGTTTTGAGACGCTAATGCATACATACCGGCCATTTTTGACAAGTTTCAAAAATACAAGGGTGTAACGAATGGATTAACGAATCAATAAGCGAATAAGATTAACGAATGGATAGTAAATGTAACGAACTGTAAACAGTTGTAGCAAACTGTGAACAGTATCTAACGAATCAAATCTTAACGAAGTTAAGATTGATCAGACAACGAATCACAATGTTAACGAATCAGAAAGTCAAACTAACGAATTGACTAACAAACTGGCCAACGAATTAGCAATCAAACTGATAAGAAAAACTTAACGAATTAGAGATTCTTCAGTAGCGAATCACTAAGAAATACTTAGCGAAATGGATAACGAATCAGCTACAGTTGATTAGCGAATCAACTATAACGAATCAGGTTGTTACAACCATTTGTAACTAACTCTGACACCTTATGCCACATGGAAAAGGTTGTTATGACACAAATCCCAAAGTGGACGCGTGTCACACGAATCAGTTAACCTCAAATAACGAATTAGATCACACGAATCAACTATTATAGCGAACTGGCTAGCGAATCACTTGAAAGGAATAACGAATTGATGAACTTAATGAACGAATCAAAGGAAACAAGATAGCGAATCACCATAAAGATGATAACGAATCATATTCATCTTTGAATCTTCAAATCTTCAACACAAGATTTCCAGAAATCTGGAAATGATGACCATCAACTCAGAAACCCAGAAACTCAGAATTTGTAATACACTCTCGATACTAAACCAAATCACACAAATGACCAACCAAAATCCTCGTAACACAATCGCGAAACCAATACGCTAATCCTTGATACCAAACATCTACGATTACCAATCCAATTTTACCAAAACACGAACCCTGTTTCGGCCTTAAACCAAAACCAACACCAAATCCACTCAAAACCAAACCAAAACTCAATTCTAATTCACAAAACCATTCCAATACTTTAACCAACTCGGATTCAATCCAATTCGTCCATAATTCAATCAATTCAACTTAAAAAATGATTCAAATTCACTCAAACAGAATATTAACAATATCAAAAACTAATTAAACACTAAATCAAGTGTAATTGAGCTCCAACAGCTCTGATACCACTTGTTGGAACCTGGATAGTTATCAATCTAACAACAATTAACAGACCTCGGATCTGTGTTAACCGATTAATACATTAACTATAGATCTAGCTCATAATTAACTTTGATTCAGTGTTATATGTGTGTATATATTATCAGTATATATGTATTAGCGATGTTATAATGTTAGGATGAAGATCGAGAGAGGATTTGGACAGGGTTTCGTTAATTAACTCTAAAACTTAAATTAAACATGAACAGTGTTCACTATATATAGAAGATAGGTTTGGTTCGCTAACATCCCCTAGCGAACCAGACGCTACTTCGTTACACACATTAATAAGACGAATCATCCTCTGATTCGTTAACATCCCCTAACGAATCAGAGGGAATAACCTTAAGTCTTAGTTCGCTAACATCCCTAGCGAACTAGACAATAAATATAACGAACTAGCCTTTAACTTAATGAATTATTACATTAAACATAAACAAATACGTTAACGATAATTACAAAGACTCAAGACGCAAAACCGTGCACTAACAAAGTTAGTGTTTTAGTTGGTTATAGTTTATTTGCTTAATTTTTTAGGTTGCATGATTAGAAGTTATATGAGCCTGATGTGATTGTTCAAACCACTTACTTGTTACTATCTTACTGATGATCCAATTACTTAAATTACACAAGCACACACAAGTCTAAGCTTATGCCTAAAAACAAATATTTTCCAAACATTTTCAATTATCGATTTTTATTGTGGTGTTCTAATATTTCTTCTTCTTAAATATGGTTCTATATGGCGGGTTTGTAGTAAACTGTAAGGGGGACGTGCTTGTTTTCCAAAACTCTTGATACCAAGGTTATTGAAACCTAAGGATAAGCAATGCGCATAAATCTCAATCAGACGCGGGACCCGGTTCCTTACCTGAATAGTTAGGAAAGAGCACGAACTCTATTAAGACTAAGCATACCACTTTCAACGCCATATGAATCACAACTTTAAGTTTTCAAACGTGAACATGTTCTCTTTCTCAAAAGAATATGGGTGCATTCCTAGGATGTCACGCAAGTCATGGTGGTTCATGCGATGCGTGACGACGACCCCACCCTTAATGTTTTACCATGTGTTTTAACTAAAAGTCTGCCAAGTCATGGTGATACATGAATACCCATCTTTCGGTTCGATTTAATTACGCATTTTGATTTTGTGTTGTAATACGAGAATACTTAAGTTTCAATGTGATTATTTTAGTTACATGTTCATTTATTATTATTGGTTAAAATTGAAAATTCGAAAAGTCATGGTGATACATGAATTGTCGAGTTTAAATTCGATTATTCTATTTATATATTCATTTACTATTATGGATTAAAATTGAAAATTCAAAAAGTCATGGTGATGCATGAATAGTCGATTTTCAATTTGTTTTCTATATCTGTATCTATTCATTTATTTTTATGGTTTGAATTGGGAATACAAAGAGTCATGGTGGTACATGAATGCATGATTTTTCAATTCGATGTCATTACTTATATTAAGTTTAATATATTTTTTTCATTTGGTTATTCAAAAATTTGTGTGTTTTTTATGGAAATAAGCATTCCGATTTCAATTTCAAATTTTAATTCATGTGATTTCATTTCTTTACTTATTTTTCTTTAAGATTTATATAGATTAATTATGATGTTTCTTTTGGTTGTTAATACGAATTTCATATTTACATCCCATTTTACGCGAATCATCCACATATAGCAATATATCATCTTGTTACCCTCGACGTCGCCCTCAAAACTCAACTCGCTAAGTGACAACTCATATTATCGGCCACCGTGAGCCTAACCATGACCCAAAACCCATCAAAACTCGTATAACCCATGACAGTAGATCCAATAAATGTGCTTGAACCTATCCAAACCCAACACAACTTTTAGACACTCAAACGTACCCTAAACAAAAAGCTTGGCACGGGGACACACCCTTTGTATAACATGTGTAAATCTTACCGTACAACTGTGATAAATTCAGCCACCACCTCTTACCAAAAACCTATACATATTCAACATCACCTATTCCCACAACCTGTTACCCAACCATTTATCCCAACTATATGCCTTATGCTCGTACTTCAAGCATGCTATCATTGCAATGACCCGAGTACCCCCACAACACTCAAACAGGCCTAACTTGTTTCCGCCATGCAATATCTAAAATTGCATCCTCTGACCACTTGGAGCTCACTTAGCCTATTCATACTCGCCAAACGTACTTCAAGCATGCTATCATTGCAATGACCCGAGTACACCCCACTTAGCCCATTCATACTCGTCAAACATACTTATTTCTATTATTTTTTTTTTAAATCATGAAAGTTTCTCCGCATTCAATATATTTTTTATGAACACCTTATTCTTATAATTTCAAATCATCAAATTATTTTAAAATAGTTAATTAACAAGTACTTAATCAAGTTGATGATCTTTAAAAGACTTTAAGTCAAACATATGATTATTATTATCACTATTATTTTTATTATTATTAATATTATTAGTATCGTTATTATCATTGTTATTTCATTAATACTATTATGGTCACTATTATTACCACTATAATACTTAATATATATAATATTTTTAAGGTTAAATAAAAACGTTAAATAAAGTAAAATCATTGTTTCAAACAAGTCTTAAGTCATTGATGCTATTATATTATCATCATATCAGTTCTATCAGAACGAATCATTTTTAGTTGGAGATTCTCTTTAAAGTTTTCATAGGATGCCACCATAAGGGAAACCTTTATTTTATATTAAAATTTTCATAAAGTGGCGCAAAATTTAGCACTAAGAAATTTTTTTATTATTATTACTAAACTTTTTCAAAAGTTATTATTATAAAAGCATCGCATTCTTTTTCGATTTTCAAAAACTTTACGTGCCGATTCTTTACGTGTGTAGAATACATTAATTTTCGTGTACTAAACATGTATACACAAATTGATCTATTAATTTTCGTGTTTAAACAGGTAAAATACATGTTTACATGTTAGGTACCCGTTAGTACTTGATTAGATATTATAAATAATAAAAATATAATAATATAATATGTTATATATCCTAAATTTTTATACCAAATAATTAAACACGACACACATCCTTCCAATCCATCATCAAGCAGACGACGCATAAACCCTTCTCCGATTCTCCCTCTTCGGATCTCCGGTAGTCTGGTGCTTTCCTTCCACAACTCTGGTAGTCGCATCCCTTTGATTCTCTTGTCTACCTCTCTAAATCTCTAATTCTCAGGCAGTTCGGCCTCCTTGCGTTTGCAGAGACACGTCCGGTATTAACAGGTTTTGTCTTATTGTGTATACATGGTATTAACAGGTTTGTGTCTTATCGTGTATACCTGGTATTAACATGTTCATGTTCGGGTTTGAGATACATGTACACGATAAGTTTTCGTGTCGTGTACATGTATGCATGTTTTGTGTTCGTGTCTTATCGTGTTCGTGACTTATCTTGTATGGGTATACATGATATGCCAGCCATACCTGAAACGCCATCACATTTTGGCGCATTGGTTGTTTATGACATAAAAACTCATAGTTAAGCATTTTTAAGTAGGAGCAATCCTAAAATATGTTCCCTTTTGAAAAGTTCTCAACTAGTAACCAAAACGCATATGTTAGCAACAAAAGTGAAAGGTACATCATTGGTTTCGATCTAGGTTATGTATTTTAGACATTTTCATCACCCAAGAGAAGGAGAGACATACTCCACCATTTGCATATTGAAAATGTTTTATGATTTCATTCTAAAAAGTATGATTACGTTAGTCATTTAAAGGTCTCAAACTTCAGGTTTAGTGGTTAAAGGGTTTTCTCCAGACATGGTCGTGTGTTTAAATCGCTGGAGCGTTAAATTAATAATGAACGGTAAAATTCCCTGTCAAATGCTCGGTTCAGGTATTAATGATTAATAAGTGTAATGATCGCACAGTCACAACACCATTAAATTAACAAAATGTTAGTAGATTCAAAAGCAGTATAAATGTTTATTTCTAAGATTGTGTGTTATCACTAAAGTTTGGCTCCGAATTCATCCAATAATATTGTGCCATGCAATGCTAACTTGATGATAACTAGACTCGCTGAAGCCACTGCTGAAACCGCCTGAGCATGTTTCCAGGCGAGCGGTGGCTTCAGTGAATTATCTGATTTACTTAAATTTTTCTTCAAAATTTGGAAAGTAATATTAATAATACATTAGAATTAAAATATTAACATATAATAATACTAGTCTAGTACAAGATCATCGGGACGTCTAGCCCACAAACGCTCGACCAACTAATGACGAAGGTTTTTATGGACCTCGCGATTCTTGAGATATAAGACGTTTTGGAGTTTTTCATCATCGGTGATTGTCGATTCGGGTCGTAAGACGTCACCCTGGTAGTTTTGACAAATAGCCATACCTTGGTCCTCAAGAACCGTGTTATGTAGAATTATACAAGTGTAGACAACATCCATTATTTTCCCCATTGACCAAAACCATAGTGGTCTCGAAATTAAATGAAAATTTTTCTTTATATCTCCAAACGATCTTTCAATATCTTTACGTGCCGATTCTTGCTTCTTCTTAAAGTACTTCCGTTTGTCTTCAACTAGAGAGGCATTAGCTTGAACAAGCATTGACAATTCGTTGTAAATCCCATCAACCAGGTAGTAGCCATGCATGAATTGAACCCTGTTCTCATAAAACGATTGAGTTGGCTCAACCCTGTCAATAATATCATCAAATATCGGTGACTATTCGATAACATTTATGTCGTTATTTGACCCCACAACACCAAAAAACACATGCCGGAATCAAAGATCATGCGAGGCAGCTGCCTCAAGTATAATACTGGTTCTGGGGTTATCACCCCGGTAGAATTGTCCTCGCCGGGCCGTAGGACACATATCTCATCCAACATGCGTAAAGTCGATGCTACCGAGCATTTTGGGAAACCATGTTTTTCACCGTGCGTCTCGTATATGCGTTCGATATCATACAAAGTTGGTTTACACTAGGGGTGTGACATCCGTGGCAAAACCGAGTACACCTTAGTACTTACAAACTCGAGTAAGCGTTTAACCGCTTATTGCGTAACGAACAATCGAATAACCAAATGGGTTTGGTTATGGTCCGGATATCCCAGGGTGCTATCTATAAGCGATATACGATCTGTGCAAGCTAAAATAATAGTAATATGGCCTTAGTTCGATAGCAAACAAGTTAAACGAAAACATGCTCGTTTAACTACCCGCTATAGATTTTAACGCGAAAGATAGTTACAAACCAAGCATTTATCATCCTTTAAGCCGAAAAAGACTAACCAAACACTTATTTGAAATGTTTTAAGCAATCCGTGAAAATATTTTTGATTTTTACAAACGTATAGTATGTTTTTATAATTTTACACAAAACTAGCCGAAAAACACTCGTTTTCGCTCCGTTTGTCGCACCCGATATATTTTTGTCGCCATAAACCGAACCCGAAATAAATTTGGACTCGGCATTTCACGTTCGGGCACGTAAATCGAGAAAACTGGGCCAAATGGGCCCAAAAGGGGACCCAACGAGCCCAGCCCGCCAAAGAAGACTTTCCCCCCTTAAACCCTTTTCATATTTAAACAAGTTCTAAGATATTTTTTGATATATTTTTCATGAGAATTCTGGACACAAGTTCTGCTCCAGCCAGAAAACTTTCAAACCCTAAGGTAAGGAGCTTAAATAAGTAGCTTTTGTACTTGTTTAAAGTCGTTTAATACCATAAAAACATGTCTTGGTTACTAAAAATCATTCCTAACCGTGTAAAAATCCTAAAAATGGTCCATAAACATGTTTTGATCATAAACACGGTAAGGAACCTGTTTTGATAGTTTTTTTGGCCATAAACACGGATGAAAGGGTTGAAACGGCGTTTTTACGGTTCAAAAGTTCGTTTTTGTGCACTAGCCGAAACCCTAAGTTAAGGGCTGTTATGTTGATGAAAAATTGCTTGGTTTGTGATATAGGACTTGTACCTAGCTTGCTTAGAAGCACAAGAACCTGAAAACTTGATTAAAAAGTCGGAAACGAGCCAAACTCGCTAAGGTAATACCGAAACACTCGCTTACGGGCTGTTTAGGTTAAGGTTGTGATGTGCATATTATTAGACCTTGAAATTTTTCAGGGACATCAGGGACCCTGTCATTGAGTCCCTGTTCAAATTTGGTAATTTTTTGACCATCAGAGAATATTTGGCGAATTTATTACCGAATTGGGACGTTTATGTGGGAAAAATAGCTAAAATACTTCAAAAACTATGAACATTTTCTGGGAACTCAGATTTAATGTATTTTGATCACATATTAATTTTGAGGTCATTTGAAGAAGTCTAAGGGTGTTTTGTACATATGCGTTCATGCAAATTTTTATAGCCGAATTTGGGCAGAAAAGAATATTGAACAGGCTTTTTACATTCTGGAATTGATACAGGTTGTTTTGGGACATGATTTGAGTATTCAGGAAATTTTGTGGAATTTTTAGAAATTGTTTGGGATAAACAGACGATTTTCAGGCGAAATATAGCTGATAAAATGAATTTTTATAAATTATTAAATTAGTAAATAATTCCAGAAATATTTTTATAAAAATCTACATATTTTAATTGATAAGTGGCTAAATTTTCATAATTTAATGATTAACGGTTAATTCATTATGCTAATTTAAAGATTAAACAAATTCAGTTTTTATAAAAACCGGCAAGTTCGCGACTAACGAACCTGCGGGAATATCAAAACACCAAGAGTGATCAAAAATCATATTTTTGGACTAATTAAGTAAAAACGAACTTTTCTATGAAAAACCTGGACAATCCGGATAGATTGTGCGCGTTTCTTCTTAAATCAAACTAAATAAACGGAAACGGACCCCGAGGCTAATCCGGTACCCCAGTATGTGATCCTTCTTTATAACTTAATCATTTTATTAACTAATACATTTACCCAAGCTTATTTTCCCATAACTGTTTTCTGAACGCGTAAACGAACAACTTGGCCCAGCTGGGAAAACGGGAATTTAAGTTCAGTTTTAAGTATTAGACATTAAACAACATCACAGCCTAAGCCTATTACCACTTTCTGGGCGTACCAGCTATACCCAGATTAGTTATACAGCCCAGTTTAATACTGAGATTATAATAATATTAAAATATTAATATTATTATAATATGGACTAAGTGATAGCAAGGGAAACAAACCCCGTGCTGATCTCGCACTGAGTGCCTACAAAACCGTGAGTTTCATGGCCCCACTCTTTAAACTATTTTACGAACTTTTGGGGTGGAAAGCATGTTTATACACGTTATTTATCTAAACACGGATCAGGATATAAAATATCTGAACATTTATATATAAAAAGTCCCTACAAACATAATGACTGACTACGTGCTGATGAAAGATGATTATTATCGTTGATTGATATATTGAGTGGAGATAATACGAATTGCAAAACATAATGAAATTACACGTGACAGCATGTTATACCAACACGTTATGTAATATTAAACATAACTAATTTGGGAGACAACGTGGTCTGTAATGGCCATGGGGATAACGTGGTCTGTGATGATTATGGGGCTGTTGTGGGCAGAAAGGGGGCCACAATAGTAACAAACTAAAGTTGAGTATGGCCTATGAGCCAAGTTTTGCTGCAACTTATAAACTAAAGTTGAGTATGGCCTATGAGCCAAGTTCTGCTGCAACTTATTAAACGAACTAACTTGATTATGACATGAATGTTAAGAAAATAATGTGATTATGCGTATTGTGGGCGGATGGGGAGCCATAGTATTTGGTGATACGTGATAAATACTATATGTGTATATGTGTCTATATACATATTATTTGCGTGTGCTACACTTGGGCTTCCAGAGGCCCCGGAACTGACCTCTTCCGGGTCCTCTTCCGTCGACACACTAGGTGTTCTTGCCATTTTTACCTGCACACAAGTTAACAAACATATAGTCCCTTTTCATAGTGTAATTCAAAATCAAATTAACATGCACTTACTTATACAATTTTGCCACATAATAATATTATTATACATTTACACATATGTTGCCAATTTTACCTATTTAAGTCCCCCGTGACTTCCCCTGAATTCCCTCGTGCAGACAAGTCTGTTATTATGTTCCGGACCATAATAACCCACTTGTCCATCCAAGTTCATCCCGATCTCGTCACAATATATTATTAGTTGATATTCAGATCCTATAATACTTGAGCTACTGGTTATAGTTTAGGTATCTTTTTCAGACATCCTGATTCTTTATAACCAATGGCTCTGATACCAAGTTCTGTAACACCCCGTAACCGCAGCGGAAACGTACACGGGATGCAACAGACACATCTGATATCAACAGCATTGCTTATAAAGAAAATACCACTACATTAATTTATAACATATTACATTGTTGCGAGTTTCATTACTGTCTAGGTGTTACACACATATTTTACCGATAAGACATTAATAAATTCATTACAAAACATAGAGCAGCAAGCTTCCAACAGGTAGCACAGATAGTTAAGCACACATCAATCAATCCAACTTGGGCATACCTAGAAAACATGTAAAGAAAACGGGTCAACTACGAATAGTTGGTGAGTTTCACTAATTTAAATAAACACTGACAAATCATTTTAATAATCATTTATTAACAATATAATCATGCTGGGAACTATGTTACCCCAGAACATTTCCATTAACTTCCTGGGAACTATGTTACCCCAGAACAATAATAACCCCTGGGAACTATGTTACCCCAGAACAATAAATACCCTTGGGAACTATGTTACCCCAGAACAATCACAACCTCTGGGAACTATGTTACCCCAGAACAATAAATACCCCTGGGAACTATGTTACCCCAGAACAATCACAACCTCTGGGAACTATGTTACCCCAGAACAATAATAACCCCTGGGAACTATGTTACCCCAGAACAATAATAACCCCTGGGAACTATGTTACCCCAGAACAATAATAACCCCTGGGAACTATGTTACCCCAGAACAATAACACATGATAAACATTTTATATATTCTGTGCATCAGACCATATATATATAAATGTACAAGTATTTCCATACGATCGGTATGTACTTAAATACTTTAAATAAGACATGTTTTCCGCCCCGGGAAAATATAATTAAAACAATTCATTAAAAGGGGCTCGTGAAAACTCACATTTTTGTGAGTCGGTGAGTAATATAAGGAACAGCTACGTGCCTGGATCTTCAAATCTTTGGTTGGAGATCAAGAAAATGGATGGATGTTTGAAGGTTGAGAGAGTTTGAGAGAATTGATGTGAAAAAAAAAGGAAATGTAATGTGTAAAGGGGGTGTGGGTGGCCGGCCTAAAGGGGGTGTGTGGGGGGCCCACATCTCAAATATTGTCCACACATTTGGATTACACAATCCGGATAATGTTGTGGATAATCTGGTTCAGTTCGTTTCTCGTTTAAACTCGTAATTCGGCTTGAAACGAAATTAAAATGGTCGTTTTTCGGGTTAAAGTAAAATTTTCATAAAACTGATTTAAAAACTTTCAAAACTTAACCCATGACATTAAAACATCATATCATTAATAATTACGCATCTTTTTCGGCTTGATTGATCATCTCTTGCTTGGTTTGATGTTAAAGGTTTCGTTTATCGTACCGACGTACCAATAAATCGAAATCCTTTTTCTGTGCTATAATTCACTTATCCCGAAGCATTAATACTTCGTAAATATCACTAAACATTATATATTTCGTCTATAATGTAATTCCCGATTCGTTCGGGTTTCAATAATCGTTCATTGGTTGATTGTAATTCCAATACGATTCACTATATAATTGAGTATGATTCATACTGTGAACCATATATATTCGTATAAACGTGCTATAACTCATATAATCAATATTAAATAACACGCCAATAGTATATACCGGCTAGGGTATACCTGGATTTGCCGGAATCGTTACATTCTCCCCCCGTTATAAAAATTTCGTCCTCGAAATTTTACGCGTCAACTACTTCCTTTTGAGGAAATAGGTGGGGGTATTTCTTCCGAAATTCGTCCTTTCGTTCCCAAGTAAATTCTGGGCCTCGTTGCGAATTCCATCTAACTTTGACCAACGAGATCTTATTGTGTCTAAGTTGCTTGATCTTACCGTCCACTATTTCGATGGGCTCCTCTACGAAGTTGAGCCTATCACTTATTTGAACACCCTCTAAGGGTAACACCGATGTCTCATCCGCCAGACATCTTTTCAAATTCGACACATGAAACACGTTATGAACTGCACTTAGTTCCTCAGGCAGTTCTAGTCGGTAAGCTACCGGACCGATCTTTGCAGTAATGTTGAATGGTCCAATGTATCTAGGGGCCAACTTCCCCGCCTTTCCAAATCTGACCACTCCTTTCCAGGGTGATACTTTCAAGTATACCTTTTCACCCTTCTCAAATGACAACGGTTTTCGACGGGTATCAGCATAACTCTTCTGCCGATCCCGCGCGGCTTTCAGGTTGTTCTTAATTTCAAGAATCTTGCTGGTCGTCTCCTGGACCAGATCCGATCTAATGACCTGCGAGTCACCCACTTCAGACCAGCAAAGTGGTGATCGGCACTTCCGCCCATACAATGCTTCATAAGGTGCTGCCTTTATACTGCTATGGTAACTGTTATTATAGGAAAATTCAACGAGTGGGAGATGTTGATCCCAATTTCCCTTAAAGTCCAGTACGCAAGCACGAAGCAAATCCTCCAAAGTTTGAATGGTCCTCTCAGACTGACCATCGGTCTGAGGGTGGTAAGCTGTGCTTAGGTCAATACGTGTTCCTAATGCTTCTTGAACAGCTTGCCAAAGTTTGGAGGTGAAATGGCTATCCCTATCGGAGATGATCGAGATGGGGATGCCATGACGAGACACTATTTCACTTATATAAATTTGCGCAAGTCTCTCAGTGTTATAATTATTCCTAATTGGAATGAAATGTGCTGATTTGGTTAATCGATCCACGATTACCCAAATTGCATCATGACCTCGGGGCGTCTTGGGGAGGTGTGTCACAAAATCCATTGTGATCTGCTCCCACTTCCATTCCGGAATTTCCGGTTGTTGCAACATTCCCGAAGGTTTCTGGTGCTCCGCCTTAACCCTCGCACACGTCGTACACTTGCCGACGTATGTGGCTATATCCTTTTTCATTCCTGGCCACCAGTAAAATTCTTTCACATCCTTGTACATTTTATCTGATCCCGGATGTATGGAATATTTCGATTTATGTGCTTCATCCATGATCAAATCACGAAGGTCATGGAGGGTCGGGATCCAAATCCGATTTTTGAAATAAAAAATTTCGTCCACACGCTGTTCGAAATTCTTCTCATTCCCGTAAAGTCCTTCTTTATCCAATTGGCCCTCTTTCAACGCCTCGCGTTGAGCGACTCGAATCAAATCTGAAAGGTTCGACTGGACTATCATCCCCAACGCTCGCACACGTAGTGGCTTGACTCGATCCTTTCTACTCAAGGCATCGGCTACAACGTTAGCCTTGCCGGGGTGATATCGTATGACACAGTCATAGTCACTCAGCAACTCGACCCATCTTCGTTGCCTCATATTCAGTTCTTTCTGATCGAATATGTGTTGCAAACTTTTATGATCAGTGAATATGGTGCACTTTGTACCGTAGAGATAGTGTCTCCAGATTTTAAGTGCAAAGATGACTGCTCCCAGTTCCAAGTCATGAGTAGTGTAGTTTTTCTCATGAACTTTTAACTGTCGAGACGCATAGGCTATGACCTTTTTATTTTGCATTAACACGCATCCTAACCCTTTACGGGATGCGTCACAATATACAACAAATCCATCGTCTCCGTCGGGGAGACTTAAGATTGGCGCTTGGCACAATCTTTGTTTTAGCGTTTGAAACGCCGTTTCCTGCTCTTCACCCCATTCATATTTCCGATCCTTTTGAGTCAGGAGGGTTAAAGGTTGGGCGATGCTGGAAAAGTTCTCTATAAATCGACGATAGTATCCAGCAGCCTAAGAATTGGCGGATTTCTTTCGGAGATTTAGGCGCTTGCCAATTCTTAATAGCTTCAACCTTACTCGGATCAACGTGTATTCCTTGGTGGTTTATAACATGACCGAGGAATTGCACCTCTTGTAACCAGAAGTTACACTTGGAGAATTTTGCATATAACTTCTCCTGATCCAGGAGCTCTAAAACTAACTTTAAGTGTTGCTCGTGCTCCTCTTTACTCTTCGAGTATATCAAAATATCGTCAATAAATACAATGACGAACTTGTCGAGATAGGGTTTACAGACTCGGTTCATGAGATCCATGAACACCGCTGGCGCATTTGTTAGCCCAAAAGGCATAACTAAAAATTCGTAGTGGCCGTAGCGAGTCCGAAACGCGGTTTTTGGGATATCCTCCTCTTGAATTCTAACTTGGTGGTATCCCGATCTAAGATCAATTTTTGAGAAATAGCTCGCACCTTGTAGTTGGTCGAACAAATCATCGATTCGGGGAAGAGGATATCTATTTTTGATGGTTAATTTGTTCAATTCCCTGTAGTCAATGCACATTCGAAGGCTTCCGTCCTTCTTTTTCACAAATAGTACAGGTGCACCCCACGGGGAATAACTGGGACGTATAAACCCCTTATCCAACAATTCCTGCAACTGGTTGGATAGTTCTTGCATCTCGGACGGTGCAAGTCTGTAAGGGGCCTTAGCAACAAGGCCGGCTTGAGGTAATAAGTCGATTCTGAATTCGACTTGTCGGGTTGGCGGTAATCCAGGAAGTTCCTCTGGAAAAACTTGTGGAAATTCGCGTACCACGGGAATATCGTCCACCCGTTTTTCCTTAGAATCAGCGGCCGTCAGGCTCGCTAGATACGCCACACATCCCTGACGTATATATTTCAACACCTTGAGGTGGGATACAAATGGTATCATGGTGCCGGATTTTTCTCCCTGCACTAATACCTCCTCGTCATCCGACACCCGGATCTTGACGGTTTTCTTTTCACAGTTTATTTCTACCCTATTACGTGCCAACCAATCCATTCCCACTATCACGTCAAAACTACCCAATTCTACCGGTAACAAGTCAATCAGGAAGGATTGTTCGCTTAGAATAAAAGGGCAATTCCGAACAATCCGATTAACTATCATGGTTTTACCGTTAGCGACCTCTACGGTGTAGGGTTCTATGGTTTCACCAATAGGAAGGTTTGCTATCGAAAGGAATCTAATGGAGACAAAACTTCTATCGGCGCCTGTATCAAATAATACAGAAGCGTAATGATCAGAGACGAGGAAGGTACCTGTCACTACGCTGGGGTCCTGGCGCGCCTCGTTCGCTCCCATCACAAATGCCCGGCCTCGCGCCGGATTGGACGACGATGGCTGACCCGCGAGTTGTCTCCCATTTCCCCCCTGATTCAGTTTCGGGCAGTTCCTTTTGAAGTGATCCGTGCTGCCGCATTCGTAGCAAGCACGGCTAGTGGTCACCATCTGGTTTCCTTGCGGGTTCTGCTGTCGGGCTGGTTGAGTTCTAAATGGTTGCGCCCGAATAGGTTGTGGTTGTCGGTTCAGGTTGTTCAGATTTGTCTTACAATTTGGTGCGTAGTGTCCAACCCTGCCACACCGGTGGCACACCACCTCCTTGCACACGCCACTGTGGTGGTAACCACATTTCCCGCACCTAGGAATCGTTCCCTTCTGCGGTTCTTGCCTTCCGCCCGAACTAGTCATGGCATAGCTCTGGGCAGCGGGCCTAGCTCGTTTACCTTGCTGTTTCTCTCGGATCCTATTGTCATACGTACCTCGCTTTCCCCCAGCCGACTCTCCCGTCGTCTTTATCGATCCGCTCCTTAAGAAATCATACGTGACAATACCAGCCTGTGTCACTGCACCCTCATACGTCTGGTGCCCTCCCGCGTTAACTATACTCCTCACTACTGGAGTAAGTCCCCAAATATAACGTTCCACCCTCTTTGACTCTGGGGTGACCAACCACGGCACTAATCGTGACAGTTCATTAAACCGGTTGGTATATCCCAAGTGGTCCGCCCCATGCATCTCTAGGTTCCACAACTCATGTTCCAGTTTCTGCAATTCATTCTTTGGGCAGAAATGTTTCAAAACAAGATCCTTAAGCTCTGCCCAGGTCATGCGGTTTGTCGCCGCCTGACCTCGAGTCTGTACTATGGTGTTCCACCATGTCAAGGCATGGTCTGTGAACGTACAGGTGGCGTACTTAACGACACAATCCTCGGGACAGTTGCTGATATTTACCAATGATTCTATTTTCTCTAACCATTTTACTAACCCATTCGGTCCTTCCGACCCGTTAAATTCTAAAGGCTTGCATAACATAAAGTCCTTGATTGAACAACCCCTGGATGGTCCAGTGCGGTTGGTCTCTACAGTAGGGATAGGGCCATTACTGTCGGTAGCGACCACCGTAGGCGGTGCGTCATTACTCGGCATAGTGTTGTCATTCCTTGGAGGATTAGCATTTTGTTCCCCGTCATTATTTATGGGCGTTTGATTGCTCGGAGGGGTTGGATTGGTCGAGTTATTAGTACTGGCGGCGATGCGCGATACTATATCCGGTATCGCCGCCTCCAACTGTTGAGCAATCAAACGGCTCACATCTACTTCCGATATTTTCGTTGATCGTTTCGGTGCCATTCTACACAATCATCAAAGAAATAGATATAATCAATACCATCTCAAAACATAAAACACAATACATATTTCATTCATTAGTAAACATTGATTCATATTACACAAACATCAGTTTACATACTTTCAGTCAACATTACATAACTAGTTTTATTACAAGGGCCCTATGTCGGTATCATCCTCGACATAACCCGCAATGGGTCAGTGCTTGAATGATACCCAAAAGTATCGATAATGATATGCCCAACAAGAGACCCCCTATGGGCCAGTGGTTGTACTACAACTAAACAAGATTCACTCCGTGTTAGTATCACCACTAACTACTTACACGGAGTATCAAAAAGCGGTTCAAGATTCTACCATCTAACACATCTACACATGGTGGTAAACCAACCCCACCAACACCGCCACCAACACCACCAACACCGCCACCATAACCCGCATTCGGGTTTCCATCTGGTCGATCAACCAGTGGGAGTATGAGCACTCCCTTTTTAACTGGTTAATAGCATACTGGTGGTCCAGTATGCTGTCCCCGAGGTACGCCCGCCTCTGTACCCCCACGACCAGGGCGGCAGAGTGCTCGTTCACCTGCTCGGTGAGAACACGTAGCCAAGCCGCCAAGTCCCGCTCCTGCCTTGGAAGACCCCACACAGGTAGGGTCGCAGGCTCGGGTTGGGGGCGGGAAGACTCGCCCCGGTGGTATGTGGATCTGGGTGGGGTAACGGTGGGCGGGACATACGGGGCACTGATCCGCGCCGTGAGGCGGGGACCGTGTCTGGGGGGAATCGGAGCGGTCTGTGGTGCGGGCGGGGTAGGAGACCTGGTAACCCTAGCAGGGGAGGGTAAACTAGCACTCCTAGCTGGGGTGGTCTGTCTAGAAGTACTATGACTAGCCTCCGAAGGCTCGGAGCTGGGTGCTACACTTGGGCTTCCAGAGGCCCCGGAACTGACCTCTTCCGGGTCCTCTTCCGTCGACACACTAGGTGTTCTTGCCATTTTTACCTGCACACAAGTTAACAAACATATAGTCCCTTTTCATAGTGTAATTCAAAATCAAATTAACATGCACTTACTTATACAATTTTGCCACATAATAATATTATTATACATTTACACATATGTTGCCAATTTTACCTATTTAAGTCCCCCGTGACTTCCCCTGAATTCCCTCGTGCAGACAAGTCTGTTATTATGTTCCGGACCATAATAACCCACTTGTCCATCCAAGTTCATCCCGATCTCGTCACAATATATTATTAGTTGATATTCAGATCCTATAATACTTGAGCTACTGGTTATATTTTAGGTATCTTTTTCAGACATCCTAATTCTTTATAACCAATGGCTCTGATACCAAGTTCTGTAACACCCCGTAACCGCAGCGGAAACGTACACGGGATGCAACAGACACATCTGATATCAACAGCATTGCTTATAAAGAAAATACCACTACATTAATTTATAACATATTACATTGTTGCGAGTTTCATTACTGTCTAGGTGTTACACACATATTTTACCGATAAGACATTAATAAATTCATTACAAAACATAGAGCAGCAAGCTTCCAACAGGTAGCACAGATAGTTAAGCACACATCAATCAATCCAACTTGGGCATACCTAGAAAACATGTAAAGAAAACGGGTCAACTACGAATAGTTGGTGAGTTTCACTAATTTAAATAAACACTGACAAATCATTTTAATAATCATTTATTAACAATATAATCATGCTGGGAACTATGTTACCCCAGAACATTTCCATTAACTTCCTGGGAACTATGTTACCCCAGAACAATAATAACCCCTGGGAACTATGTTACCCCAGAACAATAAATACCCCTGGGAACTATGTTACCCCAGAACAATCACAACCTCTGGGAACTATGTTACCCCAGAACAATAATAACCCCTGGGAACTATGTTACCCCAGAACAATAAATACCCCTGGGAACTATGTTACCCCAGAACAATCACAACCTCCGGGAACTATGTTACCCCAGAACAATAATAACCCCTGGGAACTATGTTACCCCAGAACAATAATAACCCCTGGGAACTATGTTACCCCAGAACAATAATAACCCCTGGGAACTATGTTACCCCAGAACAATAACACATGATAAACATTTTATATATTCTGTGCATCAGACCATATATATATAAATGTACAAGTATTTCCATACGATCGGTATGTACTTAAATACTTTAAATAAGACATGTTTTCCGCCCCGGGAAAATATAATTAAAACAATTCATTAAAAGGGGCTCGTGAAAACTCACATTTTTGTGAGTCGGTGAGTAATATAAGGAACAGCTACGTGCCTGGATCTTCAAATCTTTGGTTGGAGATCAAGAAAATGGATGGATGTTTGAAGGTTGAGAGAGTTTGAGAGAATTGATGTGAAAAAAAAAGGAAATGTAATGTGTAAAGGGGGTGTGGGTGGCCGGCCTAAAGGGGGTGTGTGGGGGGGCCACATCTCAAATATTGTCCACACATTTGGATTACACAATCCGGATAATGTTGTGGATAATCTGGTTCAGTTCGTTTCTCGTTTAAACTCGTAATTCGGCTTGAAACGAAATTAAAATGGTCGTTTTTCGGGTTAAAGTAAAATTTTCATAAAACTGATTTAAAAACTTTCAAAACTTAACCCATGACATTAAAACATCATATCATTAATAATTACGCATCTTTTTCGGCTTGATTGATCATCTCTTGCTTGGTTTGATGTTAAAGGTTTCGTTTATCGTACCGACGTACCAATAAATCGAAATCCTTTTTCTGTGCTATAATTCACTTATCCCGAAGCATTAATACTTCGTAAATATCACTAAACATTATATATTTCGTCTATAATGTAATTCACGATTCGTTCGGGTTTCAATAATCGTTCATTGGTTGATTGTAATTCCAATACGATTCACTATATAATTGAGTATGATTCATACTGTGAACCATATATATTCGTATAAACGTGCTATAACTCATATAATCAATATTAAATAACACGCAAATAGTATATACCGGCTAGGGTATACCTGGATTTGCCGGAATCGTTACAGTATCGGTACCAAAATATTCGATTCGATACCGGTACCGGTACGGGACCGGGACGGTACTGGTATTTAAGGTAAAATTTCGGAAAATTTCGGGAAATACCGGTCCCGTACCGGTACCGAAACTCAAAGCGTTGGTAACGATTCAGTACCGACGGTACCAACTAGGTACCGATTTCGGTACCGATAACAGTCCCGAATTTGCCTATCCCTAGTGCGTGGTGAGGTTTTTAACTAAATCCGAACCGAAAACCAAACTTTCAGGGCTGGATACATGCGACGCTCTGCCACGCTTGCTTGACCGTGAGAAGCCTGTTTTTATGATTTTTTAAAAACGTTCGGTTTCAGTTTTTTCGGTTTTTGGATTTTGGGTTCGGTTCGGTTTTGGATGTGGTTTTTTCGGTTTTGCTAATCAAGCCAAAACTTTTTTGGGCCAAAAAAACACTTAACCCAAGATATTGAAACTGGGCATAACATTTTATTTCTTTACACTAATAATTAATAGAATATTGAATATTTGAACCTCAAATATACCTCAAATATTAACAGATACATTTAAAATCAAAATACAAAATCAAAACTAAAAGTACCAATATTATTAGTTATCAACCATATGCATAAATTAAATATATTTGTTATTAACTATATGTTAAAACTAAACAAATAGTCATTGATAGAATTTGTTTTAATGGTTACGGTTAAGATATTATAGTTATTTCAATATTTGTATGTCGGTTCGGTTCGGTGTTTTTGGTTCTTTACCAAATACCGAAACGAAACTAATCTACGGTTTTTTCTAAAGTTCAAAACCGAACCACCAGTGTCTAATTCGGTTTGATTTTTTTTTTGTTTTTTCAGTTTCGGTTTGGTCTTTTCAGTTTTGTGCACACCACCGTTCCTTATGAACTAATATCTCTCTTGTGGATAACAAAACCGAAAGATTTTAGATTTGCCTAAAGTATCATAACACCTATTGGTCATCACTTATGAGGTTTGTCTAAACATCGTAAATACGTTAAAAACATGAGTACCTCTAACATCATTTGTAACACTTAACATCTCGTACCATCAATATTGTTCAACATACCCTCAAGAACCTAACAAATTTCTTTTTGGTTGTAGGAGTAGAAACTAATTCTCAAAAGATCACCCAACCTTAATATTATCCCCATTTATGTGTGCATAACTGTAAAATTCTTTTCTTATTGTCATTACATCAAACGTGTTATGGTATTTGAAATTAGACATACCTTCATAATAAAACAAAAGGATGTGTATTGACTAAGGTGTAGCAAACACCACTTTGGGTTCGTCGGCCCGATGAGGCTTATCCACCATTGTAAACATAAATTGAGCATGCGTGAATCTAATACCCTTTGTAAAACTTGGCCTCATATATATACCATTAAATATGTCTGCTTTGTGAACTAGAGTTGCATGAATGTAGTTTTGAGTATAAACTTCACAAATGTTATTCAACCAAAGATTAATCACATTCGAACACGTTTAACTATGAAACTATTCACTCTTCACTCATCTATAACCATAGCCCCAAAACATGTTGTGACTTTTTTAACGAGAGGTCATTTATTAGACACAATATCTCTTCTATCACCAGTTAAAAAGAAAAAAATATGAGATTTTCTTAAGATGTCACAAAAAATGGGTGACGTGTGTAAGAATTTAGGGGCTGTGGGAGTTCTTTTAAGCATAATCCGATGCGGGTGTGGTTTAAATGTTACAAATCCGCTTTTACTCATATGAATAATTAAAAGGGTAAAATTAAAATACAATTTGATATGACCCCGAGACAAAAGGCAGTTTTAACTTGTCTCAATGGGGGCTCATGCCCATGATTTTTTGACTGTTGTGCCCATTGAAGGTCTTGGGAAACGGATGTCGGCAGTTGAATACAAAGCCATCCTTAAATACCGGCTTATGATTCGGCATTTCCCTCCAGATGAATCACGTCCCATTTGTAAAGAAGCTTGTTTGGATAGATTTGGTTAGCATGCTCTCCACTGTAAGGAATTGCCGAGATTCAAGTATCGTCATGACTGGGTAAGAGATGTCTTATGGGATGTGCTTAGACGTGCCGGGATCTCAGCCAAGAAAGAGGCACCTGTTAACTTTTTGACTGATCTGCGAGAGGGGAGATCTACCCCGCGTCCTTCGGATGTTCTTGTGTTTGGCTGGGCAGGGGGTAAGCATGTGTGTGTTGACCTCATTGGGGTGTCCCCGTTGGTGGGGCTGAGAGACAGTGGCTTCGTACCGGGACATGCGGTTTTGAGAGCGGAATCTAGGAAGGTTGCTAAGCATGAGACAGTGTGTTTGGAGAATCAGCACGTGTTCATTCCATTTGCCTTCGACACTTTTGGATCCCTAGCTCCCGAGGCGATTCGCTGCTTGGAGCGGGTGCAGAAGGTAGTCCACAGTTACTCGCAGAGCCCAAGGAACCAAGATTTATATTTAGTAGAATAGGCTTTGCGATTCAAAAGGGGGTAGCGGCGCAGCTTGTTGCTCGCTTACCCCTTATCCAGATGTAGTCCGGTTTATGTTATATATAAATAGTAACATCCAAAAAAAAACAATCCACAAGAAAAAAAATTGTTATTTTATGGTTACTCATCTATAACCATAGTCCCAAAACATGTTATTTTATTGTTATTTTACTCAAATAAAAATTAATATTGTTTATGCTGTTGAAAAGAAAAAAAAAAAGAGTTTAGGATAGTATGCTAGCGTATTAGAAAATTACAAAGTCGACTCTTGGATTAAGAGGGTCCGTTGGGAAGGGAACCAAGTTACGTGTTGAGTGACAACCACACGCCGTCATTGAAAATGGGGTGTATTTGTCTGATTCCCAACACAAGCGGGTTTCTACTTCCTACTCAGCTGTTTGAATGTAATACTATACTGGGGAAAGTGAATACGGTGCTGTCCACCGCCTAACCTTACACGAAAAACTCATCAAAACCACTTAACTTAACTAGTTCACATCAAACAAATCCTAAAATACATTGTCGTTTCCGGTGGCAAACTGAAGACGCAGATTGATGACTGGATCAACCCTAAACGTCTGATGCTTCCTCACTTCACCCCTATCTATAATGATTCTCGATATTAGCCCTACCCTGCATATCAATTTTATGAGAAGGGCTTGGGAATTTCAAGCGCTACCTTCCTCTGCAGGTAACCTATACTTATCTATCAACAATAATTGATCATCGCCTATTGAAATTGATCATCTAATTATGTTGTTAAAACATATATTTACAGAGAATTGCTTTCAGTTTGATTATAGTATTCTAATTGGTCTATAAACCTCAATTCCTTTAGAGTCAGCAATGATGATTTCAAGAAAGCAAAGAGGGAAGAACACAAGATTGATATTGCAGATAAGAGAAATACCATTAAAGATACCAATGCACAAAGTTCAACAGAGTTTGCTCACTTAAATCTTGTTGATGCTAAACGTACAAGCAAAGCTTTGGTTTGGGGTTCTCATGTTTTAAGCCTTGATGATGTCATTTCAGTAAGTTTACCAAAAAAAAAACGTTTTTTTCATGCCCTGGGTTTTATTTGTATTTACAAACTAATCAATCAGTTCTAGAGTTGGGGACTTGGGGTGTTCATCGGTTTGGTTTTTGGTTCATCCGGTTTTGGATTTTATTTGGTTGTAACCGAAAACCTAACCGAATAATCAATTTGCATAACCGAAAACCGAACTGGCCGCATTTGGACGCTCAAGAGTCTATAGAATTGAAAACTTTTTTGGAGAAAAGTGCCTTAGACAAATTAATTCTAAATCTTTACTCTTCAAAACATGAAGAAATCAATTCTAAATCTACACCTGAAAAGGCTAACATATTGCCAAATCTTCACAATTGAATGTAGGGGTGAGCATTAACCGACGGAAGAAGCTAACATATTACCAAACCCAAAAAACTGAACCGAAGCATTAACCGATGGTTTTTTTGTTTTATTGAAAAATCGAACCGAACCGACATATTAACCGAACCGAACCGATGTATAACCGAACCTAATATGCATTTTCATGATACAAATTTTAATTTATAAATGTATAATCGAACTGATGTCACCTTCTTTCATATTATAATACAGATTTTAATTTTTCATTATTTTCTTTATTAAAATGTAGGCAATGCATGTAAAACATCGTTTAATGCGTATAACCGAAAAAACTTTTAGTGTTTTTTATATTAAGAACTTTGTTGAATTTAAACTCTAGTACTCTTTCAAGTTTGTATTCGTTTGGTTCCACGTAACACACACACACACAAAACCCGAACATAACCGAACCGAAACTGAAAAACCGAAACGGATCGGTTTGTATATTTGAAAAACCAACTTTTTCGGTTTCTGTTTCACCTAAAAACCGAACCGAACCGAACCGTGCTAAGTCCTAAACGTTAAATACCTTAACACGTTTAATAATGCAACAAAAAGTATTATTTTTACACTTTTGCTTTCACATGTAAACCTTTGTAGTTACTATTGCAACCCATAACATATGCAGGTATCCTACAACTACGGACTGAGACATTTTATAGTGCATGCATACCCTATAAAAAGGCCTTCATACAACCTTTCTTGTTTTATGAAGTCTGGTCAAAGCAGGAAGGATTTTTGCTTTTTGGCTTCAACTTCAGATGATGCTTTTTAATGGGTTACTGAGTTTGCAGATCAGAATTGTTAATTGTTCACCTCATCCAGTGGCTACTGATTTTTCTTATTCACATATTAAAAGTAAAAGCCCACTTAGATCAAGAATGATGTAGGTCCCCCCGGGGCGTTGCCGATCGATACGAGATCCGCACGAGGTCTAGGAGTGCGGAATCCTCCTAGACTCGTTTATTGGTGTAAAGATGAAGAACACAAACACGTACACGAACAAATACACGAACAAATACAAGAACGGGATAATCAAATCTGCAGATTCTTATATAACAATCAAAACACGTTACATACCGTAACCAAACAGAAAACACGACTGACCCGAGGTGAGCTCTACCTCGGGTCGTCTCACACGACTCTCCTTGTCTCTTACTCTCTCTAAACAAACAAACTGCTCAAAACACACACTAATTTCTGGATTACTAAACCTAAACAAGACACACGTATATATATATATAAAACATTCTCGGGCCTGGGCTTCAGTAGGCGAAGTTGTTATAACTTCGCCTATGGCGAAGTTATTCTAACTTCGCCTATGGCAGAAGTTGTTACAACTTCGCCTACGGCGAAGTTGTTCTAACTTCGTATTTCGTTTCCGCTGATCAGAATTGCATAGCGACGGTCACAAAATGCACAAACAGACTCCCCCTTGACCGTTGCTCTCAATTCTAACAAACACGAAAGATCATCTGTTACAAAACATGCACCAACAGACTCCCTCTTAACTGATGATCTTCTGTTTGCTCTTCAACCAGCCGTGTCTGAAACTGTCTTGTAGCTTCACAAATCTACAAATCACCCAGCGTCTTCCATATCAGATCTCCCCTTCAGTGTAAGCTTCTCCGACTATATAGGTTGAGGTCTTTGAAATGCATGCATCCCCGTGCCTAATTAATCATCTCAACCAATCACGTGAGTCCTTCTGACTTCACAACACGTGAAGTTCTTCTAACTTCACCAACACGTGAAGTTGGGCTCCCTCCACAACTTCACCAACACGTCGGCATACGATAAGGTTTAATCTTCAACTACTCAACATCAAGTGATCAATTTCATCACAAAACTACATTGACAGAATCTAACACACATGACCATTGATTAATCCGAAGCATATTCAATCACCAGGGATAACCATCAAGAACATAAACACTTTAATTCCCGATTAAATCCAACTTGTTCCAGAATTTTCACTCTAATAAATAAGCATCACATTTCAGGATCCAATTCTCGAACGCCTTGAAAATAACATAAATAATATGCTCTGACCGCAATCCAGTAATGACGAAAACCTTCAGTTCAATTTGACTTTCTTCAGTTGGTCAACCTCGAACAACAACAATTTCATTGCCCACAAACACCCAAATATGTGTCAATATCCAGTTTCAATCAATATCCCATTCACAACCTCAACTACATATCCAGAGTTGACACGTATTTGTTCACACGTAAGACCAAGAGATAACAAGTTTCACTCGTTGACGGAATAACGTCTTCGGTCTCACAATAATCGTGTACACCTGGCCATACAGACGAAAACTCCAAACACTTTTTTTTTTTTTTTTTTTTTTAACTTCGCCTAAAGTCAACTTCGCTACTCCTTAACTTCGCCTGTCCATAACTTTGCCTGACCAAAACTTCGCCTGACAGATAACTTCGCCTGAGATAAGCGAACTTGTGAGGTAGGCGAAGTTGTGAATAACTTCGCTTAACCTTATATCTTCGCCTAAACCCTAAAATTTAAGCGACAACTTCGCCTGAACCCAATAACTTCGCCTGCGGTGCTGATCGGCCAGAAACGCATCAGATTCGTGCCAGAAACACCAAAACGCAGATCTCGAACCATAGCATAAGAGCCTAAGGCTCTGATACCACATGTAAGTCCCCCCCCCCGGGGCGTCGCCGATCGATACGAGATCCGCACGAGGTCTAGGAGTGCGGAATCCTCCTAGACTCGTTAATGGTGTACAAGATGAAGAACACAAACACGTACACGAACAAATACACGAACAAATACAAGAACGGGATAATCAAATCTGCAGATTCTTATATAACAATCAAAACACGTTACATACCGTAACCAAACAGAAAACACGACTGACCCGAGGTGAGCTCTACCTCGGGTCGTCTCACACGACTCTCCTTGTCTCTTACTCTCTCTAAACAAACAAACTGCTTAAAACACACACTAATTTCTGGATTACTAAACCTAAACAAGACACACGTATATATATATAAAACATTCTCGGGCCTGGGCTTCAGTAGGCGAAGTTGTTATAACTTCGCCTATGGCGAAGTTATTCTAACTTCGCCTATGGCAGAAGTTGTTACAACTTCGCCTACGGCGAAGTTGTTATAACTTCGCCTATGGTGAAGTTGTTCTAACTTCGTACTTCGTTTCCGCTGATCAGAATTGCATAGCGACGGTCACAAAATGCACCAACAGTCTCCCCTTTGACCGTTGACCTCAATTCTAACAAACACAAAAGATCATCTGTTACAAAACATGCACCAACAGACTCTCTCTTAACTGATGATCTTCTGTTTGCTCATCAACCAGCCGTGTCTGAAACTGTGCTGTAGCTTCACAAATCTACCAATCACCCAGCGTCTTCCATATCAGATCTCCCCTTCAGTGTAAGCTTCTCCGACTATAACGATTGAGGTCTTTGAAATGCATGCATCCTCGTGCCAATTGATCATCTCAACCAATCACGTGAGTCCATCTGACTTCACCAACACGTGAAGTTGGGCGTCCTCCACAACTTCACCAACTCGTCGGCATACGATAAGGTTTAATCTTTAACTACTCAACATCAAGTGATCAATTTCATCACAAAACCACATTGACAGAATCTAACACATGACCATTAATTAATCCGAAGCATCTTCAATCACCAGGGATAACGATCAAGAACATAAACACTTTGGTTCCCGATTAAATCCAACTTGTTCCAGAATTTTCACTCTAATAAATAAGCATCACGTTTCAGGATCCAATTCTCGAACGCCTTGAAAATAACATAAATAATATGCTGTGACCGCAATCCAGTAATGACGAAAACCTTCAGTTCAATTTGACTTTCTTCAGTTGGTCAACCTCGAACAACAACAATTTCATTGCCCACAAACACCCAAATATGTGTCAATATCCAGTTTCAATCAATATCCCATTCACAAACTCAACTCCATATCCAGAGTTGACACGTATTTGTTCACACGTAAGACCCAGAGATAACAAGTTTCACTCGTTGACGAAACAACATCTCCGGTCTCACATAATCGTGTACACCTGGCCATACAGACGAAAACTCCAAATACTCTTTTTTTTTTTTTAACTTCGCCGAGAAGTCAACTTCGCCTAAAGTCAACTTCGCCTGTTCATAACTTCGCCTGGCTATAACTTCGCCTGTCCATAACTTTGCCAGACCTTATATCTTCCCTGAAACCCTCCTAACAATGACGGCAACTTCGCCTGCTGAACAATAACTTCGCCTGCGGCGCTGTTCGGCCAGAAACGCACAGAAACGTGCCAGAATCACCAAAACGCAGATCTCGAACCATAGCATAAGAGCCTAAGGCTCTGATACCACATGTAGGTCCCCCCGGGGCGTCGCCGATCGATATGAGATCCGCACGAGGTCTAGGAGTGCGGAATCCTCCTAGACTCGTTAATGGTGTACAAGATTAATAACACAAACACGTACACGAACAAATACACGAACAAATACAAGAACGGGATAAACAAATCTGCAGATTCTTTATAATAATAATTAAACAAACACGTTACATACCGTAACATAAACAGAAACACGTCCGACCCGAGGTGAGCTCTACCTCGGGTCGTCCCTAACGACACTCTCTCTCTGTTTGTTCTCTCTCGACACTCAAACTGTAACTCACAACTCTCTGAATTACTGGATTCTTAACCTAAACAAGACACACGTATATATATATATAAAATTCAGTAGGCGTCAGTAGGCGAAGTTGTTCATAACTTCGCCTATGGCGAAGTTGTGATAACTTCGCCTAAGGTGAAGTTGTCCTAACTTCGCCGTTGGCGAAGTTGTTCTAACTTCACCTATGGCGTCTCCGCTGGTCTGAATTGCATAGCGACGGTCACAAAATGCACCAACAAATGATCTGCAAGCTATAAGGAATAAAGTCGAAGATAAATGGAAAGCAACCGGAGATGGTGCAAGACGAACGAGGAGATACTTGATTTATAGTTGGATTGGTTTTTAAATTTTTGTTGTTACTTTTAAGCCATGTAAATGCACATGTTACTTTTAAGCCATGCAAATACTTGATTTATCTGTTGTTACTGTATTTAGACGAAATGCAATAATTTATTTTTTGTTATGTACTTTGTTAGCACCTAGACAGATGTAATACACATGTTTGTATGAAATTAGTTTCATTTAGTTGGAGACATGTTGCACAGTTTTACATTAATTTTGACTTTGGAAGTCAAAGATTTCATGTCATTACTGAAATGGTGAGAGTTACAATTGACAAAACTGCATATTAGTGAAATTGTGGGAGTTTTACATCAGTATTGACACTGTGTACTAGTTTAACATATGGTCGTAATTTGCAAAGTTTGGTACATGCATTTGCACAAATGTGCAGCAATGCGACATCCACCATTCATTTTGTTTATTATTTTTCTTCTACTAAGACATGATGTTTCACATTTCATCAACTTTATATGTTAGTTCAAGTATGATATACACAAAGTGGATGTAATAAATAGCTGTAATCTGATATGTATTAAAACTTAGTTCCTGATGAACCGATTTTTGGCCTGCTATTGTACCATTGCTTTTCCAAATCAGTCGTCTTGAATCCTTAAAAGAGACATAGACGGGCATTTATGTTATCAATATAGAAACAAGTATACTATAAGCTTTTATTTCGTAAGTTGCTACGTTTTTACCGCTTAAGTTTACATTGCTATATTTTGGCCCATTTAACTTTATATTACTATATTTTGACCGGCGTTAGTTTATATTGCTACGTTTTTACCGTTTAAGTTTATATTGATATATTTTGGCCCGTTTAGCTTTATATTACTATATTTTGACCCGTTTAGCTTTATATTACTATATTTTGATTCGTTTAGCTTTATATTACTATATTTTGACCGGCTTCAGTTTATATTGCTACGTTTTTATCGTTTAAGTTTATATTGATATATTTTGGCCCGTTTAGCTTTATATTACTATATTTTGACCCGCTTCAGTTTATATTGCTACGTTTTTACCGTTTAATTTTATATTGCTATATTTTGGCCCGTTTAGCTTTATATTACTATCTTTTAACCGGCTTTAGTTTACATTGCTACGTTTTTACCGTTTAAGTTTATATTGCTATACTTTTTGGCCCATTTAGCTTTATATCACTATACTTTGAGTGTCCTTGAAATGAGCCTGTGATTTCAACAAAAAAAGCATTGCAACATTTTCACTTTCAAAGAGTTAAACAAAAACATACCATCATTAAAATATAATAACTACTGAAAATAAATAAAAACTGTAGAAACAAGTTTATTTCGTACATAGTCTCAAATAAGTAGTACCAAAGCAAATCTACAAAACTGCTAAGCCTCCAATTCGATTCACAAATCATCCTTCTCTTTTAAATAAAGACTCGTCTTCCTGCGAAAAATTAATGTAAGTACCTTACTAACAAACACTAGTTATTAATAAGTACAAACTGACCTTTTTTTTTCGGGCATCCGCTGATGTAATGACCCGGTTGCTTGCAGTATGAACAAGCTCTCTTTTTTGGTGCTTCCAAGGTAGACTTTATTCTAGTTGCACTTTTAGGATGACCCTTAGTATTTGTTTTTACTTGTGGATCACGAATAGAAATTTGAGGCATCAAGTTTACTTGCGAACTTCCTACGTTAGAGTTTTGTATAGTAGTTTCCAGTTGTTCAGAATTTGTTCGAACACTTTGTTCTTCTAAAAAGTTCATCAAGATGGAATTTAGTTTCTTTATCTCAGATGGGGAATCTCTTACATATTCGATTGCTTTTCTAAAGTTTGATTGAACACACCATAAAGTTAACGCACTGACTTCATTTTCACTATGTATGTCTTCAATCCCAATTTTGTGATTATCAGACTTATACCTAACATCAAGTGTCCACCTGGTTAAAATATAATGATCAGGAAGGGTTTCAACATTCCTCTTCTTCAACACATATAATATATGCTTGCATAATATCCCATATGTTTCGAACTTTGCACATGAACATGTTACATCTATCTTATCTGAGATCCGAAAGTTAACAATTCTCCAGTATAGTTTGTCAATATCGAGTTGTCCAACCTTATATTTGATCTCTTCTAAATTTTTGCTTATCGTAACATGGGTTAAATTAAGAGTAGCGTCGGTCCATTCATTCTTGAATACATCAAAGAACTTTCTACTGTAACGTTGACCTGCTTTTTTCTCTATCATATTTACAGAAGAAAGATTTGGCTTGGAGTCGATGGTCCAGAAGTCTTCATCATCTTCGGAACCCCTTCGACACGCAACAGCTTTATCATACTGGATTACAAATTCATTTAACATCGTATTTGAATTCACAAATCCATCAAAAAACGAATGTATGCTCTCACTTCTTCCACTTGATGTCATGCCAGCAAAAAAAAAATCTTTCAAGAAGGCTTTAGCCCAATATCTGCGTTGCTTATACATCTCTGTTATCCAACTACCACTGTCAAATTGGTATTTACCACATAAAATTTTCCAATTGGTTTCAAATTCTTCAATTGTATTACTCTTTACCCACCGCTTGTATGGCTCTTCAATGTCACTAAAACGAGCTGTAAGTGATCCAAGATGTTCGATTTGATGTTTCTTTATATGCCATGAGCAAAACCGATGTCGTGTTTTAGGAAAAATTGTTTTGATTGCATTTCCAATAGCTTTGTATTGATCAGTAATTATTGCCAATGGGTGCTTATCAAACATGCACATTAAAAATGTTTGAAATAACCATTCAAAGGTATCTTGTTTCTCATTCTCCAACAGTGCACCGGCAAAAAGTATGGATTGGCGGTGATGATTCACCCCGGCAAACGGAGCAAATGGCATTTTAAATTTGTTGGCCATGTATGTGACATCAAACACAATAACGTCTGCAAATTTTATATACGAGTCTCTTGATATCCCATATGCCCAAAAAATATTTCTAGGAGACCAATCATCACATAAGTCCGCAACAAAATAAAGGTTGGGGTCTTCTAATAATTTGTCTTGGAAATGTTTAATTAGGCCGTAAAACTCCTTACCTCTGTATTGTTTCCGTTGTTCATTCAAGATATCGGCACATTGTTTTGACGTGACATCATTTTCACCTGGATTTTTCATGGTATTTACGACCTTCTTGATTTGACAAGGTCTCAACCCGGATTGACCAAGTTTCAACATTAGAGATTTGCAAGCCATTGAGCGGTGAAACTTTTCATGAGACCTGTGCTTCATTACTTTGGTTGGAGTTGCAGTTAGCTCATGGTTGTGTGCATCATTAAATTCATCCACTAACCATTTACCATCATTACCAATTGAAATCCTAAGATACGCTTCACATCTCGTCCTTAAATCTCTACGACGTTTCACAGCATCTCTCCCAGAATTACCACGCTTCAAATCTTTAAAACCCTCTTTGTTGCATACATATTTCAATCGATAGGCCACATTTGTTGTCCTATTCTTAAAAGGCGAACATTTGCGTATTCCAAATCCATGTAAAAACGCATATCTATTATAGAAAGTATATGCGTCATCGGGAGTATCAAAAACCTGTCCGATTACTTCAGTTGTTATTTTTTTTCAACTCCAAAATCCAGGTACACGTCTTTTGTTTGCTCTATTTCAACATCGCAACCGCTATTTATGGCCAAATACCCATTTGCATCAATATGTTCAATCAAATTTGTTTCGTGATCTTCCTTCTCTGATTGAACTTCTAAATCCATTAAGGCGTGGACGTCCTATATCAACAAAAGCGGGATTTCAGAAAACATAATGCTAATAATCAAAACATTAATGAATACATATCTCATAAAGAATCATCGGATCATATCAGTCTTTAGTCTTTGTTACTGAATAGTAGGTTAAGAACTTATTAAGATTGATTAACTACTATGTTGATCTTACTTATTGATTTAAGAACTGAATGATTAATTGTTGCACGCCATAATCAAGAACCTGGTCAATTATTTGAAAACCTAAAATTTAAGAATCATTCAAGAGCTATATGAAATAGAAATACCGTCAAATCTGAATGATTAATTGCTGCACGCCTTGCTGCATCCATCTTCGTCTGTTATTTTCCGATCACCACATACTGGAATGACCTAGGGTTGTTGTTGGGTTTGCAATAAAGCAGCTGAGAGAGATGTGATTGCATGTACATGTTTCTATCTCTTTTAGTTTTAGGGTTTTTTAACATCAAAACTACGTAGTTTTGATGTGTTTTTCGTATAAGGTTAGGCGGTGGACAGCACCGTATTCACTTTCTCATACAATATAATATATTTAAATTTAAAAAACACAAGAATCAATCAACATGTTTAAGTTTCATGAATGTTGAAAACCAGGGTTTGTCAACGCATAAAATACCAGATTTTTGGAAAAACTACGGCCCCCCAAAAATCCAGCGGCCATCTAATATAACATATTATATTTACAAATATCATCATCATATATATATACACACACAAACCATTGCCACACTCCACATATCTTCTTCATTAACCTTCTCTCTCTAATCTAAATCTAAAGTTTACAATGAGAATGAGCTGTAATGGCTGCCGCGTCCTTCGCAAAGGATGCAGCGATGACTGCACCATCAGACCTTGTTTACAGTGGATCCAGTCGCCCGAATCTCAAGCTAACGCCACCGTCTTTCTAGCCAAATTCTACGGCCGTGCCGGACTTATAAACTTAATCAACGTCGGACCCGAACACCTTCGTCCTGGTAAGTTTGTTTTTATAACATTTCGTTAAATTAGAGTATTTTTCTTTTCTGTGACATGCTAATAAAAACAATCTTAATTAATTAATATTAATCAACAAAGGCTAACTAATATATATATATATATATATGTCTTCAGCATTGTTTAGGTCGCTTTTGTACGAGGCGTGTGGTCGGATAGTCAACCCGATATACGGGTCCGTCGGATTGTTATGGCCGGGTCGGTGGCAGCTGTCAGAATGCGGTGGAGGCGGTGTTAAACGGGTCTCCGATCGTTCAAGTAACTTCCGACGCGGCGGAGACCAACGACGGCCCGCCGTTGAAGGCTTACGATATCCGCCACGTGTCAAAGGACGAGAACTCCGGTTGGTCTACGGAGCTTCACCGGATCCGGACCCGGTGCCGGTTCAAGCGATCCAGATCCAAAAGAAACATGAAAACAAAGACATCAAACCAGGATGTGGTCGGATCATGCGATGAAGAGGTTAATAACAATAATAATAATATTATGTCACCGAGCCATGAGTCTACGCTGAGTCACCAGTCGGAGGCGGCGGCTCACGTGGTGGAAGGTGAGAGTCACGTGACGGTGGATGATAATAATGATAATAGTGATGATGAGATTGGACTGGAGTTGACGCTTGGGTTTGAACCGGTGAATCGGTCCAGGAGCCGTAGTCCAGTCCGAAAAGTGGCCGGAGGTTTTAGTAATTCCGTCGACGGAGATTATTACCGGATGGAACTGGGACTAGATTATGTGTAACTGGATTGGATGTGGCGACTTGGTTCTCCATCAATTTTGATGGTTCAGATTAAATGTTTATTTGATTTTTGTTTTTTAGATGACTCTTTTTTTGGGTAAAAAAAAATTGTGTAACGCTGAAGATGTTAAAACAATCTTGAGGGGTATCTTTGTAAATTTGCAAAAAGATAGAAATTGAAATTATGATCTTTAATTTAGAAAGTAAAAGCGTCTTTATGAATTGGTTAAGATGAGTTTAAACTAAACAACATTATCCGTTAATATATGGTCGTTTTCGAAAACTTTTAAATGCTTTTTCATATATAATTTTATAATAAACCTTGGTTATATGCCAACTTTAAAATTGGTATGTTGTATAAATGTTTTCCTTTTTTCTATCAATGCTTTCATGCCCGGTCCAGACGTTTTACTGGGTCAAAGTTCGGACCGACCCGAGAGGACGGACTGCTATTTGACCCGGATGACGTCATAAATAATTTAAATATATATATATATATATATAAAACAGGGAAAATTCCTAAAATAGTTCAAAATAGGAGAGAGAATTTATAAATAATCCAAAGAGAAATATGCAATTTGCCTCCCTGGGTTATATTGGCGGGAGATGGATTGACCATTGAAAAAGAATTTGCGCATGTTGCACACCTGTGTTTCTCCGGCGGGTTTTTTTGGCTCCTTCCGTTAGTTGACTTTTTGTTGACTTAGTGAAGTTACTATTATGCCCTCTTATAATAATAATACTAACTGTAACAACAAATCTTCATCATCTACCCTTATCTTCATCATCTACTCATATCTTCACTATCATCAAACCTAGTGACCGCCGGAAAATCAAGAATACGTTGCCAGAAGTTCAAGACGGATTTGAATTTGGACGGAGGTGACCCGGAAACCTTAGCCGCCGCCACCACCACCGTCTTCGTGTTGCTGGAACCCTAGCCGCTGCCAGCACCACCATCTTCATCTGGTAACAGTTCATGCTGGTGGTAACCCTAGCCGCCGTCATCACCACCGCCATCTTCCTGTTGCCGGGAAACGAACCAGTCTTCTACACCACCATGAAGCCATCGCCGCCACACCCACTACCACCGTCTTCCTAATTTCTTCAATTTACAATTTTGATTTCAGAATCTTGAAACCCTAAACTCACTAGTTGGAAAGGGTTGAAAGTTTGATAGTATCAAAGTGGTTTATGTTATGGATATGAGGATGATAATGAGATTCATATGAAAAAAGAATTGTTATGGTGGATATGAAATTTTATGTTGCTGTTAGTATGATTGAAATTTCTTGAACTTCTGTACATTTCAGATGAGGGTGATATGAATGATGATGATGATAAGATTATTATTATTATTATTATTAGGAGATTACCAAAATGCCCTTGGCATCCGTCAGTAAACGACGGTCAACTGACGGAAAGGAGCCAAAAAACCACGTCGGAGAAACATAGGTGCGCAACATGCGCAAATTCTTTTTCAGTGGTCAATCCATCTCCCGCCAATATAACCCAGGGAGGCAAATTGCAGATTTCTCTAATCCAAAACTTGCAAAATTACCATTTTAGTTTTTGGAAATTCATCTCCGTCGACAAATTTGGATTCGTGACGTGAGATTTAGTTAACCGGTCAGCTAATGACACGTGTAAAGGTGACGTGAGCTTTCCATTGAAATACGTTTTCATCCCCTTAAAAACCATAGTTTTCAAATGGAATCTGTCTGGCCCGTGAGTTTTTTAAAAAAGATGATATTCGCGTTTTATTGAAATTCATCTCCTCAGATGCATTTCAGGTGAATTTAATCTACTCCGATTAAATTTCAAAAAAGTTTGAAAAACACGATAATTTTCTAGTGAATTTAGTCACCTCAAATGATTTTCAAAAAAGTTTTAAAAAAACGATAATTTCCCAATGAATTTAATCTCCTCAGATGATTTTCATAAAAGTTTTAAAAATCTGATAAATTGGGTATGAAGAAAGATTGAAACTTTGCTCACCAAGAAAGTGGTTGTGAGGGTTAAATGGCAAGTGTTAAGAATGTGGTGGATGGTGGTGATGGTGGATGATGGTGGTGGGTGGTGGTGGTTGATATGGGTATGAAGAAAGATTTAATCTTTGGTTGAGTATCAAGTATCAAGAAGGTGGTGGTGATGAATGATGGTGGTGGGTGGTAGATATGGGTTTGAAGAAAAATGTATGTAAAGATTATGAGACTTTAATAGGTTTGGCCAGAAAATGGTGGTGGTGGGCAGTGGTGGACTACGGTGGCAGTGGTTGATATGAGTATGAAGAAAGATTCAATATTTAGAGGTAAAACGCATGGAAAGATTATGGTGATGGTTACTGGTGGTGAGTGGTGGAGTTTGAAAAATATTAGAACAAACCAATACTTCCGAAAAAGATGAATTTAATCTAAAAAACCATTGAATCACATGGATTTGTAACAAAATTCATCGGATCTGACAACTCTTCTTTTAATGCAAAAGAAGATGAATTTAATTAAAAACCATCGAATCCCATAGATTTGTAACAAAATTCATCGGATCTGACAACTCTTCTTTCAATGCAAAAAAGATGAATTTAATCTAAAATGCGTCTGAGGAGATGCATTCCTAAAAAACGCCGAATTCGATGACTTTTGAAAACTCACGGGCCAGATAGATTTCATTGGAAATCTGTGTGGATGATTTTGGATTGAAAATTATCGGTGTGACATTCGTCAATTTCCGATTCGATTTGTTTTTGCCCTTCGTATTGTAAACCGACCCGATTCGTATCCCGATGTCACACCCCAAACCACGGCCTAGGCGTGTGACACATATGTTGGTACCATATTTGTAAATAAATAAGAATAGCGGGTTTTAAAGCGGAAGTTATATTTATGTGGATTAAAATATTATATTTACATTACAAAAGACGGGATTATAAAATACCCGTTTAAATATTACTTGTTTATACAAAAAGTTAATTGTTTATATTAAACCACCATTTCTATTTTAACATATTAACAAAATGATCCGAGACATCAGATATCGTAAGCACTTCGGCATCCCAAGCTCCTATTATTGATTACCTGCAAAATGCTTATAAAATACGTCAGCAACATATGTTGTTGAATATGCTGACGCAAAAATATTTTCTTTTACTTGATTACCCCTCGAGACATAAGTTAGGTCTGGCCCGTCGTGGCTTAGGAATAATCAAGCTTATAAAACAAACACAAGTAAAAACTAAGTCTCACACAAGACACCCCAGCAAATACCGCATCGTTCGACATTACTTAGGTACCATACGTATACACATGGTCAGTCTCACATGGACGTAACTTAGGTCCGACCCATCGTGGCGGAGGTTATGGCCAAGTGTGGTGCGGTGTGCCCACCGACTTTTTACCACATATGTAAGGATCCAAACAAACGTACACGAAAGCCTGAGGGCTAGCGATTACTTTTGTTATAAACGTTTTTGAGATACGTAATCTCTTGTAATTCATTTAATTTATTTGACTCGATTAAACAAGTTTGTAAAGTTGGGGCGTATTCTCCATTTCTTTTGGATCAGCTTCAATACACTGTCCGAGGGTCTTTCCCTTTTCTTGCTATCTCGCACCTATAGTATGAGTATAACTTTTTGTTAGTCAGATATTCTATCCTGCTTAAGACCTCTAGTCTTTTTTTATAATATTTACCTCGATTATATTTTCTTTATGAACCTTTAATTCAAAACATTTTTTCTTTACTTTAAACCTTTAGTTTAAAAGTATTATTTCTTGGGCTTGTAACCAAGCCCTTCACGATACGCGTTGGGCTTGCCTTCTGATCCATCGCTTATCGCGATGGCTCAGGAAAACAGAAATTTTCATTTTTAGTCCTTGGACTTTTAGAACTTGGATCTTTTGATCCTTTATCTTTTGAAACTTGGTAATATTGACCCGAAACTTTCACGATGTTACATCCTCCCCACCTTGGAATGAATCTCGTCCGCGAGATTTGCTCTTAGAACAAGTGGTGGTACTTTTTCGGAGTCAAGTTCCCAAGTATATTCGGGGCCTCTTCGCGAGTCCCACTTTACTTTCACAATTTTCAAAGTTCGTCTTTTCAATTTCTTTGTTTTTGAATCTTCTATTTGAATTGGTCGTTCTACGAATTTTAAATTTTTATTTACTTCGACGTCTTTTAAAGGGATTTCCAAGGATTCATCGGCTAAGCATTTACGCATATTAGAGACATGGAATACATCGTGTATCCCGTTCATTTCCTTGGGTAGTCGCAAACGGTATGCAACTGTACCAATTTTTTTCGAGTACCTCGAAGGTCCAACGAATCGAGGACTTAGCTTTCCTTTCTTACCGAAGCGAACAACGCCTTTCCATGGCGAGACTTTTAGAAGAACTTTATCACCTACGTTAAATTCTAACGGCTTACGACGAACGTCGGCGTAACTCTTTTGGCGGTCTCGCGCAGTCTTAAGCCGTTCTCGAATCTGCAACAACTTGTCGGTGGTTTCTTGGACTATCTTGGGTCCAGAAATTTGATTATCTCTGGTTTCAGACCAGCACATGGGCGTTCTACATTTACGACCATACAATGCTTCGAATGGTGCGGCTTAAATACTCGTGTGATAGCTATTGTTATACGAGAATTCCATTAGGCGTAGATGGTCGTCCCAACTTCCACTTAAGTCTATCACACAAGCACGGAGCATATCTTCCAATGTTTGAATCGTCCTTTCGCTTTGCCCATCAGTTTGAGGATGATAGGCGGTGCTAAGGTTTAGCTTTGTGCCTAACGCTTGTTGGAAGCTTTTCCAGAAATGAGACGTAAGTCGGCTGTCTCGATCAGAAATAAAAGACAAAGGTACTCCATGCAAAGCAACGACGTTGTTCACATAGATACGCGCTAATCTATCCATTGAGTAAGATTCATTGATTAGTATGAAGTGAGAGGATTGGTTAATATATCGACGATAACCCAAATGGCATTATGTTGACGAGTCGTTTTCGGGAGATTCGTGATGAAGTCCATGGTTATTAACTCCCATTTCCAGACGGGGAGTTCGGGTTGCTGAAGCAATCCCGAGGGCTTTTGATGTTCAGCCTTGAATTTCAAACTGGTCAAAGATTTTGCAACATGCAAAGCGATGTCCTTTTTCATTCCATTCCACCAGTAGTTCGGTTTTAGGTTTTGATACATTTTGTCACTACCAGGGTGCATCATGTATTTGGACTTATGAGCTTCGCTCATGATCTTTTCATGAAATGTCCCCAACGATTGGTACCCAAATTCGGTTTTCCATTCTAGGTATACCATCATCACCCTTGACTAGCGAGTCAATGGTTCCGTTACGTTTTTCGTCGGAGATCTTGTTTTCATTGATTGCTTGAAGTTGAGCGGATTTTATTTTTTCAATGAGATCAACTTGAAGTTCCTTCGCTCTGACTCTTTTTGGCTTTTCATGTTCCTTATGACTCAGGGCATCAGCCACAACGTTGGCGTTACCTTCGTGATAGACGATTTCACAGTCGTAGTCATTTAAAGTTTCCATCCAACGTCGTTGACACATGTTAAGTTCTTTTTGCTCGAAAATATGTTTAAGACTTTTGTGGTCGGTAAACACGACAAATTTGATTCCATAGAGATAGTGCCTCCATATCTTTAAGGCAAATATTATGGCGCCTTACTCTAGATCATGAGTTGTGTAGTTCTCTTCGTGTACCTTGAGTTGACGAGAGGCGTAAGCGATTACTTTCTTTCGTTGCATTAGTACGCATCCTAAACCAGAATGAGACGCGTCACTAAAGACAACAAAATCCTCGGTACCTTCTGGCAAGGCCAATATAGGTGCTTGGGTGAGTTTTTGTTTGAGTATATCGTACACCTCTTGTTGTTTGGTTCCCCATTCATACTTGATGTTTTTACGAGTCAAAGAAGTTAAGGGAACAGCTATACAAGAAAAATTTTCGATGAACCTATGATAATAGCCGGCCAAACCTAAGAAACTTCGGATCTCGGTTGGCGACTTCGGAATCTCCCACTTAGAGATAGCTTCAATCTTAGCGAGGTCCACTTGAATACCATTCACGTTTATGATGTGTCCAAGTAATTGCACTTCGTGAAGCCAAAATTCGCACTTCGAGAACTTGGCGTACAACTTTTCGGTTCTAAGTAATTAAAGTAAGGTTCGGAGGTGAGTTTCATGATCGTCCTTAGACTTAGAGTAAATAAGTATGTCGTTGATGAATACGATAACAAATTTATCAAAGTAAGACTTACAAATTCGATTCATCATGTCCTTGAACGTGGCTGGGCCATAAGTGAGACCAAACGGCATGACCGTGAACTCATAATTTCCATACCTTGTTCAGAAAGTGGTTTTAGGAATGTCTTCGGATTGGACTTTGAGTTGATTGATAACTAGAACGTAGATAGATTTTTGAGAAATAGCTTGCGCCTTGAAGTTGGTCTAAAAGATCATCGATTCGAGGGAGTGGATATCGATTCTTGATGGTTACTTTGTTTAGAGCTCGGTAGTCGATACACATGCGCATGGATCCATCTTTCTTCTTAACTAATAGAATTGGCACTCCCCACGGTGATGAACTCGGTCGAATGAAACCCTTCTCAAGCAGCTCGTCTAATTGTTTCTTCAACTCCTTCATCTCGGTTGGTGATAAACAATACGGAGCTTTGGTGATTGGAGCAGTTCTAGGCATAAGATCGATCCTAAATTCGACTTCTCTATCGGGAGGAATACCAGGCAGTTCATCAGGAAATACATCAGAGAATTTGGAGACAATATGTACATCCTTTATCTCCTTAGGTTTCGATTCTTCGGTGACGTAGACCATGAATGCTAAGCATCCTTGATTTAAACATTTGTTAGCCCTAATCATTGAAATTATGCTAACTTGGCCAGCGTCTTTGTCCCCTTCAATCCGAATGGTTCGTTTATCAAGGGCTCGAAGTTCAACGGTTTTGCTATTAAAAATGATACGGGCATGGTTGTTGGATAACCAATCCATACCAAGTACAATGTCAAAACCAGCAAAAGTCGTTGGAAACAATTGAATGGGCAGAACATAACCAGCTAATAAGAATTTTCCGTTTTCTAGGGCTTCGGAGATTTTAACGATTTCACCACTAGCGTTCTCGACGCTTAGAGTTTTATTTAGTTTTGTTAATGGTTCGTTTAATAGACTACAAAAGCTATAATCTATAAAACCTAATTTGGCACCATAATCAAACAAAACTCTAGCATACATGTCGTTGACTAGGAACGTGCCGGTGATTGTTTCCGGCATGTCAGCCGCCTTTTTGGTGTCAAGGACGAAGACTCTTGCATTTCCTTTCTTTCCTTGGCCACTTCCACCCGCACCACCATCAGCGGGTTTGTTTTAAGGGCACTCGAAGCTTAAGTGTCCCATCTCCTTGCAATTGAAGTAAGCCACTGTCTTCTTCCAGCAATCGGCCGTTGCGTGGCCGGGTCTGTGACATGAATCGCAGACGGTTGCAGCAGAGGACGGAGCAAAGTGGCATCGACCCTTGTGGTATTTCTTGCAAGTCTTGCACTGTGGGATGTTGGAATTGAATCCCGACTTGCGTTGGTCTACACTTTTGCCCTTGAAGCGGGCATTTCCTCCCTTATTGGGGTCGTGAGACGGTACGAGGCCGCTTATCAGCTAACCAGCCAATTCCATTGCGGAATCGGCGGTTTGTGGGAGGTGTGACCTTACAATGTCGCGGATCTCTCGTGGCAGTCCCCAAATATAGCGTGTTACTTTGTTGGACTCATGGGTTACCAGTTGGGGCACAAGGCGACAGTATTCATGGAATTTTGTGTTGTATTCGCGTAGATTGGTTCCTACGACTCTATGATTTAAAAATTTTGTTTGGATTTGGTCGATTTCATGCATTGGGCAGAATTTTGCCATCATCATCATCTCCTTGAACTCCTCCTACGTCAGATTGTACAGAACTTGCCTTCCCTTGCTCATTTTTAGCGTGTTCCACCACTCTAAAGCCTCTCCCTTGAACAATTTGGGCAGAATACTGGATCTTCTCTTGTTCCGAACACTTACTTATTATCACTATTGAATCCATCTCTTCCGAACATCTTACAGTCGCAATAGTGCCTTTGTCTCCATAAAACTCTTTGGTCCAAAATACTTAAAGTCTTTGAAGGAGCAACTTTCAATTTTCAATTTCTTAAACTTTTGTCTAACACCACCATCAACATTTGACTCATGAACGCTCTCTTCGATATGAGAAGGTTTAGAACGAGAATTGACGGATTTACGAGAGGGTTCAACGGATTGAGATTGCCTATATTGAGTTCTAGCTTGAGATTCAACCCTAATGGCTTCTTTTATCATTTGCTTTATTTGATTCATGTATTTTTAGGGTATTCGCTCTTCTTGTTCTTTTTCTTTTCTATTTTCTACTTCTTATTGAGAAGCTTCAGCGTTGTTTTTGTTTGACATGCTGAAAATTAAATAACATTCTTTTCTTAAACGCACGTTTTATTCATTACATATACCTATATATATATCATAAATGATATATATTATTACAAACGTACACATATATATATATATTTTGCTCGATATATATATATATATATATATATATATATATATATACATATATTCCTATCCTTATTCTTGGGACGATTCAACGTCCTTTGTCACAAACAAGATTACAATACATAACACACAAATTACAACCAAAAACAACACTATTTGATTCACTTCGGGTTCTCAGAATTTCAGGTATTTATTTTCCATCTTGGTCATTTTGTTACACTTTCGAAGAAGCTTATCTCCTATCTTCTTCTTCTTGGCTCTATCAACAGCTACCTTCTTTTATAGATCGTCGGTCTTGTGCAAGGCCCTATCAAGGTGCTCTTCCTGAGATTGCGAGATCTCGTTCGGGTATCCATATCAAGGTGGCGGATCGCGGTACCTCATCATGAAAATATCATAGTGGTTCTTGGGGTATGGTGATGATGTCACGTCAGACAAATAATTGAAGAAAACATCAGCGGCTTTATTTTGTTGACGTATCTAATCTGCTTGTTCCACAATTGACGGGATCTTGTCTTGATATGGTGGGAAACTTGATCATGAGTTGTTCTTGAGTTCTTGATGGAATTGCATGTAGGGGTCCACGGAGCCATAGCTTGGACTTTTATGAAAGAATGGTTGCAGACATCCTTGACTAATTGGGCAATCACAACTTGTCGGTTCCTCCATTGGAGTCGTTTCTTCTTCGGTTTCTTCTTTAGGGTCCTCTTCCTCTTTAGTGTTCATTTCTTCAATCAACTTTGCAGTCTCGTGCACCATCGGGTGTAGACGAAAAACTTTCGCATGGTAGCATGACTCTCATCATTGGCTTTTGAGATGTTCCCTTAGAAGAGTTGGGGTGAGATTCCACTGCGTCGAAAGTAGATATTCCGGTATGCCACCTTCTTTGATCAAATTGACTTTGCATCCAGCTAGATGAATCAGATTCAGGTTCCTCTTCGATTTGCTTGTTGGAGAGGGAATGCATATGATGGATGAGGATTTGGTGGTTGATACGCCGAAATCTCAGATGGATGGTACGTCGGAACGTCTGATGGGTGGTGTGTTGGGATGTCGGAAGGATTTTACATCGGTATACATGATGGATGATAACTAAGTGTCTTGGGGAATCATTCCTTGGCATCGGTGGATTATCGGCTAGGTTGATCGGACATTTTTCAGCTCCAGGGAAGTATATTGGTTTGGTTTGGTCGATCGTGTGGTCTTGATTGAAGAAGGCTTCGTAATAATCCTCGCTCATGTTAACCTTTGGTAGAGGTTCGGGAATTCCAGCTTTCTTTGCTTCGCGTACAAAGCTATCCATCATCTTCTTGAAAGACATCTAAAGGTTGGGTGGTTTAGATTGAGAAAGGATAGACTAGGTTAGCAGCCTATCTTATCCCTATTCAAATAAAACAAGTAATAAAATATTTTTCCTATTCACTTGGATCGAAGTTTAGGTATTATTATTAATACCTAATTCGCTAAGATCGATGACTCTGATACCAACACTTGTCACACCCCAAACCACGGCCTAGGTGTGTGACATATGTTGGTACCACATTTGTAAATAAGTCAGAGTAGCGGGTTTTAAAGCGGAAGTTATATTTATGTGGATTAAAATGTTATATTTACATTACAAAAGACAAGATTATAAAATATCCGTTTAAATATTACTTGTTTATACAAAAAGTTAATTGTTTATATTAAACCACCATTTCTATTTTAACATATTAACAAAATGACCCGAGCCATCGGATATCTTAAGCACTTCGGCATCCCAAGCTCCTATTATTGATTACTTGCAATATGTTTAGAAATTCGTCAGCAACACATGCTGGTGAATATGCTGACGCAAAAATATTTTCTTTTACTTGATTACCCCTCGAGACATAACTTAGGTCCGGCCCATCGTGGCTTAGGAATAACCAAGCTTATAAAACAAACTCAATTAAAAACTAAATCTCACATAAGACACCCCAGCAAACACCGCAGTGTTCGACATTACTTAGGTACCATACGTATACACATGGTCAGTCTCACACGGACATAACTTAGGTCCGGCCCATCGTGGCGGAGGTCATGGACAAGTGTGGTGCGGTGTGTCCACCGACTTTTTACAACATATGTAAGGATCCAAACAAACGTACACGACAGCCTAAGGGCTAGCTATTACTTTGTTTATAACGTTTTAGAGATACGTAATCTCATGTAATTCATTTCATTTATTTGACTTGATTAAACAAGTTTGTAAAATTGGGGCGTATTCACCTTTTCTTTTGGATAAGCTTCAATACACTGTCCGAGGGTCTTTCCCTTTTCTTACGATCTCGCACCTATAGTACGAGTATAACTTTTTGTTAGTCGGATATTCTATCCGGCTTAAGAGCTCTAGTCTCTTTTTATAATCTTTACCTCTATTATATTTTCTTAATGAACCTTTAGTTCAAAACATTCTTTCTTTACTTTAAACCTTTAGTTTAAAAGTATTATTTCTTTCTTTTCTTTAATGAGTTAGAACTCTTTCGTTTAACTTATTTACTTTTTTTTTCTTTTATAAGGTAAACTTTTAGCTTAACTTATTTTACTTTTAAAACCCTACGTTTCTTGTTTTTTAAGAAACGTTTACTTTCCTTTACTTATTATCTAAGAATAATTATATTAAACCTGAAGAACATTTATAACAAAGAATACTATTATATCACTTTTCTTTTCTTTGTTATGATTTCCTTTTATTATTTATCGAGGTATCGAATATATCATCGACTTATAGTTTTAAGCATTTATTTTTTTATTATTTTATTCGGGCATTATGCCTACCTTGGTTGACTTATAGAAACCCTACACAATCGAGCAGCACTTCGACGCCGCATCGTTTTCTATATCTTCTTTATCAACACATTTCCTTGCACGCAAAACGAGGTACACCTTTATTCTCAATACTTTAACACACTTATCGAGGCTGGTCGTTGGGACTTCTTTTGGCAGCACCTTCTTTGAGATAACGCCGTTGGAACGTTGGGATGTTTTAGAGAGAGAAATAAGCTGTGATGTTTGGTGTGCTGAAGTGAGATGCTCATGGCCGCTATTTATAGGCCAATCAGGGGACCCATCGCGATACTCAATGGCCCCTTGATTAATCCGTAGCATATCGCGACGTAGGTCTGCCTGGTCACCATTAGACCGGCCACGTGGCGCCACTTGGCGGACACGGTGTTACGTGGTGACACATGGCAACACATAGTGCCACTGGATGACACGTCTCGACACGTGTCATGCCTGTCAGACCACATCATCGCGATATGCGATGACGTTGGATCTTTGGCGACCGCGTATCGCCATGTACCCATTTCTTGGGCTTGTAACCAACCCCTTCGCGATACGCGATGGGCTTGTCTTCTGATCCATAGCATATCGCGATGGCTCAGGAAAACAAAAATTTTCATTTTTAGCCCTTGGACTTTTAAAACTTGGATCTTTTGGTCCTTTATATTTTGAAACATGATAACATTTACCCGAAACTTTCACGATGTTACACCAAACCCTTTGATTTTATTAAAATCATAGATTTTATGTTTCATAATCATCTCACGCTTGTCGAATCACAAAAACACCTTTTACAGCTCTTAAAATGGTTCTATAACGCTCAAAACACCTTAAAACGAACTTCAGGGACTAAAATCTCCAAACGACCAAAACTGGAGACCAAACCCCACCCCATGGGTGCCGCACCGCCCGACTATGAGGGCTAGGGTGGTTGCAGGGTGCGGCCATAAGCCTGCAGATTCCCAACTCGTTTTTTTGTTGTTTTGTTGCATTGCTTGACTTGTTTAACCAATCAAAAACACATGCAAGTCTTGTAATAAAATATAGAAATAAAACTTGACCATTACCCTATATAAACAAGCTCATCTCTTCCATTTCAACTTGTTCATTCATTTTCTTTCCGTCTCAAACGAAGATCATAACTTCACCTCTTCAAGGTTCTTACTAGTTTGACTCTTTGAAGTCAAACAAGAACCATTCTTTAATTTTAATTTATTGCATGGTAATTGAAGCTTCTTATACAACAAATATATAATATGCACCCCTTTTTTCCTTCAGCTTTCACTTCTCCGGTCACGGTCGGTTGAAGTGTTGTGCTATAAGGCAAGGCTACTTGGAGGACTATTATACTCCTTGATTTATGCTTTAATTCATACTTTAGTTTATGCTTTAAATTTGTTTATGATTTCCAATATTGTTTAGTCCTTACTTTTATTTTCCAAATCAATTTTTAATAGTTCAATGGTATTGGGTATGTGGCTACCATTTTCGGTTTCATCTTGAGATAAGAGGCGAACCAAAGCCGAACTTTTGTTTAATACTTATTGTTAACATATTGTATGAAAGATTTGAGTAATATTATTTTTAAGTTTTTCTTAATGAGTTCTATGGTATTGGATATGTGGTAACCATCCTCGGTTTTATTCCGAGTCAATGACCGAACCAAAACCGAACTCTTGTTTAAATGCTTTATATTTAATATGATTTATTAATATGTTACAAGCAAGATTTGTGTATTATAATTTCTACGTTCATTTTAATAAGTTCTATGGTATTGGGTATGTGGCAACCATCCTCGGTCTTATTCCGAGTCAAGGACCGAACCAAGACAGAACTAATCCGAGTTCATTCGCTTAAGACACACTAGTGTCTTTTGAGCCACCGAATCTCATATTTTCATTAAGTACTTGGTATGTCGGATCAACTTGATCTTATAACAAGCTTGGACTGATAAAACCGAACACTCTCTTAACGATGATGTTTAGAGTTTCTCCTTTAATAGAGCTTCTAACATTAGTTAAGTCTTTGTTTTAAATAATTTATCTCATGATATTTATCACTTTGGAATGTCGGTTTCGGACTTGACTATTTATCAAGACCCGAACCGACTAACCGAACACTCGTGCACTATTGCATTAAACCCCGTTTTGGTATATGTAACAAGTGGTCGTGCACTATTGCATTAAAGCAATCCCCACATATTTACTCAACAAACGTTAAGTAAAACTAATGAGTGGAATAACGAGACCCGATTTCTAGCAAACTTACTTTTCAAAACCCGTTACTTCAAGTTCTTAAATATTTACGTTTTAAACCTCAAACTTTGATCAATTAATAATTATTTAACTTGTCATTTTATTTTACTTTAAAGTCTTTCAAGACCATCTTCTAAACCGAAACCCTTTTAACCTAGACCTCACTCGTTGAACTTATTATCCTAGTGTATCATAAACAACCCTTCAAGTTATTTATATCATGTGAGTAATCACACTCCCCCTTTTTACGCTTTTATACTTTTGGGGGTGGCATGCATACCATATTCAAACTTACTTGTTTTATGATCTCATTATGAAATCCACAATTCAACATTATGTGTTTGTACGAATACTTGCTCGATCTTTATTTATGCCTTAATTTGAATATGTGCACGAGTGTTTACTTTTATTTTGTTGTTTGAACGCAATAAGTATGATCATACGCTCCCCTTACTACTTAGCTTTGTGCAAGTAACATAAGGCATCACTATCCGAGTATGTTGGTTGTTACCAATTAGAAAGGATCCTTATTCTCCGAGTATTTTGGTTGTTAACAAATAGAAAGGAGCCACGGTTATTTGTTTTACATTTACAATGGTTGTTGCATTATTCTATTTACATATATGAATTGTGATTTTTGTCTTGTTATATACATACGTCAAAACTAGTGTATTGCTCTCCAACATTCGTGTTGACCAAATCTATTTTCATGCATACTACAGGTTTACTATTTGATTGCTTGTGAAGATTGAAGACTCATCACTTAGATCATACATTTAGGATACTTTAACGAATGTTGTGTTGACGTAATTGTTTGTATTTTATTATGAACAAGTTGTATTTATGATTAATGATTGAAATAAGCAAATTGAGTAAATATTGTCACTTTAATAGCGTCATCGCGTTCTTGAGTAATCCATTGCACCTCGGCATGTTCCGCCGTCTTTGGTCGGGGTGTGACAGATTGGTATCAGAGCGATGACTATAAGATAGGCGGTTAAACGTAACGGCTTAGTATAGTTTTTGATTTTGGGTCCTTATACATGTTTTACCTATACGTGTGCCCTACTTGATTGTTCATTTCACTTATTTACATATCTACTTGTGTACTTTATTTAATCTCATATATACATATACACAAACACTCAAAACATTTTAAGGTATCCTTACCTTACTTTTATTTAATTTTATATATACACATTAGGGATGAGCATGGTACCAGACCGGTACCAACCGGTCCCGATCCTGAAAATCCCTAATTATTGGTACCTGTATTGGTACCGAAATATTCGGTTCGGTACCGGTACGGTACCGGTACCAGGATGGTACCGGGATTATACCGGTACTGGTGGTAAAAAATCGGGAAATACCGGTACCCGTACCGTACCGATCCCGAAACTTAAAACTTTGGTACCGACGGTACCAAATCGGTACCGATTTCGGTACCGGTCCCGATTTTGCTCATTCCTAATACACATAGACACACTCTCATAATAATCTAAGGTATCCTTACCTTGCAGCAAAACATTAGTTTTTGTTGTGTTTTATGGATCACGTGCTTAACTTGGATCCCGTTGTTTCTAATCTCCTTAAAGATTGTTTCATATGAGACGACCACTTTAAGTTGTCGAATGCAAGCGTTCCGGTTGCCTCCTTCTATTTTGATGTTAAGACATAAAAGCCACGGTGATACGTGGACTAGTTTTTTTAACATCTCGTTGTGTCTCAAATTTTATTGGTTGTTATTATCGTGATTTGTGTCTCAAACATGAAAGACGCGGTGATACATGCACATGTTCGACTCCACATTTTATATCATTTTTATTTAAGATTTATCGTCGGGACGTCAAGTCATGGTGGTTCATGTATGATTTTTCTGCCTTTAAATTTTAAGACATTATTTACAAATTTCATGGATTTAAACAATTTTCCTTTTATTTTGACATATTAATTCTCATCACAAGTTCTCATTTATAAATGTTATTTTTCATTGTGAATAATTCTTTTATATTTTGATTTCACATGGTAAAGTTTCTATACAAATTTTCTCATTTTGATTTCACACCAAGATTTTTATTACAAAATTTCGTTTATTGTGATCTCTTCAATGTAAGTTAAAAATAATTTGAACTATTCATAATGATTTTTAATATGTCATCTTTGTTCATTAAGACTATTTATAAACAAAATTTTTATCATATGAATTTCATAGTGTTAAAAGTTTTATAATAAATGTTACCTTGATATTTCAAGTAAATTCCCATTATATAAATTTTAAATTGTCTTTAAAGTCCTTATACAAGATTTCATAAAAAAATTATATTTATAACGATCCCGTTTATTTTGAACTATCATTTCATAATATTGATTATTTAAATTTCTCACGACATTTTAATTACACTATATTATATAATACATGTTAGTGCACGGTTTTGCGTCTTGAGTCTTTGTAATTATCGTTAACGTTTTGTTTATTATTTAATGTAATAATTAGTTAAATTATTATCTAGTTCGTTAGGTTTAAAATCTAGTTCGCTAGGGGATGTTAGCGAACTAAGACATTAAGTGTATTCCCTCTTGATTCGTTAGGGGATGTTAACGAATCGGGGGTGTTTCGTCTAAATTAATGTATGTAACGAAGCAGTGTCTGGTTCGCTAGGGATGTTAGCGAACCAGACCTCCTTCTATATATTGTGAACACTGTTCACTGTTAATTTAAGTTTTGAGAGTTAATCATCGAATTTCTGTCCAATCGTTCTCTCAATCTTCAAACTAATATTATACGAATTACTAGTATACATATATTGATAATATATAAACACATACAACACTAAATATATAGTAATTATGAGCTAGATCTATATAAACGTATTAATCGATTATCCACAGATCTGAGATCTGTTAGTGTTATAGTTATTGGATTAACAAGTGGTATCAGAGTTTTCGGGGCTCAATTACACTTGATATGGTGTTTATTTAGAGTTTAAATGCTTAATTTGTTAATATGTTATGTTTTGGTTAAATTTGAATCAATTTATGGATAATTGATTGATTTATAGTTGGTTTGGATTGGATTTGAGGTGTTTGATGTATTGGGAAGGTTCTGTGAATTGAAATTGAGTTTGAATTGGTTTTGTGTGGATTGATTTTGGTTTTGGTTTAAGTCCGAAACAGAGATCGGTTTTTGGTATAATTGAATTCGAGGAATGGAGTAATTGGTTACGAGATTTGGTGTTTTGGATTCGCAATTGGTTTGCGAGTTGATTGATTGGTTATTTGTGTGATTTGGTTAAGAATTGAGGTTGTATTACAAATTTATGTATTCTGGGTTTAGTGTTCATCATTTCCAGATTTCTAGAATTTCTCGTTGAAGATTTAAAGATTCATGATGAATATGATTCGTTCTATTTATTCACTATCCTGTTTACCTTGATTCGTTCATCAAATTTGTTAATTCGTTATCCATTTCAAGTAATTCGTTAGCCAGTTTGTGTGAGTTGTTAATTCGTGTTATCTAATTCATCAATTGGATAAACTGATTCGTGTGACACGTGTCCACATTGGGATTTGTGTCATAACAACCTTTGCCACGTGGCATAAGGTGTCAGAGTTTGTTACAACGGTTGTAACAACCTGATTCGTTATAGTTGATTCGCTATCAACTGTAGCTGGTTCGTTATCTCATTTTGCTAAGTTTTTCTTGGTGATTCGCTACAGATTAACTTTTAATTCGCTAAGCTGATTCTTGTGACTTTCTTAGTTAATTCGTTAGTCTGAATTTTTAATTCGTTAATCTTCTGATTCGTTGGTTGATTCGCTAAACTAAATTGTGATTCGTTGACTGATCAATCTTAACTTCGTTAAGATTTGATTTGTTCACTGTTCGCTACAACTGTTCACAGTTCGCTAAACCTTATTTGTTGTTTGATTCGTTACACCCTTGAATTTTAAAACTTGTCAAAGATGGCCGGTATGTATGCATTAGCGTCTCAAAATATGTTGATGCAACAAATGTTACAACTTGATACCGAGATAGGTTCACATTCTAAATGTCCATTATTGATGAAGTTCAGTGACTTTGCCGAGTGGGAACCTCGGTTTCGTGCCCATTTAGGATAAGTTCATCCTGATTGTTCATACTGCTTAGATGAAGTCTATACTGTACCTATGATTGGAGATGAGACTATAGGTTATACACCTAAAGCCATTTCTCAATATTCAGTTGAAGAAAAAAAGCACTAGAGATCGAGACAAAAGCTTATTCTACTCTAACCATGGCTTTGCCTGAGAATATTTTTCACCAAGTGGGTAGTATAAAAATATGTGCTTCTTTGTTTCAACATATTCGAATGAGAAGTATGGGTAACACGGCTGAAAGCAAAAAGGTGATGCTTAAGTTTCAATTCAGAAACTTTAATTTATTGAAAGGTGAGACGGTTGAAGAAATGACTACGAGATTCAATCACTTGATTGCTGAGATGGACAAGATGAAATTAGATGTCTCTGAGAGGGATAAAATTGATACTATTAAGAGTGTACTTCCAAGTTCTTATTCCACATTCTTAATGGTTCTCAAGGAGAATAACTATTTCTTGAATGAAGATTTGACTGCTATTGAATTCTTACAAAAGATTGAAGCTAGGGAATATGATCTTAAGTGCCAGAAATCTTCTAAGGAAAGTCAAGATCCTTCTTTCTATGGTGGTAGTATGCCTCTAAGTTCAACTATTTCTCCACTAACTACTTTCCTTACTCAAGCTGCAAGTGAGAATGCTACTACAATGTATAGTGATCCACGAGCTTGTTTCTACACAGCTGGAAATCCTGGATCTTCTCGTATCTCTGGTTCATCTGGAGGATCGGGAACTTCATCATCTACAAGTCAATTCTCATCTCAAACTAATGTAAACATAAAGGAAGCTGAACAAAACTTTGCATTTTTGTCTGCCTTTATGTCTTCTTACGAGAATTTGGTGAGTAGCAAGATTGCAACAAGTGATTTAACCGATGAAGACTATGATCAAATTGATCTCGGTGATCTTGAACTCATGGATTTAAAGTGGAACATGGCAATGATTGTTCGTAAGGTAAAAAGATTTATGCAAAGGACCGGAAAAGATCTTCCTTCTCTGAATAAGAAGTTGGGTTTTGACAAGTTGAAGGTAAAGTGTTATAATTGTCAAGAATTCGGACACTTTGCGAAAGAATGTGACAAGCCAAAGAAGGAGTATACTGGTCCTCGTGGTCAAAATCAAAACTCTTCTACACCACGGGTCAATGATACTGAAAAGAAACCGTCTACTTCTGGGTCACATGCAGTGTTAGCTGATGGAGGTGATTGGTCACAACAACTATTGTGCAATGATAATCAAGCTAATCTAGCTATGTTTGGGTTTCCTGAATACACACAAGATATAAGTGGAAGTGAAGTTTCTTCTGACGCTGAAACTGAGTCTGAATCTGATAATCAAAGTGAAAAGCTTCCAACTAGCTTTGCTTGTATGGCTAAGATCAGAGATTCTGCTACATTTGCTTGAATGGACAACCAAAGCGAGGGTACATCCAAGACCATTTCTGGTGAAAACTGGATTATGGACAGTGGATGTTCTCGTCATATTACAGGAAATCTCAATCTCTTATCAAATGTGAGAAATATTCAAGGAGGTTATGTGGCTTTTGCTGGGAATTCTAGGGGTATGATTACATAGGAAGGTGATGTTTCGAATGGGAAGATTACATTTGAGAAAGTTAACTATTGTGACAAAGTGGACCATAATTTATTGAGTGTGTCGCAAATCTGTGATAAGCAATACACTACAGTATTTACAGATAAAAAGTGTCTTATTTTGAAACCGGGTTACGTGATTCCCGAGGACATGGTTGTCATGCGATCACCACGATCAAATGATATTTATGTCTTTAATATGAATTCTAAAGTATCTACATCGATCGAAACGTGTTTTGTCTCGAAAGCAACCGAGAAAGACTCCGTACTTTGGCATCGAAGAATGGGTCAGATACATGTTCGAAAGATGAATTATTTAATAGCAAACGATTTGGTAGAGGGGGTGTCGTTGAAAAATTTTAAGTTATCAGATCACTGTGTTGCTTGTAAAAAGGGAAAACAGAAGAAGAAATCGCACCCATCTAAGATATTGAATTCTATTGATACTCCGCTTGAACGACTTCATATGGATTTATTCGGTCCAGTGAATCGTGCGAGTATTTCTAGAGACTGGTATTGTCTAGTCGTGACTGATGATTATTCGAGAAACTCATGGGTCTTGTTTATGAGTTCAAAAGATCAAACGCCTGTTTTGGTACAAAATCTTATCACTAAAATCGAATCACTTTACAAACAAAAGGTGAGGAGAATTCGAAGTGATAATGGAACTGAATTCAAAAACACTATATTGGATTTCTTTTGTGTTCAAAAGGGAATTCACCGTGAATATATTGCACCTTATGTACCTCAACAAAATGGTGTTGCAGAACGAAAGAATAGAACCTTGATTGAAGCTGCAAGAACTATGCTCGCTGATTCTAAAGCTTCCTGTCCAATTCTGGAATGAGGCAGTGAACACAGCTTGTTACATGCTTAATCGGGTTTTGACTGTTAAACGACTCAAGAAGACAAGTTATGAGCTCTTGAACAATCGAAAACCTAACTTAAAGTACCTGGAACCCTTTGGGTGTCCTTGTACAATTTTGAAGAAGGATGCCGGTAAATTTGAGGAAAAAGCGATCGAAGGTTATTTCTTGGGGTATGCATCTCAAAAGAAAAGGGTATATAATTTTACATCTGGTTGTGTTAAGGAATGGTTCCATGTGGACTGTCAACGGTACACTACTCCTCCTCAAGGGAAAGGTCCCGATTGGATGTTTGACTACGATAGCTTACTTAATACATTTACTCCATCAATCGATCATCCAGATGAAGATTTAGTCCGTGCTTATTTTGAAGAACATTTGGAAATTCCAAGATTTGCAAGTTCCAATGATGTTGAAGCTCCATTTGTTGCTCCAACTGAAGAACCTGATCATGATTCTCTTGTTCATTATGATACTGCTTCGTCTTCATTTGATGATAATACAATCGTGATTGAGGATAATGTTTCATCTCCTGAATTGGGTGAACATTATACTAACTTATTTGAAAACGTTGTTGTTTCTGAAAATCCTACTCTCAGAATTCATAATTATCATCCACAAGAAAACATTATTGGAGATCTTGATGTAGGGGTTCAGACACGACATCAAATTGCCTCTTCAAGTGACAATAATGCTCTATGTGCTCATGCTGACTTACACGCATCTGAAATTGCAACTGTTGCTAAATTTACTTGTTTTCTATCTCAAGTTGAGCCTACAACTCCTCGTGTGGCTCTGCAAGATCCTTCTTGGGTAGAAGCTATGCAAGAAGAATTACAACAATTTGCACGTTTAGGTGTTTGGGATCTTATTGACAAACCTGCTAGAGTCAAGAAGGCAATTCCGACTAAGTGGGTATATAAGTGTAAGAAAGATGATCGTGGAGTAATTGTGAGAAACAAAGCACGTTTGGTGGTGCAAGGTTTTCATCAGCAAGAGGGTATTGATTACACTGAGGTTTATGCTCCAGTTGCAAGATTAGAGTCGATTCGAATCTTCTTGGCATATGCTGATTACAAGAATATCAAAGTGTATCAAATGGATGTTAAGAGTACTTTTCCGAATGGTGAACTTCACGAGGAAGTGTTTGTTTTACAGCCTCCAGTCTTTGAAAATCCTGATTATCCTGACCGTGTTTACCGATTAAACAAGGCATTATATGGTCTACATCAAGCCCCGAGAGCTTGGTATGGCACGCTCGCCGACCATCTGACGGATAACGGCTTCAAACGTGGAACTGTTGACTGCACTTTATTTTATAAAAATATTGGTGATGATCTTCTACTCGTTCAGATCTATGTTGATGACATAATCTTTGGGTCTACAAACGATACATTGTGTAAGGAGATCGAGAAATCTATGCAAACCAAGTTCGAGATGAGTTCGATGGGAGAGATGAATTTCTTTTTAGGGTTGCAGGTTCATCAGTCTGCGAAGGGAATCTTCATTCATCAGACAAAATATGTGAACGACGTCTTGAGCCGTTTCAAGATTACTGCCGGAAAAATCCCTTCTACTCCTCTTCCCGTGGGTCACAATTTATCACCGGATGAATTGGAGGATACCGTTGATCCGACCCTTTATCATGCCATGATTGGTTCTTTAATGTATTTTACTGCTTCTCGACCCGACATAATGTTTGCTGTTTGTTTATGTGCTAGGTACCAAGCTAGTCCCCGAGTGACTCACCTAGCAGCGGTCAAGCGTATTCTGCAATATCTACGGGAAAATCCTGACATCGGGTTATAGTACCCCAAAGATGATACTTTCGATCTTACCGCTTATTCAGACTCAGATTATGGTGGATGCAAGATCAATTTCTAGTCTACTACAGCGGAATGTCAATTCTTAGGAAGCCGGCTTGTTTCCTGGCAGTGTAAGAAGCAGACAACGGTCTCCACTTCAACCGCCGAAGCTGAGTATGTTGCAGCCTCGAGTTGCTGTTCCCAGGTTTTGTGGATACAACAACATCTTCGCGACTACGGTTTGAAGTTTCTTACTACTCCCATATTGATTGATAATTCTGCTGCTATTAGTATCATCAAGAATCCCGTACAACATTCTAAAACGAAACATATCAAAATTCGATATCATTTTATACGGGATTGTTATGAAAAGAAATTAATTGATATTGAGAAAGTGCACACTGATTTTCAAAAATCCGATCTATTTACCAAAGCGTTTGATAAAACACGTTTCAACTTTTTGCTTGTTTTAAATGGATTGAAGACCCTTGCTGAGATCCTTAAATTAGGATAATTATCTTTATTTTCAGTTTTTATTCTTGTTTAAATTCCATTCTGTTTTTAGGTTTTAGGGGGTGAATTCGAGAAAATACAAAAATATTGTGTTTTGAGTTTGTATAGATAAAACCCAAAAACATTAGAAAACTTAAAAAAAAATCAAAAATATGGTGTTATTTCTTGTTTTATTTTAAAAAAATCTGAAAAACCAAAAACATTTTAAAATTAGAAAATTTCAAAAAGATTGTGATTTCTGTTTGTACAGAAAAATTTCTGAAAAAGTAAAAAAAATGTAAATTTTGTTTTTGTTAAGAAAATTCCGAAAAGACAAAAAGATTGTGTTTTTTTTTTTAGTTTGTAAAGAGAAAAACCAAAAATATTTTGGCTTATGATCGCTGAAAATTATGTCATTTGCTTCTATTTTGAAGGACGTATACTTGTATATGTTTGGTCCTGATAATTTCTTGTAAATCATCGGGTTAGCCATTTACCTGACGAATTGATAGTACTTGGGGCGTTCTTTAAGCATTCTACTTTACTTTTAGCTGAGAATTTAGTCAGTTATTTAAGTTTGTGAAGCATGCTTGTATGTTTTGGTCCTGTTCTCTACTTGTATATGAATAGGATAGCCATTAATTTATGAACTTAAATTAACTGGGGCAATTTAAATCATTTTATTTCATGCTCCTTAAAAATTTGAGTTTTTGAAGCAAAAAAGAGAAAATGATAGTACATTGATTATTTGACCCCAAATCTAGAAAGAAATAAGCTTAAAAGACTGTGTGCTTAATCATTGGTGCATTGATAGGTCTTAAACAAGCTGCTAGAGTAAAGTAAGTGATATAAACTGAAAGAAAAGCCAAATTGAAAGAGGTGTTAGTCTCTAGCAAAAGTCTCGGTAAAGATGGCAGAAATGTAATAACCGGTCATACTCAAGCCTTATAATTGTTGATCACCCAAAAATATAATAAAACAAATAACAAGCGTTAGGATTCTGGACACTGTGAGTCTTTATGCGGCTTAATCATCTGGGTATTCATAAGCATGAATATTTCACTCGCTTTCTAGAGCAAATCCAAAGTCATTAAACTTGATCACCGCTGTACTTTGTACAATCTAAATTACTGACTTGATCAAAATCCGCTGTTAGTCATACAATTGTTCCTCCCTTGCGTGCGTCTCAATACCAATAAGAAACGGACCCCAGGGGATACAATGTATGTAAGCCGACAGATGGACTCGTGCATATTCACTCACAGTAAAGGAAACTTGATGCATTGCTCAAATATTCAAAATTTTCAAATTTTGATCAACATTATAATGGTTTAAGTCAAGTTGGGGTGATTTGGCAAAAATCAAATTAAGCTTGAACCAAGATTAGGGGCTGATAGTTTCTGATATTCTGTGCGCTAATTGAACCATAAATCATATCACAAAAATGCTCGAAGGTTTGTTATAAGATTTAAGTGGACAACAATATCAATGACCGACTTAACGCCAGTTATAATATCGCTGAAATATAAAACTGTGAAGGAAGAGCATTTTGGTCAATATGATTCTCTGCTCAAACTCATCAAAAATACAAAAATATGTTTTTTTATAAATCATTGAAAAACACAAAAAGATTGTCTATTTTTAATGTTCGGATATTCTTTGGTAAATACATTCTTTAATTTTTTACAAAATACCAAAAATATTTTCTTCATTTTCATTTTACATATTATTTAATGGTTTTAAGTTATGTGTCGTAAAAATGAAACATTTTTAAAGTATTTTTGTTATCGGGATAAAATGGCTCTCGGAAATTAATTTAAGTTAAAAAAAAAATTATTGACATCTATTTGATTTAATTTATTATTTAATTAATTTAATTTAAAATTAAATAAAGATTTTAAATTCGTTGAAAGTTACTTCATTATTTATGGATAACGAACTAGGTGATTATTTAGCGAACTAGTTTCTAGTTCGCTCACCTAATTTGCTTCCGCACTCTGTAACGAATCATCCTTCTTCGTTATACATATTTAACGAATCACAGACACGAATTATGTCTCATTCTCTATAATAATGTAACGAACTGTCATAGCGAATCATCTAATTCGTTATTTATAATTCAAACGAATTGGGTAATTCGTACACTGTGTACCTCGGGTAGCGTGTGAGCCTATATAAGACAAGAAACAAGAACAGTCCTTCACTGTTCGTCTTCTTCCTTCACACTAAAGTCACCCTATTCAATTTTTTTTCAGACATTTCGACTTTCACTTTTCGACATTTCAAGGATATCTCTGTGTGTCTAAGGTATTGATGATCATGGCGATATGATTTTCGTCAAAATGACTGAGCTTTGATAGTCTAATTATGGATTTTTGTGGTCTAAGGGTTTTCCGAGTTTATAAACCCATTTTATTTATGATTTGTGTTGATGAACTTGATTATTTATGTTTCAATGAAATCGGACTGCATTTCCGATACCCTTGGTGGACTTTAATCGACGTTTGATAATAGTGTAAGGCCCAGTCACCGGTAACCCTACTTTCGTGTTGGATTTACTCATAAACACAGTTCTAAATATCAGAGTTAATTAAAAACTTTACGCGGAATATAAAACTTTTATAAAACATAACATATCAATTCATAATCATGTCTTAAAACATTCCTCTTGTCTTTCAAAATCAAAACATAACTTATAAAACATATCAGATCTTCAGATGCCAGGCTTTAGTCTTCTGCCATGTGTCCTCCACTCAAGCCAGCTGTCTCATCCTACTCACCTGCGTGCATACTAAAAGTCAGCTACGCTGAGTGGGTTCTAGTTAATCATACAATACCATACAATACCTTATTACATACATACGTACTTAACCTCATAACTTTCTTTCATACACACATAAGTACTCATACCTTCATTCTTACTTACATACTTTCTTTACATTCATAATCATACGTTTTAAAGAGCCTTTCGCCCTATAACCTCACAGATATTATAAGGGTCTGGTCCCTAACATCACAGATATTATGAGGGTCTGGTCCCTATCCTCACAGATATTGTAAGGGTCTGGTCCCTATCCTCACATATATTGTAAGGGTCTGGTCCCTAACATCACAGATATTATAAGGGTCTGGTCCCTTGTTTTCGAATATTAGTAGGGTTCGATTCCCTCTTCGTTACCATACAACCATACATCATACCTCGAGTATTATTAGGGCTCGGTACCCTTTTCGTAACCATACAACCATACAACCGTCATTTCCTTCTTTTATTAACTTTATTACGTTCATACACATAAACATACATATCATACTTACCATATTTATAACGTTACAACCTGACAGTACGTGCAATATCCGAAGATCGTTCACGTACCATCAAGCAATCATTCATACATATCACATATATCACATATGGCATACACTTATCACTTAGGATAAATGTATTAACAACACATCAAGTATGCACACAGCCCCGAAAACATAATAAGGAATGGGGCTAGAAACTCACCTGGATCCTGTTACGCTCGCCGTTGATCGTAATTCCTTTATTTAACTGGGCTCGGCTAACTGTATAAATTTTATTTTCGATAACTGCCTTAACACATTTTCCATTAGGTTTTTAATTTATTTTATAAACGAACTTCACTTCAGGCGAAGTTAAACCTCGGGCGAACTTGGCTTCAGGCGAAGTTAAACCTTAGGCGAACTTGGCTTCAGGCGAAGTTAAACCTTAGGCGAACTTGGCTTCAGGCGAAGTTAAACCTTAGGCGAACTTGGCGAAGTTAAACCTTAGGCGAACTTGGCTTCAGGCGAAGTTAAACCTTAGGCGAACTTGGCCGTAGGCGAAGTTATCCTTAGGCGAACTTGGCTTCAGGCGAAGTTACGCTTGAAGGCGAAGTTACGCTTGAAGGCGAAGTTCATCAGGCGAACTTAATCTTGCAGGCGAAGTTATCGCGCTGCAGATCTGTTTGCCCATAAATCCTTCGTTTCTTAGCCAAATAACTCGATTTTGGTACCCACGGAATCGTATGATCGGCGCCTACAAATCCCAACCATCAAATCGGCCTAAAATCGACGTTTTAGGGGTCCGATTTGGGCAGTTTGGGTTTCGGGTCCGGTTAACCCATCCAATCCTAACCATTTTCAGTAATATTAGCTTTGGTGGATTTGTTCTTACCTTACCAACTCAGATCTATCAACAAAATCTCGGGTCTCGGCTTCGAATCTTGATCGGTTAGAATGTGTGTTTTGAGTGTGTGAAGAAAGAAGGTGGAAATGAAAGATTGGGTTTGGGATGGGATATTTATATCCCTCTAAGCCCACGGACCCGAGGCCCAATCTCATTTAACCCATCTTACGCAATCTAAGCCCAACTCCCTCCTTACTCGACATTAAATAATTAACAACGTGAAATCACTAAACATAACTTTCTTTATTTATAATTAAAATTTTAGGATGTTACAAGTCTTCCCCCCTTAAAGAGGTTTCGTCCCCGAAACCTAACTATTACATAAACAAACTAGGGTAAAACTTGCGCATCTCATCCTCGGCTTCCCAAGTAGCATCTGATCCCTTACGGTGTTTCCATATCACTTTTACCAAAGGTATAATCTTGTGACGAAGCTGCTTCTCCTTGCGGTCAACGATCGCTATCGGTTGCTCGATGTAGTTCAATTGTTCATCAACCTCAATGTCCATCAATGGCACGTGAGATGTGTCATCAGCTAGACACTTCCTCAGATGAGAAACATGGAAAGTTGAATGAATTCCTTCTAACTCATCGGGTAAATCCAGTTTATAAGCTACTTCACCCACACGTTTTACAACCTTGAACGGTCCAATGTACCTCGGACTCAACTTTCCTCTTTTCCTAAAACGGATAATCCCCTTCCAAGGCGAGACCTTGAGCATCACATTGTCACCAACGTTAAACTCAATTGGTCGTCGCCGCTTATCTGCGTAAGACTTTTGTCTGTCTTGCGCGGCTTTCATTCTTGCTTTGATCTGATCGAACTTTGAAGACGTTTCTTGAACCACTTCTAGGCTTCCCATTTCCTTCTGACGAATCTCACCCCAACACACCGGGGTTCTACATCGTCTACCGTACAACATCTCAAACGGTGGCATACCAATACTTGAATGGTAACTGTTGTTATAGGAGAACTCTGCCAGATGCAGATGATCATCCCAACTTCCACCAAAATCTAAAACACAAGCACGTAGCATATCCTCAAGGGTTTGGATCGTCCGTTCAGACTGTCCATCGGTTTGAGGATGATACGCCGTACCGATGTTCAACCTCGTCCCCATAGCTTCATGGAATTTCTTCCAGAACCTCGAAGTAAACCGTGTATCCCTATCAGACACGATCGATAACGGTACTCCATGCTTGGTTACCACTTCCTTGATGAACAAGCTTGCTAACGTTTCTGACGAGATGGCCTCTCGTATGGGCAGAAAGTGAGCACCCTTGGTCAAACGGTCCACAATCACCCAGATGGTATCATGTTGCTTAGCTGTACGAGGTAGCTTAGTTATGAAATCCATGGTGATGTGTTCCCATTTCCACTCAGGTATCTCTAGCGGTTGCATCTTCCCATAAGGCTTTTGGTGCTCGGTCTTGACTTGTAAGCAAGTTAAGCACTTACTAACATAATCCACTACATCATTCTTCATTCCTGGCCACCAGTAATCTCTTTTCAGGTCTTGGTACATCTTTGTAGCTCCAGGATGGATTGAGTACCTTGACTTATGAGCTTCATCTAAGATTCGACTTCTAAGATCACCATGGCGTGGAATCCACATACGGTCAAATCTAGTTTTAACTCCATGAGTGTTTTCCATCAACTCATCTTGCTGGCCATAAATCCTTTCTTTCTTTACTAACCCTTCGTCTACTAACACTTCTGACTGCACTTTGATGATTTCTTCAAAAAGACTTGAATTCATGATCAACTTATATGACTTCACTGTTGCAAGGACTTCCTCATTCTTACGACTTAACGCATCAGCGACCACGTTAGCTTTACCGGGGTAATACCTAATCTCACAGTCGTAATCCTTTATCAATTCTAACCATCTTCTCTGCCTCATGTTCAGTTCTTTCTGTTCGAAGAAGTACTTTAAACTCTTATGATCGGTATAGATAGTACACTTAGTACCGTACAGATAATGCCTCCATATCTTAAGAGCATGCACTACAGCTGCTAACTCCAGATCATGCGTCGGATAAGTACTTTCATGGACCTTCAACTGTCTAGACGCGTAAGCTATCACCTTCCCCCGTTGCATCAACACGCAACCTAACCCTTGATGCGAGGCATCAGCACAAATAACGAAATCCTCGCCGCCATCGGGCAAAGTAAGGATTGGAGCTTGCGTGAGCCTCTTCTTCAATTCTTCAAAGGCTTCTTCCTGAAACTTTCCCCAACTGAATACTATCGACTTTCGGGTCATACCGGTCAGCGGTGCGGCTATCTTGGAGAAACCTTCGATGAATCTCCTATAGTAGCCAGCTAACCCTAGGAAACTTCGTATATCAGTCGGATTCTGCGGAGTCTTCCAATTCGTTATCGCTTCAATCTTAGCTGGGTCCACGGTAATCCCTTCAGGATTAATCACGTGACCTAAAAATTGCACTTCTCTTAACCAGAACGCGCACTTCGAAAACTTAGCATACAACTTCTCTTTCTTCAGAGTCTCCAGTACCTCTCTCAGATGCTCAGCATGTTCAGACTCGCTCTTTGAATAAACCAATATATCATCGATGAAGACGATAACCGACTTATCCAACATCGGTCGACACACCCTATTCATCATGTCCATAAATGCTGCAGGAGCATTGGTTAGACCGAATGACATTACGAGGAACTCGTAGTGTCCATACCGCATTCGGAACGCTGTCTTAGGGATGTCTGCCTCTTTCACCTTCAGCTGATGGTAGCCTGATCTGAGATCTATTCGTGAGAACCAACTTGAACCTTGCAGTTGGTCAAACAGATCGTCAATCCTAGGCAAGGGGTATCTATTCTTTACCGTAAGCTTATTCAACTCACGATAGTCTATGCACATTCTCATACTTCCATCCTTTTTCTTCACAAACAAAACCGGTGCGCCCCACGGAGAAACACTCGGTCTGATAAAACCCTTGTCGAGGAGTTCTTGCAGTTGGGACATCAATTCCTTCATCTCGGACGGTGCTAGACGGTAAGGCGCTTTCGCGACGGGCTGGGCTCCTGGTACTAGATCTATCTGAAATTCTATCTCTCGCTCAGGTGGCAACCCCGGAAGATCCTCAGGGAATACTTCTGGGTAGTCGCGCACAATAGGAACATTCTTCATTTCTTTCGTCTCGGCCGTAGCGTTGACAACATACGCCAGGTAGGCACCGCACCCTCGCCTTAACAAACCCTCGACTTTTATCATCGAAATGACATTAAGCCCATAACTCTCCTTATCACCATAAACCGTCACCGCACTACCATCCAATGACTTTAACCTTATCATCTTACTTTTACATACTATCTGAGCCTCAAACTCAGACAACCAATCCATACCCAAGACTACATCGAACCCTCCTAAGGCCATAACATACAAAGTAACAGGAAACTCATGTCCCTCTAACACTATCTTACAATTCTTAACCATTTTTGTTATTTTCACCGAAGTGTCACTTGCGGTTTCTACTACAAAAGTTTCAGACACTCGGCAGCCTTTCATTTTAGCTACTTTACTAAACGTCGTAGCTACAAAACTTCTATTCGCACCAGAATCAAATAATACAGAAGCGGAAACATCGTTCACTAGAAACGTACCTGTGACGACATCCGGAATCTGCCTGGCTTGTTCCTGGGTCAGCATGTAGGCTCTAGTTCTGGGCCTAGCTTGATCGGCATCCTTCTTTCCACTACCTCCAGCTACACCTTCAGTGCACTCCCTTGACATACGGCCTGTCTTGCCACATTTGTAACATGCTGGCTTCGCACTGCACTCATTGGCATAATGCCCTACCTTCCCGCACTTATAAAAGGCATTCGACCCCATTCTGCATTCTCCACCATGAGCCTTTCCACATTTGAGACAAACATTAGAACTTTTACCCCACTTGCACTCACCACCATGCCTCTTTCCGCAGGTCTTACACGATCTCTTCTCCCACACTTTCTGTTTCTTATCCTTGGAGTTCCATAACTGAGTACCGGGTCGTTTAGCAGGAGTGACCCCTTTCTTCTCTTTCTCTTCGTTCCTTTCCACCCTATCATCCGCGGCCAAATCAGCATAGACCATTTCCGCGAGTCCAACAGCCGAATCAAAAGTAGCAGGTTGAATCGCCCTGACTAGCATGCGGACCTTTTGTGGCAACCCCCTCACATAACATTTGATTCTCTTGACCTCAGTGTCAACCATGTTAGGCACCAACCTAGATAGTCGGTTGAACTCCGTGGTATACTCACGATGCGTCATCATACCGGCTTTTAAATTCTGGAACTTCATCTCCGTTCTTTCAACCTCGGCATCTGCACAGAACTTCTTCATTACCAACTCTTTCAAATCTTCCCACCTCATCGCTCTGATCTCATCCTATGTTGGAAGCTGTCTCAACCGAAGGTTGCTGGATACGACGAGGCCTGCCGCGTCGTCCAGCACGACCTCCAGCTCCAGCAATGTTACCAACTCCAGCCATCGTATTCTAAAAGGGAAAACACAAACATCGTCACTCAAGGAACCGTTTAGTACAAGGATAGCAAGGCTAACAGGTAATAACAGTGGCCAGTTGTGATTAGCTGATCACGTTACTTTCCGTGTCCTATACACTTCCCTTTATGAGTCCATTTGTGCTGGTTCTACTTAAGCAGTTTGTCAAATCAAACAATCAATTATTCCTAACCCTGTCGTTCACATATCTTTTCTTTCCCATTAACATATATCATTTAATCATACCTTTCACCTTTACTGATCTTGCTTGAGCGACACATGGCATTCTTGAACTGGCATCTTCTTTCTTTTCTTACTTAAATCCCATTCTCTGTTCAAGTCTAAGCATGTAGGATGCATAAATCTCTCGAACTTTGCTCTGATACCAACTTGTAAGGCCCAGTCACCGGTAACCCTACTTTCGTGTTGGATTTACTCATAAACACAGTTCTAAATATCAGAGTTAATTAAAAACTTTACGCGGAATATAAAACTTTCATAAAACATAACATATCAATTCATAATCATGTCTTAAAACATTCCTCTTGTCTTTCAAAATCAAAACATAACTTATAAAACATATCAGATCTTCAGATGCCAGGCTTTAGTCTTCTGCCATGTGTCCTCCACTCAAGCCAGCTGTCTCATCCTACTCACCTGCGTGCATACTAAAAGTCAGCTACGCTGAGTGGGTTCTAGTTAATCATACAATACCATACAATACCTTATTACATACATACGTACTTAACCTCATAACTTTCTTTCATACACACATAAGTACTCATACCTTCATTCTTACTTACATACTTTCTTTCTTACTTACATACTTTCTTTACATTCATAATCATACGTTTTAAAGAGCCTTTCGCCCTATAACCTCACAGATATTATAAGGGTCTGGTCCCTAACATCACAGATATTATGAGGGTCTGGTCCCTATCCTCACAGATATTGTAAGGGTCTGGTCCCTATCCTCACAGATATTGTAAGGGTCTGGTCCCTAACATCACAGATATTATAAGGGTCTGGTCCCTTGTTTTCGAATATTAGTAGGGTTCGATTCCCTCTTCGTTACCATACAACCATACATCATACCTCGAGTATTATTAGGGCTCGGTACCCTTTTCGTAACCATACAACCATACAACCGTCATTTCCTTCTTTTATTAACTTTATTACGTTCATACACATAAACATACATATCATACTTACCATATTTATAACGTTACAACCTGACAGTACGTGCAATATCCGAAGATCGTTCACGTACCATCAAGCAATCATTCATACATATCACATATATCACATATGGCATACACTTATCACTTAGGATAAATGTATTAACAACACATCAAGTATGCACACAGCCCCGAAAACATAATAAGGAATGGGGCTAGAAACTCACCTGGATCCTGTTACGCTCGCCGTTGATCGTAATTCCTTTCTTTAACTGGGCTCGGCTAACTGTATAATATTTACACATATCAATTAACTACTACTACTCGTTTTGTATTTCTATCTATATATGACCCACAACGAACGGGGGTCCGGGGGCAGCGCCCCTGGCAGCGGGGTTCTAGGGGCGGCAGCCCCTAGCGGGGTCCAAGGGGCAGAGCCCCTGGCTGGGGTTAAGCTGCCAGGTCAGCTTGGAAAAATTTTATTTTCGATAACTGCCTTAACACATTTTCCATTAGGTTTTTAATTTATTTTATAAACGAACTTCACTTCAGGCGAAGTTAAACCTCGGGCGAACTTGGCTTCAGGCGAAGTTAAACCTTAGGCGAACTTGGCTTCAGGCGAAGTTAAACCTTAGGCGAACTTGGCTTCAGGCGAAGTTAAACCTTAGGCGAACTTGGCTTCAGGCGATGTTAAACCTTAGGCGAACTTGGCGAAGTTAAACCTTAGGCGAACTTGGCTTCAGGCGAAGTTAAACCTTAGGCGAACTTGGCCGTAGGCGAAGATATCCTTAGGCGAACTTGGCTTCAGGCGAAGTTACGCTTGAAGGCGAAGTTACGCTTGAAGGCGAAGTTCATCAGGCGAACTTAATCTAGCAGGCGAAGTTATCGCGCTGCAGATCTGTTTGCCCATAAATCCTTCGTTTCTTAGCCAAATAACTCGATTTTGGTACCCACGGAATCGTATGATCGGCGCCTACAAATCCCAACCATCAAATCGGCCTAAAATCGACGTTTTAGGGGTCCGATTTGGGCAGTTTGGGTTTCGGGTCCGGTTAACCCATCCAATCCTAACCATTTTCAGTAATATTAGCTTTGGTGGATTTGTTCTTACCTTACCAACTCAGATCTATCAACAAAATCTCGGGTCTCGGCTTCGAATCTTGATCGGTTAGAATGTGTGTTTTGAGTGTGTGAAGAAAGAAGGTGGAAATGAAAGATTGGGTTTGGGATGGGATATTTATATCCCTCTAAGCCCACGGACCCGAGGCCCAATCTCATTTAACCCATCTTACGCAATCTAAGCCCAACTCCCTCCTTACTCGACATTAAATAATTAACAACGTGAAATCACTAAACATAACTTTCTTTATTTATAATTAAAATTTTAGGATGTTACAAGTAGTTTGCCGGGTTGATTATGTTTTCATGGTTTCTGTGGTTCTGTTTGCTTCGGTTAACCTCAGTATATCTGGGTTTTGAGCCTCAATCTCATCACCATCAGCTTATGAGTGTGTTTCCGAGTTCAATACGCTCATTATTATGATGATTCAATGATAGTTATGGACTAATTGATTATGGGTTCATAGTGTTGACTATCGTTGTTCATCTTAATTTTGACTTTGACATTGCAGGTCAAAGATTAAGTCTAATTGACCATTCGTTATCCTTAGCGAATTGGAACTGCTTCGTGTCTAATTCGTTAAGGAATTACACGAACTAGCTCAGCGAATAATTTAATTCACGAATCAGATGTGGATTCGTTAAAATCATAACGAACTAGATCCTTTTGAAAAGTAATTCGTTAAGACTATTTCGTTAGCTTATTTACCTGATAGCGAATCGCTCGATTCGTTACTGAATAGTAACGAATCAGAGTGATACTTAACGAATGACATTTTAATTATTTAATTAAATTTAAAATTCACTTTTAAATTATATAAAGTATTTCAATCGACTAAATGCGTAAAATAAATTAAATATAAATATCTTATGACAATGAATTCACCAATTATAAATAATTACATATATTTTGATGATTAATATAGATTATATCTTCACATTTCTCATAATCATGCATATTTATACGGTTCAAATGGCTGATCAAGGACAACATGAGCAACCACCACCAGAACAACCTCCACAAGATCAACCACCACAACAAGAACAACAAGACGATGTTATTTTGCAACCCTTTGACAAGAAACATAATATCTGTGCTTACGTGAATTAAGATGTGGCAAATGTGGATGTGTTTGGGGATATGTTAGCCTTCTTACAACGCTCGGTGATACACTATGCTATAACTGCTAGAACTAAAGTGTATCTGAGTATTATCAGGAAATTTTGGAACACAACTGAATATGTTGAGGACGATAAATACATTCGAGCTACAATCAATTAAACCCCGATTACGATTGATGTTGAGGTTATTCGGCGCGTACTTCAATTTGGTGATAATGATAACAACCCGAGTGAATTCGACAGGACACTGGTTAAAGGTTTATTCACACGCTTGTGGTATGGTGGCGACATTCATAAATCGATGTTGAACAAGAACGGGTTATGTCCACCATACAAGTATCTTCTACATGTTCTACTTCATTGTATGAGTGGGCGTCGTGGTGGGTTTGACGAGTGTAGACTTAGTTTGCAGTCAACATTTGTTGCTTTGATTCTGAACAAGCCGTTTAATTACTCAGAGTTAGTCTTCGACCATTTGAAGGAACAGGTTCAGAAAACACTTCAGTCAAAGAAGTTCTTGATGTATCCTCGCTTTCTTCAGCTGATTATTCAATATTTAATTCCGAATTTGGCTATTGATCAGACGTTGGTGAACGATGTACTTCATATGGAACACATGACAGCTGAAACTGTGCATCGAATGTTAACTTATAGAAAGGAGAAGCCACAAGGTAAACGGATGATTGGACATATAATCAATCCGAACTATGTATGTCCTCCTAATGAGCGCTGGATTCACGATGATTCGGATTCCGAGCGTGAAGGGGGAGAAGGTGGGAACGATGATGGTGGAGATGATGGTGGAAATGATGATGGTAATGATGGTGATGGTGGAGCTGGTAATGCTGCGTTTCAAGAGCAACAAGAGGCAGTCAATGCTGCTTTATCTGCCACCATTGCAGCTCAACAAGAAAGGAAACGGAAAGGGAAAGCGGTGGCAACTGGTGAGCCATCGAAGTAGAGACGTGTTTCAGAGGGGGCTGGGGTAGTTATTGGGGTTCCACCACCACGTCAATCAATGCCCCAAAGATCGGTAGTGCCGCCTACTACTAGCACTCCGATGCTTACATTGACGACAACGTTGGTGTCACATGAAAGGCTTGGTTTAATCCCTCAAATGACATTATCCGAGATACCAAGGCCTCTTGCTACATTATCTACCGTTCCTTCAACACCATCGATGAGGCCTCCTCCTCCTCGTCCTCCTACTCCACCACCTCCTAGTGATGTCTCGTTTATAAGAATCACTCGACCTCAGGGACCGATTCAACCTGTTCACCCCTCATTATACAACTTGCCATCAAATCGTCAGACGGTGATGCTGCTGAATCTTCTACATCTTTATGAAAACCAAATGGCAGCTGATCGTCAAAGTCAAGAACGACTCATAGAGAATCAAAGACGGATGATGAGTTATATTTCATTTTGTCAGAAGGAGACTAAGTCGTTGCGTACGATTGTTGAGTCTCAAGGGGTGAAATTAAAGGAACAAGAGGAGTTAATCCTTCAACTGACATGCAAAGAAGATGCCCTGAAGAAAATCAAAGATGATGATAAAGACCTTGATGAGTCTGGTGCAGGAGGTGAGCCTAAACAATCATATGGCTCATCTTCCGGTGCTAGTACTAGTGGCGGTGAAGACTCGGATAAACAGATTATTATTTATCAAGATCCAACTGCCGCCAAGCCAATTGAGATGATTGCGGCTAATACGGTGATTTTTGTGGATGGATAAGGGGTAGTTAAAAGTGTGGTGAACAAGGATGAGATAGAGGTTGGTGAGTTTGTGGATAGATCTCTAACACGGGAGCAGATTTCCATACTGATTGGGCTGAATGACGAACAATTAACTGTGTTAGAAACTGAACCTGATGTTGAAGTGGTGAATGAGGAAGGTTTAGAAGATGATCCGTCAATTCAGATGAATACGGACTTTATTTATGAAGACGAGGATATTGAGATGGAAGACGTCGCTGCTGAGGAGTACCCTGACTTGTTTCAACACACTAATGTTGATCAAGGTGCTCCAGTATTCGATGAGCAGACGTTTAAAGAAACTGAGGATGAGTTGGAAAATATCTTGAAGTGTAAGCGGACAGTTCACTCACTTGAAGTTATAACGAATGATGATATTGCACGATGGTTTAAACATCAAAAAGTGGGTAAAATTATTAGTGCGTATAGATATGTTGATCGAGAACGGAGAGACACTGCTGCTGCGTGGGTCAAAGCAAATCAAGTGACCTCCTTCAAGACTGTTTCCAAGGTACATGGTGACATTGTCTCCTGGTTGTATGATTCTGAGCTTAAAGTATGTATAATCAAATGGGAGAAGGTGATTCAGTATTACGAGACGATAATGGATGTTCTTACTTTGCCGCGGTGGGATGTTCGTACCCTTGGGAGACGTCCATCTATCAATCGTGGGGGTTACCGAACAGCTGAGTGGTTTCACCAACACTTACTGTTCGAGGTCAATCACGGCTTCAAGTTCTTCAAGCCCCAAGTCCCAAGGCGTAAGCGTATTGACGAGATTAATCCGAGGATTGGCTGGAGGAAACTTGTCCTGAAGGTAAAGCCACCAAAGACGATGAAACAGGTTCCTGTGAAGACGATGCCCCAACAGTTGCATCTATCATTCAACCGCTGGTACTATGACAATCGTACTGGCGAGGCCGTCATTGTTCTTGGCAGAGGACTGAAGACTGAGCTCATCAAGATAATCGACCCGATGTGGTTGGTTAATTTATCAGAGACAGACAATGACGTGCTCCACAGAAAGCAGATTCTGTTCGAGCGCCATGAAGACTATGACCTGGCTATGCAGTTCCAACGAGTTGTTCGTGTGTGCCATGAGCATGGAATTCATAGTTGCAGAGACTGGCAGTCCAAGCGCTTCAAATAATTTAAAGACAAAGAGCTCAAGACGAGGGGGTGTCTGTTAGTGCACGGTTTTGCGTCTTGAGTCTTTGTAATTATCGTTAACGTTTTGTTTATTATTTAATGTAATAATTAGTTAAATTGTTATCTAGTTCGTTAGGTTTAAAGTCTAGTTCGCTAGGGGATGTTAGCGAACTAAGACATTAAGGGTATTCCCTCTTGATTCGTTAGGGGATGTTAACGAATCAGGGGGTGTTTCGTCTAAATTAATGTATGTAACGAAGCAGTGTCTGGTTCGCTAGGGATGTTAGCGAACTAGACCTCCTTCTATATATTGTGAACACTGTTCACTGTTAATTTAAGTTTTGAGAGTTAATTATAGAATCTCTATCCAATCGTTCTCTCAATCTTCAAACTAATATTATACGAATTACTAGTATACATATACTGATAATATATAAACACATACAACACTAAATCTATAGTAATTATGAGCTAGATCTATATAAACGTATTAATAGATTATCCACAGATCTGTGATCTGTTAGTGTTATAGTTATTGGATTAACAATACATATGGTAGAATTTTTATTACCCAAATTTATTCTCCTAACAACTTACATTATGAAACTTGTGGTCCATTATAACTTTTCACAAATAAAATTTGCATCATACGATTCAACTCGTTTTAATTTTCTTATGATAGTTTCGCCTTGATTTTTCAAGAAATTCACAAACTCATAGCTTGTAATTGTCTTGGAATCCTCATGCAAAACCTCATAGAAATTCTATTTTTGAAGACAAAAATCATTTATTTCGATTTCTCGATTCACAATGCCGGTCATTTTAACTTACCAAGATAATTTCATTACACGATATTAAGTAACTAACCTGGTAAAAATTTTCATTACGCATATTTTTATTCTCAAAACAACTTTCATCATTCATATTGATACCTCATAACAAATTTCGACATTCAATTAACTTATTTTAATTTCCTCATAAGCAAAAATTTTATATTGATCTTTATAAAAATTTATTTTGCTCCTCATGACAATCGGCTTTTATTTTTACAATAAACTTCAAAATACAAACCTTATTATCTTAGTTTCCTATGATATTTTCCACTACTTAATTTTAAGCATTTCAAGAACGATTTTCGTTACCCGGGTTGGTTTATTTCAAATTTTCTCGTAAATTATTTTTCAACTTAAGCCGACACGATGTATCGTAACAACTCGTTTTAGTGGAAAATTGTTAGCAAAGAAATTGTTGTGATTCACAAACTTGAATCTCAATATTTTAATAAAAACAATATGTTTCAAACATTTGTAGGAACTTCTTAAATAACTTTCTCAAACCATTATAACAACCTTTTCGCGAACGTGAGTTTGCTAAAACGCGAACAATCCGTGGCGGTTCGTGAAAGTTCCATTTTCGCACAAAATATTAACTTGTAATTTTATCATCAAAAGTTTCATGAATGTTTCAATCATTATTTATAAATTACGATATTTTGAATTTAAAACTTATTATTAGTCAAAATTTCTCTAAACGCAACCACAAGTTTCCAAACACCCATATTCCATCTCAAACTACCACTTTAAATCAAACCATCCTTCCACTTCAAAAGTTTTCCCACACAATTAGATCTTTTCTCAAGATGAACGAAACCTAACATACCAAAGTTATATCCTCACCAACTCAAACCCCATGCAAATCCAAGATGTACAAAATCAACCCAACAAAAAGCCCTAAATACCGACGCTTTTACGCCATGAAAGCCTATCAAACTCGCTATCCTGATACTCCGAAGACACCGACAAACACATACACAAATGCCTTGAACATATACAAACCAAAGTTTACCTAACACTGACCCAATTCTTCGACCCATGCTATGTCAAATCACAAACCATATCGCCACACCGTTACCATCCAAACTTAGAGTTTGAAATCAAAATAGTAACCCATACACTCCTTGCAAAATACATGTATAAACCGAATCTCAACCCAAACTAGTCAAGGTCGACTTATCCAACCCATCAACTTAACCCGAACTCAAATAAGCAAACCTCATCCAAATAGCCCAACCACTACTCACACAAGTCATCTAAGCCTAACCCACTCAAACGACCTAAACTCAACAAACCCAATCAATCCAACTCAAGAAAACCCAACTACGCAAGACACCAGAAACATATTCACTCTTCACCAAATTTCCAAACCATTCACCATTCGAAGCCTAAAACCTCTCCATACACACGCAAGCTTCATTTATCCCTTAAATTTTTTTCTATATATATACAACTAGTGTATTTATAACGACCTCATGTGATCAAATATTCACCTACAAATTATAAACTCTTTCAAGATTAACGATATACGCATTACGCTTATATTTTATAAATCATATTTGTAGAATATAATATTGTCATGACAACTACACTCACTCAAAATTCTATTATGAGGATTTGTTTTTAAAGATTATTAAACAATTATATACGTGTTTTCAAGATAATATATATTGTCACCTAAGGTGATAATCCCATAATAACTTTATAAATATGAAGTTTCATTTTGAATGTTGGATTCGAGATTTATTCAATAACAAATTACATCTTTCATTATTTTGCATAAACTCAATGATCATGGCTTTACAAATCCTTTTTGGGTCACACTCATAATGCTTTTACACTAGATATTATAACATGAACTTTGTTCAATAACGATTTATGCGAATTTTTACGTCTTATTATCACAAGCATCATTTCTTTCATGATTTATTATCATTGCGACAGCTTTACGTATGCAAAATTTCTTTAACAAGTTAACTTACAAGATTTTCATTTGATAGCAATTTAAATGTTTATCTAACTACGCGTTACCGCGATGCTTTGTTATTATATACATTTTATTGGATTTGATAGAACGGCTTTACTTGAGACGTCATTTTCGATTTTATTTTTATAATTTCAAAAGAGTATATGCTACGCGATTTACATATTTCGTCATTACTCTGAGTCTCACTGTTTTTACGATTTTCTTTTCAATTGATGAGATGTTTCGATGGTAATTTTATGCACATGAGATTTTATTTTGTGTTTGATTATTCATGACCGAATTCAAGTTATCCAATAACAATTTGTGTACTACTTTCAAAACCTCATTTTCGCTAAAAATTTTCGTTTACATTTTAAACGATATTTTCATGACTATGTTGTTCATGTTTGAGTATTATGCTTTTCAAGCAAAACCGACGACCAATGTGTCGCTGTCCGCAAGTTTTGGCGCTATTGGAAACCGTTACTATAATCATGTTTATGTAAATGGTTTCACAATAGAAGCTATGTTCACATTTTATTACATTTCTTCAATGATTTTGCCGAGTTAACCAAAACTTTTATTGATATTTCATGTTTGATATATGGTTACGCTACCCCATAAAACCCACCCCATCCTCATGATATTTAATCATGTATTTCACGCAATCATATCCTCAAATACTTATAACCTCAAGTTTGTTCACGTATGAAACTCATCGTACGATGTTATTGTTAATGACATCATTGTTTATCCCAACCTCATGTACTCACTTATCGGATTTATCATTTTCACTTATCGGATTTCTCATTTACACTTATCGGATTTTTCAGTTTCACTTATTGGATTTCTTTTTTCCACTTATTGGAGTCCTCATTATCAGGTTTCGTTTCATTTATCGATTTTATTTAGTACCGCGATTTATAGACATTGACATTTATCTTGATGACTTTTGACTTCAAATCTCATTTCATATTGTTTACCCTAAATTTTTTTATTTATTCGATCGTCTTTACTTATTTAAACCGAATTGTTATTTTCACTTTGGTTTATATATTAAGATTTTATTTGTTTCAATTATTTATCCCATTTTTTTATTCTTATTTAAAAGCCAACCTTAAAAATTTTCAACCGCTAGTATTGGGTTGTGAATATTGGAAAAATTCAACAAATTTTATGTACGTTTCTAATATTTAAGATTTAAAAATAAATATGTCTTTTACACCACACAATGGGACGAACTATGTAGACCATACGACGATTTAAATAATTATGGGTGCACACTTAATTATCGACATCCTCGCATGGAAACCATAGTAAGTACGCTTGTGAGCGATAACTCGGGCCCGAGAATGATAGAAGAAAAACGGTATAAATGAAAGATGATAAAGGCATGGTGGATATGCCGCAGGTACATCCTATATATAAGTGCATTTATTATGTTTCTCATTTGTGGCATTTTTTAACTCATGCAAGGATTTGACGTTATTCTTTTGCTTAAAGTTTTTCTTACAATTGATTTACTAGAAACGACATTCGTTAGTAATTACCCCTTTTCCTTAAGTTTATTTTAATTTTGGGACGAAATTTTCTAAAGTAGGGAAGACTGTGACATTCGTCAATTTCGGATTCGATTCGTTTTTGCCTTCGTACTGTAAACCGACCCGATTCGTATCCCGAACCTTTCAATATTATTAAAATGATAGATTGTATGTTTCATAATCATCTCACGCTTGTCGGATGGTGAAAACACCTTTTACAGCTCTTAAAATGCTCCTATAACGCTCAAAACACCTTAAAACGAACGTCAGGGACTAAAATCGCCAAACGACCAAAGCTGGAGACCAAATCCCACCCCTATGGGCTCCGTAAAACGCGGACATGAAAGCTAGGGTGGTCACGGGTCACAGCCATAAGCCTGCAGATGCCTAACTCGTTTTTTATTGTTTTGTTGCATTGTTTGACTTGTTTAACCAATCAAAAACACATGCAAGCATTGAAATAAAACATAAAAATAAACCTTGACCATTACCCTATATAAACAAGCTCATCTATTCCATTTCAACTTGTTCATTCATTTTCTTTCCCTCTCAAACGAAGATTATAACTTCACCTCTTCAAGGTTCGTACTAGTTTGACTCTTTGAAGTCAAACAAGAATCATTCTTTAATTTGAATTTGTTGAATGGTAATTGAAGCTTGTTGTACAGCATATATATATATAACATGCACCCCTTGTTTCCTTAAACTTTCACTTCTCCAGTCACGGTCGGTTGAAGTGTTGTGCTATAAGGCAAGGCTACATGGAGGACTATTATAGTTCTTGATTTATGCTTTAATTCCTACTTTAGTTTATGCTTTAATTATGTTTATGCTTATCAATATTGTTTAGTCCTTACATACTTTTAGTTTCCAAATCAATTTTTAATAGTTCAATGTTAATGGGTATGTGGCCACCATTTTCGATTTCATCCCGAGTCAAGAGCCGAACCAAAACTGAACTTTTGTTTAATACTTTATTGTTAACATATTGTATGAAAGATTTGAGTATTATTATTTTTAAGTTTATCTTAACGAGTTTTATGGTATTGGATATGTGGCAACCATCCTCGGTTTATTCCGGGTCAAGGACCGAACCAAAACTAAAATCTTGTTTAAATGCATTAAATCTAAAATGATTTATTAATATGTTGCAAGCAAGATTTGTGTATTATAATGTCTAAGTTCATTTTAATAAGTTCTATGGTATTGGGTATGTGGCAACCATCCTCAGTCTTATTCCGAGTCAAGGACCGAACCAAGACAGAACTAAACTGAGTTCACTCGCTTAAGACACACTAGTGTGTTTTGAGCCACCGAATCTCATATTCTCTCAAAAACTCCTTTACAAACTAATTATAAATGTTTTCTTAAAATACTTGGTATGTCGGATCCAACTTGATCTTATAACAAGCTTGGACCGATAAAACCGAACACTCGCTTAACGATGATGTTTAGAGTTTCTCCTTTAATAGAACTTATAGCATTACTTAAGTATTTGTTCTAAATAATTTATCTCATGATATTTATCACTTTGGAATGTCGGGTTCGGACTTGACTATTTATCAAGACCCGAACCTACTAACCGAACACTCGTTAAAATCCCATTTTGGTATATCTAACAAGGGGTTGTGCACTATTGCATTAAACCAGTCCCCACATATTTACTCAACAAAACGTTAAGTAAAACTAATGAGTGGAATACCGAGACCCGATTTCGAGCAAACTTACTTTTCAAAAACCATTACTTCAAGTTCTTAAATATTTACGTTTTAAACCTCAAACTTTGATTAATGATTAATTATTTAACTTGTCATTTTATTTTACTTTAAAGTCTTTCAAGACCATCTTCTAAACCGAAACCCTTATAACCTAGACCTCACTCGTTGAACTTATTATCCCGGTGTATCACAAACAACACTTCAAGTTATTTATTTCATGTGAGTAATCGCATTCCCCCATTTTACGCTTTTATACTTTTGGGGGTGGGATGCATACCATATTCAAACTAACTTGTTTTATGATCTCATTATTAAATCCACAATTCAACATTATGTGTTTGTATGAATACGTGCTCGATCTTTGTTTATGCCTCTATTTGAATATGTGCACGAGTGTTTAATTTTATGTTGTTATTTGAACACAATAAGTATGATCATACGCACCCCTAACTACTTAGCCTTGTGTAAGTAACATATGGCATCATTATCCTAGTATGTTGGTTGTTACCAATTAGAAAGGATCCTCATTCTCTGAGTATTTTGGTTGTTACCAAATAGAAAGGAACCACAGTTAGTTGTTTTACATTTACAATGGTTGTTGCATTATTCTATTTACACATATGAATTGTGATTTTTGCCTCGTTATATACATATGCCACAACTAGTGTATTGCTCACAAACATTCGTGTTGACCAAATCTATTTTCATGCATGCTACAGGTTTACTATTTGATTGCTTGTGAAGATTGAAGACTCATCACTTAGATCATACCTTTATGTAGCAACACGGAAATTTTGAGCCAAAAATGACAAGTTTTCAAAGTCTAGGGATCAATTCTGCTAAATTCCAAACTACAAGGTTAAAAATGAAAATCTGTTTTCTTGTCCTATCGTGATACGCGACGGGACAAAAGACAAGCCCATCGCGTATCGCGAAGGGGCTTGGTCAAAGCTTCTGGAAGGGTCAACAACGATACGCGATCGCTGTTGAACCAACGTCATCGTTTATCGCGATGACATGGTCTGACACGTTGTGACACGCGTGCCACGTGGCACACGGTGGCATCGTCTGCTGCCACGTGTCACCACGTGGCAACACGTCCGCCACGTGTCGCCACGCGGCACAACGCCTGCCACGTGTCGCCACGTGGCAGGTCTACGAGGTGACACTGAAGGCCTACGTCGCGATACTCGACGGGATTGGCCAGGAGGCCATCGCGTATCACGATGGGATCCAAAATTTTGTCTATAGATAGCAGGTCCGGGATCTTCATTTCCCACACCTAATTTCAGTACAACTCTCTCTCTCTAACATCTCTCTAGCCATATTTTCATACCTCGAAGTTCGTGCCATAATCTCTCGATAGGCGTGTCCCGATTCATCGTTTCCATGCCGACGTTTCCTCAAATTTCGTGCCACCCTCCACCCACATACGACCAAGAAGGTGTTTGTTCTAGAAGGACGTGCCGTAAATTGTTGAATATTGGTATTATCGTTGGCGTGCCAAGAAAGGTGTACCATAGTTGATCAAGAAAGTGAAGCGGCATTGGAGTACTGCTCGAGTTCCTAGAGTTTCCAAAACGCCAACGAGGTAGGCGTAACATCAATTGAATATAATAGAATATTATATTAAAGGCTAAAACCTTAAGTCGATGTTATACTCGATACCTCGATAAAAGAAAAGAAAACATAATAAAGAAAGAAATAAAAAGATAAGAATATGAATAGTTGATAATATATATGTGTGTAAGTATATATTATTCTTTGTTATGAAAAATATTATTTAAGCAATAATAGTTATTCTTAAATAGTAAAAAGAAAAGAATACGTTTCTTAGAGAAGAAGAAACGTCGGGTTTTATAAATAAACTTAAGGTTTATAAATTACTATTAAAACTAAAGGTTTTAAAGTAAAAGAGATTTTGAAATAAAGGTTCGTCGAGGTAAAGTTTATAAAATAAGACTAAAGGTCTTAAGCCGGATTGTATATCCGACTAAAAAATGGTTATACTCGTACTATAGGTGCGAGATAGCAAGGGAAAGACCCTCGGACGGTGTTTGAAGCCGAACCCAAAGCAATTAGGTGAATACGCCCCCAAACTTTTACAAACTTGTTTACAAAGGAGTCAAACATGTTATATGAAAATTGTTTACAAGGAACTACGTGTTTCTAAAACCGTTATAAATAAGGGTATAAGCCTAGCCCTCAGCCTGTAGTATACGTTTTTCTGGATCCTTACATATGTGGTAGTACGCGGTGGGCACATCGCACCACGCCTGGTCGTAGGACGCTTTCCTATAGGAAGCACGACCATGTGTATACTTACGGGTACTTAACTAAGTCGAACGCTGCGGTGTTTGCTGAGGTGACCTAGTGTAGAGGCTCGAGTTTATAATTGTGTTATTAAACTTTGATATTCCTAAGCCATGATAGGCCGAGGCAGGCGTAGTCTCGAGGGGTAATAAAGTAAAAACAAATATTTTTAGCTTCAGCGTGTTCACCAGCATTCGTTGCTAACGTATTTTATTTACATTTTTGCAGGTGAAGAAAGTTAAAGCATGGACTGACGAAGTACTATGATTATCCGATGGCTCGGATTTTATTTTGTAAAAACTTAAATGGTGGTTTGTAATGTAAAACAAATAATACATTTTGTTATAACTTAAACGGATATTTTATAATCCCGTATTTTGAATATATATATATATATATATATATGTTACATTTTGATCTTTAAAGTTTTATAAAGTCTTCCGCTTACAAGCGTAACTCTGATTTTATTTACAATTGTGGTACCAACTGTAGTCATACTCCTAGGCCCTAGATGGGGGAGTGACACTTTAGGATACTTTAAGGAATGTTGTGTTGACGTAATTGTTTGTATTTTATTGTGAACAAGTTGTATTTGTGATTAATGAATGAAATAAAAGAGTTGAGTAAATATTGTCACTTTAATAGTGTCATCGCGTTCTTGAGCAACCTGTTGCACCTCGGCATGTTCCGCCGCCTTTGATCGGGGTGTGACAATCGGGGAAGACAAATTTCAATGAAAAACTCACGTCACCTTTACACGTTTCAACATCTGACTGGTAAACAAAATCTCACGTCACGAATCCAAAGGTGTCGACGGAGATGAATTTCTAAGGATGAAAATGGGAATTTTGAAAAGTTTTGGACTTTTTTGGATTTCTTTCTCCTATTTTGGACTACTTTGGGAATTTTCCATAAAAATAATAATAATAACAAAAAATAATAATAATAACAAACTTTAATGCTTATTTGTGTTTTATACATTTTTTTTAATATATTTGATTTATGTTTTATCAATAATGACATTAATGAATCTTGGTTGGTTGGCTCATGGGTAATCATTAAACTTCTATCTCGGAAATGACCCAAGTTCGAATCCTATCATACACACTTCATTTTGGATTTAATGAAAAAGTGGGTTTTACAGGTTGACCTGCCGGGTCACCGGGCTCGGGCCGACCGCCACCCGCAAAACCCGGCTGGGTTTTTAGAAAATGAGCCAAATACCCTGACCCGGCCCGGTTCAAAGACTAGGTCCCGGTCCGACCGGGTTTCAAAACACAGTTTTCTGTACTTAACCATTCACATTGGCAACTTAATGGTGGGTTGGGTTGCCACATGACATTTAAGAAAATAAAATGTTAATTTTTATAGTGGGTTCTTACAAATCTAGTTCACCAAAACAAACTAGTTTACAAACTTTTTTATGCTATGTGTAATGCAATTACAAATTCATGTTTTTTTATCCATTTCTTTTTTTTATTTGTTAACAATTAATATAGTATATAATTTGGTATTTGTTAAATAAGGCCATGGCGTATACTCTAACATATCTTAACTCCACATAAGTACAACATTACTTATTTTTCTCTCTTTCATAAATATGTATTTTTTCTTATTAGTTTTTCGATATAATATTATTGTCTCGTAAACCTATTATTTATGGTTTTATTTTTTTTTATATATTTTAAATAATCATAAATTGTATAAATTATATTTATATAACAAAAATGTTGGTTGAGGTTGAGTTATAAATGAGAGTGAAAATTTAGATTAGGTTGGGTTGTTTTGTTAACGAGAGAGAAATTAACTTTTATTGAAATATTGGGTTGAGTTAGATTGCCACTAAAAATGGTATACAATCCGACTAGTATACGATCACGTCCTCGATTTTTCTTGTTGCTTTCGGTCTATTGGTTTCAAAATTTTCTAAACATAACAAACGGTTTTGTTTATGGTTTATACCTAAACCGGGCATATAAAACCGGACCGTAATACTTTTATATTTATTTATACTCCATATTAAGTGTATTGAAGTTTATATTTCAAGCTTAAATGAATAGAAAGTGAACAATTCAACATCAAAATCCTTAATGACTCGAGCGGGCCTTGAGAGTTGGCATCTACGTGACTTTGCAAAACAGTTGGCTCTAGGTTTGACTCTTGAGATCATGCATCTGTGCTGAATTTTTTATATTTATTATATTATATGATTACAACATCTTCTTACAACGTAGTTCATTTGAATAGTTTAAAAGTAGTTAGATCAAGTTTAAACTCTAGGATTCTAGTGCTAAACAGAATCCAAAAATGTTCATTCAAAATGATTTTGCCCCAAATCATAAACCAAACCGGAACCAAATCACTAGTAACGGTTTGGTTATGGTTGGGTATAAATCATGTATTTATATGTATTATTTTAAAATTTTTATTTACTTTTTAGTGTGAACTTTATACTTTAAGCTTGTTCTTGTATTTCAGGTCATTGGACGTGAAACCTACTAATTGGAGGCATTTATAAACATGTGCGCTTTGGAATCTCGTGAAGATTGAATACTCACATGATTCGGGGTTTAGTAATAATAATAATATTTTTTTTAAAGCAACAGAAGTTTAATCTGAAAAATGAAGTTTACATGCATGATTGGAGTTAGACTACTATATGAAGTATAATGTTAAATTAATCTATTTATACTATTAAAACAATTAGACCCATTACATAGGTTGTCAAGTATATAAATTTTCATTTTTACAATTTTCCTTTCATGAATGATAAAAATATGATTTTGGTGGGAATTGAACTCACTACATTTACTTTTAAAATGTTTGTAGCTTACTAAATCAACTAGGATGAATTAATGTTAGCCTTCTATTTTTCTTAATTGATATAGATTCACAACCTTTCATTTTGATTTCTTTTAAAATACAAATACAAATACAAATACAAATAATTTTTACTAATCTATGTGTTTTAAAAATTATTTATATTTTATGAATCTATAAGATATGTTATTATATTATGTATTTTATATTTTATGAATCATAGTTCGTGTGTATTTTTTTTGTATCACACGTGTTTTATGTGACACTCGTCAATTTCAGGTTAACTCCATTAACCCGAACTCTGTTAATTCGAACTCAAGATCACACGAACTATGTCATTCCATCTAACACATTTCAAATTTCATTTAATAGAGTTAAATAACACATGACAATCATTACACAAGTAGTCTTTCAGAGTTTCACCGAAACACACGAGTCGACTTAAACCGTTGGTGAACACACAATAATTAATATATATAAGTACTTGGCACTAATACGTGATATGTTTATATGTGACTTCATGTTTGCATGTATAACATTATATTATGGAGGAAATAAACTAGTTGTGCTAGAATTAAACTAACTAGAAGTTTAGGGTGCAATTTGTAACATGTAATATAATTAATTAATATATAAACAAGCTATTACCCAAACCCTAATCCCTTCCCCTCTCTCCCTCTCCCCTTGCGACGGCAGCCACCCCTCTCTCTCTTTGATCGACTGAACACACACACACACACACACACACATATAAAAGATTATTTACAAGTTGTTTGAAGATCCAAGGTGCTAGCTAGGTAAATTAAACACCCTACCTAATCTATTCTAATGATTATTTACATCATTAAACATATTAATCATAAACCTTAAATGTTAAAGTTATTGATTATTGATGAGTTAGGGTTTATTGTTGTGTTTGTTGATGAACATTAGCGAATTGATGACTAGTTGTATTGTTATTGATTGTTAATCACATGAATCTTTAAAATTGAATATTTGAGTAAACCCTAAATGTGCATGAAAAGTGTAATTGAGATGCATGGTTGATGGATTATGAGTCTAGAGGGTTGTATGCATGGTTAATTGTACATAGGTTAGTAGTTTGTTGAATTTTGGTGAAAACTAATGCTGGACATAATCATAGATGCATGTTAAAACTTCTGTAACTTGATGTTAATGATATATTTTGAAGTGATTATCGATTCTATGATGTAGTAGGTTGAGTCTAGTTTATAAAGAATCCAAGTTTTTAATTTTTGGATGTGTGGAGGCCAGCTTTTATTAATTTAAAAATTAGTTGTGCAGTTTCTGATTCGGAAAGCTCTCTTATAGGCTGTTTTGCCAATAGCATATCTCACAAACGACAAGACCCATTGAGTTGATTCCACTTTTGGAAGTTAATAAATTGAGTGTAGAATCTAACCCAATTGGCCTTGCATTAATTGGATTAATCATGTAATAGGACTAGTCAAGAACTTTGTGTTGCGCATGATAATGACTGCTGTGTACCTACTATGTTGTTTTGATTCTTGTGATAAAATATTATGTGCTAAAAATATAATAAAAATATTTTTAGAAACCTAACTCACGTGTTCTTCTATGGTAAATTTTGATGATTTTATCTGCATGTTATGAATAGTGAAATAGAGTAATATTGACGTGTTAAATTCTGTCTCGGTAACTTAGCTGCTGAATTCTTGACTGACATGTGAAAAGTGATTGGTTGATCGATGTTTGACCTATTTGCCTTTGTGGTAAATGTTTTTCTGAAAATGTATCGTAGTAACATTTAATACCATACTTAATCACACCAATAATTTATCACCAGCATGTTGTCGAGTCGCACTTGTTTCATAAACGTAACATGAACACATCTCATGCATAACTTTTATGTGTCAAGTCTAGAGACTCACACGTGGTTCAAAACACTTAGAAATCTAATTTTTTTAGAGCACTAGTGAGGATTTCTTTTACGCACCCTTTTCCCAGGCTTCGATAACTTTTCAAAGAGTGAGTTTCACGGCCCCTTTTACTCTTTAATGCTTTTATTAGGGGGGAGATAACATATTCCAATGCTTTAGATTTTGTTTATTCTTTATATATCAATTGTTTATTTTATTTTATTTTTTATTTTTTTTATTGTTAGCTAGTAAATATAATTTACTATAAAACGATTACAATAAAGTGGCAGACAAATGGGCAACAAGTTGTGCCGCAACCTCCTTTTGAATAGCAAAGCCAATCATGCTAAAAACGAAGCTTTGGGACCTAGAAGATGAAGAGGTTCCGTGTACGACGCGCTAAACCCCACTCAAAAATTTCACAGCCTCTAGGGCCAGAAAACCAAATGTATCAATGGCAAATGGTAAAAAATCATGTTGATTATCTAAACAAGCTTTCTCGTGTTTAACAACTTTGCCCGATCAAGCCTTCAACGCAGCCGGACCCACAACAAACCCACGGTCCCTGAGCCCAACAAGAGGAGACACTCCTGTAAGATCCACACAGTCGTGTTTCCCCCCTGCCCATCCGAACACAAGAATATCAGTTGGTCGTAAAGTAGACCTCCCTTCAAGAGGATCCGTGAGAAAGTTTGTAGGGGCCTCCTTTTTAGCAGAAATCCCTGCCCATTTAAGAACGTCACACAGAACATCCCTAACCAAATCAAGTCTGTATTTAAAGCCAGGCAATTCTTCGCAATGCACCGCATGGTCACCAAAAGAATCCAAACAGACCTTGCGACAAATTGGACAAGGCTCATCAGTCGGGAACATATGGATCATTAACCGGTACTTAAGGATAGCCCGATACTCTAAACCCGACATACGTTGGCCTAATCCTTCAATGGGGATGGCCGTTAGAAAATCCTGAGCCCGTGGAGTTCGAAGGCATTCAAACACCACCTTTTGGCGAGGGGATAGATCAAACTTCACTTCTAAACTCTTGACGATTCCACTAAATAAGGCACTTGCCACAACATGTTGGGCTTTAGGGGGCGGTGTCCTTATTAGAGAACCCGCTAAGATCAAAATCTGGAAGTGAAGTACGTAAACGATCTATCGAACACCCATAATCAGAGTCCAACCCATAAATATCACAACCCGGAAGAATATGGTCTTGCAAACACCACGACTGTGCTCTCGAAGCCACAAAAGCATATGTAGATACATCCTCGGCCGAACAGAGACCCAACCCCCCATAACGGATCGGAAGTGATGCTAACCTCCATTGGAGATCCCCAAAGAACGGACCTCCACAAACCACGATGTCCTCAATCGCTCTTAGAAGACCATTGTCAAATATAGAAACAGCTTCCCCCACATACATAGGTTGGCACGTTCTCAAACCGAACAAAAGCTTGGCGACTCCCATACATGAGCGAAGCAAAAGAAGCTCGCATTGAGGATCCTGAAGTCTTGGGAGATAGCTTATCGATTCCACAACGCTAGATGCCCTTTTCATAGCCAAACTGTGGATAAACCCCGCATCCCGGCTTACAGCACCACCAAGGAGTTTCACGCCAAGCACCGGCCTTCCAATCCCGTAAGGGAACAACCCTTCCTGTACCTTCACCCCTTTGCATGTTGGCCAAAATAACTCTGTTTTCTTAACGTTTAATTCAAGACCCAAACAATGCCCCTCAGACCTGATAATATCTAATGCTTTGGCCACCTATCTAGTATCCCCGATAATCGTGCCATCATCCAAGTACCAAGCATGAAAGAGAACCTTGCACCGATCTCTGATTTGGTGAACAAGTGGGTGCAAAACTAAGGAAAAAAGGAGAGGCCCAAGAGGGTCCCTCTGTTGAACCCCAGTGGTGGATTTAATGTAAGTATCACCCACATATAACCTAGCCGACTGCCCATATAAAAAATCCACCCAAAGAGAAATGGAAGGACATCGACTCCGGACCTCATGTAGAAGGGTCGTCCTATCTACTAAGTTGAAGGCATTGGAGAAATCAAAAGTAAGCATAGCCAATGACCCATCCGAATGAAACTGATTTAGAAACCTGTTCGCACTATGGAGCATGAGTTCTGCCCCACTAGGGACTCCCACCCCAAATTGAAAGTCACCGAGGTATTTAGCCATATCCTTCCCGACACCCCTCGTAGCCACCTTAGAGACCAACGGCCTCCAAATGGTCCCAACGGCAATATGTCTAATCCCAATTTCCGGTTTAAGCAACGACATAAGTGAGGCAGACGCAACAAACTCTGCCAACATCTTAGGACACCTCCCCCCCCAAAAAAATAAATTAACCACCGCAGAGATAGCCTTGAGCAAACCATCCGCAATCGGAGACCCCTCTCCGCACACCACATCTAAAATGTGTTGGGCTCGCAAACCGTCCCGCCCACACGAAGTCCCTTTAGGGAAAGATTTAATGCACCCAAGCACACTATCAACGTCCACGACAAGGAGAGACTCAGAAAGCAAGGAAGTCGGCATAATCGGAGGTGCCATGATGGGATGCTTAGACAACAAAGCGTTCAATGTATTCTTACCAAAAGGTGCAACCCCTGAAGAGCATAATACTTTGACCGCATCAGTGAAATGCCCGTCTGCAACTTTCCGCAAACATTGTTTAACATTGGCGCCCAACCCAGCGTTTTTAGACTCGGGGAAAAACGCATCACCACCCGGGCCATCTCCTAGGGGTTGGTCAAAAAGCGATATAAGGAGCTCAAAGAAACCGTCATGGTCACCCTAAGCGGATAGCGACCGTTGAATAATTTGGCATTTCTCAGACTTTCTATTGCCAAACCTGCGTTGCTGACGATTAGAAGGTCTGAAAACTCGTAATGTGCAACGTGGTAACAACAAAAGTTTCACCCACGCCTCAACAGACTCTGGCATAGCCGCCACCTTACCCAGAGCACCCACTAAGGCTTGGGAAAAAGCCATACGACAACTATGAGTAATGCTTTTAACAGTAGTAATAGAAAGAGTGAAGACACGCTCAAGGAGAGCTACATCCACCTCCACCCTTCCCACCGCGACAACTTCCCTCCCAACATGTGGCTTCGCAATCCCCAGTATAAACTCCTCCACATCTCCCTTGACACACTTGTACCAGATCGACCCGTCAACATGATGGTACCCCCGACGGGGAGCATGTGACTCCATACACGCTCCACACATCCACCTACGCGAGACCTTTAAAGCCTCACCAACCGAAATAAACAAATCCAAATTCGTCGAGATCACCTCCCGTAAGCTCTCTTTCTTGTCATCCGATGACAAATGAAGCCGCTTAATTTGTGCGGCCAATCGAACCCCCTTTGACCCCGGTAATCCGTCCGGGCAACAGTGGAAGCCTCTAAACGGACACAGCCAAACACCCTCCTCAATAACCCACGTCATACCACGCCCGGCCACCAAAACACCTCGGTAGCCACGTACCACTCCAAGAAAAATAAAAATAAAACAAAACAAAACTCGAGTTGAGTTTGAGGAATGAACACCCGGACGAAAGAGGAAAGAAGAAAGAGGAGAGCAACCACCCGTTGCCCCCCCTCCTCAAAACACCAAAAACAAAGATTATTTCATTGAGGCATTTTGTTGAACACCTGGCGGGCAAACTATTTTCTTCAAAATTTTAGTTGATGATGATTCCTTTTTGAATGTACCAAGTGAAAATGGGATTTGGGTTAACGAAAAGAAGGAAAAGATTATTAATATTTGTTAAGAGCTTGTGATGAAATTATTCTTAGAAGTCAATAAACTATTTTATTAAGAATCAATTAAGAAGATGATTGATTATAAATGGCAGAATGTTGAAGAATCAATCGACGAAGAAGATGAGTAGTATATGTCAGAAATTGAACAGAATGTTCAAGAAAGAAGATGAGAAACAATACTGATACTAGATTTAACTACTAGTGTAACTTGAGAGCTAATTAAGGAAGCATAACTTGAGAGAGATTTAAGAGTAAATCATGTCAACCACGACCATGGTAATGTGTTAGCCAAAATTACACCCAATCGACCTACATTCGAGTTTAGAGTCGGGTGAGATTTGCTAAACCTAGTAGTACTACTCAACACTGACCCGCTATTATCCAATATTAACCGGTTCGATTGTTCAGAAGGACTCTGTTGGTTTGTTGTCACTTCCACACTTGTAAGACTAAGTGACAACAAACCAACAAAGTCCTTCTGAACAATCGAACCGGTTAATGTTGGATAATAGCGGGTCAGTTTTGAGTAGTACTATTGGGTTTGACAAATCTCACCCGACTCTAAACTCGAATGTAGGTCGATTGGGTGTAATTTTGGCTAACACATTACCATGGTCGTGGTTGACATGGTAGCAAGGCAAACGTATAATCAGTCAGCTTCGGTATCGAACACTTAGTAATACATGCTTGATAGGTTAACTACATATGGATAGACATTGACATAACTCTATCTGGTAACGCTAAAACACAACGATTAATTTACTTAAACCTGTGAACTCACCAACCTTGTGTTAACACTTTTAGTATGTTATCTCAGGTAGCCGAGGCGGGCGAGCGGTTTAGGGCATGCATTCACTATACACTTATGATTTATGTTTCTTTTAATTTTATCATGACAACTGTTACTTTAAGTCGTCCTGTGTGACGCAACAATTTACTTTACAGTTTACGCGTCCACATTTTACTTAAGACTTGTATGTCTTTTCTTGCTTTTAAAAAACTTTAATAATGATGTTTGATATAACTAATGACTTCGATCCTGTTAGTTTACACCCTCTGACGGTAAAACTTCGTTAGTGGATTTTGAGGGTGTGACATTCTATCCTAGTAGCCACTAATTCAATTTCTTGTGACTTTTGGATAGGGATGTGCAACGGGTACGACCCGGATTGACCCAGACCGAAACCGGTTGAAACCTGAAACCGTTTAGAACGGATTTTTAAACCCGAAACGAGACCATTTACACATGGACAGGTCCGGGTTTTAAACGTGTTACCCATGAAACCATTTTACATGATTTCCTGGCCCATTTCTTGAGATCATGCACAAGTAAAAAAAATGTGATTTCCTACACAAGCATGTGATTTTATGCTTTATTAAACAAGTGTTGTACTATCACACCGGTGAATATATGAGCTTATGATGTAAACATGTACAATTCATCCAAACAAATAGAAAATCAGAAACCTCAAACCTATGATGTAAACATGTACAATTCATCCAAACAAACAGGAGGCTACAAACCATTTAACCAAAATACTAATGAATTCACATGGTTGCATGATATTACAAACTACTACTACTATGTTTCAAAAAAAAATGTTTAAACTTTAAACCACAAAGGCATAAAGCTATTATGAAGAATAACACATTAATATGGCAAGTTGCATACGAATAAGTATTATGCTACATGAATCAGCGGATCTTGAACGTGAAAATATAATACTATGCCATATAATGTTAATCACATAAACTTTAGGCAAATAATATTAATCAAAATCTAAAATATATAATTTTCTTCTTCTTCTTTAATTAATAACCTTTTCTTTAAGCAAATTTAAAAATGATATGCAAACAGCAAATATAAATTCAATCAATATATCTATCTTATTTTATACACTATCATATAAATAAAAAATAAATTTTAATATGATTTACGCTCTCATTATGTAGTTATTAAGACAAAATTCATCATTTACACTTACTTTTTTTATTTAGATCCATGGATGAGTAATGGTATCGAATATCGGTACCGAACTAGTATCGAATTGGATACCGCCAGTACTGATTCGGTACCAACTTTTTGGAGGTTCTGAGATAGGTAAAGTACCGGTACAATACAGTTTAGTATGGTACCAGTATTTTACTTATTTTTTTTTCTTCGTTACCGGTACCAAATCGGTACCCATTTTTTGCAAATTTCCGTATCGGTACGGAGCTCATACATAGTTCAATCTACGTTTCATATATATTATCTTACTGGTTTTAGAGCCCGTGTAAAACACGGGATTGTCTAAATAATTAAGTTACAAATAAAGCAATACGTAATATATATAGAAAAATGTATTACATCTATACTTGTATCATTATACATAAATTGATTTTATTTATTTCACAAAATGAGTTTTTTAAAAAAAATGAGCTTGATAAAAAAAATAATACACGTGCAAAAATATACACAAGAACACTCCCGAAAATTTATTCTCGATATCGAATATGTATAATTGAAAGAGATTTGATTATAACCAATTTCGGAGTACTTCTCATATAATAATAGTTTTAAGCTACACAATGTAAAACCTATTTGCAACTTTGTATTGGACGTTTAGGAACCTTATTCTAATAAAATCCCCAATTATTGAGGTCGTCAGAACCCTAGAACCATCATCCGAACCGATTGGTAGTGCTCAAGTGGTGGTGGTGGTTGGTTGGTGGTGAGTCAACTAGAAGTTGTGGTGGCGGTTGGGTGGTGTATTCTGGAAAAAAAATGTGAAGATTAATCTTGAAATTAACAAAAATCACGTTTTTATATATTAAAATTTTTAACAAACCTAATTTCTTTTAATCAAGCTCAAGATGATTGAAATCCTTCCTCTTAACACATAGTGCGGTTACATATGTTTGGTTTACTTTCTTGTTATACATATTGTTAGTTGTAGTGCTATGAAGCAACCAAATAGCCTACACGAACAGACTCTAATTTTATAGATCAAAACTGTTTTATATGCACTAAAATTGGCAACCAGATATCATAAAATCTCACCTCTCAATTATTATTGCTAAGGAAATAAGTTTCATAGTCCCCCCTAACAACCCATCGCAAGTAACTACTCCATCTCAGATATTATCAAAATCATATTAAGTTAATTAGAAGCATGTCATTCATCTAATCAGAGATTAGTTTCAGTAACTATCATCATGGTATTCTTTTAGCAGCTAATGGAACATCAAATCGGACCAATAACAATATATATTATAATATATATTATGATGATGCAAACAACTCCTTAGTGTACATGATCTTGGCACCCAATCAAAGTTATCAACTTTTTTTCCATCTTTTTCCGATATTAACAATTTTAGTTATCGAGACTTCAACAAAACACTATGCATATCAGTCCCATCCAGTTTCTAAAAAAATATATATAAACACCTTAACAATGATTTCTTGTTAAAAACACATATTTATCTAATATTAACTATATGCCGAGTCATGTGAGTCAGGAGTATCGGTTCAGCACTGCTCACATGAAAGAAGAATGACCATATTTTCCTTGTCAACAACCAAAAGAATAGTTAGTCAGAGTCAATAACTATATATTAGTATTTAGTGGGCTTGATAGCACATATAATTTTCAAATAAAGCATTGAATTAGAAATTACAACTAAAAGGAGATATCATATGCAAACCAAAACTATCATAAATACCATCATACGCAAACGTAATACACATAACTCTCTCAAGCATTTTATCAAACAGTTTGAATACATTTTATATATGAAATGCAAAAAACATATTCAGGAAATCAAAAGAAAGATTGGACAACTAATTTCATGTAAGAAGAGTACAGATGGATCCTAAATCTCAATTTCCTCAAGCATGTCATCAAACAATTTGCAGAAACATTCAGAGGACAAATGTCATGTAAACATAGTTAAAAAGGAGTGCTAAACTGATTTTGACGTACGGTGAACGCAAACATACAATGCAATTTTGATTTCAATATTCATATAATACAATTCAGAATGCACTCAAACATTGCATATTAAACTATATATCAACACCAAATCACAGCTAAATCAAAATCTAGACTATCATTTAGAATGCAAACTTAATCCAATCACCTGACTGTAAGCAAATAACATGCATAGGTGAACAATTCATAATGCAATCAAACATTACAAATTACACTCTATTTGAACATCTAATAATAGCTAAATACCAAATCAGACTAATGACACCCAAACATTCCATACCAACCGACAATTACAAAAGTCAAAAACCATGATGACAGCCCAAGTTAAAGAACAATGTAAGCATTTCATCGTACACCTTAGAAGCATAACAAAGACATCTTATTATCTATTAAAAATAAAGAATACATTATTAAAGTAAACTAATTTAAATTATGTAATTATAAAGTTACTCGATGTTCTAGTGCACCTAAAACTAAATATATTTATTTTATATTTTCAAAACGCACAAAACTAAAATTAACTTTCGTTAACGCATACAAAAAATTATATTAATTGTTAGTATAGCTAAAAACAAACTTGACGAAGTTCTAATAAAATTTTGTATACGGGTCATATGTATATATATATTTTAATTTCAATGCAGAAGTGAGTTTAATAAAAAAAAAATGTTTATCAATTTTTTATAACATCTTAGAATTTATTTAAAGAGGTGATTATTAATTAAAATAGAAGAAAATATATACTTGTTAGTTATTTATTTTAGATTTTAATTAACAGTATTATTTTAAAAAAAGAAAGACATAGTTTTGATCTAATCTTTAGGTTTATCCAATAAGTTTTGGAGTGAGAAAACAAAAAGACTTTCAATAACACCATTATGGTAATATTAATCAATGACACCATTTAGGTACTTATTTTTTTAACCAACACCCTTTTAGAAAAAAACTCAGTGAATGATTGCTTTATCTATTAGGATTTAATCGGAGAAAAATTGCTTCACGAGTTCCATCATTGTTCCGCCGGATACGACCTGGACCAGACCGTTTCCCGTTTAAATGAAATTTTCTTACCAGAAATCCAGACCGTATATGGAATATAGGTTTGTTCCACGGGTTTGGCGGGACAAGTTTACGGGTTTAACGGGTGTGACCCCGTGAAATGCTCAACCCCTACTTTTGCATAAGGTGAAACCAATCACAAATTAGCATGGGCTTTAGGAAAGACACGATGGTGGGCTGCGCAACATAGAATGCATCAAATGGCTACTGTGGGCTTATGTTTTTGTAGGTCAAGGCTGACTTCCAGAACTTATATACACCGGCTGAACCGAAATAAAAAGTGCCTTATGCCCTAACGTGTAGCGAGTAATGAAATATATAACATATAAGCTATTTTTTTTAAACGACATTAAAGTTATAACAATAAAAGTATCAAATATATCGTCATAAATCGTCATAAAACTGAATACAATAATATCTAACGGCTAACGATAATTCGTGAAGCTCTCCTAGCATTCTTGACAACAAATTGTTTAACAACTTCTTCATAGTTTATATTATCTAATATTTCGCTCGATAGCTATCATCGCCAATCCATTAAGCATTTCTTGGGACATTGTGGATCGTAAGTAAGATTTTAATAACTTCAACTTTGAAAGGCTTCTTTCTGCCGATGCCACTGTGACTGGAATAGTTAACAATATTCGATACGCAATCCTTTCATTTGGGAATTTTTTTGAGTTTTGTTCAAATGCTTCAAAACGCCAATAGGACTTCTGAATTCCATGGTATACAATGTGTCTAATGAGCTAAACTCCATATAAAGTTCCTCGCCATCAATATCCGATCTTCCTTCAAAGTTGAGTGCATTTTCATGAGAATTACAAGACAACTTAAGATCTTCATCATCAATTCCCCTCAAGTTATGTGAAAACAAAAAACCAAATAATTTCTCATAATTTTTGAATTGATCAAATCTTGTCTCAAGAGAAGCAATTTCTTGATCAATAATATATAAAAAAATATTTACTCTAAAGTTCTCTTCAGGAGTAAATGAAGCTTCTTGGTTACTTGAACTCTCATCACTTTGCCTTTTCCTTTTAATTGAACGTTATGGTGCAAATATCGGGTCAATACCCATTTCAATAGCAATCTTCTTAGCTTCATTAATCGCTTTTCAAAAACCATTTTCTCTAAAATCCTTGAAGACTTCAATCAATCTCTTATTTCTTTAATAGCAATCTCAAGGTGCATATCTTTTGATTGTAACCTTTTACTTACTATATTCACCTCGTTTAATACTTCTTACCAGATAACAATTGATACCAAGAAGTTAAAACCAAATTCATTTTCTGCTATTGTAGTTACTTCATCTACAGTTGCAGGATCACCATCTTTTTCTCCTAATTCAAGTAAAGCCTTCCGTACAACGGCAAGTTGCAATTTAATAGCTTTAACACTATCGACACGACTTTCCCAACGTGTTTGAGACAAAGGCTTCAGACTCCATGATTTACCATTATTTCTCAAAATATGCCACATATTATTAGGTTTCGCAAAGATGGTATACATTCGTTGGATCTTTCCAAAAAAAAAAACTCTTTCCTTTAGTACAACTAGTAGCCATATCACATAGTGTATGATTAAGATAATGGCAATGTGACAATCGTCAATTTCAGGTTAACTCCGTTAACTCAACTCCGTTAATTCAAACTTAAGATCACTGAATCTATAACGCACACTTCATTACATTTAAACTAGGGTTTAAATGACGCTTGACACTTACTACACGTGTAGGCTTTCGGGAATTGCACCGAAACGCAAACGAGTTGACGCAAACAATTGGTGAATAAACGAAAAACGTCAAAACAATAATTATGTGATAATTATGTGTTAGACTTATGTGTTATGTGATAGCATTGTTATAAACGTTAACTCAATGTGCTAGAACTAGTTAATTAAGCTAGAAAAGTACAAACTAGAAGTTGAGGGACTAAAGTGTAACATATTATTATTATTAATAAATATAAACCCTAACCTCTTCTCCCTCTCCCTCTCCCGAAACCGACGGCAGCCTACCCCTCCCCCTCTCCTCACAATCGGCTCACACACACACACATATCTCTTGATTTTGATCTTGTATTTCACAATTGAAGCATCCTACATCCGTTTCTAGCCATCTTCTACCTTTCTCTTGCTTGTATTGGTGTTTTTGAAGGTATAATTACAAACCCTAGGTCCGATTTTCATATGTAATGTGTTCATATGTTTTATCTTGATTTGATGATGGATTGATTGTGATATGATAACTAGAATTGGTATTATTACATGTTAATCGTTGTGTTCTTGATTTTGAATTCAAATAAAACCCTAACCATGGATGTAATGTGTAATTTATGTGCATGGATAGTGATTATGGTGTCTAGGATGTTATATGAAGGAATTGTGGTTTATAAATGGCTAATATGTTGAGTTTTGTTGCAAACAGTTTCTGGACAGATTGTGTTGTTGATGTTCAATTGACTGTATCGGGATGTAAATTTGAAAATTGGTTGAGATTATTGATACTACAGCAAACTAGGTTGAGTCTAGTTTCTAAAGAATATAAATTTGCAATTTTTGGACGTGTAAAAGTTAACCTTTATGATTTTACAAAAACGTTGTGCAAAGCTGAGTTGTTAGACCTGCTGTTAGGTTGTTTTGTAAATGTTGTATCTCATGAACTACGAGACCAATTGGGTTGGTTCCACTTATGGAAGTTGACTTATTGAGTTACGAACCTAACCCAAGTGGTCTTGCATTTTTTGTATTTTTCATTTAACGGGAATTTCAAATAACATTCTGTTGCGCATGAATTTGACTGTTATGAGCTTGCTGTAGTGTTTTGATCATTATGAGAAATCTATGTGGAATAAAAATAAAATAAAATATATTCTGGAAACCTAACACATGCATGCTTTAGTGATGATTTTTGGTAAATTAATTGAGATGCTATGATCAGTGGAATAGTACAATCTTTCAAGTAGAATTTCTGTCTCGTTGAAACTAGCTGCTGAATTTTGTGAAAATGCATGAAACATGATAATTGCTAGTTAATTGTTATGTTTTGACCAATTTGCCCATGCGGGGAATACTTGCTAAATAGTTGTCGTGTTTTGACCAAATTGCCCTTGCGGGGAATAATTGCTAGTTAATTGTTATGTGTGACCAAATTGCCCTTACGGGGAGTAATTGCTAGTGATGTACATTATTAATACATGACACGTAAATAATTGCTCACACACGTATCGTATCACAAATGTACTCGTTAAGTCACACACGATTCACAAACAAACACGAAACGTATCTTGTGATTAGGAATTATGTGCCGGGTCTAGAGACTCGATATTAGTTCCGATACTTAGAAAATCTCCTTGTTGTTTTAGAACGCTAGAGAGAGTTTTCTGTGACGCGCATCACTTGGTGATTTATTTTGGGAATTCTTCGCAAACAGTGAGTTTCACTTACCCCTTTAAACTGTTTTTAAACGCTTTTCACTTGGGGGAGATAACATACTCCGAAAACGCTTTTAAGATTTTGTTAGTAAATTATATATCACTTGTAAAGGCTAAGTGGCAAACGAAACATTTGAAGTCCTACACATCGAACCGGTTAATATTTGGAATAGCGAGTCACTGTTGAGTAGTACTACTGGGTTTGACAAACCCCACCCAACGCTAAACTCGACTGGAGGTCGAGCGGGTGTAATTTTGGCTAACACGTACCATGGTCTGGATGACCTGGTGACAAGGCACTTGATAAACAGTCAGCTTCGGTATCGAACACTTAGTAATACTTGTTGTATAGGCTAGCTACCTATCGATATATAATTGAATTAACACTATCTGGTAACGCAAAACGTTGAACGCAAAACGCTAAACGCAAAACGCTGAACGCAAACGCTAAACGCTTTACTTTATATAAACTTGTGAACTCACAAACCCCGTGTTGTCACTTTTAGTATGTTATTCTCAGGTAGCCGAGGCGAGCGCGCGGAATAGGATCATGCATGGTTTTTGAACATTCTGATATGCAAACATGTTTTAACTATTATTATTTGGGTTTTTAAGTCGTCCTGCGTGACGCAACTTTTGTCTTTTGGTTTTTACGCTTCCGCACTTATTTTCATTTAAACGTTTTTATGGTTTGATTATAACTAATGATTCCGATCCTGTTAGTTCACACCCTCTGACGGTAAAACTCCGTTAGTGGATTTTAAGGGTGTGACAGATTGGTATCAGAGCCATTGGTTATAGCGAACTAAAAATTGCATGCATACTAGACTATAACCGCGACAACCCATTAGTTATAATGATACGCACCTCATAAGTTTGTGTAGTCTTTGTTATCTTATCTCTTTACCTCTTTCACTCATACGCGCGCATACACGGCTTACCTGTAGGGATGTCTACGCCACCATCATCACCATCTGATCAGATGACTCATGCTCATGGGAAGGAGCCGCAGTTACCCACCTCATCGCCACCTCGTGTAGTCCCGGAACTCGAAGCTCCCGCACCGAAGAGGTACCGCTTATCCGGAGGCATGTACGAAAACGAAGTTAGCTGGGATTGGTACCCTAATATGATCAGACGTATGGTCTATCGCGAACAAGTTCCCCCGCTACCTCACCCGAACCATCCTGCTTATCCCAACACCTTACCACCCATAACCGAACCTGTAGAGCGTGTGCTCGCAGGTGTTGTTTCTTGTTTGGAGCTTGATGTTGGTTAAATGCGCTATACGAGAGCGAACGTTTTCGGACTGTTAAAAGATGGAACCGAAACAAAGGAGGAAATTTCCCGCATGGCAGCGGCAATGAAGGAAATGCAAGAGGCTAGTGATCAACAGATGAAGATTATGAGAAAGATGCAAGCCGAGATGATAGACTTGCAAGAGCAACTCCAAGTAGCAAGGACCCGAACCGAGATAGCTTTAGAGCGCTGCGATGTCTTACAATGCAAATTGCTCAGAACGCAGCCGAACCCGAGGCAGAGCCTGAGGCAGAACCTGAAGCCGAGCCTGAGGCAGAGCCTGAAGAGGAACCCGAAGAAGATCCCGAAAAGGAGCCTGAGGAGGATCCCGAGGAAGATCCCGAGGAGGAACCTGAAGAAGAACGGAGGAAGAACCGGCAGAGGAGGAGGCACACTCAGAGGTGTCGTCAGACGATGACATCTAAGGATGATAACACCTAGATGGAAGGGAAATGGCTAGAAGAAACGCTGGACACGGACGTGGTAACATCAACTTGACTGCAGCAGAACTCCAAACTCTGCTGAACGACCACGCGGCGGCCGCTCTAGCCGCACATGTACAGAACCAAAATGGAGGTCCAATTGGAACGTGTACCTTCAAGAATTACCTTGACTGCAAGCCCAGTACGTTTAAGGGCACCGATGGAGCTATAGGCTTCCTGTGTTGGGCTGAGAAGGCCAAGTCGGCGTTTGAGATGTGTAATTGTCCCCCTGCCAGTAGGGTCAAATTTGCTGCTGGAACACATGAAGATTCTGCCCTCACATGGTGGAATTCAAACGTGCAGATCCTTGGATTGGAACTGGCTAACGCGATGAACTGGGAGAAGTTCAAAAACATGATGCGAGAAGAGTACTGTCCTAGGGAGGAGATTGCAAAGTTGGAATCCGAGTTTTGGTCATTGAAGATGGTGGGTTCAGAAATCGAAGCCTACACTACCCGCTCTCACGAGTTAGCCGTGATGTGTCCACGGATGGTAGACCCGCCGAGTAAGAGGATTGAAATGTATATTGATGGGTTAGCACCGCAGATTCAGGGCATGGTGACGTCTTCCAGACCAGCCACGATTCAACAAGCGATCCGGTTAGCTCACAAACTGACGGATCAAGCAGTGACCCAAGGTGCGTTACCACCTAGGGGTTCAATCACTAAAGCCCGTGACAACCCGAGTACTGACAACAACAGCAACAACAACCCGAGCAGCGGAAAAAGAAAGTTTGACAACACCAGATCCTCATCCTCGAACCCCCCACAACAACAACACTACCGTAAGCCCGAATTCACACGGAGCTTCAACAATCAGAGTCATAACAACAATAACAACGGTAGCGGGCAGGGTTCGAACGGATATGCTGGGAAATATCCGAAGTGCAACAGGTGCAACTATCATCATGCTGGCCCGTGTGACCGTATCAAGTGTCTGAGATGCGGAAAGATGGTTCACCAGGCAAAGGAATGTAGAGGAGACCTTGCGGCAAAGGGTGCTCCTAAACCACCTATGACGACGAAGGGATGTTTTGAATGTGGGCAGGAAGGTCATTTCAGGAAAGATTGTCTCAAGCTGAAACAGAACGACAACAATGGAGGTAATGGAAGTGGCAGTGGTGGTGGAAACAATGGTAAAGGAAGAGCTTTTGTTATTGGGTCGGGTCAAGCCGCAATGATCCGTACGTGGTGACTGGTAAGTTCCCTGTGAACGATTGTTTTGCTTATGTATTGTTTGACACTGGAGCTGATAGGAGTTTTGTGTCGAAAGCCTTTAGTCAACTCTTAGACTTAACTCCAACCCCGTTAGATGCTAAGTTTCCTGTTGAATTAGCTGACGGTAAGACTATAGTAACGACTCATGTACTTGCGGGATGTAAGTTAAAACTGTCAGGTCATGTTTTTGATATCGACCTTATTCCTTTTACGCTTAGTAGTTTCGATGTCGTGGTCGGCATGGACTGGTTATCTGAGAACCTAGCGGAGATTATATGTTATGACAAGATAGTCCACGTTACTACCCCTTCCGGCGAGATCGTTTCGATCCGGGGCAAGAGAAGCGGCATGACCACCAGCGTTATCACCCTCATGAAGGCGCTGAAGTGTCTACGAAAGGGTCATCCGGCAATTTTGGCGCATATTGTTGAGAAACCAGCGGAGGACAAGCGAATTGAGGATATACCGATTGTGCGAGATTTTCCGGAAGTTTTCCCGGAGGATTTGCCTGGACTCCCTCCTATACGACAAGTCGAATTCCAAATCGAGTTGACACCGGTGCAGCACCCATAGCACGAGCCCCGTATCGGCTCGCACCGGCGGAGCTTCAGGAGTTGTCCACCCAGTTGCAAGATTTGTTGGATAATGGTTTTATCCGACCTAGCTCATCGCCATGGGGAGCCCCTGTCTTATTTGTCAGAAAGAAGGATGGGACTTTCCGCATGTGCATCGACTACCGGGAGTTGAACAAGGTGACGGTCAAGAACCGTTATCCTTTACCCCGAATTGATGATCTGTTTGACCAGCTCCAAGGATCGAGTTACTACTCGAAGATCGATCTGCGATCTGGTTACCATCAAGTAAGAGTGCGTGAAGAAGATATCTCAAAGACGGCTTTCAGAACACGGTATGGTCACTATGAGTTTTCAGTTATGCATTTTGGCTTGACCAACGCACCAGCCGTATTTATGAATCTCATGAATCGAGTATGCAAGGCGTACCTCGACAAGTTTGTGATTGTATTTATCGATGATATTCTCGTCTACTCCAAGGACAAGGCTGACCACGAGGAACACTTATGGGTAATCCTGGAATTAATGAAGAAGGAACAACTGTATGCTAAGCTCTCGAAATGCGAATTTTGGCTTCGCGAGGTTCACTTTTTAGGACATGTGATCAACGAAAATGGTATCCATGTCGATCCCGGTAAGGTAGAGGCCATCAAAAACTGGGAAGCACCTAAGACTCCGACTGAGGTGCGGCAATTCCTAGGACTGGCCGGCTACTACCGGCGTTTCATTGAAGGATTTTCAAAGATTGCTCAACCCCTCACCGCTTTAACTCACAAGGGTACTAAGTACAATTGGGATGACGTGCAAGAATCCGCTTTTCAACTGTTGAAAACCAAACTCTGTAGCGCCCCTATTCTAGCCCTACCCGAGGGAACGGAGAATTTTGAGGTACACTGTGACGCATCGATTCAAGGTCTCGGTTGTGTGCTGATGCAACTCGAGAAGGTTATAGCTTATGCCTCTCGACAACTACGGGTTCACGAGAAGAACTACACGACCCATGATTTGGAACTCGGAGATGTGGTGTTTGCTCTTAAGATATGGAGGCATTACTTGTACGGTACCAAGTTTACCATTTACACCGACCACAAGTCTCCACATATCTACGATCAGAAGGAGCTGAACATGCGACAGCGTCGTTGGGTCGAGCTGCTTAAGGATTATGATTGTGCCATCAAGTACCACCCTGGCAAGACCAATGTAGTGGCCGACGCCCTCAGCAGAAAAGAAACAGATAAACCCAGGCGAGTGCGAGCACTGCAACTCACGATTCGTACCTACTTACCTGATCAGATTCGCGATGCACAACTTGAAGCTTTGAAGGATGATAATCTTCCATCAGAACTCATGCGGGGCATGAACAAGCAACTTGGAACCAAATCAGATGGGGTCCGTTATTTTGAGAACCGAATTTGGGTTCCACGATACGGAGAGTTAAGAACTCTAGTGAAGGACGAAGCTCACAAGCCCCGATATTCTATCCACCCTGGCTCAGATAAAATGTATCATGACTTAAAGACACTTTACTGGTGGCCGAATATGAAAGCCGACATTGCCACCTACGTGAGCAAATGCTTGACTTGTGCCTGAGTCAAAATAGAATACCAGAAACCATCTGGCCTACTACAACAACCGGAACTTCCAATGTGGAAATGGGAACACATTTCAATGGATTTTATCACGGGATTACCTAAAACACCGACGGGATGTGATACCATCTGGGTGATCGTTGATCGGCTGACTAAGTCCGCACACTTTTTAGCGATTAAGGAATCAGACAAAATGGAAAGATTGACTCGCGTCTACATGAAAGAAGTGGTGTCTAGACACGGAGTGCCTGTCTCAATCATTTCTGATCGAGATTCTCGTTTCACTTCACACTTTTGGAAGTCACTACAGAGCGCACTAGGCACCCGTCTTGATATGAGCACAGCCTACCATCCTCAGACGGATAGGCAAAGTGAACGAACTATTCAGACCTTAGAGGACATGCTGCGTGCATGTGTGTTGGATTTCGGAAAAAGTTGGGAACCTCACCTACCTTTAGTAGAGTTTTCGTATAATAACAGCTACCACGCAAGTATTAAAGCAGCGCCGTTTGAAGCACTGTACGGACGGAAGTGTCGATCACCACTCTGCTGGGCAGAGGTGGGTGACAGCCAAATCACTGGTCCAGAACTGGTACTCGAAACTTCGGAAAAGATTGTTCAAATCCGAAATCGCATGGCAGCAGCACGAGATCGCCAAAAGAGTTACGCCGACAAGCGCCGAAAACCTCTCGAATTTCAAGTGAACGGCCAAGTATTACTCAAAGTCTCACCTTGGAAAGGTGTGGTTCGCTTTGGGAAGCGAAACAAACTCAACCCACGATACGTTGGCCCTTATCGAATAATTGAGCGCATTGGTCCGGTGGCGTACCGAATGTACCTACCAACGGAACTCAGTGGCGTACACAATGTTTTCCACGTATCCAATTTGAAGAAATGCTTATCCGATGAAACCCAAGTACTCCCTTTGGACGAACTGCAAATTGATGAACAGCTACCCTTCATTGAAGAACCAGTTGAAGTTTTGGACTGGGAAACCAAAACACTCAAGCACAGCAAAATTCCAATCGTTAAGGTTCGTTGGAACTCAAGACGTGGACCGGAGTTCACGTGGGAACGCGAGGATCAAATGATGAAAAAGTATCCTCACCTTTTTGAAGGGCTGACCAAACACAGAAAACCGCGAAACCCGACAAACCGTCGGAAATCACCAGATGTATGAATTAAATTTCGGGACGAAATTTCTTTCTACTAGGGGATGATATGACAAACTGAAAATTTTTCTTACTTTTTCAGACACTCATCACGACTTGACTCAAATTTTCGGGACGAAAATTCTTTAACATGGGAATGATGTGACAATCCTCAATTTCTGGTTAACTCCGTTAACTCAACTCCGTTAATTCAAACTTAAATGACGCTTGACACTTACTACATGTGTAGTCTTTCGGGAATTGCACCGAAACGCAAACGAGTTGACGCAAACAATTGGTGAATAAATTATTTTTGGCAAGAAACTTGACTAGTGCAACGATCCTAAGAAGGACTTGCACCCAATAGTCTATTTCTTTCTTGAATTGCTCATACTGAACTTTATCAATTGTTTTATTTAACTTCAATCTCTTACGCATATCAAACCACTTGTTCATATTTGCGAGATGTTCCAAAGATGCTTCATGTTTTTTTGAGACTACCATGAGCATGGTGCCTATCTGCATAACCTTCTCCATCCAATGTATCTTTCGGAAGGCTGCTTCTAAATATTTTAAAACAAAAACAACATACATTGTCAACTTCTTTCGAATATACTATCCATGGGCGATCACACTTCTCCAAATTTGATAACGTTCTTGTATATACAGCTGATGTAAATCGTCTTTTATTGTTATCATACAGACCATATACTAAATTATTATCTCTTTTAGGACGCTTCTCAACCAAAACTTCAATCTTGTTAGAATTCTTGGATCAAACATATTAACAAGATTAGGCTTAACACGGCCTTCATTTATATTATCCTTGACATGCTCTCCCTGATCCGGATCTTCAAGTTTTGCTTCTGCATGCTCTTGTTCATTAACATGTTCTTGCTTTTCAATAGGTTGTTTCTCTACATGTTCTTGCTCCTCGATTGGCTCTTCATAGGATCTACAATAGGCAGCTTATGTATAAACTTATGCATAGCACCGACTTGAGACTTTTTCATTGCATCATCTCATTTTCTATTTTTACATTTTTGAGCACCGGATAGTTGTTTAGGAGGCATAATTGACTAACGGTTGCTAAAAGCCTAAAAATCAAATACAATATGTCAATATGTCACTCAAGAAAGTAAACTAAATGTTTAAATGAATAATCATTAAGACCAAATAATATTATGAATCTATGATTATGATACTAAGTATGCAACTAATCCACTTATACTATTAAGTCAGTTAAATAATAAAGTAATAAATAAATATCCATATCCAATATTTAAATAATTAAATATAAAATATTTAATAAAGATTAAAGTAAGAGTAAAGAATATCCAATACCTTTGGCGGTGGATTGCTTATTTTCTTTTCGTTGCCTCCTGCTAATTTGACTATTTAAGTCTTTGACTAATTCACGGTGGATTGCAACTTCTGACTGGTGGCTAATTGCTTCCTCAAAGGTCGAAGACCCAAGGAGACATGAGGAGGGAGAATAATCAGACGAGGCGTCCCTAATTTTGATTGGCCTCTTTTTTAAGGGTTTATTATTTTTTACTTATTAATTTTGGTTTAATGGTTTAGGCCCAAGAACCTAAAATTTAACAAATGGACTAGGAATCAAAAAGTTTTTTGGACCCGATAATTTTTTAAATGATCAATATCAATTATATTACACAACTATATATATATAATGGTGCCACTAAAAAGGTGCCATGGCAGGTGCGGCTCGCACGCCTTATAAGCCGCCCCTATGTAGGTCATTCAATTAAATCATAAGTGGCCCACGAGAAAGAAAAATGTGTGACACGAATTAAAAGAAAATTATGGCAAATAGTTAAAGGGGACAAGCGACAATTAGGAGAACGCAACAGAGAGCATGTGATCACCTAGGGCATAAACCAAATGCTGTGTTGTTTGGTTACGGTTGGGTGAGATAGGTCCGCACGAATAATCATAATCTGTTAGGATCGATTTTACCACTTTCAACCTCGTAACCAACAACTTAATGTTGACAAGACCATTACGAATATGCTAATGTAAAGACCCAATGAATACTAAAGGCAAAATCAATAGTAATCGGGATGTTGCTCAAATAAAATAAAGATGACAAACACACAAGATACTCAAAAGATTTCCATTGATATTAATTCATAATACAAATGAATAACTTTAGGGTTTCTAGGTGGAATGTCAGGTGAGGTTACTTTCCGTACAAGGATATTCTGTTTGCTAAGAAACTCTAATCAGCTGTCAAATCACCATTGTCGTAAATGTGACCTAAACTTTCCTTAAATAGGTACACCTGACAACTTATAGAAACCCTAATCATTTGAAAAACATATTCAAACGTATTCAAAATTATTACAAGTGTAAACATGTCTTCGAGTAAGCTTTTTTCTTTGTCAAGCAAATCTTGTAATTCATAAGTGTGTTGGAACAGTTCTCCGAGCAAACTTTACTTAGAATAATTTCCTTAGAAAATATTCTTCAAGCATACTTCAATCTTCATGATAGTATCAATATTTTCTCGATAGTATCATACAAGTAAACTTGTTCTCCTTGATCTTCTCAACCTTTGTTAATAACTTATTCTAGCAAGCTAACTGTGCTGGTGGCATTGTAGTTTGCTCGAGGTTGAACCTTGCTCTTAGAAGTCCTGAGTGTAAATCCTTTAACTTCTTAACTTATTACAAGTGTGTTTGAGATCTCTATTATTGAAACCTTGCTCGACCCACCAAATTACTTGGTTTAAGCTTGGTTAAGTCAAGAGTTTGCTCTGAAACATACCTTGCTCGACTGAAGAACAACATTGCTTTATGAAGTGTATTTTGCTCGAACTAAACACTTAGAAGAATTCCAGAATATAACCTTGATTGATGTAAGAGACCTTGCTTGAATAAGTGTCAGGCCTACTCGAGATGCCTAGTTTGCTCGAATTCCATACTTAGCATATTTCTTGAGGAGGTTGAGAAGATTCCAATCTTCCTTGATCATTATTGATCCCAACAATCTCCCCTAGATTGGAACAAACTCAGATGCACCAAAAAACCTATAAATTACATAAACTTGTCTAAAATACACATCAAATTCTCAAAAGCAATAAATTACATTACTCAAAAGAAAATATTACATATTCAAAATTTTGCCACAATGGCATTACAAATTAGATCTACATAATCAAAGTTAATTAGCTCATTGAGCTTCTTCTGTCTTGAGTTCTTCTTTTCATTCTAACAGCAACAACCTTTTGTCGAAATATTGATATCCCCACATGGAATGGATGTTCAGCAGGAAGATTCCATCTCACGATGTCATGAAGTTAATCTGTGTGGAGATATTCCAAATCAGAGTATTCTTTGATAATTCCCAGAGCCATACCCTCAGAGTTTATGAAGATGAAGCAATTTGTCTTCTTTTCAAAGTATATTTGAGATATTCTTCCTTTTCTTTGCACCACTGAGTTGGGCCTGCTCATCTGTCTTCTCATACTTAGGGGGGAATGGGTGGTTCATTGTGATGGTTTTCCGTCACTGACAGCCCAATGATGATGTGCCACATCACCCCACCCAAATCCATCACTAGTGATGGAATTTAGTGGGGGTGGTGGTGTGATGGTGTAGTGTGATGGTTTTTTTTTTTAAAATTACATAAAAATAAAACAAGGTTAAATAAATATTGCATTAAATTAAAATATATATTAAAAAGATAAATAAATTTAAAAAAACCCACAAAAAAATAAAATAAAAACTAAGGCGCTGCCCAACCCCAGTTTTCGCATATCTCGGTTTGCGTTGAAGTATGATTGATCTAAAGGGTTCGTCAAGATTTTCGTGCGGTAGAAGGAGGAAGGTAAAATCAGTGTTTTTATGGTTTTCGTTCAAATTGTTGATATACGTCTTCTCACGTTTCATTTTTAAAGCATGAGCTTCTTTCTTTCGCTCATTCGCCTCGGCCATATCCGCCAACTTAGCCGACTTGTATTCGTTGAACTGTTGAAGTCATCCGTCGCCACTTCTTTTCCTAATCTTGACGATTCCCCACTTTTCTTGCGATTCGGCCAGGTGGGTGTGGGTATTCCTTCGTCGGGATCGTCTCGGGGTTGATCTTTCAAGTTGATGTGCGGCATGTTGCTTGACAAGCCGTCGGTAGACGCGTAGTTCCCGGACTCGGAAGTTTTTGATCTTTTTGAAGATCCTTTCTTCTTTTGAGCCGTTGGTCCGTCCATGTCGACCACGGGAATTGGTTCCCACTTCGGGTGATGTCTCGCAACCTCCCACGCGTCCAAGTGGGGAAAAGATTTATGTCAGAAAATCTTGATATAATTGCTCAAGCCGTTCTTTATGATAGTTGCATCGCTTGCTCCGCTTTGTGGAGTTCGGGTCTACAAAACATTTAGATAAATATATATATCAAAATTGTAAAAATAAAGTAATAAATTATAAAAAAATTAAACTAACAAATTTAAAAAAATAATTACCAATTGGATGCAGCAATAATTAAATTTCGACATTTTTCGATTCAAGTCTCCCCACTTGGAAGTCATTTGATCGTTGTTTCGTACGGTTGAACCAGGAAGTTTTCCGAAATGTGCAATAGCAAGTTTCCAAAACAAGTCTCGTCGTTGTTGGTTTGCGTGTTTTTTTTTGTTTCGGAGGCGTGTAAATAAGCCTTGGTCAATGCGACCTCCTCCTCGGGCGGCCAAATTCTACGACCCGAACCGGCTCCCGTATCTTCATCGTCAACGTCATCATCTTTTTGAACCAGTTCATCTTCATCCACATCGTCATCTTCATCACGAAATGCACATGCGAATTGATGTATTATATTGTTATCCTCTAGGGGATCGACGGACATTTGTGGAGGTTGAGTTTGAAATGTTTTCAAATGATTGTTTAGAAAAATTTGGCTAGAAAAAGGTGGAATAAATGGTGTATGCAAAATGCAAAATGCAAAATGCAGTAAGTCTTGCATATTGTTATTTAACTAACTTAAATAACATTGTATATGCAAAATGCAAAATGCAGTAAGTCTTGCATATTTTTATTTAACCAACTTAAATAACAAGGTATATGCAAAATGCAAAATATCTCATAACATAAATTATCCTTATAATTTATTTATTACACAAGTGCACACAAGTGCAAATATTTAGAAACCCAATTTCCACATATTCTAAGTATTTATATTTATTTTTTAGATCATATCTTAAATAAATATCGTGGTGTTTGTCTAGCTTGTTATTGAGTATGACCCGACTTGGATCAGAACGTACTAGCCACATCAACTCTAATATGTGTCTTGCGCAGAACGATTCCAAAAATCTCCCATATGCACGAGATACATAGAAGATTGATGCAAATAGCAAATACTTTCTAATAACGGTTTACTACCCCTAATACTTATGACGAAGTGTCATTCAATAACATCATCCCTTTAAAGTCTCTTACTTGAATATGATTTAGATGAATCTATCATTTGTCCTTTTATCTCAGATGTCATGTCAAATACAGAGACACAGAGTGATCATGCTCTGTTGATTTAACTTACCAGGCCTTTGACATCTTACTCGCAACAAATAAGAGGGACAAATCCCCTATTCACCCCATACGTCTCTCACAATCACATTGTACCATACATGATCTTAGACTTATGTACCATCATGCTTCAGAACAACGAAGAACTAAGTCAAAGAATATTATTGGTGATTATCAAGACCCAATATGTGTCTCAGGTCGGAGGATACTATGATATTCGTCTTTACTCAAATTTACTTATGACCACCAATCAGAAGGATTCCATGCTGTAACATTTGAGTACGGGTTAGTCTAATATTTATATCCCATAAATATCTATGAACCTTGGCAGCAAACCCTTGCTCTATATTCATGCCTTATGAATATCCACCAATCTAAGTTCATAATAGTCTTACCTTCATATTGGTTCCCACAAATATGAATGACTACGGATATTTAGAATAATTGACTTATTCAGGGATTTAAATATGCTAAAATGGAACATAACTCAAAATGTCATAGTCATAAACCATAATCATATGAATGAGTCAAAATAACAATTGTTCCGATATCCAAATACAACATAGATCAAATCCAATCACTAGAATATCGAAGTCCTAAGGCGCAAGCATGATCCTCATGCTTCGACCTTTCAAGGAGCTTCGTGAGTGGATCCACAATGTTTTGATCGGTGTGAAGTTTGCGAATACCTATCTTTCCTTTTTCAACTTCATCCATTATGTAGTTGAATCTCCGCTCAATGTGCCTTGTCTTCTGATGTGCGCATGATTCTTTGACTTGGGCAATCGCACCCTCGTTGTCAAAAAAGATCTCTAGAGGGTCTTGAATGGTACAGACTATCCCTAGATCGGAAATGAACTTCCTTATCCATGCAACTTGATCAAATCCAATCACTATAATATCGAAGTCCTAAGGCGCAAGCATGATCCTCATGCTTCGACATTTCAAGGAGCTTCGTGAGTGGATCCACAATGTTTTGATCGGTGTGAAGTTTGCGAATACATATCTTTCCTTTTTCAACTTCATCCATTATGTAGTTGAATCTCCGCTCAATGTGCCTTGTCTTTTGATGTGCACATGATTCCTTGACTTGAGCAATCGCACCCTCGTTTTCAAATGATTGTTTTGAAAAATTTGGCTAGAAAAAGGTGGAATAAATGGTTGGTTTTGATACGGTGTCGAAGGAAACAGTGGATTAAATGGGTGTGATTGAAAAGGTTTGTTTTGGAACGGTTGTGGTTGAAAAGGTTGTTGTTGGAATGGTTGGGTTTGTGTCGGGTTCATCTTGTAACCGGAATCTCGCCGGCTCGCCAAGATTTGCTCGAACCTTTGGTCGGGATTGGGTTTACTTTGAACCCGAACCACGCTTCCTTGAACCCTCCATTTGTGTGATGTCAGAATTTTTTTTATTGTAGAGGATTGAGAGTGTTTGAAGTTGGATTTGAGCTGGATTGAAATGGTAGGTTATTTATATTGTTTAAAAAATTAAATTTTTTAACCTTCCAACGGTCACAACCCAACCCCCTACCCCACCCAATTTTCACTTTTCCAAGCGGGATCACCACCACGGTTTTTCCCCCATCACGCGTGATGAGGGGGGGGGGGTGGGGTGACCAGCGGTGGTGTTCTATGTTACATCACGCGTGGTGGGCGCCCGTCATGGACCACCCCCACCCCTTTATACACTCTTTCATGATAGCTTAGGGATTAGCAACTTTCTTGGACTTGCCAAATGATAGTTATGTCATTGTTATGTCACTCAATCTCCTTTGCCTTTTAGTCTTTTCAGCTTTAGGGTATTCCAGTTTTCTTTTCTTATTCAACAAAGGAATCTTTTCCTAGCTTATTCTTTCAGATATTTTGATATATCATTCCTTCATTGCCTAGGAAATCTCTCCCTTTGCTGATAGTCAAAGAGATGCAGACTTGCTAGCTCTTCCAGTTGCTCTCTATTGAACTCCCTAAAATCATCCCTGAATATAATCGTTTAGAGTAAATCACTTTTCATTATCAATTTCAGTGTCTTGGTCCTAGAATCATAGTTTAGATTCTTTAGTAGATCCACAGTTGTTGGTGGGCTATGCTCTTTGGTAGGGATGGGAGCTCTGGATGTAGACTTGATGAATCTAGTCTTTGAGGTTGGGGCCTTCTCACATGTCCACTTGATTGAAAAAGTTGAATGATTTTTTCTTTGCTCATCATAATCATAGACAAATAGTCAACACCTTTTTTGGATTTATCATTTTAATGGTCTCCTCGTCCATTTGTTCATTTGGTGGTGATCTTGGTCTTTTAGCAGCATATTTCTTGGGACCTGATTGCAATGACATAATTTTCTTTTGTTCATCTTCTACTTCATCAAAGTATATATTCTCTTCATCAAACAAATCCTTTAACTGTGACTACCCAAATTGTCAGATACCCTAGCTGGCATACCCTTCTTTAACATTATTTGCCTTAAGATGTCAATCTTTTCACTGTTTTCCCATGGCTTTAGCTTGGTTTTCATTTCAATCTCAACTGGCTCTTTATTTACTTCAGTAACCAAGGAGGGAGTTGCAGTTGATTCTTCATTTTTGTTTTGGTTTTTCAACTCCTCCTTGTATTTGGCTAACTCTAACTCATATAATTCTTTCTTTTGAGTAGCAGTTAGCTTTTTTAAATCACCCAACACACCTCTTGCCTCCATCAGTCTTTCAAGCAGTTGTTCTTTGTCTTTGGACATGTTGGCTTTATTCTCTTATGCAATTCTTGCTCTGGCTCTGTCAGCCTTTATCTTTATTTTCTTTTCTTTTTCTTTCATTTCTTTCAGCTTTCTTTGTTTCATGTGTTCAGCAGTGATTTTCTCATCTACATCAACTCGTGTGGATATAACCTTGGACATGTCTTTCACATCTTTCTTTGACATTATCTCAGCATGTTCAAACTTTATTCCATGTTCCACTAAGTACCCTACTTTTCTTCCATATTTTCTCAAAACACTGTCTTTTCTTTTTAGCTCATCAATAGCTCTTTGTTCAAGCCTTTTCTATTCCTCTTTATCTTCTTTTGCTTTTAGAGCTTTGCACAGATCCTCTAAATCTTTAAAATTCATCTTACTTAATTGTTCATTAGATTAGTTATTTTGTTTTAGGTGAGATAGATTTTCATTCCACAATTTTCTCTTGTGTTCTCTTTTCTTCCTTATCTCATCTCTCTTCTTTTCAAACAGATAATCAAGACCTTTCTCAGAAAATTCATTGATTTCTTCATACTTAAGCCATGACCCATCAAGCAAACAAATCTTGGATCCTCTTTCTTCAATTCTTCAATCCTTGCTCCAATATTTTCGATATGCACATCAGATAAATGAATTTGAGGTGAAACTGGTTCATCCTCTTTGTCTTTAAACTCCTCTCCTTCCTCATCATCTTCTAGATCAAATATGTCCTCAAAAGACCCAATTTGAGGTTCATTGGATTCCACATTCCCGTCTTGCTCATATTCTTTTGGTTTTACTATTTGAAGAGGGTTAGCATGTATAGGTTCTTCAGTTGGTTTTTCCTTCTCCTTATCCCCATGCACCTTTTCTTTCACTAACTTCTTCTTTTTTTTCATCATCATCATCATCATCATCATCATCATCATCATCAATTCTTTAGGTTTTTGTTCCTTCCAAATCTTTTCCTTTTCCTCACATATCTCAACATGTCCACTGGCCATTCTCTTTCATTGGTTTGTATTTTATGATCAGATCAGCAATCACTTTTTCAGATGATACCTTGGCCATTTCATATTGAATTCTTTTAGCATCATAATCAGTAACTAACTGTTTGTCAACATTTTTAGGAGCAAGTTCATCAGTTGGAATTGTTTCTTCAGCATTATCTTTTTGGCACTTGTGAACAACAATGGCTAGTGCATTCTCAACATCCTCAGCCTGTTTTAACTTCAAGAGTCCTTCAAGAACCTCTTGATCCAACTCCTCCTCATCTTCCCTCAACTTCTTCTTCAACTATATTTGTTCCATAAGGAATCTTTGTTCATCCATTTCTTTCTCAGTGAGTAAAAGGTTCAAAATATTCCTTTCAAACCATTCATTCAAAATCTGATCATGTAACTTCTTGGCCTTCTCAGAAGATTCATCAACAAATAAAAGATGATCATTTGATTCATCTGTTTTCTTTTTGAGTGGCTAGAGTTGACTATCATCTTATGCAACAACCTTTCCCTTCTCTTTTTTCCTCTCCTTTTCTTCGTTAGGAAGCCTAGATGGTCTAACATCTTTCAAAACTGTAGGTGGCATCTCATCTATCTCCCTAAACATATTTTCTAATTCTCCATGTTCTTCAACTTTCTTTTTCATAATATGGGAACTCACTTCATCATCTTCATCATTTGCAGTGTTAAGTTCCACAATTTTACCAGATAAGACAAAAGTTTCACCCGAAATAATTTTAGTCTCAGCTTCTTTTTTGTCTTCATCTAGGACAAGTTTCTATAATCATCATCCTCAACATTAGTCATTGTCTCATCACCTACAACCACATCATCAACAACCTCCCTTTCTTTCACAACATCATTCATCTCTTCATCATCACTGACATTATAGATCATTCGAATCAGTCATAGAGAATTTTCATTAACAACAACAAGAACATCCCCCCTATTTTTGAGCATCTGAAGTCTTCTCAACCTCAGACACCTGGGTTAGAATTCTTAGTAAAGCATGTTGTAGCTGAATTTCCATGTCTTTGTTTCTCTCTCTCAAATCAGAATTGGCTGTCTTTAAATCACAGTTTTCAACCAGGAGATCAAAGTTTCTTTGTAACAGGATCAGTCTTGCAGTTGGAGATGGTGAATTGACTGTGGAAACCTTTGCAGGTTCAGATAATTGGGTTGGTTGAGTTTGTTGTACTGGGCTTTGAAGTATTTGGGAACTTGTGTGTGGTAAATGGTTTCTGGTTTGAATTAAAGGTATATGGCTTTGGGTGGGTGTTGAAGAAGGAATATCAGTTTGAGTAATGTTTATTGAGTGGGTTGGTGACTGGTAAGGTGTGTCAGGCTAGTTTATAAGGTGGGATGGAATAAATTCTGGTATGTAAGTGTTGGGTTTTAACAAGATTATCATAGTCATATAAACCCATTTATATGAAAAACGCAGCGGATAAAAAAAGCTTTAAATATTGTTAATTAGATGAATATAAAACCGATTCTATATGCAAAACCCAAGCCCTGGATCCATATACGAATTTGCATGCTTATCAATATAAACAACCATAGGGGGTTCTTAGCATACTACCTTTAAGAGCTCAAGAGAAACGAAGGAGATGATGATATGAAAGGCGAGTCTTCAAGATAGAAGGACCTCAAGCATGTATACCCTTCAAGATTCCAACAAACACCTTGATTATGATATGATTTACACTTGAAAATTCCTTATTGTTGTTCCTTCCCTTAGCTGAAATTTAAGAGAGGAAGAAAAGAGTTTTTTTTTGCAACTTGTGTGTGAGATAGGGAGTGAGTTGTGTGTAACTAATGCACCACACAAATCTACCAACCAACCCTTGTGCATGTCTTGGAATAAATAAAACAATTAAGTGAAGAGAGAGAGGGGGAAAAAGGGACGGCTCACATGCTTCCCACCCAATTTCAACTCAAGTAATCTTTTATGATTTACTAATGTTATAACATAACATAACATGCATAATCCAGTATGCATTGCATACTGTTATTTAACCAACTTAAATAACATGGTGTATGCAAAATGCAAAATGCAAAATGCAGTAAGTCTTGCATATTGTTATTTAACTAACTTAAATAACATTGTATATGCAAAATGCAAAATGCAGTAAGTCTTGCATATTTTTATTTAACCAACTTAAATAACATGGTATATGCAAAATGCAAAATATCTCATAACATAAATTATCCATATAATTTATTTATTACACAAGTGCACACAAGTGCAAATATTTAGAAACCCAATTTCCACATATTCTAAGTATTTATATTTATTTTTTAGATCATATCTTAAATAAATATCGTGGTGTTTGTCTAGCTTGCTATTGAGTATGACCCGACTTGGATCAGAACGTACTAGCCACATCAACTCTAATATGTGTCTTGCGCAGAACGATTCCAAAAATCTCCCATATGCACGAGATACATAGAAGATTGATGCAAATAGCAAATACTTTCTAATAACGGTTTACTACCCCTAATACGTATGACGAAGTGTCATTTAATAACATCATCCCTTTAAAGTCTCTTACTTGAATATGATTTAGATGAATCTATCATTTGTCCTTTTATCTCAGATGTCATGTCAAATACAGAGACACAGAGTGATCATGCTCTGTTGATTTAACTTACAAGGCCTTTGACATCTTACTCTCAACAAATAAGAGGGACAAATCCCCTATTCACCCCATACGTCTCTCACAATCACATTGTACCATACATGATCTTAGACTTATGTACCAACATGCTTCAGAACAACGAAGAACTAAGTCAAAGAATATTATTGGTGATTATCAAGACCCAATATGTGTCTCAGGTCGGAGGATACAATGATATTCGCCTTTAATCAAATTTACTTTTGACCACCAATCAGAAGGATTCCATGCTGTAACATTTGAGTACGGGTCAGTCCAATATTTATATCCCATAAATATTTATGAACTTTGGCAGCAAACCCTTGCTCTATATTCATGCCTTATGATTATCCACCAATCCAAGTTCATAATAGTCTTACCTTCATATTGGTTCCCATAAATATGAATGACTACGGATATTTAGAATAATTGACTTATTCATGGATTTAAATATGCTAAAATGGAACATAACTCAAAATTCATAGTCATAAACCATAATCATATGAACGAGTAAAAATAACAATTGTTCCGATATCCAAATACAACATAGATCAAATCCAATCACTAGAATATCGAAGTCCTAAGGCGCAAGCATGATCCTCATGCTTCGACCTTTCAAGGAGCTTCGTGAGTGGATCCACAATGTTTTGATCGGTGTGAAGTTTGCGAATACATATCTTTCCTTATTCAACTTCATCCATTATGTAGTTGAATCTCCGCTCAATGTGCCTTGTCTTTTGATGTGCGCATGATTCCTTGACTTGAGCAATCGCACCCTCGTTGTCAAAAAAGATCTCTAGAGGGTCTTGAATGGTACAGACTATCCCTAGATCGGAAATGAACTTCCTTATCCACGCAACTTGATCAAATCCAATCACTAGAATATCGAAGTCCTAAGGCGCAAGCATGATCCTCATGCTTCGACCTTTCAAGGAGCTTCGTGAGTGGATCCACAATGTTTTGATCGGTGTGAAGTTTGCGAATACATATCTTTCATTTTTCAACTTCATCCATTATTTAGTTGAATCTCCGCTCAATGTGCCTTGTCTTTTGATGTGCACATGATTCCTTGACTTGAGCAATCGCACCCTCGTTTTCAAATGATTGTTTTGAAAAATTTGGCTAGAAAAAGGTGGAATAAATGGTTGGTTTTGATACGGTGTCGAAGGAAACAGTGGATTAAATGGGTGTGATTGAAAAGGTTTGTTTTGGAACGGTTGTGGTTGAAAAGGTTGTTGTTGGAATGGTTGGGTTTGTGTCGGGTTCATCTTGTAACCGGAATCTCGCCGGCTCGCCAAGATTTGCTCGAACCTTTGGTCGGGATTGGGTTTACTTTGAGCCCGAACCACGCTTCCTTGAACCCTCCATTTCTGTGATGTCAGAATTTTTTTTATAGTAGAGGATTGAGAGTGTTTGAAGTTGGATTTGAGCTGGATTGAAATGGTAGGTTATTTATATTGTTTAAAAAATTAATTTTTTTTATCCTTCCAACGGTCACAACCCAACCCCCTACCCCACCCAACTTTCACTTTTAGCGGGATCACCACCACGGTTTTTCCCCCATCACGCGTGATGAGGGGGGGGGGGGTGGGGTGACCAGCGGTGGTGTTCTATGTTACATCACGCGTGGTGGGCGCCCATCATGGACCACCCCCACCCCTTTATACACTCTTTCATGATAGCTTAGGGATTAGTAACTTTCTTGGACTTGCCAAATGATAGTTATGTCACTCAATCTCCTTTGCCTTTTAGTCTTTTCAGCTTTAGGGTATTCCAGTTTTCTTTTCTTATTCAACAAAGGAATCTTTTCCTAGCTTATTCTTTCAGTTATTTTGATAGATCATTCCTTCGTTGCCTAGGAAATCTCTCCCTTTGCTGATAGTCAAAGAGATGCAGACTTGCTAGCTCTTCCAGTTGCTCTCTATTGAACTCCCTAAAATCATCCCTGAATATAATCGTTTAGAGTAAATCACTTTTCATTATCAATTTCAGTGTCTTGGTCCTAGAATCATAGTTTAGATTCTTTAGTAGATCCACAGTTGTTGGTGGGCTATGTTCTTTGGTAGGGATGGGAGCTCTGGATGTAGACTTGATGAATCTAGTCTTTGAGGTTGGGGCCTTCTCACATGTCCACTTGATTGAAAAAGTTGAATGATTTTTTCTTTGCTCATCATAATCATAGACAAATAGTCAACACCTTTTTTGGATTTATCATTTTAATGGTCTCCTCGTCCATTTGTTCATTTGGTGGTGATCTTGGTCTTTTAGCAGCATATTTCTTGGGACCTGATTGTAATGACATAATTTTCTTTTGTTCATCTTCTACTTCATCAAAGTATATATTCTCTTCATCAAACAAATCCTTTAACTGTGACTACCCAAATTGTCAGATACCCTAGCTGGCATACCCTTCTTTAACATTATTTGCCTTAAGATCTCAATCTTTTCACTGTTTTCCCATGGCTTTAGCTTGGTCTTCATTTCAATCTCAACTGGCTCTTTATTTACTTCAGTAACCAAGGAGGGAGTTGCAGTTGATTCTTCATTTTTGTTTTGGTTTTTCAACTCCTCCTTGTATTTGGCTAGCTCTAACTCATATAATTCTTTCTTTTGAGTAGCAGTTAGCTTTTTTAAATCACCCAACACACCTCTTGCCTCCATCAGTCTTTCAAGCAGTTGTTCTTTGTCTTTGGACATGTTGGCTTTATTCTCTTATGCAATTCTTGCTCTGGCTCTGTCAGCCTTTATCTTTATTTTCTTTTCTTTTTCTTTCATTTCTTTCAGCTTTATTTGTTTCATGTGTTCAGCAGTGATTTTCTCATCTACATGAACTCGTGTGGATATAACCTTGAACATGTCTTTCACATCTTTCTTTGACATTATCTCAGCATGTTCAAACTTTATTCCATGTTCCACAAAGTACCCTACTTTTCTTCCATATTTTCTCAAAACACTATCTTTTCTTTTTAGCTCATCAATAGCTCTTTGTTCAAGCCTTTTCTATTCCTCTTTATCTTCTTTTACTTTTAGGGCTTTGCACAGATCCTCTAAATCTTTAAAATTCATCTTACTTAATTGTTCATTAGATTAGTTATTTTGTTTTAGGTGAGATAGATTTTCATTCCACAATTTTCTCGTGTGTTCTCTTTTCTTCCTTATCTCATCTCTCTTCTTTTCAAACAGATAATCAAGACCTTTCTCAGAAAATTCATTGATTTCTTCATACTTAAGCCATGACCCATCAAGCAAACAAATCTTGGATCCACTTTCTTCAATTCTTCAATCCTTGCTCCAATATTTTCGATATGCACATCAGATAAATGAATTTGAGGTGAAACTGGTTCATCCTCTTTGTCTTTAAACTCCTCTCCTTCCTCATCATCTTCTAGATCAAATATGTCCTCAAAAGACCCAATTTGAGGTTCATTGGATTTCACATTCCCGTCTTGCTCATATTCTTTTGGTTTTACTATTTGAAGAGGGATAGCATGTATAGGTTCTTCAGTTGGTTTTTCCTTCTCCTTATCCCCATGAACCTTTTCTTTCACTAACTTCTTCTTCTTTTTTTTCATCATCATCATCATCATCATCATCATCATCAATTCTTTAGGTATTTTGTTCCTTCCAAATCTTTTCCTTTTCCTCACATATCTCAACATATCCACTGGCCATTCTCTTTCATTGGTTTGTATTTTTATGATCAGATCAGCAATCACTTTTTCAGATGATACCTTGGCCATTTCATATTGAATTCTTTTAGCATCATAATCAGTAACTAACTGTTTGTCAACATTTTTAGGAGCAAGTTCATCAGTTGGAATTGTTTCTTCAGCATTATCTTTTTGGCACTTGTGAACAACAATGGCTAGTGCATTCTCAACATCCTCAGCCTGTTTTGACTTCAAGAGTCCTTCAAGAACCTCTTGATCCAACTCCTCCTCATCTTCCCTCAACTTCTTCTTCAACTATATTTGTTCCATTAGGAATCTTTGTTCATCCATTTCTTTCTCAGTGAGTAAAATGTTCAAAATATTCCTTTCAAACCATTCATTCAAAATCTGATCATGTAACTTCTTGGCCTTCTCAGAAGATTCAATAACAAATAAAAGATGATCATTTGATTCATCTGTTTTCTTTTTGAGTGGCTAGAGTTGACTATCATCTTATGCAACAACCTTTCCCTTCTCTTTTTTCCTCTCCTCTTCTTCGTTAGGAAGCCTAGATGGTCTAACATCTTTCAAAACTGTAGGTGGCATCTCATCTATCTCCCTAAACATATTTTCTAATTCTCCATGTTCTTCAACTTTCTTTTTCATAATATGGGAACTCACTTCATCATCTTCATCATTTGCAGTGTTAAGTTCCACAATTTTACCAGATAAGACAAAAGTTTCACCCGAAATAATTTTAGTCTCAGCTTCTTTTTTGTCTTCATCTAGGACAATTTTCTATAATCATCATCCTCAACATTAGTCATTGTCTCATCACCTACAACCACATCATCAACAACCTCCCTTTCTTTCACAACATCATTCATCTCTTCATCATCACTGACATTATAGATCATTCGAATCAGTCATAGAGAATTTTCATTAACAACAACAAGGACATCCCCCCTATTTTTGAGCATCTGAAGTCTTCTCAACCTCAGACACCTGGGTTAGAATTCTTAGTAAAGCATGTTGTAGCTGAATTTCCAGGTCTTTCTTTCTCTCTCTCAACTCAGAATTGGCTGTCTTTAAATTACAATTTTCAACCAGGAGATCAAAGTTTCTTTGTAACAGGATCAGTCTTGCAGTTGGAGATGGTGAATTGACTGTGGAAACTTTTGCAGGTTCAGATAATTGGGTTGGTTGAGTTTGTTGTACTGGGCTTTGAAGTATTTGGGAACTTGTGTGTGGTAAATGGTTTCTGGTTTTAATTAAAGGTATATGGCTTTGGGTGGGTGTTGAAGAAGGAATATCAGTTTGAGTAATGTTTATTGAGTGGGTTGGTGACTGGTAAGGTGTGTCAGGCTTGTTTATAAGGTGGGATGGAATAAATTCTGGTATGTAAGTGTTGGGTTTTAACAAGATTATCATAGTCATATAAACCCATTTATATGAAAACGCAGCGGATAAAAAAAGCTTTAAATCTTGTTAATTAGAGGAATATAAAACCGATTCTATATGCAAAACCCAAGCCCCGGATCCATATACGAATTTGCATGCTTATTAATATAAACAACCATAGGGGGTTCTTAGCATACTATCTTTAAGAGCTCAAGAGAAACGAAGGAGATGATGATATGAAAGGCGAGTCTTCAAGATAGAAGGACGTCAAGCATGTATACCCTTCAAGATTCCAACAAACACCTTGATTATGATATGATTTACACTTGAAAACTCCTTATTGTTGTTCCTTCCCTTAGCTGAAATTTAAGAGAGGAAGAAAAGAGTTTTTTTTTGCAACTTGTGTGTGAGATAGGGAGTGAGTTGTGTGTAACTAATGCACCACACAAATCTACCAACCAACCCTTGTGCATGTCTTGGAATAAATAAAACAATTAAGTGAGGAGAGAGAGAGGGGGAAAAAGGGACGGCTCACATGCTTCCCACCCAATTTCAACTCAAGTAATCTTTTATGATTTACTAATGTTATAACATAACATAACATGCATAATCCAGTATGCATTGCATACTGTTATTTAACCAACTTAAATAACATGGTGTATGCAAAATGCAAAATGCAAAATGCAGTAAGTCTTGCATATTGTTATTTAACTAACTTAAATAACATTGTATATGCAAAATGCAAAATGCAGTAAGTCTTGCATATTTTTATTTAACCAACTTAAATAACATGGTATATGCAAAATGCAAAATATCTCATAACATAAATTATCCATATAATTTACAAGTGCACACAAGTGCACACAAGTGCAAATATTTAGAAACCCAATTTCCACATATTCTAAGTATTTATATTTATTTTTAGATCATATCTTAAATAAATATCGTGGTGTTTGTCTAGCTTGTTATTGAGTATGACCCGACTTGGATCAGAACGTACTAGCCACATCAACTCTAATATGTGTCTTGCGCAGAACGATTCCAAAAATCTCCCATATGCACGAGATACATAGAAGATTGATGCAAATAGCAAATACTTTCTAATAACGGTTTACTACCCCTAATACGTATGACGAAGTGTCATTCAATAACATCATCCCTTTAAAGTCTCTTACTTGAATATGATTTAGATGAATCTATCATTTGTCCTTTTATCTCAGATGTCATGTCAAATACAGAGACACAGAGTGATCATGCTCTGTTGATTTAACTTACAAGGCCTTTGACATCTTACTCTCAACAAATAAGAGGGACAAATCCCCTATTCACCCCATACGTCTCTCATAATCACATTGTACCATACATGATCTTAGACTTATGTACCAGCATGCTTCAGAACAACGAAGAACTAAGTCAAAGAATATTATTGGTGATTATCAAGACCCAATATGTGTCTCAGGTCGGAGGATACAATGATATTCGCCTTTAATCAAATTTACTTATGACCACCAATCAGAAGGATTCCATGCTGTAACATTTGAGTACGGGTCAGTCCAATATTTATATCCCATAAATATTTATGAACTTTGGCAGCAAACCCTTGCTCTATATTCATGCCTTATGATTATCCACCAATCCAAGTTCAAAATAGTCTTACCTTCATATTGGTTCCCATAAATATGAATGACTACGGATATTTAGAATAATTGACTTATTCATGGATTTAAATATGCTAAAATGGAACATAACTCAAAATTCATAGTCATAAACCATAATCATATGAACGAGTCAAAATAACAATTGTTCCGACATCCAAATACAACATAGATCAAATCCAATCACTAGAATATCGAAGTCCTAAGGCGCAAGCATGATCCTCATGCTTCGACCTTTCAAGGAGCTTCGTGAGTGGATCCACAATGTTTTGATCGGTGTGAAGTTTGCGAATACATATCTTTCCTTATTCAACTTCATCCATTATGTAGTTGAATCTCCGCTCAATGTGCCTTGTCTTTTGATGTGCGCATGATTCCTTGACTTGAGCAATCGCACCCTCGTTGTCAAAAAAGATCTCTAGAGGGTCTTGAATGGTACAGACTATCCCTAGATCGGAAATGAACTTCCTTATCCATGCAACTTGATCAAATCCAATCACTAGAATATCGAAGTCCTAAGGCGCAAGCATGATCCTCATGCTTCGACCTTTCAAGGAGCTTCGTGAGTGGATCCACAATGTTTTGATCGGTGTGAAGTTTGCGAATACATATCTTTCCTTTTTCAACTTCATCCATTATGTAGTTGAATCTCCGCTCAATGTGCCTTGTCTTTTGATGTGCACATGATTCCTTGACTTGAGCAATCGCACCCTCGTTTTCAAATGATTGTTTTGAAAAATTTGGCTAGAAAAAGGTGGAATAAATGGTTGGTTTTGATACGGTGTCGAAGGAAACAGTGGATTAAATGGGTGTGATTGAAAAGGTTTGTTTTGGAACGGTTGTGGTTGAAAAGGTTGTTGTTGGAATGGTTGGGTTTGTGTCGGGTTCATCTTGTAACCGGAATCTCGCCGGCTCGCCAAGATTTGCTCGAACCTTTGGTCGGGATTGGGTTTACTTTGAACCCGAACCACGCTTCCTTGAACCCTCCATTTGTGTGATGTCAGAATTTTTTTTATAGTAGAGGATTGAGAGTGTTTGAAGTTGGATTTGAGCTGGATTGAAATGGTAGGTTATTTATATTGTTTAAAAAATTAATTTTTTTTATCCTTCCAACGGTCACAACCCAACCCCCTACCCCACCCAACTTTCACTTTTCCAAGCGGGATCACCACCACGGTTTTTCCCCCATCACGCGTGATGAGGGGGGGGGGGGTGGGGTGACCAGCGATGGTGTTCTATGTTACATCACGCGTGGTGGGCGCCCATCATGGACCACCCCCACCCCTTTATACACTCTTTCATGATAGCTTAGGGATTAGTAACTTTCTTGGACTTGCCAAATGATAGTTATGTCATTGTTATGTCCCTCAATCTCCTTTGCCTTTTAGTCTTTTCAGCTTTAGGGTATTCCAGTTTACTTTTCTTATTCAACAAAGGAATCTTTTCCTAGCTTATTCTTTCAGATATTTTGATAGATCATTCCTTCGTTGCCTAGGAAATCTCTCCCTTTGCTGATAGTCAAAGAGATGCAGACTTGCTAGCTCTTCCAGTTGCTCTCTATTGAACTCCCTAAAATCATCCCTGAATATAATCGTTTAGAGTAAATCACTTTTCATTATCAATTTCAGTGTCTTGGTACTAGAATCATAGTTTAGATTCTTTAGTAGATCCACAGTTGTTGGTGGGCTATGTTCTTTGGTAGGGATGGGAGCTCTGGATGTAGACTTGATGAATCTAGTCTTTGAGGTTGGGGCCTTCTCACATGTCCACTTGATTGAAAAAGTTGAATGATTTTTTCTTTGCTCATCATAATCATAGACAAATAGTCAACACCTTTTTTGGATTTATCATTTTAATGGTCTCCTCGTCCATTTGTTCATTTGGTGGTGATCTTGGTCTTTTAGCAGCATATTTCTTGGGACCTGATTGCAATGACATAATTTTCTTTTGTTCATCTTCTACTTCATCAAAGTATATATTCTCTTCATCAAACAAATCCTTTAACTGTGACTACCCAAATTGTCAGATACCCTAGCTGGCATACCCTTCTTTAACATTATTTGCCTTAAGATGTCAATCTTTTCACTGTTTTCCCATGGCTTTAGCTTGGTCTTCATTTCAATCTCAACTGGCTCTTTATTTACTTCAGTAACCAAGGAGGGAGTTGCAGTTGATTCTTCATTTTTGTTTTGGTTTTTCAACTCCACCTTGTATTTGGCTAGCTCTAACTCATATAATTCTTTCTTTTGAGTAGCAGTTAGCTTTTTTAAATCACCCAACACACCTCTTGCCTCCATCAGTCTTTCAAGCAGTTGTTCTTTGTCTTTGGACATGTTGGCTTTATTCTCTTATGCAATTCTTGCTTTGGCTCTGTCAGGCTTTATCTTTATTTTCTTTTCTTTTTCTTTCATTTCTTTCAGCTTTCTTTGTTTCATGTGTTCAGCAGTGATTTTCTCATCTACATGAACTCGTGTGGATATAACCTTGAACATGTCTTTCACATCTTTCTTTGACATTATCTTAGCATGTTCAAACTTTATTCCATCTTCCACTAAGTACCCTACTTTTCTTCCATATTTTCTCAAAACACTGTCTTTTCTTTTTAGCTCATCAATAGCTATTTATTCAAGCCTTTTCTATTCCTCTTTATCTTCTTTTACTTTTAGAGCTTTGCACAGATCCTCTAAATCTTTAAAATTCATCTTACTTAATTGTTCATTAGATTAGTTATTTTGTTTTAGGTGAGATAGATTTTCATTCCACAATTTTCTCTTGTGTTCTCTTTTCTTCCTTATCTCATCTCTCTTCTTTTCAAACAGATAATCAAGACCTTTCTCAGAAAATTCATTGATTTCTTCATACTTAAGCCATGACCCATCAAACAAACAAATCTTGGATCCTCTTTCTTCAATTCTTCAATCCTTGCTCCAATATTTTCGATATGCACATCAGATAAATGAATTTGAGGTGAAACTGGTTCATCCTCTTTGTCTTTAAACTCCTCTCCTTCCTCATCATCTTCTAGATCAAATATGTCCTCAAAAGACCCAATTTGAGGTTCATTGGATTCCACATTCCCGTCTTGCTCATATTCTTTTGGTTTTACTATTTGAAGAGGGATAGCATGTATAGGTTCTTTAGTTGGTTTTTCCTTCTCCTTATCCCCATGCACCTTTTCTTTCACTAACTTCTTCTTCTTTTTTTTCATCATCATCATCATCATCATCATCATCATCATCATCATCATCATTAATTCTTTAGGTATTTTGTTCCTTCCAAATCTTTTCCTTTTCCTCACATATCTCAACATATCCACTAGCCATTCTCTTTCATTGGTTTGTATTTTTATGATCAGATCAGCAATCACTTTTTCAGATGATACCTTGGCCATTTCATATTGAATTCTTTTAGCATCATAATCAGTAACTAACTGTTTGTCAACATTTTTAGGAGCAAGTTCATCAGTTGGAATTGTTTCTTCAGCATTATCATTTTGGCACTTGTGAACAACAATGGCTAGTGCATTCTCAACATCCTCAGCCTGTTTTAACTTCAAGAGTCCTTCAAGAACCTCTTGATCCAACTCCTCCTCATCTTCCCTCAACTTCTTCTTCAACTATATTTGTTCCATAAGGAATCTTTGTTCATCCATTTCTTTCTCAGTGAGTAAAAGGTTCAAAATATTCCTTTCAAACCATTCATTCAAAATCTGATCATGTAACTTCTTGGCCTTCTCAGAAGATTCATCAACAAATAAAAGATGATCATTTGATTCATCTGTTTTCTTTTTGAGTGGCTAGAGTTGACTATCATCTTCTGCAACAACCTTTCCCTTCTCTTTTTTCCTCTCCTCTTCTTCGTTAGGAAGCCTAGATGGTCTAACATCTTTCAAAACTGTAGGTGGCATCTCATCTATCTCCCTAAACAAATTTTCTAATTCTCCATGTTCTTCAACTTTCTTTTTCATAATATGGGAACTCACTTCATCATCTTCATCATTTGCAGTGTTAAGTTCCACAATTTTACCAGATAAGACAAAAGTTTCACCCGAAATAATTTTAGTCTCAGCTTCTTCTTTGTCTTCATCTAGGACAATTTTCTATAATCATCATCCTCAACATTAGTCATTGTCTCATCACCTACAACCACATCATCAACAACCTCCCTTTCTTTCACAACATCATTCATCTCTTCATCATCACTGACATTATAGATCATTCGAATCAGTCATAGAGAATTTTCATTAACAACAACAAGGACATCACCCCTATTTTTGAACATCTGAAGTCTTCTCAACCTCAGACACCAGGGTTAGAATTCTTTGTAAAGCATGTTGTAGCTGAATTTCCAGGTCTTTGTTTCTCTCTCTCAACTCAGAATTGGCTGTCTTTAAATCACAATTTTCAACCAGGAGATCAAAGTTTCTTTGTAACAGGATCGGTCTTGCTGTTGGAGATGGTGAATTGACTGTGGAAACTTTTGCAGGTTCAGATAATTGGGTTGGTTGAGTTTGTTGTACTGGGCTTTGAAGTATTTGGGAACTTGTGTGTGGTAAAAGGTTTCTGGTTTGAATTAAAGGTATATGGCTTTGGGTGGGTGTTGAAGAAGGAATATCAGTTTGAGTAATGTTTATTGAGTGGGTTGGTGACTGGTAAGGTGTGTCAGGCTAGTTTATAAGGTGGGATGGAATAAATTATGGTATGTAAGTGTTGGGTTTTAACAAGATTATCATAGTCATATAAACCCATTTATATGAAAAACGCAGCGGATAAAAAAAGCTTTAAATCTTGTTAATTAGATGAATATAAAACCGATTCTATATGCAAAACCCAAGCCCCGGATCCATATACGAATTTGCATGCTTATCAATATAAAAACCATAGGGGGTTCTTAGCATACTACCTTTAAAAGCTCAAGAGAAACGAAGGAGATGATGATATGAAAGGCGAGTCTTCAAGATAGAAGGACCTCAAGCATGTATACCCTTCAAGATTCCAACAAACACCTTGATTATGATATGATTTACACTTGAAAACTCCTTATTGTTGTTCCTTCCCTTAGCTGAAATTTAAGAGAGGAAGAAAAGAGTTTTTTTTTGCAACTTGTGTGTGAGATAAGGAGTGAGTTGTGTGTAACTAATGCACCACACAAATCTACCAACCAACCCTTGTGCATGTCTTGGAATAAATAAAACAATTAAGTGAGGAGAGAGAGAGGGGGAAAAAGGGACGGCTCACATGCTTCCCACCCAATTTCAACTCAAGTAATCTTTTATGATTTACTAATGTTATAACATAACATAACATGCATAATCCAGTATGCATTGCATACTGTTATTTAACCAACTTAAATAACATGGTGTATGCAAAATGCAAAATGCAAAATGCAGTAAGTCTTGCATATTGTTATTTAACTAACTTAAATAACATTGTATATGCAAAATGCAAAATGCAGTAAGTCTTGCATATTTTTATTTAACCAACTTAAATAACATGGTATATGCAAAATGCAAAATAACTCATAACATAAATTATCCATATAATTTATTTATTACACAAGTGCACACAAGTGCAAATATTTAGAAACCCAATTTCCACATATTCTAAGTATTTATATTTATTTTTTAGATCATATCTTAAATAAATATCGTGGTGTTTGTCTAGCTTGTTATTGAGTATGACCCGACTTGGATCAGAACGTACTAGCCACATCAACTCTAATATGTGTCTTGCGCAGAACGATTCCAAAAATCTCCCATATGCACGAGATACATAGAAGATTGATGCAAATAGCAAATACTTTCTAATAACGGTTTACTACCCCTAATACTTATGACGAAGTGTCATTCAATAACATCATCCCTTTAAAGTCTCTTACTTGAATATGATTTAGATGAATCTATCATTTGTCCTTTTATCTCAGATGTCATGTCAAATACAGAGACACAGAGTGATCATGCTCTGTTGATTTAACTTACAAGGCCTTTGACATCTTACTCTCAACAAATAAGAGGGACAAATCCCCTATTCACCCCATACGTCTCTCATAATCACATTGTACCATACATGATCTTAGACTTATGTACCACCATGCTTCAGAACAACGAAGAACTAAGTCAAAGAATATTATTGGTGATTATCAAGACCCAATATATGTCTCAGGTCGGAGGATACTATGATATTCGCCTTTAATCAAATTTACTAATGACCACCAATCAGAAGGATTCCATGCTGTAACATTTGAGTACGGGTCAGTCCAATATTTATATCCCATAAATATCTATGAACCTTGGCAGCAAACCCTTGCTCTATATTCATGCCTTATGAATATCCACCAATCCAAGTTCATAATAGTCTTACCTTCGTATTGGTTCCAACAAATATGAATGACTACGGATATTTAGAATAATTGACTTATTCATGGATTTAAATATGCTAAAATGGAACATAACTCAAAATGTCGTAATCATAAACCATAATCATATGAATGAGTCAAAATAACAATTGTTCCGATATCCAAATACAACATAGATCAAATCCAATCACTAGAATATCGAAGTCCTAAGGCGCAAGCATGATCCTCATGCTTCGACCTTTCAAGGAGCTTCGTGAGTGGATCCACAATGTTTTGATCGGTGTGAAGTTTGCGAATACATATCTTTCCTTTTTCAACTTCATCCATTATGTAGTTGAATCTCCGCTCAATGTGCCTTGTCTTTTGATGTGCGCATGATTCCTTGACTTGAGCAATCGCACCCTCGTTGTCAAAAAAGATCTCTAGAGGGTCTTGAATGGTACAGACTATCCCTAGATCGGAAATGAACTTCCTTATCCATGCAACTTCTTGATCTGCCAATCAGGAGGCGATGTATTCGGATTCAGTTGTGGACAATGCTACCACATCTTGTTTTGCAATCTTCCATAAGACTGCCCCACCATTCATAATGAAAACATATCCTGATAATGATCGAGAGTCATCTTGATCAGTTTGGAAACTCACATCCGTATAACCCTTTACAACGAGTTCCTCCTCACCAGAGCCATATATTAGAAACATATCCTTAGTCCTTCTAAGGTATTTCAATATGCTCTTAATAGCCATCCAATTGATACTTCTCAGATTTTGTTGGAATCTACTTGTCATGCTCAAAGCGCATGAGACATCCGGTCTAGTGCATATCATTGCATACATGATGGATCCTATAGCAGCTGCATATGGGATTCCTTTCATTTTCTTTTGCTCATCCTTTGAGCTTAGACATTGAGACCTACTCAATATCGTTCCTCTTTGAATAGGTACCAAACCTTACTTAGAGTCCTCCATCTTGAACCTTTTCAATATTTTATCTATGTATGCACTTTCGTTTAAACCTATCAACTACCTTGATCTATCCCTATAGATCTTTTTTCCCAAAAGATAGGCAGCTTCACCAAGATCCTAGATGGAAAAATAACTCTTAAGCCAGGCTTTTACACCTTTCATGGTTGGAATCTCTTTTCCAAATAGTAGCATGTCATCAACATACAATACTAAGAAAATAATGATGCTCCCACTAGCTTTCTTATACACACAAGCCTCATCAGCGTTCTTGATGAATCCAAATTCTTAACCACTTCATTAAAACGGTGATTCCAACTTCTAGATGCTTGTTTCAATACTAGATTTATTTCTTTAACTTGCATACTTTATCAGGATATTGAGGATCAACAAAACCTTCGCGCTAAACCATATAGACATCTTCCTCAAGATGCCCATTTAGTAAAGCGGTTTTGACATCCATTTGCTAAATCTCATAGTCATAATATGCGGCTATGGCAAATAATATCCTAATAGACTTTAGCATTGCCACCGGCGAAAAGGTCTCATCATAATCAACCCCTAGAGTTTGAATAAACCTTTTGCTACAAGTCTTGCTTTATAAGTATCCAAGTTTCCATGCATACAGGTTTTCTTCTTGAAAACCCACTTACTTCCAACTGGTTTGGAGTTAAGAGGTGTGACACCCGGTAATTTCCCAATCCTATAAACTAAGTAATCAACCTAATAATTAGGTGATTGTGAATATTATGCGCGCTATATTAGAATCAGCGCGGGCAATTGTTATGTTCGCCCTGCGCGAGCGCGCTATGTTAGAGTCAGCGCGGGCACGATATGTGCGCCCTGCGCGAGCGCGCGATGTAAAAACCAGCGTGGGCATATGTTATATGCGCCATGCGCGAATGTTTTGGCTTTATGTTTTCATATAACTTAACTTTATGTTGTCTAATGGGTTGACCGTCCCGCATGATGCTAAGGCGGGTGCATCCTAAATCGTTTATGCGCGTACGGAAGGGAACTAACCTCCCCGCATGGCGGGAACATTGAGAGCTAGTTTGTCTGAAGCTCCAAGATGGAATTGACTTCAACATGACTGATCACTATGTTGAAATACCAAGACCACCTGAAGAATCTACAAATGAAACTCAATGTCCCTAACTGCGAGAAGGTTACGCACCTACCCGCAGCAAAGAAATGTCCTTCACGCAGAAAGCTATGCGCACGAAGTTATACGCGCAGAACACTTAGTCTATTCTCCAGATGTAAGGAGATTACTCCCGCCCAAAAGGAAACAGTAGCGTGTTTCAGAGATTTTCCACTTTTTACTGTACACTGACAAAAGTACCTGAAAAAGCACACTGTAACATGAAAAGTCAACTGTCAGCCACCCTACTCCCACCAACCACAGACCTGCATGTTCTGTCCAAATCAAATCAAAATCTTTTATCCACTACTCCACTTTTAAATAAATAATAATAATTTCCATACTTTATCATCATTACACCTAGATATGAAAAGATTACAATCCCCTAAAGCAAGGGATTGTGTCCCCTTGAGTTTGCCTATAAATATGTAACCTAAATTATCACCCAAACACACTTCAAACTTCTCTCTTAAGAACTGCAAACTTGCACTAATCATCTCCCAAGCATCTATTGTTTTCACTTCCGATCCTGTTACTAGACCTTCAATTCCGAGGCCAACACCAAGAAAACCCGAATCTCGATTAATCCCTTAACAAGAACCACAGGTGAGTCTCACAGCCCCTATTTTCACTATTTTCACTGTTTTTAAACTGTTTTCAGGGCGAGGGACACGTGCTTAAATTACGATTTATCATGGTATACTTACAAGTTATGTAAACGATTGTTTAAATTATGTTTTATGATGAGCAATGCAAACGGTTATCTATGGTTTACGATGTATGTGCGCCAGAACTCGAGTAAGTGATCACTTTACCATTGGAACTCTAAGGGTAGGGACTGCTGGTTTGATCCACCCACTCGTAGGGGTCGCACCTCTTTGCATGGACGAGTGCCTAGAATGGGGCAGTACTATGGGATTGAGCCCGCTCGTAGGGGTCGCGCCACTTTGCATGGACGAGCGCCTTGTTTTCCGGCACAACGTCCGCGCGTAACCCGCGGGACGGTATTACAGTATTATTCGCTCGTAGTGGCAGCGCCACTTTGCATGGACGAGCACGGCTTTTCAGAAATGTCCACGCGCAACCCGCGGGACGGTATTACACTATTTTAGCTCGTAGTGGCAGCACCACTTTGCATAGACGAGTACGTTTTCCAGAAACATTCGCGCGTAACCCGCGGAACGGATCTATCAGAAATATGTTGTCAGATCTATGTTTTCATACGGATTATCAAGCATATGTTTAGACATGAAATCAGAAATGTGTTTCAATATGATCTTTATCAAAACTATGATGCAATGCGATTTATCAAGTTACTAAAACTTGTGAACTCACTCAGTTTATACTGATTCAAATGTTTTACGTGTCTTTCAGGAGATAACTAGGTAGCGCAGGGAGTCACACTTAGAGCACCTCACGCTGAACATCTAAAACTAGCTTTTTGGAAGATTTTAGTTCTATCCCTTCGATGCGCGTGGTTGTTCCCGCCGCGCAAGGGGATATGGCGTGGAAATCTTCAACAGTTTTTATACTTGGATGTTTTTTTTTATGAAATTTCTAAACAATGTAATGTATTTGTATTAAACATTTCATGCGCAATGAAAATCTTACTTTGAATGTTTGCAATGGCCCGTGCTTAATTATCAATCCCCACTCGCGCGCGCCCGGCTGTTTCCGCCGTTCAGGGCCGGGTGTGACAGATTGGTATCAGAGCACTGGTTATAGCGAACTAGGAAAAGAAGTTTTAACCTAGACTATAACCCTTGGGGAATCGCATGAAATATTTTTCAAAGAAAATATTTTCGAAAGAAACTATACACACACTTAGGAACACGGGTCACACAGTGTCTAGTAAATAATGATAAGAACATTATGTGCTCAGAGTACATGCGCTAAATTTGATATATTTTCACTCTTTTAAAGCGAGAATGCCTCCAACTAAAGCCAAGGGAATTACCATGACACCCGAGGAACTCGCGGAAATAATCGCGCAAGCGATCGCAACTCATGAGGCCAGCAAGGCCGAATCAAGTCAGGGTCGTCAGAACGAGACCCCAGAACCCGAATCAGGAGCCTTGGACAAAGGGTGCTCCTATAAGACATTTATGGCCTGTAGGCCTTGGCCATTCAAGGGTACCGAAGGAGCCATTGGGCTCTACAACTGGATTGACAAGATGGAGACAGTTCTCTCCATTAGCGGATGTAGTAAGAACCAGAAGGTCCTTTACGCGAACTGCATGTTCCAAGAAGCAGCTTCGTCTTGGTGGAAGCTTCAAGTGAAGACCTTGGGGCGAGAAGTTGCTCTTTACAAGACCTGGGAGGAACTAAAGGAAATGTTGATGAGAAAGTTCTGCTCTCGCGCAGAAATCCAGAGTCTGCAACAGGAATTCTGGAACCACACCATGGTAGGAACGGATATCGACGCCTAAAACAACCGATTCAACGAGCTTTGCCAGTTGGTGCCAGACATGGCAAACACGGAGGAAAAGAAGATCGAGAGATATATCTTTGGGTTACCTCCTGTTGTTAGGGTTCCGCTCAACGCCGCAGCGCCTCCAACCTTTGATGAGGCGGTAGCGCGGGCCATCACCCTTACAAGGGATACGGTCCGTGCGGGTATGTTGACTACGCGCGGAAACGAGCAGCGAACCTCTGACTCCAAGAGGAAATGGAACTCTCACCACCGAGGGTCCGACTCCAAGCAGCCACCGTTCAAGAAGCAGGAGAGCGCAAAGGTTTACGCGATCCAAGCCGCAGAGCCACCAAGGAAAGGATACAGCGGGCCTCGCCCATGGTGCAGTAAATGCAAGTATCACCATGAGGGTGAATGCGCAAGAATCGAATGCTTCAAATGTGGCAGACCAGGGCACAAGGCGATGAATTGCCGTATCAGAGAAGCTGGAGCGAGCGACAACTGCTACGCATGCGGGAAGCCAGGGCATTTTAGTCGGGATTGCCCGCAAAAGGGAAATCAAGCTCGCGGGAGAGCTTTTGTGATCGGCGCAGGCGAAGCTAAAGAAGAGCCGAATGTGGTAACCGGTACGTTTTTGCTTAACGGCCATTTTGCATCTGTCTTATTTGATACTGGCGCTGACCTAAGTTTTATATCGGCTGAGTTTAAAAACTCCCTAGGCCTAGCAAGCAGTAGGCTAGACACGCCTTATACTATAGAACTAGCCAATGGTAGGCAGTTATGCGCGAACGAAAGAACTGAACAATGTGTAATAGTCATGGGAGGTCACGAGTTCAATATTAACTTGTTGCCAATAGACTTGGGGAGTTTTGACATTGTGGTAGGTATGGATTGGTTAGTCGAGAACCACGCAGAGGTTATTTGCCATGAGAAGCAGGTTCGGATCCCACTGTTGAACGGAGAAACCTTGGTATTTCAAGGGGAAAGAAGGGGAGTTGCGACAAAACTGATTTCGTGCCTAAAGGCGCGCAAGTGCCTAAGGAAAGGGTGCTACGCCTTCCTGGCGCATGTAATAAAGAAGAAAGGAGATGAGCGAAGAATTGAAGACTTACCAGTAGTGCGCGAATTTCCAGAAGTTTTTCCTGAAGATTTGCCCGGATTACCGCCGCCGCGACAAGTCGAATTTCGTATTGATTTAGTCCCAGGAGCTGCGCCAGTAGCTCGAGCGCCTTATCGATTAGCTCCATCTGAGATGCAAGAGCTATCCAATCAGTTACAGGAACTATTGGATAAGGGTTTCATACGCCCAAGCTTTTCACCTTGGGGAGCTCCAGTACTGTTTGTTAAGAAGAAGGATGGTTCCTTCCGGATGTGTATTGACTACAGGGAGCTGAACAAGCTGACAGTCAAGAATCGGTACCCCTTACCGAGGATTGACGACTTATTTGACCAGTTGCAGGGATCCAGTTATTATTCGAAGATAGATCTACGGTCAGGATACCACCAACTTAGGGTCCATAAGGAAGATGTGCCGAAAACAGCCTTCCGAACTAGATACGGCCATTATGAGTTCTTAGTGATGCCTTTCGGGCTAACTAATGCGCCGGCTGTGTTCATGGATCTGATGAATCGCGTGTGCAAACCATACTTGGACAAGTTTGTGATTGTGTTTATAGATGATATTCTGATTTACTCTCGGACCAAGGCCGAGCATGAGCAACACCTGAGATTGATTTTGGAATTGTTGAGGAAGGAAAAATTGTATGCGAAGTTTTCCAAGTGTGAGTTTTGGCTTAGAGAAGTTCACTTTCTCGGCCACGTTATAAACAAGAAAGGAATACACGTTGATCCTTCCAAAGTCAAGGCCATCGAAAACTGGGAAGCGCCAAAAACCCCAACTGAGGTGAGGCAATTCCTAGGACTAGCTGGCTACTATCGACGCTTCATTGAGAACTTCTCCAAGATAGCCCTACCTCTGACCGCGCTAACTCAGAAAGACAAGAAGTTTGTTTGGGGCAAAAATCAGGAAGCGGCATTTCAAAGGTTGAAACAGAAGTTATGTAGTGCGCCAATTTTGTCTTTACCCGAGGGGACGGATGACATCGTCGTTTACTGCGACGCTTCACATCAGGGACTCGGATGTGTCCTTATGCAGCGAGACAAAGTCATAGCGTATGCCTCGCGCCAACTCAAGACCAATGAAAAGAACTACACAACGCATGATCTGGAACTTGGAGCGGTTGTCTTCGCGCTAAAGATTTGGCGCCATTACCTCTATGGTATAAAGTGTGTAATCTTTACGGATCACAAGAGCCTTCAACATATATATTTGATCAAAAGGATTTAAACATGAGGCAATGAAGATGGGTGGAGTTGTTGAATGATTATGATTGTGAAATTAAGTACCACCCTGGAAAGGCGAATGTGGTAGCAGACGCGATAAGTAGGAAGGAGCGAATAAAAACGCTACGAGTCAAGGCGCTAAGGTTGACCATTCGCGCAGATCTCTCTACCCGCGTCCGAGACGCTCAGGAAGAAGCCTTGAAACCAGAGTTTGTTAAAAACGAATCCCTTGTGGGTATGATTAAGGATTTGGAGCTCAAAGAAAACGACACTCGATATTTTGCTAACCGCATATGGGTCCCTCTCAAGGGAGGATTGCACGAGCAAGTATTAAATGAAGCTCACAAGGCGCGGTATTCCGTACATCCTGGCGCAGACAAGATGTACCAAGATGTTAAAGCGCTGTATTGGTGGCCCAATCTTAAAGGCGCCATCGCGACGTATGTCAGTAAGTGCCTGACGTGTTCGAAGGTAAAGGCTGAATACCAGAAATCATCAGGGTTGCTTCAACAGCCAGAAATTCCCATATGGAAGTGGGAACAAATCTCTATGGACTTCATCACCAAACTGCCAAGGACACCTGGGGGTTACGACACGATCTGGGTTATTGTAGATCGGCTAACTAAATCAGCACACTTCCTGCCGATCAAGGAGACTGATAAGATGGAAAAGTTAGCCCGATTGTATATTCAAGAAGTAGTTTCAAAACATGGAGTCCCGGTGTCCATCATTTTTGATAGAGATAGTCGGTTCACCTCAAGATTTTGGAGATCGTTACAAGGGGCTTTAGGTACTCGTCTTGACATGAGTACGGCATATCATCCTCAAACAGATGGACAAAGCGAGCGAACAATCCAGACATTGGAAGATATGCTGCGCGCGTGCGCAATCGATTTCGGAGGTAGCTGGGATACTCATCTCCCATTGGTCGAATTTTCTTACAACAACAGTTATCACACAAGCCTCAAGGCTGCGCCGTTTGAAGCTTTGTATGGGCGCAAGTGTAGATCCCCACTGTGCTGGGCTGAAGTGGGTGACAAGCAAATGACTGGTCCAGAATTCATCCAAGAAACAACAGACAAGATTTTTCAGATACGGGATCGCCTTAAGACAGCGCGCGACAGACAGAAGAGCTACGCAGATGTGCGAAGGAAACCGTTGGAGTTTCAAGTAGGGGATAGAGTACTTTTGAAAGTCTCTCCATGGAAAGGAGTCCCCCGTTTCGGCAAGCGAGGAAAGTTGAATCCGCGCTACATTGGACCATTTGAGATCCTGGAAAGGATCGGTCCGGTTGCTTATAAACTCCGTTTACCCGCCGAACTCGGTGGAGTTCATGATACGTTACATGTATCCAACCTCAAAAAGTGCTTATCTGACGAAACGTTGATTTTGCCGTTGGAAGAGATTCACATCGACAAACAACTGCACTTCGTAGAAGAACCTATAGCAGTAACCGATTGGAAAGAACAAAAGTTACGCAGAAGCAGAATCAAGTTAGTAAAGGTTCAATGGAACTCGAGGCGTGGGCCTGAATTCACTTGCAAAAAAGAAGACCAGATGCGCATGAAATACCCACACCTCTTTCAGAGCATGGCTTCTGCCAGCAACGTCTCTTAAATTTCGGGACGAAATTCTCTTAACAGGGGGAAAATGTGACACCCGGTAATTTCCCAATCCTATAAACTAAGTAATCAACCTAATAATTAGGTGATTGTGAATATTATGCGCGCTATATTAGAATCAGCGCGGGCAATTGTTATGTTCGCCCTGCGCGAGCGCGGTATGTTAGAGTCAGCGCGGGCACGATATGTGCGCCCTGCGCGAGCGCGCGATGTAAAAACCAGCGTGGGCATATGTTATATGCGCCATGCGCGAATGTTTTGGCTTTATGTTTTCATATAACTTAACTTTATGTTGTCTAATGGGTTGACCGTCCCGCATGATGCTAAGGCGGGTGCATCCTAAATCGTTTATGCGCGTGCGGAAGGGAACTAACCTCCCCGCATGGCGGGAACATTGAGAGCTAGTTTGTCTGAAGCTCCAAGATGGAATTGACTTCAACATGACTGATCACTATGTTGAAATACCAAGACCACCTGAAGAATCTACAAATGAAACTCAATGTCCCTAACTGCAAGAAGGTTACGCACCTACCCGCAGCAAAGAAATGTCCTTCACGCAGAAAGCTATGCGCACGAAGTTATACGCGCAGAACACTTAGTCTATTCTCCAGATGTAAGGAGATTACTCCCGCCCAAAAGGAAACAGTAGCGTGTTTCAGAGATTTTCCACTTTTTACTGTACACTGACAAAAGTACCTGAAAAAGCACACTGTAACATGAAAAGTCAACTGTCAGCCACCCTAATCCACCAACCACAGACCTGCATGTTCTGTCCAAATCAAATCAAAATCTTTTATCCACTACTCCACTTTTAAATAAATAATAATAATTTCCATACTTTATCATCATTACACCTAGATATGAAAAGATTACAATCCCCTAAAGCAAGGGATTGTGTCCCCTTGAGTTTGCCTATAAATATGTAACCTAAATTATCACCCAAACACACTTCAAACTTCTCTCTTAAGAACTGCAAACTTGCACTAATCATCTCCCAAGCATCTATTGTTTTCACTTCCGATCCTGTTACTAGACCTTCAATTCCGAGGCCAACACCAAGAAAACCCGAATCTCGATTAATCCCTTAACAAGAACCACAGGTGAGTCTCACAGCCCCTATTTTCACTATTTTCACTGTTTTTAAACTGTTTTCGGGGCGAGGGACACGTGCTTAAATTACGATTTATCATGGTATACTTACAAGTTATGTAAACGATTGTTTAAATTATGTTTTATGATGAGCAATGCAAACGGTTATCTATGGTTTACGATGTATGTGCGCCAGAACTCGAGTAAGTGATCACTTTACCATTGGAACTCTAAGGGTAGGGACTGCTGGTTTGATCCACCCACTCGTAGGGGTCGCACCTCTTTGCATGGACGAGTGCCTAGAATGGGGCAGTACTATGGGATTGAGCCCGCTCGTAGGGGTCGCGCCACTTTGCATGGACGAGCGCCTTGTTTTCCGGCACAACGTCCGCGCGTAACCCGCGGGACGGTATTACAGTATTATTCGCTCGTAGTGGCAGCGCCACTTTGCATGGACGAGCACGGCTTTTCAGAAATGTCCACGCGCAACCCGCGGGACGGTATTACACTATTTTAGCTCGTAGTGGCAGCACCACTTTGCATAGACGAGTACGTTTTCCAGAAACATTCGCGCGTAACCCGCGGAACGGATCTATCAGAAATATGTTGTCAGATCTATGTTTTCATACGGATTATCAAGCATATGTTTAGACATGAAATCAGAAATGTGTTTCAATATGATCTTTATCAAAACTATGATGCAATGCGATTTATCAAGTTACTAAAACTTGTGAACTCACTCAGTTTATACTGATTCAAATGTTTTACGTGTCTTTCAGGAGATAACTAGGTAGCGCACGGAGTCACACTTAGAGCACCTCACGCTGAACATCTAAAACTAGCTTTTTGGAAGATTTTAGTTCTATCCCTTCGATGCGCGTGGTTGTTCCCGCCGCGCAAGGGGATATGGCGTGGAAATCTTCAACAGTTTTTATACTTGGATGTTTTTTTTTATGAAATTTCTAAACAATGTAATGTATTTGTATTAAACATTTCATGCGCAATGAAAATCTTACTTTGAATGTTTGCAATGGCCCGTGCTTAATTATCAATCCCCATCCGCGCGCGCCCGGCTGTTTCCGTCGTTCAGGGCCGGGTGTGACAGATTGGTATCAGAGCACTGGTTATAGCGAACTAGGAAAAGAAGTTTTAACCTAGACTATAACCCTTGGGGAATCGCATGAAATATTTTTCAAAGAAAATATTTTCGAAAGAAACTATACACACACTTAGGAACACGGGTCACACAGTGTCTAGTAAATAATGATAAGAACATTATGTGCTCAGAGTACATGCGCTAAATTTGATATATTTTCACTCTTTTAAAGCGAGAATGCCTCCAACTAAAGCCAAGGGAATTACCATGACACCCGAGGAACTCGCGGAAATAATCGCGCAAGCGATCGCAACTCATGAGGCCAGCAAGGCCGAATCAAGTCAGGGTCGTCAGAACGAGACCCCAGAACCCGAATCAGGAGCCTTGGACAAAGGGTGCTCCTATAAGACATTTATGGCCTGTAGGCCTTGGCCATTCAAGGGTACCGAAGGAGCCATTGGGCTCTACAACTGGATTGACAAGATGGAGACAGTTCTCTCCATTAGCGGATGTAGTAAGAACCAGAAGGTCCTTTACGCGAACTGCATGTTCCAAGAAGCAGCTTCGTCTTGGTGGAAGCTTCAAGTGAAGACCTTGGGGCGAGAAGTTGCTCTTTACAAGACCTGGGAGGAACTAAAGGAAATGTTGATGAGAAAGTTCTGCTCTCGCGCAGAAATCCAGAGTCTGCAACAGGAATTCTGGAACCACACCATGGTAGGAACGGATATCGACGCCTACAACAACCGATTCAACGAGCTTTGCCAGTTGGTGCCAGACATGGCAAACACGGAGGAAAAGAAGATCGAGAGATATATCTTTGGGTTACCTCCTGTTGTTAGGGTTCCGCTCAACGCCGCAGCGCCTCCAACCTTTGATGAGGCGGTAGCGCGGGCCATCACCCTTACAAGGGATACGGTCCGTGCGGGTATGTTGACTACGCGCGGAAACGAGCAGCGAACCTCTGACTCCAAGAGGAAATGGAACTCTCACCACCGAGGGTCCGACTCCAAGCAGCCACCGTTCAAGAAGCAGGAGAGCGCAAAGGTTTACGCGATCCAAGCCGCAGAGCCACCAAGGAAAGGATACAGCGGGCCTCGCCCATGGTGCAGTAAATGCAAGTATCACCATGAGGGTGAATGCGCAAGAATCGAATGCTTCAAATGTGGCAGACCAGGGCACAAGGCGATGAATTGCCGTATCAGAGAAGCTGGAGCGAGCGACAACTGCTACGCATGCGGGAAGCCAGGGCATTTTAGTCGGGATTGCCCGCAAAAGGGAAATCAAGCTCGCGGGAGAGCTTTTGTGATCGGCGCAGGCGAAGCTAAAGAAGAGCCGAATGTGGTAACCGGTACGTTTTTGCTTAACGGCCATTTTGCATCTGTCTTATTTGATACTGGCGCTGACCTAAGTTTTATATCCGCTGAGTTTAAAAACTCCCTAGGCCTAGCAAGCAGTAGGCTAGACACGCCTTATACTATAGAACTAGCCAATGGTAGGCAGTTATGCGCGAACGAAAGAACTGAACAATGTGTAATAGTCATGGGAGGTCACGAGTTCAATATTAACTTGTTGCCAATAGACTTGGGGAGTTTTGACATTGTGGTAGGTATGGATTGGTTAGTCGAGAACCACGCAGAGGTTATTTGCCATGAGAAGCAGGTTCGGATCCCACTGTTGAACGGAGAAACCTTGGTATTTCAAGGGGAAAGGAGGGGAGTTGCGACAAAACTGATTTCGTGCCTAAAGGCACGCAAGTGCCTAAGGAAAGGGTGCTACGCCTTCCTGGCGCATGTAATAAAGAAGAAAGGAGATGAGCGAAGAATTGAAGACTTACCAGTAGTGCGCGAATTTCCAGAAGTTTTTCCTGAAGATTTGCCCGGATTACCGCCGCCGCGACAAGTCGAATTTCGTATTGATTTAGTCCCAGGAGCTGCGCCAGTAGCTCGAGCGCCTTATCGATTAGCTCCATCTGAGATGCAAGAGCTATCCAATCAGTTACAGGAACTATTGGATAAGGGTTTCATACGCCCAAGCTTTTCACCTTGGGGAGCTCCAGTACTGTTTGTTAAGAAGAAGGATGGTTCCTTCCGGATGTGTATTGACTACAGGGAGCTGAACAAGCTGACAGTCAAGAATCGGTACCCCTTACCGAGGATTGACGACTTATTTGACCAGTTGCAGGGATCCAGTTATTATTCGAAGATAGATCTACGGTCAGGATACCACCAACTTAGGGTCCATAAGGAAGATGTGCCGAAAACAGCCTTCCGAACTAGATACGGCCATTATGAGTTCTTAGTGATGCCTTTCGGGCTAACTAATGCGCCGGCTGTGTTCATGGATCTGATGAACCGCGTGTGCAAACCATACTTGGACAAGTTTGTGATTGTGTTTATAGATGATATTCTGATTTACTCTCGGACCAAGGCCGAGCATGAGCAACACCTGAGATTGATTTTGGAATTGTTGAGGAAGGAAAAATTGTATGCGAAGTTTTCCAAGTGTGAGTTTTGGCTTAGAGAAGTTCACTTTCTCGGCCACGTTATAAACAAGAAAGGAATACACGTTGATCCTTCCAAAGTCAAGGCCATCGAAAACTGGGAAGCGCCAAAAACCCCAACTGAGGTGAGGCAATTCCTAGGACTAGCTGGCTACTATCGACGCTTCATTGAGAACTTCTCCAAGATAGCCCTACCTCTGACCGCGCTAACTCAGAAAGACAAGAAGTTTGTTTGGGGTAAAAATCAGGAAGCGGCATTTCAAAGGTTGAAACAGAAGTTATGTAGTGCGCCAATTTTGTCTTTACCCGAGGGGACGGATGACATCGTCGTTTACTGCGACGCTTCACATCAGGGACTCGGATGTGTCCTTATGCAGCGAGACAAAGTCATAGCGTATGCCTCGCGCCAACTCAAGACCAATGAAAAGAACAACACAACGCATGATCTGGAACTTGGAGCGGTTGTCTTCGCGCTAAAGATTTGGCGCCATTACCTCTATGGTATAAAGTGTGTAATCTTTACGGATCACAAGAGCCTTCAACATATATATTTGATCAAAAGGATTTAAACATGAGGCAACGAAGATGGGTGGAGTTGTTGAATGATTATGATTGTGAAATTAAGTACCACCCTGGAAAGGCGAATGTGGTAGCAGACGCGCTAAGTAGGAAGGAGCGAATAAAAACGCTACGAGTCAAGGCGCTAAGGTTGACCATTCGCGCAGATCTCTCTACCCGCGTCCGAGACGCTCAGCAAGAAGCCTTGAAACCAGAGTTTGTTAAAAACGAATCCCTTGTGGGTATGATTAAGGATTTGGAGCTCAAAGAAAACGACACTCGATATTTTGCTAACCGCATATGGGTCCCTCTCAAGGGAGGATTGCACGAGCAAGTATTAAATGAAGCTCACAAGGCGCGGTATTCCGTACATCCTGGCGCAGACAAGATGTACCAAGATGTTAAAGCGCTGTATTGGTGGCCCAATCTTAAAGGCGCCATCGCGACGTATGTCAGTAAGTGCCTGACGTGTTCGAAGGTAAAGGCTGAATACCAGAAACCATCAGGGTTGCTTCAACAGCCAGAAATTCCCATATGGAAGTGGGAACAAATCTCTATGGACTTCATCACCAAACTGCCAAGGACACCTGGGGGTTACGACACGATCTGGGTTATTGTAGATCGGCTAACTAAATCAGCACACTTCCTGCCGATCAAGGAGACTGATAAGATGGAAAAGTTAGCCCGATTGTATATTCAAGAAGTAGTTTCAAAACATGGAGTCCCGGTGTCCATCATTTTTGATAGAGATAGTCGGTTCACCTCAAGATTTTGGAGATCGTTACAAGGGGCTTTAGGTACTCGTCTTGACATGAGTACGGCATATCATCCTCAAACAGATGGACAAAGCGAGCGAACAATCCAGACATTGGAAGATATGCTGCGCGCGTGCGCAATCGATTTCGGAGGTAGCTGGGATACTCATCTCCCATTGGTCGAATTTTCTTACAACAACAGTTATCACACAAGCCTCAAGGCTGCGCCGTTTGAAGCTTTGTATGGGCGCAAGTGTAGATCCCCACTGTGCTGGGCTGAAGTGGGTGACAAGCAAATGACTGGTCCAGAATTCATCCAAGAAACAACAGACAAGATTTTTCAGATACGGGATCGCCTTAAGACAGCGCGCGACAGACAGAAGAGCTACGCAGATGTGCGAAGGAATCCGTTGGAGTTTCAAGTAGGGGATAGAGTACTTTTGAAAGTCTCTCCATGGAAAGGAGTCCCCCGTTTCGGCAAGCGAGGAAAGTTGAATCCGCGCTACATTGGACCATTTGAGATCCTGGAAAGGATCGGTCCGGTTGCTTATAAACTCCGTTTACCCGCCGAACTCGGTGGAGTTCATGATACGTTACATGTATCCAACCTCAAAAAGTGCTTATCTGACGAAACGTTGATTTTGCCGTTGGAAGAGATTCACATCGACAAACAACTGCACTTCGTAGAAGAACCTATAGCAGTAACCGATTGGAAAGAACAAAAGTTACGCAGAAGCAGAATCAAGTTAGTAAAGGTTCAATGGAACTCGAGGCGTGGGCCTGAATTCACTTGGGAAAGAGAAGACCAGATGCGCATGAAATACCCACACCTCTTTCAGAGCATGGCTTCTGCCAGCAACGTCTCTTAAATTTCGGGACGAAATTCTCTTAACAGGGGGAAAATGTGACACCCGGTAATTTCCCAATCCTATAAACTAAGTAATCAACCTAATAATTAGGTGATTGTGAATATTATGCGTGCTATATTAGAATCAGCGCGGGCAATTGTTATGTTCGCCCTGCGCGAGCGCGGTATGTTAGAGTCAGCGCGGGCACGATATGTGCGCCCTGCGCGAGCGCGCGATGTAAAAACCAGCGTGGGCATATGTTATATGCGCCATGCGCGAATGTTTTGGCTTTATGTTTTCATATAACTTAACTTTATGTTGTCTAATGGGTTGACCGTCCCGCATGATGCTAAGGCGGGTGCATCCTAAATCGTTTATGCGCGTGCGGAAGGGAACTAACCTCCCCGCATGGCGGGAACATTGAGAGCTAGTTTGTCTGAAGCTCCAAGATGGAATTGACTTCAACATGACTGATCACTATGTTGAAATACCAAGACCACCTGAAGAATCTACAAATGAAACTCAATGTCCCTAACTGCGAGAAGGTTACGCACCTACCCGCAGCAAAGAAATGTCCTTCACGCAGAAAGCTATGCGCACGAAGTTATACGCGCAGAACACTTAGTCTATTCTCCAGATGTAAGGAGATTACTCCCGCCCAAAAGGAAACAGTAGCGTGTTTCAGAGATTTTCCACTTTTTACTGTACACTGACAAAAGTACCTGAAAAAGCACACTGTAACATGAAAAGTCAACTGTCAGCCACCCTAATCCACCAACCACAGACCTGCATGTTCTGTCCAAATCAAATCAAAATCTTTTATCCACTACTCCACTTTTAAATAAATAATAATAATTTCCATACTTTATCATCATTACACCTAGATATGAAAAGATTACAATCCCCTAAAGCAAGGGATTGTGTCCCCTTGAGTTTGCCTATAAATATGTAACCTAAATTATCACCCAAACACACTTCAAACTTCTCTCTTAAGAACTGCAAACTTGCACTAATCATCTCCCAAGCATCTATTGTTTTCACTTCCGATCCTGTTACTAGACCTTCAATTCCGAGGCCAACACCAAGAAAACCCGAATCTCGATTAATCCCTTAACAAGAACCACAGGTGAGTCTCACAGCCCCTATTTTCACTATTTTCACTGTTTTTAAACTGTTTTCGGGGCGAGGGACACGTGCTTAAATTACGATTTATCATGGTATACTTACAAGTTATGTAAACGATTGTTTAAATTATGTTTTATGATGAGCAATGCAAACGGTTATCTATGGTTTACGATGTATGTGCGCCAGAACTCGAGTAAGTGATCACTTTACCATTGGAACTCTAAGGGTAGGGACTGCTGGTTTGATCCACCCACTCGTAGGGTCGCACCTCTTTGCATGGACGAGTGCCTAGAATGGGGCAGTACTATGGGATTGAGCCCGCTCGTAGGGGTCGCGCCACTTTGCATGGACGAGCGCCTTGTTTTCCGGCACAACGTCCGCGCGTAACCCGCGGGACGGTATTACAGTATTATTCGCTCGTAGTGGCAGCGCCACTTTGCATGGACGAGCACGGCTTTTCAGAAATGTCCACGCGCAACCCGCGGGACGGTATTACACTATTTTAGCTCGTAGTGGCAGCACCACTTTGCATAGACGAGTACGTTTTCCAGAAACATTCGCGCGTAACCCGCGGAACGGATCTATCAGAAATATGTTGTCAGATCTATGTTTTCATACGGATTATCAAGCATATGTTTAGACATGAAATCAGAAATGTGTTTCAATATGATCTTTATCAAAACTATGATGCAATGCGATTTATCAAGTTACTAAAACTTGTGAACTCACTCAGTTTATACTGATTCAAATGTTTTACGTGTCTTTCAGGAGATAACTAGGTAGCGCACGGAGTCACACTTAGAGCACCTCACGCTGAACATCTAAAACTAGCTTTTTGGAAGATTTTAGTTCTATCCCTTCGATGCGCGTGGTTGTTCCCGCCGCGCAAGGGGATATGGCGTGGAAATCTTCAACAGTTTTTATACTTGGATGTTTTTTTTTATGAAATTTCTAAACAATGTAATGTATTTGTATTAAACATTTCATGCGCAATGAAAATCTTACTTTGAATGTTTGCAATGGCCCGTGCTTAATTATCAATCCCCATCCGCGCGCGCCCGGCTGTTTCCGTCGTTCAGGGCCGGGTGTGACAGATTGGTATCAGAGCACTGGTTATAGCGAACTAGGAAAAGAAGTTTTAACCTAGACTATAACCCTTGGGGAATCGCATGAAATATTTTTCAAAGAAAATATTTTCGAAAGAAACTATACACACACTTAGGAACACGGGTCACACAGTGTCTAGTAAATAATGATAAGAACATTATGTGCTCAGAGTACATGCGCTAAATTTGATATATTTTCACTCTTTTAAAGCGAGAATGCCTCCAACTAAAGCCAAGGGAATTACCATGACACCCGAGGAACTCGCGGAAATAATCGCGCAAGCGATCGCAACTCATGAGGCCAGCAAGGCCGAATCAAGTAAGGGTCGTCAGAACGAGACCCCAGAACCCGAATCAGGAGCCTTGGACAAAGGGTGCTCCTATAAGACATTTATGGCCTGTAGGCCTTGGCCATTCAAGGGTACCGAAGGAGCCATTGGGCTCTACAACTGGATTGACAAGATGGAGACAGTTCTCTCCATTAGCGGATGTAGTAAGAACCAGAAGGTCCTTTACGCGAACTGCATGTTCCAAGAAGCAGCTTCGTCTTGGTGGAAGCTTCAAGTGAAGACCTTGGGGCGAGAAGTTGCTCTTTACAAGACCTGGGAGGAACTAAAGGAAATGTTGATGAGAAAGTTCTGCTCTCGCGCAGAAATCCAGAGTCTGCAACAGGAATTCTGGAACCACACCATGGTAGGAACGGATATCGACGCCTACAACAACCGATTCAACGAGCTTTGCCAGTTGGTGCCAGACATGGCAAACACGGAGGAAAAGAAGATCGAGAGATATATCTTTGGGTTACCTCCTGTTGTTAGGGTTCCGCTCAACGCCGCAGCGCCTCCAACCTTTGATGAGGCGGGTAGCGCGGGCCATCACCCTTACAAGGGATACGGTCCGTGCGGGTATGTTGACTACGCGCGGAAACGAGCAGCGAACCTCTGACTCCAAGAGGAAATGGAACTCTCACCACCGAGGGTCCGACTCCAAGCAGCCACCGTTCAAGAAGCAGGAGAGCGCAAAGGTTTACGCGATCCAAGCCGCAGAGCCACCAAGGAAAGGATACAGCGGGCCTCGCCCATGGTGCAGTAAATGCAAGTATCACCATGAGGGTGAATGCGCAAGAATCGAATGCTTCAAATGTGGCAGACCAGGGCACAAGGCGATGAATTGCCGTATCAGAGAAGCTGGAGCGAGCGACAACTGCTACGCATGCGGGAAGCCAGGGCATTTTAGTCGGGATTGCCCGCAAAAGGGAAATCAAGCTCGCGGGAGAGCTTTTGTGATCGGCGCAGGCGAAGCTAAAGAAGAGCCGAATGTGGTAACCGGTACGTTTTTGCTTAACGGCCATTTTGCATCTGTCTTATTTGATACTGGCGCTGACCTAAGTTTTATATCCGCTGAGTTTAAAAACTCCCTAGGCCTAGCAAGCAGTAGGCTAGACACGCCTTATACTATAGAACTAGCCAATGGTAGGCAGTTATGCGCGAACGAAAGAACTGAACAATGTGTAATAGTCATGGGAGGTCACGAGTTCAATATTAACTTGTTGCCAATAGACTTGGGGAGTTTTGACATTGTGGTAGGTATGGATTGGTTAGTCGAGAACCACGCAGAGGTTATTTGCCATGAGAAGCAGGTTCGGATCCCACTGTTGAACGGAGAAACCTTGGTATTTCAAGGGGAAAGAAGGGGAGTTGCGACAAAACTGATTTCGTGCCTAAAGGCGCGCAAGTGCCTAAGGAAAGGGTGCTACGCCTTCCTGGCGCATGTAATAGAGAAGAAAGGAGATGAGCGAAGAATTGAAGACTTACCAGTAGTGCGCGAATTTCCAGAAGTTTTTCCTGAAGATTTGCCCGGATTACCGCCGCCGCGACAAGTCGAATTTCGTATTGATTTAGTCCCAGGAGCTGCGCCAGTAGCTCGAGCGCCTTATCGATTAGCTCCATCTGAGATGCAAGAGCTATCCAATCAGTTACAGGAACTATTGGATAAGGGTTTCATACGCCCAAGCTTTTCACCTTGGGGAGCTCCAGTACTGTCTGTTAAGAAGAAGGATGGTTCCTTCCGGATGTGTATTGACTACAGGGAGCTGAACAAGCTGACAGTCAAGAATCGGTACCCCTTACCGAGGATTGACGACTTATTTGACCAGTTGCAGGGATCCAGTTATTATTCGAAGATAGATCTACGGTCAGGATACCACCAACTTAGGGTCCATAAGGAAGATGTGCCGAAAACAGCCTTCCGAACTAGATACGGCCATTATGAGTTCTTAGTGATGCCTTTCGGGCTAACTAATGCGCCGGCTGTGTTCATGTATCTGATGAACCGCGTGTGCAAACCATACTTGGACAAGTTTGTGATTGTGTTTATAGATGATATTCTGATTTACTCTCGGACCAAGGCCGAGCATGAGCAACACCTGAGATTGATTTTGGAATTGTTGAGGAAGGAAAAATTGTATGCGAAGTTTTCCAAGTGTGAGTTTTGGCTTAGAGAAGTTCACTTTCTCGGCCACGTTATAAACAAGAAAGGAATACACGTTGATCCTTCCAAAGTCAAGGCCATCGAAAACTGGGAAGCGCCAAAAACCCCAACTGAGGTGAGGCAATTCCTAGGACTAGCTGGCTACTATCGACGCTTCATTGAGAACTTCTCCAAGATAGCCCTACCTCTGACCGCGCTAACTCAGAAAGACAAGAAGTTTGTTTGGGGCAAAAATCAGGAAGCGGCATTTCAAAGGTTGAAACAGAAGTTATGTAGTGCGCCAATTTTGTCTTTACCCGAGGGGACGGATGACATCGTCGTTTACTGCGACGCTTCACATCAGGGACTCGGATGTGTCCTTATGCAGCGAGACAAAGTCATAGCGTATGCCTCGCGCCAACTCAAGACCAATGAAAAGAACTACACAACGCATGATCTGGAACTTGGAGCGGTTGTCTTCGCGCTAAAGATTTGGCGCCATTACCTCTATGGTATAAAGTGTGTAATCTTTACGGATCACAAGAGCCTTCAACATATATATTTGATCAAAAGGATTTAAACATGAGGCAACGAAGATGGGTGGAGTTGTTGAATGATTATGATTGTGAAATTAAGTACCACCCTGGAAAGGCGAATGTGGTAGCAGACGCGCTAAGTAGGAAGGAGCGAATAAAAACGCTACGAGTCAAGGCGCTAAGGTTGACCATTCGCGCAGATCTCTCTACCCGCGTCCGAGACGCTCAGCAAGAAGCCTTGAAACCAGAGTTTGTTAAAAACGAATCCCTTGTGGGTATGATTAAGGATTTGGAGCTCAAAGAAAACGACACTCGATATTTTGCTAACCGCATATGGGTCCCTCTCAAGGGAGGATTGCACGAGCAAGTATTAAATGAAGCTCACAAGGCGCGGTATTCCGTACATCCTGGCGCAGACAAGATGTACCAAGATGTTAAAGCGCTGTATTGGTGGCCCAATCTTAAAGGCGCCATCGCGACGTATGTCAGTAAGTGCCTGACGTGTTCGAAGGTAAAGGCTGAATACCAGAAACCATCAGGGTTGCTTCAACAGCCAGAAATTCCCATATGGAAGTGGGAACAAATCTCTATGGACTTCATCACCAAACTGCCAAGGACACCTGGGGGTTACGACACGATCTGGGTTATTGTAGATCGGCTAACTAAATCAGCACACTTCCTGCCGATCAAGGAGACTGATAAGATGGAAAAGTTAGCCCGATTGTATATTCAAGAAGTAGTTTCAAAACATGGAGTCCCGGTGTCCATCATTTTTGATAGAGATAGTCGGTTCACCTCAAGATTTTGGAGATCGTTACAAGGGGCTTTAGGTACTCGTCTTGACATGAGTACGGCATATCATCCTCAAACAGATGGACAAAGCGAGCGAACAATCCAGACATTGGAAGATATGCTGCGCGCGTGCGCAATCGATTTCGGAGGTAGCTGGGATACTCATCTCCCATTGGTCGAATTTTCTTACAACAACAGTTATCACACAAGCCTCAAGGCTGCGCCGTTTGAAGCTTTGTATGGGCGCAAGTGTAGATCCCCACTGTGCTGGGCTGAAGTGGGTGACAAGCAAATGACTGGTCCAGAATTGATCCAAGAAACAACAGACAAGATTTTTCAGATACGGGATCGCCTTAAGACAGCGCGCGACAGACAGAAGAGCTACGCAGATGTGCGAAGGAAACCGTTGGAGTTTCAAGTAGGGGATAGAGTACTTTTGAAAGTCTCTCCATGGAAAGGAGTCCCCCTTTTCGGCAAGCGAGGAAAGTTGAATCCGCGCTACATTGGACCATTTGAGATCCTGGAAAGGATCGGTCCGGTTGCTTATAAACTCCGTTTACCCGCCGAACTCGGTGGAGTTCATGATACGTTCCATGTATCCAACCTCAAAAAGTGCTTATCTGACGAAACGTTGATTTTGCCGTTGGAAGAGATTCACATCGACAAACAACTGCACTTCGTAGAAGAACCTATAGCAGTAACCGATTGGAAAGAACAAAAGTTACGCAGAAGCAGAATCAAGTTAGTAAAGGTTCAATGGAACTCGAGGCGTGGGCCTGAATTCACTTGGGAAAGAGAAGACCAGATGCGCATGAAATACCCACACCTCTTTCAGAGCATGGCTTCTGCCAGCAACGTCTCTTAAATTTCGGGACGAAATTCTCTTAACAGGGGGAAAATGTGACACCCAGTAATTTCCCAATCCTATAAACTAAGTAATCAACCTAATAATTAGGTGATTGTGAATATTATGCACGCTATATTAGAATCAGCGCGGGCAATTGTTATGTTCGCTCTGCGCGAGCGCGGTATGTTAGAGTCAGCGCGGGCACGATATGTGCGCCCTGCGCGAGCGCGCGATGTAAAAACCAGCGTGGGCATATGTTATATGCGCCATGCGCGAATGTTTTGGCTTTATGTTTTCATATAACTTAACTTTATGTTGTCTAATGGGTTGACCGTCCCGCATGATGCTAAGGCGGGTGCATCCTAAATCATTTATGCGCGTGCGGAAGGGAACTAACCTCCCCGCATGGCGGGAACATTGAGAGCTAGTTTGTCTGAAGCTCCAAGATGGAATTGACTTCAACATGACTGATCATTATGTTGAAATACCAAGACCACCTGAAGAATCTACAAATGAAACTCAATGTCCCTAACTGCGAGAAGGTTACGCACCTACCCGCAGCAAAGAAATGTCCTTCACGCAGAAAGCTATGCGCACGAAGTTATACGCGCAGAACACTTAGCCTATTCTCCAGATGTAAGGAGATTACTCCCGCCCAAAAGGAAACAGTAGCGTGTTTCAGAGATTTTCCACTTTTTACTGTACACTGACAAAAGTACCTGAAAAAGCACACTGTAACATGAAAAGTCAACTGTCAGCCACCCTAATCCACCAACCACAGACCTGCATGTTCTGTCCAAATCAAATCAAAATCTTTTATCCACTACTCCACTTTTAAATAAATAATAATAATTTCCATACTTTATCATCATTACACCTAGATATGAAAAGATTACAATCCCCTAAAGCAAGGGATTGTGTCCCCTTGAGTTTGCCTATAAATATGTAACCTAAATTATCACCCAAACACACTTCAAACTTCTCTCTTAAGAACTGCAAACTTGCACTAATCATCTCCCAAGCATCCATTGTTTTCACTTCCGATCCTGTTACTAGACCTTCAATTCCGAGGCCAACACCAAGAAAACCCGAATCTCGATTAATCCCTTAACAAGAACCACAGGTGAGTCTCACAGCCCCTATTTTCACTATTTTCACTGTTTTTAAACTGTTTTCGGGGCGAGGGACACGTGCTTAAATTACGATTTATCATGGTATACTTACAAGTTATGTAAACGATTGTTTAAATTATGTTTTATGATGAGCAATGCAAACGGTTATCTATGGTTTACGATGTATGTGCGCCAGAACTCGAGTAAGTGATCACTTTACCATTGGAACTCTAAGGGTAGGGACTGCTGGTTTGATCCACCCACTCGTAGGGGTCGCACCTCTTTGCATGGACGAGTGCCTAGAATGGGGCAGTACTATGGGATTGAGCCCGCTCGTAGGGGTCGCGCCAGTTTGCATGGACGAGCGCCTTGTTTTCCGGCACAACGTCCGCGCGTAACCCGCGGGACGGTATTACAGTATTATTCGCTCGTAGTGGCAGCGCCACTTTGCATGGACGAGCACGGCTTTTCAGAAATGTCCACGCGCAACCCGCGGGACGGTATTACACTATTTTAGCTCGTAGTGGCAGCACCACTTTGCATAGACGAGTACGTTTTCCAGAAACATTCGCGCGTAACCCGCGGAACGGATCTATCAGAAATATGTTGTCAGATCTATGTTTTCATACGGATTATCAAGCATATGTTTAGACATGAAATCAGAAATGTGTTTCAATATGATCTTTATCAAAACTATGATGCAATGCGATTTATCAAGTTACTAAAACTTGTGAACTCACTCAGTTTATACTGATTCAAATGTTTTACGTGTCTTTCAGGAGATAACTAGGTAGCGCAGGGAGTCACACTTAGAGCACCTCACGCTGAACATCTAAAACTAGCTTTTTGGAAGATTTTAGTTCTATCCCTTCGATGCGCGTGGTTGTTCCCGCCGCGCAAGGGGATATGGCGTGGAAATCTTCAACAGTTTTTATACTTGGATGTTTTTTTTATGAAATTTCTAAACAATGTAATGTATTTGTATTAAACATTTCATGCGCAATGAAAATCTTACTTTGAATGTTTGCAATGGCCCGTGCTTAATTATCAATCCCCACTCGCGCGCGCCCGGCTGTTTCCGCCGTTCAGGGCCGGGTGTGACAAGAGGTGGTACAACCAAATCCCATACTTGGTTGTCATGCATGGATAGCATCTTAACGTTCATGGCTTTAAGCCATTTGTCACAATCAGATTGTGACATTGCATCATGGTATGTGGTGGGTTCATCGGAATCTACCACATAGCATCTAGCCAGGAAAAAACCATATCTTTCGGGTGGATTATTAATTCTACCAGATTTGCGAACGTTTTGTGAGGTTTGATAAACCATTTGTTCATTCTAAACAACCTCTTGTTGATTGCTAGTATCAAACAAACGTGTATCGGCTTGTGGTTCTCGATCCTCCTTGAGTTCCAACATTCTAGTAGTTCCTTCCATAAGAAACTTAATTTCCAAGAACTCGGTCTTTCGAGCAATAAACACCTTTTGCTCGGTTGGTTGTAGAAATAATATCCCATAGAGTCTTTTGGATATCATACAAAGATACACCTAGTGGATCGACTTTCAAGTTTTTTTTGGGTGTTGTGCTTAACGTAAGCCTCACAACCCCGTACCTTTAAATATGACAATGATGGAACCCTTTCATGCCATATTTCAAAACGTGGCTTGTCCACTTTCTTGGTTGGGGCCATATTTATAAAACGGGCCGCCGAGAGCAATGTGAAACCCGAAAATGATAAAGGCAATGTGCTTCTAGCCATCATAGATCGAATCATATCCAATAGAGTTCGATTCTTCCTTTCGGACACACCATTATGGTGTGGTGTTCCGGGTGGAGTGAGTTGTGAGACAATCCCACAACTCCTAAGATGATCTTGAAAAGCACCACTAAGGTATTCACCTCCTCTATCCGATCAAAGTACTTTGATGGTTTTATTGAGTTGATTTTCTTCTTCATTTGGAAGACTTTGAACATTTCAAAGGCTTCATCTTTGTGTCTTAACAAATACACATACCCATAACGACTATAATTGTCGATAAAGGTAATGAAGTTTCTTTCACCATTCCATGTCATTGCCTTAAAAGGACCACATACATCCGAATGTATGATTTCTAATTAGTGTTTTGCCCTTTCGTTAGTTCCACTAAAAGGTTCCTTAGTCATCTTTACTTGTAAACAAGATTCACAACTATCAAATGAATCATCATTTGATTCCAAAATACCATTCTTTTGAAGTGTATGTATGCGATCTTTGTTCATGTGACCAAGTAGACAATGGAAAGGTAAGTCTTACTCAAATTCATTTTGAGTTTCTTGGTGCTTGATTGGTACAACTTGTTATCAAAGAATGTGCTATCATGAACTAATTCATAAACGCCATTATACGACATTGCTTTAAAATAAAAGACATTATTCATGATGACACAAATACCATTGTCCACAAATTTGAAATCATAACCATATTGTCTTAAAAGCGAAACGGAGATAATATTCCTAGTCAAACTAGGAACATACAAAATGTTTTTCAAAACAACTTCCAAACCATTTGAAATCTTCAAAACGTAGTCTCCTTGGTCTTCAACAACAACTTTTGCTCTGTTGCCCATGAAGAGACTTGTATCTCCTTTCTTGAAATGTTTATTTCTTTTGAACTCTAGAAAAAAATTGCAAATATGAGTTCCACATCTGGTATCCAATACCCATGTGTTAGAAGAAATAACATTAAGATCAATATGGATCATGAAAGTTGTACCCGAGGTTTGCCCCGCATTGCTCTTATCTTTCAACTCATTGAGATAGGTTGGACTATCCCTTTTCCAATGTCCTATCTCACCACAACCAAAGAACAGGTTGTCTAAGCTAACCTTTAACTTCTTTGCCTTTGGTTTGGGTGGTTCTGCTTTTGCCTTCCCTTTGAACTTACCCTTGACGTGTCCTTTACCTTTGGCAAGCTTTGCCTTAGGTTCCGAGTGATGCCTCTTCTTGTTGCCACCTTCATTGATCGTGAGAACCGGTAAAACCTTTTTACCCATTACCGCTTTGGTCGTTTTGAGCATTGTGTGAAGCTCACCAATGCTCTTGTCCCATCCATTCATGTTATAATTCATGACAAAAGTCTCAAATCTTTCGGTTAGGCCATTGAGGATCATATCCGTGGCTAACTCTTTTGACATGGGACAATTTAGCCATTTAAGTCGATCAATGTGGCTTTTCATCTTAAGCACATAAGATGAAACCGATTGGTTTTCTTCCATATGACATGCATGGAGCACTTGAACTGTTTCGAAGCGTTCCACCCTGGCTTGAGAAAGGAACATTTCCTTTAGTTGGGTGATCATATCATATGTCCCATGATTTTCAAAGCCCTTGAGATAAGAAACTTGCACCGAATCCTCAGTGTATTACCACCAATCGTTATAGGCATCTATTTCGTCAATGTTTGGTTAGCCGGGAATAGGATCGTCTAATATATATGATTTCTTTTTTTGCTTGAGAACCATTCTCAAGTTACGATACGAATCTAAAAAATTGTTGTATTTAAGACAATCCTTATCAGTTATAGCTCTTAGTGTTAGGTTATGCACGGGTGGGATAACTGTGTTAGGTGGATTGTAGATTCCGGCCATCTACATATTTTAACAAAGCTCAATTTTTGTTTTGTCTTTGGTGGAGAAGGACCCTGTTTTGAACATAACATTCAGTGTTGATTGCTTATGCCCAAAATGTTACACGCAGATAAGCATTTTCAAGCATGGTCCTTGCAACATTTATTAATGTTCTATTTCTTCTTTCTGCAACACCATTCTGTTCAGGAGTTCTAGGGGCACTGAATTGCTGAAGTAATCCTTTTGCTTGACAAAATTCAGTCATAGTCCTATTCTTGAACTCATAATCATTGTCACTTCTGATTACATTGACCCTTGCATCCAATTGATTATCAATCCAGATTACACAGCTTTTGATCAGTTCTGTAGCTTCTTCTTTTGAACTTAGAAAATACACCCATACGAATCTTGAGTAATCGTCTATTCATATTTTGATTCATTTTGATCAGGTTCCTCAATGATCAAATCTTGTGCTTCAATATTCATTTTTACCTCTACAACATTTTGATTAGATGTTGATGCAACATCAGTTGACATATTTAACTTTTGAAACAATGTTTCAAACATTGAGTGTCTGTCATATTGATTATGATCTCATTGTATATTGGTTTGAGCACCCGTTATTTCAATGTTCACTTGTTCTTGTGGGTGACCATTTTGTTCATTTTGCTTATCTTTATTTTCTTCATAAATCTTCCTTTCAAAAGAGAACTCATGATTTTCATCAGCAACTTTAGACCATAATTTTTTTAAGTTAATTTTCTTTTCGAAAGTTACTTCAGGAACAATTGTTCTGTAAAAATTTCATCAATATCTTTAGAATTGATTTTGAAGGATTTGATCAGCTTCTCTAGACCAAACGAGCAACTAGCTCCATCAACGGTATTAAACTGATTCTCATTGAAGATTATATTAGATGATTGAATCACCTCAGATGATCTTTCACATATACTCTGTATGCCTTTGAGTGTGAAGAATATCCAAAAAAGAAATAGTCCAATGACTTTGATTGAAACTTGTTCAAGTAATCTTTGGTGTTTAAGAGGGAACATTTGCATCCAAAGGGTTTGAGAAACTTGATGTAAGGCTTTCTTTTGTAGAAAATCTCATAGGGAGTTTTGTTTTGTCTTTTGTTGAGAAGGACCTTGTTTTAAACATAACATGCGGTGTTGATTGCTTTTTTCAAAAATGTTACAGGCATACAGGCATCTGCAAGCATGGTCCTTGCATTGTCTATTAATGTTCTATTTCTTCTTTCTGCAACACCATTCTGTTCAGGAGTTCTAAGGGCAACGAATTGATGAAGTATTCCTTTTGTTTGACAAAATTCAGTCATAGTCCCATTCTTGAACTCAAAACCATTGTCACTTCTCACTACCTTGACCCTTTCATCCAATTGATTCTCAATTTTGATTACACAGCTTTTGATCAGTTCTGTAGCTTCATCTTTTGAGCATAGAAAATACACCCATGTGAATCTTGAGTAATCATCTTTTATCACCAAACAATACCTCTTCTTGCAATACTTGAAACACTCACAGGACCAAAAAGATCCATATGAAGCATTTCAAGCACTTGTTCAATTGAGTTTATGAGTTTTGTTTTGTGAGATGATTTATGTTGTTTTCCCTTTTAGCATGAAACACATTTGTCATCCAGTTTGAACTCTCTTGTTGGTAATCCAATAACATGTTCACCTCTTGTTAGTGCAAGGTTTTGTCGTCTCGAGTCTTGGTAATCGTTATGTTATTTATTATTATTTTAATGTTATGGGAAATTTAGTAATTATATGTCCCATACGTTATGTTATGGCTCATTCGTTAAGAATGTTTAACAAATGAGGCCAATCGTGTTTATTATTGTTCATTTGTTTAGGATGTATAACGAATGAACCTTAATTGTTATTGTTATATGTCCATTTGTAAGGATGTTTAACGGATGGACCGTAGTCGTTATATATTATATCCATTCATCACGGAATGTTGACGAATGGGGTATAGAGAATGAGTCATTCGCTATACCAGCTAGGTTACTTATGTAATGAAGACGAATGAAGGCCATTCATTACGGAATGGGTAATTAATGGCATTCGTCTTCTGTATATAGGTTGTTCAGCCAAAGAGTAATTTAAGTGTTTATAAAGTATTTCTGGTGTGTCGTTACTCTGCCCAATTGTTCTCCCAAGAACTTCATTAATCTTATTCAAGTCTCATAACATAAACACATATCAATTAACTAGATCATGTGATTTAAATGACATGACATCGATCAATTAAAGCTCTATAGTGTGTTTTTATGTGGTATCATAGATAATCCAGGGTTAGATTGTGTTTATTGGTAAGGTATTAATCATGAGTTGATTGATTATATATAGTTTGATTTGATAATTATAGATCCATATATTTTTCAAAATTTTTCACTCAATTAGCATGATGGAATGATAATTTGATGTTGAATTAAGTGTGATTGAACTCGAATTTGGTAGTGTGAGGTTTGTTGGTATTGAATAGGATTATAGTATGAGTTTGGAATGGATTTGTGTTGAATTTGGGAGTTAAATGAAACAGAGGAGTCTGTTTGGTAGTTTATTGGATTTTTAACTGGTTTAGTTTGGTAATTGTATGTTCGGATTGGTTCAAATTTGTCCTCGGGACAATTACGAGTAGTTTGAGCTATAGATTGTGTAAATTGAACGATTAGTGAGTGAGTAATCCATGGATGTGTGAGTGTCCATTTCATTGTTTGAATCCGGAAAATTACTAGATCTGGAAATCTATTTGAAGTTTTGAAGATCCATATGATCATTCGTCATAATGGACATGGTCATTCGTTACTTGCTTAATTTTCAATCATAAATAAAGCATAACTGTTACAACGGAATAACAAACTCATTCGATACTGTAGCTAATTCGTTATCAGCCATTCGTCATTGAAAGTTCATTCGTCCTCACTCATTCATCATTCAATCAACATCTATTCGTCAATCCATTCGTTAATCATTCGTCAACAATACGTCAAACCATTTGACAATCCATTCGTTAACCATTCATCAACCATTTGTCAATCCATTCGTTAGCCATTCGTCAAATATTCGTTAAGCTATTTGTGTTCATCATTCGTCATTGTTCTTATGTCATATTCATTCATTGCTGTTCATCATTCGTCAACAATCATACCCATTCGTCTTCACGTTCGTTACAAAATTTTCATTTTAATCCCATTCGTCTGAAATTTGTTAAGCTTAAACTCTTAATTTGTTTAAGATGGCTAGTTATTATGCACTAGGTTCTCAGAACATGTTAATGCAACAAATGTTACATCTCGATGCTGAAATTGGATCTCATTCCAAATGTCCTCGTTTAATGAAGTTTAGTGACACTTGTCAATTTCAGGTTAACTCCGTTAATCCAAACTCCATTAATTCAAACTCAAGATCACATGAATTGTGTCATTCCAGTTAACGCATATCTCATTACATTTAATTAGGGTTTAAATGACGCATGACAATCATTACACAAGTAGTCTTTCGGAGTTTCACCGAAACACACACGAGTCGACTCGAACCGTTGGTGAACAAACAATAAATATCATATACAAGTATTTGATGTAATTATGTGTTACTTAGTGCTTACATGTATAACCTCATATCATGAAGAAAATAAACTAGTTATGCTAGACTTATATAAAATAGAAGTTGAGGGTGCAAAGTGTAATATGTATATTAAGTAATAATATATAAACAAATTATTAACCATAAATCCTAACTCCATCTCCCTCTCTCACCCTTTGTGCGACGACCGCCCCAACCCCCCTCCCCTCCCCCTTGATCGATCAGCAATACACACACACACCTACATACAAGATTGTTACAAGTTGTTTGGAAGATCCAAGGTTACTAACTAGGTAATTAAACACTCCCTAAACCCATTCCATTGATTTTTTTGCATGATTAACATGATAATCATAAACCCTAAGTCTTAAATATATTGATTATTGATGAGCTATGGCTTGTATGCATGATTATTAGTTCATAGGTTAATAGTTTGTTGAGTTTTAGATGAAAACTGATGCTGGACAGATTCATAATTGCGTGTTTAAACGACCGTTACTTGATGTAAATAATTTGTTTTGAAGTGATTATTTATTCTATGATTTAGAAGGTTGAGTCTAGTTTCTAAAGAGTCTGAGTTTGTAATTTTTGGACGTGCGAAAGTTAGTTTTTATTAATTTACAAATCTGTTGTGCAAGTCTGATTCGGGAAGCCTGCTGGTAGGCTGTTTTGTGATTAGTGTATCTCACCAACGACAAGACCAATTGAGTTGATTCCACTTCTGGAAGTTAATAATTTGAGTTAGGAATCTAACCCAATTGTCTTTGAATTAATTGAATTAGCCATGCAACGGTAATGGCAAATAAAATTCTTTTGCGCATGATAATGGATGCTGTGTAATTACTATGTTGTTTTAATCATTGTGTGAAAACAGTATGTGATAAAAATATAATAAATATATTTTTAGATACCTAACTCAGTTGTGCTTCTGTGATGATTTTTGGTGATTTTATTTACATGTTATGATTTATGAAATAGCTACTGAATTATTTGAGTTAACATGAAAAGTGAATTGTTGATCGATGTTTGCTATGTGTTTGACTTCTTGGACTTATGGGAGATAATATACTGATAATGTAAAATGGTAACACTTAATACTTGTTCACACCTATAACTAATCACCAACGTGTTTGTCGAGTCGCACTTGCTTCACAAAGTAACACAAACGCATCTCATGCATAAATTTTATGTGTCGAGTCTAGGGACTCACTCGTAGTTCAAAAACTTAGAAATCTCGTTTTGTTTTTAGAGCACAAGATGATTTCTGTGACGCGTGATTTTCTCGGATATTTTTGTTAACTTCGCAAACAGTGAGTTTCACATCCCCTATTACTCTTTTTAACACTTTTATTAGGGGGAGATAACATGCTCCAACGATGTAGATTTTGTTACTTTTATATATCACTTGTAAGGCTAAGTGGCAACAAACCAACTAAAGTCCTTCTGAACATCGAACCGGTTAATATTTGGATAATAGCAAGTCACCTTTGAGTAGTACTACTGGGTTTGACAAACACTACCCAACTCTAAACTCGATTGTAGGTCGAGTGGGTGTAATTTTGGTAGTGGTTGATTTGGTGCAAGGCAATCCTTAAACAGTCAACTTCGGTGTCAAACACTTAGTAATACATGCTTGATAGGTTAGCTACCTATTGATATATAATTGACTTAACACTATCTGGTAACGCTAAAACGCAACGCTTAATTTATGTAAACCTGTGAACTCACCAACCCTGTGTTGACACTTTTAGTATTTTATCTCAGATAGCCGAGGCGGGCGAGCGGTATAGGACATGCATCCACTAAACATTTATGCTTTAAACTTATTTTGAGTTTTATCATGAAAACTGTGTTTTTAAGTCCCATGCGTGGTGCAACTATTTTCTTTACAAATTACGCTTCCGTATTTATACTTAAGATTTTATGTTTTGGATTGTTTTTATAAAACATTAATTGTGGTGTTTGATAAAACTAATGATTCCGGTCCTGTAAGTTCACACCCTCTGACGGTAAAACTCTGTTAGTGGATTTTAAGGGTGTGACATTATCGATTTTGCTAAATGGGAACCTTGTTTCAGAGCACATCTAGGGTCCCTATACCCTGATTGTTCACGATGTATTGACGATGTATATATTGTGCCTATGGTTAGTAATGAGACTACTAGTTTTACACCGAAAGCATTTACTCAATATTCTCAAGTTGAGAAGAAAGCTTTAGAGATTGAGACTAAGGCATGTTCCAATTTGACTATGGCATTACCTGACAATATTTTTCATTATGTGGGAATTATTAAAATTTGTGCATCATTGTTTCAACACATCAGAATGAGAAGTATGGGTAATACTGAAGAAAGTAAAAAGGTGATGTTGAAGTTTCAATTAAAAAACATTAATCTATTGAAAGGTGAGACTGTTGAGGAAATGTTGGCTCAATTTAATCATTTGATTCCGAAATAAATAAGTTAAAGATGGAACCAAATGAAAGTGATAAGATTGATACTGTGAAAAATGCTCTTTCAGGTTCTTACTCGACGTTTCTCTTGGTAGGTAAAGACAATAGTTTTTTCAAGAATGAAGATCTTATGGCAATAGAATTTATGCAAAATATTGAAGACAGATAGTATGACTTGAAATGCCAAAAGTCATCAAATTAAACTCAAGACCCGACTCTATATGGAGGTTGTTTGCCTTTGAGTAGTTCTGCAGCTCCAGTTACTGCATTTCTCACTCAAACTTCACAAGAGGGATCACCGTCCTATAGCGATCCAAATGTATGTTTCATGTCTTCTGGGTTTAATGATAACTCTGGTGGATCAACCACTAATGGCTTCACTACACCACCTAATGTCAACATGAAGGAAGCTGAACAGATTTTTGCTTTCCTTAGTGCTTTCATGACATCATATGAAAACTTGGTGGGTAGCGAGATTGCTACAAGTGAACTGACCGATGAAGACTATGATCAGATTGATCTTGATGATCTAGAATTAATGAACATCAAATGGAATATGGCCATGATTGTAAGGAAGGTGAAGAAGTTTATGAAACAGACTGGTAAAGACTTACCATCTCTGAACAAACGTGTTGGGTTTGATAAATTGAAGGTCAAATGTTATAATTGCCAAGATTTTGGTCATTTTGCCAAGGAATGTGATAAGCCAAAGAAGGAGTATAGTGAACCTCGAAATCAAGACATAAATTCTGGAAAAAAGGTCAATGATTCTCCTGAAAAGACTTCTGGAGGTAGTTCTTCTAAAGCTTCAGGGTCACAAGCTCTTCTCACTGCTGAGGGAACTGACTGGACTCAAAGATTGCTGTGTAATGATAATCAAGCAAATATGGAAATGTTCGAGTTGACTGAAAGTTTTCAAGATGCTAGTGGGAACGAATTGTCCTCTGACAATGAGACATAATCGGATTCAGATGATTCTTGTAACATGCAACCAACTTCTTTTCCGTGCATGGCTATGATTGACGAGGTTAGTCCTTCTTCTGTTAATTTATCTGAAAATGTGTCATGTTCTGAGTGTGAAACTGTTAAGTCTAGAACTGGTTTACTTAATGCTCATAATGATTCACTAATAAAAGAACTTGCTTCAATCAAGGATACATATAGATAATCACAAGAATCACAAATGAGATCTAGAGAGAAAATTGAGGGTTTGACTATAAGTAATCATGATTTGAAAGCAAAAATTATCAGTGCAGTTGACCATTGATGATAAACAATTTTAAAAAATTCTTAAACATAGAACTAAGATAACTGAACTTGAAAATGAGGTTCTAGATTTGAAAAATAAATTAGACAAGTTTTGATACTCTTAATTTTTGTAAAATGAAATTATTGTAGTGTCTGGTACACAAAAAGGTTCTAAGAATGGTTTGGGTTTTGTTGAAGTTCCTCCACCATTTCATGATGACTATTCTTCAAATCCTTTTGTGGGAAAGGAAGAATTTGTTACAGAGCCAGTCATCATTAAGGAAAAACCCAAACTGGTTAAAAATGACAATATAAATAGTCAATCTTCAACTCAAAAACCTCATATTCAAAGTAAAAAGGTTTTTGTTGAGAATGTTGATAAGGTAATCATTGAGGATGTAATTGAACCTGAATTTATACACAAAGAACAGAACATTCCACGTTCAAGTCACATTTTGTGTGAACCTCATGAACTTGAGGAGGCTGTGTATGGTTCAAATATATCTAAAGTGAAAAAGGAAAAATTTGCTAAGGTTAAGGCTAAGAAATCAGAAAAACCAAATATTGTTTATGAGGATTTGATGCATTTCATCAATCCTGTTCCTTCTAAGGTAAAAACTGGTCGAATGTTTAAATTGAAAGGTATTAGCAAAGTATTCACTGAGAAAGACATTCCTCTTAATCTTAACCACCTGAATTGATAAAAAGCGTCTTTAAAAATGAAATTTCAAAGATACAAGATCTTGAACATGCATTTGTTAATTCCAAAGCATCAAAAACAACAGATTCTTTGGTTAAAGCCAAAAAATTGTTAAAATCTGCTAAGTAGGTTCAGTTTGTTAATTCATCTGGAACTGACACTTTACAGAGTTTTTCTAACTGTTTAAATCTTGATTTTTACATGAAAAAGAAATCTGCTACGTTTATGATTTGAACGAAGGACATATTCTTGGTGTTTTTCATCAACCATCTATTGCACCAGTTTCTACAAAACTACAATGTGAGTTTGTTGATATGAGAACATGTTTTCTATGTTGTGAACAAGGTCATGTTGTATGAAATTATGGAATGAAGAAATCACAGAATATTCATCCTTTTATCAAGAAACAAGTCAAACCCGTTCCTTTGGTTTAAGAAATTCTGAAAAGACCCATGTCTTGTGATGATGAGACTCACATCATGTTTTCAAATGTGAATACATGCAAGGTGATTCATGTTGATGAGAGCATGAGTAATTTAAAACCCAAATTTATTCCTTCGGAACCAATTTGTAAGAATGTGAATACAAATGTAGTTCAAGCTGCGTATTTGAGACAAAAGTAGAAAATACCTGTGACTTATTCACAAGCGGCTAAACCATATTTGGATTCAGTTAAAATTAACTCTTCAAGTGAAATTAAAGAGGTGCCCAAGACTGAGGCCTGGGTTGCCATTTTAAACTAATCATCTTATCTATATATGCAAAGTTTATCCAAGACTATATCTAGTGAGAACTGTATTATGGATAATGGATGCTCTCTTTATATTACCGGCAACATCAATCTTTTAAAAAATGTTAAGAATATTAAAGGAGGGTATGTAGCTTTTGTTGGTAATTCGGGGGGGGGGGGGGGATGATTACAGAAGAGGAAGAAGTTTCGAATTGTAGTATTACATTTGCAAAAGTTAATTATTGTGATAAAGCGGATGATCATCTGTTAAGTGTTTCTTAGATTTGTGATAAAAAGTATACCACTATATTTAATGACAAGGAGTGCATCATATACAAACCCGGTTTTGTTATTCCCGAAGGCATGGTGGTTATGAGATCTCCTCGATCAAACGATATTTATGTTTTGAACATGACTTGTAAGGTAACTACTTCTATTGAAACGTGTTTTGTCTCAAAAGCGACTAAGAAAGACTCGATTCTGTGGCATAGGCGTATGAGTCACATTCATGTCAGAAAGATGAATTATATGATGGCAAATAATTTGGTTGATGGGTTTTCCCTGAAACACTTCAAGCTGACTGATCTCTGTGTTGCATGCAAAAGGGGCAAACAGAAAAAGAAGTCACCCCGTCTAAGTTAATTAATTCCATTGATACTCCATTGGAACGACTTCATATGGTTTCAGGTCCCTCGATTTCAGCTGGATCTTAATTAATCATGTCATAACTCACACAGATTAATGCGTTGACAAGAGATTTAATGACGGGTTGCTATATTTAGAAAGATATCCGTTTGTTAAAGGCGGAATCAATAACAAACATACGGTTGCAAAGAATAATCAAAGGTAGAAAGCACACACAGGATTCAGTCAAAAGATTTCCATTTATATAACATTCATCATACAAAGTGGATAATCGATTTAGGGTTTCTAGGAATCCTATGACAGCCGTCACTTTTAAGAAATATTCTTTCTTATCCGAAAAGTGTAAAGGCTTATCTCTCTCTCGCTCTCTCTCCGTGTGTATTGGCGGCATGCCCTAAACATTCTATATATAGGCCTGCCAACCAAGGACAGCTGTCATTCCTTCTAGAAACCCTAAATACAATCATACATACTCAAATTACATATTCAAAATAAACTAAGTGTAAAACAAGTCTTCCGGGTAGGCTTTGCACCAATCTTGTCTTTCCGAGTATGCTCGGCCATCCTTCATAACTTGGTAACATAGAAGTGTGCTCGTGATCACTTTCCGGTTAGACTTTAATTGAAGAGTATTTTACCAAGTAAAATACTCACCGAGTAGACTTCAGTCTTCTTGACTTTGCCAGACTTTGCCCGACAACTCCTTACGAGCAACCTTGTTCTTCAATGATCCATTTCAGCTCTTTGCTATAAAATAACTTACTAGCAAAGTGTACTCGGGAGTATTGTTCCTTGCTCGAGCTGAATCTTGCCCGATATTAGATATCCCTTTAGATTATCAAGCATACTTGCATCATACTTATTAATGAATACCTTGCCCGGTCTTCCAATCACTTGGCTTCTTGGACTTGGTCAACCAAACCTTACTCGGAAGAGTAAAATACTTGGTTCTGAAGAACAGACTTGCTTGATAAACTGAACCTTGTCCGGATTTACATAAACTAGTGTACCTTACCCGGCAATGCACTAATTTGCAAACCCTGCTCGGATATCCACTTAAGAAGACTACTTGAAGTAAACCTTGCCCGGTAGGCAAAATATCGTACTCGGCCAAATAAAAGCTTGCTCGGATGTCTAAGGTGTGCCCGGATCCATTACTTAGCGAATTCAGAGGAGGTTGAGAAGATTCCAATCTTCCATGTACTTCATTTAGGTCAAATCTTTGACTCAACAATCTCCCCCTAGATTGGAACACCTCAGCTGACCCAAAACATTTCTATGGTTACTTACACTCAGCAAAAAAACACATCAAATCAAAAATCAAAATTGCATATTCAAATAACATAAACAGAATTACATAATCAGAAAGTTGTCCGAAGACATTACAAAACAAAGCCTATTCTATTAATCTTATCTTCTTCTTGCATCATGAACGGCTTGTCTTCTGTTGATTAGCTCTGAAGCAGCTTTCATCTTGAAGATATTAAGGGATTGGTAATGAATGTGACTTTTTGGTAAGGCCAAGTCCCTTATATCCATGAGATCTTCACTGTGCAGATATGTCAAATCTTCATCTTCCTTGATGATCCCCAATATCTTTCCATCTGAGTTTCTCAGTAAGAAGTGATCGACATTCTCTTTGTATTCAATCTCAGCAATTATGCCATTCTTCTGTACTGTGTAGTTGGGGCGTCTCATCCTTCTTCTCATACTTATGCAAGCATTCATGTTGGATAATGGATTCTGATCTCGGACATTTATTTGATAGTCTCTGTCGGCTATGTCCATTCTTCTCAACTTCGAAATCCTTCTTGATTTGTGAGACTGAATCAATCTCCAGCTCCTCTTTTCTTTTAAGAATTGGAATCCTTTATCAGCTTCTTCATGCAGGTACTTTGATAGATCATTCATTTGTCTACCTGCAGATCTGTTCCTGTTTCTGTAGTCATTCAAATGGAGAGTGGCAATCCTTCTCAACTGTTCTTCATTAAACTCACGGAAGTCACTTCTAACCACAATCTCTCTTAATAATCTGCTCTCCATAATCACCTTGAGGGTATCAGTGATAGAATCATAGTACAGTTGTCTTGGTAGATCCACATCAGATTGTGGTCTTGTTCTTTGTTGTGCTGAACTACTTGATTCACCTCTTCCTCCTTGACCTCTTCCATCTCTTGGAAATCTTCTGTGAATTGGAGGTCTAATAGGAATGGACTTCTTGGGCTTTTGAGGTCCCAAGTTGAAGACTTTTACATAAACAGCTTCTACCATCTCAGTAGGAAGGTTAGTTAATTCAACAACATCATGTCCTGCTTCTTTAAGTTCTCTTAACATCTTTTCCATTCCAGGAGTTCTTGCCAATCCAGCAGGTACAAACCTACCATCAGCGTAGTATCTTGGGTTCTCTCCTTCTCTTAAATCTTTTTCCCACTCAGCCTTTTGAAGGTAGAAAAGAGTCTTCAAATCCTCCTTCTCCAAGACATTGAAGTCTGCTTCAGTCATTCCTCTCTTATTTATTATTATGTTTCTCAAGATGTTTATCATTTCTTCATTTTCCCAAGGCAGAAATGGTTCATCTTCAGGCTCAGGTTTCACATCTTCTTGAGGAATAGGGATTTCAACAGATTTGACTTGTTCTTTTTCTTTCTCCCTAATAGTCTGAATTCTTCTTTTCTTAGCTGGGGTTTCATCAGTTGCTTCAGCCTGCTTAGAGCTCTCAGCTTGGACCCTTTTTGATTTTTCTTTTCTTTTCAGCCTGTTATATTGGTCCACCATTGATTCTCTGGATAAATTCTCTACAATTTCAGGCTTCATACCCCTTTCCAATAGATAACCACACATGCCTCCAAATTTTTTTTTTCAATTCCTCCATCTTTTCAAGTTCTTCATTTTCTCTTACAGCTTTCTTAATCACTTATTCTCTTTCACTGTTATAGAGATCTTGGAGTTGATCAAAAGTAAAATGAGACAAATCTTTTTCAGAGGAGTTGTGCCTTTTTAGATAATCTCTGTATTTCTTGGCATCTCTACTCTTTTGTTCCATAAGCCTTTTAGCTTCCAACATACTCAGCTCAATGTTTGCCTTATGCACATCAGTCATTTCCACCTGTGGGGACACAACATTGGTAGCTGCACCAACTTTCCTTTCATCATTCTCAGGATCATCATTATTATCATCATCAGAATTTTCAGAGTCATCCTCACCTTCAGATAGATCGTTCATCGCATCAATCTGTGGTTCATCAAAGGGTCTGTTCTCAGGAATTGGTACATTTGGCACTCCTTGCACATGTTCATCTGGCCTTAAAGTCTGCAAAGGAATTGCCCTTATAGGACTTGCTTCATCATCAGGTGTTTCAACAAAATAGTTATTCTTATCATCCCACTTCCCCCTCTTAGCATCTTTTTCATTTTCAGTCTGCTCATAAGTCCTTTATCTCCTCATATAAGTTTTGGCAAACCTGTTGACTTTTTCAGTAAATTCTTCATGGAGTTTTGAAAGTCTTTCTCTCTTCTGGTTAAGTGTTTCATGAGGCTTAGGCATATTTACCCTTTCTGACTAGCTGTCAGTGGGATTCTTCTTCAGATCTTCCTTTACTTGCTCTGCCCATTTCTTGGCAGCCGTTGAGGCAATGGACTCACCAATCTCTTCTTCAATCATGACATCAGTATTCAAGTTGGCTGGTTCAGCAGTTTCATTTGTTTGACTTTGGGGTTGAAACATGCTAACTACCATAGCTAAGGAATTATCAACTTCCTCAGCTCTATTCATCTTAATCAATTCCTCTATCACCTCTTGATCAGCCACATCATCAAGTATTTCTTTTGCTTTGTTGGCTTCATTGATAAAGATCTCATGCTCTGCCATTTCTTCATGTGTTAAGGATTGGGCTATTTTCTCCCTTTCCATTGACTCTTTGATAATTCTTTCTTGTTCTTTTAAGGCAGCAGCAACAACATCATCTCTGAATAAAACATCCTTTTCAGGATATGCCTTATGAGGCTCTTCTTCTATAACTTTGGCCTTTCCCTTTTCCATCCTCTTCTTTAAGTCTTCTTCACTATCAGGATGAAAGTCATCAATTTCCTTTTCAAGGGCTTCCAGTTCTGAATCATGCTCTACCCTCTTGGAACTTTCTTCTTGGTCAGTTTCTGGTTCAGAGTATATAAGTTCCTCAGTAGCAGCATTTTTATCAATGAATTCTTCAGTTTGTGGATCAGTGACATCAGTAAGTACATCAGTAGCTAAGGAATTACTATCTTCCTCAGTTCTCCTCTCCTCACTGCTCTCCTCTCCATCTCCATACACATTCATAATCATATTCAATGCATTTACATTCTCACCTTCTACACCCGAGACAGTTGGCATAGATTCACTCTCCCCCTGTTTTGGGGCAGCTGAGGTCTTCTCAACCTCCTACTCCAGGGCTTGAATTTTCAAGTTTTCCTGCACCAACTTCTCTAACAGGATCACAATCTCCTGTGTTACTTCCTCATTCCTTCTTCTCAACTCAGCATTTTCTTTCATTAGGGTCAGAAGGTCAGTTTCAGTGTGTGGTGATGTAGGTGGTGTTGTGAAGAATTGTTCATAATCAGGTTGTTGTAGGGTCCTGGACGGATCGTACACGGGATGTCTCTAACAACGCAGGTGCGGAATCCCTGCGTAGGTAGATACGAGTGTAGAGTATATAGAGATCGAACACACAAGCAATAAACCAACCACGTTATATAGATAACAAACACGTGACCCGAGGTCACCGTTACAGACTATGACACGTAACTCGGTTACTGAAAACTGAAACGAAAACCCTAAACGAACAACCTTAAACTGTTTCGTCTGAAACAGTATATAAACACGACAACTTCGCCACAGGCGAAGTTGTCAATAACTTCGCTGATTCAACAAGTTCGCCATAGCGAACTTGTTGACAACTTCGCGCATTACAAAACAAACATAAACAAAACATAATTACATTACAGACTCGATTACAAATGCTAGACTATGAACTACTGACATACATGTACCAACAGACTCCCCCTTGGCAGTAGCTTCATATCTTGATCTTCAAATCTTGAGTCTTGTAATCTTTACCTCTACGCGTGCGCCCCTTCTCTCACACATACCGACACTACCCTTTGATATTTCCTAGCTTGATCCTTCCAAGCAGGAATGTAGAAGATCTTCTTCTCGTTGAGCACTTTCAAATCATCCTTCGATAGATTAACAAGATGCATCGGGTCGTACACCCGAAGTACTTCTTGTTCATCCTCATCTTCCATTACCGCCTCAGCTGTCTCACAATCCACGTACCACCATTTTAAATCTTTTAGGACGTTCTTGGGCATAACTTTCATCGGTACTTCTTTCAAATGACGGACTGGTTTATACTTCATTACCATCCAAGGTTTGCCGTCAGCCCTCATTCCACGATCTTTGTCTTCTATCAACTTTCCTTTTTGAGGCTTTAGGAGTTCAAACTTTTTGTCTTTAATGGCTTCTTTCCAGACGATCTTCCCAATGATTCTTGCCATATCATCATTACTTCTATTGATCAGCCCCAATCTCGCTAAATCTCTCACCTCACATTCTGGTAAGGAATTCATAGATCTCAACAATCTCTTAAAGTACTGAATGCCGTCGTACCTTTTGATCACAAATAGTTTCAGCTCTTTGTCGTACAACCAGCATATGATTCCTTTCTTTGACTCTGCATAGCCTTTTATATTATAAGTCTTTCTGAACATCGTTGGCACTGCAGGCTTCTTGGTTTTAACAAACCACTGAGCACAGCCTTCTTTCCAGTTCGGCTGCTCCTCCCATACTATATCTTCTATCACACTCTCATCCCCCAATTCTGATCTCTCAACAGCTGGAATCTCATGTTCCACTGACTCATCTACAATCTCACCTTCTTCTAACACATCTTCCACATTAATCTGTTCTCCAATCCTCTCAATCTCATCCATAGGCAACACGTCATCATCATCCATCAACTCATCGTCCTCCTCCTCATCCAACTCCTTCAACGCATCAATAACGTCTTCAACATCAGCGTCGTCATCCACAACTACAACATCATCACCATCTGCATTTGTAGACTCCCCCTCAGTTGTGGAAGCTCCAAGAGCCTGAGAGGTTCTTGGCAGCTCATCACCTGCACCTGAAGGTGCATTGGGATCATCGTCATGATCTTCTCGTCTTTTCGTTCTCAACTCATCGCCCCTACACGTCTTCTCCCCCTGAGATGCCAAGTAATCCTTGAAGGCATCTATTATTCGTCCATGTTCTACCAGGAGGGCAGCTTGTAGTCGATTGGATTCCACTAGGCGGTCAATAGTCTTTGACTGTTCAGCAACAATCCGCTCTAGCGAAAGAATCCTCTCGGTATCTGAAGTAGGCAATGGAGTTGGTGGAACATCAGCAGAAGTGACCGCAGGTGGTACACTTGGTAACCCTGCAGTAGAGGTGATTGTCGACTCCACAAACCGTGCAACTACCACCGGTGGATTAAGCGGTTGAGGTGGTAGGGACACAATTGTTGGTGCCGACGTCTCGATCGCTGAAACCTGTGCAGTAGTAGGAATAAGAGACATACCAGATAGGGCAGGTGGAGCAAAACGTACTAGTCTTGAAGATTCTCCAGCTCCCGAACCTATTCCTCTCTGTTCTCTTCTTGAGCGTCTTAGCACAATCTGTACTGCCTCCTCTTCATCTACTTCATCCTCATCCTCCCCCACAGTTCTCGGCCTCTTTCCCGTAGTCCGTTCACGAGACACCATAAGTCTTCTTGCCTCAGCAAACGTCTCGTCTAGATCAGAGTCAGCTACCGAAGTAGCTGCTCTGGTAACATCCATAAACTGAGGACCCGAGACATCCATATCAAACAAACCATGTCCACTAAAAGCAGCATCTAGATCAACGTTTTCAGCAGTGGACACAGCCTGAGATATAGTAGCTGGCACAGCAGCAGAAGATACAACAGGCGCAGCTGATACAGCATGAGGTGCTGCCGCCTGATGTGGTTGCGGATCCCTGAACTCGTCCCCTCCTGCAGGAACATACTCCGGGTTAATGAGATACCCGAAAAGTGGAGTATGCCTGGGACGCCGCTCAGGGTTGCTTCGAGTGCTCGACGTTCTGCACTGAGCAAAGATACGTTTTGTTACGCACTCAACGTATCTGATAGGGCGTCTTTGCGGTACAGACGGAGCGACATGATTGATAATCATTTGTAGGAACCGAGGATACATAATAAAACGCTCGCGCGCCGTCGCCCGTCTCTGACGATCAATCTCGTAAAAGATTAGCTGACTAAACGAATATCTGCGGTTGTAAGTCAGCGCAATCATAGCCGATTGCATCGTCGCACCCATCCCATCTGTTCCTGCCTTTCTGCCGGACATGCATACTATCAACACATGCATCAAAAAGCGCCATTGATCCAGCAGAAAGCCTTTCCTCCTCTGCGAGTCCCCCAGCGGACCCGAATAACCCATCCTTAAGTAAGCTCCGTCACGGAAAGGAGCTACGAATTCCGTTGGGTCGTCTCTCGTTTCATCACCGAACTGCAGAGCCAACCGTATGTCTTCAGAGGAAAACTGTATGTCTTGACCATTGACAGTTGCTCGCATCACTGGAGGCTCAGGTCTGCAATCATAATACACCGTCTGCCAGAAATCTTGAATGTTGGGCAGAGATATGGGTAGTGTATTAGTGATCGCGTGGAAAACTCGTGATCGTTGGAGAAATGTGATAATCTCCCTATAGTCTTCAACGCCTCGTGCGTCTGGATCCAAAGTGATGTATTGGTTATGAGCTGGGAAGAATTGTCGTTGCTCATCACCATCATCACCTCCAGCACCTCCAACAGCAGCCATATCTGCACAAAACAAATCAAGTTAGAGACCATATAATCATCTCACAAGTTCGCTGTGTACCATATGCGAAGTTGTGATGTACAGGCGAATTTAAAGTTGAGGCGAAGTTGGGAACAACTTCGCTTCATCTGTAAGTTCGTCTATAAACTTATAAAAAATTTGAAATAGGCGAAGTTGTGTTCAAGGCGAAGTTATGGATAACTTCGCCATAGGCGAAATTAAGCTTCAAGCGAAGTTGTGGATAACTTCGCTGAAGGCGAACTAAAGCCACTGGCGAAGTTGAGAATAACTTCGCGTAAACCTTAACTTCGCCTGAATCTGAAACGGCGACTGTTCAGATTCAAACAAGTGTTATCCGACGTTTCGGACCGATTTAACGATCTAACAATGAAGTCCAACATATTTCAATGGTGTTAGGACGAAAAGGTCGTCCATGAACACGTAACGTGAGGTCGGAAAACTTGGTTTCTAAGGTTCGACGACCCGAGGTCTCGAACCGGGTAGAACCATAACGAGAAAGATATTGACCATACATACCGACAATGAGTACTAGAAACTGAAATCAAGGATCGAAATCGAAGATAACAAGATCGCGGATAATCTGTTTTTGATATTATCTTCGCCGGAAAGTTTCAATATATGTTACTGTTCCCGTTAGAAAGTCCTTATATAGGGCTGAGTTGGTTCAGGCGAAGTTACGCTTAACTTCGCCAAGGCGAAGTTAAGCACAACTTCGCTGAATTCAACAACTTCGCCCGTTATTTTCAAAATCAGCCCTTTAAGTTTGAATAATCCTGAATTTAACCTTAGAAATTACCAAAAAGAGTTAAACAAATATGATCAAGACCCAGTAACCAACAATAAAATAATATAACTACAAAAACTAAAAAAAAATTTAGAAAAATTTTAACGAAATAAGGGATCAAATTTCAGTCTAGTCAGGGACCACTACGTTTTAGAAAAGATCCTAACAGGAATCATACTAACGATGTGACTGTCACTTAGATCCGTGTTTGGCTGTATTATGACATAGAGACACAGGTTGTAAGCATGTAAATAACGTAAATGGTTTTCATCGTTTCTGTGATACGGATTAAGGTTCAGTTAAGCTCAAAAATTTAAGTTGGCAACATCTCAGAGATAATGATGTCTTCTATCTATTCTCAAAGCATATTTGGCTATACCCAAGTCACCCCGAATTGACTTCGACCCATAGTGTCTGATTAACTTGTATATACTCGTTGACTGCTTCCCGTTCTTTTCTTACTCCAGACATGAGAAGTCTTGATTGTTACTATGTCTCATAAGTACTAAAGATATACACACATTGTTTTTTTTTTTTTTTTTTTTTTAAGCAATCATTCTTATTGACTTCGGAGTATTAAGCTACTGCAAGTCCCGAATCTGGATCACTGCAGTGTCTTGAAATTCTTTCTTCACGGGAATCAGATTACTCAGGGGCTCGTGTATGACTGGGTAGTCGCTTTTCTGCCTATCATTCGGAAAGATATGTATGAAGACATACAAAACTCTTAAGGAGTTTCCACGTAAATTCGAGTAGTTTAAGTTAGTATCACATACACTTTTACGCACCATAAAAATTACCACGACATACAATGACTGTTCTAAAGCCTTTTAAGCCTAATAACTTCACTAGTTAAGCACACACGATTAGTATATATATCATTTTCCAAGGTTGGATCAATTTTCTGTTAAACACAGCATAGAACTTCATACGAAGTAACAGACTTGAAAATTAATTTCATTTCCCTTAAAAAAAAACTTTAAATTCAATCGCCCCAATCACGTCAAAGTCGTCAGGTAAACGGCTATCCTGAAGATCCAATGGATCAACTGGACCGACCACATACAAGTATGTGTCCTTCTTACTAAGTATGACTGACTAATTTTCAGCAACTGAAAGAACACACGTCATAGTTGCCCCGGTCACTTTCAGTCTTCCGGTTAATGGCTATCCTCATTCTCTAAGTTGAAACGAGGACCAAAACATATCCTAGGATATGTCCATCAAACTGAGGTAACCGACTAATTTTAACCAAAAATGACCCATGTTTTTTTTTTTTTTTTTTTTTTTTTTTTTTTTTTTTTTTTTTAAACCAAAGACATGGTTACTCGGGATTGATCATCCCGTTTAGCTCAATTAGGTTTTGAAATCTGGATTTATCAAACGCTTTTGTAAACAAGTCAGCAAAATTTTCAAGTGTATCAACTTTTTCGATCTTGATCAGTTTCTTCTCAGCACAATCCCGTATGAAGTGATGACGAATGTCAATATGCTTAGTTTTACTGTGCTTCACGGGATTGTTAATTACTGAGATGGCGGCAGTGTTATCAATTAAAATAGGAGTAAGTAAGAAATTCAGACCATAGTCGCGCAATTGTTGCTGAATCCACAAAACCTGAGAGCAGCAGTTGGATGCTGCCATGTATTCAGCTTCGCATGTTGAAATTGCAACTGATGTCTGTTTCTTGCACTGCCAGGAAACTAATCTTCCTCCAAGAAACTGACAGCCTCCTGTTGTTGACTTCCGACTCTGATTACAGCCTCCATAATCAGAATCTGTATACGCCACTAGTTCAACGTCTCCCCCTTTTGGGTACCACAACCCTAGTTTCGGCTTGCCCTTAAGATACCGCAAAATCCTCTTCACACCTTTCATGTGAGATTCCTTTGGGTTTGCCTGAAAACGAGCACAAAGACAAACAGAAAACATTATATCGGGCCTAGAAGCAGTTAAATACATTAATGAACCTATTATCGCCCGATACAGAGTAGGGTCCACATCTGCGTCACCATCTGATTCAGCGCCCAACTTGTGATTGACGCAGATTGGGGTGTCATATGGAGAACTGTCCTCCATCTTGAATCTCTTCAGCACATCATGAACATACTTTGTTTGATGAATGAACATCCCATCCTTCTTCTGATCAACCTGCAATCCTAGAAAGAAGGTTAGTTCACCCATAGCACTCATCTCGAATCGTTTCTTCATGACAGCCTCAAAATCCTGACACATGGATACTCTTGATGCAGCAAAAATGATATCATCCACGTAGACTTGAACCAGTAAGAAGTCACATCCTTCTCTCTTCACAAACAGCGTACTGTCAATCAATCCCCTTTCAAAACCATTTTCCAGCAAGTAGTCCGATAACGTTGAATACCAGGCACGAGGTGCCTGATGTAACCCATATAACGCCTTGCTCAACCTGTATACGTGATCCGGAAAGTCTGGGTCAGGAAAACCCGGAGGTTGCTCAACAAACACAACCTCATCAACTTTCCCGTTAAGAAATGCGCTCTTCACATCCAACTGAAACACCTTCATCTTTTTAGATGCAGCAAACGCCAAAAACAATCTAATCGCTTCTAACCGGGCAACAGGAGCGAACACCTCATTGTAATCAATACCCTCTTGCTGATTAAAACCTTTAACAACCAGCCTCGCCTTATTTCTCACGATAATCCCCTTTTCATCCCTCTTGCACTTGAACACCCATTTCGTGCCTATAGCATGCACATTTCTTGGTTTTTCAACCAAGGTCCAAACTTCCATTTTCTCGAACTGAGCCAATTCTTCTTGCATGGCTTCGACCCACGAGCTGTCCTTTAAAGCCATTTGATAATTCTTTGGTTCAATTTGGCTTATAAAGCAGGAGTACAAACATTCATTCATTATACCCGTTTCTTTTATGCTTGTATAAACACAGGTGTGCTCATTCAAGCTACTTCTGGTTTGTACACTCGAGGACACATCACCTATAACGTTCTCCAATGGGTGATCTTTGTGAATTCTCGTGGTCGGAACAGCACTGACATGTAAATTGTCTTCCAAGTTCGAAGAGATCTCATCTATGGTTGTTTCTGGCTGAGAGTGAAAAGGATTAATAAATTCATCTTCAGTTGAGGCCGCAGGGGTATCGATCGTGTTTGATGTGGAAGGTTGAGATTTCTCAAAAATCTGATGTTGCAATATATTCTCTTCCTCATCAAGTATCATCTTCGTCACAGCTCTTTCGTCTTCTTCAGAAATTTCCAAATTAGGTACGTTAAACGACTTAAAAAGTTTAACATAGTCAAACAGCTCAGCAGGTCCATTGCTTGGTTTTGGCGGTTGGTAACTAGTAATGTCGGTGTTACAAACCACCTCCACCTTGCAAGTCGACGTATTGAAGACCCGTCTGTTGGGAGTCCCAACAACATAACCGACAAGGATTCCCTCATCAGCTACTTCACCAAATTTCGAATTAGTCTTCAAAATCGAACAAGGAGACCCAAATGGTTCAAGACCGCACAAGTTGGGCTTCCTTCCGTGCATAAGCTCGTAACAAGTTTTTCCAAGTCTCTTAACGGTTAACACCCGATTCAGAACATAGCAGGCTGTAGCAACTGCTTCAGCCCAGAACATCACAGGAAGCTTTGAGTCTGCCAGCATAGTTCTGGCTCCTTCAATCAACGTTCGGTTCTTCCTTTCAGCTACTCCGTTCTGTTGTGGAGTATACGGAGCGCTGTATTGATGTTCAATTCCCTTCTGAAGACAGAAAATTTCCATCTCAAAGTTCTTGAACTCTGTCCCATTGTCGCTTCTGATGAATTTAACTGATTTACTCATGACGTTCTCGACTTTTGTAATTAGATTCTTCACCATCTGAGTCGTCTCGTCTTTCGTTTTCAGAAAATATACCCACGAGTATCGCGAGTAGTCATCAGTGATCACCAAGCAGTAAGAGGTACCTCCTAGACTTTGTACATTCACGGGACCGAAGAGATCCATATGAAGTAGTTCTAGAGTACCGGCAATTGAGTTAATCTTCTTGGTGAGATGGGATTTCTTGTGTTGCTTTCCCTTCTTGCATGCTATACATTTGTCTTCAAAGTTAAAACTTTTTAAGGGAACGCCCATCACAAGCCCATTCTTGACAATGAAGTTCATCTTCCGAAGATGAATATGTCCCATTCTCCTGTGCCATAATTCTGATTCTGATTCGCTTGCCTTTGTCATTAAACAGGATTCTCCGGTGGCCATTTCAGTAGACCTCATATCCATCACGTATGTATTCGTTTCACGTGGAGCTTTCATTACTATCCATTCTTCTGGTATATGAAAACCAGGCTTCAATACAATCGCTTCATTCTTAGTGAAATGGACAGTGTATTCTTTATCACAGATCTGCGACACACTCAGCAGATTGTGCTTTAATTCCTCCACAAAATTTACGTTTTCAAGTGTCATTCTCCCATTCGACACAGTTCCTCTACCGGTAATCCTTCCTCCGCTTTCACCAGCAAAACTAACTCTAGCTCCCTGAACAGGTTTTAAGTCTTGCAACAAGTGTTTGTTGCCTGTCATGTGCCTGGAACAGCCGCTATCTACAATCCAAAGATTGTTTGCAGCCCTGTTCAACTGTTCCTGCACAATAAAACAAAGAGTTAGAATCTTGGGAACCAAGACCAATTGGTCTTGGATCGATACGTCCCGTACCCTGGCTTTCTTAAGTTAGCATCAGGATAATTTCTGTAAGTCCTGTTAGGGAATCTCCCTGCAGATTGTGTGTAATGCCTTCCAAACCTTTGAGAATTGAAGGTGCTATATCTTGAGGTTTGGTTGTAAAACTGAGGTTGGTTTTTATGAAAACTTGAATTCGTTACATTTTGGCATTTTTTAAAGTTTTCATTTTTAGCAGTAACAAAATGACGCTTATACTCAGTTTTATTTGGCTTTACACCTCTTAATTTCGGCTCCAGAGGGCAATCTGCAACTAAATGCCCTAATTTGTTACATCTAAAGCAACACCGACTCTCCAATTTCTTGTCAAATGTTGGTTTGGATGTAGAGGTAGTGTTACCAGCCGTTCGTCTCACATAAGGTGGGACGTACGGATTGAGTGGAGAACTCTTTTTAGAAACTTTATTTGTATCTCCATCGGTGGGTAACCCTACCTTCTCTTTTGTCTGATCAGATTCGGACAACTTATCCGAATCCGATGAGACTGGACTCGAAACAGAAATATTCACATTAGAAACTTTCGAACTTGTTTCTCCACAGCTAACACTTGGTTTTACACTTGTAATCTTGATTGGAGTTGTCTGAGGAACTTCGAAATCGACAGATTTCTGAACACTCGGATTATAAGTATAGTTGTGGTTAAAGGGTGGTGGAACTTCATTATATCCGATTCCTCCCCTCTTTGCAGAGGTACCTGGATCACTCACGAGGTGATCAAGGATGGCCGAGGAATTCCTGAACTGCTCAAGTTTGCGGTTCAGTTCCACCACCTTTACCTGGTGGTCAGCAATCTGTTTATCTCGATCAGCAATCACTTTAGTTTTTTCCTCCAAAACTTCATAACTAAGATCAATTATTTCAATTTTCTCAGCAAGTTTAATTTTTAAGCTTTGAACGTCTTTTTCACATGCTTTTATTTTAATTTTATAACTCGTTTCTCTTGCTTTCGTAAAATGGTGATCTTCTTTAATAGTTTTAAAGTCAGCATCTAAATGGACATACTGATCAGTTATTGTTTTAAGTTGCTCAGACAAATTCTCACAACTAGTACAAATAGTTTTAGGACTTACCTCGGAGCGATTATCTTTGTCATTTACCATGAAAGCGGTTTCTTCTTCATTTGCTTTCTCAATTTCTTCAACCTTCTTACATTCTTCAGCTTCAGACTCAGCCATGTTTGCTTGCTCACCAGAACCACTTGAGCGTTGATTCCAGTTGTACTCTCCTGCCTCTCTGGTCAACATGGCATTTATCTCTCTGTTAACTCCTGAGTGTTGTGTAGGTCGACCTTGTCCTCGTTCAACCCTCTCATTTCTGCATTCCTTGGCAAAGTGCCCGTACTGTTGACAATTATAGCACCTTACTTTGGACTTGTCGAACCCGGGCCGACCACCAACAAACTTTCTCCCCGTCTTATTCATGAAACGCTTGACTCTCCTCACTATCATGGCCATTTGCCATTGCAAATCCATCTCCTCCAGATCATCAGCATCGATCTGGTCATAATCCTCATCCAGAACAGCAGGGTCCACAATCTTCCCCTGGATGTAGTTTTCATAGGAAGCAATAAATGATGCATAGACTGCAAACTGCTCTTCAGCAGATTTTACACTCATAGGCATCTTGGAATAACTATTGCTAGATGCATTTGCAGAAAAACTACTTGTGGATGCTTGAGGCTTTGAAGTACTAGATCCTCCAGCAACGAAACATACATCACCATTCGTGTTTACAGAAACTTTTCCTTCATGAGACGAGTCAGAGCCTGACTCCCCTTTCGAGTAAAAAGCAGCAGATTCAGGCCTTGAACTTGAGCCTGAGTTAACCTTAGCACCATACATACCAGGGTCTTGTATCTGATCTGTTGGTGTTTCCTTTCGAACCATATTAAGCTCATAAGTTCTGAGCTTGTTTACTGCCGTTTCAAGATCACAATTTGGAAAGTCTCTGTCTTCCCTCATAAGGACGGTGTACATTTCCCACTTCGGTGGGAGAGCATCGAGAAGCTTTTCAACGATCTCTTCTTCTCGGTAAGCAATTGAATAATTGCTGAGCTCTGTCATTAGATGATAGTATCTGGTGATAATATCATCCAGTGATTCGTTCTTCAAAAATTTGAAGACGGAGAACTGGGTTTTTAAGAGTTTGATCTTTGATGCACGTATACCCACATTCCCCTCGAATCTATTTTCAAGAGCATCCCAAAGCTCTCTCGCAGAAGTGTACTTTCGGAACGTATGGAGAACCTCTTGAGGAAGTGCCATTGTTATCGCAGCATGGGCCTTGCTTTCAGCCTCGTACATTTTCTTCTCTTCGTCCTCCATTTTGCTGTACTTCTTAACCACATCGCGACCTTCGTATTGCGCAGTTGGAGGGATATATCCATCCAGGATGCACACCCACATTTTGGCATCCTGGTATTTGATGTATTGGATGAATCTGTCCTTCCATGCCACGAAGTCAGTTCCTTTCATAAGCCTCGGGGCCTTAGTGGCAGACCCCGCTTCTACTTCCATCTTGACCAAGTCGGAGATATTGATCGACGACATCCTTGCAAAAACCTGAAAAACCTGAAAAAAAAAACAAAGAAAATATTAAAACAGCTCAGTTGGCGAAGTTAAGAATAACTTCGCTTGAAGGTTAACTTCGCTGAAAGAGAACTTCGCTGAGATCTTAAATTCGCTTGATTTGGGCGAAGTTAAGAATAACTTCGCTTAGCTCTGGCGAACTTATGAGTTGAGCGAACTTGGGTTTGAAGCGAAGTTGCGGATAACTTCGCTAAGGCGAACTTATGAAGTGAGCGAAGTTGTAGTTAACTTCGCTAATCCTTATATCTTCGCCAAAAACCCTAATTCCAGCGACGGCAACTTCGCCTGAAGAATGGTAACTTCGCCCGATGAACGGTAACTTCGCCCGTTGAACAGGGAAGTTTGTTCAGATCTGTTTTCGTCAATCCAGCAGCTCCCGATCAATGCAAAGGCTTGAAAATGACTGTCAAGCACTAGCCAAACTCAATCCCAACAAAAACACGTCCCGCGAATAGGTCAAACGAGACGTTTTCTACACCCGCGTGAAATCCCGAACCTCACAATCGAGCCGATTGGCTCTGATACCAATTGTAGGGTCCTGGACGGATCGTACACGGGATGTCTCTAACAACGCAGGTGCGGAATCCCTGCGTAGGTAGATACGAGTGTAGAGTATATAGAGATCGAACACACAAGCAATAAACCAACCACGTTATATAGATAACAAACACGTGACCCGAGGTCACCGTTACAGACTATGACACGTAACTCGGTTACTGAAAACTGAAACGAAAACCCTAAACGAACAACCTTAAACTGTTTCGTCTGAAACAGTATATAAACACGACAACTTCGCCACAGGCGAAGTTGTCAATAACTTCGCTGATTCAACAAGTTCGCCATAGCGAACTTGTTGACAACTTCGCGCATTACAAAACAAACATAAACAAAACATAATTACATTACAGACTCGATTACAAATGCTAGACTATGAACTACTGACATACATGTACCAACAGTTGTTCTGTGGTGTAAGTTTGGAAGGTGGATGGTTGTGGTGATTGTATATGAGGTGGGCTAGAAATAATTTATTCAATTTGAATTGGGCTATTTCTTGGTGGTGTTTGTGGGGTTGGTGATGTGTGGGTTGATGTTTCAGGTTGGCTAAAGGTTAAGGTTTGAGGTGGTGTGTGAGTAATTTGATGTGGTGGAGTTTGTGGTGGTGACTGTGGTGGTGTAGGAATATGTTGTTCAATCATAGCTATCCCAGCTCTTCCTTCATCTCCATCATTTTCATCATCAGAACTTCCATCATCATTACTCTCATCTTCATCATCTCCTCCTTCCTCTTCCGAGCTTAACTCAAGCACATGCATTACAACCAAGTCATGGTCTAGAAGCCATGGCAGAATCTCAAATGGTACATTAGTATTGAATCGGTTGGCCACCCCTGGATTCTTAATTCTTTTGTAAGTGTCAGGGTTTTGGAGTAGGTGGGTGATACCAATGGTTGGTAGATCTTGTAATTCTCTATTGAATATTATCTGTAAGAACCTTGGATACTGCAAAAATCTCTCATTCTCAGCCTTGTTCAAGTTTGATACCAGACCATTAAACGGCAGATCATACATAATCCCTACAGTGGCATTTGCTAGATCATGACTCATCAAAGTCCATGATCCTTTTCTAGGAGCAAACCCCTGTATCACATGATGAATGAGGAATCTGTACATCATTGGAAACATCCCCTTTTGAAACTGTCCATCATGCACAGTTCCCTGATAACCCATTGTTTCTTCAAATATTCTCATCAGGTGTGCAGTTTTGAAGTCTATATGGTTATGATCATCATCATTTAACCTCAAACATCTTCTAATCATCCCTTCTGTCACATGTATTTCCTGACCAGCAACGGATGCTTCAATTCTTTTCCCATTAATGTCTTCTACAAGTTCTGCTGATCTCCAGAAATCAAGTGAGTGATTTCTGTAGATGACAGAATTTTCAGTAAGAGCAAAGTTGACATTTGATCGAGCCATCCATCTGATCATTGGTGCCACAGGTTCATTGTCAGGTGTGACTTGCAGAAGTGCACACATATTATGTTTCTTTTCAAAGAAATACTTTGGCTGTTCTTCTTCTGCCATATCTGAAACACATAAACAAGCATATTCAAAGTGAAATTAGTCATAAAGTTCAGTACTTTAGGTAATTTCAAGTTATAAAAATGAAGAAGAAAGAAAGAAATCTTCATGAACATGTTCTTCGACAAATTAATAACCTAAACACATAAACAGAGTATTAGTAATCAAGAAAATAATCAAAGTCCATTATAGTCTATTCGTGATTGGAAAACACACTATTAATGCTTACCGAGTCGGAATTAGAGGGCTGATAAAAGTTAGGGTTAGGAATAATAGAATGTGATAAGTTGGTTTGGATTTCTTTGGGAGTAAGGATTTGCAGTGGAAGGAGAGAGAAGGAAATAATGTTGAAAAAATTGCCTAACTCCCACTTATATACTTTTTGAAAGTGAGTTTTAAATGCTTTTTGTCATTTTGTGAATTATTAGCTGTCAAACAGTAACATTATCCACTTGATATATTAAAAACACTTAATTTCATTTAAGTTCATAAGACCTTACTCGAAAGATTAATATATCCAAAGTCTACTCGGTATAGTTCCACTTACAAACCTTAACCGGTCAAACTTTGCTTGGAAAATTTTCATTTTTGAATATACAAAGTTTGCCCGAATTCGTCTATTTATAAACCTTGCTCGATCAAGCAAATTAATTTAAAGTTAAGACATAATTAAGAAAGCTTACCCGAAATACTATATTTCTTGCGAAATTTATCACAAGGCAAATAATCAAGTATAATCATCAAATAAGCATCCTTACTAGGAATCAATTAAGACACACATATAGATTTCTCAATTTCAAATTAAAACTTATCTAGCATAAACCCAAATAAAAAAAATCATAATCAATTCTATCATACTAAATACCATATTCAATCAAGCGTACTTGAAAACATAGTGTGCCTGAGCGACCATTCAAGAGAATAGTGTGCCCGAACACCTTCTAATACAAAGTATACCCGAATAACCTTCATATAGTACAAAGTGTGCCCGGAAAAGGATTTCTAGCAGACAGTGTACTTGGAAAGTTAAGTTTTGAAATTACCAAGTATATTGAAGGAACAAAAGTGTACCCGAAATATAAAGTGTGCCCGGAAAACAAATTTTTGCCTGAAACCACTTGTAATTTCAAAGAAATCATACACACACATATCACAGAGCATGCTCGGAATGAAATTAAAACACATAAACATTTAAGTGTGCTATAGTCTAAAATTTCATAGAGCTTGCCCGAAAATCCTATGTTAGCATTAAGCTTGCTTGGATAAACACATTCAATCATCAGGTATGCCCTTACCCGAGGGATTTCAACATGTCAAACCATACCCGAAAAATGACAAACTTAAATAGTAATATCTAATCGTGCCCGGAAAGATTAACAAATCTTTCCTAACAACATATTCACACAAATTACAAAGCTTACTCGGTGTACTAACTTTCACAAAGTTTGCTTGGAATAACAATCAGCATATAACATTCATAGCTTGCCCGAAACAAGAATTTCTTGTTAAAAGCTAGCTATAACAACACATAATCATCTCAAGACTTCAAGCTTGCTCGGGAAATGAGTACAACAGTGTACTCTACCCGGAAAGTGTAAACACTTCAAAGCATGCCCGAAAATCATAAAGTTAGTCAAAAATGACTAAGCTTACTCGGAAAGTTTAAAAAAAATATCAAACCTTACCCGAAACAACATATTCACAGATAATCAACTGTTTTGTACCCGAAAAGGTTGTAAATCATTAAACCTTACCCGAAAATACATATTCAAACAGTTTGTGTCCGAGAAGGTTATAAGGCATCAAACCTTACCCGAACTTACATATTCAACCTATTTTAGGCAAAATGCAACACTTTTTGACTTAAACCACATTGTCAAAATATATTTTTCTTTTCAGATCATAGTTTAAGAGCAAATGGTGCATTTAGAGATAAAATTTCAGTTATATTTCTCTTTAAAACAGTTTCTTCCATTTTCTGAAAAGATCTCAAGAATGAGATCATATTGACTAATCCCAATACTTCACTCTCAGCATTATTATGACAACATAGATAGGTTAACAGCAGGTATAAACTTAGCATGAATTTCATTTCTTTGGTGATATGATTTAGGTTCAATTTAAGCATAATGCATTAATGGTCAACACTGTGCTATGATGCCTCATATCTCTTCTCAAAGCTTATTTGGCTTTCCCCAGATCACCCCAATTTGACTCCAACCTCCTATATTTGGTCAAAAATAGTTTTTGTATGACATAACTTATTGTATTTTTGTATTTTTAGATTCAAACATATATAGAGGTTGAACGTTGGACTTACAGTTAGCAACATGCCTTTCATTCAAGATGAGACAGATTTTGCCAACATCTTTGTAGTTCTTGTTGTAACCCTCTTGTTTGATAAAATATTTAAAACACTTATCAAGTTTTGGTTGATTTATTCATTCTTCCCCTTGTTTTTGATATTTTCTCAAATTTTCTTAAAGTATGTTCCTTGTCATATTTAAAGATGTTTCATTTTTGGTTGACCAAATAACAACAGGCTCGTGTATGACTGGGTAATCACTTTTCTGCCTATCATTCGGAGAGATTTATCCTGAGACATGCAAAGACAACTATGTATCTCCACATAAAGATTAGCATATTCATTATGTTTATGTCACCTTATATTTTACATCATCATGGGAAAGCAACCATACATGTTAATGACTATACTAAGGTCTTTTTAGCCTATTAATTCCATATGATCAGCTAAGTAGTCAATGTACTATCATTTCCCAATAATCACAGTTTAATATTCAGTCACCCCAATATCTCTTCATTGTCAGGTTAATGGCTATCCTGTTTGACCACAAGTGATTATCATGACCAAACATACATGTGAATATATGTCCTTTCAAAGTCAGAGCTATTGACATAGTTTTAAGTGAATGAATAAGAAACAAGTTATAATTGCCCCAAATGCATTCAGTTTTCAGGTCAATGGCTATCCTTTGAATCTATAGAGATTTAAGGACCAAACATACATGTTCATGTCCTTCCAACTGGGCAAATGACATAATTTTCAGCAAAAATAACTACTTGAGTCTTTTCTTAAAAATCCTTCTTTTAAGCTTCTTCAAAGCTTGAACTGAATAATCTTATCATATCTCTACACCATTAATCAACTTCCTCATGTTTTAACCAAAATAAAGTATTTATGCAAAATTCATTGAATCAATTAATTTTGCCATAAAACACATTTTGACATAAACAGTTGCATCACAAAAGCAAATCTTAATCATTCTTAACATCATCAAGAAAACAGACTATACTAACATTCAATGTCTATCCTATCTTAATAACATCAGAAAATCAGATAAAGAACATATTCAAGTAACCATAAACATGTGATTACTCATGACATCAGACAAGCATTCAATTTGACAAAAACAGATAAAACTACTTATCATAACATCAGATCAGTTAACTTGATAGTCAAAAAATTATCATCAATTTCAACCAAATTGCACATATATTTACTTAAGCACCTATCATTTAACTTCAAACCAGTGACATATTCAAAACATATTCAATCAACATTCAGTTAAAACATATTCAATCAACATAATCAAGCATATTAAAAACATATTCAATCAATATTCATGAGGTGTAACCTCTGTCAAGATAATAAGTTAGCACAGAGAGACACACAACCAGGCACACAACCTTAATCAGATTTCATCAAAGTTGATCATTCCCAGGGCTTTCAGAAGAAAGTTGAACCTGGTTCTATCAAGTGGTTTGGTGAATAGGTCAGCCAAATTGTCACTTGTATCAACCTTTGCATTTCAATCAAACCTTTTTCACTGCAGTCTCTGATGAAATGATGTCTGATTTCAATGTGCTTAGTTTTGGAATGTTGAACTGAAACGGTAAAATATGCAGCATTATTGTCAATAAGAATAGGGGTGTTCAAGAAATTCAAACCATAGTCCAGCATCTGATTTTGAATCCATAGAACTTGTGCACAGCAGGCAGATGCAACAACATATTCAACTTCTGTAGTAGAAATTGAAACTGTAGTCTGCTTTTTACATTGCCATGACACTAGCCTTTCACCCAAAAATTGATATCCTCCTGAGGTTGACTTTCTGCTCATGTTGCAGCCATTATAATCACTGTCTGTATATGCAATCAGATCAAAAGCTTGGTTCTTTGGATACCAAATCCCTAAGTCTGGTCTTCCCTTCAAATATCTGAATATTCTTTTAACAGCATTCATGTTGTAGACTTTTGGACTTGATTGGAATCTTGCACACACACATACAGCAAACATGATATCTGGTTTTGTTGCAGTCAGATACATCAGAGATCCAATTTTGGTTCTATATTCATGTTCATCTATAGGCTCCCCCTTTTCATCTGCAATCATCTTTTCTTTGGTGTCCATTGGAGTCGAGGCACTCTTGTACTCTTGACAGTTGAACTTGTTCAATATGTCCTGCATATATTTGTTTTGATGAATGAAAATCCCCTCTGCCTTCTGTTGAACTTGCAATCCAAGAAAGAAGTTCATTTCTCCCATAGAACTCATGCTGTATTTGGACTTCATTACCCCTTCAAACTCCATACACATTTGTTCATTTGTAGATCCAAAGATGATGTCATCCACATACACTTGTAACAGAAGCAAGTCTGATCCCTTTCTTTAATAGAAGAGTGTCTTGTCAATTGCTCCTCTTTTGAAACCATTTTCAAGAAGATGATTCGACAGCTCATCATACCATGCTCTAGGAGCCTGATGCAATCCATAAAGGGCTTTGTTTAACTTATATAACCTGTTTGGATACATTGGATCCTCAAAACATGGAGGTTGTGCAACATACACCTCTTCATCAATCTTTACATTTAGAAATGCAGACTTGACATCAAGCTGCAACACTCTAATGTTCTTTGAGGCAGCATATGCAAGAAAAATCCTGATAGCTTCAAGTCTTGCAACTGGTGCAAAGACTTCCTCAAAGTTTATTCCTTCTTCTTGAAGACATCCCAGTGCTACAAGTCTAGCTTTATTCTTAATCACCAAACCCCTTTCATCCCTTTTGTTTCTAAAAACCCATTTGGTTCTAATTGCATATATGTCAAATGGCTTATCAACAAGATCCCACACATGCAGGTCTCTAAATTGTGTCAATTCCTCTTTCATTGCTTCCACCCAACTATTATCTTTTAATGCTTGTACTATGTTCTTTGGTTCTATTTGGGATAGAAAACAAGAGTAAAGACAAATGTTTGCAATTTTGGAATGACTTCTTGTAACTCTTTCATGCAAATCACCAATGATGTTTTCAGAAGGATGATTCTTTTCCACATAAGTAGATGCACCATTGTTTTCTAAGTTCAATATTTAAAATAGATCTTGAAATCTTGCTGTAGATGCAGCTTCTTCTTCACTTGCTTGGTTGCTTGTGTCACCCTCATTCTAAATTTGATCATCCTGTACATCTTGATTGTCTTGACTGTTCTCAGTATAATTATGTTCAACGTTGTGATTGTTTTCTTGATTATGTTCACCAATATCACATGAGTAGTTCTTCACAAAAGTATATTCCTTTTCCTTTTCAGCAACCTTCTTCCATAATTCTTCCAACTCTTATGACTTCTTCTTTTGCTCTTCAATTTCACTGGTCTTGTAGAAAGATTCATCAAAGTCTTCAGGATAAATCTTGAAAGACCTTATTAACTTCTCATGATCAAACAACCATGCTGCACCATCAACTGTATTGAATTGATTCTCATTAAAGATGATGTCAGATGATTCTATAACACTCAAGTGATCTTTCACATAAACTCTGTAGGCTTTTGAGTGTGTAGAATATCCAACAAAGAAACAATCCAGGGACTTTGTTTGAAACTTGTTCAAATAGTCTCTTGTGTTCAGTAGAAAATATTTGCATCCAAAAGGCTTGAAAAACTTAATGTAAGGCTTTCTGTTGTGAAATATTTCATATGGAGTTTTGTTATGCCTTTTGTTTACAAGTACCCTGTTCTGAACATAGTAGGCTGTATTTATGGCTTTAGCCCAAAAAGTGACAGGCAGATTAGCATCTGCTATCATGGTTCTTGCAGCTTGAATCAAAGTTCTATTTCTTCTTTTTGAACACCATTGTGTTCAGGAGTTCTAGGAGCTGAGAATTGTTGTTGTATTCCTTTTGCTTCACAGAATTCTTGCATAACTCCATTCTTGAACTCAGTGCCATTGTCACTTCTTATCATCTTGACTCTCTTATTTAACTTGTTCTCAATCATTGTTACACAACCTTTAATCAACTCTGCAGTCTCATCCTTGGTACTTTGGAAATAAACCCTAGTGTATCTTGAATAGTCATCAATGATCACCAGACAATATCTTTTCTTCCCAATAGTTGATACACTCACAGGACCAAAGAGATCCATGTGAAGTAATTCAAGTACTTGATCAATTGAATTGATGAGTTTTGACTTATGAGTAGATTTGTGTTGTTTTCCCTTTTGACATGAATCACAATGATCTTCCAACTTGAATTCTGTTGTAGGTAAGCCTATGACATGCTCACGTTTGACAAGTCTATTCATGTTCTTCAAGTTCACATGACACAGTTTCTTATGCCACAATTTTGACTCATTTTCAGTGGCTTTGGAAACAAAACATGCACCGCCTCTTGAAATAGCTTCTATCATATTCAATTCATACAAGTTACCATTTCTTGGTGCCATCATCATAATCATTTCAGGTGGAATTACAAACTCAGGTTTTAAAATGAAACAGTGTGAATCATCAAAATTGACATTGTAACCCTTATCACACATTTGTGATATACTCAGCAGATTGTACTGAAGACCTTCAACATGAAATACATTATCAAATGAGACTTTCCCATTTGTTAAGATTCCTTTTCCAACAATCTTTCCACCATTTCATTACACCCAAAAGCTACTGGACCTTCATACTTCTCTTCTTAATTGACAAGAGATCTCTTGTCACAAGTCATGTGCCTAGAACAACCACTATCCATATACCATATGTCATTTAGAGGAGTGGACTGTTCCTGCACATACAAAGAAAATTTGATTTGTTGAGTGATGAAGTGCAAGCCTTATCAACTTGCAGCTCATCGGATTCAGTTTCAGACACAGCTTGGGAAATGAGTGTTCTTAGTTTAGGATCTTCATGAGTGAATTCTAAGTTGTCTGAATTATCAGTTTCATAACCACACTCTCTTGGAGTTTTAACAAGTGAGGTTGGGCACTGGTATTCAGCTGAGTTAGTGGCATACTCCTTTATCACATAGTCCTTCTTCTTAGAGTAGTCTCTCACATCAGCAAATTGCTCAACCTTACTCTCAGTCTTAAGTTTCCAAAGGAAACCATGTGGTTCATATCCATGTCTTAATAGAAACTTTTCATCACCAGTGAGTTCTGTTGGTTTATTTCTAGAATGTGCATCTTTTCTTCTTGTCTTCTCACTGCTTGATGATCCTTGAGAACCATCAGATTTGACTGATTGAGTATCTTGTTTGATTCTCAAAGAGTGATAGTTCTTTTTGGTCAATTTCTCATGCTTCTTATGAGATTTACTTCTTCTTGCTAGTTCAGCCACTTTCTTCTCAATCCTTGTCTCCTTTTCAGATTTCTTTTCTTCTCCGTTCATGGTTTCATTTCCACACACCTTTCCTTTTCCCAGATATTCATCATACTTCTGTTTGTACAGGACAAAGTCTTGGCCATACTTTGTTCCATCTGGTACATGAAATGGTTTGAATTTGAATCTTTCATTACATGAATCTGTGTGGTGACCATATTCATCACACCTTTTGCACCAAACTTTGCCTTTGAATACTTCATGTTCTTTTGGTTTCTTGAATCTTTCACTTGGCTTAGGTGACTTGACTCCTAGAGTCTTCGGATTCTTTAAGCTATCAAAGTTAATTGAGAATGGCACAAACTCCTCAATCTTAATGTCTTGTCTTTCAAGTTTGCTTTTGACAAAGACAATTTTTTTAATAGTCACAGGTTCTTCATCACTGCTTTCTCTAACCCTTGACTGTCTTTTCTCATACTCTTCCATAGTTTCCACCTCTCCAACATCCAACACCTCATTTACTAGAAAAGATTGGATAAACTGGGATAAAATTTTTTATATCAACCATTTCCGTCACCGTCTTCTTTTTGTTGTTCTGCTTTATCCTACCCAATACAGCCTTGCTTGGTGGTCTGACTGCATTGTAGTTTATCTTCCTCCTTTCACAAATATCAAAAGAAACATGTTCTCTTTTCATTTTATCATTCTATTTCTTCAATATTGGTGGGACTGGTGGATACTTTGGAAGTTTATCAACAGATTCCGGTTTCTTATATTTTCTTCCTCTTTCAGCAGCTTTGATTTCCTTTTCAGTAATTTGATCACTCAAATCACTCAAGTCATCTTGATCCAATTCAACTGAATCAAAGTCATCCTAAGAGACTTGAACTCCAATTGACTTATCCTCTTTTACCACTTTCTTAATCACAAACTATCCTTCTTCATTCATTTCTACCTTTTGTACAAATCAACAAATTCTTCCTTGTCTTGAAAGACATCTCTGAATTATTGCAAGTATGCATCTCTTTTCTCTTTGTCAACTTTAGGCATGAATTTGTTGTTGAATGGAGGTGGAACTGCTTTGTATTTGTCATGTTCCTTCACCTGGTTCAGTATACCACATATGTTGCTTGTTGAGACCAAATTCTTCAGAAATTCAGTTTCAACCTTCAGTCTTGTGTTTTGCACCTTTTCTTCAACAAACATTTTCTTTAATCCAACAATCTCAGTGGTGTATCTGGTTTGAGTTCTGTAAATGATCATGCAATCATCTTCAAGGCTTTTAATCTTTTCTTCACTGATCATCTCACTTGCCTCATACTCATTGATGATACTTTGTTTTCTAAAACACTCACTTTCCAGCTTGCCTACTTTTGCTTTCAATTCAATATTAAGGTTCATTTAAATTAACAGTAGGAGCAGAGTGTACCTGAGATGATGATCCTTTTTCTTTCTCAATTATGGCCATGAATGCCACATTTGCTTTCCTGATATCATCTGCAATGTCCTCTTCATGATTGCTCCAATCAAAATTTCCTTCATGCTGTGTAGTCACTGCCACATTTCCTTGATTTCTGATCTAATTTTGATTTGCTGGAACAGTGTTGTTTGGAACTTTTTGAGCTGCTTGAAGGTTTTGATTGTTATTCATTTGAAAACGTTGAGTCTGTTGCATACTTTGTTGTTGATTATTCATTTGAGGGTGAAAGTTTTTGAAGTAGGTGTTGTAATTGTTGTTGGGATTGAAGTTGTTGTTGTTGAAGTTGTTCATTTGATTGCTGTTGTTGTTGAATCTTGTCTGATTTTGTTGGTATTGCTGCTGACCTCTTGGTTGATTTTGTTGATATTGTTGCTGACCTCCTGGTTGTTGGTTCTGGAATTGATTCATTTGAAAGTTTCTTGGTTGATTGCATTCTCTTGCAAAATGACCAGGTTGCTGACAATTGTAGCAGATTGCTTTTGATTTGTCAAATCCAATCCTGTCTTTAGGACCAGAAACCAGAGACCTACCAGTTCTGTTATACAACCTTTTACTTCTCAAACCCAACATGGCAGCTTGCCACTTCAAATCCATGTCTTCCAAGTCATCTGCATCAATTTGCTCCAAATCATCTTGTACCACACTTGTGTGAATTAGGTTCTTTGCAACAAATGCATTATATGACTCAGTAAACATAGACAACAAAGCCTATGTTTCATTGCCTTGACCATGTCTTGTGCCATTATGAGGAACATTTCCACTTGGCATAGAGGCAGAACCAGTATCATCAATCAGTTGCACATTGAACCTCTGCTGATTTCCTTGATTACTTGTGCTACCTCTAATGAAATATTTTGGAGTAACAACATTATGTTCAGCTGGTTCTTCAATAATGGGAATTTGCTGTTGATTCTTGGTAGACAGATTTCCCATGGGTGCAATCAATGTATTTGAAACACTGAAGCAGGGTATATCTTCCTTAACCATCTCATTCTCTATCATTTCAAGTTCTGCAGCCTGAAGAAAGCATACTACATCATCAAATATCAATTCATTGAAATTATGCTTCTGAAGGATGAACTTGCAAACGTTCTAGTATTGATTTCAACCTTTCTCCTTCCTTATACTTGAACCTTTCCAATTTTTGCTTCAATCTTTGCTTCTTTATGTTCTTTAGTTCAGTATTCCCTTCATACATATCGATGATGACATCCTACATTTACTTGGCAGTTGTGTGATGTGCCACCTTGGTCAGAATCTCCCAAGACAAACCTAGCTTAATCATTGCTAAGGCTTTGTCATCCACCTTTCTCATTTTTTCTCTTACAGCAGCAGTTGCAGCTGCATTTGCACCTTCTTCAACAGCAGTTTGTGGACCATTCTTGATGGAGTTCCACATATCAATATCATTGTAGCATACAGCTGCTTCAAAGAGTACTTTCCATTTGATAAAGTTTTCCTGTCCATACAACCTTGGAATCTTGTTAGTAGACACTTCTTGTTCCTCGTAACCAGACATTTTTGTGAAAATAAAAGTAATTTCTTAATAAAAAAAGAGTTTCAAAAATATTCAGATCTAAGACTCGATTGTTTAGATCTGAGGTGTCTGATTCGATAAGAACAAGATATAAATATAAAGATTGAAAATTTAATTGAAATAAGGAAGAGAAAACACTGGTAGATTGTAGATCTGGAAGAAAAATGAAAAACAGGGCTGCTGACGTCACAGATCAATCGAACAGTGGTCTTCTTACGTCATACTTCTTCAAATCTTCAATCAGCAACAATCTTTCCAAAATTGCAGTAAGTAGCTCTGATACCACTTGTCAGGTCCCTCGATTTCAACTGGATCTTAATTAATCATATCATAACTCACACAGATTAATGCGTTGACCAGAGATTTAATGACGGGTTGCTATATTTAGAAAGATATCCGTTTGTTAAAGGCGGAATCAATAACAAACATACGGTTGCAAAGAATAATCAAAGGTAGAAGCACACACAGGATTCACTCAAAAGATTTCCATTTATATAACATTCATTATACAAAGTGGATAATCGATTTAGGGTTTTCTAGGAATCCTACGAAAGTCATCACTTTTAAGAAATATTCTTTCTTATCCGAAAAGTGTAAAGGCTTATCTCTCTCTCGCTCTCTCTCCGTGTGTATTGGCGGCGTGCCCTAGACATTCTAAATATAGGCCTGCCAACCTAGGACAGCTGTCATTCCTTCTAGAAACCCTAAATACAATCATACATACTCAAATTACATATTCAAAATAAACTAAGTTAAAACAAGTCTTCCGGGTAGGCTTTGCACCAATCTTGTCTTTCCGAGTATGCTCGGCCATCCTTCATAACTTGGTAACATAGAAGTGTGCTCGGGATCACTTTCCGGGTAGACTTTAATTGAAGTGTATTTTACCAAGAAAAATACTCACCGAGTAGCCTTCACTCTTTTTGACTTTGCCAGACTTTGCCCGACAACTCCTTACGAGCAACCTTTTTCTTCGATGATCCATTTCAGCGCTTTGCTATAAAATAACTTAATAGCAAAGTGTACTCGGGAGTATTGTTCCTTGCTCGAGCTGAATCTTGCCCGATATTAGATATCCCTTTAGATTATCAAGCATACTTGCATCATACTTATTAATGAATACCTTGCCCGGTCTTCCAATCACTTGGCTTCTTGGACTTGGTCAACCAAACCTTACTCGGAAGAGTAAAATACTTGGTTCTGAAGAACAGACTTGCTTGATAAACTGAACCTTGTCCGGATTTACATAAACTAGTGTACCTTACCCGGCAATGCACTAATTTGCAAACCCTGCTCGGATATCCACTTAAGAAGACTACTTGAAGTAAACCTTGCCCGGTAGGCAAAATATCGTACTCGGCCAAATAAAAGCTTGCTCGGATGTCTAAGGTGTGCCCGGATCCATTACTTAGCGAATTCAGAGGAGGTTGAGAAGATTCCAATCTTCCATGTACTTCATTTAGGTCAAATCTTTGACTCAACAATCTCCCCCTTAGGTCAATTTCTTGACCTAACATATGGAATTGTTTGGTCCTGTGAATCGTGTGAGTATTACTTGAGATTGGTAATGTTTAGTTGTCAATGATGACTATTCAAGATATTCATGGGTGTTATTTATGAGTTCTAAATATTAGACACCTGTTCTTGTGAAAAATCTAATAACTAAGATCGAATCACTATACAAACAAAAGGTGAGACGCATTCGGAGTGATAATGGTACGGAATTCAAAAACAGTGTATTGGATTTCTTTTTTTTCAATAAGGAATTCATAGAGAATACAGTGCTCCATATGTGACTCAACAGAACGATGTTGTTGAAAGGAAGAACCGAACACTGATTGAAGCTGCAAGAACAATGTTAGCAGATTCAAAGCTTCCTGTACAATTTGGAATGAGGCGGTGAATACTGCTTACTATACGCTTAATCGTGTTCTGACTGTGAAGAAGCTACAAAAGACTAGTTATGTGCTTTTGAACAATTGAAAGCCTAATTTACTGTTTATGGAACCACTCGGGAGTCCTTGCACAATGTTAAAGAAAGATGCAGGAAAATTCGAAGAAAAGACAATTGAAGGTTATTTCTTGGGTTATGCATCACCTAAGAAACGAGTGTTCAATTTTACTTCGGGTTGTGTTGAAGAGTGGTACCATGTTGATTGTTAATGATACACCACACATCCTGCTGGAAAGGGTCCTAATTGGGTGTTTGATTATGAAAGTTTATTTAATTCATTTACTCTTATAGTCGATCAACCTGCTGAAGATTGGTTCGTGCTTATTTAGAAGATTAAATTTTATCACCAAGGTCTTCAGTTTCAATTTATGATAATGTTACACTCGATGACCTTCCTGATACTTCTGATGTTATCTCTATTTCGTCAGATGATGGCCATTTTGTTGATTAATCTCATAATGTTGAAGAGAATTTGACTAATTTAACTGATAATATTGTTGTGCCTAAGAATCTGACACTTCGGATTCACACGTACCATTCTTAGGACAACATTATTGGTGATTTTGATGTTGGTGTGCAAACCCACCATCAGATTGCTAATTCAAGTGACGTTAATGTATTGTGTGCGTATGCCGATATACATTCATCGAGAATCATGAATCTCGTAAAATACGATTGCTTTTTGTCACAAATGGAACCAATAAGTGTTCGTATGGCGCTTCAACATCTAGACCGTGTTAACCTATTGAACAAGGCTCTTTATGGTCTACACCAAGCTTAAGAGCTTGGTAAGTCACACTTGCTGACCATTTAATCGATAACTGCTTCAAACGAGGAACTATGGACTGTACTCTCTTTTATAAGAATGTTGGTATGGCACACTTGCTCCTCGTCTAGATATTTGTCGACAAGCTGTGTAAGAAGTTTGAGAAGTCAATGCAGTCGAAATTTGAAATAAGCTCAATGGGGGAGATGAATTTCTTCTTAGGGTTGCAGGTTCATTAGTCTAACGCTGGAATTTTTATTCATCAAACAAATTATATGTACGATGTCTTGAACCGATTCAAGATAACTACCAGAAAACTTCCTTCGGCGCCTCTTCCCGTGGGTCACAATTTGTCACTGGATGAATTGGAGGATACCATAGAACCAATTCATTATCGAACAACGATAGGTTCTTTAATGTATTTAACTGCTTATCGTCCTGATATCATGTTTGCTATTTGTTTATGTGCTAGGTATCAATCGAGTCCTTGAGTGACTCATCTGGAAGTGGTTAATCGTATACTTCATTATCAGAGGGGTAATCCTGACACCGGGTTATGGTATCCCAAGGATGATAGCTTTGAACTCACTACGTATTCCGATTCTAATTATGGAGGATGTATAATCCATTTCAAATCTACTACAGCGGGTTGTCAATTTCTATGAAGCCAGCTTGTCTCCTGGCAGTGTAAGAAGTAGACAACGGTCTCCACTTCAACCACATAAGCAAAGTATGTGGCACCTCGAGTTGCTGTTCATAGGTTCTTTGTAATCAACAACACTTGCGGGATTACAGTCTGAAGTTTCTTATTACTCCTATATTTGTTGATAACTCTATTGCTATTAGTATCACCAAGAACCCCGTGCACCATTATAAGACAAAGCATATTGAAATTCGATATCATTTTATCCGTGATTATTTTGAAAAGAAATTAATTGATCTTGAAATGGTGCACACGGATTTTCAGAAAGCTGATCTGTTTACCAAAGCTTTTAATAAAACCCAATTCAACATTTTTGCTTGGTTTAAACAGATTGAAAACTCTTGCTGATATCCTTAAGCTCGGATAATCAATTTTATTTTGTTTTTTTTTTATTTTGATTTCATTATTTCATGGTTTTGGGTTTTGGGGAAGAGAGTGGAAAAATATTAAAAATTGTGATTTCTGTTTGTATAGAGAAAATCCAGGTACATTAAAAAATTGAAAATACAAAAATACTGTGATTTTACTATGTATAGAGAAAAATCCAAAAACATTAAAAAAAAAATTGAATCTACAAAAATAATGTGATTTCAGTATGTATTGAGAAAAACTAAAAAATTCAAAAATTTAAAAAAAAATTATTTTTGCAATCTTGCGCTTAAAATTATGCCAGTTACTCAAATTTATGGGACATATACTTATATATGTTTGGTCCTGATATTTACTTGTAGATATACAGGATAGCCATTTACTTGAAAATGGAAAGTAACTGGGGCGACTGTTGTGTATTTCATTGAATTCTTTCACTGAAAATTTGTCAGTTATTTAAGTTTATGAAACATATATTTTTCTACATGTTTGTTCCTATTCTCTACTTGTAAATTTATAGGTTAGCCATTTATCTATAATCTGGATTGGGGAGACTGAATTTAAATTCTCCTCAAATATAAGTTTGAAGCTAAAAGAGAAAATGATAGTACATTGATCATCTAGTCCCATATCCAGAAAGAAATAAGCCTAAAAGACTGAGTGCTTAACTAGATTAGTGCATTGATAGGTCCTTAACAAACTATAAGGTAAAGTATGTGATTTAAACCTAAAGAACTGCCAAATTGAAAGAGGTGTTAGTCTCTTCCAAAATTTTCGATAATGAAGGAAAAAATGTAATAGCCTATCATACTCAAGCCGTATGTCTGTTTGATCACCAAAAACAAAAAAAATAATTAAAAAAAAATTATTTAAATAAAATGTATCTGGTTTATGGTTAACACTTCAATGGTGTATGGGTTTATGACCTCAAATCTTGTATTGTTGAAATGCATCCAGTTTCTAAACACTGTTAGTCTTTATGCGGCTTAATTATCTAAATATTCATAAACATGAATATTTCAAAAGATTTTAGGTCGAACCCAAAGTCATTAAACTTGAACACTACTGTATATTGTACAAATTCATTACTGACTTGATCAATATCCACTATTTGTCATACATTGTTCCTCCCTAGCGCGCGTCTTAATACCATTAAGAAACGGACCCTAGGGGATACAATGAAGGTAAGCCTACAGATGAACTCGAGCATACTCATTCACAGTAAATGAAACTTGGTGTATTGCTTAATAACGGGGGTATACCTTGTAGTGGGGATTATGAGCTTGGATTGCTAATAAATCTACAAATATCTATATTTTGATCAGCAGCATAATGGTTTAAGTCAAGTTGGGGTGACATGGTAAAAGTCAAATTAAGCCTAAACCGAGATTAGAGGCTGATAGTTTCTGATATTCCGTGCCCTAATTAAAAATTAAATCATATCACAAAAATACTCGCAAGTGTGTTATAAGATTTTAGTGGACAACAATATCAATGGCCGACTTAACATCAGTCATAGTAACGCTGAAATATAAAATTACGATGGAAGGGTGATTCGATCAATATGATTCTCTGCTCAACTCACAAAAATATGTACTGTTTTCCTAAAATAGTTTTCATATTTGTTTTTTTTATGTGCTTTTTATTTCGAAAATATTCAAAAATTCAAAAATATTGTGTTTCTCTACTTTTTAGTTTTCTGCTTTATTTTTGATTTTCGAGCTAAAGGGTATATATTTGAAAATGAAAATACCAAAAAGATTTTCCCAATTTTATTTAATTCTTTTATTTAATAGATTTATATTATTTGTTTTTTTTAAGTTAATGTGTTTTGATCGCAACGCACGTTTTGAGTGGTAATCGTTAAGGTAAATTCATCGGGACATGGGTTTCGATGCATTATTTAATTCTTGAAATTTAAAATGCAAACGTTTCATTTTAATTTGATTATTTAATTGCTATTCGTTTTGTGACTTCATAACGAATAGACTCTACTCGTTATTTGTACTAATAACGAATGTTGGTCATTTATTTTTCATTTGGATAACAAATAAGCCTATTCGTTATCATCATTCGCTTTCTCTACACTGATAACGTATGACCCCATTCGTCATCTATATTGACAACGAATGAAGAACGAATCTGAGGTGATTCGTTATGGAATTTAACTTATTGTTCATTCGTTAACGGGGCTAACGAATGACCCAACAAATATGAACCATTCGTTAATTTTGATTTAACAAATGAGTCAATTCGTTTGTCTGGGAATACGTGCAAGACTTGTACTATATAAGGAACAGTTGGTGAATGAATAGAATCATTCGTTCACCTCGATTATTACACATACTAAGCCAAACTCTTGCCAATTTTTCTCAGAATTTTCGACCTTCATCAAATTCTGTTTTGATTAGTAATATAGATATATAAGGTATAGCTGATACTAACGCAATGTTTTGGTCAAAATTCATGAACATTTGATAGTTTAATTAATCAATTTTTTGATCGTGTCTTTGTATTAAATGAAAATCATCTATAAGATGTACTTAATCTTCATAGTTGTTTGGGTTTAAGTATCAATGTTCTGACGAGTTAAATGATACTCATTTTTCATCGATTCATCGTCCTACATGGGTTAACTGTGATTTGAGTGCATGTTTGACCGTCAGTGTTCTTATTCAATCTTGACTTTGACAATTTGAGGTCAAAACTAATAATTATTGCGATTCTTCGTTATGGACAATTAATGAACAAACATTTGTGTCTGAGGTCCATTCATTGGTCCCTCCGTTGAGTTTATCTAACGAATAAACCCATTCGTGAGATTTGATAACGAATGAACCTTTATTTAGTTTCATTCGCTGTCACTCATTCTTTAGTCACTCATTCGTTTAGATGACCATAACGAACCATGTCAATCGTTATAACGAATGACTCCATTAATCATAATGAAATCACTAATGAATGAAACTTGTAATTATTTTTAAACAAAATTCATTTTAAACCGAATTCAATATGTTGAATTTCTATGTTAAATTAATTATTCATGATACTGATTCTCGGGTTAATGTATTTTTAGTCACGGCTGATGAAATTGTTCAAGATGTTCCTGATGCTGATCCACAACCAGTCATTCAAGAACAACAGCCTGTACAACAACAACAGGCTCCAACTGCTCCTCTGCTGCCGTTTGATAAAAAGCACAATATATGTGCTTTCGTGCAGGAAAACTTTGCTGATCAGGACTTTTTTGGCGATGTTATCACTTTTCTATGACGTTCCAGGATTCACTATGCTATAACTACCGTTGTACCTGTTCACTTCAGTGTTATTCGTCCATTTTGGAACTCGGCAAGATACGTGGACTCGGAGAATCACATTGTTGCGGAGATCAACAAGTAGATGATCACGATTACTTATGCGCTTATTTTATTTTGGAGACCTTGACTGTTCCCAATACAACAAGGCGTACTTGTGTTCCCCATACAAGTACTACCTACATGTCCTGATGCATTGCCTTGGAGGACGCAAGGGTGGTTTTGATGAATCTCGGATTATGCTTCAATCCTCATTCATTGCGCTAATTCTGAACAAACCATTCAACTTCTTCGAGCTCATATTTTACAATGTCAAGGAGAATTGTTTGTGGAAGAGTCGCCGGAGCAAGTTCTTGATGTATACGAGATTTGTTTAGCTTATTGTTCAAGACTTGATTCACGATCTGATGATTGATCAATCGTTAGAACATGATGTGATGGAATTAGAACACATGACGGCCGATACAATGAAGAGAATGAAGATGTATAGAGTACAAGTACAAACATATCGTCCAAGAACCAAGCGTTTGATTGGATACTTGATCAATCCGGCATATGTATGTCCTTCTAGTGATCGTTGGATCCATGATGATTTGGATATCGAACGTGAAGACGGACCATGTGGGAACGATTGTAGTAATAATGATGGTGGAGATGATGGTAATGGGGGTGAAGGACGACGTTTTGAAGTTGAGGCAGCTAGCTCACATGTTGCTCAACGGAAACGAAAGGGCAAGGAAAAAAGTACAAGATCAACCGCCCAAACGACGCGTTAGGCACAGTTCAGGTGTGGAAATTAATCCACATGTGCCTAGGTCGTTTTCACAACAACGCCAGTGGTTTCACTTACTATTAGCACCCCGACACTTACTTTGACGACGATCATTACTTCCGATCCAATGCTTGGCTTAATCCCTCAATCTGTGTTAGCTTCGATGCCAAGGCCTCCTACAACATCAATGGTGATTACTCCTACACCTACAATGATGCTGACACATCCATCGGATTTATCAATTATGAGAATCAACAGTCCATAAGGTCCGGTGCAGCCTGATCCAGCTTCCTTTCATGCATTGCCACCCACACATCATATGGACATGCTTCTTAGTTTGATTCATTTATATGAGTATCAAATGGAGGCTGATCGTCAATTCCAAGAAAAAATGATGACGAATAAACGACGTTTTATAGGTTATGTCTCGTATTGTCAGAAAGAGACCAAGGAGTTGCGTGAGATTGTTGAAGCTCAGGGGGGTGAAGATGAAGGAGTAGGAGGACCTTATTCTTCAATTAACATGCAAAGATGACACGTTAAATAAATTGAAGAATGATGATGAAGATAAGGATCCTGATGCTCCTGGTGCTAGTGGATGTGAGATGAAACAAGCTCACGGCTCGTCATCTGCAGGTAAAAGTGGTGGTGTTGGTGAAGGAAATGATCGGCAGATAGTCGTTTATCAAGATACGACTAATGTTAAGCCTATCGAGTCGATCAAAGCCAACATTATATTATTTATGGATTATAAAAAGGGGGTGGTGATGAGTACCACCAACGCTGATGAGATCGAGGAGGGTGAATTTGTTGATTATACCCTGTCTCATGATCAAATATCATTAATGTTGGGATTAAACGATGAAGAGATGGATGTGTTGGAGGCTGAGGAAAACGTGGAGGAGATAGATGAATTTGTTGCTCGACACGAGTATTACACATGGGAATACGTCGTATATTTATGAAGATGAGGAGATAGATATTGAAGATGTGACGGCAGAGGAATACCCTGATCTGTATCATCATTCATACGTTGATCAGGGTGTTCCATCATTCACAGAAGAACATGTCAAAACTGTCAAGGATCATCTTGAGAATACAACGAAGAAGAAAGGAAAAGCATCGGCAAAGGGATCAATCTAGTTGGATCCTGATGCTGAGGGTTGGTTTGGTGATCACAATAAGTGCCTGACTTCGAAGATCATTGAAGCCTATCGCTACGTTGATCAAGAACACAAGCTGGATGCCAGCACACGTGCCAAAGAAAATCAGAAGACTACTTTAAAATCCGTGAAAGCAGTCAAAGGTGACATCGTTTCTTGGTTATATGATTCGGAGTTAAGGGTGTGTATTATTAAATGGGAGAACGGCGTCCAGTATTTGCAACATAACTCTTACTTTATCTTATTACCGAGGTTGGACGTGCAAACGCTCGCCAATCGGCCTTTCTTCAACCGTGGTGGAAACCACCTAGTAGGATGGTTTCACCAACATCTGATATTTGAGGTCAATCACGGATGTAAATTATTTAAACTGCAGGTTCCAACCCGAAGTATATTAATGAGATTGATCCTCGTACGGGCTAGAGGAAGCTCATTCTTTAAGTAAAGCCGCCTAGAACTATGAAGCGAGTATCAGTGAAGACTTTTTCGCAAGATCTTCATCTGTCGTTTAATCGATGGTACCACGACAACAAGACATGCGAGGCAGTCATCGTGCTGGGAAAAGGACTGAAGACTAATTTCATACGAGTCATAGATCCAATGTGGCTTGTTAATTTATCAAAGACTCACAATGATGTTCTGTTCGAAAACAATATTTTGTTTGAAAGGTGTGAAGATTATGATCGAGCTATGCAATTTCAACGTGTTGTTCATGTATGTCACGTGTTTGGAGTTCATAGCTGTCGTGATTGGAAGACTAAAATACTCAAATAAAGTTAAGACAAAGAGCTCAAGACGAGAGGGTGTTTGTTAGTGCCTGGTTTTGTCGTCTCGAGTCTTTGTAATCGTTATGCTATTTATTATTATTTTAATATAAAGGGCAATTCAATAATTATATGTCCCATACGTTATGTTATGGCTCATTCGCTAAGGATGTTTAATGAATGAGGCCAATCGTGTTTATTATTGTTCATTCGGTAAGGATGTTTAACGAATGAACCTTAATTGTTATTGTTATATGTCCATTCGTTTAGGATGTTTAACGAATGGACCATAGTCGTTATATATTGTACGCATTCATCGTGGAATGTTGACGAATGGGGTTAATGTGCGAAAATATATATATAAATAAAACACAAATCGCAACTAAGCTTTAAAAACCAAACAATCTATCCTAGTTCACACAAACGGCAAGTGTACTTATCGCGTATAGCACAGATGAGGAAAGTCCAGATATCGAACTCGAAGACACGTGAAAACGTTTATAATTACGAAACTCTAACCAAGACTCACCAAAATATTTAATTAATTTATTTTAGAATTTATTTAACTACTTAACTTAACTTAATGAAAACTTCTAACAAAACTTTGAAAACTTTGATTTAAATTCAATGAATAAAGACGTCTACCTAGGAATGAATCATGTTGATAGTAATAACAAGACAACGGATTGAAAATATTCACGACACCGATTATAAAAGATGACACAACTAAAACTTGTTTAAGAAAGTCAAATTACCTCTCAGTCTCTCTAACAAACTCTAACTTGTTTTAGTTGATTTAAAAGAATAAACCGGGAAAACAATTATTAACGTGTTCAAATGACGACTCTCCTCTCGGTCTCATCGACACACTAGCCTAATGGAAACGAATACTACGCAACCAAGGATAGAGGAACAATTTAACTTAACCCAAATTAAACCAACTAATTGCACATAAACACTCAAACTTGACAACACAAAAACCCGCTCTCGCGCGGTCTTAATTCTAACAAGTAAAAGCAACGAGACAATATTACTTCTTATAACCTCTCGGTCTCAAAGAAGGTGTATTTTAACAGATTTTAGATGATGATATTACCCACTTATCCCTACGGTTGTACACCCCGCAAATAAACCCGTAACACCAAGTCAAGAGTCTAACAAGCAATCAATTAATCAAAACCAATTCAATTAACTAATGCAAGAGGATTATAAGTAATAATAAATAAAACACAGCCATCACACACAATCTAATTTATGGTTTAGTTAAACTTTACATCAATAATTCAAGTCTTGAACATTAACAATCCATTAAACAAGTCTAAACTACTCAACAATCATCTATCCTAGGTAGAACAAGCAAGTTTAACTACTCATTGATTTTGGACAGCCATGCATACTCAAGAAAAACATCATAAACATAATTAAACTCATTCAAGATCCAAACAATATCAATCACAAGACAAACAATCAATCAATTGCAAAACAATTCAAAACAAAAGACCAAATCAATAGAGTTAGGGTTCTTGAAAAACAAGTAAAGTTTATGAGTGTTTTACTATCAAGTATGGCTGAGATCTATGCTTGTTATTGACCCCTAGCAGCTGCACAAGATCACCCTTGATGTTATCCTTCCTCTCCAGCCGTCACAACCCCTCAGCCGCCGTCCTTCTTTTTTTTTCTTGCTGTCCTGCTGTTCCGATCGCAACCTGCCCTAGTTAGGGTTTTAAGTTTTTTTTTCTTTTGTATTTCGGGATTCTGATGGAATGAATGGCTGGAAACTTCATTAATCAACTTAATATAATATTATATAAGGCCTTTAAGATGTGGGCTTGGGTCGGGCCTTGACTTATAAGTTTGAAAGTTGAACAATTAAGCCCCTAAACTCTTCAATTTAACTCTTTTTTCCACCAAACTTCATCACCTACAAGAAAACAATCATCTTTGTAATATCAAGCATAAACAAACCATAAAACTTAATAATTAAACTAAAAAGCAATTAAAACATGATAAAAATGATACGGAAAGTAAGTGTGTTTCACTACACATCAGGGGTATAGCGAATGAGTCATTCACTATACCAGTTAGGTTACTTATGTAATGAAGACGAATGAAGGCATTCACTACGGAATGTGTAAAGAATGACATTCGTCTTCCATACATAGGTTGTTCAGCCAAAGATTAATTTAAGTGTTTATAAAGTATTTCTGGTGTGTCGTGACTCTACCCAATTGTTCTCCCAAGAACTTCATTAATCCTATTCAAGTCTCACATATATAAACACATATCAATTAACTAGATCCTGTGATTTAGTTGACATGACGATATCGATCAATTGAAGCTCTACAGTGTGTTCTCACCTCTAACAAATTTTTTCATGTTCTTTTGATTCACAGGACATAACTTTCTATGCCAATGTTTGGATTCGTTTTTAGATGCTTTAGAGAGAAAGCATGTTCTACCTCTAGAAATGGTATCTTTCATTCTTAGTTCATATAAATTTCAATTCCTAGGTGCCATCATCATTATCATTTCAGTGGAATCACAAACTCAGGTTTCAAAATGAAACAGTGAGATTCATCAAATCCAACTTTATAACCTTTATCAAACATTTGTGAGACTCTTAAAAGATTATATTGGAGACCTTCAACATGAAAAACATTATCAAAAAAGACTTTCCCATTTGTGAGAATGCCCTTGACGATTTTCCCTCCATTTTCATCACTACCATAAGCAACTGGGCCTTCAAACATTTCTTTATAGTTAACCAGTGATCTCTTATCACATATCATATGCCTGGAACATCCACTATCCATATACCGTACATCATTGACTTTTGTGGATTGTTCCTGCACAATTGAAAAGAAAGTAACCAGTTAAGTGATAATCACACGTTATGCTAGCTTGTAAATCATCAACAACAACATCAACTGTTGCATTTGGTTTTGGATCTTTATAGACCACTTCACAAGAGTCATCTGTTTCATAGCCAGATTCAAATAAGTTTCCAAAATAGGGAATTATGCGTGTGCATTTTTCAATCACAGTCTCTCTTTTAATGATTAATTTTGGAGCATCATCTTTTGGCTTCCATAATAAACCTCTTGATCCATGTCCACTCTTCAACCAGAACTTCTCATCACTATTTAGTTCCTTACTTTGCTTTTTCTTGAAGATTTTCTTCTTGTATTGTTTGATCTGACCACTTGGGCTTAATCTTACAGAATCACAAGAGCTTGCTATATTTTGAGATTGAATAGACGAATTCTTTTCCAAATTTTCATGGGCAACTCCTTCTTCTTCTCAAACACATCATTACACCTTTTTACTTCTTCACCAGATTCATCTCTGACCTGCATTCCCTTCAGCAGGTACTCCCTCATATCTTTTCTTGTATAGACCAAAATCATGCCCATAATATATGGTGTCTGGAACTGAGAATGGTTCTGATATGATTCTTTCTTGACAGGAATATGTGTGATAACCATAGACATCACATATTTTTCACCAAACCTTCCCCGTTATTTCATTTGAAACTTTTCCAGTCTTGAATCTTTCTCTTGGTCTAGGAGAATCAACTCCAATAGACTTTTAGTGTGTGATTGGCTTTCCAAAATCTATGGAGATAGATTGAAAAACATTTCTTTTCTCAATACTCGTTTCATTTGAACCTTTGACAAACTTAATTCTTTCCAACTTTCCTTTTGTGTCATTTAATTCCTTTTTCTTTTGTTGGGCTCACATATTTTCTTGAAAAATACTCAACTTCACCAATATCAAGGAGTTCATGATTTGTGAATACTGGGTAAATTGGTGGATACTCAATTTCTCTTATAGCTTCTTAACCATTACTGTTTATTGAAGTACTTTCCATCTTGGTAGTATTTCTGTGTAGTTGTGCAGCAAAATGATACTTCTTCTTTCGGGAACCACCAAATATGTAAAATGGCTTGTGATCTCTTTTTCATTTGTTCATGAACCATCTTCTTTATTGGTGAAATCATGGAATCTTTACCTTTGAATTCATTCTTTTCTTATCTAAACCTTTGATGCTTCCACAACTTGAACTTGTATCACTTGAGATACTTGAGTTATGCTCAAATATCTTACATGTAACACATATTTCATTTTCACCAGATTCTTCATTTTCATGTTCCTTTGTTTCCACAGTCTTTAACACAAATTCCCCCTTCTCCATTAACACCAACTATCTTATAATTTTCAATAAATTCTTCCTTTTCTTTGAATACTTTCTTGAGTTGTTTCAAGTAAGCTCCTATGTTCTCTTTATCCACTTTTAATGAATAATTGTCATTAAAGGGTGATGGAACAACTTTATATTTTTCTTCTTCTTTGTCCTTCATCACTTTCCCACAGTTGTTTCCAGTTGAAACAAGATTTTTCAGAAAGTCAACCTCAACTTAAAGTTAAGTATTCTTGATCTTTTCTTTTAAGTACATCTTCTTCAAACCTTCTATTTTTGTAGTGTATCTTGATTAAGTTTCATAACTGTCCATACAGTCTTGCTCTAGACCTTTGATATGATTTTCATAAGTTATTTCACTCATTTCATAGACATTAATTATTCCCTCCTTAAAATACTCAGCTTTTAGATAACCAACATCTTTTCTAAATAAATCATTCATATCAAGTAATTACGAGGTTGAGAGATTTGAATGTACCTGAGATGTTGAAGATTCAACTTGATCATTGACTTTAGCCATGAATGCAACATTTGCCTTTTCAATTTCTTCTACATGATTACTTCAATCAAACAAATCATCTTGAGGTTGTTAGGCTACAACAACATTTCCTTGTTGGCTGAGTTGCATTGTTTTCTATTCTGATTTGTAGGACATTGAGGAGGGATTTTTTGATTTCTAAAGATGTTGTTGTGGAGTGATTTGCTATTTGTTTTGTTGTTGAAAGTTGTTGTTACAGAACTGTCTCTGTTGTTAACCTTGACCCTGATTATGATACTGGAAGTCTGGAACTGATTTCTTTGAAGATTACTGTTGCTGTTTTGGAATTATCATGGTTGGTTGCATTCTCTAGCAAAGTGGCCAGGTTGTTGATAATTGTAGTAAATTTCCTTGGATTTATCAAATCCAATCCTGTCATTTGGTCGAGAGTATGTAGACCTTCCAGTCATGTTATATAATCCTTTACTTCTCATAGCCAGCATTGCAACTTGCCATTTTAAATTGATATCTTCAAGATCATCTACATTAATCTGTTCCAGATCTTCTTATACCACACTTGTATGAATCAGGTTCTTTGTAACAAAAGCATTATAAGATTCGGTAACATTAAAAACAAGGCCTGATATTCATTTCCTAGGCTTGTGTTTCCAGGAGCATATGGAGCATGTCCATTTGCCATCGAAGATGTATCACCATCATCTATCATTTGGACATTATATCTTTGATGTCCAGATTGGCTTGCCACATAAACTCTTGGAGTCTCAGAATTGAATTCACTAGGCTCTTCAATAATGGGAATCTGCTGTTGATTCTTAGTTGATAGATTTCCAATTGGATCTATTATAGCATTTACAACTTGAAAGCTTGGCTTCTCTTCTTTTATCATATGATTTTCAACACATGCATCACGTATAAGGACTAAGAACTTAATTATTCATTAAATCTGAAGGTTTAGATTTTGGTCGAACTTAAGGTTTGTTTCCCGAATTCATTGAATGACCAAACAATCAAGTTATGTTCTAAACTTTATATGACACCATGTAAAACATTTCTAGTTTTCAAAACTATTTTTGTTTTATTTTTATGATGTATTGATAATTTTATAAAAATCATAGAAGTATGACGAATCGTGCAAGACATGTTGGAATTTTTTATTGACTCGTAATAAAATGTTGAAGAAAAATAATTAAGGGTTTTGGACATAATATGAATGAATTATGACTTCTGAAACATAGGTCAGTGAACTCGGGTTTTAAATTTGTTTGAAAGCTGTTCTAAACAGTTCGCATATTTTAATGAGTTTTAATGGATCTTTTTGGTTCGTATTATCATGCAAGCGACCAATACGGTATCGGTTCATGTTTTGACGTACTATAATTAATTATTTAAGTGTTTTAGCATTTAGGTTTGTTTATAAGATCTAGAAATAGGAAAAAAAGTTTAAGATTTTATACCAAGATTGGCTTTGTTGTGTCGACGACGAAGACGATGAAGACGATGATGATGATGATGATGATGAGGCTTGATTACTCCTACTTCCTTGGATACCTTCCCGGACGAATTTTGAGAGAGAGCAGGGATTTGGATTCGTGAATGAGAGCTGGGTAGTTGGGGAATATCGATTATAGGTAATTAAGGATAAGAAAGTTGTATTTTTTATGGTTAGTAATTTGCATGTATTTATAATTTATTTAAACCTCTTGATCAAGTTTATCTCCAACACAAAATGGTGACCAAATTTGAATTGGATGAATTCTGGGTTCGGTGACTACGAACTCGAAATTATGTCTGAAGTTTAAAAATTTGTTGTAGTAGGCGAATAATTATTATGTTATTGAAAGAATATAGGAAATACATATATATAGTTCAATCAAGATACTTTCAGCTATTATTATTGTCATTTTTTTTATTTGAAAGATATAATAATTATTGATTTGAATGAGATCCTTATTTATCTTGTTATAGCAATATTAAAGATTTTAAATATATATGTTAATATTTTTTGAAAACACTATTATTCTTTTTATTTATTAACAAGTCGATCTATTCGCATAATATTTAACCTGGTTAAATGAGGATTGTCATAAAAATAAACATTATAGTGCACATATATTCATAAATATAGACAAACTTTATATTTGAGTAAAGTAAGAAGAAAATGTTTTAAACTTGTCTACTTGACATTTATAAAAGGTCTCTCCTAAAGCCCATATTAAGTACATTATCATTGAATATTTTGGGCGGTAGACTTTAGTAAGTGGATCCACTAACATGTCATGTGTGCTAATATATTCAATAATAACACTTTGATCATCCACTCGTTCTCTCACAAACAAGTACTTTGTGTCGAGATGTAGTCTAACATCACTTGAGCTATTAGTGTATGAAAAATCACATTTTCGCTATTATCACAACATATTCTTATAGGCCTCTATATGGAAGTAACAATTTTGAGTTCCTTAATAAGATTTTTTAGAAGTATCGCTTGGCATGTGGCATTACAACAAGCAACATATTTTGTAATCGTTGTCGACGTAGTAGTTAATTGTTGTTTACGACTTGTCCATGAAATGGACTCACCTAATAGCATGAAAATGTATCATGAAGTAGACTTTTTGTCATCCTTACCCTTCTCAAAATCAGAGTCGTTATATCCTATGACTACAAGATCATTTGACCTTCTATAAGTCAAGTTATACTTTTTTGTCCCTTGTAAATATCACAATACCTTTTTAGCATCTTTATAGTGATCTAGGCCATGGTTTGTTTGATACTTGCCTAGCATGGCAGTTATGTACACGACATCAGGATGGTTACTTGAGCATACATTAAGCGTCCTACGATAAAAGCATAAGGTATGAGTCTGGTTTGTTCGAGTTCCGCCTCTGATTTAAGGCACTAATCACCCTTAACTACATGTGTTGCGTATTGTTGCATATTAAATCTTATAAGTATCCACTCAATATATACGTTTTTAAAAAGTCCTAATGTCCCAATGCATCAATTATGATGGATTTCTATGCCAATAGGTTTCAGCGAGATCTTTCATGTCAAAATTAGCAAATAACAATCATTTGGATTCATGCAACATATTTGAAGTATTCATTGGTAGTAGGATGTCATCAACATACAACACAAGTATGATAAAGTTACTCCCATTCATCTTAATACAAATGCACTGATCTACTTGCATACCAAGTGTTCCTTGCCCTTAGGCTCAAAACCTTATGGTTTTGACATAAACACATCTTCATGCAAATCTTCGTTTAAGAATGCAGTTTTAACATCCATTTCATGTAATTCTAAGTCAAAATGTTGTAACATTTCGTTTTTTCCATTTCTTATATTTGTATTGTATACCCGACCGGTTTTAAAATTCTTATTTTCATGAAAGATTTTTTTTTGTTATGATGTTTATCATTGATTTGTATTTGTTAAGTTACAACCTCTATTTCAACACTATATTATTATTATTATTATTATTATTATTATTATTATTATTATTATTTTATTATTATTATTGAATCATAAATTATTCATTTTAAGTTATTAACATTGTTCTCATATGTGCAATGTCACACCCCCAACTATGGCCTAGGAGTGTGATCATTAGTTGGTACCATATTTGTAAATTAATCAGGGTAGCGAGTTAATGCGGAAGTCTTATAAAAACATGTGGATTTAGATTATAAATATTTACAATACCAAAGACGAGACAAAAGTCTCGTTTAGATTTACTTGTTTATAAGTTTTACCGAAACATCATATTTAATATTTAAACAAAATATCCGAGCCATTGGATTCTTGAGCCCTTCGTCCTTTAAGCTCTATTCTTGGTTACCTGCAAAATATTTGAAAATAAGTCAGCAACGAATGCTGGTGAATATGCTGACGCTTAAAATATTTTCTTTACTTAATCACCTCTCGAGACCACGTAAGTCTCGGCCCATCTTGGTTTAAGAATAATTAAGTTAAAACAATATCATTATAAACTCGAGTCTCTACACTAGGTCACCTCAACAAAACACCGCAGCGTTTCGACATAACTTAGGTACCATAAATATACACATGGTCAGTTTCACTCGAACGTACTTAGGTCCGGCCCATCGTGGCCGGAGGTCATGACCAAGCGTGGTGCGATGTGCCCACCGCATTTTACCACATATGTAAGGATCTAGACAAACGTATACTACAGCCTGAGGGCAAGGCTTATACTCTTATTTACAAGTTTTTCACAAAACAAGTTGACTCGTTTAAAAACCAGTTTGTAAAAGTGGGGCGTATTCACCTTTTGATTGGGATCGGCTTCAAACACCGTCCGTGGGTCTTTCCCTTGCTATCTCGTAACTATAGTACGAGTATAACTTTTTGTTAGTCGGATATAAAATCCGGCTTAAGACCTTTAGTCTTAGTTTTATAATCGCCACCTCGATTCTTTTATTCTTTTACTTTAAAACCTTTAGTTAAAAATTAATATTTATATACCTTTAGTTTATTTTATAAAGCCCAACGTTTCTTCTTCTATAAGAAACGTATTTCTTTCTTTTCGTTATTATTTAAGCATACTCATTATTACTTAAATAATACGTATAACAAAGAATTATATTCACACACACACATATATATATATATACATATATATACACTTGTATTTCTTTCTTTTCTTTTCATTGTTATAATATTCTCGAGGTATCGAGTATAACCTCGACTTTAGGTTTAAGCCTTTATAATATTTTATTATTATTTTATTTAGACATTACGCCTACCTGTGTTGGCTTAACAAAATCTTATACTCTTAAGCAGCACTTTGTTGCCGCTTAATCAACACTCTTTCCTTTCTCGTCTCTTCTTGGCAATTCTTCTTCCCACCTTGGCACGCTTTACGAGGCACCAATGTTTATTGAAAGAGATCGTCGGAACGTCGGGATGGTATCACCTTCTTGAACGTTATTGGAAATGGTACGAATATCGAGGAGTCGAGGGCACGCTGATGCAGCAGTATAAACAAAACGAAGATCGAATCAAGTTGATTCAGTGAATACCCGTGATGAACTTCAAAACTCCCAAATCCCACCCAAAGGTCTAGGGAAAATGAAGAGAAAAACGAAATTTATTAACTGTTGATTCTGCAAACGTTGATACATCAACCGTTGAAAGTTGTGAGGTAAAAAAGTGTCCCGCAAACACTTTCTCATCTTGGCCAATGTCACGATCCGTGACTTCCCGAGTCTATTTCGTGTCATCTAATCGTTGCCACTATGCTGACGCTCTCCCACGTAGCCTGGTAGCGATCAAAGAGACCCGCTTATTTTCAGGGACCTATCGGAACTCAAACACCTCTTCTACAATAACCAACCAATCAATGAACCCTTCCGGATCCAAAATAGTCCCATCAAATTCTGGGATATCAGTTCGGATCCCCGCATCCCAACGCCGGTTACCATCACCAGGTTCTTGCCTTAGTCCCCTCTCGTACCCCTCTTCGGAAGACGAACCATCATGACCAAAAAATGGATTATCAAAGTCACGCCCCTCCCTATTTTCAGGGACCTGTCTTCTACGATTCATCAAGTCAGCCATTCGATCAGTGAGTTGATCGACCACTTGATCCAATCGTTGCTCCACCCGCGACATTAATCGATGTTCCAACTCTCGTTCGTAAACCTCATCGAGCGGCCTCTGTTGTCTCCTTGGAGCCATTTTCGAGGCAGGAATTCGACTCTGATAACAACTGATGCAGCGGTATAAGCAAAACGAAATTCGAATCACGTTGATTCAGTGAATACCCGTGATGAACTTCAAAACTCCCAAATCCCACCCAAAGGTATAGGGAAAATGAAGAGAAAAACGAAATTTATTAATATTCAAGTCTGATTGTTCATCTTACATCACCAACATATAAATAAGAGTTCTAATATGAAGGGGGCCTAAAACGGGCCATGGGCCAAACACAAACCCAAAAATAAAAACATAAAAAGTGCTGAAAAAACAATAAAAGGCCCATAACTTTATTTAGGAGTCGTTTTTGGGCTTCAGACAGGGGCCAAACCGCCGAAGGCGTTTGCCACAATGTGCTCTCGTCTCAAGCTTCAAATTGACTGGTAACGACACGAGGTCCTCCGCTACCCGACCCCGAATTTCCTCCAGCAGGGGCTGGTGAATACGAACCGCCCACCCGACGTTTTTGTTTTTCAAAAGCCAAGTCCATGATCTGAACCCTTAAGTCTCCAATATACAGAGCAACGAGTTGTTCATCAGTTTCTTGAATATCATTACGAGAAATCAAATGATAAAACTCGGTCGTATATTCATCAACCGACCTGGATCCCTGTTTCAGATTCTGCAAACGTTGATACATCAACCGTTGAGAGTTGTGAGGTAAAAAAGTGTCCCGCAAACACATTCTCATCTTGGCCCATGTCACGATCCGTGACTTCCCAAGTCTATTTCGTGTCATCTTCAGCTGTTGCCACCATGCTGACGCCCTCCCACGTAGCCTGGTAGCGATCAAAGAGACCCGCTTATTTTCAGGGACCTCTCGGAACTCAAACACCTCTTCTACAATAACCAACCAATCAATGAACCCTTCCGGATCCAAACTAGTCCTATCAAATTCTGGGATATCAGTTCGGATCCCCGCATCCCAACGCCGGTTGCCGTCTCCAGGTTCTTGCGTTAGTCCCCTCTCGTACCCCTCTTCGGAAGACGAACCATCATGACGAAAAAATGGATTATCGAAGTCGCGCCCCTCCCTGTTTTCAGGGACCTGTCTTCTACGATTCATCAAGTTAGCCATTCGATCAGAGTGTTGATCGACCACTTGATCCAATCGTTGCTCCACCCGTGCCATAAATCGTTGTTCCAACTCTCGTACGTAAACCTCATCGAGCGGCCTCTGTTGTCACCTTGGAGCCATTTTTGCCAGCAATTCGGCTCTGATACCAACTGATGCAACGGTATAAGCAAAACGAAGATCGAATCACGTTGATTCGGTGAATACCCTTGATGAACTTCAAAACTCCCAAATCCCACCCAAAGGTCTAAGGAAAATGAAGAGAAAAACGAAATTTATTAATATTCAAGTCTGATTGTTCATCTTACATCACCAACATATAAATAAGAGTTCTAATATGAAATGAGCTAAAACGGGCCATGGGCCAAACACAAAAACAAAAATAAAAAAATAAAAAGTGCTGAAAAAACAATAAAAGGCCTATAACTTTATGTTGGAGTCGTTTTTATGCTTCAGACAGGGGCCGGGCAGTTTGCCACAATGTGCTCCTCGTCTCAAGCTTCGATTCGACTGGTAACGACACGAGGTCCTCCACTACCCGACCCTGAATTTCCTCCAGCAGGGGCTGGTGAATACGAACCGCCCACCCGACGGTTTTGTTTTTCAAATGCCAAGGCCTTTTGGTATGCCTCGGCGACCGTTAACGGATCAAAAGATTTACAGAGTCCATGATCTGAACACTTAAGCCTCCAATATACCGAGCAACGAGTTGTTCATCAGTTTCTTGAATATCATTACGAGAAATCAAATGATAAAACTCGGTCGTATATTTATCAACAGACCTTGATCCCTGTTTCAGATTCTGCGAACATTGATACATCAACCGTTGAAAGTTGTGAGGTAAAAAAGTGTCCCGCAAACACTTTCTCATCTTGGCCCATGTCACGATCCGTGACTTCCCGAGTCTATTTCGTGTCATCTTCAACTGTTGCCACCTTGCTGACGCCCTCCCACGTAGCCTGGTAGCCATAAAAGAGATCTGCTTATTTTCACGGAACTCTCGGAACTCAAACACCTCTTCTACAATAACCAACCAATCAATGAAACCTTCCGGATACAAACTAGTCCTATCAAATTCTGGTATATCAGTTCGGATACCCGCATCCCAACGCCGGTTGCCGTCACCAGGTTCTTGCCTTAGTCCCCTCTCGTACCACTCTTCGGAAGACGAACCATCATGACCAAAAAATGGATTATCGAAGTCGCGCCCCTCCCTGTTTTCAGGGACCTGTCTTCTACGATTCATCAAGTCAGCCATTAGATCAGTGTGTTGATCGACCACTTGATCCAATCGTTGCTCCACCCGTGCCATAAATCGTTGTTCCAACTCTCGTACGTAAACCTCATCGAGCGGCCTCTGTTTTTTCCTTGGAGCCATTTTTGCCAGCAATTCGGCTCTGATACCAACTGATGCAGCGGTATAAGCAAAACGAAGATCGAATCACGTTGATTCGGTGAATACCCGTGATGAACTTCAAAACTCCCAAATCCCACCCAAAGGTCTAGGGAAAATGAAGTGAAAAAAGAAATTTATTAATATTCAAGTCTGATTGTTCGTCTTACATCACCAACATATAAATAAGAGTTCTAATACGAAATGAGCTAAAACGGGCCATGGGCCAAACACAAAAAAAAAATAAAAGCATAAAAAGTGCTGAAAAAACAATAAAAGGCCATAACTTTATGTTGGAGTCGTTTTTGTGCTTCAGACAGGGGCCAAACCGCCGTGGGCAGTTTGCCACAATGTGCTCCTCGTCTAAAGCTTCGATTCAACTGGTAACGACACGAGGTCCTCCACTACCCGACCCCGAATTTCCTCCAGCAGGGGATGGTGAATACGAACCGCCCACCCGACGGTTTTGTTTTTTCAAAAGCCAAGGCCTTTTGGTATGCCTCGGCGACCGTTGACGGATCAAAAAGATTTACAGAGTCCATGATCTGAACACTTAAGCCTCCAATATACCGAGCAACGAGTTGTTCATCAGTTTCTTGAATATCATTACGAGAAATCAAATGATAAAACTCGGTCGTATATTTATCAACAGACCTTGATCCCTGTTTCAGATTCTGCGAACATTGATACATCAACCGTTGAAAGTTGTGAGGTAAAAAAGTGTCCCGCAAACACTTTCTCATCTTGGCCCATGTCACGATCCGTGACTTCCCGAGTCTATTTCGTGTCATCTTCAACTGTTGCCACCTTGCTGACGCCCTCCCACGTAGCCTGGTAGCCATAAAAGAGATCTGCTTATTTTCACGGAACTCTCGGAACTCAAACACCTCTTCTACAATAACCAACCAATCAATGAAACCTTCCGGATACAAACTAGTCCTATCAAATTCTGGTATATCAGTTCGGATACCCGCATCCCAACGCCGGTTGCCGTCACCAGGTTCTTGCCTTAGTCCCCTCTCGTACCACTCTTCGGAAGACGAACCATCATGACCAAAAAATGGATTATCGAAGTCGCGCCCCTCCCTGTTTTCAGGGACCTGTCTTCTACGATTCATCAAGTCAGCCATTAGATCAGTGTGTTGATCGACCACTTGATCCAATCGTTGCTCCACCCGTGCCATAAATCGTTGTTTCAACTCTCGTACGTAAACCTCATCGAGCGGCCTCTGTTTTTTCCTTGGAGCCATTTTTGCCAGCAATTCGGCTCTGATACCAACTGATGCAGCGGTATAAGCAAAACGAAGATCGAATCACGTTGATTCGGTGAATACCCGTGATGAACTTCAAAACTCCCAAATCCCACCCAAAGGTCTAGGGAAAATGAAGTGAAAAAAGAAATTTATTAATATTCAAGTCTGATTGTTCGTCTTACATCACCAACATATAAATAAGAGTTCTAATACGAAATGAGCTAAAACGGGCCATGGGCCAAACACAAAAAAAAAATAAAAGCATAAAAAGTGCTGAAAAAACAATAAAAGGCCATAACTTTATGTTGGAGTCGTTTTTGTGCTTCAGACAGGGGCCAAACCGCCGTGGGCAGTTTGCCACAATGTGCTCCTCGTCTAAAGCTTCGATTCAACTGGTAACGACACGAGGTCCTCCACTACCCGACCCCGAATTTCCTCCAGCAGGGGATGGTGAATACGAACCGCCCACCCGACGGTTTTGTTTTTTCAAAAGCCAAGGCCTTTTGGTATGCCTCGGCGACCGTTGACGGATCAAAAAGATTTACAGAGTCCATGATCTGAATACTTTAGCATCCAATATACAGAGCAACGAGTTGTTCATCAGTTTCTTGAATATCATTACGAGAAATCAAATGATAAAACTCGGTCGTATATTTATCAATCGACCTGGATCCCTGTTTCAGATTCTGCAAACATTGATACAACAACCATTGAAAGTTGTGAGGTAAAAAAGTGTCCCGCAAACACCTTCTCATCTTGGCCCATGTCACGATCCGTGACTTCCCGAGTCTATTTCGTTTCATCTTCATCTTTTGCCACCATGCTAATGCTCTCCCACGTAACCTAGTAGCCATCAAAGAGATCTGCTTATTTTCACGGAACTCTCGGAACTCAAACACCTCTTCTACAATAACCAACCAATCAATGAACCCTTCCGGATCCAAACTAGTCCTATCAAATTCTGGGATATCAGTTCGGATCCCCGCATCCCAACGCCGGTTGCCGTCACCAGGTTCTTGCCTTAGTCCCCTCTCGTACCCCTCTTCTAAGAGGAACCATCATGACCAAAAAATGTATTATCGAAGTTGCGCCCCTCCCTGTTTTCAGGGACCTGTCTTCTACGATTCATCAAGTCAGCCATTCGATCAGTGAGTTGATCGACCACTTGATCCAATCGTTGCTCCACCGGTGCAATAAATCGTTTTTCCAACTCTCGTTCGTAAACCTCATCGAGCGGCCTCTGTTGACTCCTTGGAGCCATTTTCGAGCCAACAATTCGGCTCCGATACAAACTGATGCAGCGATATAAGCAAAATGAAGATCGAATCACGTTGATTCGGTTAATACCCGTGATGAACTTCAAAACTTCCAAATCCCACTCAAAGGTCTAGGGAAAATGAATAGAAAAACGAAATTTATTAATATTCAAGTCTGATTGTTCGTCTTACATCACCAATATATAAATAAGAGTTCTAATACGAAATGAGCCTAAAACGGGCCATGGGCCAAACACAAAAACAAAAAAAATCATAAAAAGTGCTGAAAAAACAATAAAAGGCCAATAACTTTATGTAGGAGTCGTTTTTGTGCTTCAGAAAGGGGCCAAACCGTCGTGGGCAGTTTGCCACAATGTGCTCCTCGTCTCAAGCTTCGATTCGACTGGTAGCGATACGAGGTCCTCCACTACCCGACCCCAAATTTCCTCCAGCAGGGGCTGGTGAATACGAACCGCCCACCCGACGGTTTTGTTTTTCAAAAGCCAAGGCCCTTTGGTATGCCTCGGCGACCGTTAACGGATCAAAATGATTTACAGGGTCCTTGATCTGAACACTTAAGACTCCAATATACTGAGAAACGAGTTGTTCATCAGTTTCTTGAATATCGTTACGAGAAATCAAATGTTAAAACTCGGTCGTATATTTATCAACCGACCTGGATTCGTGTTTCAGATTCTACAAACGTTGATACATCAACCGTTGAAAGTTGTGAGATAAAAAAGTGTCCCGCAAACACTTTCTCATCTTGGCCGATGTCACGATCCTGGACTTCCCGAGTCTATTTCGTGTCATCTTCAACTGTTGCGACCATGCTGACGCCCTACCACGTAGCCTGGTAACCATCAAAGAGATCTGCTTATTTTCACGGAACTCTCGGAAGTCAAACACCACTTCTATAATAACCAACCAATCAATGAACCCTTCCGGATCCAAACTAGTCCTACCAAATTCTGGGATATCAGTTCGGATCCCCACATCCCAACACCGGTTGCCATCACCAGGTTCTTGCCTTAGTCCCCTCTCGTACCCCTCTTCTAAGAGGAACCATCATGACAAAAAAATGGATTATCGAAATCAAGCCCCTCCCTGTTTTCAGGGACCTGTCTTCTACGATTCATCAAGTCAGCCATTCGATCAGTGAGTTGATCGACCACTTGATCCAATCGTTGCTCCACCGGTGCAATAAATCGTTGTTCCAACTCTCGTTCATAAACCTCATCGAGCTGCCTCTGTTGACTCCTTGGAGCCATTTTCGAGCCAGCAATTCGGCTCTGATACCAACTGATGCAGCGGTATAAGCAAAACGAAGATCGAATCACGTTGATTCGGTGAATACCCGTGATGAACTTCAAAACTCCCAAATCCCACTCAAAGGTCTAGGGAAAATGAATAGAAAAACGAAATTTATTAATATTCAAGTCTGATTGTTCGTCTTACATCACCAACATATAAATAAGAGTTCTAATACGAAATGAGCCTAAAACGGGCCATGGGCCAAACACAAAAACAAAAAAAAACATAAAAAGTGCTGAAAAAACAATAAAAGGCCCATAACTTTATGTAGGAGTCGTTTTTGTGCTTCAAACAAGGGCCAAACCGTCGTGGGCAGTTTGCCACAATGTGCTCCTCGTCTCAAGCTTCGATTCGACTGGTAACGACACGAGGTCCTCCACTACCCGACCCCGAATTTCCTCCAGCAGGGGCTGGTGAATACGAACCGCCCACCCGACGGTTTTGTTTTTCAAAAGCCTAGGCCCTTTTGTATGCCTCGGCGACCGTTAACGGATCAAAAAGATTTACAGAGTCCTTGATCTGAACCCTTAAGACTCCAATATACCGAGCAACGAGTTGTTCATCTGTTTTTTGAATATCATTACGAGAAATCAAATGATAAAACTCGGTCGTATATTCATCAACCGACCTGGATCCCTGTTTCAGATTCTGCAAACGTTGATACATCAACCGTTGAAAGTTGTGAGGTAAAAAAGTGTCCCGCAAACACTTTCTCATCTTGGCCCATGTCACGATCCGTGACTTCCTGAGTCTATTTCGTGTCATCTTCAACTGTTGCCACCATGCTGACGCCCTCCCACGTAGCCTGGTAGCCATCAAAGAGATCTGCTTATTTTCACGGAACTCTCGGAAGTCAAACACCTCTTCTACAATAACCAACCAATCAATGAACCCTTCCGGATCCAAACTAGTCCTATCAAATTCTGGGATATTAGTTCGGATCCCCGCATCCCAACGCCGGTTGCCATCACCAGGTTCTTGCCGTAGTCCCCTCTCGTACCCCTCTTCGAAGACGAACCATCATGACCAAAAAATGGATTATCGAAGTCAAGCCCCTCCCTGTTTTCAGGGACCTGTCTTCTACGATTCATCAAGTCAGCCATTCGATCAGTGAGTTGATCGACCACTTGATCCAATCGTTGCTCCACCGGTGCAATAAATCGTTGTTCCAACTCTTGTTCGTAAACCTCATCGAGCGGCCTCTGTTGACTCCTTGGAGCCATTTTCGAGCCAGCAATTCGGCTCTGATACCAACTGATGCAGCGGTATAAGCAAAACGAAGATCGAATCACTTTGATTCGGTGAATACCCGTGATGAACTTCAAAACTCCAAATCCCACTCAAAGGTCTAGGGAAAATGAATAGAAAAACGAAATTTATTAATATTCAAGTCTGATTGTTCGTCTTACATCACCAACATATAAATAAGAGTTCTAATACGAAATGAGCCTAAAACGGGCCATGGGCCAAACACAAAAACAAAAAAAAACATAAAAAGTGCTGAAAAACAATAAAAGGCCCATAACTTTATGTAGGAGTCGTTTTTGTGCTTCAGACTGGGGCCAAACCGTCGTTGGCAGTTTGCCACAATGTGCTCCTCGTCTCAAGCTTCGATTCGACTGGTAACGACACGAGGTCCTTCACTACCCGACCCCGAATTTCCTCCAGCAGGGGCTGGTGAATACGAACCGCCCACCCGACGGTTTTGTTTTTCAAAAGCCAAGGCCCTTTGGTATGCCTCGGCGACCGTTAACGGATCAAAAAGATTTACAGAGTCCTTGATCTGAACTCTTAAACCTCCAATTTACCTAGCAACGAGTTGTTCATCTGTTTCTTGTATATCATTACGAGAAATCAAATGATAAAACTCGGTCGTATATTCATCAACCGACCTGGATCCCTGTTTCAGATTCTGCAAACGTTGATACATCAACCGTTGAAAGTTGTGAGGTAAAAAAGTGTCCCGCAAACACTTTCTCATCTTGGCCCATGTCACGATCCGTGACTTCCCGAATCTATTTCATGTCATCTTCAACTGTTGCCACCATGCTGACGCCCTCCCACATAGCCTGGCAGCCATCAAAGAGACCCGCTTATTTTCAGTTACCTCTCGGAACTCAAACACCTCTTCTACAATAACCAACCAATCAATGAACCCTTCCGGATTCAAACTAGTCCTATCAAATTCTGGGATATCAGTTCGGATCCCCGCATCCCAACGTCGGTTGCCATCACCAGGTTCTTGCCTTAGTCCCCTCTCGTACCCCTCTTCGAAGACGAACCATCATGACCAAAAAATGTATTATCGAAGTCAAGCCCCTCCCTGTTTTCAGGGACTTGTCTTCTACGATTCATCAAGTCAGCCATTCGATCAGTTAGTTGATCGACCACTTGATCCCATCGTTGCTCCACTGGTGCAATAAATCGTTGTTCCAACTCTCGTTCGTAAACCTCATCGAGGGGCCTCTGTTGTCTCCTTGGAGCCATTTTCGAGCCAGAAATTCGGCTCTGATACCAACTGATGCAGCGGTATAAGCGAAACGAAGATCGAATGACGTTGATTCGTTGAATACCCGTGATGAACTTTAAAACTCTCAAATCCCACTCAAAGGTCTAGGGAAAATGAATAGAAAAACGAAATTTATTAATATTCAAGTCTGATTGTTCATCTTACATCACCAACATATAAATAAGAGTTCTAATACAAAAGGGGCCTAAAACGGGTAATGGGCCAAACACAAACCCAAAAATAAAAACATAAAAAGTGCTGAAAAAACAATAAAAGGCCCATAACTTTATATAGGAGTCGTTTTTGGGCTTCAGACAAGGCCAAACCGCCGAGGGCATTTGCCACAATGTGCTCTCGTCTCAAGCTTCGATTCGACTGGTAACGACACGAGGTCCTCCACTACCCGACCCCGAATTTTCTCCAGCAGGGGATGGTGAATACGAACCGCCCACCCGACGGTTTTGTTTTTTCAAAAGCCAAGGCCTTTTGGTATGCCTCGGCGACCGTTAACGGATCAAAAAGATTTACAGAGTCCATGATCTGATCACTTTAGCCTCCAATATACCGAGCAACGAGTTGTTCATCAGTTTCTTGAATATCATTACAAGAAATCAAATGATAAAACTCGGTCGTATATTCATCAACCGACCTGGATCCCTGTTTCATATTCTGCAAACGTTGATACATCAACCGTTGAAAGTTGTGAGGTAAAAAAGTGTCCCGCAAACACTTTCTCATCTTGGCCCATATCACGATCCGTGACTTCCCGAGTCTATTTCGTGTCATCTTCAACTGTTGCCACCATGCTGACGCCCTCCCACGTAGCCTGGTAGCGATCAAAGAGACCGGCTTATTTTCAGGGACCTCTCGGAACTCAAACACCTCTTCTACAATAACCAACCAATCAATGAACCCTTCCGGATCCAAACTAGTCCCATCAAATTCTGGGATATCAGTTCGGATCCCCGCATCCCATCGCCGGTTGCCTTCATCAGGTTCTTGCCTTAGTCCCCTCTCGTACCCCTCTTCGGAAGACGAACCATCATTACCAAAAAATGGATTATCGATGTCACTCCCCTCCCTGTTTACAGGGTCCTGTCTTCTACGATTCATCAAGTCAGCCATTCGATCAGTGAGTTGATCGACCACTTGATCCAATTGTTGCTCCACCCGCGCCATAAATCGTTGTTCCAACTCTCGTTCACATCAAGCGGCCTCTGTTGTCTCCTTGGAGCCATTTTCGAGCCAGGAATTCAGCTCTGATGCCAACTGATGCAGCGGTATTAAGAAAACGAATATTGAATCACGTTGATTCGGTGAATACCCGTGATGAACTTTAAAACTCCCAAATCCCACCCAAAGGTCTAGGGTAAATGAAGAGAAAAACGAAATTTATTAATATTCAAGTCTGATTGTTTATCTTACATCACCAACATATAAATAAGAGTTCTATTACGAAATGGGCCTAAAACGGGCCATGGGCCAAACACAAACCCAAAAATAAAAACATAAAAAGTGCTGAAAATCAATAAAACGCCCATAACTTTATTTAGGAGTCGTTTTTGGGCTTCAGACTGTGTTGGGTCAAGAAATTGACCTAAGGGGAGATTGTTGAGTCTAAGATTTGACCTAAATGAAGTACATGGAATATTGGAATCTTCTCAACCTCCTCTGAATTTGCTAAGTAATGGATCCAAGCACACCTTAGACCTCCGAGCAAGCTTTTACTTAGCCTGGTACGATATTTTGCCTACCGGGCAAGGTTTACTTCAAGTAGTCTTCTTAAGTGGATATCCGAGTAGGGTTTGCAAATTAGTGCATTACCGAGTAAGGTACACTAGTTTATGTAAATCCGGGCAAGGTTCACTTTATCAAGCAAGTCTGTTCTTCAGATCCAAGTATATTACTCTTCCGAGTAAGGTTTGGTTCACCAAGTCCAAGAAGCCATGAAATTGGAAGACCGGGCAAGGTATTCATTAATAAGTATAGTCCAAGTATGCTTGATGATTTAAAAGAATATCTCTAAGTAATATCGGGCAAGGTTCTGCTCAAGCAAGGAACAGTACTCCCGAGTACAATTTGCTAATAAGTTATTTTAATAGCAAAGAGCTGAAATGGATCATTGAAGAACAAGGTTGCTCGTAAGGAGTTGTCGGGCAAAGTCTGGCAAATTCAAGAAGACTGAAGTATACTCGGTGAGTATTTTACTTAGTGAAATACTCTTTAAGTAAAGTCTACCCGGAAACTGATCCCGAGCACACTTTTATGTTACCAAGTTATGAAGGATGGCCGAGCATACTCGGAAAGACAAGATTGGTGCAAAGCCTACCCGGAAGACTTGTGTTACACTTAGTTTATTTTGAATATGTAATTTGAATATGTATGACTGTATTTAGGGTTTCTAGAAGGAATGATAGCTGTCCTAGGTTGGTAGGCCTATAAATAGAATGTTTAGGGCACGCCGCCAAAGGGGCACGATACGGATAAGACAGACATATTAATTGAGAGAATATTGTGTGACGGCTGTCTTAGGATTCCTAGAAAACCCTAAATCGATTATCCTTTTGTATGATTAATATTATATAAATGGAAATCTTTTGAGTGAATCTTAAGTGTGCTTTCTACCATTAATTATTCATTGCAACCTTATGTTTGTTATTGATTCCGCCTTTAACAAATGGATATCTTTCTAAATATAGCAACCCGTCATTAACTCTCTTGTCAACACGTTAATTTGTGTGAGTTATGACATTATTAATTAAGATCCAGCTAAAATCGAGGGGACCGACAAGTGGTATCAGAGCTCGTTACTGCTATTTTGGAAAGATTGTTGCTGATTGAAGATTTGAAGAAGAATGACGTAAGCAGACCACTGTTCCATTGATTTGTGACATCAGCAGCCCTGTTTTTCATTTTTCTTCCAGATCTGCAATCTACCGGTGTTTTCTCTTCCTTATTTCAATTAAAGTTCTAATCATTATATCTAAATCTTGTTCTAATCACATCAGATCTGAGCATTCTGTTTCCAGATCTGATTATTTTTGAAACTCTGTTTTTACAAAGAAACTGATTTTTGATTTCTCAAAATGTCTGGATATGAGGAACAAGAGGTGTCTACTAACAAGATACCAAGGTTGTATGGACAGGAGAACTTTATCAAATGAAAAGTACTCTTTGAAGCAGCAGTATGCTACAATGATATTGATATGTGGAACTCCATCAAGAATGGTCCACAAACTGCTGTTGAAGAAGGTGCAAATGCAGCTGGAACTGCTGCTGTAAGAGAAAAAATGAGAAAGGTGGATGACAAAGCCTTAGCTATGATTAAGCGAGGTTTGTCTTGGGAGATTTTGACCAAGGTGGCACATCACACAACTGCCAAGCAAATGTATGATGCTAGCCTTGAGATGTATGAAGGGAATACTAAACTAAAGAACATAAAGAAGCAAAGATTGAAGCAATAGTTGGAATGATTCAAGTATAAGGATGGAGACAGGTTGAAATCAATACTAGAACGTTTTCTAAGTATTGTGATTGAGTTGAGGACAACTGATTATGTAATGACTGACTTTGATTTGAATACAAAGTTACTCAACTCAATGCCAAAAGAATGGTATACTTCTTGCAAGTTCATCATTCAGAAGCAAAATTTCAATGAATTGAAATTGGATGATGTGGTATGCTTTCTTCAGGCTGCAGAACTTGAAATGATAGAGAATGAGATGATTAAGGAAGATAGACCCTGCTTCAATGTTTTAAATGCATTGATTGCACCCATGGGAAATCTGTCTACCAAGAACCAACAGCAAATTCCCATTATTGAAGAACCAGCTGAACATAATGTTGTTACTCCAAAATCTTTCATTGGAGGTAGCACAAGTAATCAAGGAAATCAGCAGAGGTTCAATGTGCAACTGATTGATGATACTGATTCTGCCTCTATACCAAGTGGAAATGTTCCTAATACTGGCACAGGACATGGTCAAAGCAATGAAACACAAGCTTTGTTGTGTATGTTTACTGAGTCATATAATGCATTTGTTGCAAAGAATCTAATTCACACAAGTGTGGTACAAGATGATTTAGAACAAATTGATGCAGATGACTTGGAAGACATGGATTTGAAGTGGCAAGCTGCCATGTTGTGTTTGAGAAGTAAAAGGCTGTATAACAGAACTGGTTGGTCTCTGGTTTCTGGTCCTAATGACAAGATTGGATTTGACAAATCAAAAGCAATCTGCTACAATTGTCAGCAACCTGGTCATTTTGCAAGAGAATGCAATCAACCAAGAAACTTTCAAATGAATCAATTCCAGAATCAACAACCAGGAGGTCAGCAACAATATCAACAAAATCAACCAAGAGGTCAGCAGCAATACCAACAAAATCAGACAAGATTCAACAACAACAGCAATCAAATGAACAACTTCAACAACAACAACTTCAATCCCAACAACAATTACAACCCCTACTTCAAAAACTTTCAGCCTCAAATGAATAATCAACAACAAAGTATGCAACAGACTCAAGGTTTTCAAATAAATAACAATCAAAACATTCAAGCAGCTCAAAATGTTCCAAACAACAATGTTCCAGCAAATCAAAATTAGATCAGAAATCAAGGAAATGTGGCAGTGACTACACAGCATGAAGGAAATTTTGATTGGAGCAATCATGAAGAGGACATTGCAGATGATATCAGGAAAGCAAATGTGGCATTCATGGCCATAATTGAGAAAGAAATAGGATCATCATCTCAGGTACACTCTGCTCCTACTGTTGATTTAAATGAACTTATCATTGAATTGAAAGCAAAAGTAGGCAAGCTGGAAAGTGAATGTTTTAGAAAACAAAGCATCATCAATGAGTATGAGGCAAGTGAGTTGATCAATGATGAAAAGATTAAAAGCCTTGAGAATGATTGCATGATCATTTACAGAACTCAAACCAGATACACCACTGAGATTGATGGATTAAAGAAGATGTTGGTTGAAGAAAAGGTGCAAAACACAAGACTGAAGGTTGAAACTGAATTTCTGAAGAATTTGATCTCAACAGGAAACATATGTGGTATACTGAACCAGGTGAAGGAACAAGACAAATACAAAACAGTACCACCTCAATTCAACAACAACTTCATGCCAAAAGTTGACAAAGAGAAAAGAGATGCATACTTGCAACAATTCAGAGATGTCTTTCAAGACAAGGAAGAATTTGTTGATTTGCACAAAAAGGTAGAAGTGAATGAAGAAGGAGAGTTTGTGATTAAGAAAAATGTAAAAGAGGATAAGTCAATTGGAGTTCAAGTCTCTGAGGATGACTTTGATTCAGTTGAGTTGGATCAAGATGATTTGAGTGATTTGAGTGATCAAATTACTGAAAAGGAAATCAAAATTGTTGAAAGAGGAAGAAAATATAAGAAACCGGAATCTGTTGATAAACATCCAAAGTATCCACCAGTCCCACCAAGATTGAAGAAACAGAATGATAAAATGAAAAGAGAATATGTTTCCTTTGATATTTGTGAAAGGAGGAAGATAAACTACAATGCAGTCAGACCACCAAGCAAGGTTGTAATGGTTAAGATAAAGCACAACAACAAAAAGAAGATGGTGACTGAAAAAGTTGATACCGAAAATTTTATCCCAGTTTATCCAATCTTTTCTAGTCATGAGGTGTTGGATGTTGGAGAAGTGGAAACAATGGAAGAGTATGAGAAAAGACAGTCAAGGGTTAGAAAAAGCAGTGACGAAGAACCTATGATTATGGAGAAAATTGTCTTTGTCAAAAGCAAACTTGAAAGACATGACATCAAGATTGAGGAATTTGTTCCTTTTTCAATTAATTTTGATGGTTTAAAGAATCAGAAGACTATAGGAGTGAAGAAACCTAATCCAAGTGAAAGATACAAGAAACCAAAAGAACATGAAATATTCAAAGGCAAGGTTTGGTGCAAAAGGTGTGATGAATAAGGTCACCACACAGATTCATGTAATGAAAGATTCAAATTCAAACCATTTCATGTACCAGATGGAACAAAGTATGGCCAAGACTTTGTCCTGTATAAATAGAAGTAAGATAAATATCTGGGAAAAGGAAAGGTGTATGGAAATGCAACCATGAACAAAGAAGAGAAGAAATCTGAAAAGGAGACAAGGATTGAGAAGAAAGTGGCTGAACTAGCAAGAAAAGACAAATCTCCTAAGAAGCATGAGAAATTGACCAAAAAGAACTATCAGTCTGTGAGAATCAAGCAAGATACTCAATCAGTCAAATCTGATAGCTCTCAAGGATCATCAAGCAGTGATAAGACAAGAAGAAAAGATGCACATACTAGAAATAAACCAACAGAACTCACTGGTGATGAGAAGTTTCTATTAAGACATGGATATGAACCACATGGTTTCCTTTGGAAACCTAAGACTGAGAGTAAGGTTGAGCAAGTTGCTAATGTGAGAGACTACTCTGAGAAGAAGGACTATGTGATAAAGGAGTTGCCACTGACTCAGATGAATACCACTGCCCAACCTCACTTGTCAAAACTCCAAGAGAGTGTGGTTATGAAACTGATCATTAAGACAACTTAGAATTGGCTCATGAAGATCCTAAACCAACACACTCACTTCCCAAGCTGTGTTTGAAACTGAATCTGATGAACTGCAAGTTGATAAGGCTTGCACTTCATCACTTAACTAATCAAATTTTCTTTGTATGTGCAGGAACAGTCCACTCCTCTAAATGACATATGGTATATGGATAGTGGTTGTTCTAGGCACATGACTTGTGACAAGAGATCTCTTGTCAATTATGAAGAGAAGTATGAAGGTCCAGTAGCTTTTGGGAGATATGAGAATGGTGGAAAGATTGTTGGAAAAGGAATCTTAACAAATGGGAAAGTCTCATTTGATAATGTATTTCATGTTGAAGGTCTTCAGTACAATCTGCTGAGTATATCACAAATGTGTGATAAGGGTTACAAAGTCAGTTTTGATGATTCACATTGTTTCATTTTAAAACCTGAGTTTGTAATTCCACCTGAAATGATTATGATGATGGCACCAAGAAATGGTAACTTGTATGAATTGAATATGAAAGAAGCTATTTCAAGAGGTGGTGCATGTATTGTTTACAAAGCCACTGAAAATGAGTCTAAATTGTGGCATAGGAAACTGTGTCATGTGAACTTGAAGAACATGAATAGACTTGTCAAAGTTGAGCATGTCATAGGTTTACCTACAAGACAATTCAAGTTGGAAGATCATTGTGATTCATGTTAAAAGGAAAAACAACACAAATCTACTCATGTCACACCCTCAAAATCCACTAATGGAGTTTTATCGTCAGAGGGAGTGAACTAACAGGATCGGAATCATTAGTTATAATCAAACCATAAAAACGTTTAAATGAAAATAAGTGCGGAAGCGTAAACAAACCAAAAGACAAAAGTTACGTCACGCGGGACGACTTAAATTCAATGACAACAGTTTAAAATCAGTTTGCATAAACAAAAGTGTTTTCAACAATGCATGATCCTATACCGCGCGCCCGCCTCGGCTACCTGAGAATAACATACTAAAAGTGTCAACACGAGGTTGGTGAGTTCACAAGTTTATATAAAATAAAGCGTTTAGTGTTTTGCGTTCACTTTTCAGCCTTTTGCGTTTAGCGTTTTACGTTACCAGATAGTGTTAAATCAATTATATATCGATAGGTAGCTAGCATATACAACAAGTATTACTAAGTGTTCGACACCGAAGCTGACTGTTTATCAAGTGCCTTGCCACAAGGTCATCCAGACCATGGTTTGTGTTAGCCAAAATTACACCCGCTCGACCTCCAGTCGAGTTTAGCGTTGGGTGGGGTTTGTCAAACCCAGTAGTACTACTCAACAGTGACTCGCTATTATCCAAATATTAACCGGTTCGATGTGTAGGACTTCAATTGTTTCGTTTGCCACTTAGCCTTTACAAGTGATATATAATTTCCTAACAAAATCTTAAATGTGTTTTTCAGAGTATGTTATCTCCCCCAAGTGAAAAGCGTTTAAAACAGTTTAAAGAGGTAAGTGAAACTCACTGTTTGCGAAAAATTCCCAAAAATAAATCACCAAGTGATGCGCGTCGCAGAAAACTCTCTCTAACGTTCTAAAACAACAAAGAGATTTTTCTAAGTGTCGTAACTATTATCGAGTCTCTAGACTCGGCACATAATACCTATGCACAAATTACGTTTCGTGTTTCGTTTGTGAATCGTGTGTGACTTAACAAGTACACTTGTGATACGATACATGTGTGAACAATTACTTAGGTGTCATGTATTAATAATGTATATCACTAGCAACTATTCCCCGCATGGGCAATTTGGTCAAAATACCACACTTATTTAGCAAGTATTCCCCGCAGGGGCAATTTGGTCAAAACATAATAATTAACTAGCAACTAGCACTTTTCCTGCATTTTCACAAAGTTTGGCAGTTAACTTTACCGAGACAGAATTCTACTTGAAAGATTATACTATTCCACCGATCATAGCCTCAATTAATTCATCAAAAATCATCACAAAAGCATAAATGTATTAGGTTTCCAGAACATGTTTTATTTTATTTTTATTCCACATAGGTTTCTCACAATGATCAAAACATTACAGCAAACTCACAACAGTCAAATTCATGCGCAATAGAATGTTATTTGAAATTCCCGTTAAATGGAAAATCCAAAAAATGCAAGACCAATTGGGTTAGGTTCATAACTCAATAAGTTAACTTCCAGAAGTAGAACCAACCCATTTGGTCTTGTAGTTTATGAGATATAATATTTACAAGACAACCAAACAGCAGGTCTCACAACTCAGCTTTGCACAACATTTTTGTAAAATCATAAAAGTTAACTTTTACATGTTCAAAAATTGCAAATTTATATTCTTTAGAAACTAGACTCAACCTAGTTAACTGTAGTATCAATAATCGCGACCAATTTTCAAATTCACACCCCGTTAAAGTCAATTGAACATCATTAACACAATCTGTCCAGAAACTGTTTGCAACAAACCTCAACATATTAACCATCTATAGACCACAATTAATTCATATGACATTCTAGGCACCATAATCACTATCCATGCACATTAATTACACATTACATCCATGATTAGGGTTTTACTTGAACTCAAAATCAAGAAACAAACGATTAACTTGCAATAACACCAATACTAGCTATCAATTCAACAATCAATACATCTTTCAATCAAAACAAGACACATGAACACAATCACATATAAAAATCGGACCTAGGGTTTATAATTAACCCATTAAAAATCAAAATTATGCATAGAGGATGCATAGGATAGTTGTTTATACCTTCCTAGCACCTTAATCTTCAATCAAACTTGAACAATCTTGATTGTATGTGTGTGTGTGATGGCCGATCGCAAGGGAGAAGGGGAAGAAGGGGCTGTCGTCGGGTTTGGGAATGGGTAGAGGGAGTTAGGGTTTAGGTTTATTATTATTTAATAACAATCATGTTACATCTAGGTCCCTCCACTTCAAATTATTAGTTTACTAGCCCAAAGTAATTAGTTTGCATCTTGAGTTAACTTCTTAAACAATGTTATCACATAACACATAAGCCTAACATATAATTATTGTTTTAATGTTTCTCGTTTATTCACCAATGATTAGCGTCAACTCGTTTGCATTTTGGTGCAATTCCCGAAAGACTACACATGTAGTAATTGTCAAGCGTCATTTAAACCCTAGTTTAAATGTAATGAGGTGTGCGTTATAGATTCAATGATCTTTAAGTTTGAACTGACGGAGTTGAGTTGACGGAGTTAACCTGAAATTGACGAATGTCACATCATTCCCATGTTAAAGAATTTTCGTCCCGAAAATTTGAGTCAAGTCGCGATGAGTGTCTGAAAAAGTAAGAAAAATTTTCAGTTTGTCATATCATCCCCTAGTAGAAAGAAATTTCGTCCCGAAATTTAATTCATACCTCCGGTAATTTCTGACGGTTTGTCGGGTTTCGCGGTTTTCTGTGTTTGGTCAGCCCTTCAAAAAGGTGAGGATACTCTTTCATCATTTGATTCTCGCGTTCCCAATTGAACTCCGGTCCACGTCTCGAGTTCCAACGAACCTTAACAATTGGAATTTTATTGTGCTTGAGTGTTTTGGTTTCCCAATCCAAAACTTCGACTGGTTCTTCAATGAAGCGTAATTGTTCATCAACTTGCAGTTCATCCAAAGGGACTACTTGGGTTTCATCAGATAGGCATTTCTTCAAATTGGATACGTGGAATACATTGTGTACGCCACTGAGTTCCGTTGGTAGGTCCAGTCGGTACGCCACCGGACCAATGCGCTCAGTTATTCGATAAGGGCCAACGTATCGTGGGTTGAGTTTGTTTCGCTTCCCAAAGCGAACGACACCTTTCCAAGGTGAGACTTTGAGTAATACTTGGTCGTTCACTTGAAATTAGAGAGGTTTTCGGCGCTTGTTGGCGTAACTCTTTTGGCGATCTCGTGCTGCTGCCATGCGATTTCGGATTTGAACAATCTTTTCCGAAGTTTCAAGTACCAGTTCTGGACCAGTGATTTGGCTGTCACCCACCTCTGCCCAGCAGAGAGGTGATCGACACTTCCGTCCGTACAGTGCTTCAAGCGGCGCTGCTTTAATACTTGCGTGGTAGCTGTTATTATACGAAAACTCTACCAAAGGTAAGTGAGGTTCCCAACTTTTTCCGAAATCCAACACACATGCACGCAACATGTCCTCTAAGGTCTGAATAGTTCGTTCACATTGCCCATCCGTTTGAGGATGGTATGCTGTGCTCATATCAAGATGGGTGCCTAGTGCGCTCTGTAGTGACTTCCAAAAGTGCGAAGTGAAACGGGAATCTCGATCATAAATGATTGAGACAGGCACTCCGTGTCTAGACACCACTTCTTTCATATAGACGCGAGTCAGTCTTTCCATTTTGTCCGATTCCTTAATCGCTAAAAAGTGCGTAGACTTAGTCAACCGGTCAACGATCACCCAGATGGTATCGCATCCCGTCGGTGTTTTAGGTAATCCCGTGATGAAGTCCATTGAAATGTTTTCTCATTTCCATATTGGAAGTTCCGGTTGTTGTAGTAGGCCAGATGGTTTCTGGTATTCTATTTTGACTCTGGCACAGGTCAAGCATTTGTTCACGTAGGTGGCAATGTCGGCTTTCATGTTCGGCCACCAGTAAAGTGCCTTTAAGTTATGGTACATTTTATCCGAGCCGGGGTGGATAGAATATCGGGACTTGTGAGCTTCGTCCGTCACTAGAGTTCTCAACTCTCCGTATCGTGGAACCCAAATCCGGTTCTCAAAATATCGGACCCCGTCCTATTTGGTTTCAAGTTGCTTGTTCATGCCCCGCATGAGTTCTGATGGAAGATTATCATCTTTTAAAGCTTCGAGTTGCGCCTCGCGAATCTGATCGGGAAAGTTGGCATGAATCGTGAGTTGCAATGCTCGCACCCGCCTGGGTTTATCGGTTTCTTTTCTGCTGAGAGCGTCGGCCACTACATTGGCCTTGCCAGGGTGGTACTTGATGGCACAATCATAATTCTTAAGCAGCTCGACCCAACGACGATGTCGCATGTTCAGCTCCTTCTGATCGTAGATATGTTGGAGACTCTTGTGGTCGGTGTAAATGGTAAACTTGGTACCGTACAAGTAATGCCTCCATATCTTAAGGGCAAACACCACAGATCCAAGTTCCAAGTCATGGGTCGTGTAGTTTTTCTCGTGAATCCGTAGTTGTCGAGAGGCATAGGCTATAACCTTCTCGAGTTGCATCAGCACACAACCGAGACCTTGTATCGATGCGTCACAATGTACCTCAAAATTCCCTGTTCCCTCGGGGATGGCTAAAATAGGGGCGCTAAAGAGTTTGGTTTTCAACAGTTGAAAAGCGGATTCTTGTGCGTCACCCCAATTGTACTTAGTACCCTTGTGAGTCAAAGCGGTGAGGGGTTGAGCAATCTTAGAAAATCCCTCGATAAAACGCCGGTAGTAGCCGGGCAGTCCTAGGAATTGCCGCCCCTCAGTCGGAGTCTTAGGTGCTTCCCAGTTTTGATGGCCTCTACCTTGCCGGGATCGACATGGATACCATTCTCATTGATCACATGTCCTAAAAAGTGAACCTCGCGAAGCCAAAATTCGCATTTCGAGAGTTTAGCGTACAGTTGTTTTTTCTTCAACAATTCCAGAATCAATCTCAAGTGTTCTTCGTGGTCAGCCTCGTCCTTGGAGTAGACGAGAATATCATCAATGAAAACAATCACAAACTTGTCGAGGTACGCCTTGCATACTCGATTCATGAGATCCATAAATACGGCTGGTGCGTTGGTTAAGCCAAAAGGCATAACTGAAAACTCGTAGTGACCATACCGTGTTCTGAAAGCCGTCTTTGAGATATCTTCTTCGCGCACTCTTAATTGATGGTAACCAGACCGCAGATCGATCTTCGAGTAGTAACTCGATCCTTGGAGCTGGTCAAACAGATCATCAATTCAGGGTAAAGGATATCGGTTCTTGACCGTCACCTTGTTCAACTCCCGGTAGTCGATGCACATGCGGAAAGTCCCGTCCTTCTTTCTGACAAATAAGACAGGGGCTCCCCATGGCGATGAGCTAGGTCGGATAAAACCCTTATCCAACAAATCTTGCAGCTGAGTGGACAGTTCCTGAAGCTCCGCCGGTGCGAGCCGATACGGGGCTCGTGCTATGGGTGCTGCACCGGGTTTCAACTCTATTTGGAATTCGACTTGTCGTATAGGAGGGAGTCCAGGAAAATCCTCCGGGAAAACTTCCGGAAAATCTCGCACAATCGGTATATCTTCAATTCGCTTCTCCTCCGCGGGTTTCTCAACAATCTGCGCCAAAATTGCCAGATGACCCTTTCGTAGATACTTCTGCGCCTTCATGAGGGTGATGACGCTGGTAGTCATGCCGCTTCTCTCGCCCCGGATCGAAATGATCTCGCCGGAAGGGGTAGAAATGTGGACTATCTTGTCAGGACATATAATCTCCGCTCGGTTCTCGGATAACCAGTCCATGCCGACAACAACATCGAAACTACCAAGCGTAAAAGGTATGAGGTCGATATCAAAAATATGACCTGACAGTTTTAACTTACATCCCGCAAGTACATGAGTCGTTACTATAGTCTTACCGTCAGCTAATTCAACAGGAAACTTAGCATCTAACGGGCTTTTGATACTAAACTCCTATCAGCTCCAGTGTCAAACAAAACAGAAGCAAAACAGTCGTTCACAGGAAACTTACCAGTCACCACGTACGGATCATTGCGGGCTTGGCCCGACCCGATGACAAAAGCTCTTCCTTTACCATTGCTTCCACCACCACTGCCACTTCCATTACTTCCATTGTTCTCGTTCTGTTTCAGCTTTGGGCAATCTTTCCTGAAATGACCCTCCTGACCACATTCAAAACATCCCTTAGTCGTCATAAGTGGTTTAGGAGCACCCTTTGCCGCAAGGTCTCCTCTACATTCCTTTGCCTGGAGACACATCTTTCCGCATCTCAGACACTTGACATGGTCACACGGGCCATCATGATGATAGTTGCACCTGTTGCACTTCGGATATTTCCCAGCATATCCGCTCGAACCCTGCCCGCCACCGTTGTTATTGTTATTGTGACCCTGATTGTTGAAGCCTCGAGTGAGTTCGGGGTTACGGTAGTGTTTTTGTTGTGGAGGGTTCGAGGATGAGGATCTGGTGTTCTCAAACTTTCTCTTTCCATTGCTCGGGTTATTGTTGCTGTTGTCAATGCTCGGGTTGTCACGGGCTTTAGTGGTTGAACCCCTAGGTGGTAGCGCACCTTGGGTCACTGCTTGATCTGTCAGTTTGTGAGCTAACCGGATCACTTGTTGAATTGTGGCTGGTCTGGAAGACGTCACCATGCCCTGAATTTGCGGTGCTAACCCATCAATATACATTTCAATCCTCTTACTCGGCGGGTCTACCATCCGTGGACACATCACAGCTAACTCGTGAGAACGGGTGGTGTAGGCTTCGATTTCTGAACCCACCATCTTCAATGACCAAAACTCAGATTCCAACTTCGCAATCTCCTCTCTCGGACAGTACTCTTCTCGCATCATGTTTTTGAACTCCTCCCAGTTCATAGCGTTAGCCAGTTCCAATCCAAGGATCTGCACGTTTGAATTCCACCAAGTGAGGGCAGAATCTTCAAGTGTTCCAGCAGCAAAATTTGACCCTACTGGCAGGGGGACAATTACACATCTCAAACGCCGATTCGGCCTTCTCAGCCCAACGCAGGAAGCCTATAGCTCCCTCAGTGCCCTTAAACGTACTGGGCTTGCAGTCAAGGTAATTCTTGAAGGTACACGTTCCATTTGGACCTCCAGCTTGGTTCTGAACATGGGCGGCTAGAGCAGCCGCCGCATGGTCGTTCAGCAGAGTTTGGAGTTCTGCTGCAGTCAAGTTGATGTTACCACATCCATGTCCAGCGTTTCTTCCTGCCATTTCCTAGAATCACAGCATAAAATGTTAAACATGAATTTTTCTTTCATATGCAACACGCCATACTTGTAATAAAAGACAGGTAAGAAAGAAACAATATCACATCACAACCATATATTAATCCAAATAATAATTCATGATTAAAACCATTGTATTCGCTACAAAATATTTAAAACCAATCCTTAAAATCATAGTAAATAATAGTTTAGACGGAGACAACCCCTCCATCTAGGTGTTATCATCCCTAGATGTCATCGTCTGAGGACACCTCTAAGTGTGCCTCCTCCTCAGCCGGTTCTTCCTTCGGTTCCTCTTCGGGTTCCTACTCGGAATCTTCCTCGGGATCCTCCTCAGGCTCATCTTCGGGATCTTCTTCGGGTTCCTCTTCAGGCCCTGCCTCAGGTTCGGCTGCGTTCTGAGCAATTTGCATTTGTAAGACATCGCAACGCTCTAAAGCTATCTCGGTTCGAGTCCTTGCTACTTGGAGTTGTTCTTGCAAGTCTATCATCTCGGCTTGCATCTTTCTCATAATCTTCAACTGTTGATCACTAGCCTCTTGCATTTCCTTCATGGCCGCTGTCATGCGGGAAATTTCCTCCTTAGTCTCGGTTCCATCTTTTAACAGTCCGGACACGTTAGCTCTCGTATAGCGCATGTAACCCACGTCACGCTCCAAACAAGAAACAACAGCTGCGAGCACACGCTCTACAGGTTTGGTTATGGGTGGTAGGGTGTTAGGGTAAGAAGGATGGCTCGGGTGAGGTCGCGGGGGAACTTGTTCGCGATAGACCATACGCCTAATCATATTAGGGTACCAATCCCAGCTAACTTCGTTTTCGTACATGCCTCCGGATAAGCGATACCTCTTCGGTGCAGGAGCTTCGAGTTCCGGGACTACACGGGGTGGCGATGAGGTAGGTAGCTGCGGCTCCTTCCCATGAGCATGAGTCATCTGATCGGATGATGATGATGATGGCATCGACATCCCTACAGGTAAGCCGTGTATGCGCGCGTATGAGTGAAAGAGGTAAAGAGATAAGATAACAAAGACTACACAAACTTATGCAGTGCGTATCATTATAACTAATGGGTCGTCGCGGTTATAGTCTAGTATGCATGAAGCTTCTAGTTCGCTATAACCAATGGCTCTGATACCAATCTGTCACACCTTCAAAATCCACTAACGGAGTTTTACTGTCAGATGGAGTGAACTAACAGGATCGGAATCATTAGTTATAATCAAACCATAAAAACGTTTAAATGAAAATAATGCGGAAGCGTAAAAAAAACCAAAAGACAAAAGTTACGTCATGCAGGACGACTTAAAATCCAATGATAACAGTTTAAAATCAGCTTGCATAAACAAAAGCGTTTTCAACAATGCATGATCCTATACCGCGCGCCCGCCTCGGCTACCTGAGAATATCATACTAAAAGTGTCAACACGAGGTTGGTGAGTTCACAAGTTTATATAAAATAAAGCGTTTAGCATTTTGCGTTCAGCATTCAGCGTTTTGCGTTTAGCGTTTTGCGTTACCAGATAGTGTTAAATCAATTATATATCGATAGGTAGCTAGCCTATACAACAAGTATTACTAAGTGTTCGACACCGAAGCTGACTGTTTATCAAGTGCCTTGCCACCAGGTCATCCAGACCATGGTTTGTGTTAGCCAAAATTACACCCGCTCGACCTCCAGTCGAGTTTAGCGTTCGGTGGGGTTTGTCAAACCCAGTAGTACTACTCAACAGTGACTCGCTATTATCCAAATATTAACCGGTTCTATGTGTCGGACTTCAATTGTTTCGTTTGCCACTTAGCCTTTACAAGTGATATATAATTTCCTAACAAAATCTTAAATGCGTTTTTCGGAGTATGTTATCTCCCCCAAGTGAAAAGCGTTTAAAACAGTTTAAAGAGGTAAGTGAAACTCACTGTTTGCAAAGAATTACCAAAAATAAATCACCAAGTGATGCGCGTCACAGAAAACTCTCTCTAGCGTTCTAAAACAACAAAGAGATTTTTCTAAGTGTCGGAACTATTATCGAGTCTTTAGACTCGGCACATAACACCTATGCATAAATTACGTTTCGTGTTTCGTTTGTAAATCATGTGTGACTTAACAAGTACATTTGTGATACGACACATGTGTGAACAATTATTTACATGTCATGTATTAATAATGTATATCACTAGCAACTAATCCCCGCAGGGGCAATTTGGTCAAAATACCACACTTATTTAGCAAGTATTCCCCGCAAGGGCAATTTGGTCAAAACATAATAATTAACTAGCAACTAGCACTTTTCATGCATTTTCACAAAGTTCGGCAGTTAACTTTACCGAGACATAATTCTACTTGAAAGATTATACTGTTCCACCGATCATAGCATCTCAATTAATTCATCAAAAATCATCACAAAAGAATACATGTATTAGGTTTCCAGAACATATTTTATTTTATTTTTATTCCACATAGGTTTCTCACAATGATCAAAACATTACAGCAAACTCACAACAGTCAAATTCATGCGCAACAGAATGTTATTTGAAATTCCCGTTAAATGAAAAATCCAAAAAATGCAATACCAATTGGGTTAGGTTCTTAACTCAACAAGTTAACTTCCAGAAGTGGAACCAACCCATTTGGTCTTGTAGTTCATGAGATATAATATTTACAAAACAACCTAACAGCAGGTCTCACAACTCAGCTTTGCACAACGTTTTTGTAAAATCATAAAAGTTAACTTTTACACGTTCAAAAATTGCAAATTTATATTTTTTAGAAACTAGACTCAACCTAGTTTACTGTAGTATCAATAATCTCTACCAATTTTCACATTCACACCCCGTTACAGTCAATTGAACACCAATAACACAATCTGTCCAGAAACTGTTTGCAACAAAACTCAACATATTAACCATCTATAGACCACAATTCATTCATATGACATTATAGGAACCATAATCACTATCCATGCAAATCAATTACACATTATATACATGATTAGGGTTTTACTTGAATTCAAAATCAAGAAACAAACGATTAACATGCAATAACACCAATACTAGCTATCAATTCAACAATCAATACATCTTTCAATCAAAACAAGACTCATGAACACAATCACATATAAAAATCGGACCTAGGGTTTATAATTAACCCATTAAAAATCAAAATTAAGCATAGAGGATGCATATGATAGTTGTTTATACCTTCCTAGCACCTTAATCTTCAATCAAACTTGAACAATCTTGATTGTATGTGTGTGTGTGATGGCCGATCGCAAGGGAGAAGGGGAAGAAGGGGCTGCCGTCGGGTTTGGGAATGGGTAGAGGGAGTTAGGGTTTAGGTTTATTATTATTTAATAACAATCATGTTACATCTAGGTCCCTCCACTTCAAGTTATTAGTTTACTAGCCCAAAGTAATTAGTTTGCATCTTGAGTTAACTTCTTAAACAATGTTATCACATAACACATAAGCCTAACACATAATTATTGTTTTAGTGTTTCTCGTTTATTCACCAATGATTAGCGTTAACTCGTTTGCGTTTCGGTGCAATTCCCGAAAGACTACACATGTAGTAATTGTCAAGCGTCAAAACCCTAGTTTAAATGTAATTAGGTGTGCGTTATAGATTCAAAGATCTTTAAGTTTTAATTGACGGAGTTGAGTTGACGGAGTTAACCTCAAATTGACGAATGTCACAACTCATAAGCCAAAGCTCATCAACTCAATTGATCAAGTACTTGAATTACTTCACATGGATATCTTTGGTCCTGTGAGTGTACCAAGTATTGGGAAGAAAAGATATTGGCTGGTGATCATTGATGACTATTCAACATACACTTGGGTTTATTTCCTAAGTACCAAGGATGAGACTGCAGAGTTGATTAAAGGTTGTGTAACAATGATTGAGAACAAGTTAAATAAGACAGTCAAGATGATGAGAAGTGACAATGGCACTGAGTTCAAGAATGGAGTTATGCAAGAATTCTGTGAAGCAAAAGGAATACAACAACAATTCTCAGCTCCTAGAACTCCTGAATAAAATGGCGTAGCAGAAAGAAGAAACATAACACTTATTGAAGCTGCAAGAACCATGTTAGCAGATGCTAATCTGCTTGTCACTTTTTGGGCTGAAGCTATAAATACAGCCTGCTATGTTCAGAACAGGATACTTGTCAACAAAAGTCTTAAAAAAACTCCATATGAAATATTTCACAACAGAAAGCCTTACATTAAGTTTTTCAAGCCCTTTGGATGCAAATGTTTCTTACTGAACACAAGAGGCTATTTGAACAAGTTTCAAACAAAGTCCCTGGATTGTTTCTTTGTTGGATATTCTACACACTCAAAAGCCTACAGAGTCTATGTAAAAGATCACTTGAGTGTCATAGAATCTTCTGACATCATTTTTAATGAGAATCAATTCAATACAGTTGATGGTGCAGCATGGCTGTTTGATCTTGAGAAGTTAGTAAGGTCTTTCAAGATTTATCCTGAAGACTTTGATGAATCTTTCTACAAGACCAGTGAAATTGAAGAGAAAAAGAAGAAGTCATTGGACTTGGAAGAATTATGGAAGAAGGTTGCTGAAAAGGAAAAGGAATATACTTTTGTGAAGAACTCCTTATGTGATATTGGTAAGGTTTGATACCTTATAACCTTCCCGAGCACAAACTGTTTGTTATGTATTTTCGGGTAAGGTTTAATGAACTACAACCTTTCCGAGTACAAAACAGTTGATTATGTGTGAATATGTTGTTTCGGGTAAGGTTTGATAATTTTCAACCTTTCCGAGTAAGCTTAGTCATTTTTTACTAACTTTATGATTTTTGGGCATGCTTTGAAGTGTTTACATTTTCCGGATAGAGTACACTGTTGTACTCATTTCCCGAGCAAGTTTGAAGTCTTGAGATGATTATGTGTTGTTATAGCTAGCTTTTAACAATAAAGTCTTGTTTCGGGCAAGCTATGCATGTTATATGCTGATTGTGATTCCAAGCGAACTTTATGAACTTACTCAAGTACATCAAGTAAGCTTTGTGATTTGTGTGAATATGTCGTTAGGAAAGGTTTGTTAATCTTTCCGGGCATGCTTAGATATTACTATTTTGGCATGTTGAAATCCCTCGGGTAAGGGCATACATGATGATTGAATGTGTTTATCCTAGCAAGCTTAGTGCTATAATAGGATTTTCGGGCAAGCTCTATGAAATTTTAGACTATAGCACACTTAATTGTCTATGTGTTTTAATTTCATTCCAAGCATGCTCTGTGATATGTGTGTTTATGATTTCTTTGAAATTACAAGTGTTTTCGGGCAAACTTTGTTTTCCGGGCACACTTTATATTTCGGCTATACTTTTGTTCCCTAAATATACTTAACTTTCAGTGTACACTGTCTGCTGGAAATCCTTTCCGGGCACACTTTGTACTATATGAAGGTTACTCGGGTATACTTTGCATTAGAAGGTGTTCGGGCACACTATTCTCATGAATGGTTGCTCGGGCACACTATGATTTTCAAGTATGCTTGATTGAATTTGTTAGTTAGTATGATAAAATTGATTAATATTCTTATTAGGGTTTATGCTAGATAAGTTTTAATTTGAAATTGAGAAAATTATATGGGGATCTTAATTGATTCCTAGTAAGGATGTTCATTTGATTTTTATACTTGATTATTTGTCTTGTGATTAATTTCTCAAGAAATCTAGTATTTCGGGTAAGCTTTCTTCATTATGTCTTAACTTTAAATTAATTTGCTTGATCGAGCAAGGTTTATAAAAAGAAGAATTCGGACAAACTTTGTATATTCAAAATGAAAATTTTCCAAGCAAAGTTTGACCGGGTAAGGTTTGTAAGTGAAAGTATACCGAGTAGACTTTGGATATATTAATCTTTTGAGTAAGGTCTTATGAACTTAAATGAAATTAAAAGTTTAATATATCAAGTGGATAATGTTACAGGTTGACAGCTAATAATTCACAAAAGGACAAAGAACATTTAAAACCCACTTTCAAAAAGTATAAAAGAGGGAGTTAGGCAAATGTTTCAACATTGTTTCCCTCTCTCTCTCCTTCCACTGAAAATCCTTACTCTCAAAGAAACACACTTTACCTTATCTTTACACACTTTACCACTTCTGGATATATTTTCCAAAGCAATCATTCCTTAAATAGATAAGGAATTTATAAGCTAAAAGACAAAACACTTTTCAAATATCTCACTTTACCTGGCATGTAAAAGAAAAAGGCAGAAACAAAAGAACTTTATCTGCAATTTTGGCAAAAAAAATTGCAGATATGTACTTTACATTTGTCTTAACTCTCATTAAAAGAAGACCTGCATATGCTATTCAAATTGAAACTTCACATTTCAAGAGTAACTTACATTTGTGTTTTGTGCAAATTTCTATATCATTCAAGACAACGGTTTGAATTGAAATATTATTTATACCTTAATTTTTTTTATAAATACTTACTTTGAGATCTAACTGATAATTGCGGGTTCATTGATATAACAGAAAATCAGCAATGGATCCAACTCCAAGTAATTCCAATTCCTACAAACATCATCTTTCTGAAGAACTGAAGAAAGCATTGCAACGATTTCAAACCCTAATGTCTGAGGTTGAGAAGATCTCAGCTGCCCCAAAACAGGGGGAGAAATCACTGAATTAGGGGGAGAATTCGCTGAAGCTTCTCTCAGTTTATGAAAAGAACAGCTCAGATGATGAAACTAACAACATTCCAAAAGATGAAAATAAAGAACTTGAGGAAAGCAAGAAACTAAAAGGAAAAGAAATTGCTCTGGAGGATGATAAAATTCAGACTTTAAATTCTCAGAAGGAGAATACAATGGACTCAGAAATGAATGAAGATGAATCAGAAGCCGAAAGTGTGTATATGCAAAGAATGACAGAAATTTATGACAGAGAACTTCTAATTCAAAGGCTAACTGACAAAGATCTTGAAGAACAAGAGAGTTTGTTGAAAATGTTTGAAGATGAGAAAATGCTAAAAGATGAAGTGAAGAATGTTAATCAGAAGGATGTGCCTCAAGAACTGATTGAAAAATGCTTGAATGATCAAGAAATTCCAAATGGTGTGGTAGTCTCTCTGCACAAACTAATTAAGCAAGAAGAACCAAAGAAAGAGATAAAAGAGAAACTAGACACTGTCATTGACAAGATTTCAAAGGCTTTAAGTGAAGAAAAGAGTACTCAAGACAATGAACTAAAAGGTTTGAAATTGAAAGATGATTTGGAACTAGAAGTGGAAATTAAAAAATTCTTGAGCAAATATGGTGGTAAACCAAAATTTTTGGTTAAAAATGGAATTCCTTTTGATTATGTAAAAATCATGAAAAGAAAAGAGATTTTGAGCAACTTCAAGAAAATGAAAAGACAGCAGTTAAACAAGAAAAATGGAGCTGCCCAGTCTCTAGTTGGTAAGAACAAAGGAATACCCAAAAAGATGGTTGATCTATCAAGGATGACAATGAAGGGGAAATCCAAAGTAGAGAAATTCTGCAAACAGACAACATCCTTGCCCTCAAAACAGAACAGTACAAAGAAAAGGAAGATGTTTGTGACGACTCAAGAAAAATCAAAGCAGATGCACTTGAAGATGGATAAACCCTTTGTCGAGGTTGCAGTAAAAGCCAAAAACCATTCAGTAAACCACAATGTTATGCCAAGGGAGTATTCTATGACTCCAGGACTGAACATCTGAATGTTATGATGGAAAATGGAGAGATTGTGAAGATCTTCTCTAAGAATGACTTTAGAAAATTCAATATATGGCAATTATCTGTGATTGCAGCACTGCATCTCTCAGAATATAATGTAAGGCAAAGGCCTACAAGTGCTAAGCAATCAGAACTGTTAAGATTCTTAAGAGAGCAAGAAAAGTTGGATTTTCCATGCCTAAACAAGCATCTCTAGATAAACTAAAGAATCTTTGAATAGGCTTTGTTTTGTAATTTCTTCGGACAACTCTCTGAATATGTAATTTTGATTTTTAATTTGATGTGTATTTTTGCTAAGTGTAAGTAACCATAGAAATGTTTTGGGTCAGCTGAGGTGTTCTAATCTAGGGGGGAGATTGTTGGGTCAAGAAATTGACCTAAAGGGAGATTGTTGAGTCAAAGATTTGACCTAAATGAAGTACATGGAAGATTGGAATCTTCTCAACCTTCTCTGAATTTGCAAAGTAATGGATCCGAGCAAGCTTTTACTTAGCCGGGTACGATATTTTGCCTACCGGACAAGGTTTACTTCAAGTAGTCTTCTTAAGTGGATATCCGAGCAGGGTTTGCAAATTAGTGCATTACCGAGTAAGGTACACTAATTTATGTAAATCCGGGCAAGGTTCACTTTATCAAGCAAGTCTGTTCTTCAGAGCCAAGTATATTACTCTTCCGAGTAACGTTTGGTTCACCAAGTCCAAGAAGCCAAGAAATTGGAAGACCGAGCAAGGTATTCATTAATAAGTATTGTCCAAGTATGCTTGATGATCCAAAAGAATATCTCTAAGTAATATCGGGCAAGGTTCAGCTCAAGCAAGGAACAGTACTCCCGAGTACGCTTTGCTAATAAGTTATTTTAATAGCAAAGAGCTGAAATGGATCATTGAAGAACAAGGTTGCTCGTAAGGAGTTGTCGGGCAAAGTCTGGCAAATTCATGAAGACTGAAGTCTACTCGGTGAGTATTTTACTTAGTGAAATACTATTTAAGTAAAGTCTACCCGGAAACTGATCCTGAGCACACTTCTATGTTACCAAGTTATGAAGGATGGCCGAGCATACTCGGAAAGACAAGATTGGTGCAAAGCCTACCCGGAAGACTTGTTTTACACTTAGTTTTTTTTTAATATGTAATTTGAATATGTATGACTGTATTTAGGGTTTCTAGAAGGAATGACAGCTGTCCTAGGTTGGCAGGCCTATAAATAGAATGTTTATGGCACGCCGCCAAAGGGGCACAATATGGATAAGACAGACACATTAATTGAGAGAATATTGTGTGACGGCTGTCTTAGGATTCCTAGAAAACCCTAAATCGATTATCCTTTTGTATGATTAATATTATATAAAATGAAATCTTTTGAGTGAATCTTAAGTGTGCTTTCTACCTTTGATTATTCATTGCAACCGTATGTTTGTTATTGATTCAGCCTTTAACAAACGGATATCTTTCTAAATATAGCAACCCTTCATTAACTCTCTTGTCAACACGTTAATCTGTGTGAGTTATGACATGATTAATTAAGATCCAGCTGAAATCGAGGGGACCGACAGACAGGGGCCAAACCGTCGTGGGCAGTTTGCCACAAAGTGCTCCTCGTCTCAAGCTTCGGTTCGACTGGTAACGACACGACGTCCTCCACTACCCGACCCCGAATTTCCTCCAGCAGGGGCTGGTGAATACGAACCGCCCACCCGACGGTTTTGTTTTTCAAAATCCAAGGCCCTTTGGTATGCCTCGGCGACCGTTAACGGATCAAAAAGATTTACAGAGTCCATGATCTGAACCCTTAAACCTCCAATATACCGAGCAAAGAGTTGTTCTTCAGTTTCTTGAATATCATTATGAGAAATCAAATGATAAAACTCGGTCGTATATTCATCAACAGACCTGGATCCCTCTTTCAGATTCTGCAAACGTTGATACATCAACCGTTGAAAGTTGTGAGGTAAAAAAGTGTCCCGCAAACACATTCTCATCTTTGCCCATGTCACGATCCGTGACTTCCCGAGTCTATTTCGTATCAACTTCAACTGTTGCCACCATGCTGACGCCCTCCCACGTAGCCTGGTAGCCATCAAAGAGACCCACTTATTTTCAGGGACCTCTCGGAACTCAAACACCTCTTCTACAATAACCAACCAATCAATGAACCCTTCCGGATCCAAACTAGTCCCATCAAATTCTGGGATATCAGTTTGGATCCCCGCATCCCATCGCCGGTTGCCATCACCAGGTACTTGCCTTAGTCCCTTTTCGTACCCCTCTTCGGAAGACGAACCATCATGACCAAAAAATCGATTATCGAAGTCACGCCCCTCCCTGGTTTCAGGGACCTGCCTTCTACGATTCATCAAGTCAGCCATTCGATCAGTGAGTGGATCAACCACTTGATCCAATCGTTGCTCCACCCGCGCCATAAATCGTTGTTCCAATTCTCGTTCGTAAACCTCATCGAGCTGCCTCTGTTGTCTCCTTGGAGCCATTTTCGAGCCAGGAATTCGGCTCTGATACCAACTGATGCAGCGGTATTAACAAAACGAAGATCGAATCACGTTGATTCGGGGAATACCCGTGATGAACTTTTAAACTCCCAAATCCCACCAAAAGGTCTAGGGAAAATGAAGAGAAAAACGAAATTTATTAATATTCAAGTCTTATTGTTCATCTTACATCACCAACATATAAATAAGAGTTCTAATACGAAATGGGCCTAAAACGGGCCATGGGCCAAACACAAACCCAAAAATAAAAACATAAAAAGTGTTGAAAAAACAATAAAAGGCCCATAACTTTATTTAGGAGTCGTTTTTGGGCTTCAGATAGGGGCCAAACCGCCGTGGGCTATTTGCCACAATGTGCTCCTCGTCTCAAGCTTCGATTCGACTGGTAACGACACGAGATACTCCACTACCTGACCCCGAATTTCCTCCAGCAGGGGCTGGTGAATTCGAAACGCCCACCTGGCGGTTTTGTTTTTCAAAAGCCAAGGCCCTTCGGTATCCCTTGGCGACCGTTAAAGGATCAAAAAGATTTACAGAGTCCATGATCTGAACCCTTAAACCTCCAATATACCAAGCAACTAGTTGTTCATCAGTTTCTTGAATATCATTACGAGAAATCAAATGATAAAACTCGGTCGTATATTCATCAACCGACCTGGATCCCTGTTTCAGATTCTGCAAACGTTGATACATCAACCGTTGAAAGTTGTGAGGTAAAAAATTGTCCCGCAAACAGTTTCTCATCTTGGCCCATGTCACGATCCATGACTTCCCGAGTCTATTTTGTGTCATCTTCAACTGTTGCCACCTTGCTGACCCCCTCCCACGTAGCCTGGTAGCGATCAAAGAGACCCGCTTATTTTCAGGAACCTCTCGGAACTCAAACACCTCTTCTACAATAACCAACCAATCAACGAACCCTTCCGGATCCAAACTAGTCCCATCAAATTCAGGGATATCAGTTCGGATCCCCGCATCCCAACGTCGGTTTCCATCATCAGGTTCTTGCCTTAGTCCCCTCTCGTACCCCTCTTCTTAAGACGAACCATGATGACCAAAAAATGGATTATCGAAGTCACGCCCCTCCCTGTTTTCAGGGACCTGTATTCTACGATTCATCAAGTCAGCCATTCGATCAGTGAGTTGATCGACCACTTGATCCAATCGTTGCTCCACCCGCTCCATAAATCGTTGTTCCAACTCTCGTTCGAAAACCTCATCGAGCGGCCTCTGTTGTCTCCTTGGAGCCATTTTCGAGCCAGGAATTCGGCTCTGATACCAACTGATGCAGCGGTATTAACAAAACGAAGATCGAATCACGTTGATTCGGTGAATACCCGTGATGAACTTTAAAACTCCCAAATCTCACCCAAAGGTCTAGGGAAAATGATGAGAAAAACGAAATTTATTAATATTCAAGTCTGATTGTTCATCTTACATCACCAACATATAAATAAGAGTTCTAATACGAAATGGGCCTAAAACGGGCCATGGGCCAAACACAAACCCAAAAATAAAAACATAAAAAGTGCTGAAAAAACAATAAAAGGCCCATAACTTTATTTAGGAGTCGTTTTTGGGCTTCAGACAGGGCCAAACCGCCGTGGGCAGTTTGCCACAATGTGCTCCTCGTCTCAAGCTTCGATTCGACTGGTAACGACACGAGGTCCTCCACTACCTGACCCCAAATTTCCTCCAGCAGGAGCTGGTGAATACGAACCGCCTACCCGACGGTTTTTGTTTTTCAAAAGCCAAGGCCCTTTGGTATGCCTCGGCGACCGTTAAAGGATCAAAAAGAATTACAGAGTCCATGATCTGAACCCTTAAACCTCCAATGTACCGAGCAACGAGTTGTTCATCAGTTTCTTGAATATCATTACGAGAAATCAAATGATAAAACTCGGTCGTATATTCATCAACCAACCTGGATCCCTGTTTCAGATTCTACAAACGTTGATACATCAACTGTTGAAAGTTGTGAGGTAAAAAAGTGTCCCGCAAACACTTTCTCATCTTGGCCCATGTCACGATCCGTGACTTCCCGAGTCTATTTCGTGTCATCTTCAACTGTTTCCACCATGCTGACGCCCTCCCACGTAGCCTGGTAGCGATCAAAGAGACCCGCTTATTTTCAGGGACCTCTCGGAACTCAAACACCTCTTCTAGAATAACCAACAAATCAATGAACCCTTCCGGATCCAAACTAGTCTCATCAAATTCTGGGATAACAGTTCGGATCCCAGCATCCCAACGCCGGTTGCCATCACCAGGTTCTTGCCTTAGTCCCCTCTCGTACCCCTCTTCGGAAGACGAACCATCATGACCAAAAAATGGATTATCGAAGTCACGCCCCTCCCAGTTTTCAGGGACCTGTATTCTACGATTCATCAAGTCAGCCATTCGATCACTGAGTTGATCGACCACTTGATCCGATCGTTGCTCCACCCGCTCCATAAATCGTTGTTCCAACTCTCGTTCGTAAACCTCATCGAGCGGCCTCTGTTGTCTCCTTGGAGCCATTTTCGAGCCAGGAATTCGGCTATGATACCAACTGATGCAGCGGTATTAACAAAACGAAGATCGAATCACGTTGATTCGGTGAATACCCGTGATGAACTTTAAAACTCCCAAATCTCACCCAAAGGTCTAGGGAAAATGATGAGAAAAACGAAATTTATTAATATTCAAGTCTGATTGTTCATCTTACATCACCAACATATAAATAAGAGTTCTAATACGAAATGGGCCTAAAACGGGCCATGGGCCAAACACAAACCCAAAAATAAAAACATAAAAAGTGCTGAAAAAACAATAAAAGGCCCATAACTTTATTTATGAGTCGTTTTTGGGCTTCAGACAGGGCCAAACCGCCGTGGGCAGTTTGCCACAATGTGCTCCTCGTCTCAAGCTTCGATTCGACTGGTAACGACACGAGGTCCTCCACTACCTGACCCCGAATTTCCTCCAGCAGGAGCTGGTGAATACGAACCGCCCACCCGACGGTTTTTGTTTTTCAAAAGCCAAGGCCCTTTGGTATGCCTCGGCGACCGTTAAAGGATCAAAAAGAATTACAGAGTCCATTATCTGAACCCTTAAACCTCCAATATACCGAGCAACGAGTTGTTCATCAGTTTCTTGAATATCATTACGAGAAATCAAATGATAAAACTCGGTCGTATATTCATCAACCAACCTGGATCCATTTTCAGATTCTACAAACGTTGATACATCAACCGTTGAAAGTTGTGAGGTAAAAAAGTGTCCCGCAAACACTCTCTCATCTTGGCCCATGTCACGATCCGTGACTTCCCGAGTCTATTTCGTGTCATCTTCAACTGTTTCCACCGTGCTGACACCCTCCCACGTTGCCTGGTAGCGATCAAAGAGACCCGCTTATTTTCAGGGACCTCTCGGAACTCAAACACCTCTTCTAGAATAACCAACAAATCAATGAACCCTTCCGGATCCAAACTAGTCTCATCAAATTCTGGGATAACAGTTCGGATCCCAGCATCCCAACGCCGGTTGCCATCACCAGGTTCTTGCCTTAGTCCCCTCTCGTACCCCTCTTCGGAAGACGAACCATCATGACCAAAAACTGGATTATCGAAGTCACGCCCTTCCTGTTTTCAGGGACCTGTATTCTACGATACATCAAGTCAGCCATTCGATCACTGAGTTGATCGACCACTTGATCCGATCGTTGCTCCACCCGCTCCATAAATCGTTGTTCCAACTCTCGTTCGTAAACCTCATCGAGCGGCCTCTGTTGTCTCCTTGGAGCCATTTTCGAGCCAGGAATTCGGCTATGATACCAACTGATGCAGCGGTATTAACAAAACGAAGATCGAATCACGTTGATTCGGTGAATACCCGTGATGAACTTTAAAACTCCCAAATCTCACCCAAAGGTCTAGGGAAAATGATGAGAAAAACGAAATTTATTAATATTCAAGTCTGATTGTTCATCTTACATCACCAACATATAAATAAGAGTTCTAATACGAAATGGGCCTAAAACGGGCCATGGGCCTAACACAAACCCAAAAATAAAAACATAAAAAGTGCTGAAAAAACAATAAAAGGCCCATAACTTTATTTAGGAGTTGTTTTTGGGCTTCAGACAGGGCCAAACCGCCGTGGGCAGTTTGCCACAATGTGCTCCTCGTCTCAAGCTTCGATTCGACTGGTAACGACACGAGGTCCTCCACTACCTGACCCCGAATTTCCTCCAGCAGGAGCTGGTGAATACGAACCGCCCACCCGACGGTTTTTGTTTTTCAAAAGCCAAGGCCCTTTGGTATGCCTCGGCGACCGTTAAAGGATCAAAAAGAATTACAGAGTCCATTATCTGAACCCTTAAACCTCCAATATACCGAGCAACGAGTTGTTCATCAGTTTCTTGAATATCATTACGAGAAATCAAATGATAAAACTCGGTCGTATATTCATCAACCAACCTGGATCCATTTTCAGATTCTACAAACGTTGATACATCAACCGTTGAAAGTTGTGAGGTAAAAAAGTGTCCCGCAAACACTCTCTCATCTTGGCCCATGTCACGATCCGTGACTTCCCGAGTCTATTTCGTGTCATCTTCAACTGTTTCCACCGTGCTGACACCCTCCCACGTTGCCTGGTAGCGATCAAAGAGACCCGCTTATTTTCAGGGACCTCTCGGAACTCAAACACCTCTTCTAGAATAACCAACAAATCAATGAACCCTTCCGGATCCAAACTAGTCTCATCAAATTCTGGGATAACAGTTCGGATCCCAGCATCCCAACGCCGGTTGCCATCACCAGGTTCTTGCCTTAGTCCCCTCTCGTACCCCTCTTCGGAAGACGAACCATCATGACCAAAAACTGGATTATCGAAGTCACGCCCTTCCTGTTTTCAGGGACCTGTATTCTACGATACATCAAGTCAGCCATTCGATCACTGAGTTGATCGACCACTTGATCCAATCGTTGCTCCACCCGCTCCATAAATCGTTGTTCCAACTCTCGTTCGTAAACCTCATCGAGCGGCCTCTGTTGTCTCCTTGGAGCCATTTTCGAGCCAGGAATTCGGCTATGATACCAATTGATGCAGCGGTATTAACAAAACGAAGATCGAATCACGTTGATTCGGTGAATACCCGTGATGAACTTTAAAACTCCCAAATCTCACCCAAAGGTCTAGGGAAAATGATGAGAAAAACGAAATTTATTAATATTCAAGTCTGATTGTTCATCTTACATCACCAACATATAAATAAGAGTTCTAATACGAAATGGGCCTAAAACGGGCCATGGGCCAAACACAAACCCAAAAATAAAAACATAAAAAGTGCTGAAAAAACAATAAAAGGCCCATAACTTTATTTAGGAGTCGTTTTTGGGCTTCAGACAAGGCCAAACCGCCGTGGGCAGTTTGCCACAATGTGCTCCTCGTCTCAAGCTTCGATTCGACTGGTAACGACACGAGGTCCTCCACTACCTGACCCCGAATTTCGTCCAGCAGGAGCTGGTGAATACGAACCGCCCACCCGACGGTTTTTGTTTTTCAAAAGCCAAGTATGCCTCGGCGACCGTTAAAGGATCAAAAAGAATTACAGAGTCCATGATCTGAACCCTTAAACCTCCAATATACCGAGATACGAGTTGTTCATCAGTTTCTTGAGTATCATTACGAGAAATCAAATGATAAAACTCGGTCGTATATTTATCAACCTACCTGGATCCCTGTTTCAGATTCTACAAACGTTGATACATCAACCGTTGAAAGTTGTGAGGTAAAAAAGTGTCCCGCAAACACTTTCTCATCTTGGCCCATGTCACGATCCGTGACTTCCCGAGTCTATTTCGTGTCATCTTCAACTGTTTCCACCATGCTGACTCCCTCCCACGTAGCCTGGTAGCGATCAAAGAGACCCGCTTATTTTCAGGGACCTCTCGGAACTCAAACACCTTTTCTACAATAACCAACAAATCAATGAACCCTTCCGGATCCAAACTAGTCTCATCAAATTCTGGGATAACAGTTCGGATCCCAGCATCCCAACGCAGGTTGCCATCACCAGGTTCTTGCCTTACTCCCCTCTCGTACCCCTCTTCTTAAGACGAACCATGATGACCAAAAACTGGATTATCGAAGTCACGCCCCTCCCTGTTTTCAGGGACCTGTATTCTACGATTCATCAAGTCAGCCATTCGATAACTGAGTTGACCGAACACTTGATCCAATTGTTGCTCCACCCGCTCCATAAATCGTTGTTCCAACTCTCGTTCGTAAACCTCATCGAGCGGCCTCTGTTGTCTCCTTGGAGCCATTTTCGAGCCAGGAATTCGGCTATGATACCAACTGATGCAGCGGTATTAACAAAACGATGATCGAATCACGTTGATTCGGTGAATACCCGTGATGAACTTTAAAACTCTCAAATCTCACCCAAAGGTCTTGGGAAAATGATGAGAAAAACGAAATTTATTAATATTCAAGTCTGATTGTTCATCTTACATCACCAACATATAAATAAGAGTTCTAATACGAAATGGGCCTAAAACGGGCCATGGGCCTAACACAAACCCAAAAATAAAAACATAAAAAGTGCTGAAAAAACAATAAAAGGCCCATAACTTTATTTAGGAGTTGTTTTTGGGCTTCAGACAGGGCCAAACCGCCGTGGGCAGTTTGCCACAATGTGCTCCTCGTCTCAAGCTTCGATTCGACTGGTAACGACACGAGGTCCTCCACTACCTGACCCCGAATTTCCTCCAGCAGGAGCTGGTGAATACGAACCGCCCACCCGACAGTTTTTGTTTTTCAAAAGCCAAGGCCCTTTGGTATGCCTCGACGACCGTTAAAGGATCAAAAAGAATTACAGAGTCCATGATCTGAACCCTTAAACCTCCAATATACCGAGCAACGAGTTGTTCATCAGTTTCTTGAATATCATTACGAGAAATCAAATGATAAAACTCGGTCGTATATTCATCAACCAACCTGGATCCCTGTTTCAGATTCTACAAACGTTGATACATCAACTGTTGAAAGTTGTGAGGTAAAAAAGTGTCCCGCAAACACTTTCTCATCTTGGCCAATGTCACGATCCGTGACTTCCCGAGTCTATTTCGTGTCATCTTCAACTGTTTCCACCATGCTGACGCCCTCCCACGTAGCCTGGTAGCGATCAAAGAGACCCGCTTATTTTCAGGGACCTCTCGGAACTCAAACACCTCTTCTAGAATAACCAACAAATCAATGAACCCTTCCGGATCCAAACTAGTCTCATCAAATTCTGGGATAACAGTTCGGATCCCAGCATCCCAACGCCGGTTGCCATCACCAGGTTCTTGCCTTAGTCCCCTCTCGTACCCCTCTTCGGAAGACGAACCATCATGACCAAAAAATGGATTATCGAAGTCACGCCCCTCCCTGTTTTCAGGGACCTGTATTCTACGATTCATCAAGTCAGCCATTCGATCACTGAGTTGATCGACCACTTGATCCAATCGTTGCTCCACCCGCTCCATAAATCGTTGTTCCAACTCTCGTTCGTAAACCTCATAGAGCGGCCTCTGTTGTCTCCTTGGAGCCATTTTCGAGCCAGGAATTCGGCTATGATACCAACTGATGCAGCGGTATTAACAAAACGAAGATCGAATCACGTTGATTCGGTGAATACCCGTGATGAACTTTAAAACTCCCAAATCTCACCCAAAGGTCTAGGGAAAATGATGAGAAAAACGAAATTTATTAATATTCAAGTCTGATTGTTCATCTTACATCACCAACATATAAATAAGAGTTCTAATACGAAATGGGCCTAAAACGGGCCATGGGCCTAACACAAACCCAAAAATAAAAACATAAAAAGTGCTGAAAAAACAATAAAAGGCCCATAACTTTAATTAGGAGTCGTTTTTGGGCTTCAGACAGGGCCAAACCGCCGTGGGCAGTTTGCCACAATGTGCTCCTCGTCTCAAGCTTTGATTCGACTGGTAACGACACGAGGTCCTCCACTACCTGACCCCGAATTTCCTCCAGCAGGAGCTGGTGAATACGAACCGCCCACCCGACGGTTTTTGTTTTTCAAAAGCCAAGGCCCTTTGGTATGCCTCGGCGACCGTTAAAGGATCAAAAAGAATTACAGAGTCCATGATCTGAACCCTTAAACCTCCAATATACCGAGCAACGAGTTGTTCATCAGTTTCTTGAATATCATTACGAGAAATCAAATGATAAAACTCGGTCGTATATTCATCAACCAACCTGGATCCCTGATTCAGATTCTACAAACGTTGATACATCAACCGTTGAAAGTTGTGAGGTAAAAAAGTGTCCCGCAAACACATTCTCATCTTGGCCCATGTCACGATCCGTGACTTCCCGAGTCTATTTCGTGTCATCTTCAACTGTTTCCACCATGCTGACTCCCTCTCACGTAGCCTGGTAGCGATCAAAGAGACCCGCTTATTTTCAGGGACCTCTCGGAACTCAAACACCTCTTCTACAATAACCAACAAATCAATGAACCCTTCCGGATCCAAACTAGTCTCATCAAATTCTGGGATAACAGTTCGGATCCCAGCATCCCAACGCAGGTTGCCCTCACCAGGTTCTTGCCTTAGTCCCCTCTCGTACCCCTCTTCTTAAGACGAACCATGATGACCAAAAAATGGATTATCGAAGTCACGCCCCTCCCTGTTTTCAGGGACCTGTATGCTACGATTCATCAAGTCAGCCATTCGATCACTGAGTTGATCGACCACTTGATCCAATCGTTGCTCCACCCGCTCCATAAATCGTTGTTCCAACTCTCGTTCGTAAACCTCATCGAGCGGCCTCTGTTGTCTCCTTGGAGCCATTTTCGAGCCAGGAATTCGGCTCTGATACCAACTGATGCAGCGGTATTAACAAAACGAAGATCGAATCACGTTGATTCGGTGAATACCCGTGATGAACTTTAAAACACCCAAATCTCACCCAAAGGTCTAGGGAAAATGATGAGAAAAACGAAATTTATTAATATTCAAGTCTGATTGTTCATCTTACATCACCAACATATAAATAAGAGTTCTAATACGAAATGGGCCTAAAACGGGCCATGGGCCTAACACAAACCCAAAAATAAAAACATAAAAAGTGCTGAAAAAACAATAAAAGGCCCATAACTTTATTTAGGAGTCGTTTTTGGGCTTCAGACAGGGCCAAACCGCCGTGGGCAGTTTGCCACAATGTGCTCCTCGTCTCAAGCTTCGATTCGACTGGTAACGACACGAGGTCCTCCACTACCTGACCCCGAATTTCCTCCAGCAGGAGCTGGTGAATACGAACCGCCCACCCGACGGTTTTTGTTTTTCAAAAGCCAAGGCCCTTTGGTATGCCTCGGCGACCGTTAAAGGATCAAAAAGAATTACAGAGTCCATGATCTGAACCCTTAAACCTCCAATATACCGAGCAACGAGTTGTTCATCAGTTTCTTGAATATCATTACGAGAAATCAAATGATAAAACTCGGTCGTATATTCATCAACCAACCTGGATCCCTGTTTCAGATTCTACAAACGTTGATACATCAACTGTTGAAAGTTGTGAGGTAAAAAAGTGTCCCGCAAACACTTTCTCATCTTGGCCCATGTCACGATCCGTGACTTCCCGAGTCTATTTCGTGTCATCTTCAACTGTTTCCACCATGCTGACGCCCTCTCACGTAGCCTGGTAGCGATCAAAGAGACCCGCTTATTTTCAGGGACCTCTCGGAACTCAAACACCTCTTCTACAATAACCAACAAATCAATGAACCCTTCCGGATCCAAAGTAGTCTCATCAAATTCTGGGATAATAGTTCGGATCCCTGCATCCCAACGCCGGTTGCCATCACCAGGTTCTTGCCTTAGTCCCCTCTCGTACCCCTCTTCTTAAGACGAACCATGATGACCAAAAAATGGATTATCGAAGTCACGCCCCTCCCTGTTTTCAGGGACCTGTATTCTACGATTCATCAAGTCAGCCATTCGATCAGTGAGTTGATCGACCACTTGATCCAATCGTTGCTCAACCCGCTCCATAAATCGTTGTTCCAACTCTCGTTCGTAAACCTCATCGAGCGGCCTATGTTGTCTCCTTGGAGCCATTTTCGAGCCAGGAATTCGGCTCTGATACCAACTGATGTAGCGGTATTAACAAAACGAAGATCGAATCACGTTGATTCGGTGAATACCCGTGATGAACTTTAAAACTCCCAAATCTCACCCAAAGGTCTAGGGAAAATGATGAGAAAATCGAAATTTATTAATATTCAAGTCTGATTGTTCATCTTACATCACCAACATAAAAATAAGAGTTCTAATACGAAATGGGCCTAAAACGGGCCATGGGCCAAACACAAACCCAAAAATAAAAACATAAAAAGTGTTGAAAAAACAATAAAAGGCCCATAACTTTATTTAGGAGTCGTTTTTGGGCTTCAGACAGGGCCAAACCGCCGTGGGCAGTTTGCCACAATGTGCTCCTCGTCTCAAGCTTCGATTCGACTGGTAACGACACGAGGTCCTCCACTACCTGACCCCGAATTTCCTCAAGCAGGAGCTGGTGAATACGAACCGCCCACCCGACGGTTTTTGTTTTTCAAAAGCCAAGTATGCCTCGGCGACCGTTAAAGGATCAAAAAGAATTACAGAGTCCATGATCTGAACCCTTAAACCTCCAATATACCGAGAAACGAGTTGTTCATCAGTTTCTTGAATATCATTACGAGAAATCAAATGATAAAACTCGGTCGTATATTCATCAACCAACCTGGATCCCTGTTTCAGATTCTACAAACGTTGATACATCAACCATTGAAAGTTGTGAGGTAAAAAAGTGTCCCGCAAACACTTTCTCATCTTGGCCCATGTCACAATCCGTGACTTCCCGAGTCTATTTCGTGTCATCTTCAACTGTTTCCACCATGCTGACGCCCTCCCACGTAGCCTGTTAGCGATCAAAGAGACCCGCTTATTTCAGGGACCTCTCGGAACTCAAACATCTCTTCTAGAATAACCAACAAATCAATGAACCCTTCCGGATCCAAACTAGTCTCATCAAATTCTGAGATAACAGTTCGGATCCCAGCATCCCAACGCCGGTTGCTATCACCAGGTTCTTGCCTTAGTCCCCTCTCATACCCCTCTTCGGAAGACGAACCATCATGACCAAAAAACGGATTATTGAAGTCACGCCCCTCCCTGTTTTCAGGGACCTGTCTTCTATGATTTATCAAGTCAGCCATTCGATCACTAAGTTGATCGACCACTTGATCCAATCGTTGCTCCACCAGCTCCATAAATCGTTGTTCCAACTCTCGTTCGTAAACCTCATCGAGCGGTTTCTGTTGTCTCCTTGGAGCCATTTTCGAGCCAGGAATTCGGCTCTGATACCAACTGATGCAGCGGTATAAACAAAACGAAGATCGAATCACGTTGATTCGGTGAATACCCTTGATGAACTTCAAAACTCCCAAATCTCACCCAAAGGTCTAGGGAAAATGAAGAGAAAAACGAAATTTATTAATATTCAAGTCTGATTGTTAATCACCAACATATAAATAAGAGTTCTAATACAAAATGGGCCTAATACGGGCGATGGGCCAAACACAAACCCAAAAATAAAACCATAAAAAGTGCTGAAAAAACAATAAAAGGCCCATAACTTTATTTAGGAGTCGCCTTTGGCCTTCAGACAGGGGCCAAACCGCCGTGGACAGTTTGCCACAATGTGCTCCTCGTCTCAAGCCTCGATTCGACAGGTAACGACACGAGGTCCTCCACTACCCGACCCTGAATTTCCTCCAGCAGGGGCTGGTAAATACGAACCGCCCACCCGACGATTTTGTTTTTCAAAAGCCAAGGCCCTTTGGTATGCCTCGGCGACCGTTAACGGATCAAAAAGATATACAGAGTCCATGATCTTAACCCTTAAACCTCCAATATACCGAGCAACGAGTTATTTATCAGTTTCTTGAATATCATTACGAGAAATCAAATGATAAAACTCAGTCGTATATTCAACAACCGAACAGGATCCCTGTTTAAGATTCTGCAAACCTTGATACATCAACCGTTGAAATTTGTGAGGTAAAAAAGTGTTTTGCAAACACTTTCTCATCTTGGCCCATGTCACGATCCGTGACTTCCCGAGTCTATTTCGTGTCATCTTCAACTGTTGCCACCATGCTGACGCCCTCCCACGTAGCCTAGTAGCGATCAAAGAGACCCGCTTATTTTCAGGGACCTCTCGGAACTCAAACACCTCTTCTACAATAACCAACCAATCAATGAACCCTTCTGGATCCAAACTAGTCCCATCAAATTCTGGGATATCAGTTTGGATCCCCGCATCCCAACGCCGGTTGCCATCACCAGGTTCTTGCCTTCGTCCCCTCTCGTACCCCTCTTCGGAAGACGAACCATCATGACCAAAAAATGGATTATCGATGTCATGCCCCTCTCTGTTTTCAAGGACCTGTCTTCTACGATTCATCAAATCAGCCATTCGATCAGTGAGTTGATCGACCATTTGATCCAATCGTTGCTCTACCCGTGCCATAAATCATTGTTCCAACTCTCGTTCGTAAACCTCATCGAGCGGCCTCTGTTATCTCCTTGGAGCCATTTTCGAGCCAGGAATTCGGCTCTGATACCAACTGATGCAGCGGTATAAACAAAACGAAGATCAAATCACGTTGATTCGGTGAATACCCGTGATGAACTTCAAAACTCCCAAATCCCACCCAAAGGTCTAGGGAAAATTAAGAGAAAAACGAAATTTATTAATATTCAAGTCTGATTGTTCATCTTACATCACCAACATATAAATAAGAATTCTAATACGAAACGGGCCTAAAACGGGCCATGGGCCAAACACCAACCCAAAAATAAAAACATAAAAATTGCTGAAAAAAAAATAAAAGGCCCATAACTTTATTTATGAGTCGTTTTTGAGCATCATACAGGGGCCAAAACAACGCAGGCATTTTCCACAATGTGATCCTCGTCTCAAGCTTCGATTCGACTGTTAATGGTACTGAAACGGAGCTTCGTGGGCCAAGTTATGGTCGTTTTCTTGGGCAACCCTTTGTTGCGCGATCTTGGGCCTCCAGAATCATAATAGCCCGGTCCTCAATACTTGGGCCCACATCATACGCTTATCGGAGAATCGGGGTACACTTATCGAAATGGATCGAAGGCACGAACTTCGAGGTGTAGAGAGATGTTAGAGAGAGTTATGTATTTGTGTTTTGGTGTTGTAACACCCCGCAACCGCAGCGGAAACGTAAACGGGATGCGACAGACAACTCTGATATCAACCACATTGTTTATAAAGAAAACTGAATGCATTAATATACTTCAAAATTACATTATCTCATCTTTCATTACCGTCTAGGTGATAGACACATCATACAATACGATTCATAATTCTATTTGTTATAATGTATCCTGACATCCCGCACACAAATCTTACACACAACAAGCACTTAGCACGTAAGCAATCACTTCATCTAAATTGTACCTGAAAAGCATTTGAGAAAACGGGTCAACTACGAATAGTTGGTGAGTTTCACAATTTTAGTAAACCATGATAAATTCATATCATAATATAATATTATCTGGGGACACTGTTAACCCATAAACACCTTTAATAACCTCTGGGGACACTGTTAACCCAGAACACTTCCAATAACCTCTGGGGACACTATTAACCCAGAACACTTCCACTAACCTCTGGGGACACTGTTAACCCAGAACACTTCCAATAACCTCTGGGAACACTGTTAACCCAGAGATACATTTAATAACCTCTGGGGACACTGTTAACCCAGAACACTGTTGCGGGACCTTACAATATTAACAACTCAGACAATTACCATTTTAATACATTACCGTACGATTCCTGTACAATAAACATTATATAAATACTTTCATTTCCATGCGATCAGCATGTACTTAAACATTTTGATAGAAACATGCTTTCCGCCCCGGGAAAATATTTAAAACATTTTAGTAAAAAGGGGCCCGTGAAACTCACCTTAGCACATGCAAGCAGGTAACAACAATCATTATCAATTAACACTTCCAATCTGTAATATGATTCCTACGATCGTTATTATACAATTATTGGTTATATAATCTTTAACCTTATCAATCGGTACATCTGGGGACACTGTTAACCCAGTACTGTACCTGTTCCGGGGGCAATGTTAACCCAGAAATACTTCTCCGGACTCAGATTGTGATGTCGTTTAGAGTTCCATGGTCACAATTTCTATTAGTCGTTTTCTCGTTTTGCGTGCTTAGCACGAATATCCGTTTTATGTTTCAAAAATGAGTTTGGTCACACACGACTCGAAAATAGTGGTTGTCTGATAATTTAATTTAAAATGTGAAATTATAGCTCGGTTTAGACGTCCCGATTGGCCGCGGGACCCGTTTCCGTCTTTGGCGTACCGGAAACTGTTAAATCGGTTAAAAATACCCAAATCATTCGACTTATTTTCGGATGAATCATTTTTACTTGTTTAACTCAATTATATGAAAATAGTCCATTTTTAAGGTTTTTATACACCAGTCAGCTCGCTTAAGCGAACTTCACCGGTTTACGCGTTTTAACTTTAAAAGTTTGATAATTAGCACGATTAATTATCCGTTTACTCTCGGATCTTGAAATTTTGCACAAATCACTTTTTAATAGTGGGGAATTTTATAAAAATATTTCCAGAATTAATTCTTATATTTAAAATTTATTTATCTATTTTTAAACACCATTTAAACACTAAATATGTCGTAAATACCAAACGACCTTAGAAAAATCCCAAATTTTTCCTGGATGTCCCCTGCCATCCACATAGTCCCCTGTAATTTTTCCAGAACCAAAATCTTCTTTTACATGCCCTTTTTCCGAAACCGAGCTAGAAATCCCTAGAACTCGTTTAACCAAAAAGCCTACATAAACTTCTCCAACGGACCTAAAATTTTGTGTGTGACTTATACATGATATGGAAAGCTTATCTGAAATTTTCCAGAATTTTTCATGATATTTAACTATTTTTCACCATTTTTGGCCAAAACCGAGCATTAAATTCACCAAATATTCATCCTTTATCCAAAAATTACCAAAAGTTCACAGAACTCATATTTTCATGTGTAGAACATCCCTGAAAAGTTTCATGACCTAACTCTAAACAACCATCAATCTGTCCACAAACACATACACCGACATAAACCGAATATACCTTTCGTTTTCCGCCACTACAAGCTACAAGCTCGTCTTTCCGCCTTATCTACCACTAAATACAGAGCCTACAAACAACATACCACAATACCAAGCAAGTTACACTCACGATCAAGCCATTTCTTTCATGGTTACGGTTATGATACTAAAACAAAGATTTAACCGTAAAAATTCGTTTTTGATTCGCTTAACTCCTTTCTTGGACCAAGATCCCTTGTGTAACCCGTATACATCACTTGATCATGCAGGAATCGGTTTTCATCTTTGAAACCTCATTTTCTTGCAAACAAACTCAAGAAACGAAGATGGAAACGTATATAATTCGATCTTTACCTTGGTTTTTCTTGTTAAAAGTCTCGGTTTTTGATCAAGGAGTTGAGAGGATTTGATGAAGCTTGTGGATTGTTGATTGAAAAAAGAAAAAAAAGAAAAATGGAGGCCAAAGAGGCCGATCGGAATTGTTAATGGGTTGGGGTGGGACCCACAAGTTCATTCTTGGCCACAAACTTGGATTTCCGAAATCTGGATAATGTTTTGGATAATCTGGTTCAGTTCGTTTCTCGTTTAAATGTTTAATTCGGCTTAAAACGAGGCTAAGACGGTCGTTTTTGGTCTAAAAATTGAAATTTATATAAAACCGATTTAAAAACTTAAACCATGACATTTATTAACTTAAAACGTCATATTATTAGTTATTACGCATCTTTTTCGGCTTAATCGATCGTCTCTTGCTCGGTTTGGTATTAAAGGTTTCGTTTAACGTACCGACGTACTATTAAATCGAAATCCTTTTTCTGTGCTTTAATCCACTTATCCCGAAGCTTTAATACTTCGTAACATCACTAAATATCATATATCTCGTCTATAATTGAACCCTCGATTCATTCGGGTTTCAATAACTATCGATCGTTTGATCGCATATTCAATACGGTGAATTATATATTCACGTACAATCAATACAATGAGCCATGTATTCTCGTATAATTACCATGGTAACTCTTGTACCCGACATTACATATGACGTAACTATCGTCTACCGGTTAGGGTATACCTGGTTTCGTCGGAATCGTTACATTCTCCCCCCGTTAAGAAATTTCGTCCTTGAAATTTTACACGCTCACTATCCCTTTCCGAGGGAAAGGTGGGGGTTTTTCCTTCAGAATACACCCTCGCGTTACCAGGTATAATCTGGTCCTCGCTGTGAATTCCACTTAATCTTAATCAATAAAGCTTGGTATGTCCAAACTGTTTAGTTTTCCCGTCTACTATCTCTGTGGAATTAGTTATGATATCAAACATGTCTTCTATGAGTACCCCTATTACTAGTACTTTCGTTGCCTCATCGCTTAGGCACTTTTCAATCCGTATACATGGCAAAATATCATGTATAGTACTTAGCCCCTGCAGTACTTTAATCAATAAACCAAATGATCAACCATGGAGGTAGTTCTCATGGGGTCCAATTTATTAAGAAGCTATTTTCGGTTTTGCCAAACCTCATATCACCTCTCTCTAAGGTGATGCCTTAAAATGCCTTGTCACCTCTATTCAGGGACAATGGTTTCCTTTGAAAGTCGGCATAAACCCTTTGCCAATCACGCGCTGCTTTCAACTTGTCTTAAATATTATAAATCCGATTGGTTGTTTCTCGAATCAATTCAAATCTTATGGCTTGATTGACGCCCATTTTCAATTTAACAAATTGGTGATAATTACTTCACCCATAAAAAGCTTCAAGCTCTCGAATTCTTCCTTCCCCGCCTTCCAATAATGGAAGTAGGATGACTATTTTGATCTGAGATAATTGAAAATGGCACTCCACGACGAGATACCATTTCACCATCAGGAATTTGGGCGAGAATTCATTGTGGTAAACGTCATAGATTGGAATGAAATGCGAGGATGGGTTAATCGATCCACGATTACCCAATTGTCCTCATGCCTTTGATATATCTTGGGAATTCGCATCCCGAAATCCAACGTAATTTATTCCCACTATCATTGGCGAATTTTCTGTCGTTGTGGCGTTCCCAAGGGTTTTCGGTATGTAGCCTTATCTCTTGCACAACTTAAATATTCACCAACATACGTAACCATATCTCTCTCCAAACTCGGCAGTTAATAAAATCCTTTCAGATATTCGTATCATCAATAGTCTAATCCGATCCCGGATGTATGGAATATTTCGATCTATGCGCTTCGTCCATGATTACTTCACGAAGGTCATGGAGGGTCGGGATCCAAACCCGATCTTTGAAATAGAGAATTTCGTCCACGCGCTGTTCGAAATTCTTCTCGTTGCCGTAAAGTTCCTCCTTTTCCAATTGTTCCTCTTTCAACGTCTCACGTTGAGCGACTCGAATCAGGTCCGAAAGATTTGACTAGACTATCATCCCCAGTGCTCGCACTCGCATTGGCTTAACCCGATCTTCGTTGCCTCATATTCAGTTCCTTCTGATCAAATATGTGCTGCAAACTTTTATGATCGGTGAAGATGGTGCACTTCGTATCGTAGAGACAATGTCTCCACATTTTAAGTGCGTAGATAACCGCTCCCAGTTCTAAGTCGTGAGTAGTGTAATTTTACTCGTGTACTTTTAACTGCCGGGAAGCATAGGCTATAACCTTAATATACTGCGTCAACACGCATCCTAACCCTTTACGCGATGCGTCACAATACGCGAGAAAACCAACGTCTCCATCGGGGAGACTTAAAATCGGCGCTTGGCACAATTTTAATGGTTTCTATCTTATTCGGATCTTTGTGAAATCTTTGTTACTTTACAACATGACCAAGGGATTATACCTTCTTTATTCAAAATCACATTTCGAAAACTTCACGTACAACTCCTCTTGCTTTAACACTTCCACAATTTTCCTTAACCGTTGTTCGTGCTCTTCTTTACGTTGCGAATATATCAAAATATCATCAATGAATGCCATGACACGTTTGTCAAAATAAAGTTTACAGACTCGGTTCATGAGGTCCATGAATACTGCCGGCGTATTTGTTAGCCGGAAAGGCATAACTAAGAATTCATAATGGCCGTAACGAGTCCGAAACGCTGTTGTTGCAACGTCCTCCTCTTGGATTTTTTTTTTATTTGGTGATAACTATATCTAAGATCAATTTTCTAAAAATAAATCGCCCCTTGCAGTTGGTTAAATAGATCATTTACTTTGAAGAAGTGAATACCTATTCTTGATCGTCATTTTATTCAATTCTCCCTAATCAATACATATCCTAACACTTCAGTCCTTCATTTCCCAAATAACACTGGTGCACCCCATGGTGACTAACTAGGTCGTATGAAACCTTATCCAATAATTCTTGCATTTCAGTTGGTGCAAGTCGGTAAGATGCTTTAGCAACAGGGCCAGCTTGAGGTATTAAATCGATTCTAAATTCGACCTGTCGGGTTGGCGGTAATCCAGGAAGTTCTTCTGGGAAAACTTGTGGAAATTCGCGTACCATAGGGATATCTTCTATATGTTTTCTTTTAAATACTTTGGCAATCGCGTTTGTTAAATACACCACGTCTTCTTGTCTTAAATATTATAACATCTCAAGATGAGATTAGAGTGGTAACATAATACCGTACACTTTTCTCTATATCAAATCGCTTCATCGTCCGAAGGAGATCTTCTAATCATCTTCTTTTCATATTTGATTTCAGCTTCATGTTGAGTTAGCCAATCCATGCTAACTATTACGTCAAAAGTTCTTTACTTTACTGGTCGTAGGTCAATAAGGAAAGGTTAATCGTTCAGAATAATAGGACAATTCCGAACAATTTAGTTAACCATTAGGGATTTACCGTTAGTGATTCTACAGTATAGGGTTCTATAGTTTCACTAATGGGTATCTTTCCAAATGATAGGAGGTTAACAGGAACTGACTTCTATCGACGATCGTAAAAATATCACTGAAGCCTATTGATTTAAAACTACAACGTACTCAATACCACCTTTAGATCATGACGTGCTTTATTCAAATTACTCACAAAAGCACGGCTCCTTGCTTGATCGGAGGTTGATGCTTGTCATGAGGTTCGTCTTCCAACGACACCTTGGTTCAACTTTGGGCAATTTCTCTTGAAACATTCTGTTCTGCCACATTCATAGCAAGTACAACTTTTTGGCATAATTTGATTTCTTTGGATGGATTGCTATTGAAGTTGTTGGATTCGGAGCGGTTGTTACAGGAATGGGTTGGGGTTGCCGGTTCACATGGCTTCAATTGGTTCTACAATTAGGGCATTACGTTCATCTTTACCACACCTGTGGCCTACTATCATTCGACATTCTTCTTCCTGCCGATAACCACATCTTCCACATTTAGAGAAGAACCCTTCATGCGGTTCATGTTTTCACATCAGAACTAGTCTTAGTATAATTCTGGGTTGTAGGACATACCTACTTATTCAAAGGCCTATCTTGCACTATGCCTTTATCACTTCTCTTCTGTAACACACGACGTCTCACCTAACGTCCTTCCAGTCCACTTCTCATAGAGTCAAATATATCAATGCTGGCTTATGACACAACCCTTCCAAAGGTTGTATATTTTACAGGATTGACTATACTCCTTATCGATGGAGTTAGTCCCCAATATTGCGCTTACTTCGCTTAGTTTCAGGAGTAATTAGCCATGTTACCAGACATGACAATTCCTTTAAACGATTAGCGCGTACTAAGTGATCAGCACACAACATTTCTATCTTCCATAGCTTAGTTCCCCACTCTGAACTCAATTACTCGAATAAAAGTGTTCTAGAACAAGAATTTTAAATCCTGACCATATCATCTGAACAAAAATTTTCTAACTATAACTTTGTACATTTGCGATTGCTCGATCTATAATTCTGTGATCACATTTGCATCAACACTAGCAGTGATCTGTGATACGACGTTCGGTATCATCATCTGCTATCTTTGAGCAATCAACTGAATCATATCAATCTCCATCGTTGGAGCTATTCTTTTTTTATGTCATTCTGCCATACTCATCCCGTAAGCAATAATCAATACTAATCTCACCGTATAGCTCGTTGCCAGCTCAATCATAACAACAGGTACACATACACACCAAATATTATCATATATATTACACATACCGGCATCTAGCATATATATGTCCCACAAATATAATAACATACGGACTTAACCTGACGTCGGTTAATGTTTAAATATGTTTCATAACCCTTGTCACCAACTGACATATAGATCTTTCTCAACAAAGATCAATGTTTAATAGGCTTGATTTCAATATCCTTCTGCATGTCAGCATAACCGATACATGCTCACAGTGAGCACCAAACGATTACATACCACGGAATTATAATATCCGTGTCCATTAGTACATTCGGCATACACAGTATTCCACATACGAACGAATAACCAACTATGCTCTAATGATTCCAACACTTCTTTGTGTATGGTTAATCATTCTATTCGAGTATACATGGGTATAGGCATCTAACGGATGTAAGGTTAACATAGGGAGTTGCAAGGTTCAAGGTAATCGCGCAACATGGGTTGCCTTCAAATATTATTAATTACTATTATGGGAATCTCTATCACTTGCTCAGTCAGTGTCCTCAGGCGTTCTAGGTTCGTTGAAATCGGTAATTCTCGATCTGGAGGTGGTATGACTCATATGTTTGAGAGTGAGAAATACATATATATTTCTATATATTATTTTTATTTGCTGATTTATTATCAAATTTATTATTACTGTTATTTTATTTATTTATTTACCTTAATGGAATAAGAATGGGTTCAGGTACGGATCCGTCCGTACGTGAGGGTCGACGGTTCGGGTGAACATCTGGGGTTATTAGGATATACGGTTCCGGTGTTGGTAGGGTAAGAGATTCATCAATTTTTGTTGGGAGTGACGGTTACTAGATATTTCTGGTTAATGTCAAACGGGAGATCTAACTTGGTACTATCATAATTATGACCCGATAAGTCAGACTCATCATCAACCGATGCTGTTAGAAATTTCGGCATCCTCGGTACTTTTATTATTTCATCCCCCGGTTCTTTATCCGGGTCCCATTTCTCAATACATGTACCCACAAGATATGCACGTATATATATATATATACATTAGCACACATAAATAATATTATATACTTTACACATATGTTGCCATTTTTACCTATTAGTGTACCCCGTGACTTCCCCTGAATTCCCTCGTGCGGACAAGTCTGTTATTATGTTCCGGACCATAACAACTCACTTGTCCATCCAAGTTCATCCAGACCTCGTCACTATAAATTATTTGTTGATATTCAGATCCTATAATACTTGAGCTACTGGTTATATTTTAGGCATCTTTTAAAGACATCCTAATTCTTTTATAACCAATGGCTCTGATACCATGTTCTGTAACACCCCGCAACCGCAGCGGAAACGTAAACGGGATGCGACAGACATCTCTGATATCAACCACATTGTTTATAAAGAAAACTGAATGCATTAATATACTTCAAAATGACATTATCTCATCTTTCATTACCGTCTAGGTGATACACTCATCATACAATACGATTCATAATTCTATTTGTTATAATGTATCCTAACATCCCGCACACAAATCTTACACACAACAAGCACTTAGCACGTAAGCAATCACTTCATCTAAATTGTACCTGAAAAGCATGTGAGAAAACGGGTCAACTACGAATAGCTGGTGAGTTTCACAATTTTAGTAAACCATGATAAATTCATATCATAATATAATATTATCTGGGGACACTGTTAACCCATAAACACCTTTAATAACCTCTGGGGACACTGTTAACCCAGAACACTTCCAATAACCTCTGGGGACACTGTTAACCCAGAACACTTCCACTAACCTCTGGGGACACTGTTAACCCAGAACACTTCCAATAACCTCTGGGAACACTGTTAACCCAGAAATACATTTAATAACCTCTGGGGGCACTTTTAACCCAGAACACTGTTGCGGGACCTTACAATATTAACAACTCAGACAATTACCATTTTAATACATTACCGTACGATTCCCGTACAATAAACATTATATAAATACATTCATTTCCATGCGATCAGCATGATCTTAAACATTTTGATAGAAACATGCTTTCCGCCCCTGGAAAATATTTAAAACATTTCAGTAAAAAGGGGCCCGTGAAACTCACCTTATCACATGCAAGCAGGTAACAACAATCATTATCAATTAACACGTCCAATCTGTAATATGATCCCTACGATCGTTATTATACAATTATTGGTTATATAATCTTTAACCTTATCAATCGGTACATCTGGGGACACTGTTAACCCAGTACTGTACCTGTTCCGGGGGCAATGTTAACCCAGAAATACTTCTCCGGACTCAGATTATGATGTCGTTTAGAGTTCCATGGTCACAATTTCTATTAGTCGTTTTCTCGTTTTGCGTGCTTAGCACGAATATCCGTTTTATGTTTCAAAAATGAGTTTGGTCACACACGACTCAAAAATAGTGGTTGTCTGATAATTTAATTTAAAATGTGAAATTATAGCTCGGTTTAGACGTCCCGATTGGCCGCGGGACCCGTTTCCGTCTTTGGCGTACCGGAAACTGTTAAATCGGTTAAAAATACCCAAATCATTCGACTTATTTTCGGATGAATCATTTTTACTTGTTTAACTCAATTATATGAAAATAGTCCATTTTTAAGGTTTTTATACACCAGTCTGCTCGCTTAAGCGAACTTCACCGGTTTACGCGTTTTAACTTTAAAAGTTTGATAATTAGCACGATTAATTATCCGTTTACTCTCGGATCTTGAAATTTTGCACAAATCACTTTTTAATAGTGGGGAATTTTATAAAAATATTTCCAGAATTAATTCTTATATTTAAAATTTATTTATCTATTTTTAAACACCATTTAAACACTAAATATGTCGTAAATACCAAACGACCTTAGAAAAATCCCAAATTTTTCATGGATGTCCCCTGCCATCCACATAGTCCCCTGTAATTTTTCCAGAACCAAAATCTTCTTTTACATGCCCTTTTTCCGAAACCGAGCTAGAAATCCCTAGAACTCGTTTAACCAAAAAGCCTACATAGACTTCTCCAACGGACCTAAAATTTTGTGTGTGACTTATACATGATATGAAAAGCTTATCTGAAATTTTCCAGAATTTTTCATGATATTTAACTATTTTTCACCATTTTTGGCCAAAACCAAGCATTAAATTCACCAAATATTCATCCTTTATCCAAAAATTACCAAAACTTCACAGAACTCATATTTTCATGTGTAGAACATCCCTGAAAAGTTTCATGACCTAACTCTAAACGACCAACAATCTGTCCACAAACACATACACCGACATAAACCGAATATACCTTTCGTTTTCCGCCACTACAAGCTACAAACTCGTCTTTCCGCCTTATCTACCACTAAATACAGAGCCTACAAACAACATACCACAATACCAAGCAAGTTACACTCACGATCAAGCCATTTCTTTTATGGTTACGGTTATGATACTAAAACAAAGATTTAACCGTAAAAATTCGTTTTTGATTCGCTTAACTCCTTTCTTGGACCAAGATCCCTTGTGTAACCCGTATACATCACTTGATCATGCAGGAATCGGTTTTCATCTTTGAAACCTCATTTTCTTGCAAACAAACTCAAGAAACGAAGATAGAAACGTATATAATTCGATCTTTACCTTGGTTTTTCTTGTTAAAAGTCTCGGTTTTTAATCAAGGAGTTGAGAGGATTTGATGAAGCTTGTGGATTGTTGATTGAAAAAAGAAAAAAAAGAAAAATGGAGGCCAAAGAGGCCGATGGGAATTGTTAATGGGGTGGGGTGGGACCCACAAGTTCATTCTTGGCCACAAACTTGGATTTCCGAAATCTGGATAATGTTTTGGATAATCTGGTTCAGTTCGTTTCTCGGTTAAATGTTTAATTCGGCTTAAAACGAGGCTAAGACGGTCGTTTTTGGTCTAAAAATTGAAATTTATATAAAACCGATTTAAAAACTTAAACCATGACATTTATTAACTTAAAACGTCATATTATTAGTTATTACGCATCTTTTTCGGCTTGATCGATCGTCTCTTGCTCGGTTTGGTATTAAAGTTTTCGTTTAACGTACCGACGTACTATTAAATCGAAATCCTTTTTCTGTGCTTTAATCCACTTATCCCGAAGCTTTAATACTTCGTAACATCACTAAATATCATATATCTCGTCTATAATTGAACCCTCGATTCATTCGGGTTTCAATAACTATCGATCGTTTGATCGCATATTCAATACGGTGAATTATATATTCACGTACAATTAATACAATGAGCCATGTATTCTCGTATAATTACCATGGTAACTCTTGTACCCGACATTACATATGACGTAACTATCGTCTACCGGTTAGGGTATACCCGGTTTCGTCGGAATCGTTACATTCTCCCCCCGTTAAGAAATTTCTTCCTCGAAATTTTACACGCTCACTATCCCTTTCCGAGGGAAAGGTGGGGGTTTTTCCTTCAGAATACACCCTCGCGTTACCAGGTATAATCTGGTCCTCGCTGTGAATTCCACTTAATCTTAATCAATAAAGCTTGGTATGTCTAAACTGTTTAGTTTTCCCGTCTACTATCTCTGTGGAATTAGTTATGATATCAAACATGTCTTCTATGAGTACCTCTATTACTAGTACTTTCATTGCCTCATCGCTTAGGCACTTTTCAATCCGTATACATGGCAAAATATCATGTATAGTACTTAGCCCCTGGAGTACTTTAATCAATAAACCAAATGATCAACCATGGAGGTAGTTCTCATGGGGTCCAATTTATTAAGAAGCTATTTTCGGTTTTGCCAAACCTCATATCACCTCTCTCTAAGGTGATGCCTTAAAATGCCTTGTCACCTCTATTCAGGGACAATGGTTTCCTTTGAAAGTTGGCATAAACCCTTTGCCAATCACGCGCTGCTTTCAACTTGTCTTAAATATTATAAATCCGATTGGTTGTTTCTCGAATCAATTCAAATCTTATGAGTTGATTGACGCCCATTTTCAATTTAACAAATTGGTGATAATTACTTCACCCATAAAAAGCTTCAAGCTCTCGATGCTTCCTTCCCCGCCTTCCAATAATGGAAGTAGGATGACTATTTTGATCTGAGATAATTGAAAATGGCACTCCACGACGAGATACCATTTCACCATCAGGAATTTGGGCGAGAATTCATTGTGGTAAACGTCATAGATTGGAATGAAATGCGAGGATGGGTTAATCGATCCAAGATTACCCAATTGTCCTCATGCCTTTGATATATCTTGGGAATTCGCGTCCCGAAATCCAACGTAATTTATTCCCACTATCATTGGCGAATTTTCTGTCGTTGTGGCGTTCCCAAGGGTTTTCGGTATGTAGCCTTATCTCTTGCACAACTTAAATATTCACCAACATACGTAACCATATCTCTCTCCAAACTCGGCCGTTAATAAAATCCTTTCAGATATTCGTATCATCAATAGTCTAATCCGATCCCGGATGTATGGAATATTTCGATCTATGCGCTTCGTCCATGATTACTTCACAAAGGTCATGGAGGGTCGGGATCCAAACCCGATCTTTGAAATAGATAATTTCATCCACGCGCTGTTCGAAAGTCTTCTCGTTGCCGTAAAGTTCCTCCTTTTCCAATTGTTCCTCTTTCAACGTCTCACGTTGAGCGACTCGAATCAGGTCCGAAAGATTTGACTAGACTATCATCCCCAGTGCTCGCACTCGCAATGGCTTAACCCGATCTTCGTTGCCTCATATTCAGTTCCTTCTGATCAAATATGTGCTGCAAACTTTTATGATCGGTGAAGATGGTGCACTTCGTATCGTAGAGACAATGTCTCCACATTTTAAGTGCGTAGATAACCGCTCCCAATTCTAAGTCGTGAGTAGTGTAATTTTACTCGTGTACTTTTAACTGCCGGGAAGCATAGGCTATAACCTTAATATACTGCGTCAACACGCATCCTAACCCTTTACGCGATGCGTCACAATACGCGAGAAAACCATCGTCCCCATCGGGGAGACTTAAAATCGGCGCTTGGCACAATTTTAATGGTTTCTATCTTATTCGGATCTTTGTGAAATCTTTGTTACTTTACAACATGACCAAGGGATTATACCTTCTTTATTCAAAATCACATTTCGAAAACTTCACGTACAACTCCTCTTGCTTTAACACTTCCACAATTTTCCTTAACCGTTGTTCGTGCTCTTCTTTACGTTGCGAATATATCAAAATATCATCAATGAATGCCATGACACGTTTGTCAAAATAAAGTTTACAGACTCGGTTCATGAGGTCCATGAATACTGCCGGCGCATTTGTTAGCCCGAAAGGCATAACTAAGAATTCATAATGGCCGTAACGAGTCCGAAACGCTGTTGTTGCAACGTCCTCCTCTTGGATTTTTTTTTTTTTATTTGGTGATAACTATATCTAAGATCAATTTTCTAAAAATAAATCGCCCCTTGCAGTTGGTTAAATAGATCATTTACTTTGAAGAAGTGAATACCTATTCTTGATCGTCATTTTATTCAATTCTCCCTAATCAGTACATATCCTAACACTTCAGTCCTTCATTTCCCAAATAACACTAGTGCACCCCATGGTGACTAACTAGGTCGTATGAAACCTTATCCAATAATTCTTGCATTTCAGTTGGTGCAAGTCGGTAAGATGCTTTAGCAACAGGGCCAGCTTGAGGTATTAAATCGATTCTAAATTCGACCTGTCGGGTTGGCGGTAATCCAGGAAGTTCTTCTGGGAAAACTTGTGGAAATTCGCGTACCATAGGGATATCTTCTATATGTTTTCTTTTAAATACTTTGGCAATCGCGTTTGTTAAATACACCACGTCTTCTTGTCTTAAATATTATAACATCTCAAGATGAGATTAGAGTGGTAACATAATACCGTACACTTTTCTCTGTATCAAATCGCTTCATCGTCCGAAGGAGATCTTCTAATCATCTTCTTTTCATATTTGATTTCAGCTTCATGTTGAGTTAGCCAATCCATGCTAAATATTACGTCAAAAGTTCTTTACTTTACTGGTCGTAGGTCAATAAGGAAAGGTTAATCGTTCAGAATAATAGGACAATTCCGAACAATTTAGTTAACCATTAGGGATTTACCGTTAGTGATTCTACAGTATAGGGTTCTATAGTTTCACTAATGGGTATCTTTCCAAATGATAGGAGGTTAACAGGAACTGACTTCTATCGACGATCGTAAAAATATCACTGAAGCCTATTGATTTAAAACTACAACGTACTCAATACCACCTTTAGATCATGACGTGCTTTATTCAAATTACTCACAAAAGCACGGCTCCTTGCTTGATCGGAGGTTGATGGTTGTCATGAGGTTCGTCTTCCAACGACACCTTGGTTCAACTTTGGGCAATTTCTCTTGAAACATTCTGTTCTGCCACATTCATAGCAAGTACAACTTTTTGGCATAATTTGATTTCTTTGGATGGATTGCTATTGAAGTTGTTGGATTCGGAGCGGTTGTTACAGGAATGGGTTGGGGTTGCCGGTTCACATGGCTTCAATTGGTTCTACATTTGGGGCATTACGTTCATCTTTACCACACCTGTGGCCTACTATCATTCGACATTCTTCTTCCTGCCGATAACCACATCTTCCACATTTAGAGAAGAACCCTTCATGCGGTTCATGTTTTCACATCAGAACTAGTCTTAGTATAATTCTGGGTTGTAGGACATACCTACTTATTCAAAGGCCTATCTTGCACTATGCCTTTATCACTTCTCTTCTGTAACACACGACGTCTCACCTAACGTCCTTCCAGTCCACTTCTCATAGAGTCAAATATATCAATGCTGGATTATGACACAACCCTTCCAAAGGTTGTATATTTTACAGGATTGACTATACTCCTTATCGATGGAGTTAGTCCCCAATATTGCGCTTACTTCGCTTAGTTTCAGGAGTAATTAGCCATGTTACCAGACATGACAATTCCTTTAAACGATTAGCGCGTACTAAGTGATCAGCACACAACATTTCTATCTTCCATAGCTTAGTTCCCCACTCTGAACTCAATTACTCGAATAAAAGTGTTCTAGAACAAGAATTTTAAATCCTGACCATATCATCTGAACAAAAATTTTCTAACTATAACTTTGTACCATCGTGTTCCATCACGATACAACATAATCCACCAACATATCTGTAGCATATTTCACTACACAATGTTCTAGACTCTTACCAATATCCTTAACCATTTCGATCTTTTCTATCCACTCGCTAATCTATTCCTCCCTTTACCAACAGTAAACCATTAATAATCCCCTTAACACAACCAATAAACACGTCCTTCATACCGGATCTAATTCATTACGACTACCATTCATGTTTAGTTTATAACTAATACTTGTAGTCAAAATAGTATTTGGTGGGACATTAACACTCTTAGTAATAACACTAAGAATTGAAATATTCATAATCCTGTGATTGCTCGATCTATAATTCTGTGATCACATTTGCATCAACACTAGCAGTGATCTGTGATACGACGTTCGGTATCATCATCTGCTATCTTTGAGTAATCAACTGAATCATATCAATCTCCATCATTGGAGCTACTCTTTTTTTATGTCATTCTGCCGTACTCATCCCGTACGCAGTAATCAATACTAATCTCACCGTATAGCTCGTTGCCAGCTCAATCATAACAACAGGTACACATACACACCAAATATTATCATATATATTACACATACCGGCATCTAGCATATATATGTCCCACAAATATAATAACATACGGACTTAACCTGACGTCGGTTAATGTTTAAATATGTTTCATAACCCTTGTCACCAACTGACATATAGATCTTTCTCAACAAAGATCAATGTTTAATAGGCTTGATTTCAATATCTTTCTGCATGTCAGCATAACCGATACATGCTCACAGTGAGCACCAAACGATTACATACCACGGAGTTATAATATCCGTGTCCATTCGTACATTCGGCATACACAGTATACCACATACGAACGAATAACCAACTATGCTCTAATGATTCCAACACTTCTTTGTGTATGGTTAATCATTCTATTCGAGTATACATGGGTATAGGCATCTAACGGATGTAAGGTTAACATAGGGAGTTGCAAGGTTCAAGGTAATCGCGCAACATGGGTTGCCTTCAAATATTATTAATTACTATTATGGGAATCTCTATCACTTGCTCAGTCAGTGTCCTCAGGCGTTCTAGGTTCGTTGAAATCGGTAATTCTCGATCTGGAGGTGGTATGACTCATATGTTTGAGAGTGAGAAATACATATATATTTCTATATATTATTTTTATTTGCTGATTTATTATCAAATTTATTATTACTATTATTTTATTTATTTATTTACCTTAATGGAATAAGAATGGGTTCAGGTACGGATCCGTCCGTACGTGAGGGTCGACGGTTCGGGTGAACATCTGGGGTTATTAGGATATACGGTACCGGTGTTGGTAGGGTAAGAGATTCATCAATTTTTGTTGGGAGTGACGGTTACTAGATATTTCTGGTTAATGTCAAACGGGAGATCTAACTTGGTACTATCATAATTATGACCCGATAAGTCAGACTCATCATCAACCGATGCTGTTAGAAATTTCGGCATCCTCGGTACTTTTATTATTTCATCCCCCGGTTCCTTATCCGGGTCCCATTTCTCAATACATGTACCCACAAGATATGCACGTATATATATATATACACATTAGCACACATAAATAATATTATATACTTTACACATATGTTGCCATTTTTACCTATTAGTGTACCCCCGTGACTTCCCCTGAATTCCCTCGTGCGGACAAGTCTGTTATTATGTTCCGGACCATAACAACTCACTTGTCCATCCAAGTTCATCCAGACCTCGTCACTATAAATTATTAGTTGATATTCAGATCCTATAATACTTGAGCTACTGGTTATATTTTAGGCATCTTTTAAAGACATCCTAATTCTTTTATAACCAATGGCTCTGATACCAAGTTCTGTAACACCCCGCAACCGCAGCGGAAACGTAAACGGGATGCGACAGACACCTCTGATATCAACCACATTGTTTATAAAGAAAACTGAATGCATTAATATACTTCAAAATTACATTATCTCATCTTTCATTACCGTCTAGGTGATACATACATCATACAATACGATTCATAATTCTATTTGTTATAATGTATCCTGACATCCCGCACACAAATCTTACACACAACAAGCACTTAGCACGTAAGCAATCACTTCATCTAAATTGTACCTGAAAAGCATGTGAGAAAACGGGTCAACTACGAATAGTTGGTGAGTTTCACAATTTTAGTAAACCATGATAAATTCATATCATAATATAATATTATCTGGGGACACTGTTAACCCATAAACACCTATAATAACCTCTGGGGACACTGTTAACCCAGAACACTTCCAATAACCTCTGGGGACACTGTTAACCCAGAACACTTCCACTAACCTCTGGGGACACTGTTAACCCAGAACACTTCCAATAACCTCTGGGAACACTGTTAACCCAGAAATACATTTAATAACCTCTGGGGACACTGTTAACCCAGAACACTGTTGCGGGACCTTACAATATTAACAACTCAGACAATTACCATTTTAATACATTACCGTACGATTCCCGTACAATAAACATTATATAAATACATTCATTTCCATGCGATCAGCATGTACTTAAACATTTTGATAGAAACATGCTTTCCGCCCCGGGAAAATATTTAAAACATTTCAGTAAAAAGGGGCCCGTGAAACTCACCTTATCACATGCAAGCAGGTAACAACAATCATTATCAATTAACACGTCCAATCTGTAATATGATCCCTACGATCGTTATTATACAATTATTGGTTATATAATCTTTAACCTTATCAATCGGTACATCTGGGGACACTGTTAACCCAGTACTGTACCTGTTCCGGGGGCAATGTTAACCCAGAAATACTTCTCCGGACTCAGATTGTGATGTCGTTTAGAGTTCCATGGTCACAATATCTATTAGTCGTTTTCTCGTTTTGCGTGCCTAGCACGAATATCCGTTTTATGTTTCAAAAATGAGTTTGGTCACACACGACTCGAAAATAGTGGTTGTCTGATAATTTAATTTAAAATGTGAAATTATAGCTCGGTTTAGACGTCCCGATTGGCCGCGGGACCCGTTTCCGTCTTTGGCGTACCGGAAACTGTTAAATCGGTTAAAAATACCCAAATCATTCGACTTATTTTCGGATGAATCATTTTTACTTGTTTAACTCAATTATATGAAAATAGTCCATTTTTAAGGTTTTTATACACTAGTCAGCTCGCTTAAGCGAACTTCACCGGTTTACGCGTTTTAACTTTAAAAGTTTGATAATTAGCACGATTAATTATCCGTTTACTCTCGGATCTTGAAATTTTGCACAAATCACTTTTTAATAGTGGGGAATTTTATAAAAATATTTCCAGAATTAATTCTTATATTTAAATTTTATTTATCTATTTTTAAACACCATTTAAACACTAAATATGTCGTAAATACCAAACGACCTTAGAAAAATCCCAAATTTTTCCTGGATGTCCCCTGCCATCCACATAGTCCCCTGTAATTTTTCCAGAACTAAAATCTTCTTTTACATGCCATTTTTCCAAAACCGAGCTAGAAATCCCTAGAACTCGTTTAAGCAAAAAGCCTACTTAGACTTCTCCAACGGACCTAAAATTTTGTGTGTGACTTATACATGATATGAAAAGCTTATCTGAAATTTTCCAGAATTTTTCATGATATTTAACTATTTTTCACCATTTTTGGCCAAAACCGAGCATTAAATTCACCAAATATTCATCCTTTATCCAAAAATTACCAAAAATTCACAGAACTCATATTTTCATTTGTAGAACATCCCTGAAAAATTTCATGACCTAACTCTAAACGACCAACAATCTGTCCACAAACACATACACCGACATAAACCGAATATACCTTTCGTTTTCCGCCACTACAAGCTACAAACTCGTCTTTCCGCCTTATCTACCACTAAATACAGAGCCTACAAACAACATACCACAATACCAAGCAAGTTACACTCACGATCAAGCCATTTCTTTCATGGTTACGGTTATGATACTAAAACAAAGATTTAACCGTAAAAATTCGTTTTTGATTCGTTTAACTCCTTTCTTGGACCAAGATCCCTTGTATAACCCGTATACATCACTTGATCATGCAAGAATCGGTTTTCATCTTTGAAACCTCATTTTCTTGCAAACAAACTCAAGAAACGAAGATGGAAACGTATATAATTCGATCTTTACCTTGGTTTTTCTTGTTAAAAGTCTCGGTTTTTGATCAAGGAGTTGAGAGGATTTGATGAAGCTTGTGGATTGTTGATTGAAAAAAGAAAAAAAAGAAAAATGGAGGCCAAAGAGGCCGATCGGAATTGTTAATGTGGTGGGGTGGGACCCACAAGTTCATTCTTGGCCACAAACTTGGATTTCAGAAATCTGGATAATGTTTTGGATAATCTGGTTCAGTTCGTTTCTCGGTTAAATGTTTAATTCGGCTTAAAACGAGGCTAAGACGGTCGTTTTTGGTCTAAAAATTGAAATTTATATAAAACAGATTTAAAAACTTAAACCATGACATTTATTAACTTAAAACGTCATATTATTAGTTATTACGCATCTTTTTCGGCTTGATCGATCGTCTCTTGCTCAGTTTGGTATTAAAGTTTTCGTTTAACGTACCGACGTACTATTAAATCGAAATTCTTTTTCTGTGCTTTAATCCACTTATCCCGAAGCTTTAATACTTCGTAACATCACTAAATATCATATATCTCGTCTATAATTGAACCCTCGATTCATTCGGGTTTCAATAACTATCGATCGTTTGATCGCATATTCAATACGGTGAATTATATATTCACGTACAATCAATACAATGAGCCATGTATTCTCGTATAATTACCATGGTAACTCTTGTACCCGACATTACATATGACTTAACTATCGTCTACCGGTTAGGGTATACCCGGTTTCGTCGGAATCGTTACAGGTGTGTAGAGAGTGATGTCCCGAACCTGCTATTTATAGATATAATTTTGGACCCCTTCGCGGTACGCGATGGCCTTTGGCGTAGCCCGTCGTATACCACGACGTAGGTTTGGCCAGTCACATAGTAGGCCTGCCACGTGCGACACGTGGCAGGTGTTATACCACGTGTTGACACGTGGCGACACGCGTCTGACGTGCTGCCACGTGGCGGACGTTGTTCCACGTGTGGACCCGTGGCACGCCACGTGCCTCCGTTGTCAGACAACCCATCGCGGTACGCGACGGGTGTCCCTTCTGATCCATCGCGTATCGCGATGGGAAAGGAAAACAGATTTTACATTTTTAACCCTCGAGTTTGGAAATTGACAGTCTTGGTCCCTTGACTTTGGATTTTGGCATTTTTGGCTCGAAATTTCTGTGATGTTACATCCTCCCCACCTTGAAATAAGTCTCGTCCTCGTGATTGCATCACGAGAATAAGTGGGGGTATTTCTTTCTCATTTCCGATTCTAGTTCCCATGTATACACGGGCCCTCTTCGCGAGTCCCATTTTACTTTCACAATTTTCAAGGTTCGTCTTTTATGTTTCTTTGTTTTCGAATCTTCTATTTTATTGGTCTTTCAATAAATTTTAAGTTCTCGTTTATTTCTACATCTTTTAATGGCATCGAAAGAGATTCGTCAGCTAAACATTTACGCAAATTCGAAACATGGAAGACGTCGTGTATCCCTTGCATTTCCTCGGGTAATCACAAGCGGTATGCAACAATACCAATTCCTTCAAGTACCTTGAAGGGTCCAAAGAATTGAGGACTTAGCTTTCCTTTCTTACCAAAGCGAACGACGCCTTTCCAAGGCGAGACTTTCAAAAGAACTTTGTCACCAACATTGAACTCTAATGGCTTACGACGGACATCAGCGTAACTCTTTTAGCGATCACGTGCCGTCTTAAGTCGTTCTCGGATTTGAAGAACTTTTTCGGTGGTTTCATGGACTATTTCGGGTCCAGACAATTGATTATCTCCAGTTTCAGACCAGCACACTGGCGTTCTACATTTTCGACCATATAACGCCTCGAATGGTGTGGCTTGAATACTCATGTGATAACTATTGTTATACGAAAATTCCATTAGGGGTAAGTGGTCGTCCTAGCTACCTCGTAAATCAATCACACAAGCGCGGAGCATATCTTCCAACTTTTGAATTTTCCTTTCGCTTTGCCCATCGGTTTGTGGATGATAGGCGGTGCTAAGGTTAAGTTTGGTAGCTAACACTTGTTGGAAGCTATTCCAGAAATGAGATGTAAAACGGCTGTCTTGATCAGAGAATATAGATAGTGGTACTCCATGCAAAGCAACGATGTTGTTTACATAAATACGCGCTAATCACATCCATTGAGTACGATTCGTTGATTGGAATAAAGTTAGCGGATTTGGTTATTCTATCGACGATAACCCAAATAGCATTATGTTGTCGAGTCGTCTTTGGGAGTTTGGTTATGAAATCCATGGTTATTAATTCCCACTTCCATAAGGCAAGTTCCGGTTGCTGAAGCAATCCCGGAGGCTTTTGGTGTTCAGCCTTGACTTTTAAACAAGTTAAACATTTCGCCACATGTGAAGCAATGTCCTTTTTCATCCCATTCCACCAGTAGTTGGGTTTGATATTTTGATACATTTTTTTACTACCGGGGTGCATCATATATTTGGACTTATGAGCTTCGTTCATAATTTTCTCACTCAAGTCTCCAACGATTGGTACCAAAATTCGGTTTCCCATTCTAAGGATACCATCGTCACCTTTGACTAGTGAGTCAATGGTGCCGTTACGTTTTTCATCGGAGATATTTTTTTCATTGATCGCTTGAGTTTGAGCGGATTTGATTTGTTCGAGAAGGTCGATTTGAAATTCTAGCCTTAACGCTCGGACTCTTTTCGGCTTTTCGTGCTCCTTACGACTCAAGGCGTCGGCCACAACGTTGGATTTACCTTCATGATAAACGATTTCACAGTCGTAGTCGTTAAGAGTTTCCATCCAGCGTCGTTGGTGTCACACCCCGAAACTCTTAACCTAACACAACGGAAATCTTAACTTAAGCCGTTCGGGTTATGACAGATGCCGATAGCCAACAATAATAGACAATTAATAATGAAAGCATCATCTTTTATTATAAGAAAATATTTTACAAAATAAGAGTTTATTACAGGTGCTAATGCACGGTTTACAATACTTCACTTTTGTTCAAACACCCCACGCTCTCATTTCCATGCCACCTCGAAATCTTCACTTACCTGAAAAGCATATTGAAATATCGATCAACACAATGTGTTGGTGAGTTTCCCTTTATATAAAAAATAGTCCATATATATATATGAATCGAAAACATAATCCAAATAATTAACAAGTCCGATATCAATTCGTGTGTAATCTTCACTACACCCTGAATTATATCCAAAATATCCGTGTATAATGGCTTGCCACCATTATAACACCTAACCGTGTGTAATGATCTACCGTCATTACATCACAAATCTATAGGCATTTCATTTCTTAAACAAATTGAGCTGTTGTAGACGAGCAAAGAATACAACATTGCGTATGACATCTCAGTTGATAACTCAAAACATACCATACTCAAAATATACTCAGTTTTAACCCAACGCGAATGGAAGTAGGGGGCGTCACCCCGATAGATCTACCCATATTTCCGTGCCCTTACTAATTCGGTTAACAGTTATTTAGCCAACTAGACTCATCCCGCTTTATACACCAATTTGTAAAATAAAATGCCTTTATAAAATATCAACGAAATCAATATGTAATAAAGAATATGCTTTTCCCCAAAACACAATTAAATATCGTTTTGAAAACATTTCCAGTTAAAAATCGAGGGGGTTCGATAGAGAAACTCATTGTCTTGTAGCTTTTCCAAAATTCCCATGTCCTATATTAGAACACGTTTTGTTAATAAAAACTTGATTTTAGTTTTTATAAAAAAATCCTTTTAAATTATTATTCCTATTCTAATGTACACATAAGCACATAGCACATAAGCGAATACACATAGTTCGGTTATCCGTTAGTTATTATTTAATTAATTAATTAATTAAATAAAATAATAAAATATTTTTAAGTTTTAGTTGCTGGAATTTTTAGAAAAATATTAATATTTTAGTTTTCAAAAAACTTGACGGTTTCGTCGGTTTTGTCGGTTTTATGCTTAAAATGCGTGAATTCGGCTTTTTGTTTAAAATGTAGATTATAAATTATGAAAAATACTTGTTACATAAATATTAATCAAGTTTTACAAGTTTGCTTGTGAAAATATATTATTTTCATTTTTGTTAATATTTTCTTAAAATAGCAACTTTTTAACGTTTTCGTGTCAGTTTTCGCGACACGAACCATTTAGGACTAATTCTTATCATCTTGTCCTTTTCTCATGTATTTACTTATGTTATACATGGGTATTTTAACAATTTAGGGGCTGTTCTAAATCAGCCCCTAATAGTTGTGTCGGTTTTATTTAAAAAGCCGATTTTTCAACCGTTTAAGTTACCGACGAGTCAAATAAATTACACAAGTCTATATTAATCATCCTATGAACTAAAAACACAGATAATAGCATATTATTCACCATAAATAGCATTTTTGACCATGTATGTTCATAAGACACGTTAATCGAGTTTTTCGGTTCCTAGTTCGTCTTTTAGTTTACCTTAACAGTGTTACTAGTTTAACTTGTTATTTATTTATGTACAATTATGTTTAAATATCCTAAAAATCCAGATTTTAATTTATTTTATAGGTTTCTAATAATCCAAAATTTCACTTTTAAATTGTAGGTTCTTATTCTCTTTTTAAAAGAATCTAATCTTCATATTTTTGTACATTGTCTTTTTCAACAAAATCAAGTATGATTCCTTTAGATGTTTCCATACCTTTATAACTACTTATTTTTATGATATTCTTACCTTTCTCAAACCCTAATCAACCTTTCAAATTAAAGGATCATGGATTTTCATATTTTCTCTAAGTGTTGTTTTAACAAAGTTTTTTATTTTAGTAACTTTTAATGTTTGTAATTCTAATTTATCTAATTCTTTAATTTATTCATTTAAGTTGTTAGAATTTCATACTTCCTAGATAATCTTTTCCATTTTAATCTTTTAAATTCACCATTCAACAAAGTTTCTATTATAAGTAAGTTGTTTTTTTCAACAATGTTTTTAACTAATCCAAGTTTCAAACTATACATCCTATCTTGTTTAAGTTGTTATTAATCACTTGTTGTTTCCACCTATTCAAGTATTTACATCAAAATATCATTTTCATCTTTTATTAAAATTAAAGTTTCCTTATTTAGTAATTCCAACGCTTTTCAAGTTTCAACTACTAGATCTAACATGCAACCTATCTTACTTACATCTAATTCATCCCACAACATCTTTAAATTCAAAAATCCATACAAAACCTCCTAATTAACTTTATATTAAAAATCCTCAATTTTCACCATTATAAACATATTCATGTTTTACTCATTTCTAGCAACAATCTTTAACAATCTAGAACCATACAAACAAGTTATATATCAATAATCCATTCCAATCTTTAATCTAATATAAACCCTAGAATCAAACTCTTTCAAATTTACCAAAAGCTCAACAGATTATTAACACTCATTCATCAAATCTATCAACCAATATATAGTCTTTAGGGTGTATGCATGTATGTGTTATTGAGTTTTGATCCCTTTATACATATATACATACACTCACGGCACAAATACATACACATATACCACACATATTAACAATCTTTCAATCTTCCAATCAACTCAATAACATGCATTCATATCAAACAATCAATTATTCATTACTTACTTGTTTCCTTGAAATTGTTAAAGATGGAAATGGTGATAATGGTGTGAGTGGTGTATTGTGCTTCCTAGACTTAATTCTTCCTAGTACACTTGATTCTTCTAATCTTTAAACCTCCAATGATCTTGATCTTGATTATTGTGTGTGTGTGTGTGTTTATTGTAAATTTGAAATTGAATTAGATGGTTTTTTGTTGTCTTCGGCTGTGGGTTTTAAGGGGAGAGGAAGACGGTAGGGTAGATTGTTGTGTTGGTGTTTAGTGTGGTGAGGTGGTGATTAGGTGATGGGGTGGTGTGTTTAGTTGGTTAACATGTGTGCATTTCTAGAAGGTAATAATTAACGGAGGATTTGGAAAGGTTTAATTGGGACAAGTGTGGGTTGAGGTGTCCAAGGAGGGGGTGGGGTCGGCCTAGGGGGTGTGGTGGGTATATGAGGGGTTTTAATCAATAACTAGGTGATTTTCGGTTATTTGTTTAACATATTTCGTGTTTTAAATATTCAAACGAACTCCGTTTTTTAATAATTTTTGTCAGACTTTGAACGAAATCAAATTTCTGACAGTATGGACCATAAAATTTATTTTTTTGAAAATAATTTATGTGGGGCCCTTTTCGGTTCCTGTACTGGCTCGGATTTATTTATTTTCCAAATTTTGTGATTTGAGCCTTCCTAAATTATATTTTATGTTGTCTCACATGTTTTCATATATATTTTGAATTTTTGAGATTGTTTAATCAATCTAATGATTTATTTACTTTCTTTCTCGTTACCCGAGGTTTTGCATGTTTTTCTCGTTTCGTGCCGAAATTTGAACTTTTTGTTGACTTTGCAAGATATTGAACTATATTAAAGGGAAAATTTATTAATAAGACGATATTAGGATGGATAATCATGATTACATTAGTGAAAATTTTTACCAAATGTTAAAGTTGGCGCATATTAATCTCTTTTTAATCGAAGAAGTGTTTCAAGCTTTAATGATCAGTGTACACGGTAAATCTTACTCCATAAAGATAGTGCCTCCATATCTTTAGTGCAAAGATTATGGCGCCTAACTCTAGATCGTGAGTTGTATAGTTCTTTTCGTGCACTTTGAGTTGACGAATGGCGTAAGCGATTACTTTCTTTCGTTGCATTAGTAAACATCCTAAACCAGAATGAGATGCATCACTAAATATAACGAAGTCTTCAGTACTTTTTGGCAAGGCCAGTATAGGAGCTTGGGTAAGCTTTTGTTTAAGTATATCGAACGCCTCTTGTTGTTTTGTTCCCCATTCATATTTAACATTTCTGCGAGTTAAAGAAGTTAGGGGAACATCGATTCGGGAAAAGTTTTTGATGAACCTACGGTAATAGCCGACCAATCCCAAGAAACTTCTGATCTTGGTTGGCGATTTTGGGATCTCCCACTTAGAGATAGCTTCAATCTTAGCGGGATCGACTTGAATACCGTGGACATTAATGATGTGACCAAGGAATTGCATTTCGGGTAACCAGAACTCCCATTTTGAGAATTTGACGTTCAGCCTTGAGTTTCAAACAAGTTAAACATTTTGCAACATGCGAAGCGACCTCCCTTTTCATTCCATTCCAGTATTCCACCAATAGTTTGCTTTGAGATTATGATACATTTTGTCGCTTCCAAGATGCATCATCTACTTGGACTTATGTGCTTTGCTTAAAATTTTCTCACGCAAGTACTCAACGATTGGTACCCAAATTCTATTTCCGAGTCTAAGGATACCATCGTCACCCTTGACTAGTATGTCAATGGTGCCATTACGTTTTTCGTCAGAGATTTGGTTTTCATTGATCGCTTGAGTTTGGGCAGATTTGATTTGTTCGAATAAATCAATTTGAAGTTCTAGCCTTAATGCTCAGACTCTTTTTGGTTTCTCGTTCTCTTTACGACTTAAGGCGTCAGCCACAACATTGGCCTTACCTTCATGATAGACAATATTGCAATCATAGTCGTTTAGAGTTTCCATCCAGCGTCGTTGGCACATATTAAGCTCATTTTGATCGAAAATATGTTTCAAGCTTTTATGATCAGTGTACACGGTAAATCTTACTCCATAGAGATAGTGCCTCCATATCTTAAGTGCAAATATTATGGCTCCTCACTCTAGATCGTGAGTCGTAAAGTTCTTTTTGTGTACTTTGAGTTGACGAGAGTCGTAAACGATTACTTTCTTGCGTTGCATTAGTACGCATCCCAAGCCGGAATGAGATGCATCACTAAAGATAGCAAAATCCTCACTACCTTCTGGCAAGGCCAGTATAGGTGCTTGAGTACGTTTTTTTTAGTATATCGAACGCTTCTTGTTGCTTCGTTCCCCATTCATACTTGATGTTCTTGCGAGTTAAGGAAGTTAGGGGAACGGCGATACGTGAGAAATTTTCAATGAATCTACGGTAATAGCAAAACCTAAGAAACTTCGGATCTCGATTGGCGATCTTGGGATCTCCCACTTAGAGATAGTGTCAATCTTCGCAGGATCGACTTGAATACCGTTGATGTTGATGATGTGACCAAAAAATTGCACCTCGTGCAACCAGAATTTGCATTTTGAGAACTTGGCGTACAACTTCTCGGTTCTAAGAATTTCAAGCAAAGTTCGAAGGTGATTTTCATGATCGTCCTTAGACTTAGAAAAAATGAGTATGTCGTCGATGAAGACGATAACAAATTTATCCAAGTAAGGCTTACAAATTCGGTTCATCATGTCCCTGAACACAGCTGGCGCATTAGTAAGTACAAATGGCATAAAGGTGAACTCATAATGGCCATACCTGGTTCAAAAGGCGGTTTTTGGGATATCTTCGGATTGAACTTTGAGTTGGTGATAACCGGAACGAAGAACAATTTTAGAAAAGAAACTAGCACCTTGAAGTTGGTCGAAAAGATCATGGATTCGAGGGAGTGGGTAATGATTCTTGATTGTGACTTTGTTGAGAGCTTTGTAGTCGATGTACATACGCATGGATCCATCTTTCTTCTTGACAAAAAGTATTGGCGCTCCCCATGGTGATGAACATGGTCGAATGAAGCCTTTCTCGAGAAGCTCGTCAAGTTATTTCTTTAATTCCTTCATTTCAGTAGGTGCAACGGAGCTTTGGCGATCGGAGCAGTAGCAGTAATAAGGTCGATCCTAAACTCTACTTCATGATCATGAGGGATTCCGGGAAGTTCGTGGGGAAAGACATCGGCATAATCGGAAACAACAGGAACGTTTTTGATTTAGGTTTTTTATCCCCTTCTATTCGAATGGTTCGTTTATCAGGGGCTCGAAGTTCAACGGTCTTGCTATTGCAAAGGATACGAGCATGGTAGTCGGATAACCAATCCATACCCAATACAAATCAAAACCCGCAAGAGTCATAGGTAGCAATTGAATAGGCAAAACATAACCAGCTAATAAGATTTTTTCGTTTTCTCAAGCTTCGAAGATTTTAATGATTTCGCCACAAGCGCTCTAGACACTAAGAGTTTCGTTACGTTTGGTTAAAGGTTCGTTTAATAGACTACAAAAGTTATAATCTATAAAACTTAAATTGGCACTCGAATCAAACAAAACTCTAGCATACGAGTCGTTAACTAAGAACGTACCGGTGATGGTTTCCGGCATGTCGGCCGCTTTCTTTGTGTCAAGAACGAAGACTCTCGCGTTACCCTTCTTTGGTTCATTCATTTGACCGCTACCACCCGCACCACCAGTCGCAGGTTTGTTCTTGGGGCATTCAAAGCTAAGATGTCCCATTTCTTTACAGTTATAGCAGGTCATCTTCTTCTTCCAACAATCGGTCGTTGCATGGCCGTGTCGGTGACACGATTCACAGACTCGAGGAGTAAAATTGCATCTACCCCTATGATATTTCTTACAAGTTTTGCATTATGGGATGCTGGGGTTGAAGCTGGACCTTCGTTGGTCAATTCCTTTACCCTTGAAATGAGTATCTCCTCCTCTTTGTTGCGGATCAATCCGCCCATCAAGTAACCTACCAATTCCACCGTGGAGTCGGCGGTTTGTGGCAAGTGAGACCTCACCATGTCACGAGTCTCTTGTGGCAGTCCCCAAATATAACGTGTTACTTTGCTGGATTCAGGAGTAACTAGCTTGGGAACCAAACGACAGTATTCGTGAAATTTTGTGTTGTGCTCACGAAGGTTTGTTCCAACAACCTTGTGATTCAAGAATTTGGTCCGTCTCATTCATCGGACAAAACTTTGCCATCAACAACTCCTTAAACTCGTTCCAGGTTAGATTGTACATCATCTCCCTTCCTCTACTCAAAATTAGTGTATTCCACCATTCCAACGCTTCACCTTTAAACATGAGAGCAGAATATTGAATCTTCTTCTCATCAGAACACTTTCTTGTAATCACAATCGTCTCCATTTCTTCAAGCCACCTCACGGTTGTGATGGCTCCCTTGTCTCCATGGAATTCTTTTGGTCCATAGTATTTGAAATCTTTGAACGAACACCCACTGATCTTGAGTTTCTAAAATTCTTGTCTAACACCTCCATCAACTTTCGACTCGTGAACACTTTCTTCGATATGAGATGGTTTTGGACGAGACTTAACGGATATTTGAGAAGGATTAACAGATCGAGAATGTTTGGATTGCCTAGATTGTGATCTAGCTTCGGATTCATCTCTAACAGCCTTTTTAATCATTTGTTGGATTTGATTTAAATATTTATCAGGCATTTGTACATCTTGTTTGTTTTCGTGGTGTTTCCCTTGTATTTTCTTTTCTCGGCTTCTATTCGAGAAGCCTCCAGGTTGTTTCTTTGATTAGACATTTTATCTTTTTCAATCTTTTCTTTTTATCTGAAATTTAATCAAAATTTCTTTTCTTAAAACACAAGTTTTATTTTACTAAACGCATACATATATATATATATCATAAAATGATATATAAATTATTTTACAACAAACTTATATATTGTTTATGTGATATATAATCTCCTATCCTTATTACATCATATGTTACACATATCATGCAGACTATCTAAACACATAACTTCATTTCTTGAAAATGTGCCATCATCAACATTGTCTCATTCCTTCATGAATTTCTTCACAACCTTGGTCAACTTGTTGCATTTTCGAAGAAGCGTCTCTCCTATCTTCTTCTTTTTCTTCCCATCAATAGTAATCTTCTTTCTCAATTCACCCGTCTCATGTAGGGCTCGATCAAGATGTTCTTCCTGTGACTAGGGAATGTTATTGGGATAACCGTAGCAGGGTGGTGGATCACGGTACCCCATCATGACAACGTCGAAATAATTCCTCGGATCTGGATATGGAGAAGCAGTCACATCGGATTGGTAGTTGAAGAAAGCTTCAGCGGCCTAATTCTGTTCACGAATCTCATTCGCTTGTTCTTTAAATGATGGGACCTTGCCTGAGTATGGTGGAAAGCTTGATGATGCTTTGCCTTTGAGCTCTTGAAGAAATTGCATGTAGGGATCCATGGAGCCATATCCCAAGCAAGGTTGTACATCTTCTTGTCCATGCGGTTGATCATCAGATAATTCCGCATTCGGTGTCGTCCCTTCATTGGGATTGTCGGGGTATTCCTCCTCTGGGTCCTCTTCCATTTCCTCTTCTTGTTCCTCTTCATCCAATTCCTCATCCTCTGGTTCCTCTTCTTCCATTATTTGGGCAGTCTCTTTTGTCATTGTAGGCATGTGAAACTTCTCGTACGGCATCATCACCTTCATTTTAGGCTTGCGAGATGGTCCCTCATTATTGAGACGTGAGTCAGAAGAGTCCATGGTAGAAGTTCCAGTATGCCACCTTCTCTGATCTGAGTGGCATTGCAGCCAGTCGGATGAGGGAGATCTTGGTTCCTCCTTGATTTGTCGATTGGAGAGGAAAGCATATGAAGGGTGAGGGTTCGGTGGTAAGTGTGTTGAACTTCCGGATGGGTAATATGGTGGAACCTCAGTTGGTTGATAGGTAGGAATCTCGGAAGGATGTTATGTAGGTACTTCATATGGTTGATACATAGTTAAACTTGACGGATGGTAGCTTGAGTGCCTTGGTGTTTGGTATATTTGATGTGGAGCATTGTCTAAATGGTAGATTGGACTTGGCTCTTTGTCAGGATAATGGTATGGCTTGGTTTGATTGTGTTCCTCGTTGAAGAATACTTCTTAGTAATCCTTACTCATGACGCCTCTTGGAAATTTAGGTATTTTCTTGCCCTTCTTGCTTCATTATCAAAATAATCTATTAATTTCTCGAAAGATATCTTTGCTATGTGGTTTAGAATGTGGAGAGGGAAAGAAAGGGTTACCAACCAATCTTATCCCTAATTCAAATAAAAAAATAATTTCCTATGTTTGGATCGAAGCTTGGGTATTGTTTTATGATACCCAATTCGCTAAGATCGATGGCTCTGATACCAACCTGTCACACCCCAAACTATGGCCTAGGAGTGTGATCAATAGTTGGTACCATATTTGTAAATAAATCAGAGTAGCGAGTTAATGCGGAAGTCTTATAAAAACATGTGGATTTAGATTATAAATATTTACAATACAAAAGACGAGACAAAAGTATCGTTTAGATTTACTTGTTTATTAGTTTTACAAAAACATCATATTTCATGTTTAAACAAAATATTCGAGCCATCAGATTCTTGAGCCCTTCTTCCTTTAAGCTCTATTCTTGGTTACCTGCAAAATATTAGAAAATACGTCAGCAATGAATGCTGGTGAATATGCTGACGCTTAAAATATTTTCTTTACTTAATCACCCCTCGAGACCACGTACGTGTCGGCCCATCTTGGCTTAGGAATAATTAAGTTAAAACAATATCATTATAAACTCGAGTCTCTAAACTAGGTCATCTCAGCAAAACACCGCAGCATTTCGACATAACTTAGGTACCATAAATATACACATGGCCAGTCTCACTCGAACGTACTTAGGTCCGGCCCATCATGGCTGGAGGTCGTGACCAAGCGTGGTGCGATATGCCCACCGCATTTTACAACATATGTAAAGATCCAGACAAACGTATACTACAGCCTGAGGGCTAGGCTTATACTCTTATTTACAATGTTTTTAGAGAAACTTAGTCTCATGTAATGTTTTTCACATAACAAGTTGACTCGTTTAAAAACAAGTTTGTAAGAGTGGGCGTATTCACCTTTTGATTGGGATCGGCTTCAAACACCGTCCGTGGGTCTTTCCCTTGCTATCTCGCACCTATAGTACGTGTATAACTTTTTGTTAGTCGGATATACGATCCGACTTAAGACCTTTAATCTTAGTTTTATAATCGCCACCTCGATTCTTTTATTCTTTTACTTTAAAACCTTCAGTTAAAAAGTAATATTTATTAACCTTTATTTTATTTAATAAAACCCTACGTTTCTTCTTCTATAAGAAACGTATTTCTTTCTTTTTCGTTATTATTTAAGAATACTCATTATTACTTAAATAATACTTATAACAAAGAATTATATTCACACACACACACACATATATATATACATTTGTATTTATTTCTTTTCTTTTCTTTGTTATATACTTATTTTATTCTTGAGGTATCGAGTATAACCTCGACTTTAGGGTTAAGCATTTATAATATTTTATTATTAAGTTATTAGGCCATTATGCCTACCTGTGTTGGCTTAACAAAATTTTATACTCTTAAGCAGCACTTTATCGCCGCTTGATTAACACCTTGGAACGCTTTACGAGGCACCAATGTTTCTTGAAAGAGATCGTCGGAACGTCGGGATGGTTTCACCTTCTTGAACGTCGTAGGAAATGATACGAATATCGAGGAGTCGAGGGCATGCTTATCGAGGAATCGGGGTACGTTTATCGAAATGGATCGAAGGCACAAACTTCGAGGTGTAGAGAGTTGTTAGAGAGAGATATGTATGTGTGTTTTGGTGTGTGTAGAGTGATGTCCCAAACCTGCTATTTATAGACATAATTTTGGACCCCGTCGCGGTACGCGACGGCCCTTTGCTTAGCCCGTCGCGTACCGCGACGTAGGCTTGGCCAGTCACATAGTAGGCCTGCCACGTGTCACAACGTGGCAGGCGTTATGCCAGGTGTTGACACGTGGCGACACACGTCTGATGTGCAGCCACGTGGTGACACGTGGCGGACGTTGTGCCATGTGTGGACCCGTGGCACGCCACGTGCCTCCGTTTTCAGACAACCCATCGTGGTACGTGATGGGTGTCCCTTCTGATCCATCGTGTATCGCGATGGGTCAGGAAAACAGATTTTACATTTTCAACCCTCGAGTTTGGAAATTGACAGTCTTGGTCCCTTGACTTTGGATTTTGGCATTTTGGGCTCAAAATTTCCGTTATGTTACATGCAAATACTCTACTTGTTTGTTTCCTAATTTTCTTTATCAAAATCCATTCCAAAGCATCAAAAACATAATTGTTTATAATGTTCCAGATTTGACAACATAGTTGTTTGACAAAGGTTTAGCAATAACTTGGTCATAGCAAAATGTACTGATCCAAGGCCAAACCCTATCACTAAATTTAATGAGTTACGGTTCTAACGATTAGTTATTTATATTCTTATTCTTCCATATGGCTTCACAATCGTTATTTTCAAATTAGTGCATATATTTACCCTTTGTGAAGTTCGACTACTTCAGCCTATCTCGGGTCCGAATATGGACAAACCTTTTTTTATATGTTATTGATATTTTTAAACATTTATGCAATCGGTAACATAAATCTGTCAAAAAATGATTTCATTTTTTTTTTCTTTTTCAACTTCTAGTTGTTCTATTTTAATACATATATGTTTCTTTGACTTTTATTTATCCAACACATTCTAAAGAAGCCTTAATTACTTGAATTTAGGGATGACTCGTTAGGACTCATCCAAGCATAACCAAAGACCCGATCTTTAAATTTACCAATAAAAGTGACTAATCACACCCCTTTTTCCTATATTTGTTTTTGGGGCCATATGCGTACTAAACTACTTATTAGATATTTTTACTAGATACAATTCCATCATTTGCGTGATTGTGTAATTGATTGATTAGCTACTAGATGTTATACGAATATGCGTTTACTGCTTTTATGGTTGGTTGGTATCTCTTCTTCATTAGTATGATTCTACGCCGTCCAAGTATACATGCCCAAATATATTGTCATGATCAAAATTTGTTGGTTGCGAACTTATCAGAGTAAACATGTCCGAATCTAGTGCATGTTGAAAAGACACATCTACTTGTTTATATTAATTTATGTTATTCACGTGTCACAAGGAATTGTTTCATTCTCATTATTATTATTATTATTTTTATTATTATTATTATTATTAATATTATATTAAACTGCGGTTGGACAAAGTTTAATATAATAAAAAAATAACTTTGTTGTTGATAAATTATTTTTATGCATATTGCAGGTTGTTATCTCAGTTGAATTTAAGTGGAGAATTTAGATTGGACATTATGATAAAATAAAGAAATAACTCTTATATTGAGATTTATATAAATGTTTTGGATTATTTTGTTTTGTTACACACTTGTGTACGGTGATTTGAATGAATAATTAGATGATACTTATTATTATTTTTAGTGTCTTTGAGCTTTGATTCAAATATTACCGCGTCCCGTCATGTTCTGTCGTTAGGTTGGTGTGTGAAAAATGTACAACCAAAGCCATAACTATTCTTAAGGAATCCTTTCTTGATACTGGATTTGGATAAAAAGTCTCCTAATTGTCAATTTCCTCTCTTTGTGTATATCCTTTTGCAACCAAACTTGCTTTGTAATGTTTAATGTTTTGTTGTCCCACTTACAACCTACATGCTTAACACATTTTGGTATTTTAGTAAGTTTCCATACATTATCTATTTTCATTGATTTCAACTCATCTTTCATGACACTCAACGATTGAGTTGATTTATCGTAAGTCTTGGATTCTTTGAATGTAGTTGGATAATCTATTTTTCCAAAATCAAAGTTGGTCTCATGAAGGTAAGTCACAAAGTCATCTGTCGGGTCCCTTGATTTCTGTTGGGTCTTACTTAATCATGTCATAACTCACACAAATAGATGTGTCGACAAGGGAGTTAATGACGGGTTGCTATATTTAGAAAGATGACCATTTGTTAAAGGTGGAATCAATAACAAACATACGTTTGCATAATCAGTATTCAAAGATAACTAACACAAACAAGATTCACTCAAAAGATTTCCATTCATATAACACACATCATACAAATTGGATAATCGATTTAGGGTTTCTTGAAGGAGGGTTTATCCGTACAATGACAGCCGTCACACACAATATTCTTTGTTAATTAATGTTTCTGTCTGCCTTGTCCTTATCCCGTAGGCGGCGTGCCTTAAAACATTCTATTTATAGGCCTGTCACCCTAGGACAGCTGTCATTCCTTCTAGAAACCCCAAACATAAATACATATTCAAATTAAATAATCAGAAATTATTCTAAGTGTAAAACATGTCTTCCGGGTAGGCTTTGAACCAATCTTCATTTTCGGAGTACGCTATGTACTCTACCATCCTTCATAACTTGGTAACATAGAAGTGTGCCCGGGATCAGTTTCTGGGTAGACTTCAGTCTTCTTGACTTTGCCAGACTTTGCCCGACAAACCCTTACGAGCAACCTTGTTCTTCAATGGTCCATTTCAATCCTTGCTATAGAATAACTTATTAGCAAAGTGTACTTAGGATTACTGTTCATTTCTTGAGTTGAACCTTGCCCGATGTTACTTAGAAATATTCCATTTACATCAAACTTGTTCGGACCACTTTTATTAATGAATACCTTGCCCGGTCTTTCAATCACTTGGCTTCATGGACTTGGTTAGCCAAAATCTTACTCGGGAGTGAACTTTACTTTGCTATGAAGAACAGACTTGCTTGATAAAGTGAACCTTGCCCGGATTTATATAAACTAGTGAACCTTGCCCGACAATGCACTAATTTACAAACACTGCTCGGATATCCACTAAAGAAGACTTCATGAAGATAACCTTGCCTGATAGACAAAATATCTTACCCGGCTAAGTAAAAGCTTGCTCGGAGGTCTAAGGTGTGCCCGGATCCATACTTAGCGAATTCTGAGGAGGTTGAGAAGATTCCAATCTTCCATATACTTCATTTTGGTCAAATCTTTGACTCAACAATCTCCCCCTAGATTGGAACACCTCAGCAGACCCAAAACATTTCTAAGGTTACTTACTCTTAGTCAAAAATACACATCAAATTAAAAGTCAAATTACATATTCAAATAACATAAACAAATTACATATTCAAAAGTTTTCCGAAGACATTACATCACAAAGCCTATTCTATTCATCTTCTCTTCCTAGCATTGTGAACGACTTGTCTTTGATTGACTATTTCTGATGCAGCTTTCATTTTGAAGATATTAAGAATTCGGTAGTGAGTATGACTTTCAGGTATAACTAAATCCCTTATATCCATTAAATCTTCAACATGCAAATAGATCAAGTCTTCATCTTTCTTGATAATCCCCAGTACTTTTCCATCCGAGTTTCTCAACAAGTAATGGTCATTATTTTCTTTGTACTCTACTTTAGTTATAACTCCATTTCTTTGTACTGTGTAGTTGGGGCGTATGATTATTCTTCCTAAGCTTATGCATGTGTTCATATTTGACAATGAATTCATTCCTGTGATATTCATTATAAAGTCTCTATCATCAATGTCCATTCTTTTCAATTTTTCTGTTCTCTTTGACATGTGAAGTTGAATCATTCTCCAACTTCTCTTTTCTTTTATGAAATTGAATCCCTTTTCAGCTTCGTCTCTCAAAAACTTTGACAGATCATTCATCTGCCTTCCAGCCATCTTGTTTCTATTTCTGAAGTCATACAAATTAAGATTGGCCATCCTTTCCAGTTGTTCTTCTGTGTATTCACGAAAGTCACTTTTTACAACAATTTCCCTCAGCTGTCTACTTTCCATGATCAACTTCAAGGACTCAGTAACAGAATCAAAGTAGATTTCTCTTGGAAGATCCACATCAGATTGTGGTCTTATTGTTCTATGTTGTGAAGAACTACTTGATTCACCTCTTCCTCTTTGTGGATGTCTTCTGGAGATTAGAGGCCTAAAAGGAATGGACTTCATTGGTTTTCCAGGCTTTAAGTTGAAAACTTTAATGTATATTGCCTCTACCATTTCTGGTGGAAGGTTAGCAAGATCAACAATGTCTAGTCCTGCCAGTTACTTAAGATCAAGCAGCATCTTTGCCATACCAGGTCTGTTTGACAGACCAGCATGTACAAATTTTCCATCCACAAAGCTTCTAGGGTTTTCTCCTTCCCTTAGAGCTTTCTCCCACTCTGCTTTTTGAATATAGAAAAGGTTCTTTAAATCCTCCTTTTCCAAGACATTAAAGTCTGCTTCACTCATTCCTCTTTGATTGATCATTATGTTCCTCAAAATATTTATCATTTCTTCATTCTCCCAAGGAACAATGGGTTCATCTTCAGGTTCAGGCTTTACTTCTTGTGGGGTAGGAGTTTCAACTGATCTGACCTGTTCTTTTAATTTCTCCCTCATGGTCTAAATTCTTCTTTTCTTTGTTCGGGTTCATCAGTTGGTTCAGACTGTTTGGTAGAGCTCTCAGTTTGGACTCTCTTCAGTTTTTCTTTTCTTTTCAGTTTGTTGTACTGATCCAACACTGATTCTCTAGATAGGTTCTCAACAATTTCAGGCTTCAAGGCTCACTCCAGTAAGTATCCACACATACCTCCATACTTTTTCTTCAAAGCTTCAATCTTTTCAAGTTTCTCATTTTCCCTTACACACTTCACAATCACCTTTTCTCTTTCAGCATTATATAGATCTTGGAGTTGGTCAAAGTTAAAGTGAGACAGATCTTTCTCTGAATAATTATGCCTTATGAGGTATTCTCTAAACTTTTGACTCTCCCTGTTCTTCTCTTCCATCTTTTTCTTGAGGTCATCTCTCTCCTTATCAAGTCTCTTTTGCAATTGATCATCATCAAGATCAGCCAAAGTGTAACGATTCCGGCAAATTCAGGTATACCCTAGCCGGTATATACTATTTACGTGTTATTTAATACTGAATATATGAATTATAATGTGTATATACGAGTATGTATGATTCACGGTACGAATTATACTCGATTATACCGTTAATCGTATTGGAAGTACGGTTAACCGATTGACGGTTATTGAAACCCGAATGAATCGGAGATTACGTTATAGACGAAATATATTATGTTTAGTAATGTTTACGAAGCATTAAAGCTTCGGGATAAGTGAATTATAGCACGGAAAAAGAATTTCGATTTAATGGTACGTCGGTACGTTAAACGAAACCTTTAATACCAAACCAAGCAAGAGATGATCAATCAAGCCGAAAAAGATGTGCAGTTATTAATAATATGATGTTTTAAGTCAATAAATGTCATGGTTTAAGTTTTTAAAGTTTTTAAATCGGTTTTATATAAATTTTATTTTTAAGCCGAAAAACGACCGTTTAGGCCTCGTTTTGAGCGGAATTAAACGTTTAACCGAAAAACGAACTAAACCAGATTATCCACAATATTATGCGGATTACACAATCCGAATGTGTGGCCAAGAATGAAGGTGTGGGCCCCACCCCACACCCTTTAATGTACCGATCGGACCAAGGGGTTTCCCCCTTGGCTTCCATTTTCTTTTTTCTCAATCAACCAAACTCAAATTCTCTCAACCCTTCAAACATTCATCCAACTTCCCTTTGATTTATACCAAGAAACCGTGGTAAAGATCGTATTATAGTCGTGTTCATCTTCTTTTCTCGAGTCATTAACAAGAAAATGAGGTTTCAAATGAAAAATGGGTGAGAACCCGAGATGAAACCGATTCTTGCATGATCAAGTGATGTATACAAGTTATACAAGGGATCTTGGTCCAAGAAAGGAGTTAAAAGAGTCAAAAACGAATTTTTACGGTTAAAATCTTTGTTTTGATGTCTTAACCGAAACCATGAAAGAAATGGCTTTATTGTGGGTGTAACTTGCTTGGTGTGGTGTTATTGTGCTTGTAGGTGTTATATCTAGTTGCTAGCAAAGGCTAGAAAGCAAGATCTTTGCGATCTAAAGCTAGAAACACAAGGTAGTTCGGTTTTCGTATGATTTATATGATTTGGACAGATTGTGATAGACTTATATTTGGGTCATAAAATTTCATAGAGATGATCTATACATGAAAATATGAGATCTGTGAAAATTTGGTAATTTTTGGACAAAGGATGAATATTTGGTGAATTTAATGCTCGGTTTTGGCTTAAAATGATGAAAAATAGTTAAACATCATGAAAAATTCTGAAAAATTCTAGATAAGCTTTTTATAACATATAAAAGTCACACACAAAATTTCAGATCCGTTGGAGTAGTCTAAGTAGGCTTTTCGGTAAAACGATTTCTAGGGTTTTCTAGCTCGGTTTTGGTGAAAATGGCATGAAAAATGAGCTTTTGGTTCTGGAAAAATTACAGGGAACTATGTGGATGGCAGGGGTCATCCCAGAAAAATTTGGGATTTTTCTAAGGTCGTTTGGTATTTTCGACATATTTGGTGTTTAAATGACGTTTAAAAATAGATAAATAAATGTTAAATATAAAAATTAATTCTGGAAATATTTTTATAAAATTCCTTACTGTCAAAAAGTGATTTGTGCAAAATTTCAAGATCCGAGACTAAACGGATAATTATTTGTGCTAAAAAGAACATAATAACAAACTTTTTAAGCTTAAAACGCGTAAACCGGCAAAGTTCGCCTAAGCGAGCTGACTGGTGTATAAAAACACTAAAAATGGACTATTTTCATGAAACTAAGTTAATCAAGTAAAAATAAATCATCCGAAAATAATTCGGATGATTTGGGTAATTTTACCCGATTTAGCAGTTTCCGGTGTATTAAAGACGGAAACGGGCCTCGCGGCCAAACGGGGTGTCTAAACCGAGCTCTAATTTCACCGCCTTAATTAAAATATCAGTCAAACACTATTTTCGGGTCGTGCGTGACCAAACTCATTTTTGAAATATAAAAACGGATAACCGTGCTAGGAACGCAAAACGGGGAAAACATAATAATAATAAATTTTGACGGATAAACTCTAAGAGATATCACAATCTGAGTCCTGAGAAGTGTCCCTGGGTTAACATTGTCCCCGGATCGAGTACAGTACTGGGTTAACAGTGTCCCCAGATGTACCGGTTGACACGGATTTAATTTATGGAAATTGTATAGTAACGACTTAGGTATCATATTACAGATTCAGGCTCATAGCTGTTCACTGTACTACATACTGACTCACGAGAAGGTGAGTTTCACGAGCCCCTTTTTACTGAACTGTTTTAAATATTTTCCCGGGGCGGAAAGCATGTTTCTATCAAAATGTTTAAGTACATGCTGATCGCATGGAAATGAATGTATTTATATATTGTTTATTGTACGGGAATCGTACGGTAATGTATTAAGATGGTAATTGTCTGAGTTGCTAACAGTGTAAGGCCCGAAACAGTGTTCTGGGTTAACAGTGTCCCCAGAGGTTATTAAATGGGTTTCTGGGTTAACAGTGTCCCTAGAGGGTATTAAATGTGTTTCTGGGTTAACAGTGTCCCCAGAGGTTGTTAAATGTATTTCTGGGTTAACAGTGTCCCCAGAGGTTATTGGATGTGTCTCTGGGTTAACAGAGGTTTCACTTGTGGGCTCAGCATAATTTCATCGCTAATATATGATTACTATAATGATTTGTCCTGGTTTATTTAAATTAGTGAAACTCACCAACTATTCGTAGTTGACCCGTTTCTTTACATGCTTTCTAGGTACACCCAAATTGGAATGAGTGATACGTGCTTGATGATGTGTGCTATTTTGTGGAAGCTTAAGGATCTTTATTTTGTATTAAATATACTAATGTACTATCGGTAAAACTTATGTGTTAACGCCTAGTCGGTAACGAAACTCGGAACAATGTAATACGTTGTAAATTAATGTAGTGGTGTTTTCTTTATACGCAATGCTGTTGATATCAGATGCGTCTGTTGCATCCCGATAACGTTTCCGATGCGGTTACGGGGTGTTACAGAACTTGGTATCAGAGCCATTGGTTATAAAGAATTAGGATGTCTTTAAAAAGATACCTAAAATATAACCAGTAGCTCAAGTATTATAGGATCTGAATATCAACTAATAATTTATAGTGACGAGATCTGGATGAACTTGGATGGACAAGTGAGTTATTATGGTCCGGAATATAATAACAGACTTGTCTGCACGAGGGAATTCAGGGGAAGTCACGGGGGACTTTAATAGGTAAAATTGGCAACATATGTGTAAATATATGATAATATTGTTATGTGGTAAAGTTGTATAAGTAAGTGTATATTAATTTGATTATGGTTTACACTATGGAAAGAACTATATGTTTGATTAACTTGTGTGTAGGTAAGAATGTCTAGAACTCATAGTTTATCGGTGGAGGAGGACCCGGAGGAAGTCACCTCCGGGAACTCTAGGAGTCTACGCATATCATCCAGCTCTGAGCCTAGCGAGGCTAGTCGTAGGAACTCTACCCAGTCCTCCCCAGTCAGGATTGTCAGATCCCCCACCCCACCCGCACCACAGGCCACCCCTATCCCTCCCGGATTCGGACCCCGCCTCACGGCGCGGATCAGTGTCCCGCATGTCCCACCTACCTCTCCCCCACCCAGACCTGCTACCCGCAGGGGAGAGCCCTCCCGCTCCCAGCCCGAACCTGTGACTCCACCTGTGTGGGGTCTCCCTAGGCAGGAAAGGGACGCGGCGGCATGGCTTCGAGTGCTCACCGAGCAGGTGAATGAGCACTCCTCCGCCTTGACAGTGGGAGTGCAGAGGCGGATGTATCTGGGGGACTGCATACTGGACCACCAATATGTGATTGCGCAGCTAAGGAGGGAGTGCTCATACTCCCAATTGATGATTGATCGGTTAGAGGCGCGGGTCCGGGGTGTGTTGGCAGTGATGGTGGTGTTGGTGGCAGTGATGGTGTGGTGGGTATACCACCGTGTTTAGTGATGTTAGGATGGTAGAAGTCACGGACCGCTTTTTGATACTCTGTGTAAGCAGTTAGTGGTGATGCTAACATAAAGTGAATCTTGGGTATTTATAATACAACCACTGGCCCTTAGGGGGTCTCTTTTGGGGTATATCATTATAGATACTTTTGGGTTTCATTCAAGCACTGACCCATTGCGGGTTATGTCGAGATGATGCCGACATAGGCCCTATGTATGAAAACTTAACCTATGTAATGATGACAGGAAAGTATGTGAACTGACGTTGATGTAATATGTACTGATGTTTATTAATGAATGGAATGTGGGTTGTGTGTTATGATTGGAACTTGTATTAATTATATGTATTTTCTTGATGTTGTGTAGAATGGCACCAAAATGATCAGCTCAAATGTCGGAAGTAGATATGAGCCGTTTGATTGCTCAACAGTTAGAGGCGGCGATACCGGATATAGTATCGCGCATCGCCGCCAGTATTAACAATTCGACCAATCCAACCCCTCCGAGCAATCAAACGACCACCAATAATGACGGGGAACAAAATGCTAATCCTCCACAGAATGATAACCCGATTCCGGGAAATGACGCACCGCCTAGGGTGGTCGTTACAGACAATAATGGCCCTATACCAACTGTAGAAACGAACCGCACTGGACCGATTCCTGCATCCTGGGGTTGTTCAATCAAAGACTTTATGTTGTGCAAGCCCCTAGAGTTTAGCGGGTCTGAAGGACCAAATGGGTTGGTTAAGTGGATCGAGAAAATAGAATCAGTTGTGAACATCAGCAACTGCCCCGAGGATTGTGTTGTTAAGTACGCCACCTGCATATTCACGGACCATGCCTTGACATGGTGGAACACCATAGTGCAGACTCGCGGTCAGGCGGCGACAAACCGCATGACCTGGACAGAGCTCAAGGCTCTTGTACTGGAACATTTCTGCCCGAAAAACGAATTGCAGAAATTAGAAAATGAATTGTGGAACCTGAAGATGCAGGGGGCAGACCACTTGGGTTATACGAACCGGTTTAATGAGTTGTCGCGATTGGTACCATGGTTGGTCACCCCAGAGTCGAAGAGGGTTGAACGTTATATTTGGGGGCTAACTCCAGTTGTAAGGAGTATAGTCAATTCTGGGGGACATCAGACGTATGAGGGTGCGGTGACGCAAGCTGGTATCGTCACGTATGATTTCGTAAGGAGCGGATCACTGAAGGTGGCAGGAGAATCCGCTGGGGGAAATGGGGTACACATGACCATAGGATCCAGGAAAAGCAGCAAAATAAACGTGCTAGGCCCACTGCCCAGAACTACGCCATGACTAGTTCGGGCGGAAGGCAGGAACCGCAGACAAGGACGTTTCCCAGGTGTGGGAAATGCGGTTATCAGCATGGGGGCGAGTGCCGGGGAGTAGTGTGCCATCGGTGTGGCAGGGAAGGGCACTCCGCACCGAGATGTAGGACAAACCTGAACCGACAACCGCAACCTATCCATGCGCAGCCATTTAAGACCCAACCAGCCCGACAGCAAAACCCGCAAGGAAACCAAATGGTGACCACCAGCCGTGCTTGCTATGAATGCGGCAGCACGGATCACTTCAAAAGACACTGTCCAAAACTGAACCAGGGAGGAAACGGGAGGCAAACCACGGGTCAGGCATCGTTGTCCAATCCGGCGAGAGGCCGAGCCTTCGTGATGGGGACGAGCGAAGCACGCCAGGACCCCAGCGTAGTGACAGGTACATTCCTCGTCTCTGACCATTACGCTTCTGTATTATTTGATACGGGTGCTGACAGAAGTTTTGTCTCCGTTAAGTTTCTATCGATAGCAAACCTTCCAATTGGTGAAACCATAGAACCTTATACCGTAGAATTCGCTAACGGTAAAACCATGATAGTTAAACAAATAGTTCGGAATTGCCCTTTTATTCTGAACGAACAATCCTTCCTGATTGACTTGTTACCGGTAGAATTGGGTAGTTTTGACGTGATAGTGGGAATGGATTGGTTAGCACGTAACAAGGTAGAAATAAACTGTGAAAAGAAAATCGTCAAGATCCGGGTGTCGGATGACGAAGAGGTATTAGTGCAGGGTGAGAAGTCGGGCAATATGATACCGTTTATATCCCACCTCAAGGTGTTAAAATATATACGCCAGGGATGTGTGGCGTATCTAGCAAGCTTGACTGCCACAGATTTTGAGGAGAAACGAGTGGATGATATACCAGTGGTGCGCGAATTTCCACAAGTTTTCCCAGAAGAACTTCCTGGATTACCGCCAACCCGACAGGTCGAATTCAGAATCGACTTATTACCTCAAGCTGGCCCTGTTGCTAAGCGCCCTACCGACTTGCACCATCTGAGATGCAAGAATTATCCAATCAGTTGCAAGAATTGTTGGATAAAGGATTTATACGTCCTAGTTATTCCCCGTGGGGTGCACCTGTACTATTCGTGAAAAAGAAGTACGGGAGCCTTAGAATGTGCATTGATTACAGGGAATTGAACAAGTTAACAATCAAAAATAGGTACCCTCTTCCCCGAATTGATGACCTGTTCGACCAACTACAAGGTGCGAGCTACTTCTCAAAAATTGATCTTAGATCGGGATACCATCAGGTTAGAATTCAGGAGGAGGATATCCCAAAACCGCATTCCGGACTCGCTACGGCCATTACGAGTTCTTAGTTATGCCTTTTGGGCTAACAAATGCGCCAGCAGTGTTCATGGATCTCATGAATCGAGTCTGTAAACCCTACCTCGATAAATTCGTCATCGTGTTTATTGACGATATTTTGATATACTCGAAGAGTAAAGAAGAGCACGAGCAACACTTAAGATTAATCTTAGAGCTTCTAAATCAAGAGAAGTTGTATGCAAAATTCTCCAAGTGTAACTTCTGGTTACAAGAGGTGCAATTCCTCGGTCACGTTATAAACCATCAAGGAATACACGTTGATCCGAGTAAGGTTGAAGCAATTAAGAATTGGCAAGCGCCTAAATCTCCAAAGGAAATCCGCCAATTCTTAGGCTTAGCTGGATATTATCGTCGATTTATAGAGAACTTTTCCAGCATTGCCCAACCTTTAACCCTCCTGACTCAAAAGGATCGAAAGTATGAATGGGAAGAAGAACAGGAGACGGCGTTTCAAACGCTAAAACAAATATTATGCCAAGCGCCAATCTTAAGTCTCCCCGACGGAGACGATGGTTTTGTCGTGTATTGTGACGCATCCCGGAGAGGGTTAGGATGCGTGTTGATGCAAAATAATAAGGTTATTGCCTATGCTTCTCGACAGTTAAAAGTACACGAGAAAAATTACACTACTCATGACTTAGAACTGGGAGCAGTTATCTTCGCCCTTAAAATCTGGAGACATTATCTCTACGGTACAAAGTGCACCATCTTCACCGATCATAAAAGTTTGCAACACATATTCGATCAGAAAGAACTGAATATGAGGCAACGAAGATGGGTCGAGTTATTAAGCGACTACGACTGTGACATCCGTTATCACCCCGGCAAGGCTAACGTCGTAGCCGATGCCTTGAGTAGGAAGGATCGGGTTAAGCCATTGCGAGTGCGAGCGCTGGGGATGATAGTCCAGTCGAACCTTTCGGACCTGGTTCGAGTCGCTCAACGCGAGGCGTTGAAAGAGGAACAATTGGAAAAAGAGGGACTTTACGGTAACGAGAAGAATTTCGAACAGCGCGTGGACGAAATTCTCTATTTCAAAAATCGGATTTGGATCCCGACCCTCCGTGACCTTCGTGAATTAATCATGGACGAAGCGCATAAATCGAAATATTCCATACATCCGGGATCGGATAAGATGTACAAGGATGTGAAGGAGTTCTACTGGTGGCCGGGTATGAAAAAGGATATAGCCACATACGTCGGCAAGTGCACGACGTGTGCGAGGGTTAAGGCGGAGCACCAGAAACCCTCGGGGATGTTACAACAACCGGAAATTCCCGAATGGAAATGGGAGCAAATCACGATGGATTTTGTGACACATCTCCCTAAGACGTCCCGTGGACACGATGCAATTTGGGTAATCGTGGATCGATTAACCAGGTCGGCACATTTTATTCCGATTAGAAATAATTATAACACCGAGAGACTTGCGCAGATTTATATAAATGAAATTGTGTCTCGTCATGGTATATCCATCTCGATCATCTCCGATCGGGATAGCCATTTCACCTCCAATCTTTGGCAAGCTGTCCAAGAAGCGTTGGGAACGCGTATTGATCTAAGCACAGCTTACCACCCTCAGACCGATGGTCAGTCTGAGAGGACCATTCAAACCCTGGAGGATTTGCTTCGTGCATGTGTACTGGATTATAAGGGAAATTGGGATCAACATCTCCCACTCGTTGAATTTTCCTATAATAACAGTTACCATAGCAGCATAAAGGCAGCACCTTACGAAGCATTGTATGGGCGGAAGTGCCGATCACCACTCTGTTGGACTGAAGTGGGTGACACACAGGTTATTAGATCAGACCTGGTCCAGGAAACGACCAGCAAAATCCTTGAAATTAGGAACAATCTGAAGGCCACGCGGGATCGGCAGAAGAGTTATGCCGATACCCGTAGAAAACTGTTGTCATTTGAGAAAGATGATAAGGTGTATTTAAAAGTATCACCGTGGAAGGGTGTGATTATATTTGGCAAGGCGGGGAAGTTAGCCCCTAGATACATTGGACCATTCGACATTACTGCAAAAATCGGTCCTGTAGCATACCGCTTAGAACTGCCTGATGAACTGAGTGCAGTTCACAATGTGTTTCACGTGTCGAACTTGAAAAGGTGTCTGTCGGATGAGACATCGGTGTTACCCTTAGAGGGTGTCCAAATAAGTGATAAGCTTAATTTCGTAGAGGAACCCATAGAAATAGTGGACGGGAAAATCAAGCAACTTAGACACAATAAGATCTCGTTGGTCAATGTTAGATGGAACTCGCAACGAGGCCCAGAATATACATAGGAACGAAAGGACGAATTTCGGAAGAAATACCCCCACCTATTTCCTCAAAAGGAAGTGGTTGACGCGTAAAATTTCGAGGACGAAATTTATGTAACGGGGGGAGAATGTAACGATTCCGGCAAATTCAGGTATACCCTGGCCGGTATATACTATTTATGTGTTATTTGATACTGAATATATGAATTATAATGTGTATATACGAGTATGTATGATTCACGGTACGAATTATACTCGATTATACCGTTAATCGTATTGGAATTACGGTTAACCGATTGACGGTTATTGAAACCCGAATGAATCGGAGATTACGTTATAGACGAAATATATGATGTTTAGTAATGTTTACGAAGCATTAAAGCTTCGGGATAAGTGAATTATAGCACGGAAAAAGAATTTCGATTTAATGGTACGTCGGTACGTTAAACGAAACCTTTAATACCAAACCAAGCAAGAGATGATCAATCAAGCCGAAAAAGATGTGCAGTTATTAATAATATGATGTTTTAAGTCAATAAATGTCATGGTTTAAGTTTTTAAAGTTTTTAAATCGGTTTTATATAAATTTTATTTTTAAGCCGAAAAACGACCGTTTAGGCCTCGTTTTGAGCGGAATTAAACGTTTAACCGAAAAACTAACTGAACCAGATTATCCACAACATTATCCGGATTACACAATCCGAATGTGTGGCCAAGAATGAAGGTGTGGGCCCCACCCCACACCCTTTAATGTACCGATCGGACCAAGGAATTTCCCCCTTGGCTTCCATTTTCTTTTTTCTCAATCAACCAAACTCAAATTCCCTCAACCCTTCAAACATTCATCCAACTTCCCTTTGATTTATACCAAGAAACCGAGGTAAAGATCGTATTATAGTCGTGTTCATCTTCTTTTCTCGAGTCATTTACAAGAAAATGAGGTTTCATATGAAAAATGGGTGAGAACCCGAGATGAAACCGATTCTTGCATGATCAAGTGATGTATACAAGTTATACAAGGGATCTTGGTCCAAGAAAGGAGTTAAAAGAGTCAAAAACGAATTTTTACGGTTAAAATCTTTGTTTTGATGTATTAACCGAAACCATGAAAGAATGGCTTGATTGTGGGTGTAACTTGCTTGGTGTGGTGTTATTGTGCTTGTAGGTGTTATATCTAGTTGCTAGCAAAGGCTAGAAAGCAAGATCTTTGCGATCTAAAGCTAGAAACACAAGGTAGTTCGGTTTTCGTATGATTTATATGATTTGGACAGATTGTGATAGACTTCAAGTTGGGTCATGAAATTTCACAGAGATGATCTACACATGAAAATATGAGATCTGTGAAAATTTGGTAATTTTTGGACGAAGGATGAATATTTGGTGAATTTAATGCTCGGTTTTGGCTAAAAATGATGAAAAATAGTTAAACATAATGAAAAATTCTGGAAAATTCCAGATAAGCTTTTTATAACATATAAAAGTCACACACAAAATTTCAGATCCGTTGGAGAAGTCTAAGTAGGATTTTCGGTATAACGAGTTCTAGGGTTTTCTAGCTCGGTTTTGGTGAAAATGGCAAGAAAAATGAGCTTTTGGTTCTGGAAAAATTACAGGGAACTATGTGGATGGAAGGGGTCATCCCAGAAAACTTTGGGATTTTTCTAAGGTCGTTTGGTATTTTCGACATATTTGGTGTTTAAATGACGTTTAAAAATAGATAAATAAATGTTAAATATAAAAATTAATTCTGGAAATATTTTTATTAAATTCCTTACTGTCAAAAAGTGATTTGTGCAAAATTTCAAGATCCGAGACTAAACGGATAATTATTTGTGCTAAAAAGAACATAATAACAAACTTTTTAAGCTTAAAACGCGTAAACCGGCAAAGTTCGCCTAAGCGAGCTGACTGGTGTATAAAAACCCTAAAAATGGACTATTTTCATGAAACTAAGTTAATCAAGTAAAAATAAATTATCCGAAAATAATTCGGATGATTTGGGTAATTTTACCCGATTTAGCAGTTTCCGGTGTATTAAAGACGGAAACGGGCCCCGCGGCCAAACGGGGTGTCTAAACCGAGCTCTAATTTCACCACTTTAATTAAAATATCAGTCGAACACTATTTTCGGGTCGTGTGTGACCAAACTCATTTTTGAAACATAAAAACGGATAACCGTGCTAGGCACGCAAAACGGGGAAAACATAATAAAAATAAATTTTGACGGATAAACTCTAAGAGATATCACAATCTGAGTCCTGAGAAGTGTCCCTGGGTTAACATTGTCCCCGGATCGAGTACAGTACTGGGTTAACAGTGTCCCCAGATGTACCGGTTGACACGGATTTAATTTATGGAAATTGTATAGTAACAACTTAGGTATCATATTACAGATTCAGGCTCATAGCTGTTCACTGTACTACATACTGACTCACGAGAAGGTGAGTTTCACGAGCCCCTTTTTACTGAACTGTTTTAAATATTTTCCCGGGGCGGAAAGCATGTTTCTATCAAAATGTTTAAGTACATGCTGATCGCATGGAAATGAATGTATTTATATAATGTTTATTGTACGGGAATCGTACGGTAATGTATTAAGATGGTAATTGTCTGAGTTGCTAAAAGTGTAAGGCCCGAAACAGTGTTCTGGGTTAACAGTGTCCCCAGAGGTTATTAAATGGGTTTCTGGGTTAACAGTGTCCCCAAAGGGTATTAAATGTGTCTCTGGGTTAACAGTGTCCCCAGAGGTTGTTAAATGTATTTCTGGGTTAACAGTGTCCCCAGAGGTTATTGGATGTGTCTCTGGGTTAACAGAGGTTTCACTTGTGGGCTCAGCATAATTTCATCGCTAATATATGATTACTATAATGATTTGTCATGGTTTATTTAAATTAGTGAAACTCACCAACTATTCGTAGTTGACCCGTTTCTTTACATGCTTTCTAGGTACACCCAAATTGGAATGAGTGATACGTGCTTGATGATGTGTGCTATTTTGTGGAAGCTTAAGGATCTTTATTTTGTATTAAATATACTAATGTACTATCGGTAAAACTTATGTGTTAACGCCTAGTCGGTAACGAAACTCAGAACAATGTAATACGTTGTAAATTAATGTAGTGGTGTTTTCTTTATAAGCAATGATGTTGATATCAGATGCGTTTGTTGCATCCCGTTTACGTTTCCGCTGCGGTTACGGGGTGTTACACAAAGTTTCAAAACTTATGCCATATCTTCTCAACTTTACAACCAATGGATGACCCCCTTTAGCTTCTCTCATGCTCAACTAAATGTTGGCTCTCTACTCATCTGTCATTTCAACTTGTGGAGATTCAACATTTACAGCTTCTCCTCCTTTCCCTTGATCATCATTGTTTTCATCAGAATCATCAGTTTCATCATCCTCTTCAGTTGATACATTTACTGCATCTATCTTTGGCTCATCTGAGGGTGGATGATCTAGATTTTGCTCAGAACTAGCAGGCACATCAGGAACACTTGGAATCTGTTGACCTGGTTGTAGTGTCTGCAGTGCAATTGCCTTGATTGGGCTAGCATCATTATCACCATCATCATCAGGAGTTTCAATATGGCAATTATTCTTTTCATCCCATCTCCCCCTCTTTGTTTTATTCTCATCATTTCTTTTCTGTTCATCAAACTTCCTCTTTCTTATATACACTTGCTCAAATCTTTTGGCTCTTTCAATCCTGATTCTGGTGATATTAGCCATCATTTCTTCAACAGATTCATCAGTTGGCCTTTCAGGTTCCCTTTCAGTTCCTTTTGAGGCATTTCTTCAGATTCATTTTCAGGTTGGCTTTGTGTTTGAAACATACTAACCACCATAGCTAAGGAATTGTCAGCTTCCTCAGTTCTGTTCATCATAATCAGTGTTTCAATTGCTTGTTGATCAGCCACATCATCAATGATTTCCTTCGCAAGTTTGGCTTGTCTGATCAAGACTTCTTGTTCTACCATTTCTTCAGGGGTCAGGGATATGGCCAGTATCTCTCTATCCCTTGTTTCTCTCAGAATGTTTTCTGTTCTCTTAAGGCATCTTCATTAGCAATTGCATTATCTTTAAATGACACATCTTTTTCTGGATATGCCTTAATAGGCTCTTCTTCTGTAACTTTTGTTTTGCCTTTTTCAATTCTTCTCCTCACATCCTCTTCATCTTCAGACTGTACATAGTCATCAATTTCCTTCTCAAGTGCTTCTAACTCAGGATCATACTATGGCCTCTTGGAGCTTTCTGGTTGTTCAGTTTGAGTGATGGGCTCCTCAGCAGCAGTATCCCTTCATTCAACACTTCAGTCTCAACTCCATTTTGAATGTCAGTTAAGACATCAGTAGCTATATCAGTAGCAGCTACATTCTCCTCAACATTTAACTTTTCAATCCTATCCTCTGTCTCAACATTCTCTCCATCCCTCTCCATATTTTCTATTTCATCATTGTAATCATAGTCCAGTTCTCCAACATCTTATCTATCACCATCATACTCATCATCCTCAGCTCTCCTCTCCTAACAACTCTCCTCTCCATCATCACAAACATAATCAATTCTAAACTGTCTGCAGTCTCCACAACTGTTACAGTTTCAGTAACGTTTACACCAGAGACAGTTGGCATATTCTCATTCTCCCCCTGTTTTTGGGCAACTGAGGTCTTCTCAACCTCCTACTCCAGGGCTTGAATTTTCAAATTTGCTTGTACCAACTTCTCAAACAACATCACATTCTCCTCTGTCACTTCCTCATTCCTTCTCTTTAGTTCAGAATTTTCTTTTAACAAGGTCAACAGGTCAGTGTCAGTGGGTGGTGTTGTAGGTGGTGATGTAGAAAATTGTTCATATTCAAGTTGTTCTGGGTTTTTGGTGTGAGTTTGAAATATGGATGGTGGTGGTGATTGGGTATGAGGTGGTCTTGGAATGAATGGATCTGTGTGAGTTGGGCTATATGTTGGTGGTGTTTGTTGTGTTGGAGATGAATGTGTTGATGTTTCTGGTTGGCTTATGGTTAGGGTTTGAAGTGGGGATTGAGGGGTTTGATGTGGTGGAGTTTGTAGTGGTGAAGGTATAATGGGTTGGTCAATGTGTGGTGGTGACTGTGGTGGTGTTAGAATAGGTTGTTCTGTTTGCTCAAGTTGCTCCCCCTGATCAGGTGTAACAATATCCATAGCTACTCCAACTCTTCCTTCATTTCCATCAATATTATCATCTTCATCATCAGAACCATCATCATCACTCTCAACATCATCTCCTCCTTCCTCCTCTGAGCTTATCTCAGGCACTGGCATCACATTCAGGTCATGGTCCAACAACCATGGCAAGATCTCAAATGGGACATTTGAGTTATACATATTTGAAACACCTGGATTTCTGATTCGTTTGTATGTGTCAAGGTTTTGTAGTAGGTGTGTAATTCCAACAATGGGTAGATCTTGGAGTTCACTATTGAAGATTATCTGTAGGAACCTTGGATATTGTAAGAATCTGTTCTTTTCTGCCTTCTTCAAGTTTCCTACTACTCCTTCAAATATCATCTTTGAAAAATTTTAGGGTAGACCATACATAATTCCAACCGTGGCATTTGCCAAATCATGACTCATCAAGGTCCATGATCCCTTCCTTGGGGCAAATACATGTATCACATGATGGATAAGAAACCTATACAACATAGGGAACATTCCCTTTTGAAATTGTCCATCATTTACAGTTCCTTCAAATATCCTCATCAAGTGAGGTGTGCTGAAGTTTATAGAATTATGATCATCATCATTTAACTGTAAACATCTTCTTAACAACCTCTCTGTTATGTGTATTTCTTGTCTCGCAACGGTTGCTTCGATTCTCTTTCCATTGATGTCCTCAACTAGTTCTGCAGATCTCTAGAAATCCAATGAATGATTTCTGTAGATGACATGGCATTCAGTGAACGCAAAGCTGACATTTGACCGAGCCATCCATGTTATCATCCTCGCCATCGGCTCATTGTCAGGTGTGACTTGTAACAGTGCACAAATGTTATGTTTTGGATCGAAGACATATTTGGGTTGATCATCTGCCATATCTGAATCACATAAATAAACATATTCAAAGTGAAATTAGTCATAAAGTTCTCAACTTTAGGTAATTTCAAGTTATAGAAATGAAGAAGAAAGAGAGAGAAAATCATCAAGAACCTGTTCTTCGACAAGTTTGTAACCTAACCACATAAACAGAGTATTAGTAATCAAATACATAATCAAAGCCCATTATAGTATATTCGTGATCGAAAAACACATTATTATTGCTTACCGAGTCGGAATTAGAGGGCTAATTCAAGTTAGGGTTTGGATTAAAGTTAAATGCGATAAGTCGGTTTAGGTTTCTTTGCGAGTAAGCAGTTGCAGTGGAAGGAGAGAGAGAGGGAAAAGTAATGTTGAAAATTTTGCCTAACTCCATCTTATATACCTTTTGAAAGTGGGTTATAAATGCTTTTTGTCATTTTGTGAATTATTAGCTGTCAAACATCATCCACTTGATATATTAAAAACAATATTTATCATTTAAGTTATTAAAACCTTACTCGGAAAGTTTAATATATCCAAAGTCTACTCGGTATACTTTCACTTACACAAAGCTTACCCGAATATAAGCATCAAACCCTGTTTGGTAAAATTTTCATTTAAAATTACAAAGTTTGCTCGATCCCTTTCACAAACCTTACTTGGTTAAGCTAAGGAATTTAAAGTCAAGACACTATGAAGAAAGCTTACCCGAAATACTAGATTTGTTGAGAAATTAATCACAAGGAAAATAATCAAGTATAATAATAATCATTCTTACTAAGAATCAATTAAGATCCCCATATAAATTTCTTGAATTCAAATTAATTGACTTAATCTAGCATAAACTCTAATGGAATAAGGATCATAATCAATCAATCATACTAAAAACATATACGATCAAACATATTCTAAACATATTCAATCAAGTATACTTGGAAGCATAGTGTGCCCGAACAATCTTTCTGATGTATAGTGTGCCCGAACAACATTCTTATGCAAAGTATACCCGATTAACCTTCCTATAGTACAAAGTGTGCCCGGAAAGAACTTCTAGCAGACACTGTACTCGGAAAGTCAAGTTTTGAAATTATCAAGTATATTAAGGGAACAAAAGTGTACCCGAAATATAAAGTGTGCCCGGAAAACAAAGTTTGTCCGAAAACACTTGTAATTTCAAAGAAATCATAAACACAAATATCACAGAGCATGCTAGGAATGAAATTAAAACACATAATCATTAAAGTGTGCTATTGTCTTAAAATTTCAAAGAGCTTGCCCGAATATCCTATGTTAGCACTAAGCTTGCGAGGATACACATATTCAAACATCAGGTATGCCTGAGAACTAATCTAAACAGTTTAGTCTACCCGAGAGACTTCAACATGTCAAACCATACCCGAAAATGACAAACTTAAATAATAATATCTAAGTGTGCCCGGAAAGATTAACAAACCTTTCCTAACAACATATTCACACAAATCACAAGGCTTACTCAGTGTACTTAATCCTAAGTTCACAGAGTTTGCTTGAACTGACAATCAACATATAAAATTCAAAGCTTGCCCGAAATAAGAATTTCTTGTTAAAAGCTAGCTATAACACATAATCATCTCAAGACTTCAAGCTTGCTCGGGAAATGAGTACACAAGTGTACTCTACCCGGAAAGTGTAAACACTTCAAAGCATGCCCGAAAATCATAAACTTAATCAAAACTGACTAAGCTTGTTCGGAAAGGTCATAAATCGTCAAACCTTACCCGAAAATAACATATTCAGACATATTCAACTGTTTTGTGCCCGGAAAGGTCACAAAGCTTGCTAGTGAATAGTAAAATATTTAAACAGCATGCTTGTAAATAGTTCAATCAAACAAAAACATCAAGTATGTTCGAAAATCTTAACTAAATAAAAGCTTGATAGAATTATCATATGCAGCATATAAGATGCAAAGCTTGCTAGGAACAAGAAATATCTCAGTTAAGTGTGCCCGAAATAGTTATACTTGTTAAAAGCTTTCTAGAACACATATTCACATTATCAGACTTCAAGCATGCTCGAGAAGTTAGAATTTTTAGTATACTCTACCCGAAAAGTGTAAACACTTCAATGCATGCCCGAAAATCATAAACTTAGACCAAAGTGGCTAAGCTTGCTTGGAAAGGTGATAAACATCAAACCTTGCCCGAAAATACATATTCAACTGTTTTGTGTTCGGGAAGGTTAGAAAACATCAAACCTTGCCCGAAAATACATATTCAACATTTTTGAGGCAAAATGCAACTCTTTTTGACTTAAACCAATTATCAACTGTATTTTTTTCATTAAAGATCATTGTTTAAGAGCAAATGGTGCATTTAGAGATCAAATTTCAGTCATGTTTCTTTTTAAAAAAATTTATTTCTTTTACTGAAAAAGATCTCAAGTATGGGATCATATTGACTAAGTTACTTTCTCAATACTTCATTGTCATCTTCATTATGACAGTATAGACAGGTTAACAACAAGTTTGAACTTAGCAAGAATTTCTTTTATTTGTTGATATGATTAAGGTTCATTTAAGTAGCATAATTCAGAAATGGTCAACACTGTGCTATGATGCCTCTTCTCAAAGGTTATTTGGCTTTCCCTGATCACCCAGTTTGACTCCATCCTCCTGCTATTTGGTCAAAATTTTAGTTTTGTTTGACAGAACTTATTAAATATTTTTGTATTTTTGATTTTTAAACATATAGAGGTTGAACAGTGGACTTAAATGCCATCCGAACTTACAAGCCTTCCTGTTGGTATATGATGCCAGTAGTTCATTTATCTCGTGTTATTGTGTCTATAATCGTTGCATTGTTCTTATCTTGTTGAACGTGTTAGTTTTCTTTTTGTTATAGGCGAACTTGTTAATAAGCGAAGTTAGGGACAACTTCGCCTAGTATGTTAGGTGAAGTTGTCGTTATATATATAACCCTAACTTCGGCATTTTAAAGATAACTTGAATGGCTGAGTGTTGTAATAAGTAGTGTTACGTGTTTGTTATCTTTGGTTCTCTATTTTGAAATATAACAAGTATTCCTTTGTGTTTGCGTGTGTTTTGTGTCATTCAAGGATTACTCGTGTAAACACTCGTATCGTATATGTAGGGGATTCTGCACCCTCGTGTTACGAGATACTCATGTGTAGATCCGGCTGGGAACCTACACTTTCATTCAAGATGAGACAGACTTTGTCAACATCTCTATAGTTCTAGTTAAAACCCTCTTTGGTTGATAAAATATTTAAAACACTTATCAACTTTTGGTTGATTTATTTTTCCCCTTGTTTTTGATATTTTCTCAAATTTTCACAAACTTGTTCTTTGTCATAATTAAAGATGTTACATATTTTGAGTTGACCAGATAACAACACGCTTGCGTCTGACTGGGTAATCACTTTTCTGCCTATCATTTGGAGAAATTTATCTTGAGACATGCAAAGACAACTATGCATCTCCACATAAAGATTAGAATATTCATTATGTTTATATCACTTTAGAGTTTACACATAATGAGAAAGCAACCATACATGTTAATGACAATACTAAGTGCCTTTTTAGCCTATTAAATCCATATGATTGGCCAAGTAGTCAATGTACTATCATTTCCCTTTTTAACAGATTCAATAACCCCAATTACTCTTAGTTTCCAGGTTAATGGCTATCCTGACAGTCTACTAGTAGTCAGCAAGACCAAACACACACATAAGTATATGTCCCTTAAGCTTAGATTCAAAGGCATATTTTTATGTGAAAGAATATATTACAATTGCCCTAAATGCTTTCAGTCTTTGGACTAATGGCTATCCTTTAAATCTACAAGTAGATGATAGAACCAAACACATACAAGTATATGCTCCTCAGACTTGAGCAATTGACATATTTTTCAGCAAGAATAATTCTTTTGAGACTTTTCTTAGAAAAACTTCTTTAAGCTTCTTTAAAGTGTGAACTGAATAGTCTTATCATATCTCTGCACCATAAACAACTTGCTCATGTTTTGACCAAAATAATGTGATTATGCAAAATTCATTGGAAATTCATTTTATCATTTAATTTTGACATATAAACTCATTTTGACACAAATAGTTGTAACATAATCAAATCTTTATCATACATAACATCATTTAGACAAGCAGACAGTATTAACATTCAAAGTCTAGCCTATCCTAATAACATCATATGATCAGATAACACACATATTCCAGCAATTAACCAAGGATGTCAGATAAGCATACACATTCAAGTAATTCAAATCAAAAGCACTTATCATGACATCACAAACACACATCAACTGATAAACATGCCTAAGTATCAAGGATACCAAACTTTGCACACATAGTCAAATAAAGCACATATCAGTTAACATGAAAGTATCATATTCAATCACATGCACAAAAGCAACATTTAATCAAAACTTTGAAAAGATAATCAGTTTGCCCAGTAAAGCATACATCATAAATCAGACTTCATGAGAGTTGTTCATTCCCAGTGCTTTCAATAGAAATTTGAACCTGGTTCTATCAAGTGCTTTATGAATACGTCAGCCAAATTCTCACTTGTATCAACTCTGGTTACTTCAATTAAACCTTTTTTCACTACAATCTCTTATGAAGTGATGTCTGATTTCAATGTGCTTGGTTTTGGAATGTTGCATAGGATTCTTAACAATAAAAGATGCAGCAATGTTATCAAGGTAAATAGGGGTGTTTAGAAAGTTCAAACCATAGTCCAGCATCAGATTTTGGATCCAGAGGAGTTGAGCACAGAAGGCAGATGCAACAATGTATTCAGCTTCTGCAGTTGAGATTGAGACAGTTGTCTGCTTCTTGCATTGCCATGATACCAATCTGTCACCCAAAAATTAACATCCCCCTGAAGGTGACTTCCTGCTTATGTTGTAGCCATCATAGTCACTGTCTGTGTAGGATGTCAGATCAAAAGACTGGTTCTTTGGATACCAAATTCCCAAGTCAGGTCTTCCCTTCAAATATTTAAAGATCCTCTTAACATCATTCATGTGATAGACCTTAGGGCTTGACTGAAATCTAGCACAAACACAAACTTCAAACATGATATCAGGCGGCCTTAAAGCAGTTAGATACACCAGTGATCCAATTCTTGCTCTGTATTCATGCTCATCCACTGGCTCCCCCTTTTCATCAGCTACCATCTTTTCTTTTGAATCCATAGGAGTTGAAGCTATCTTCAAATCATTGCACTTGAACTTGTCAAGTATGTCCAGTACAAACTTAGACTGGTAAATGAAAATTCCATCAACCTTTTGCTGAACTTGTATCCAAGGAAGGAGTTCATTTCTCCCATTGAACTCATGCTATACTTGGATTTCATCACCTCTTCAAACTCCATGCACATCCTTTCATTGGTTGACCCAAATATAATGTCATCCACATAGACTTGTAATAAGAGCAAATCTCTTCCTTTCTTTTTGTAAAAGAGGGTCTTGCCAATAGATCCCCTTTGGAAACCAATTTCAGGTGATTTGACTGTTCATCATACCAAGCTCTAGGATCCTGATGCAGTCCATACAAGGCTCTGTTCAATTTATACACCCTGTTAGGATATATAGGATCCTTAAAACCTGGTGGTTGAGAAACATACACCTCCTCTTCTATCTTTCCATTTAGAAAAGGAGATTTGACATCAAGCTGGAATACTCTGATATTCTTTGTGGCAACATAAGCTAAGAAGATTCTTATAGCTTCAAGTCTTGCAACTGGTGCAAAGACTTTCTCAAAGTCAATCCCTTATTCTTGTAGGCATCCCAAAGCTATAAGTCTAGCTTTGTTCTTGATTACAATACCCCTTTCATCCCTTTTGTTTCTGAACACCCATTTTGTGCCAATTGCATGTCTGTTTCTTGGCCTGTCTACAAGTTCCCAAACTTGTAGATCTCTAAACTGAGCCAACTCTTCCTGCATAACTTGCACCCAACTGTTGTCCCTTAGAGCTTGAACAATAATCTTTGGTTCTGTTTGGGATAGAAAGCATGAGTATAAGTAAATGTTTGCAGTAAATATTGCCAATGACGTGTTCAGCAGGATGATTCTTTTCAAAATAGGGGATTTGAATTATCACATCTGTAGACACAATTGTGTCCAGATTTAATTCATTGAGGTCGGATTCTTCAATGCTCAAATCAGTTGTTTCACTGTCATTTCCAGGTGCTTCTTCATTAATCTGTCTAGAAGTTGATGCACTAGTGTTATCTGGATTCATTCTTTCAAACAAATATTGAAACCTTGCACATATAGCAGTTTCTTCTTCAGTTTGATTACTTAGATCTTTCTCAATTTGTACTTGATCATTTTGCACTTCTTGATTGTATTGATCATCATTTGCTTGATCTTGTACTAGACTTTCATTTTCCTCTTGATTGTCAACTTGGACTTGATCAATATCTGTTCTAGAGGAGTTCTCTATGAATGTGTATTCCTTTTATTTTCTTGCAATCTTTTTCCACAGCTTTTCCAAATCCAATTCCTTTTGTTTTGACTCTTCAACCACATTGCTTTTTAGAAAAGTTTTATCATAGTCTTCAGGATAGATCTTGAAAGACTTTATCAATTTCAACCAAATGATCTTTCACATAAACTATGTATGCCTTTAAGTGTGTTGAATAGCCTACAAAGAAACAGTCTAAGGATTTATCTTGAAAACTTGTTCAAGTAATCCTTTGTGTTAAATAGAGAACATTTGCATCCAAATGCTTTGAAAAACTTGATATAGGGTTTTCTATTGTAGAAAATTTCATATGGACTCTTGTTGTGACTTTTGTTTATGAGTACCCTGTTCTGAACATAGCATGCTGTGTTAATTGCTTCTGCCCTAAATGTGACAAGTAGATTAGCATCAGCAAGCATGGTTCTTGCTGCTTCTATGAGTGTTCTATTTCTTCTCTCAGCAACACCAATTTGTTCAGGAGTTCTAGGAGTTGAGAATTGTTGAAGTATTCCTTTGTGTTGCAAAATACTTCAATCACTCCATTCTTGAACTCAGTACCATTGTCACTTCTCATCACTTTAACCCTTTTATTCAATTGATTTTCAACTATGTTAACACAATTGATTATGAATTCAGCAGCCTCATCCTTTTTACTTAGAAAATAAACCCAAGTATATCTTGAATGATCATCAATGATCACAAGACAATATCTTTTCTTCCCAATGCTTGGTACACTCACAAGTCCAAAGAGATCCATGTGAAGCATTTGAAGCACTTGATCAATTGAGTTGATGAGTATAGTCTTGTGAGAAGACTTGTGCTTCTTTCCTTTCTAGCGTGAGACACAGTTGTCATCCAATTTAAACTCTCTTGTAGGTAAGCCAATGACATGCTCACCCTTGACTAACTTATTCATGTTCTTCAGATTGACATGGCAGAGTTTCCTATGCCACAACTTTGACTCATTTTCAGTGGCTTTAGAAACAAAGAATGTGCCACCCCTAGAAACAACATCCTTCATGTTCAGTATACACAAATTTCCATTTCTTGGGGCCATCATCATGGTCATGTCAGGTGGAATAACATACTCAGGCCTTAAAATGAAACAATGTGAATCATCAAAGCCAACTTTGTAACCTTTATCACACATCTGAGATATTCTTAAAAGATTGTATTGAAGTACTTCAACATAGAAAACATTGTCAAAAGTAACTTTGTCATTTGTCAAAATACCTTTTCCAACAAATTTTCCTCCATTCTCATCACTGCCAAATGCCACTGGTCCCTCAAACTTCTCTTCATAGTTGACAAGTGACCTTTTGTCACAAGTCATGTGCCTAGAACATCCACTGTCCAAATACCATACATCATTTAGTGTAGTGGACTGTTCCTGCACAATACAACGAAAGTGATTAGTTAGGTGATGAGATGCAAGCTACTTCAACTTGCAAATCATCAGTTTCATTTTCAATGGCAGCATTGGGAGTGAGTGTTATAATTTTAATGTGATCAGAATCATCAGTTTCATATCCACACTTTCTTTAAGTTTTCACAAATGAAGTTGTGCTTTTACACCCAGAAACATCGTTGTTACATTCTTGAACAACATAGTCCTTTTTTCTTGAAAATTCTCTCACATCCAAACTTATCTCCTCTTTGATATCAACTTTAGGTTTCCATAGAAAACCTTGATGTTCATAACCATGTTTTAACAAAAATTTCTCATCTCAAGTTAATTCAGTAGGTTTCTTTCTAGGAAGAACACTTCTGTTTCTTTCCGTTTCACTGTTTGGAGATCCTTGAGAATCATCACACTTAATTGATTTTGTGTCATTGTTGGGAATGATTCTAAATGGTTGGAAATTCTTTTTCTTTACATACTCAGTCTTCTTAGGAGATTGACTTCTTCTACTTTGCTTATCAATTGGTTTCCCAAATCTCACATCAGCTTTCCTTTCTTTGCTAGTCTTCTTTAAAACTTGTTGTTCAGTCTCATTCTTCTTCTCATTTTCACTCACTTTCCCCTTTCCCAAGTATTCTTCATACTTCAGTTTATAGAGAACAAATTTTTGTCCAAACTTTTTCTCATTTGGAACATGGAAAGGTTTAAAGTTAAGTCTATCATTACATGTGTCAGTGTGATGACCATACTCATCACATCTCTTGCACCACAATTTTCCTTTGAATTTTTCATGGTCAGCTCCTTTCTTAAACCTTTCACTTGATCTTGGTGGATCAAATCCAAGTGTCTTTTGAGTCTCCGGACCATCAAAGTCAATTGAGAAAGGAACAAATTCATCAATCTTGATATCATTTCTTTCAATCTTTCCCTTGACAAAGACAATTTTCTTCATATTCATGGGCTCTTCATCTAGGCTTCCTTTGTGCCTTGATTGTCTCTTTTCATATTCTTTCATGGCTTCCACTTCCCCAATGTCAAATACTTCATGACTTGAAAATATTGGGTAAATTGGAATAAAGTTGTCACATACAACTGTTTCAGTCACTTTCTTCTTATTGTTGTATTTAATTATTTGCATCATAGCCTTGCTTGGAGGTTTTACTGCATTATAGCTAACCTTAGACCTTTCAAATATATCAAAAGACACATGTTCTGTTCTAAATCTTTCATTCATTTTCTTCATCTTTGGTGTCAATGGTGGTAGGTATGGTAATTTTTCAATTGAATCTGGTTTCTTATACCTTCTAACTCTTTCAGCATCTTTGATTTCTTCATCAGTGATTTGATCACTCAAGTCACTTAAGTCATCAGCATTTAGATCTTCAGAGTCAAAGTCATCTTCAGAGACATGGATTCCAATTGACTTGTCCTCTTTCACATCTTCCTTCGCAACATATTCTCTCTCTTCATTCACTTCAACCTTTTAATATAGATCAACAAACTCCTCTCTATCTTGAAACACTTCTATGAACTGCTGGAGATAACCATCCCTCTTTTCTTTATCAACTTTGGGTAAAAAGTTGTTGTTGAATGGACGTGGAACAGCCTTATACTTGTCTTTCTCACTAATTTGGTTCAAAATGCCACATATGTTCCCGTGGAGACCAAATTCTTTAAGAAATCATTAACTTCATGCTTCGTGTTCTTCACCTTCTCTGCAATTAACATCTTTTTCAACCCGTCAGTTTTAGTAGTGTACCTCTATTAAGCTCTATAACTACTCACACAATCATCTTCTAAACTTCTGATCTTCTCTTCACTCACAACATCACTGGCTTGATACCCATTAATGATGCTTTGTTTTCTGAAACACTCACCCTCTAGCTTGCCAATTTTCATATTTAAAGCAGTAATTGTTTTATTTAAGTCAGTGATAGGTGTTGAGTGTACCTGAGAAGATGATGTTCCAGCCTCATTCTCAATCTTTGCCATGAATTCAACATTAGCAGCTTTGATGTCATCTTCATGATTACTCCAGTCAAAATCACCATCTTGTTGTGCAGCAACAGCTACATTCCCTTGATTTCTTGGTTGAGTTTGATTGGGTCTGTTGAGGTTGTTTTGAGCAGCTTGAGGAATTGGTTTCTTTCGTAGTTTTGATTTTGAGGAACAACTTGTTGATTATTCATTTGGGGCTGTTGAAAGTTGTTGAAGTTGGGATTGTTGTAGTTGTTGAATTTTTCGTTTCTGTTCTGATTCTGCTAATAGTTCTGTTGATATTGCATTTGGTTTCTTGGTTGTTGATTTTTAAACTGATTAGCTTGAAAGTTTCTGGGCTGGTTACACTCCCTAGCAAAGTGTCTAGGCTGTTGGTAAGTTCATAGGTTTTACTGTTTAAGAGTTTGTAAAACCTTTTCGTTTGAAAGTATTTCATGTATACGTTAAACAAAAAAAAGTAAGAGTTTGAACCATCATAAGCTGGCAAAGAATACTATAAATATTGTCACACCCTGACTTACGTCTTACGTGTGTTACCAACAGTTGGTACCGGTTTTGCAACCATATCAGAGTTCAGCGGAGGTCTTTTAAAAAATATTTTTTGAAATATTAATTTATTTATAAACATTTATTTATAGTAAAATAATATATATATATTTTCAAACATTAGCTTATTTGTACAACTTAATGAAACATTTTTATTTATTAGAAAACTTCTCGGATAATAAATATCCAAGTGGTTGATTTATAAACCTTGTTTCGAGTTTATAAAACTTGTTTAAAATATTCGTTTCAATATTTTATTCATTTAAAACTATGAGCCATCTCTACCTTGCGAACATCCACTTCATGAATGGCTCCAATTCTTGATATTGTAATTTCTTGAAAAGTTAGAAAATACGTCAGCGATAACTGGTGACTACGCTGACGCTAAAAATAATTTATTTTACTTTATTACCCCTCGAGACTACGCCTGCCTCGTCCCATCGTGGCTTTGGAATAACAAAGTTAAAACAACACATTTATAAATTCGAGCCTTTACACTAGGTCACCTCAGCAAACACAGCAGCGTTCGACTTAGTTAAGTACCCGTATGTATACACATGGTCGTGCTTCCTACAGGAAAGCGTCCTACGACCAGGCGTGGTGCAATGTGCCCATCGCGTACTACCACATATGTAAGGATCTAGACAAACGTACACTACAGCCGGAGGGCTAGGCTTATACCCTTATTTATAATGGTTTTAGGAACACATAGTTCCTTGTAAAAGTTTTCATATAACACGTTTGACTTGTTTTAAAATAAGTTTGTAAAATTTTGAGGGCGTGTTCACCTTTTCGATTTGATCGGCTTCATACACCGTTTGAGGGTCTTTCCCGTTACTACCTCGCACCTATAGTACAAGTATAGCCTTTTCTTTTGGATCAGTTTCAATACACTGTCCGAGGGTCTTTCCTGTTACTACCTTGCACCTATAGTACGAGTATTGCCTTTTCTTTTGGATCAGCTTCAATACAATGTCCGAGGGTCTTTCCCTCTTCTTTGATATCTCGCACCTATAGTACGAGTATAACTTTTTGTTAGTCGGATATACAATCCGTCTTAAGACTTCTAGTCTCTTTTGTAAAATCTTTACCTCGATTTTAATTTCTTTATGAACCTTTAGTTCAAAACATCTTTTCATTGTTTTTAAACCTTTAGTTTAAAATATTATTTCTTTCCTTCCTTTTTCAAGTTAAAAACTCTTTCTTTTAACTTATTTCTTTTACAAGATAAACCTCTAGTTAACTTGTTTTTCCTTTTCTTAAACTCTACGTTTCTTCTTCATTAAGAAACGTATTATTTTCTTTTCTTATTACTTAAGAATAATAACTATAATTATGTTCTACTTTATCTTTTCATTTTCTTTTATAATATGTTTGAACCTATAGTCCAAATCATATTTTTCTTATTCTCATATTCGGACCTTTAGTCCGTCATGTTTTCTTTTCTACGTTTTCCAACAATGTATACTTATATATGTATATCATTTATATAAATAATATAAACAATATATATATATATATATATATTTTCATTTACTTAATATATCTTTAAATAATATCTTTATCTTTATTTACTAATAAAGATTATATTTTTTTATTTGTTTCTTCATTCTTTCTCTTTTTATTATTATAACAATCATATTTCTTTTATAACAAATAATTTATATTTTCCTTTATACTTTCTTTTCTTTATTAATTTTCGAGGCAATGACTATACCCTTGACAAGGGTCTAAGCCTTCGACGTTGGCACGTATATTGAGAATCTCGCTCAACATTTCCTTGGCACGCAAATCGAGGTAAGCCGGTCTTCAAGTTTTGTCGACACGCACTTAGAGGCGGATCGTCGAGTTATCTCGGGTCGGCACGTACTTCGAGGCGGGTCGTCAGTTCATTTCGGGTCGACACACACTTCGAGGCGGGTCGTCGGTTCGTCTCGGGTCGGTCACGTACTTCGAGGCGGGTCATCTCGGGTCGGCACGTACTTCGGGGTATCGTCGGTTTATTGGTACGGATTACGAGGTAATATGTCAGTGTTTTATGGTCATGGAAAACGAGGTGGTCGGTACACGTTTATCGAGGTATTTTTAGAGAGATGTTAGAGAGGGAAAGAGTGTGTGAAAATTGTGTGAGAAGTGAATGGCCAAAGCATGCTATTTATAGACTTTTCCCGGGACCCATCGCGATACGCGATGGTCCCTTAATCATGCCATCGCGTACCGCGATGTATGCATGATAAGTCACGGCCTCACGGGTAGGTTTGCCACGTGGCTCCACGTGGCGGACGCGGTGCCACGTGGTGACACATGGCGAGCTTTATGCCACATTGTGACACGTGGCATGACACGTGTCACAGTGTCATGGCTCGATGCCACGTTGTGACATGTGGCATGACATGTGTCACATTGTCATGGCTTTATGCCACAAAGTGACACGTGGCAGGACACGTGTCACCGTGTCGGACCTCGTCATCGCGATACGCGATGACGTTTGGTCTAAGGCTATCACGTATCGCGATAAGGCCCAGAGACAGATTTTTTTATTATTAAATTTTAAGTTCAAAACTTTGACATTTTTGGTTCTTTATATTTTTGAACTTGGTATTTTTGACCTGTTATTTTCGTGATGTTACAAATATGAACTACATGAGACATAACCAAACCAAGACACATATATTTCGCCCCTTACTCAGTACCACATGAGCAAGTGAGTAGACCTTATGCAGTCATTCGACCATGCGGATCGGCAATCCGAGCGACTAACTATGATCAGGGGAGTCAATCCAAATAGTACTATTCAAGGAATCTTAGGTTAATCAAAACTAATAGTAATTAATAAGCAAAGGGGACTTCCGAATCCATGCGATAACTCATGCGAATATAATGGTCAGGTCTTGTTTCTTATTAACGTATGAACTTGAGTATCTGTATGTTTTTCCGCAATTCTAATTAGACCTTAGCATTTCTGAATCATGGATGGCTCTTCTAATGGCATGAGATATTGAATTCTTGATTATCATAAGCGACAATCTATTAAAATTCTCCAACTAATCATGAATTCTCTTTTGTTCTACCGTGGAATCATCGGTAGGAGGAGGAACATCATGCCTTAAAGACTAATCATGGTTCATAAATTCAAGGCCAACCTAACTTGTTCTATACAAGTACAAAGTTATTTCCGTTCAAAGGTTCTATTAAGTGGAAATAACTAGAACCTGATCGTTAGGTAGATGCGGATGCATGTAAAGAATATACATTATGCTCATTTATGACTACAAAACACAATAAGGATACAAAATGAAACATATCTAAATAAAGACCTGTTACTAGCGCCAGATAATAGGTCAAATACACATCGTCCTCCACTAAATTCAAAACACCGTTGGATAAGATGAAACATATCTGATCTAAATAAAGACCTATTACTAGCGCCAGATAATGGTTCGTTTAACAATTTAATTAAAATGTAATACTATGGAATTTCTTAAACATACTTAATTCAAAACACCATTGGATAAGATGAAACAAAAATTTGTTAGTGCATGATTTTGAGTCTCGGTCTTTGTTAATGTATTTTGGATATTAGCAAATATACTAAGGGTATTTTGGTGATTATATATGACACATTCGCTAACGTATTGACACATTCATTAGAGTAGCTAATATAGAATGTGTCCCCGCGTGTCATTAGTCCTCATTCGTTAGGGGATGTTAACTAACATATAAGTTCATTCGTTACATTAAAGAATGATGTTAAAGTATGATAACGTATGAGTGGCACATTCGTTAGGGATTGTCTAATGAATGAGACCAAATATAGCCATTTTCTATAAATACCCTATAACTTATTGTTATAAAAAAACAGTTTTTCATTTATCCAATTTCCTCTCGTTACTCTGCCCAATTCACCTCTCAACACACACACTTAACGTAATCAATTGGCTAAGTATTGTTGGGATGAGAAAAGTGCCAAGTGAAGATTGGAATCTTCTCAACCTCTCTGAAATTGGCTAAGTATGGACACCGAGCACACTTAAGCCTCTGAGCAAGCTTCTACTTATCCTAGCAAGGTATTTTTCCCTTCAGGCAAAGTTATCTTCTTGAAGTCTTCTTTAGTGTCAATCCGGGCAAGATTCACTCTGTCTAGAAAGGTTGTTCTTCAAGTCAAGCAAGGTTTTCTTCCTAGAAAGCCCTTGACTAAAAAGATGTCTGGACATGACGAGCAAGAAATCTCAACTAACAAAATTCCAAGATTATATGGACAGGAAAACTTCATAATGGAAGGTTCTCTATGAAGCTGCAGTATGTTACAATGATGTGGACATGTGGAACTCTATCAAAAATGGACCATATGTACCTGATGGAACAAACGCCGACCAGGCTGTTGAAGTAAGAATGAAAAAGGTGGATGATAGAGCTCTTGCCATGTTGAAATTAGGGTTATCATGGGAAATTCTGACTAAGGTGGCTCACCATGCCACTGCTAAAGCCATGTATGATGCAATACTAGAAATGTTTGATGGCAACTAAGAATTGAAGAAAATCAAGAAGGAGAGGCTTAAGTAGCAGCTTGACAAATTCAAATACAAAGATGATGAGAGGCTGAAATTAGTTTTAGAGAGATTCCTAACAATAGTCAATGAAATCAGGACCACTGATTATGTGATCACTGATGCTGATTTGAATACAAAACTACTGTCATCTCTGTCAAAAGAATTGTACACTACAAGCAAGTTTATCAGGCATAAACCAAATTATGATACTCTAAAGCTTGATGATGTGGGCTGCTTTCTTCAAGCAGTAGAGAATAAGATGATAGAGAACAAGATGATTAGGAAAGATAAGCCATGTTTTCAAGTGACAAATGCACTTATTGCTCCAATGGGAAACTTGTCTGTGAAGAACCAACAACAAATTCCAATCATTGAAGAACCAAGTGAACATGGTGGTGACACCCCAAGAGGATTTGTTGCTGGAAGTTCAAGTAATCAGAGTGGACAGTCAAGGTTCAATGTCCAACTAATTGATGATAATGATTCTGACTCAATGGCTTATGGGCACAAACCTTATGCTGGTGGTAATGTTGGGAAAGGAAATGAATATCAAGCCCTATTTTCGATGTTCACAGATTCTTATAATTCTTTTGTAGCCATGAACATGATCCATACCAGTGTTGTTCAAGATGATCTTGAGCAAATTGATGTTGATGATCTAAAGGATATGGACTTAAAGTGGCAAGCAGCTATGACTCAATGGCTTGAAGTGAATGCAATCAACCAAGAAACTTCCAAAACAATCAATATCAGAACCAACAACCAACAACCAAGAAATCAGCACCAGTACCAGCAAGGCTAGCAAAGAAACTACAACAACAATCTCAACTGTAACCCAAACTTCAACCACAATTACCAACAACCACAACAGAACAACTAGGAAGTTGTACCGCATTTTCAGAAATATCAGAGAAACAACAATTAACATCCACCACATGCTTCCAATACCAACAGAAACAACAACATCCAACCCAGAAATCAAGGAAATGTGACATTGGCTGCTCATCAACAAGATGGTGAATTTAATTGGAGTAATCATGCAAAAGATATAAGCAAATCAAATGTTGCACTGATGGCTCAATTTGAGAGTGCAGCTGGATGTTCTTCAACTCAGGTACATTCAAACTCCACACTTGAATTACTTGAAAAAACTGATTTATTGGATTTGAAGATAGGAAAGCTTGAAAGTGAATGATTCAGAAAGCAAAGTATGTTAAATGTACATGAAGCAAGTGAGGTTACTTATGAAGAAAAAATCCAAAGTCTTAAGCTAGACCGCATGGACAATTACAAAATACAATCTAGGTATGTAACTAAAATTGAAGGTTTGAAGAAAATGATGGTTGAGGAGAAAGTGATGTATAGAACACTTCAAGTTGAGAATGAATTTTTGAAGAATCTAGTGTCAACTGGAAATATTTGTGGTATTATGAACAAAATTAAAGAAGAAGATAAATATAAGGTTGTTCCTCCACCTTTCAACAACAATTGCTCATTTAAGGTTGACAAGGAGAAGAGAGAAGCATACCTTAACCAATTCAGAGATGTGTTCAAAGACAAGTAAGAATTCCTTGAAAACTATGATTTGGTTGAAATGACTGAGAATGGAGATTTTGTTGTGAAGGAAGAAGTGAAAGATGAAAGGTCTGTAGGGATTCAAGTGTCAGAAGATGACTTTGATGAAGAATGTGTAAATGTGGATGATTTGAGTTATCCTGGTGATCAATTCTCAAGTGATGGTGATCTTAAGGGCAAAAAGAATGGAAAATAAAGTTCAATTGACAAACTTCCATTGTTACCACCTCTCACACCAAAGATGAAGAAACATAATGAGCAAATGAGTAGGGAACATGTGTCATTTGACATATGTGAAGGTTCTAAGATGTCAAAGGTGAATTATAATGCGGTGAAGCCACCAAGCAAAGAAATTTTAAGGAAGATCAAGATCAATGACCAAAAGAAGCCTAGGGAAAACTTTGAAAGTGATCAATTCATTCCAGTGTACCCTGTTTTCTCAAGTCAAGAACTATCTGACATTGGAGAAGTTGAAACTATGGATGAGTATGAAAGAAGGTTGTCTAGGTACAAAGGAAATTTGGATGATGAGCCAATGAGATTTGAAAGAATAAGATTTGTGAAAGGCAAAGTTGAAAGGCAAGACATCAAGATTGAAGAATTTGTGCCATTCTCCATTGATTTTGATGGTCTCAAAACTCAAAAGACAATTGCCATTGAACCACCTAGAACAAGTGAAAGATTCAAGAAAGGAAATTCACATGAAAGCTTCAAAGGAAAAGTATGGTGTAAGAAGTGTGATGAGTATGGTCACCACACTGATTCCTGTCATGAAATGTTTACATTCAAACCAATTCATGTACCAATAAAGCAAAGTTTAGACAAGACTTTGGTTTATACAAAAAGAAGTATGATTAATATTTGGTAAAAGGAAAGAAGTGTGAAGAAGCGGTGGATAAAGGTAATAACTTAAAATTTCAAGAGAGAAAAGAAGGAACTATGAAGTGTGAAAAAGTGACTATGGCAGTTGAAAAAAAGGCAAAGAGGAATGTAGTTCACCAAGAGAAAAGGAACAACATCAATCCTGAATTGTCATGAGAAAGAATACACAACCTTTAAGAATTGTTCATAACAAAGACACAAAGTCAGTTAAGTCAGATGATTCTGAAAGATCACCAAAAGAAGAAAAGAAAAACAAGAAGGTTGTGTTCTCAAGGAAGAAACCAAGAGAACTCAATGGTGATGAAAGATTATTGTTAAAACATGGATATGAACCCCATGGATTCCTATGGAAACCAAGGATTGAATATGTTGCACCAAGTGTGAAGAAAGATTATGTGATACAAGAATGTACAAGTATCATTCCCTATGTGGGAGGTACAAGTGACACAGCATATGAATCAGATGATTCTAATACTTGTGAAATTGTTTATGAGGATCCTAGACCTATTCCCCATTCCATTGCAACAATTATCCATATTAATGATGAATTGCAAGTTAATTCAGCTTGCATTTCATTACCAAACTGATCAATTTCTTAGATTTGTTGTGGAACAGTTCACACCAGTCAATGAAGTATGGTATATGGACAGTGGATGTTCTCGTCACATGACATGTGACAAGAGGTCACTGGTTAATTATGAAGGAAAGTTTGAAGGCCATGTTGCATTTGGGAATGATGAGAATGGAGGAAAGATTGTGGGAAAAGGGATTCTGACTAATGGAAAAGTTACTTTTGATGAGGTATTTTATGTGGAAGGACTGCAATATAACCTTTTTAGCATCTCACAAATGTGTGATAAAGGTTATAAAGTTGGGTTTGATGACTCTCATTACTTTATTCTCAAACCTGACTTTGTGATTTCTCCTTATATAATTATGATGATGGCTCCAAGAAATGGTAATCTATATGAACAGAATATGAAGGTACCTTTTTCAATGGGAGGTACTTGTTTTATATCAAAAGCCAATGAAAATGAAACCAAATTGTGGCTCAGGAAGCTTTGTCATGTTAACTTAAAGAACATGAACAAACTTGTTAAGGGTGAAGTTGTAATTTTTTACCTACAAGGGAGTTCAAACTTGATGACAATTGCATCTCATGTCAAAAGGGTAAGCAGAGCATGGCACTTCACAAGACAAAACTCATAAATAAAATTGATCAAGTGCCTGAAATGCATCACATGGATCTCTTTGGTCCTATAATTGTTCCAAGTATTGGCAAAAAGAGATATTGTTTAGTGATTATTGATGATTTTTCATGATATACCTGGGTTTATTTCCTATGTACGAAGGATGAAGCTGCTATATTAATTAAGGGATATGTGACAAGGGTTGAGAATCAATTGGATGCAAGGGTGAAAGTGATGAGAAGTGACAATGGGACTGAGTTCAAGAATGAGATTATGGATGAGTTTTGCAAAGAAAAGGGAATTCTTCAACAATTCACACCTCCTAGAACTCCTGAACAAAATGAGGTTGCAGAGAGTAGAAATAGAACACCTACTGAGGCTGCAAGGACCATGCTTGCAGATGACTTCTTGCCTGTTACCTTTTGGGCAGAAGCAATCAACACTGCTTGTTTGTTCAAAACAGAGTCCTTCTCAACAAAAGTCAAAACAAGATTCCTTATGAGATTTTGTTTAAAAGAAAGCCCTACATCAAGTTTCTCAAGCCATTTGGGTGCAAATGCTCACTTTTGAATACTAAGGACTATATTTACTAGTTTCAATCTAAATCCTTGGATTGTTTCTTTGTTGGATATTCAACACACTCAAAAGCCTGCAGAGTCTATGTGAAAGACCATCTGAGTGTGATTGAATCTTCGGATGTAATATTCAATGAAAACCAGTTCAATACAGTTGATGGAGCTTCTTGGCTGTTTGATCTAGAGAAGTTAATCAAGCATTTCAATATTTATCCTGAAGACTGTGATGATACTTTTTACAACAAAAGCGTGATTGAAGAGAATAATCAGAAGATTGATTTGCACAAATTTGTAACATCTGGCAAAAATTTTCACTAATGAAATCATGATTAACCATCCTAATACCGTTTTATTAACAAAATCTCTCTTCATAAAGGCTTATTATCTTGCAAAGTCAACAAAAAGTCCAAATTTCGGCACGAAGTGAGGAAAACGTGCAAATACCTCGGGCTGCGAGCCAGAAAGTAAATAAATCATTAGATTGATTAAACAATCTCAAAAATTGAAAATATATATGAAAACATGTGAGACAACATAAAAATATATTTTAGGAAGGCTTAAATCACGAAATTTGAAAAATAAGCCAACACGAGTCAGTACAGGACCCGGAAAGGACCCCACATGAACTATTTTCAAGAAAATGATTTTTATGGTCCATACCGTCAGGAATTTGATTTCGTTCAAAGTCTGACAAAAATAATTAAAAAGGGATCCGTTCGAATATCTAAATCACACAATACATTAAACGGTTAATCGAAAACAACTAGTTTATAACCCAACCCTTTCACATTCCCCACCCCCAACCTTGGACATCTCTACACCACACTTGTCCTAATAGAACTCTTCCAAATCCTCCCCTGATTATTATCTTCTAGAACCACTACACATGTTAACCACTTAGACACTCCAACCCATCACCCTAATTCACCAAATCATCACTCTACAACACCAACACATCACTCTACTCCCTCTCCCTCTTTCCCCCTTAATACTCACGGCTAACCTCCCCCCCCCCCAATACATCCAAATCAAATTCAAAATCAACACTAAGCACACACATACACATAATCAAGTTTGAAGATTTAAATCAATAAGGAAGATAAGGTAAACAAGGAAAGGATAAGCTAGGAATCACACACTCTTAACATCTCTAATCTCATCTTCAAAATATCAAGAACCAAGTAAGTAACATGTTAATATTAATTGAGTGTTGATTTACAAGATTTGTCATACTTGAGTTTGATTGGAAGATTGATAGTGTGTGTAGTGTATATATGTGTGTGTCATGTATATATGTATCTATATGTATGAGAGAATCAAAACTTCATACACATGCATACATATATCCTAAAGACCCTATATTTATTAGTAGATTTGATTATTGAGTGTTATTAATCTCTTGAACTTTTGGTGAATTTGAAAAATTTTGATTTTAGGGTTTATTGTTAGAATGAAGTTTAGATTAATTGTTGTTTATAAACTTGTTAATATGGGTTTAGATTGTTGAAAAGTGTTGTTAAAGATGGATAAAACAAAAGTGTGTTCATAATTGTAAAAATTAGGGATTTTTGATATGGGATTAATTAGGAGATTTTGAATGGATATTTGAATTAAAAGATCTCATGGGATAACTTAAATGTAAATAAGATCGGTTGCATGTTACACTTAGTAGTTGAAACTTGAAAAGTGTTGGAACTACTAAATAAGGAAACATTAATTTAAGAAAAGATTAAAATTGGATTTTTAAATAAATACTTGTAATAGATGAAATCAATAAGTGATTAGTAACAACTTAAAATAAGATCGAGTGATTGATTGAAAATTGGATTAAGTTAACTCATTGCTTTAATAAACAACAACCTTGTTAAAGATAGAAACTTTGTTAAATGGTGAATTAAAAAGAATAAAACTGAATAGATTATTTAGGATGCATGAAACCCTAACAAATTAAATGAAAGAATTAAATCAAGAATTGTATTTAATCAAAGTAGAAGAATTAGCTTAATTAGAAGTATCCAGTAATAGAGTTACTAAAATGGGAAACTTTGTAAAAACAACACTTAGAAAATTTTATAAATCCATAATCCTTTGATTTGAATGAATGATTATAAGTTGAAAAGGATGGAAATGATATAAAAGTGACTAGTTACAAAGGTATATAAACATCTAAAAGGCTAAAACACAATGATATTAAAAAGAATAAAACTTGGAACATGAACACATGGATTCTTTTTAAAAAGAAATTGAGAATCTTTTTTAAAAAGTAACAATTTGGAATTATTAGGAACTTATGAAATATTTATTCATAAGTTAAAATCTGGATTTTTGGATATTTAAACATAATTGTATATAAATAAATAACAAGTTTAACTAGTGACATTGATAAGGTAATTTAAAATACGAACTAGAAACCGAAAAACTCGATTAAGATATCCTATGAACATATATAGTCAAAACTGAAATTTATTGTAAATTATATGTTATTATATATGTGTTTAGTTCATAGGATGATTAGTATAGACTTGTGTAATTTATTTGACTTGTCGATAACTTAAACGGTCGAAAAATCGGCTTTTTAAGCAAAACCGACACAACTATTAGGGGCTGTTTTAGAACAGCCCCTAAAGTGTTAAATACCCATGTATAACATATGTTAATACATGAGAAAAGGACAATATGATAAAACTTAGTCCTAAATGGTTCGTGGCGCGAAAACCGACACGAAAATGTTAAAAAGTTGTCATTCTAAGAAAATATTAACTAAAATGAAAATAATATATTTTCACAAGTAAACTTTTAAAAATTGATTAATATTTATGTAACAAGTATTTTTCATAATTTATATGTTATATTATGAACGGAAAACTGAATTAACGCATTTAAGCATAAAAATCGACAAAACTGACAAAACCGACGAAACCGTCAAGTTTTGTGAAAAATAAATAATTCAAATTTTCTTAAAAAATTCTAGAAACTGAATCTTAAATTATGTTCTTATATTTTAATTGTTTATTAATTAACTTAATTAATTAATAGCTAACGAAAAACCGAACTATGTGTACTCGCTTATGTGCTTATGTGTATATTAGAGTAAAATTAATACATTAAAAAGAGTTTTGTATAAAAACTAAAATCAAGTTTTTATTAACAAAACGTGTTCTAATATAAGACACGGGATTTTTGGAAAAGCTACAAGACAGTGAGTTTCTCTATCAAACCCCCATCGAATTTTAACTGGAATTGTTTTCAAAATGATATTTAATTGTGTTTTGGGGAAAAGCATATTCTTTATTACATATTGATTTCGATGTTGTTTTAGAAAGGCATTTTATTTTACAAATTGGTGTATAATGCGGGATGAGTTTAGTTGGCTAAATAACAGTTAAACCTAGGAAGGGGCACATAAATATTAGTAGATATATTGGGGTGACGCCCTCCACTTCCAATCGCATTGGGTTAAAAATGGGAATATTTTGTGTATTGTATGTATCGGGTTATCAACTATGATAGTCATGCGTAATGTTGTATTCTTAGCTAGTTTACAACAACTCAATTTGTTTAAGAAATGAAATTCCTATTGTTTTGTGATGTAATGACGGTAGATCATTACGCACGGATTTGTGATATAATGGCGATAGACCATTATACACGGGATATGATATGGATATAATTCGGGGTGTAGTGACGATTACATACGAATTGTTACCTGATTTGATTATTTGGATTATGTTTTCGATTCATATGTATATATATGTATATATATATGGACTATTTTGATATAAAGGGAAACTCACCAACACATTGTGTTGATCGATATTTTAATATGCTTTTCAGGTAAGTGAAGATTTCGAGGTGGCATGGAACGGAGGGCGTGTGGTGTTTGAAGAAAGATAAAATATTGCAAACCGTTAATTAGCACGGGTAATAAACTCTGATTTTGGAAAATATTTTCCTATAATAAAAGATAATGCTTTTATTATTAATTATCTATTGTTATTGGCTATCAGCATCTGTCATAACCCAAACGGCTTAAGTTAAGACTTCCGTTGTGTTAAGTTATGATTTTCGGGGTGTGACAGAAGCTGGTATCAGAGCCAATAGTTATAGAGAATTAGAAAATATAAAGTTTTCTAAACTATAACCGTATGTTCAAACACACGTTCCTTTCCCGTCTCTCGAAACGAAAAAGTAACAACATATATAATTGATTATTACTAACTTGAATTGATATGTTTTTATAGATTCCGACTTCAGTAGTGATTGTATCTGAATCTGACTCCAGCGACGACAGTGTTCCACTCTCACCGATCGAGTTTCGACCGGTAGTTGCATCAGGAGACGCTGGTTCTACTTCGGGAACTGCAACTCTTAAGGTTATTCCCGAAAAGAACTAGAGCCACCCGCGATGCACCAGCCCCCGTTGTTACTATCCCACTATCTATGATCCCACCTCCTCCACTGTAACACTCGTCAATTTCAGGTTAACTTCGTTAATCCTAACTCCGTTAATTCAAACTTAAGATCACACGAACTATAATGCATATCTCATTACATTTAAATTAGGGTTTTAAATGACGCATGACAATCACTACACAAGAAGTCTTTCGGACTTTTACTGAAACACACACAAGTCGACTCAAACCGTTGGTGAACAAACAATAAATATCATGAACAAGTATTTGATAATTATGTGTTAAGTTATGTGTTACTTGGTATTTACGTGTATAAAATTAATAATGAATGGTATTAACTAATTTGTGCTAGAACTAGATGAACTAAAAGGTTAGGGGGTGAAGTGTAACATAAGATAATACTTAAACATATTATTACAAAACCCTAATCCCCTCCCTCCCTTACTTGTATGATCATTCCCCCCCCCCCCTCCCTCCCTCTCTTCCTCTTGGCAGCTGTGAGTTACACACACACACATACAATCTCTTTTCAAGCTTGTTTTGAAGGATTCAAGGTGCTAGATAGGTAATTAACATCTCTTTTAATCATTCCATGTGTTTAAATAGGCCATTGAAGATGTTAATCAAAACCCTAAATCTTGAAAGTGATGATTTAAGATGAGTTAGGGTTTAATTATGTGTTTGTTGATGATTGCTAGTGAATTGATAACTAGTTATGTTGTTATTAATTGTTAATTACATGTTTCTTGAAATTGAACTTTGAAGTAAAACCCTAATTGTGTATGTAAAGTGATAATTGAGATGCATGGTTGGTGAATTATGCATCTAGAGGGTTGTATGTATGAGTTATAGTTCATAGGTTAATGATATGTTGAGTTTAGATGAAAACTGATGCTGGACAGATTATTGAATTCGTGTTTAAATGACTTTAACTCGATGTTAACTACATTTTTTGATGTGATTGTTGATTCTATAATATACTAGGTCGAGTCTAGTTTCTGAAAAGTCTGAGTTTGTAATTTTTGGACGAATAAAAGTTAGTTTTTATTGATTTACAAATCAGTTGTGCAAGTCTTATTCGGGAAGCATGCTGGTAAGCTGTTTTGCGGCTAAGATATCTCATAAACTACAAGACCAAATGGGTTGGTTCCTGGAAGTTAATAATTTGAGTTAGGAATCTAATCCAACTGGTCTTGCATTAATTGGATTTGTCATTTAACGGGAATAACAAATAACATTTTGTTGCGCATGATAATGATTGATGTGTGTTTGCTGTGATGTTTTGATCATTGTGATAAAACCATATATGATAAAAATATAATAAAAATATTTTTAAAAACCTAACCGACGTGTACTTCTGTGATTATTTTTGGTGATATTTGATATGATAGGATTTATTAATAAGAGTAATCTTGTCGAGTGAAAATCTGCCTGGATAATTTAGCCGCTGTATTTCTTGAATTGTCATGAAAAGTGCATAACCGATCGATGTTTGCTATGTTTTGACCAAATTAACCTTATGGGGGATAATTGCTAGTAATATACAATGTTAATACTTGACACTTAAGTAGTTGTTCACACATGTAATGTATCACCAACGTGTTTGTCGAGTCGCACTTATTTCGCAAACGAAACACAAAAGGCATCTCATGCATAAGTTGTATGTGTCGAGTCTAGGGACTCACTCGTAGTTCAATATTTAGAAAATCTCGTTTTTTTTTAGAACACTAGTGAAAAATTTCTGTGACGCACACTTTTCTCGGATCTTTTTGGTTATCTTCGCAAACAGTGAGTTTCACGTCCCCTTTCTACTCTTTTTTTAACGCTTTTATTTGGGGAGATAACATACTCCAACGCTGTAGATTTTGTTTAGTTTTTATATATCACTTGTAAGGCTAAGTGGCAAACAAACCAACCAAAGTCCTTCATAACATCGAAACGTTTAATATTTGGATAATAGCGAGTCACTGTTGAGTAGTACTACTGGGTTTGACAAACCCAACCCAACTCTAAACTCGACTGTAGGTCGAGTAGGTGTAATCTTGGCTAACATATTACCATGGTCGTGGTTGACATGGTGGCAAGTCAATTGATAAACAGTCAGCTTCGGTGTCGAACACTTAGTAATACATGCTTGATAGGTTAGCTACCTATTAATATATAATTGACTTAACACTATCTGGTAACGCAAACGCAAAACGTAAACGCAAACGCAAACTCTTTATTTATACAAACTTGTGAACTCACAAACCCTGTGTTGACACTTTTAGTATGTTATTCTCAGGTATCCGAGGCGGTCGCGCGGTTTAGGACATGCATTCACTAAACACCATTGTTTTAAAAACTGCTTTTAATTTTTGTCTTGACAACTTGTGTTTTTAAGTCGCCCTGTGTGGCGCAACTGTTTTGGTTTACGATTTACGCTTCCGCATTTTTTTTACTTAGGACTTGATGTCTTGGTTTGTTTGAAAACTTTGTTTACAGTGTTTGACTATAACTAATGATTCCGATCCTGTTAGTTCACACCCTCTGACGGTAAAACTCCGTTAGTGGATTTTGAGGGTGTGACAGATTGGTATTAGAGCACATTGGTTATAGCGAACTAGAATTGCATGCATACTAGACTATAACCGCAACGACCCATTACTTATGATCCAACGCACTGCATGTAAGTATATAGATATGATATATATTTAGTTACTCATTTTTCTTTATCTCTATACCTCATTCCCTCATACGCGCGTAACCCATACACGACTTATCCTGTAAGGATGTCGACGCCATCATCATCATCTGTCCTGGTGTCTTATGCCCCTGGGAAGGAACCGCAGCTACCTAAATCATCGCCACCCCGAGTAGTCCCGGCACTAGCAGCCCCCGTACCGAAGAGTCATCGCCTATGTGTAGAAGTGTACGAGGAAAATGGCGACTGGAGCAGGTACCCGTGTCTAGTCGAGCGGATCGTTTATTGTTAGCAAGTCCCACCGCTATCCCTTCCAGGTTTCCCCATATCCTTCAAAACGCTACTACACCTGACCCTACCGATGGAGCACGTTTTCGCAGCTCTCGCCTCCTATTTAGAGCGTGAAGTTAACATCATGCTCTCAATGAGAGCGAAGGTTACTGGATTACTAGGAGATGGCTGGAAGAAACGCTGGATGTGATCGCGGTAACATAAACATGACCACAGCAGAACTCCAATCCTTACTGAATGACCATTTGGCTGCAGCTCTGGCTTCCCATTTCCAAAACCAAGCCGGAGGTCCAGTAGACTGTACCTTCAAGAATTTTATGGATTGTAAGCCCAAATCGTTTATGGGCACTAAGGGAGCCATAGGTTTGCTGCGTTGGGCCGAGAAGGCAGAATCAGCCTTTGAGATGTGCAACTGTCCACCAGCCAGCAGGGTTAAGTTTGCTGCTGGAACATTGCAAGGTTTTTCTCCCACCTAGTGGAACTCTAATGTGCAAATTCTTGTGTTGGAATTGGAAAATGATATAAATTGGGAGGAATTCAAGAACATGATGCGAGAAGAGTATTATCCTAGAGAGGAAATCTTGAAGTTGTAGTCAGAATTTTGGGCTTTGAAGATGGTGGGATATGTGATTGAAGCCTACACCACCCGTTCTCATGAACTTCCAGTGATGTGCCCGCGGTTGGAAATCCCGCCCAAGTAAGAGAATCGAGATGCATATCGATGGTTTGGTACCCCAGATTCAGGGTATGGTTACGTCTTCTAAACCAACAACTATTCAGCAAGCGATCTGAATAGCCCACAAGCTGACGGATCAAGCAGTGGCACAAGGTGAGTTACCACCGAGAGGTTCCACCTCTAAAACCCGTGACAACTCAAGGAATGACAACAACAACATCAACTCCGGGAATGGAAAGAGAAAGTATTACAACACCAGGTCCTCATCATCGAACCCCCCACAGCAAAAACAACACCGTAAACCCGAACTCGCTCAGAACTTCAATAATTAGGGTTCCAACAATAACAACAACGGTGGCGGACAGGTTTCGAGTGGCTATGCTAGAAAGTACCCGAAGTGCAACAAGTGCATCTATCACCATGCTGGCCCATTCGACCGTATCAACTGTTTGTGATGCAGTAAATGGGTCATCAGGCCAAGGACTGTAGGGGAGACCTACAGTCCATATCACTACCTATTCCGGCGAAATCATCTCGATACAAGGCGAGAAGAGCGACATGACTACAAGCGTCATCACCCTCATGAAGGCGCATAAATATTTACGAATGGGCCATTCGGCGATTTTAGCTCATATTGTCGAGAAACCCGCGGAGGAGAAGCGAATCGAAGACATACCGATTGTGCGAGATTTTCCGGAAGTCTTCCCGGAGGATTTGCCAGGACTCCCACCTATTCGACAAGTCGAGTTCCAAATCGAATTAGCCCTCGGTGCAGCACCTATAGCACGAGCCCCGTATCGGCTCGTACCGGCGGAGCTTCAGGAGTTGTCCACTCAACTACAAGACTTGTTGGATAAAGGTTTCATCCGACCTAGTTCATCACCATGGGGAGCCCCTGTCTTATTTGTTCGAAAGAAAGATGGGACTTTCTGCATGTGCATCGATTACCAGGAGCTGAACAAGCTGACGGTCAAGAACCGTTATCCCCTACCTCGAATTGATGATCTTTTCGACCAGCTTCAAGGATCGAGTTACTACTCGAAGATCGATCTGAGATCTGGTTACCATCATTTAAGAGTGCGCGAAGAAGACATTTCAAAGACAGCTTTCAGAACTCGGTACGGTCACTATGAGTTTTCGGTTATGCCTTTTGGCTTAACCAACGCACCAGTCGTATTTATGGATCTCATGAACAGAGTATGCAAGGCGTACCTCGACAAGTTTGTTATCATTTTCATAGATGATATCCTTGTCAACTCCTAGAACAAGACCGATCATGAAGAACACCTAAGGTTAATCCTGGAATTACTAAAGAAGGAACAACTGTACGCTAAGCTCTCGAAATGCGAATTTTGGTTACGCGAAGTTCACTTCATGGACATATGATCAATGAGAATGGTATCCATGTCGATCTAGGCAAGGTAGAGGCCATCAAAAACTGGGAAGTACCTAAGACTCTGACTGAGGTGCGACAATTCGTAGGACTGGCGGGCTACTACCGACGTTTCATCGAGGGATTTTCAAAGATTGCTCAACCCCTCACCACCTTGACACACAAGGGTACTAGGTACAATTAGGGTGACACGCAGGAATCTGCCTTCCAACAATTGAAAACCAAACTCTGTAGTGCCCCTATCCAAGCCCTCCCCGAGGGAATAGAAAATCTTGAAGTGCACTGTGATGCATCGATACAGGGTTTCGGTTGCGTCCTAATGCAACTCGAGAAAGTTATAGCCTATGCCTCTCGACAGCTACGGATCCACGAGAAGAACTATACGATCCATGACTTGGAACTCGGAGCTGTGGTGTTTGCTCTTAAGATATGGAGACATTACTTGTACGGTACCAAGTTTACCATTTACACAAACCACAAGAGCCTCCAGCATATCTACGATCAAAAGGAGTTGAACATGCGACAACGTCGTTGGGTCGAGCCACTTAAGGATTATGACTGTGTCATAAAGTACCACCCGCGCAAGGCCAATGTAGTGGCCGATGCTCTCAGCATAAAAGAAACTGATAAACCTAGACGGGTGAGAGCATTACAACTCACGATTTACGCCAACTTACCTAATCAGATTCGTGATGCTCAACTCGAAGCGTTGAAAGACGATAACCTTCCATCAGAACTTATGCGGGGCATAAACAAGCAACTTGAAACCAAATCGGACGGGGTCCGATATTTTGAAAACTGGATTTGGGTCCCTCGATACGGAGACTTTAGGAATCTAGTGATGGACGAAGCATACAAGTCCCGATATTCCATTCACCCTGGCTCAAATAAAATGTACCATGTCTTAATGGCACTTTACTGGTGGCCAAACATGAAATAAGACATTGCCACCTACGTGAGCAATTGCTTGACTTATGTAAGAGTCAAAGTGGAATATCGGAAATCATCTGGTCTGCTACAACAACCGGAATTCCCTACATGGAAATGGGAATACATTTCCATGGATTTCATCACGGGATTACCCAAAACACCGACGGGATGCGATACCGTCTGGGTGATCGTTGACCGGTTGACTAAGTCTGCGCATTTCTTAGCGAGCAAAGAATCGGACAAAATGGAAAGACTGACTCGCATCTATATGAAAGAAGTAGTGTCTAGACACGGAGTACCTGTCTCAATCATATCTGATCGAGATTCCCGTTTCACTTCGCATTTTTGGAAGTCACTGCAGAGCGCATTAGGAACCCGCCTCGATATGAGCACAGCATACCATCCTCAAACGGATGGGCAAAGTGAACGCACCATTCAGACCTTGGAAGACATGTTGCGTGCATGCATGTTGGATTCCGGAAAAAGTTGGTAACCCCACTTGCCATTGGTAGAGTTTTCGTATAATAACAGCTACCACACAAGCATTAAAGCAGCGCCGTATGAAGCGTTGTGCGGACGGAAGTGTTGATCACCTCTTTGCTGGGCAGAAGTGGGTGATAGTCAAATCACTGGTCCAGAATTAGTACTTGAAACCTCTGAAAAGATTGTCCAAATCCGAAACCGCATGACAGCAGCACGAGATCGCCAAAAGAGTTACGCCGACAAGCGCCGAAAACATCTGGAATTCCTAGTGGACGACCAAATTTTACTCAAAGTCTCACCTTGGAAAGGTGTAGTTTGCTTTGGAAAGCGAAACAAACTCAACCCACGATATGTTGGCCCATACCGGATAACTGAACGCGTTGGTCCGGTAGCATACCGAATGGATTTACCAACAGAACTCAGTGGCGTACATAACGTTTTCCATGTATCCAATTTGAAGAAATGCCTTTCTGACGAAACACAAGTAATTCCTTTAGGCGAGTTGCAAGTTGATGAACAGCTACGCTTCATCGAAGAACCAGTCGAAGTTTTGGATTGTGAACCAAAAAACTCAAGCACAGCAATATTTCAATCGTTAAAGTTAATTGGAACTCGATACGTGGACCAGAGTTCACGTGGGAACGCGAGGATCAAATGATGAAAAAGTATCCTCACCTTTTTGAAGGGTTGACTAAACACCTAAAACAGCGAAAGCCGACAAACCGTCAGAATACACCGGTGGTATGAATTAAATTTCGGGACGAAATTTCTTTCTACTAGGAGATGATATGACAAACTGAAAATTTTTGCCTTTTTCAGACACCCATCGTGACTTGACTCAAATTTTCGGGACGAAAATTCTTTATACATGGGAATGATGTGACACTCATCAATTTCAGGTTAACTCCGTTAATCCGAACTCCGTTAATTCAAACTTAAGATCACACGAACTATAATGCATATCTCATTACATTTAAATTAGGGTTTTAAACGACGCATGACAATCACTACACAAGAAGTCTTTCGGACTTTCACCGAAACACACACGAGTCGACTCAAACCGTTAGTGAACAAACAATATTTATCATGAACAAGTATTTGATAATTATGTGTTAAGTTATGTGTTACTTGGTATTTACGTGTATAAAAGTAATTATGAATGGTATTAACAAATTTGTGCTAGAACTGGATGAACTAAAAGGTTAGGGGGTGAAGTGTAACATAAGATAACTTAAACATATTATTACACAACCCTAATCCCCTCCCTCCCTCTATTCCTCTTGGCAGCCGTGAGTTACACACAAACACATACAGTCTCTTTTCAAGCTTGTTTTGAAGGATTCGAGAAGCTAGATAGGTAATTAACACCTCCTTTAATCATTCCATGTGTTTAATTTGGCCATTGAAGATGTTAATCAAAACCCTAAATCTTGAAAGTGATGATTTAAGATGAGTTAGGGTTTAATTATGTGTTTGTTGATGATTGCTTGTGAATTGATAACTAGTTATGTTGTTATTGATTGTTAATTACATGTATCTTGAAATAGAACTTTGAAGTAAAACCCTAATTGTGTATGTAAAGTGATAATTTAGATGCATGGTTGGTGAATTATGCATCTAGAGGGTTGTATGTATGAGTTATAGTTCATAGGTTAATGATATGTTGAGTTTTGATAAAAACTGATGCTGGACAGATTATTGAATTCGTGTTTAAATGACTGTAACTCGATGTTAATTACATGTTTTGATGTGATTGTTGATTCTATTATATACTAGGTCGACTCTAGTTTCTGAAAAGTCTGAGTTTGTAATTTTTGGATGTATAAAATTTAGTTTTTATTATTTTACAAATCTGTTGTGTAAGTCTGATTCGGGAATCCTGCTGGTAAGCTGTTTTGCAACTAAGATATCTCATTCACTACAAGACCAAATGAGTTGGTTCTACTTCTGGAAGTTAATATTTTGAGATAGGAATCTAGCCCAATTGGTCTTGCAATAATTGGATTTGTCATTTAACGGGAATAACAAATAACATTTTGTTGCGCATGATAACGATTGATGTGTGTTTGCTGTGATATTTTGATCATTGTGATAAAACCATATATGATAAAAATTTAATAAAAATATTTTTAAAAACCTAACCCATGTCTACTTCTGTGATGATTTTTGGTTATTTATTTGAAATGTTATGATTTATTAATAAGATTAATCTTTTCGAGTGAAAATCAGCCTGGATAATTTAGATGCTGTATTTCTTGAATTGTCATGAAAAGTGCATAACCGATCGATGTTTGCTATGTTTTGACCAAATTGCCCTTATGGGGGATAATTGCTAGTAATGTACAATGTTAATACTTGACACTTAATTAGTGGTTCACACATGTAACGTATCACCAACGTGTTTATCGAGTCGCACTTATTTCACAAACGAAACACGAAACGCATCTTATGCATAAGTTGTATGTACCGAGTCTAGGGACTCACTCATAGTTCAATACTTAGAAAATCACGTTTTTGTTTTTAGAACACTAGTGAAGATTTTCTGTGACGCACACTTTTCTCGGATCTTTTTGGTTATCTTCGCAAACAGTGAGTTTCACGTCCCCTTTTTACTATTTTTAAACGCTTTTATTTGGGGGAGATAACATACTCCAACGCTGTAGATTTTGTTTAATTTTTATATATCACTTGTAAGGCTAAGTGGCAAACAAACCAACCAAAGTCCTTCATAACATCGAACCGTTTAATATTTGGATAATAGCGAGTCACTGTTGAGTAGAACTACTGGGTTTGACAAACCCCACCCAACTCTAAACACGACTGTAGGTCGAGTGGGTGTAATCTTGGCTAACACATTACCATGGTCGTGGTTGACATGGTGGCAAGGCAATTAATAAACAGTTAGCTTCGGTGTCGAACACTTAGTAATACATGCTTGATAGGTTAGCTACCTATTGTTATATAATTGACTTAACACTATCTGGTAACGCAAACGCAAAACATAAACGCAAACGCAAACGCTTTATTTATATAAACTTGTGAACTCACCAACCCTGTGTTGACACTTTTAGTATGTTATTCTCAGGAAGCCGAGACGGGCGCGCGGTTTAGGACATGCATTCGCTAAACACCAATGTTTTAAAAACTGCTTTTAATTTTTGTCTTGACAACTTGTGTTTTTAAGTCGCCCTGTGTGGCGCAACTGTTTTGGTTTACGATTTACGCTTCCGCATTTTTTTTACTTAGGACTTGATGTCTTGGTTTGTTTGAAAACTTTGTTTACAGTGTTTGATTATAACTAATGATTCCGATCCTGTTAGTTCACACCCTCTGATGGTAAAACTCCGTTAGTGGATTTTGAGGGTGTGACAGATTGGTATCAGAGCACACTGGTTATAGCGAACTAGAATTGCATGCATACTAGACTATAACCGCAACGACCCATTAGTTATGATCCTACGCACTGCATATAAGTATATAGATATGATATATATTTAGTTATTCATTTTTCTATATCTCTATACCTCATTCCCTCATACGCGCGTAACCCATACACGACTTATCCTGTAAGGACGTCGACGCCATCATCATCATCATCTGACATGGTATCACATGCCCCTGTAAAGGAACCACAGCTACCTAAATCATCGCCATCCCAAGTAGTCCTGGCACTAGCAGCCCCCGCACCCAAGAGTCATCGCCCATCTGTAGAAGTGTACGAGGAAAATGGCAACTGGAGCTGGTACCCGTGTCTAGTCGAGCGGATCGTTTATCATGAGAAAGTCCCACCGCAACCCCTTTCAGGTTGCCCCATATCCTTCAAAATTCTACTACCCTTAACCCTACCGATGGAGCACATTTTCGTAGCTCTCGCCTCCTATTTAGACCGTGAAGTTAACATCATGCACTCAATGAGAGCGAAGGTTACTGGATTACTAGGAGATGGCTGGAAGAAACGTTGTATGTGGTCGCGGTAGAATAAACATGACCACAGCAGAACTCCAAGCCTTACTGAACGACCATTTGGCGGCAGCTCTGGCTGCCTATATCTAAAACCAAGCCGGAGGTCTAGTAGTCTGTACCTTCAAGAATTTCCTGGATTGTAAGCCCAAATCGTATAAGGGCACTAAGGGAGCCATAGGTTTGCTGCGTTGGGCTGAGAAGGCAGAGTCATCCTTTGAGATGTGCAACTGTCCACCAGCCAGCAGGGTCAAGTTTGCTGCTGGAACATTGCAAGATTTTTCTCCCACCTAGTGGAACTCTAATATGCAAATTCTTGTGTTGGAATTTGCAAATTCTATGAATTGGGAGGAATTCAAGAACATGATGCGAGAAGAGTATTGTCCTAGAGAGGAAATCTCGAAGCTGTAGTCAGAATTTTGGGCTTTAAAGATGGTGGGATATGTGATTGAAGCCTACACCACCCGTTCTCATGAACTGGCAGTGATGTGCCCGCGAATGGAAATCCCGCCAAGTAAGAGAATCGAGATGTATATCGATGGTTTGGTACCCCAGATTCAGGGTATAGTTACGTCTTCTAAACCAACCACTATTTAGCAAGCGATCCGAATAGCACACAAGCTGACGGATCAAGCAGTGGCACAAGGTTCGTTACCACGTAGAGGTTCCACCTCTAAAACCCGTGACAACTCAAGCAATGACAACAACAACATCAACTCCGGGAATGGAAAGAGAAAGTATGACAACACCAGGTCCTCATCATCGAACCCCCCACAGCAACAACAACACCGTAAACCCGAACTTGCTCGGAACTTCAATAATTAGGGTACCAACAATAACAACAACGGTGGCAAATAGGGTACGAGTGGCTATGCTAGAAAGTACCCGAAGTGCAACAAGTGCAACTATCACCATGCTGGCCCATGCGACCGTATCAACTGTTTGTGATGCAGTAAATTGGGTCATCAGGCGAAGGACTGTAGGGGAGACCTAGCGGCTAAGGGTGCTCCTAAACAGCCTACGGCGATGAAAGGGTGCTTTGAGTGTGGTCGAGAGGGTCACTTTAGGAAGGATTGTCCCAAACTGAAGCAGAATGAGAACAATGGATGCAATAACAGAGGCAGAAGCAGTGGTAAAGGTAGAGCTTTCATCATTGGGTCGGGCCAGGCCCGCAACGATCCGGATGTGGTCACCGGTAAGTCTCGTATAAAGGACTGTTTTGCTTCTATTTTGTTTGACACTGGAGCTGATAGGTGTTTTGTATCGGAAGACTTTAGTGGACTCTTAGACTTAACTCTAACCCTGTTAGACTTAACTCTCTACGGTACCAAGTCTATAGAAACAACTCATGTACTAGCGGGATATAAGTTGAAACTGTCGGGTTATACCTTCGATATCGACCTCAAACCCTTTACGCTTGGTAGTTTCGATGTCGTTGTCGGCATGGACTGGCTATCCGAGAATAGAGCTGAGATTATATGTCACGACAAGGTAGTCCATATCACTACCTCTTTCGGCGAACCTGAACGAAAACAGTTACCGAAAATCAGAAACCCGAAGAACACAAACGGAAGTGGAATGGTAACCCAGGAGGACAGTTCAAGAGACACCAAGGAACAGGAAGAATGTTTGCAGCAAACGCAAGAGAACCAGGAGGAAGCTCAGGACAGGAATCCACTAGTAGCAGGTGTGAAAAGAACCATAGTGGTGAATGCTGGAAGTGTAACAGATGCAATCGATTTGGCCATATGACTCGCGACTGTTACGCGAAAATAGCAACACCCATGTGAAGCCGAACTCCTGGATGTTTCGAGTGCGGTGTCATCGGACATATAAAAAATGAGTGAACCAAACTAAAAAATCAAAACGCTAGGGGCAAAGCATTCGAGATGAACGCGAAGAAGGCCCGGAAGGACTCATCCGTAGTCACCGGTACTTTTCTTGTTAATAATCACTATGCTTATGTTCTATTTGATACCTGAGCAGATATAAGCTTTGTTTCTAACCATTTTGAACCCCTTCTCGGTATTTAACCAAGTAAGTTAGACAATAACTATTCAATAGAATTAGCTAACGGGAAACTAATTGTAACCAGTAAAATTATCCGAAACAGTAACATTCTGTTAGAAAATCATAGATTTCCAATCGACCTACTACTCGTAGAATTAGGCAGTTTTGATATAGTGGTAAGAATGGATTGGTTATCCAAAAATGAAGCAGAAATTGTATGTTTCGAAAAACTAGTTCGTCTACCAACCCCAACTGGTCAATGTATGAACATTCATAGAGATCAGAGTAACACCGAGTTAAAACTCTCTAGTATCACAAAAACCCGCAAAATGTTAAGGAAAGGATGCCCGACTTTTCATATCAATGTAGTCGACACAAAGGCTAAAGAGCGAAAGATATAGGATATTCCTGTAGTACGGGATTTTCCAGAAGTTTTCCCTGAAGATTTTCCTGGATTACCTCCTCAGCTTCAAGTCGAATTCAGAATCGATCTGGTTCTAGATGCCGCTCCGATAGCTCGATTTCCTTATATATTGGCACCATCGGAAATGCATGAGCAATCTAATCAGCTTCAGGAATTACTAGACAAAGGATTTATAAGACCAAGTTTCTCACCTTGGGGAGCTCCAGTCTTATTTGTGAAAAAGACGGACGGTTCTTTTCGAATGTGTTTCAATTACAGAGAACTGAACAAACTAACCATTAATAATCGGTACCCACTACAAAGGATTGATGATTTTTTTGATCAATTGCAAAGATCAAGCTATTACTCGAAGATCGATTTGCGATCTGGGCATCATCAGCTACGCGTTGCAAAAGAAGATGTTCATAAGACCTCTTTCAGAACACAGTATGGCCATTATGAATTTCTGGTCATGCCGTTTGCTCTAATTATTGCACCCGTTGTGTTCATGGACCTTATGAATAGAGTTTGTAAGCCATACTTGGACAACTTTGTGATAGTATTCATCGATGACATACTTATCTACTCACGAACCAAGAAAGAACATGAACAACACTTGAAACTGATAGAGAATTGCTAAAAGAAGAAAAGTTATATGCCAAATTTTCCAAGTACGATTTCTGGCTTCGAGAAATTCACTTTCTAGGGCATGTAATCAATGAGATCGGTATCCTTGTGGATCCATCAAAAGTTAAAGTAATTAAGAATTGTGAGACACCAAGGTCACCCATTGAAGTGCGACAATTTTTGGGATTAGATGGTTATTATCGCAGATTTATTGAAAAATTTTCTTCTATAGCTCAACCCTTACCCCAATTGACTCAAAAAGACAAGAAATATGAGTGGACAGAAAAACAAGAAGAAGCTTTCAAACTGCTTAAACAAAAAATGTGTAGTGCACCAATCTTGTCCCTTCCAGAAGGAACTGATGGATTCGTACTTTACTGTGACGCATCCCGATTAGGCCTTGGATGCGTGCTCATGCAAGGAGAAAAAGTAATAGCCTACGCTTCACGTCAACTCAAAGTGCACGAGAAAAATTACACAACTCATGATTTGGAATTAGGAGCAGTTGTTTTTACACTCAAGATTTGAGACACAATCTCTACGGTACCAAGTGCACAATTTTCACCGATCATAAGAGCCTCCAGCATATATATGATCAAAAAGATTTAAATATGAGGCAACGAAGGTGGGTGGAACTACTCAATGATTACGACTGTGACATTCGTTAACACCAAGGTAAAGCAAATGTTGTAGCTGATGCTTTGAGTAGAAAGGAAAGAGAAAGACCACTTCGTGTCCGTGCATTAGGATTAACGATTCAAACAAGCCTTACCACTTGAATCCGAGATGAACAAAAAGAAGCCTTGAAACCTCGGAACATAAGAACCGAGAGATTACGAGGTCTCGAGTGTGAATTCATAACGAAGTCTGATGGTACATTATACTTGATCGATCGAGTTTGGGTACCACGTTATGGAAATTTAAGGAAACTAGTATTGGATGAAGCTCATAAATCCAAATACTCAATTCACTCAGGAGCAACCAAGATGTATAAATATCTCCAAGAATTCTATTGGTGGCCAAACTTGAAAGGAGATATAGCGGTTAATGTCAGTAAGTGTCCGACATGCTCAAAAGTAAAAGCTGAACACCAGAAACCATCTGGACTGTTACAGCAGCCTGACTAAATTGCCAACTACCCCCAATAACCACGATTTTATTTGGGTAATTGTAGATAGATTAACAAAGTCCGCTCATTTCATTCCCATTCGTGAGAAAGATAGCACGGAAAAGTTAACTCGATTATATCTGAAAGAGATTGTAGCTAAACATGGCGTACATGTTTCCATCATCGCTGACAAAGACGGTCGTTTCATCTCCCGATTTTGGAAATCTCTGCAGGAATCTTTAAGCACACGCTTAGACATGAGCACCGCTTATCATCCCCAGACCGATGGTCAAAGCGAGAGAACCATCCAAACCTTGGAAGATATGTTACGAGCCTGCGTTCTTGATTTCGGAAAAAGCTGGGATACTCATTTACCACTAGCTGAATTTTCCTACAATAACAACTACCACTCCAGTATTAACGCTGCACCGTTTGAAGCCTTGTATGGGAGAAAATGCCGATCCCCTCTTTGTTGGGCTGACTTGGAGAGAAACAACTGACAGGACCTGAAATTGTTCAGGAGACCACCGACAGGGTCTTCCAGGTCAAAGACAGGTTGAAGGCTGCAGCAGAACGACAAAAGAGCTATGCTGACAATCGTAGAAAGTTGTTGGAATTACAAGTAGGAGATCATTTTCTTTTTAAAGTCACACCCTGGAAAGGAGTAATCAGATTCGGGAAGAAAGGAAAGATGAGTCCTAGATACGTGGGACCATTCAAGATCATTGATCGAATTGGTCCTGTAGCCAATCGACTCGAACTACCTTCAGAATTGAACGGAATAAATGACGTGTTCCATGTATCAAACTTGAAGAAATGCTTATCCGACGAATCACTGATTGTTCCTGTTGAGGATATACGAGTTGATGACAAGCTACGATTTATTGAAGAGCCTGTATAAGTCATGGACTGCAAAATAAAGAAGCTCAAGCGGAATCGAATCAAGTTGGTCAAAGTTCGTTGGAACTCAAGACTAGGTCCCGAGTTCACCTGGGAACGACAAGACCAAATGAAACGAAAATATCCTCATCTGTTTCCAGTAGAGTCAGAAGCCAGTGACACTTCCTAAATTTCGGAAAAAGTTTTCACTAATGTAATCATGATTAACCATCCTAATATCTTTTTATTAATAAAACCTCTATGTATTAAAGCTTATTATCTTGCAAAATCAATAAAAAGTCCAAATTTCGGCACGAAACGAGGAAAGCATGCAAATACCTCGGGCTGCGAGCCAGAATATAAATAATTCATTAGATTGATTAAACAATCTCAAAAATTCAAAATATATATACGAAAACATGTGAGACAACATAAAAATATAATTTAGGAAGGCTCAAATCACGAAAATTAGAAAATAAGCAAACATGAGTCAGTACAGGACCCGAAAAGGACCCCACATGAATTATTTTCAAGAAAATGATTTTTGTGGTCCATACTGTCAGGAATTTGATTTCGTTCAAAGTCTGACAAAAATTATTAAAAACAAGATCCGTTCGAATATCTAAATCATACAATACGTTAAATGTTTAATCGGAAACAACTAGTTCCCAACCCTTTCACATACTCCACCCCCACCCTTGGAAATCTCAACACCACACTTGTCCCAATTAAACTCTTCCAAATCCTCCCCTAATCATTATCTTCTAGAACCACTACACATATTAACCACTTAGACACTCCAACCAATCACCCTAATTCACCAAATCACCACTCTACAGCACCAACACATCACTCTACTCCCTCTCCCTCTTCCCCCCCTTAAAGCTCATGGCCAACCCCCCTCCCAATACACCCAAATCAAATTTAAAATCAACACTAATCACACACATACACATAATAAAGTATGAAGATTTAAATCAAGAAGGAATATAAGGCAAACAAGGAAAGGATAAGCTAGGAATCACACACTCTTAACATCTCTAATCTAATATTTCAAAATCTCAATAACCAAGTAAGTTACATGTTAATATTAATTGAGTGTTGATATACTAGATTTGTCATGCTTGAGTTTGATTGGAAGATTGATAATATATGTGGGTGTGCCGTGTATATATGTATCTATATGTATGAGAGAATCAAAACTTCATACACATGCATACATATATCCTAAAGACCCTATATTGATTAATAGATTTGATGTTGAGTGTTGTTAATCTCTTGAAATTTTGGTGATTTAGAAAAAGTTTTTTTTAGGGTTTATTGTTAAAATGAAGTTTAGATTAATTGTTGTTTATAAACTACTTAATATGGGTTTAGATTGTTGAAAAGTGTTGTTAAAGATGGATAAAACAAAAGTGTGTTCATAATTGTAAAAGTTGCGGATTTTTTATATGGGATTAATTAGGAGATTTTGAATGGATATTTAAATTAGAAGATGTCATGGGATAACTTAAATGCAAATAAGATAGGTTGCATGTTAGACTTAGTAGTTGAAACTTGAAAAGTGTTGGAACCACTAAATAAGGAAACTTTAATTTAAAAAAAGATGAAAATTGGATTTTTAAATAAATACTTGTAATAGATGAAATCAATAAGTGATTAGTAACAACATAAAATAAGATACAATGATTGATTGAAACTTGGTTTAAGTTAACTCATTGCTTTAATAAACAACAACCTTGCTAAATATAGAAACTTTGTTAAATGGTGAATTAAAAAGAATAAAATGGAATAGATTATTTAGGATGCATAAAACCCTAACAACATAAATAAAATGATTAAATCTAGAATTGTATTTAATCAAAGTAGAAGAATAGATTAATTAGAAGTATCGAGTAATAAAGTTACTAAAATTGGAAACTTTGTAAGAACAACACTTAAAAAAATTTAAAACCCATAATCCTTTGATTTGAGTGAATGATTGAAAGTTGAAAAGGATGGAAATGATATAAAAGTGACTAGTTACAAAGGTATAGAAACTTCTAAAAAGCTAAAACATAATTATATTAAAAAGAATAAAACTTGAATCATAAACACATGGATTGTTTTAAAAAGAAATTGATAATCTTGTTTAAAATGTAACAATTTGGAATTATTAGGAACTTATGAAATAAGTTAAAATCTGGATTTTTGAATATTTAAACATAATTGTATATAAATAAAAAACAAGTTTAACTAGTAACATTGTCAAAACTGACAAACTCTATTAAGGTATCTTATGAACATATATAGTCAAAACTGAAATTTATGGTAAATTATATGTTATTATATGTGTTTTTAGTTTATAGGATGATTAGTATAGACTTGTGTAATTTATTTGACTTGCCGGTAGTTTAAATGGTCGAAAAATCGGCTTTTTAAGCAAAACCGACAACTATTTGGGACTCTTTTTGAACAGCCCCTAAAGTGTTAAAATACCGATATATAACATAAGTTAATACATGAGAAATGGACAGGATGATAAAACTTAGTCCTAAACGGTTCGTGTCGCAAAAACCGACACGAAAACGTTAAAAAGTTGTTATTCTAAGAAAATATTAACAAAAATGAAAATAATATATTTTCACAAGTAAACTTATAAAACTTGATTAGTATTTATGTAACAAGTATTTTCAATAATTTATAAGTTACATTTTAAACGGAAAACAGAATTAACGCATTTTAAGCATAAATTCGACAAAACCGACAAAAATGTCAAGTTTTGTGAAAAATAAAAGATTAATATTTTCTTGAAAAATTCCAGCAACTGAATTTTAAATTATGTTCTTATGTTTTAATTTTTTATTAATTAATTTAATTAATTAATAGCTAACGGAAAACCGAACTATGTGTACTCGCTTTTGTCCTTATGTGTTTATGGGCTTATGTGTATATTAGAGTAAAATTAATAAATTAAAAAGAGTATTGTCTAAAAACTAAAATCAAGTTTTTATTAACAAAATGTGTTGGGGAAAAGCTACAAGACAGTGAGTTTCTCTATCAAACCCCTTCGATTTTTAACTGGAATTGTTTTCAAAACGATATTTAATTGTGTTTTGGGGAAAAGCGTATTCGTTATTACATATTGATTTCGTTGTTGTTTTATAAAGGCATTTTATTTTACAAATTGGTGTATAATGCGGGATGAATCTAGTTGGCTAAATAACAGTTATTTCTAGAAAGGGGCACATAATATTAATAGATCTACTGGGGTGACGCCCCCACTTCCAATCGCGTTGGGTTAAAAGTGGGAATATTTTGAGTATTATATATATCGGGTTATCAACTATGATAGTCATACGTAATGTTGTATTCTTAGCTAGTTTACAACAGCTCAATTTGTTTGAGAAGTGAAATGCCTATTGTTTTGTGATGTAATGACGGTAGATTATTACACACGGATTTGTGATATAATAGCGATATACCATTATACACGGGATATATTATGGATATATTATGGATATAATTCGGGGTGTAGTGACAATTACACACGAATTGTTATTTGATTTGATTATTTAGATTATGTTTTCGATTCATATATATATATATATATATATATATATATATATGGACTATTTTGATAAAAAGGGAAACTCACCAACACATTGTGTTGATCGATATTTTAATATGCTTTTCAGGTAAGTGAAGATTTCGAGGTGGCATGGAAAGGAGGGTGTGTGGTGTTTGAACAAAGATGAAATATTGTAAACCGTGCATTTGCACGGGTAATAAACTCTGATTTTGTAAAATATTTTCGTATAATAAAAGATAATGCTTTTATTATTAATTGTCTATTGTTATTGGCTATCGGCATCTATCATAACCCGAACGACGTAAGTTAAGACTTCCGATGTGTTATTGGAAATAATGGTGCATCTACCTCACAACCGAATAATGAAGAAGCACCTGAATTTCATGATGCGACAACCGATTTGATCTTTGATGAACCTGATCTCAATGAGACAAATCTTGATTCTAATTTGTCTACTGATGTGAATGTTTAATCCTCTTATGTTGAAAGAAATCATCCACCTGAGTACATCATCGGGGATATCAATGAAAGAGTTACAAGAAGTGCATCTGAATCTGCAAACATATGTTTGTACTCCTGTTTTCTATCCCAAATTGAACCCAAGAACATTGTTCAAGCATTGAAAGATAACTGTTGGGTGGAAGTAACGCAAGAGGAGTTGGCTCAATTTAGAGATCTTCAAGTGTGGGAACTTATAGACAAGCCAAGAAACAGATATGCCATTGGAACCAAATGGGTTTTCAGGAACAAAAGGGATGAAAGAGGATTTGTTATAAATAATAAAGCAAGACCTTTTGCTTTTAGATGCTTAAAAGAAGAAGGGATTCACTTTGAGGAAGTCTTTGCTCCAGTAGCAAGACTTGAAGCAATAAGAATCTTTTTAGCTTAAGCTGCCTCAAAGAACATTAGAGTATTCCAATTGGATGTGAAATCTGTATTTCTAAATGGAAAAATAGAAAAGGAGGTGTATGTGGCTCAACCACCAAGATTTGAGGATCCTGATTATCCTAACAGAGTGTATAAGTTAAACAAAGCCATGTATGGATTGCATCAAACTCCAAGAGCATGGTATGATGAGCTATCAAACCACCTGCTTGATAATGGTTTCCAAAGGGGAGCCATTGACAAGACATTCTTTTACAAGAAAAAGGGAAGAGATTTGCTCGTACTTCAAGTCTATGTGGATGATATTATCTTTGGTTCAACTAATGAACAAATTTGTCTGGATTTTGAAGAAGTGATGAAATCCAAGTACTCAATGGGAGAAATGAACTTCTTTCTTGGATTGCAAGTTCAACAAAAGGTGATGGCATCTTCTTATGACAGTCAAAGTATGTTCAGGACATTTTGAGCAAGTTCAAATGTCAAGATCTCAAAACTGCTTCAAATCCAATGGACACTCATGAAAAAATGATAACTAATGAAAAGGGGGAGCCTGTTGATGAACATGAGTATAGAGCCAAATTTGTATCCTTGATGTACCTTACTGCTACAAGACCATATATTATGTTTGTTGTATGTGTATGTGCAAGATTTCAATTAAGCCAAAGGTCTCTCATATGACTGCTGCCAAGAGAATCTTTAGATACTTGAAAGGAAAAACCAGATTTCGGGATATGGTATCCAAAGAACCATTCCTTTGATATCATTGCCTACACTAACAGTGATTATGATGTATGAAACATGAGCAGAAAGTCAACTTCTGGTGAATGTCAATTTCTGGGAGACGTGCTAGTGTTTTGACTGTGCAAGAAACAAACTACAGTGTCCATCTCAACTACAGAAGCTGAGTACATTGCTGCATATGCCTGCTGTGCACAAGTTCTATGGATTCAGAATCAAATGCTGGATTATGGTATGAATTTATTGAAAACTCCTATTTATATTGACAATACTGATGCATTTTTCATTGTCAAGAATACAGTTAAACACTCTAAGAGAAAGCATATTGAAGTTAGACATCATTTCATTAGGGATTGTAATGAAAAAGGTCTAATTGAGATGAAGAGAGTTGATACAAGTGACAATTTGGCTGACCTATTCACTAAGCCACTTGATTAAACAAGATTCCCCTTTCTTTTGAAAGCACTGGGAATGATCAACTTAAATGAAGTTTGATTGATGATATGTGCTTTTTGTGCAAATTGACTATCTTTAAGAAGGTCTTGATGTGTGTTTGTTTGATTATTTGTTTGAATAATGTGAAAACGCTTTTTGTGTTAACTGATATTTGATTTGAATGATAATCTGTGGAACTTAGGTATCTTTGATGCTTAGGTTAATGATCAGTTAATGTGTCTGATATCAGGATAAGAATTTGAAAAGATTATTATGTGTGCTAATATGATATTTTGATTATGTTGATTTTGAATATGTTTAATTTGATAAGATGATGTTATTAGGATATGTTAGACTATGCTTTATCTGAAGTCTATCTGTTTTGATGATGTCATTCATGATTAAGATTTGAATATGTTAAAAATGTTTGTGTCAAAATGTGTTAAAATTGCATACTCAAAGAAAATTTTCAAGTAATTTCTGCTGAAAACATTGTTGACAAAACAGAGAAAGTTGGTTATGGTGCTGAGAAATGATAAGATTATTTAGTTCAAGCTTTGTAGAATCTTAAAAAGTTTTAAATGAAAATTGATCCAACCTTTTGGGAAATGATAGTACATTGGTTATTTGGCCAATCATATGGATTTCTTTCCATGATGTGTAAAATCTGAGGTGATATAAACATAATGAAACTACTAAACTTAATGTGGAGTTACATTGTTGTCTATGCATGTTCCAATATACATCTTTTCGAATGAGTGGAAGAAAAGTGAATATCCAGTCATACACGAGCCCGTTGGAATTTGGTAACCAAAATGAATTATCTTATTGAGAATGACGAAGAACAAATGTGAACAAAAAATTCTTTACAGTTTATTCAACCAAAAGTTGATATATATGTTCACAAATTTTAGAAAATCCAAACATGAGGGTTAATTTTAGAACTATAGAGATGGGGGCATAAAAGTAAGTCCTGTCATGTCTTGAATGAAAGGCCTGTAAGTCCAAACTGCGTGTCATGTAAGTCTAGACCTGCTGTTAACCTGTCTAATCTGTCATAATAATGCTGAGAATGAAGTATTGAGAAGCAACTGAGTCAATATGATCCCATGTTGAGATCTTTTTATAAAAAGAAAGAAAATGGTTTGAAAGGAAAAGACTGAAATTTGATCTCATTATGCATTATTTGATCTTAAACAATGATCTTTAATGATAAAACTGCGTGACTTTTGGTTTAAGATAAAAAGAGATGCATTTTACCTTAAATAGGTCTGAATATGTATTTTTGAGTAAGGTTTGATGACTTTCAACCTTTTCGAGCAAACTTAGATGTTTCTATCTAAGTTTATCCTTTTCGAGCATGCTTTGATGTTTTACAAACTTTCGAGTAGACTTCATTGTTTTATTTGAAGTGTATCTCGTTCAAGCAAGGTTGAGGTTTGAATGTGTTTGACTATGATAAATCCAGCAAGCTTTGATGATTTCTGAACTTTCTAGTAAACTTAGTTGTTTTATAAGCACTTAAATGATTTATTCATATATTGTCGAGTACACTTTGATAATTATTAGCTTTCGAGTAAACATAGATGTTATGAAGGTTAGTTTTGTCTACCATACTTGATGATTATGTGACATCAGTTTAAATATGCTTTACATGTCTATTTTAAGTAACCTTTGCTGTTTTTATTAGAAATATGTCTTTATCTAGCATACTTCATGATTGTAAATGTGATTCTCTGATATTACAAGTGTTTTCGTGCAAACTTTTTTTTTCTGGGCACACTATATATTTCGGGCACACTTTGAAATCCTCAAGTGTCCTCCAAATATACTTGGTATTCTCAAAATGTTACTTTTCGAGTACACTTTGTGTTTAGAGTCCTTCTCTAGCACACTTTACATTCTTAAAGTCTTTCGAGCATACTTTTCTTTAAAGTATACTTGATTGAATATGTGTGAACTGTTTAAGTATTTTCGAGCACGATCTGTGTTATTTACAAATTTGAGCGAGGTTGACATTTGGAAATGTTTCTAAGTTATTATTATTGGGATTCTTTATTGATTCCTAGCAAGGTTGCCTATTTGATGCTTTATACTTGATTATTTGTCTTGTGATTTATTTCTTGAGCAATCTTGTATTTCGAGTAAACTTCTTTCATTTTACACACTTAGGATTATTTATATTTTACTTTATTGTTTCTGAATTAATTCTGGAACGAGCAAGCTTTGATAAATGGACTTAATACTAGCAAACTTTAATAAATTAACTTTTCGAACAAGGTTTATAACATGTACTTTATCGAGCAAGGTTTTAAAATGGGAAAAGATATTTACTTGAATATTTTAACTGCATGACAGCTTTTTTCCACAGCAAGACAAGATTCATTTAAAACTCACTTTCAAAAGGTACATAAGAGGGACATAGTGAAATTTCATGCTTCACTTCCCTATCCAAACATTATTGCCAAAACTACTCTTGCTCTTGCTCCAGAATATTAACCCCTTTACAATTTTTCCATACCCTAATTTGTCAGACCACTTAATCTGACTTGGTAAGCTTCAATTGAGTGATTTCTGACAAGGATTATGTGAATTTAAACTATTAATTTCAACATTAACTAACATATCTGTTTTCTTGTAGGTTGTTAATTTATCTAAGCACAAGTTCTTAAAGACATTTCTTCTCTTTACTACTTTAAATTATAACCTCAAATGTGTCAAAGTTATGAGCTTTATGACTAATTTTTTCTTGAATATATTTTTGTTTGTGTATGTACAGATATGGAGGATGAACCAACATATCCCTTTGAGAAGAAGCACAACATATGCGCTCTTCTTCAAGTACTGCTGATAATGAACCAATGGCTTTAATGATCCGATGGCTTCAGTTGTCAAACCTACGATTCTCTTTGACTGAGTGTCATTTTATTTATAGAAACCACCAGTTGGATTTCTGGCACTAGGCCGAACTACATGACGTTGATGGTAGGCGAATAGAGGCTACCGTGGCAAATCATGAAGTCACGATTACTGAACGGTTGATTAGAGCAAGCCTACAACTACACGATGATGATCATAACCCTATTTACTTCTCCACTGATCATTTATTGAAGATATTTCAAGAGACGATGGGTTATCTAGGCAATGCCCATGAGGTACATATTTAAAAGAGGATGTTTTCTAACCTTTAAAGGTTCTTAATACATCATATTATTCAAGGATATGCTCCTAGGAAAGGCTCTTGGACGTTGATGAGCTGTGATTTGGCAAATGCCACTGTGGCAGCTGTATATAATCTGCCATTCAACTTCTCCTGAATGATCTTTGATGGTCTGGTTAGCAATCTTCGATATCCTAACAAAGAAAATTTTTTTGGCTTATCCAAGATTCCTACAAATCATTTTTAACAGAGTTCTGCAAGCTTTACCAACAAGTGGGACTACTCTTGTGCTACAAGATCCCAATGTGTTTTAAAGAATAGGGAAGTTATCTAGCATAAGCCGGTTCAATGCACAGGCACAGGGGGAGATCAAAAACCAACCTGTGCCTACACCACCAGCCTCACCACAAAGCCCACCCCAACAACACATCCAATCCCCACCTCAACAGCAACCATCATCCCTACCTCCACAAAATGACCCATACATTCCATCACCACCCACTCATACCCAAACCCAAAGCCCTCCTCAAACCATTAACTAACCCCTAAGCCAAACCTAAACCGTAATGCAAAACCAAAACCAAGACATACATGAACCTTACATCCCACCAGAAATCCCAGTCCACCTACTTAACTTTCCACTAACATCATTCCAATCCTCAACACATTCCTAACCTTTAGACCAACCAAACCAACTAACCATTGAAATCATACAAACCTACAAACCCTTACCTACAATCCAAAACATCAACCCACTACCCTCAACAAGCACAAATATCTTTGAAAGCCCAAGCCCTACACATGACCCAATCCCTACCCATGAACCATTCCAACCCCAAATTGACCCTTTTATGACCCACCAGCCCAATCCCCTTCCCCTGGTGCTTATCTATTGGGAAGAAATTTGGATCTGCTGGTGGAAAATGTTGATTTGAGAGGAAGTAATGAGGAGTTGAAGAAAGAAAATGAAGAATAAAAGGCACAGTTGACACAAGCTTTAAACATAATTCAAGGTTGAGAAGACCACAGCTGCACCAAAACAGGAGGAGAATATTCCTGTTGCAACTGATGCTGCTGTTGTTGATATGGAGGAGGATGTGAATGTGGAAATAAATGCTGCTGAAGATGGTTTGAAAACATTATTTAGTGTTTATGGTGAGAGTGACGAGGAAGATGACAGTGAAGAGAGAACTTTTGATGATAATGGATATGAAGGTGATAAATCTGATGTTGGTGAACAAAATTTAATGCAAATGATACAATATCAAAGAAGAAGGTGAATGAGGAGAGGGAGAAGGAGATGGATATTGATCAAAATGTGCAAACAACTGATAATATTTTAACAATGGAGGCCATAGCAACTGATGCTATTAGCACTGAAACTATGACTGATGTATTTATTGATGAAGGTGCTGAGACTGAGGAAGTTGTTTTAACTGAGGAAATTGAAAATACTGAAACATCCAAGGAGGTCTGTGAGGATGATGAGGAGATGAGAAATCTAATGGACGATATTGAAAACTTTCCAAATGAATATGAGGAAGAACGAAGTAGGAAAGAAAAAGGGAAATCCATTAATGAAACTGGCAAAGATTCACCTGTTGATACACACGGCAAATAAGATGATAATGATATGTTGGATAAAGATGAATTGGATGAACAAGCTGCCAAGAGGCATGCTGATATTTTATTTGAAACCTTAGAAAAGGAGAGGATTGCCAGATCCTTAACTTTTGAAGAACTTGTTGAGCAGGAAACCTTATTTGAACAGGCTCGCATTGCAAAAACTTTGAATCGGGAAGGAGAAATTGAGCAGGAGGTTATTAAGGTGCTGATAAATATGAAGCAAGTTGAAGAGGTTGATAACACCTTAGCACTTGTAATAAGCAAGTTTACTCAATCTCAACCTGAGATTGAAATTCCAACAACTGCTAAAAACAATGTAGATGATAAGTAGATGGTGATTGATGATGCTGGAGAATCTGTAACCAAGATTCTCTCTTTGAAATGGTTAAAACATGCTGAAGATGTCTCCAATGAAAAAGATATTGCGGTGACTGATAGAGAAGGGAAATTTGATAAGAAATTTATAAGGAAAAGATGCAAGTATGATGGAAAAGATTATAGTGATGAAAAGATTGCGAAGAAGAGGGCTAAAAGGCTGAATGAACCTGAATACACTGTTGAAAGTCCAAAGGATCATGAAAGCCCAGTGATGGCTATTCCTCTATACGTCGTTATGCCAGAAATTGAACCTGATTTGAAAGAACCAAGTATTGAGGCATTGGATGAATCAACTGAAAAAGATGAGGACATTGAAGATGATGAAAATGTTGATAATGAAAATGCTAATGATAATGTTGTTGACTCCCCGAACATTGAAATGACAGAAGAACATAGGGAGAATATACAGATGATGTTGGACAATTCAAGAATGAATCATCCTTTGTTTGTAAGCTTGATTAAGCTTGGGTACAAATTTGAAACTTTGGCTCCTACGTCATATGAGGAGTTGCAAAGATTGGTTGATAAGGAGGCCGATGAGATAAAGAAGAGGATGGAGAAAAAGAATAGACTTTTTGAGATTGCATGGATTATCCGATAAGGACATGGGTAATACGAGTTTTGATGAGTTGGAAGAACATTATAATATGAACGTGGAAAGGGTGAAGAGAGAGGAACAAGAAAGATTGAAAAGAGAAGCGAATCAGAAATAAATGATTGATGAACTATTAAAGAGATTTTGAGGAAAGTGCAAGTATCTGATTGATAGAGGCATGGCAATGGAGTTGGTTGACAGCCTATCAAAAGCACAAGTTGAATCCCACTTTTGAAAGTTATCGATTAAAACTAAAACTGATAAATCTGTGAAGAAGGCAAGAGTTGTCACATTTGCTGAAAAAGAAAAGACTGAAAAGAAGAAAACGTGGGAGGATGAACAGTTGAAGATGCTGAATAGATTGATGGATGCAAGGGGGATATTATCTAAAATTCAAGGAATGAGCAGGAGTGAGAAATTGGCCTTATATCTATCTGAGCTAGAAAAGGATGATCAAGAAAAATCTCAAACTTCAAAAGCTTCTAAAATTCCTATAATTGTGAAAGTGAAACTTGAACCAATTGAACAACTGGACCCTTGGGATGATGAGAAAAAAATCAGAATTCTAAAAGGGCTAATGATTAGCAAAGGAATGGAAAAAGTGTATTTAAATCTCCTGAGGAAAGCCCAACTGAAACAATTATTCTATGAACAGAAAGATGAATGGGAAAGTGTGACATTCGTGACAAAACGAGGTATACTATATTCACTACGTAACAAGTAAACGATAAATCGGTTAATTCGTAGTGCTTAAACGAGTAACCGACTGAAACTAATTATGACCCGTATATATATTGAGGGGTCATATACGAGTTGTAGATATATTATAGAGGCTAACATATTGATATTTAGGCCCCAGTACGTTTAAAACTCTTAAACGAAAAAGGTTTCGTTTATTGATACGCTATAAGTTTACACACAATCGTTAACATCAAAACGAGCATTGTAGCATCCGTTAAGCCGAAAAAGATTTATAAAACACTTATATGGCATGTTCTAGGTGTTCCGTGAAAATATTTTGGATTTTTACAACGAGTCAGTACGTTTTTCTTATTTTTACATAAAGAAGCTGAAAAACACTCGTTTTCGCACTGGTTTTCGCACTCGAACTAGTTTTCTTGCGAAAAACCAAACCCGAACTAAATTTTGGACCGACGTTTGCGTATGGCCCGAATACCGAGGCACCATTGAGTCAAAATTGAGGCCCAATGGGCCTAAAAGGTTGCGGCCGCAAAAGGGTGGGACACCCCCCTTGGTTCTAACTTGTTGTATATATTAGAATAGTAAAGATATTTTGCACATTAACCAAACTAAGATCAAGATCAGCTGAGTTCTGCATCATCCCTTCCAAAACCCTAAAGGTAAACATTAAATTCCTGAAGATTTCAAGCTTGTTTAGTAAGATTTAAACATAGAAAATTAGTCCTTGATTAGTATTAAAGATGTTTAACCATCCAAAAACCATAAAAATCAAGTAAAATCATGTTTTGATGTTAAACATGTCTACAAAATAGAAACATATTGATTTTTGGTCAAAAACACGGATTAGAACATGAATACAACGTTTTTACGGTTTGAAAGTTCAGTTTGATACCAAAACCGAAACCCTAGTTAACAAGGTTGTTTAATGGATGATTTATGCTTGGTTTGATGTTATATGATATGTAGATACACTGAGTTGCAACCCAAGGCCCGCAGAGTCGTTTAAGCTATCAAAAACCACCGAAAACCGACAAGGTAATACCGTATTACTCGTTTAGGGGCTGTTTAGTAGTTGGTTGTTATGTGCTTGTTGTTAGCTTGTGAAACTATTCATGGTCATTAGGGATCATTTAAATGAGTCCCTGTTCATATTTGGTAATTTTTCGATAAACGAAGAATATTAGGCGAATTTATTACCATTTATTGGCGTTTATTTGGGAAAAATAGTTAATCTTCATGAAAAACTATGATATTTTGTTTGGAACCCATAAATTCTATATTAATATCACTGGTAATGTTTGAGCACCTTTGGAGATGTCTAAGTATTATTTGTGCAATTGTGTTTTAACCGAGTTTTAATAGCTGAAAAATGCGCAAAAAGGCATTTTGACCAAAGAGTTAGATTCTGGAGATTTTGCAGGGGATATGTACTGATATTGAGACCACTTGGAAAAATTATCGGATTTTTCGGATGTCTTTTGGTATAAACGGGCTATTTATTACTTAATTATAACACATTAAATGAATTTTTATAAATGGATAACTAATCATAAAATTTCTGAAAATATTTTTATAAAATTCTCCATAATTTAGTTTATTTTTACAAAAATTTCCATAATTTATATATAAGTACATAATTAGTTATGAATAATCCAAGATTTAAACTATATTTGTTTTAACGAAACCGGCAGTTTTGTGTTTAACGGACTGACTGGTATGTCAAAATTTCAAAAGTGGTCAAATATCGTATTTTTGAATGAAATTGATAAAAACAAACTTTTTACGAGAATTCCGGACAATTCGGGTGGATTGTACGCATTTTGTATAATCAAACCCATGTGAAACGGAAACGAACCCTGTGATCAATCCAGATACCGAAACCTCAAGATGCTTTCATAAATCAAATCATTTTAACAATCAACATGTTTACTTAAGTTTGTGTGATCTTACCTATTCCCTAAACGCGTACACGATCAACTTTGCTAGGCACGGGAAACGGTGAAACTGAGCCAAATCCAGTTTTAAACATTTCATAGTATACAACGTCACAATCTAAGACTATGGTCATGTTTTGGGCCTAACAGCTATAAATACACTAGTTATACAGCCCGATTTGGTTTAAACACTGTATTAGTATTAACAGTACGATACCGATTATAGGATACGAGTTATAATCGAGGCATAACACTTATTGACGTATATTACCTGCTCGAACTACAATAAGGTGAGTTTCACGACCCCACTTTCTAAACTGTTTTACGAACTTTTGGGGTGGAAAGCATGTTTACATATACTTATATACTTGAAAACGTGTGGTGATGTGAATTATCTAAGTACTAACACTTGAAAGTCCCCATAAACACAATTGATTAACTTCGTGCCAGTGACGTGTGGATAGTACTATCGGTTTGACAAACCCAACTGAAGGCGCCGGTGGGGTATGCCGGATATACTTGTTTACACAGTTGCACATTGTCATTTATACTTATTACATTCTGCTATGTGGTGTTAGACATAGTACATACTTGGGGCAAAGTGGCTGTTAAATGCCAACGGGAGTACATGGGCAAGGGTGGCCATGCAGTGCGAGATGTCTTGGGTTCACTTGTGACTTAGTATAATACATCATACACACACTTATATACATACGTATTGTGAACATTACGAACTCGTATACTGATTTTGTTGGTACTTGTGAAACTTGAAACTCACCAACTAGACGTAGTTGACCCGTTTTAACATGCTTTTCAGGTAAGCCGAAGTTGGAATGATTTGCTTTCGTGCTTGGTGTTAGAAGGAAAGTTGAATAGCTGTGAATAGATGCAAATACGTAGTAATGAATAAGAAGCCCGTGAACTGGTTATGTGATTTTCATCTAGTTTGTAAACTTAGTACCTGCCAATGTAATATGATGTAAATTAGTTTGTTGAATTTCTTTATAAACAATGTGGTTGATACCAGTGTTATCTGTTACATACTCGTATTACCCTTCCACAACTACCTGTCGGGGTGTGATAGTAAGATTGGAGGCTGAAAAGATGAATCCAAGAAATTTTGTTGTTAGACCAAGTGAAGGAGTTTTTTTTTTCTGCTGGTCAACTTGCAGATAGAAGAGTAATTGAAAGGATTACACGATTGGCCAGAGAAGGAGGTGAGAACTTTCTTGATTTAATGAGGATGCCAGTGGAAATGGTGACTGCCGTGTATATGAAAAAATTTGGGACTATGAGGGCCACTAAACCAAAAAAGACAATTCCTTCTAGGCCCTCAGCTTCAAAAGTCCAAATTCCTACAACAAGAGCTACACAACAAAGAAAACATAGGCCACCATCTGATGTGGACCTACCTAAAAAGCTCTTCTTTGGTTCTGTGTATGAAACTCTGAAAGTAATTATGAAGAGTTGATAATTGAAAGAAATCATCTTCAAGGATGATTTTGCTGAATTTAAATGGGAACAACTGGAGGAGATGCAACCATGGATCTGTTTGATTATCATGACAGCCATATGTTTGTAGGAAGACTGTAAAACGAATTATCTAAACATCTCAATAATGAGGCCAGGAAAAGATTCCCTATGTTTTGTAAGAAGAGGAAATGGGAACTTTCTGAATATGAGAAGACCAGAAGGGCAAAGAGGATGAAGAATATAAAACATGCTGAGATTGACTACATTTCGAAGATGAAGGAGAAAGACCCTATGGAAAATATGATGATTTGTATAAGTATGTGTGGGAGGATGACAAGGCCTAATCTTGAAGTCCAGAGAAATGGTAGGGTTGCTCGCATTGACTATAAAGAACAAGATGAATCCTATATTCTCAGAAACTCTGATGGACTTTCCTTGGGCATTATTAGAACAGATGAAGAATTGATATTCCTGCATGATGACGACTTGGAATATATATGAGGCGGACTGTACCTAATAGCCACTCCTTTCATCAAGAATTGTTTTTGTTTAAAGAAAGGGCAGGAAGTGCAAGGTCGGATAGAAGAAAAGCAGCCTCATGCTCAAGAAGATAAGATCATATTTCTAGCTTAGGTTTGATTTGTAATGTCCACTGGACAATATTTCCAAATTTGAGGTGTATTTTGGCTAAGTGTATGTAACCATAGAGGTGTTTTGGTACAGCTGAGGGTGTTCCAATCTAGGGGAGATTGTTGGGATGAGAAAACTGCTAAGTGAAGATTGGGATCTTCTCAACCTCTGTGAAATTGGCTATGTATGGACACCGAGCACACTTAGGCCTCCGAGCAAGATTTTATTTATCCTAGCAAGGTATTTTGCCCTTCGGGCAAAGTTATCTTCTTGAAGTCTTCTAAAGTGTCAATCCGAGCAAAATTCACTTTGTGTTGCAAGGTTGCTCTTCAAGTCAAGCAAGGTTTGCTTCCTAGCAAACCCTTGACTAAACCAAGGTAACGAAGACAAATATTTTGGAGTATCTAGCAAGGTTTGATTAATAAACACTGATCCAAGCAAGCACGCAGAAAGTTGATCAAGAATTATACTGAGGACTTTCTATTGCAAGGTTCAATTTCGATCAAGCTATTGTGCTATCAGCGCAAGTCAAAGTGTTATCAGCACACTTTGGTTTGTTCAATAAGTTATTTATTAACAAAGAGTTGAAGGGATTCCTGAAGAACAAGTTTGCTCGTAGAATCATATCGAGCAAAGTTTTCTACGGTCAAGATGATTGAAGACTGCTAGGAGAATATTTTCTAAGGAAAATATTTGAAGAAAAGTCTACCCGAAGAATTGTTTCCCAACACACTTTGATTACCAGGTTTGCTCGATGAAGACAAAAGCTGCAAAGCTTACCCGAAGACCTGTTTTACACATAAAATCTTTTGTAATATGTTTTATCAATAAACATCAATCATTAGGGTTTTAGAAGGAATGACAGCTGTCAGGGCAGGCCTATACATAGAATAATTTAGGGCACGCCTATGACAGACGAGAGAGGTGAGATATGAGAGAATAGAAGAGACGGCTGATATTATTCCTGACTATTGAGAGTGACGACTGTTCTTTACTACGTACGGACAGGACATTCCTTTTGAAACCCTGATTGATTTTCGCTTGTATTGATTTTTTATAAATGGAAATCTTTTGAGTTACAGTTTTTGTTTGGTACCTTAGTGTTTATTTTGCAACATTTAATGGGTTAGTGATTCCACCATTAACATATTATTGTTCTTACTTTAAATAGAAAGTCGTTAACCTTCTTTTCAACACTTAACAGTGTGGGTTGCGACATTGAGTGTTTGAGTATTTGAGCAATATATTCGGGACTGACATTCATGATGTTTAGTTAATCATTTGTACAAGTTTAACTAAAATTGATTTGGACTAAAACAATATAATCGATTTACATAGGAAAGTTTAGCGTATTTGACTGTGTTTGAGTCAAATTAGACTTGAATTGATGAGGTTGAATTTTTTGCATTGGTTTGGATTTGTGTGGATTGTGTTTTCGAGTGGTTTGAAAGTGATTTGAGTTGATTCGGTTGAGTTTTGGTTAAGTTTGGATAGGTTTGAATATGGAGAAATTTGAGATGATGAATGCACTTTTGTTGTTTTCTTGAGGTCATTCGTTAGTTTCAAACTCATTCGTTTGAAGTTTGTAACCGTTTTTAACATTGTTTAACCACCCATTCGTTGTCTAAAAACGCATTCAAGCTACTGTAGACTCATCAGTTATACTATTCACTCATTCGTTTACTCATTTGTTACTCAAACTCGCACATTCGTTACCCAAAATTCACTCATTCGATCACTATTTCGTTAAACTCATTCGTCTTCTTTTCATATGGTTGAACACTAATACATTCGTTATAAAGTATTCTCTCATTCGTTACTTGAAATTTCACATATTGTCAGTTTACACTATAAACTTTCAAACTTAACAGTTTTCATCCTTAGGCTTTCATAATGGTAAAGTTTAACGCACTTGCTTTCCAAAATGCTCTCATGTAGCAATTGTTGAGCATGAATAAAGATATTGGGTCTCACACTAAATTCCCTAGGCTCATGAAGTTATGTGATTTTTCTAAATGAGAACCGAGGTTTAGAGCTGATTTAAGATCTATCCATCCAGACTGTATGCAAAGTTTAGATATTATGTATAAACCACTGCTGGTTGGTGATGATTCTACTGGGTACACTTAAATGACGTTTATAAACATGACAACAAAGTAGAAGAAAGGCTATGAGATTGAAACAAGGGCTTGTTCTACTTTGACAATGGCATTACTAGAAAGTATTTAACTCCAAGTCAGCAGTATTAAAGTATGTGCTTCTTTTTTTCAATATCTGAAAATGAGAAGTTTTGGAAACATAAAGGATAGCAAGAATTCTATGTTGAAGTTTCAGTTTAGAAACATTTGACTCTTGAAAGGGGAGACAGTGAATGAAATGTTGAAAAGATTTTGTCATTTAATTGCTGAAATAAACAATTGTTCTATGTATCCAAATGAGAGTGATCAGACTAATACCTTGAAGAATTCATTACCTTCTACATATTCCACTTATGTGCTAATGCTTAAAAAATTGGGTTTTCAAGAATAATATGATCTTACTGCAAGAGTTTATGAAAAAATTGCATAAGAGAGAATATGATTTGAAATGTCAGAATTATTCAACAGACAATCAAGACCCAACTCTATATGGGAAACACATCGTTTCAGTAGTACGTCTGTTCCAATCACTGGTTTTTACTCACAGACTAATCAAGAGATTCCACAAGGTGTTGAATCTGGTCCTAGGTATCTTTCATGTCATTTGGTTCTTGTGCAATTCCTCAAACTTTTAAACCACCAATTGTGAACATGAAGGAGGTTGAGCAATAATTTCCCTTCATTTGTGCTTTCATGACATCATATGAGCAATTAGTGGGTAGCAAGATTGCTACATGTGATTTCATAGATGAATATTATGATTAGATCGATCTAAATGATCTTGAATTGATGGATCTAAAATGGAGTATGGAAATGATTGTGTGGAAGGTTAAAATGTTTATGCAAAAGACATGAAAAGATTTTCCAGCAATGAGTAAGAGAATTGGCTTCGAAAAGTTAAAAGTCAAATCTTACAATTTCCAAGAATTTGGTCATTTCGCCATGGAATGTGACAAGCCAAAGATGGGATATTCTGGACCTCTCAAACTCAAGATATAAGTTCTAACAAGAAGTATAATAACTTTGAGTCCAAGCATAAGCCAAAAGGAGCTAATTAGTTAAACTAGGAGTATCACAAGCTTTGGTTACTCATGAAGAAATTGATTGGTCTCAACGGTTGTTTGGTAACTTGCTTGCATGACAAAAATAAAGAGGTTAGTTCTAACTCTTCTAAATCTGTTTCAATTGAATCAGATAATGTAAGTTCATCTGTTGTTAATGAACAAGAGTGTGTTCATTGTGGTGAATTTAAGTCAAAACATGATTCATTACGTCCCCACAATGATCAACTTGTTTGTGATTTGACAATTATTCGTGATAACTACCGAAAAGCAGTTGAGACAGAGGAAAACTCAAAAGAAAAGATTAATGCTTTGTCGGTTAGTAATCATGACCTAAAACCAGAGACTTTTGTAAGTTTAATCAATATTGATAATCAATTTCAAGAAATTCTAAAACTGATAACCAATGTCACTAATCTTGAAAATGAGATTCTAGACTTGAAAAATAAACTGGGCAATTTCAGGAATTCTTCTTTTATGATAAATGAAATTATCGAGGTAAACAATATTCAACAAAAGAATGGCAAAGCAGGTTTAGGAATTGTAGAAATTCCCCCTTCTTTCCATAATGATTATAGAAGTATTCAAAACACAGGAGATTATATGAAAATTGATATTGATGATCCATTGATTGTTGATCATCCTTTGATTGTGAATAATGAAATCAATGAGAAGAAATCTAAACTAGTAAAACCTTTAAATTAAAACTTGTTAATGAAATTAAATTCCAATTTCTCAAGTTCAAAGCAATGTCGTTTTCAGGGAAAATGACTGTGGTGGTTTAGTTGAAGAAGTTGATGAACCACATGTGATTCATAAAGAATATTTCTCATGAAAATTGTGAATACCTAATTAATTTATTCTCAGATCTAAATCAATCCATAACGTATTAGATCAATTAGTCTTCAGATCTAGTTAATTGATATGCTCTTATAGTATATATATATATAATAGTAATTGTGATAGTAATAATATTAATATGCTTTAACGATGTATTGAGTCGAGAGAGAGGATGGACAGAGGTTCAAGGTAATAATATAATTAACACTTAAATTATGTAAGGCAACACTGCCTTATATAGAAGATGGAGACCAATTCGTTACACATCCCATAACGAATTGGCTCCATTCGTTAACTTACATTAACTTAAAGGGAAAGCATAACGAATTAGTGATTCGTTATACACCAATTCGTCAACATTCCATGACGAATGTGAAACATACATAACAAATTACTGTCCATTTGTTAAACATTATTAACGAATGGACATTACATATAACGAACTGGCTAATTCGTTAAACATCTTTAAAGAATTAGCATATACATAACGAACTACTTGTTTTCCATAAATACCCTTACATTAAAATAATAATAAATTACAACAGATAAATTACAAAGACTCGAGACGATAAAACTATGCACTAACAAACACCCCCTCGTCTTGAGCTCTTTATCTTTAATTATTTGAAGCGCTTTATGTTCCAATCTCGAAAACTATGAATCCCTAACTCGTGACATACACGTACGACATGCTGGAACTGCACAGCTCGGTTGTAGTCTTCTTGGCGCTCGATCAAAATCTTGTTCACGAACAACATGCCATTGCCTTTTTCGGATAAGTTAACGATCCACATCGATTCGATAACTCTAATTAAACTGGCCTTCAGGCCTTTACCTAGTACAATGACGGCCTCGCCGGTATGATTATCATAGTACCATCGATTAAACGATAGGTGAAGACTCTGTGGAAACGTCTTCACCGGTACATGCTTCGTCATTTTTAGCGGCTTAACATTAAGCACGAGTTTTCTCAAACCCGTACGAGGATCAATATCGTCAATACGTTTATGTGTTGGGACTTACGGCTTAAAGAACTTAAACCACGGTTTACCTCGAAGAGCAAATGTTGGTGAAACCATTCTGCACGACGATCTGCACCGCGATTAATAAACGGTCGACTCGCGAGGGAATGAGCATCCCATCGTGGTAGTGAGAGAACTTTAGTGATATGATGATAAAAATGAACGATGTTCTCCCACTATATAATACGGAGTTTTAAATCAGAATCGTATAACAAAGAAACAATGTCACCTTTCACAGTCGACAGGGCTTTGAATGTGGTCTTCTGATTAGATTTGGCCTGTTCAACAGAGTCTAGTTGTTGTTCTCGGTCACGTACCGATAAACATCAATAATCTTACGAACACGCTTGTCCCGATTCTTGAACCAACCTGCAATGTCTTCTTCAGTTGGATCGGACAACCATTCTGACAACTTTGCTTTATTCTTTGATGTCTTCTTTAGATGATCTTCAAAAGCTTTAACGTGCTCTTCAGTACAAGTAGGAACACCCTGACCAACATTTGATTGTTGAAATAAATCAGGGTATTCCTCTGCTGTCACATATACTATCGCAATCTCCTTGTCTTCGTAAATAAACGACGTATTCCCATGTGGTATATTCGTATCACGTAATACTTCCTCGTCATTCACCACCTCGACATCCTCCTCGGCCTCCAAAGCATCTAGTTCTTCATCGTTCAGACCTAACAATAATGAAATATGTTTGCACGTTAGGGACTGATCGATAAACTGACCTTCTTCAATCTCGTCAACATTGACCATACTCCTCACTACTCCAGTATTATCAATAAACAGGATGGTGTTGTCCTTGATTGACTCGATAGGTTGTGCATTGGTCGAGTCATGATAAACCACCAACTGTTTATCATTGTTACCACCACCACTGGTACTAGCACCCGAGGATGAACCATGAGCTTGTTTCGGCTCACTACCTCCTGTGCCTGGATTGTCAGGATCGTCATCATCATTCTTCAGCTTTTTTAGTTCATCGTCTTTGCATGTAAGCTGAAGGATGAGATCCTCCTATTCCTTGATTTTCAACCCCTCAGCCGTGACAAAATCACGAAGCTCATTGGTCTCCTTTTGGCAATAAGAGAAATAACCCATCAAACGACGTTGGTTTTGCATCATCTGCTCTTGAGCTTGACGATCGGCCGCCATTAGATTCTTGTGAAGATGAATCAAACTCATAAAAGAGACGTCCAAAGGTTGTCCAGGCATCACGTCGGTGTCGGAGGAACCACTGAAGCCGCATCTAGGGCTGTAAACGAACCGAACGAACACGAACAAGGCCTTGTTCGTGTTCGTTCGTTAAGGAAATAACGTGTTCACGAATGGTTCACGAACACAAAAAACATCAGCAGAGCCTAGAGATTAAGACCAATGTATTTATCAATATGAATAATGAAAGCATGTAAACGAATTGAACGAACACGGACAATTAATTGAACAAATATTTATGTTCATGTTCGTTTAATTAAAAAATTGGACATTTATGTTCGTTTGTTTAAAATCTAAACGAATATAACTGAATAAATATAAATGAACATATATGAACACAAAAAAACATAAACTAACATAAATGAAAACACGTAAATGAACACAAATGAACAAATATAATAAAACATAAAATAGATTATTCATCCAAATAATATTTAATTATTTTTTATTAATACATAAACAACCATAAATAAACATATAGAAACAAACATAAATAAACGAACAAAAACGGTCGTTCATGAACATAAATGAACGAACGAAACATGTGTTCATGTTCGTTCATTTAAATAAACGAACACAAAATTTTTGTTCATGTTCGTTCGTGTATTAAATAAACGTACATAAACGAACTTCCCGCCAAACATTTCACGAACATTTCAACGAATGTTCGGTTCGTTTACAGGTCTCCGCATCAGTAGTCCTTGGCGTAGTCTATAAAATAGATTGAGGAATCATGCCAAGCCTAGGATCAGATGTAAGCGTAGTTGTCAAAGTGAGTTTCGGGGTGCTAGTAGTTAGCGGCATCGCCGGACGTTGAGGAGCAGACGACCTTGGTCCTTGAGGTCCAACATACACACCTGAACTCTGAGAAATACGACATTTGGGTGGTTCATCACGAGCCACCACCTTCCCCTTACACTTTCGTTGAGCAGCCTGAGAGCTTGTTGCTTCAACGGTAGCATAATCGTTGATCAACTCCATGTCCACCATCAACAGCTTCATTTCCCTCATCTCCATCTTCATTCCTATTTGGTCCCTCTTCATGTTTGGAATCCGAATCATCGTGTATCCAACAATCATTAGAAGGAAATTCATTCGCCGGGTTTGACAAATGACCAATCAAGCATTTGGTCCTCGGCGCGTCTTGCTTATACGACTTCATCTGCTTAACTGTATCCGCATTTATATGCTCGAGCTATAACACGTCGTCTCTGAGCGTCAAATCAATCTCCAAATCCTGAATAAGAACCTGAACGATCAGCTGGATGAATCGTGGATACATAATAAATTTACCGTGTCGGTTTTGATCAAGCAGTTTCTTTGAGATGGTAGAAGATCTCTTAGAGAAATGAACGGTTTGTTCAAAATCAGAACGACGAATACCGATTGCAACATAATCCGGCACTAGTTGTATCAACCCTTGCGTCCCCCAAGGCAATGATTAAGAAGGTGTAGTACATACTTGTAGGTGGGGCACAAGTTAGCCATGTTATACATGGAACGATCAAGGTCACTAGCGTAGAACACACGACGAAAAAACCTGCGGATCAATGATCTATCAAACTCACATGGCATGTCCATGTTACTCCCAAATTGAAGCACACGTCGTATAACCCCATGTGAAACGAAAACCGTCTTCTTTTTGACCTTGGCGATGATGTGTTTTTCGGACTCAACATACCGAGCCGAATTCCAAAATGGTCGAACAACGCTGAAGTGTATCTTTGTATCAGCAGTAACAGCGTAGCCCATTCTAGATCATCGTATAAAAGCAAGCATATCACGAAATATGTCTTCGTCAGCAAAAATTCTCCCAATGAAAGCACAAATGTTATACTTTTTATCGAACAGCAACAACGGGGGTTTAGGCACTTGAGGTTGTTAAACCTGTGGTTCCATAGCTACGGGAGGATCTGGACATTCTCGTCAGCCATAACTGAAAATACATAAACCCGAGAATTTGTAAAGCAAACATTCAAACATTTAAATTATTTAATAATTTTAACTTGTCATTCGTTATTATTCTTGGTTCATTCGTTATAACGAATCAGGTAACGAATTGCTTAATTCGTCACAAATAAATAAACATGAATTAGTCACAACAAATCAAAAGCGAAGGATTAACGAATTAAGAAATGAATGCGAGTTAATTCGTTATCAAAGGAAGCGAAGAAGTTGATTCGTTATGCAGATCATAATGAATGGACCACGAATGGGTCTCCATTCGTTAACTTATAAGAATGCTCATCAATAATTCATAACTTTCGTTATCAGGAGTTAAAGTCAAAATTAGAATGAACTTAAATAGTCAAACATGCAATCAGATTCAATTTGAACCATGATTGACGATGAAATAACCTAAAATGAATACGAATCAACTCGGAAACACATCGATAGCTGATTCATAAGACCCATTGTAAGTAAGAATCAGTTATAACTAGGTTTATGAAGATTTGTGTTTGTAAGTTAAAACCGATATATAAATCAACTAATTAACCACTAAAAAGTCTATTATTTTTGACGTTATTGATCACGTTTTGATCGTGACTACCTTTTGATTAAGAGATGATGATCAAAACTTGATATAACGATGGTCAAAAATTCTGGAAATTTTGGGCAGAAGTTTGCTAGGGAAGATGAATAGTTTGTGAAGACGAATGAACTGATTTGTTCACAACTGTTCAATATATAAGACGAACTAGCAAACTTTCTAAGACAATGAATCAGCTAATTCGTTAATTTAAAATTAACGAAAAAGCTAGTTCGTTATCTCATTCGTAAGACACAGTAACGAATGAGTAATTCGTTAAAAAATATATTGAATTAATAACGAATTAGAGTTACATCGTGTTTCATTACTTATTAATCTAGTAACGAATGGGTTCATTCGTTACAGAGTGGCGGAAGTGAATTAAGGGTAACGAATCGTTATTAAAATGACCCTCATTCGTTATCCAAACAGATAACGAATGGACAATAAATTAAAATTTAAAGTTTAAATCTTTTTCAATTTAAAATTAAAAGAATTAAAGAATGATTAAATAATGCATCGAGATCAGTGTCTTGATGAACTTTAACTTAGGAATCTTACCCGACATAGTAAGATGCTATACGTTAACGTGTTTTACGTTTAAAAACACATAACTTAAAAAACAAATAACTTAAAATGAATTAAATAATATTGAAAGAATAAAAAAAATAAAAATAATAAAATCTTTTAGGTATCTTTGTTTTCTTTTCTAATATTTACCTTTAAACCCGAAAAATAAAATAACAAAAATAAAATAGAAGATAAATTTTTTTGTATTTTTGAATATTTTACGAAAGCAGTACATATTTTTGTGAGTTATTATGACTCTCGCATAGAATCATATTGAACAAATTGCCTGTCCATCGCAGTTTTATACTTTAGCGTTATTATGACTCTCGTTAAGTCGGTCATTGATATTGTTGTCCACTTAAATATTATAAAAAACCTTCGAGCATTTTTGTTATATTATTGAATGTTCAATTAAAGCATAGAATATAAGAAACTATAAGCCTCTAATCTTGGTTCAAGCTTAATTTGATTTTTACCGTATCACCCCAACTTGACTAAAACCATTATATTTTCGATCAAATATAGAATTTTATATATACATTTTTGAGCAATGCACCAAGTTTCATTTACTGTGAGTGAGTATGCACGAATCCATCTGTAGGCTTACATACATTGTATCCCAGGCGGTCCATTTCTTACTGGTGTTGAGACGCGCGCAAGGGAGGAACAAATGTATAACTAACAACGGATTTTGATCAAGTCAATAATTTATTTTGTACGATGTACAGCAGTGATCAAGTTTGATGACTTTGGGTTTGCTCTAAAACTGTTTGAAATCTTCATGCATATGAATACCCAGATGATTAAGCCGCATGAAGACTCACAGTGTCTAGAAGACGAATGCTTTTTATTTTCTTTATTGTTTTTGGTGATCAGACAAATATAAGGCTTGAGTATGATAAGCTATTACAATTCTGCCATCATTACCGATATTTGTTTTTAGTAGAGACTAACACCTCTTTGAATATGGTATTTCTTTATGTTTATATCACATACTATACCCTAACGGCTTCTTTTAGACCTATCAATGCACCAATGCAATTAAGCACTCAGCCTTTTAAGATTATTTCTTTTTGGATATGGGACCAGATGATCAATGTACTATCATTTTCTTTTTTCGCTTATTTTTGAGGAGAATAAAAATAAATCGCCCCTGTCACTTTCAGTCTATAGATTAATGGCAATCCTATAAATCTACAAGTAGATAACAAGACCAAAACATGCAAGCAAGTTCCACAAACATAAATAACCGACATAATTTTCAGCGATAGAATTAAATAAAAATGCACAACAGTCGCCCTGATACTTTCCATTATTAGGTAAATGGCTATCCCGAACACTTACAAGTAAATATCAGGACCAAACATATACACGTATATGTCCTTTAAATATGAGCAATTGACATAATTTTAAGCGAAAGTGTGCAAAAATCTTTTTCGTTTTTCTCTGTACATGCATAAACACAATCTTTTTGTCTTTTCAGATTTTTCTGTACATACAATCTTTTTGATTTTTTAAATTTTTCAATGTTTTTGAATTTTTCAAAATATTTTAAAACTAAAATCACAATATTTTTGTATTTTTCTAAAATTTTAATGTTTTTGTTTTTGTTTTTTTTTCAAAGTATTTTAAAACAAAAATACATTATTTTTGTATTTTTCAAAATTTTTAATGTTTTTGGTTTTTCTCTATACAAACAGAATCACAATATTTTTGTATTTTTTATTTTCATCCCCGAAACCCAAAACATAAAAAATAAAGAAAAGACATTAACCAAAATAAAACTAAAGATAATTATCCTTGTTTAAGGATATTTGTAAGTGTTTTCACCCCATTTAGACCCAGCAAAAAGTTAAAACGAGTTTTGTCAAATGCCTTGGTAAACAGGTCAGCACGTTGAAAATCCGTGTGCACTTTTTCAATATGAATTAACTTCTTTTCAAAACAGTCGCGGATGAAATGATATCGAATCTCAATATGTTTTGTTTTAGAATGTTGCACAGGAATTTTGGTGATACTTATAACATAAGAGTTATCAATTAAAATTGGAGTAGTAAGAAACTTCAAACCGTAGTACCGCAAATGTTGCAGAATCCATAGAACATCTAAGAAGCAACTCAAGGCTGTCACGTATTCGGCTTCAGCGGTTGAAGTTGAGACCGTTGTCTGCTTCTTACAATGTCAGGAAACAAGCCGACTTCCTAGAAATTCACAACCCATTATAGTCGATTTGAAATTGATCTTGCATCCTCCATATCGTCCTTGGGATTCCTTAACCCGATGTCAGGATTACCCCTCAGATAGTAAAGTATACGTTTAACCACCGCTAGTGTCACACCCCCATCTTGGGCATAGGAGTGCGACCAATAGTTGGTACCACATTTGTAAATATATCAAAGTTAAGGTTATTAGCGGAAGTCTTTATAAAACATAAGGATCAAAGTTGAGAATATTTACATTACAAAAGATGGAACGAAAGTTCCATTTACGTTTGTTTGTTTATAATTTACAAAACCACCATTTATTTATATTTAAGTTTAACAAAAATATCTGAGCCATCGAATTCTTGAGCCCTTCGTCTTCACAAGTTCTATTCTTGATTACCTGCAAAATGTTAAGAAAATACGTCAGCAACGAATACTGGTGAATATGCTGACGCTAAAACATTTTCTTTTACTTTGTTACCCCTCGAAGGTTACACAAGCCTCGACCCATCTTGGCATAGGAATAACAAAGTTATAATACAATTTACAAACTCAAGTCTCTACCTAAGTACCCCAGCAAACACCGCAGCGTTCAACTTAGTTAAGTACTGTTCGTATACACAATGTCGTGCTCCCCGTAGGAAAGTGTACTACGACCAGGTGTGGTACGATGCGCACACCGCGTACTACCACATATGTAAGGATACAGAAAAATGTACACGACAACCTGAGGGATAGGCTTTTACTCTCATTTATAAATGTTTTAGAGACACTTAGTCTCACGTAAAGATTTTCATATAACACATTGACTCATTTAAAAACAAGTTTAAAATTTTGGGGCGTATTCACCTTTTGATTGGAATCAGCTTCAAACACCGTCCGTGGGTCTTTCCCTTGCTATCTCGCACGTATAGTACGAGTATAACTTTTTGTTAGTCGGATATACAATCCGGCTTAAGACCTTTAGTCTTGTTTCATAATCGCCAACTCGATTATTTATTCTTTATTTTAAAACCTTTAGTTAAAAAGTAGTATTCATAAACCATTAGTTTATTTATAAAACCCTACGTTTCTTCTTCTTTATGAAATATATTCTTTTCTTTTATTATTTAAAAATACTCATTATTACTTAAATAATATTTATAACAAAGAATCATTATACACATATATATTCATATATATATATATATATATATATATATATTCTTTTCTTTTCTTTTCTTTTTCTTTCTTTGTTATATTTTCATTTGTTTATCAAGGTGTCGAGTATAACCTCGACTTAGGGTATTAAGCCTTTTATAATATTTTATTATTATTTTTATTCGGGCATTATGCCTACCTTTTCTTGGCTTAATTATCCCTATACACTTAAGCAGCCCTTTGTCGCCGTTGGATCAACACTTTTTCCTTCGTCGCCTTTTCTTGACAATATCTCCTCACACTTGGCACGCTTTACAAGACGTCAACACTTCACAGCAGGTACATCGAGATGATCGTTGGGATGTCGGGATTACAACACTTTCCACTTTGGTATGTCCTCTTTGGTATGTCTTCGGGGTACGCTGGATCGATGGCACGCTTCCCAATGTTTAAAGAGAGGGCACGCGGTACGCGACGGCCTCCTTGGCTAGCCCGTCGCGTATCGCGACGTAGGCTTGGCCAGTCACCATGTAGACCTGCCACGTGGTAGGCGTAGTGCCGCGTGGCAACACGTGGCACACGCGTTGCCACGTGGGGACTCGTGGCGGCATACGGTACCACCGTTTCCCACGTGGCACACATGTCACAACTTGTCAGACAACCCATCGCGATAAGCGATGGGTTCCCTTCTGATCCATCTCGTATTGCAATGGGTCAGGAGAACAGAAATTTTATTTTTGACCCTAGAGTTTGGAATTCGGCAGAATTGGGCCTTTGACTTTGGAATCTTGACATTTTTAGCTTGAAATTTCCATGATGTTACATGTTCCCCACCTTGAAATAAATCTTGTCATCGAGATTGCTTTATAAGAATAAGTGGGGATATTTCTTTCTCATTTCCGATTCGAGTTCCCTTGTATACTCGAGCCCTCTTCGTGACCCCCATTTTACTTTTACAATTTTCAAAGTTCATCTTTATGTATCTTTATTTTCGAATCATCTATTTGTATTTGTCTTTCAATGAATTTTAGGTTCTCGTTAATTTCTACATCTTTTAATAGCAATGAAAGAGATTCGTCGGCTGGACATTTCCGCAAATTTGAAATGTGGAATACATCGTGTATCCCTTGCATTTCCTCGGGTAGTCGTAAGCGATATGCAATAGTACCAATTCGTTCATGTACCTCGAAGGGTCCAACGAATCGAGGACTTTGCTTTCCTTTCTTACCGAAGCGAACGGCGCCTTTCTAAGGCGAGACTTTTAAAAGAAATTTTTCACCAACATTGAATTCTAACGGCTTACGACGGACATCGGCGTAACTCTTTTGGCGGTCACGTGCCGTCTTAAGTCATTCTCGGATTTGAAGAACTTTTTCGGTGGTTTCTTGGACTATTTCAGGTCCAGACAATTGATTATCCCCGGTTTCAGACCAGCAAACGGGCGTTCTACATTTTCGACCATATAACGCCTCAAATGGTGTGGCTTGAATACTTGTGTGACAACTATTGTTATACGAGAACTCCATTAGGTGTAAGTGGTCGTCCCTACTTCCGCCTAAATCTATCACACAAGCACGGAGCATATCTTCCAATGTTTGAACTGTCCTTTCACTTTGCCAATCGGTTTGTGGATGATAGGCGGTGCTAAGGTTTACTTTCATACCTAACGCTTGTTGGAAGCTATTCCCGAAATGAGAGGTGAAACGGCTGTCTCGATCAGAGATTAAGGATAGCGGTACTCCATGCAAAGCAACGATGTTTTTTTACATAAATACGCGCTAATCTATCCATTGAGTACGATTCGTTGATTGGAATGAAGTGAGCGGTTTTGGTTAACCTATCGACGATAACCCAAATAGCATTATGTTGTCGTGTCGTCTTTAGGAGTTTGGTTATGAAATACATGGTTATTAACTCCCACTTCCATACGGGAAGTTCGGGTTGTTGAATCAATCCCGAAGGCTTTTAGTGTCCAGCCTTGACTTTCAAACAAGTTAAACATTTCTCCACCTGTGAGCAATGTCCTTTTTCATCCCATTTCACCTTTAGTTGGGTTTGAGACTTTGATACATTTTATCACTATCGGGGTGCATCATGTATTTGGACTTATGGGCTTCATTCATAATCTTTTCACGAAAGTCCCTAACAATTGGTACCCAAATCCGCTTTCCCATTCTAAGGATACCATCGTCACCTTTGACTAGCGAGTCAATGGTGCCGTTACGTTTTTCATCGGAGATTTGGTTTTCATTGATCGCTTGAAAAGATCAACTTGAAGTTCTAGCCTTAACGCTCGGACTCTTTTTGGCTTTTCGTGCTCTTTACGACTCAAGGCCTCAGCCACAACGTTGGCTTTGCCTTCATGATAAACTATCTCGCAGTCGTTGAGAGTTTCCATCCAGCGTCGTTGGCGCATATTAAGCTCTTTTTGGTCGAATATGTGCTTGAAGCTTTTAAGACCAGTGTACACGGTAAATCTTACTCAATAGAGATAGTGCCTCCATATCTTTAGTGCAAAGATTATGGCGCCTAACCCTAGATCGTGAGTTGTATAGTTCTTTTCGTGCACCTTGAGCTGACGAGAGGCATAAGCGATTAATTTCTTGCGTTGCATGAGTACGCATCCCAATCCGGAATGAGACACATCACTAAAGACAACGAAATCTTCAGTACCTTCTAGCAAAGCCAGTATAGGTGCTTGGGTAAGCTTTTGTTTGAGTATATCGAATGCCTCTTGTTGTTTTGCTCCCCATTCATACTTGATGTTTATACGAGTTAGAGAAGTTAGATAATGGCTATATGGGAGAAATTTTCAATGAACCTTCGATAGTAGCCAAACAATCCCATGAAACTTCGAATCTCGGTTGGCGACTTTAGGACCTCCCACTTAGAGATAGCTTCAATCTTAGCGGGGTCCACTTGAATACCAATGACATTGATGATGTGACCAAGAAATTGCACCTCGTGCAACCAGAATTCGCATTTCGAGAACTTGGCGTACAACTTCTTGGTTCTAAGAATTTCAAGTAATGTTCGAAGGTTGACTTCATGATCATCCTTAGACTTAGAATAAATAAGTATTTCGTCGATGAAGACGATAACAAATTTATCCAAGTAAGGCTTACAGATTCGATTCATCATGTCCATGAACGCGGCTGGCGCATTAGTAAGTCCGATCGGCATAACGGTGAACTCATAATGGCCATACCTTTTTCGAAAGGCGGTTTTCGGGATATCTTCGGATTGAACTTTGAGTTGGTGATAACCAGAATGAAGATCGATTTTTGAAAATTAGTTTGCGCCTTGGAGTTGGTTAAAAAGATCATCGATTCGAGGTAGCGGATAACGATTTTTGATTGTGACTTTGTTTAATGCCGATAATAGATACATATACGCATAGATCCATCCTTCTTCTAAACTAATAGAATTGGTGCTCCCCATGGTGACGAACTCGGTCGGATGAATCCTTTCTTTAGAAGCTCTTCGAGTTGCTACTTTAGTTCCTTCATCTCGGTTGGTGCGAGGCGATATGGAGCATTTGCAATCGGAGAAGTACCAGGAATGAGATCGATTCTAAACTCTACTTCGCGATTGGGAGGAATTCCAGGAAGTTCATCGGGAAAGATATCGTCATAATAAGAAACAACAGGAACGCTTTTGATTTCTTTGGGTTTAGATTCTTCGGTGACGTAGGCCATGAATGCTAAGCATCCTTGATTTAAACATTTGTTAGCTCTTATCATGGAAATCAGGCTAACTTGGCCAGGGTCTTTATCCCCTTCTATTCGAATGGTTTGTTTATCAGGGGCTTGGAGTTCAATAGTTTTGCTATTGCAAAGGTTATGAGCATGGTTGTCGGATAACCAATCCATACCCAATAAAATATCAAAACCCGCAAGAGTCATAGGTAGCAATTGAATTGGCAAAACGTAACCGGCTAATAAGATTTTTCCGTTTTCTAGAGCTTCAGAGATTTAAAGAATTTCGCCACTAGCGGTGTCGACGCTTAGAGTTTTATTAAATTTGACTAAAGGTTCGTTTAATAGACTACAAAAGTTATAATCTATAAAACTTAAGTTGGCACCTGAATCAAACAAGACTCTAGAATAAGTGTTGTTAACTAGGAACGTACCGGTAATGGTTTCCGGCATGTCGGCTGCTTTCTTTGTGTCAAGAACGAAGACTCTCGCGTTGCCCTTCTTTGGCTCATTCTTTTGACCACTACCACCCGCACCATCAGTCGCGGGTTTGTTCTTGGGGCATTCAAAGCTAAGATGTCCCATATCTTTTCAGTTATAGCAGGTCATCTTTTTCTTCAAACAATCGGCCGTTGCGTGGCTGGGTCAATGACACGATTCATAGACTCTTGTTGTGGAAGACGGAGCAAAGTTGCAACGGCCTTTGTGATATCTCTTACATGTCTTGCATGGCGTAGCGTTTGATTTGAATCTAGTTTGTTGATTTACGCTCTTGCCCTTGTATCGATTGCCTTCACTAATTCTTCTTTGGTCGTGCGTTGTTACGACTTTCTTATCCTCCTCCTTGTTGCGGATCATTCCACCCATCAAGTATCCAGCTAACTCCATTGCAGAGTCGGCCGTTTGTGGCAAGTAAGACCTCACCATATCATGAATTTCTCACTGTAATCCCCATGTATAACGTGTTACTTGGCTGGACTCAGGGTTAACCAGCTGGGGAACTAAGTGACAGTACTCATGGAACTTTGTATTATACTCACGAAGGTTAGTCCCGATGACTTTGTGGTTTAGAATCTTAGTTTGTATTTGGTCAGTCTCATGCATTGGATAGAACTTTGCCATTAAGAGTTCTTTAAACTCTCCCCAAGTTAGATTAAACATAAGGGCAGAATATTGGATCTTTTCCTGATCGGAGCACTTTCTTGTGATTACAATCATCTCCATTTCTTCGAGCCACCTCACGGTCGTGATGGCTCCTTTATTACCTTGGAATTCCTTCGGTCCATAGATGTAACCCCATATGTTTACTTTCATGATCTGACATTAATTTTGTGTTACCAAAGTTAATGGACACCTGAATTTTAACCCGTTAGAACAATTTTACCCATAACTTTCGCACCTGCAGTTTAACTTTTATGACGTGACATTAAATTTTATGACCCGAAAATAATTTACCCATAATTTTTGCTCCTGTAGTTTGACGTACCTCATTCAAATTACACAAATTCCAGAATTGCCCATGGATATTATCCTGGCTTGAGTATTTAAATTTTTTCAACCAAATCACAACTCAAGTAAGGCCGATTTAATCAGTATTCGATTATTCAATATCCAGGTATTCAGGTTATGAAATGGACTTCTAAAAAAACATATAACAAACCATTGAGTAAAATAATAAAAAAAAAGTTTTCTAGAAAAGAAACGGGTCAAAAATTAATGAAATTACCTTTATAATGAAACACACATAAAAAAAGATAAGATAATGGTATAAACAGTTATTTACTTACAAGAACTTCAAATGCATCAGTGGGAACAAAGGCCAAATTACTAAGGAAGCTTGCTAGGTGAAGCACTCTACAAGAAAACACAAATATGCACGCCTCGTTAACTGCCAGTTCATTAATGCTATCATTAGTTAATATTTAACTGTAATATATACCTAAGGCCGTCGAATAGAGTGTACAACTCTGATTTAGACCATATAAGTGACGCCTTTATCACTGTGGACACCGCCATCACCCTTGCACAAACCAATATTCCAACTCAACTAATTCGCAAATAATGCATTGCATGTGTAGTAATGCACATATATTGTTAAACTGTAGTATTACATGAATGTATATTCATATAGTAGGTAAATAATGTACAAAGGCCATTAGATTTTTGTTTCAAAACCCAACATAAAACAGCGTTTGTATCAAATAGAATTCAATAACTTACATTTTCTCATGTGGTTAATTTTATTGCAATCCGATACATAAATACCCTGCCCCTACTTGTTTAAATTTGTTACCATTAGCAAAAGTAAATAAATAAAATTAGTATTAGTATAAAAACAAAAATATAAGAGGAATTAAATATAAAAGCATATGTGAAGGCATTAGCTTTTGAGGACTTGTGCACACTAATTCCAGACAACCGAACAAAACAACTCAATAGTAAATTCCAAATCAAATCCAAATAACCGAATAAAAATCCATATTGTTTGCCGCTGGAACCCTAATTTTACGAAAACTATCAAAAACGGAAAAAGAAAACCTAGAATAAATCCAACCGAGGGTGGAAATCGTACTTTAAAAACGTCATTTTAGAAATCGAACAACATATCAAGAAAATGAAATCAAATCCGGAGTCTTTTAAACCTTTAAATCGAACCTTAGAAACACCTAAACATCATCAAAACAAGCCATTAAACAATCTTTAGCTTCCAAGTTTAGGTTAGAGAGAGAGAGAGAGAGAGGGAGGCCGTGAGTTTTGAATTTAAAATCCCAACTTTGGATGTAGAGCTTTGGATATAGGTGTTATGCTTTTTAGATACTCACGGCTTTTGAATTTCTTTTAATTTTGAATCACGAGCTGGTTTTTGAGTGTATGAGCATTACAACCGTAGTACTTTGTGCTTAAAGGATAGAAAACTCTTAAAATTAAGAGTTTTGTGTGAAATGACCTTTGTGTCCCTCCTATATACATTTTAAGATAGTACATATATATATATATATATATATATTCTTTTCTTTTTCTTTCTTTGTTATATTTTCTTTTGTTTATCGAGGTATCGAGTATAACCTCGACTTAGGGTACTAAGCCTTTTATAATATTTTATTATTTTTATTCGGGCACTATGTCTACCTTTTCTTGGCTTAATTATCCCTATAAACCTAAGCAGTCCTTTGTCGCCGTTGGATCAACACTCTTTCCTTCGTAGTCTTTTCTTGACAATATCTCCTCACACTTGGCACGCTTTACAAGATGTCAACACTTCACAGCACGTACTTCGAGATGATCGTCGGGACGTCGGGATTACAACACTTTCCTCTTTGGTATGTCATCGGGATATGGCATGATTATTGAGGTATGGCACGAAAATCGAGGAGTCGGGGTACGCTTATCGAGGTGGATGGAGGGCACGCTCCCCAATGTTTAGAGAGATGCTAGAGAGAGAGATGTATGTGTGTTTTTGGTGTGAGTTATGAAGATCCCGTAGCTGCTATTTATAAACAAGATTTTGGAGCCCGTCAGGGTACGCGACGGCCTCCTTGGCTAGCCGGTCGCGTATCGCGACGTAGGCTTGGCCAGTCACCATGTAGACCTTCCACGTGGCGACCCGTGGCAAACGTTGTGCCATGTGGTGACACGTGGCTGACACGTTGCCACATGGTGACACGTGGCGGCATACCGTGCCACCATTTGCCACGTGGCACACGTGTCACAACTTGTCAGACAACCCATCGCGATACGCGATGGGTTCTCTTCTGATTCATCGCATATCGCGATGGGTCAGGAGAACATAATTTTTATTTTTGACCCTAGAGTTTGGAATTTGGCAGAATTGGTCCTTTGACTTTGGAATCTTGACATTTTTGGCACGAAATTTCCGTGATGTTACAGCTAGATGAGTCACTCGGGGACTTGCTTGGTACCTAGCACACAAACAAACAGCAAACATTATATCAGGTTGAGAAGAAGTTAAATCCATTAAGGAACCAATCGTTGCACGGTAATGGGTAGGATCTACGGTATCCTCCAATTCGTCCGGTGACCTGTGACCCACGGGAAGAGGCGTCGAAGGGATTTTTCCGACAGTTATCTTGAATCGGCTCAAGACATCGCTCACGTATTTCGTCTAATGAATAAAAATTCCCGCGTCAAACTGATGAACCTGCAATCATAAGAAGAAATTCATCTCCCCCATCGAGCTCATTTCAAACTTTGTCTGCATCGAATTCTCAAATTCCTTACACAACTTGTTGTTTGTTGAACCAAAAATGATGTCATAGACATATATTTTGACAAGGAGCAGATCATTACCAACGTTCTTATAAAATAGAGTGCAATCCATAGTTCCTCGCTTGAAGCCATTATCTGTAAGATGGTCAGCAAGTGTGCGGTACCAAGCTCTCGGGGCTTGGTCAATCTTTAAATACGGTCTGGATAATTTGGATCTTCAAAACCATGAGGCTGTAAAACAAACACTTCATCATGAAGTTCCCCATTGAGAAACACACTTCTAACATCCATTTGATTAACCTTAATGTTTTTGAAAGAAACATAGGCCAAGAATATTTGTATAGCCTCCAATCGTGCAACTGGAGCATATACTTCCGTGTAATCTATGTCTTCTTGTTGATGAAAACCTTGAACGACCAATCGTGCTTTGTTTCTTATGATAACCCCACGATCATCTTTCTTACACTTAAATACCCATTTAGTGGAATTGGCTTCTTAACACGAACAGGCTTGTCAATAAGATCCCAAACACCCAGTCGAGCAAATTGTTACAATTCTTCTTGCATTGCTTCTACCCATGAAGAGCCTTCAAGTGCCTTATGAACACTCGTTGGTTCCATATGAGATAAGAAGCAAGTGTATTTTGCAAGATTCATAATTCCCAATGAATGCATATCGGCATACGCACATAATGTAGTTGCATCACTAGAAGTAGCAATCGGATGACGTGTTCGCACACCCAAATTAAGATCAACAATGATGTTGTCCTCTGGATGATAAGTGTGAATCCGAATAGTTGGATTCTCAGGCACAACAACATTATTATATAAATTTGTCAGATTCTCTTCAGCATCATGAGACGATTCACCAATATCATGTGTTTCTGGCAATGGAGCTGAAGAGGAATCAACAAAATGACCATTATCTGACGAGATAGAAATCAAATCAGAAGTAACAGGAAGATCAACTTGTAGAGCATCATAATAATTATTACCAGAAAATCTTGAAGGTACGAATTGATCTTCTAAATAAGCAAGTACCAAGTCCTCATATGGTTGGTCAACTATTTGAGTGAATGAATTAAAAAACTCTCATAGTCGAACATCCAACCAGGTCCTTTACCGACGGTAGGTGTGGTGTATCGTTGACAATCAACATGGTGCCACTTTTCTACACAACCCGAAGTAAAGTTAAATACAAGATTCTTAGGAGATGCATAACCCAAGAAATAACCTTCAATCCCTTTTTCTTCAAATTTTCCCGCATCTTCCTTCAACATAGTACAAGGACACCCAAACAGCTCAAAATACTTTAAATTAGGCTGTATCTTGTTCAGAAGCTCATAAATCATCTTTTGAAGCTTCTTCACAGTCAAAACACTATTAAGCGTGTAGCAAGCGATATTCATAGACTCGTTCCACAACTGAACATGAAGCTTAGAATCTGCAAGTGTTGTTCGTGCCGCTTCAATCATTGTTCGATTCTTTCTTTCTGCAACACCATTCTGTTGAGGTACATATGGAGCATTGTATTCCCAGTGAATTCCTTTTTGAATACAGAAGAAATTTAATACATTTTTTGAAAATTTCATACCATTATCACTTCGAATACCTCTCACTTTGATTTTATACTATGATTCGATCTTCGTGATTAGATTTTGAACAAGAATAGGTGTTTGATCTTTTAAACTCATAAATAACACCCAAGAATATCTTAAATAATCGTCATTGACAACTAGACAATACCAGTTATCAACAATACTCGCACGATTCACATTACGAAATAAATCCATACAAAGTCGTTTCAATGGAGTATCAATGGTATTGATTAACTTAGAAGGATGTGGCTTCTTCTTTTGTTTGCCCTTTTTACAACCAACACAGTGATCAGTTAATTTAAAATGTTTCAAGGAAACCCGATAAACCAAGTCATTCGCCATAAGATAATTCATCTTCCTAACGTGGATATGGACAATTCTTCAATGCCACATAATCGTATCTTTCTCTGTTGCCTTAAAGACAAAACATGTTTCCACAGAAGAAGATACCTTAGAAGTCATGTTTAACACATAAATATTGTTTGATCGAGGAGATCGCATAACTACCATATCTTCAGGAATGACGTATCCTGGTTTCAATATTATACACTCGTTATCATTAATATGGTTGTGTATTTCTTTTGACAAATTTGTGCCACACTCAAAAATTATGATCAACTTTGTCACAATAACTAACCTTCTCAAATGTGACACGCCCATCAGACACATCTCCTTCTTTAGTAATCATTCCGCCCGAATTACCCGCAAACGCTACATACCCTCCTTGTATGTTGATGACATTTGTTAAGAGGTTAATGTTGCCGGTAATATGACGAGAGCATCCACTATCCATTATCCAGTTTTCACCAGAAACCGTCTTGGATGAACTCTGCACATGAATGAAAAATGATCAGTTGAATCCAAATGTTGTTTAGCCGCTTGTGAATAAGTCACATGTCGTTTTGGCTTTCGTCTCAAGTATGCAACCTGAACTACATTTGTATTCACATTCTTGCAAATTGGTTCTTTAGGAACGAATTTGGGCTTTAAATTACTTGAAATTTCATTAACATGAATCACCTTGCGAGGATTCACATCAGAAAACATGATATGGGTTTCATCATCAAAAGACATCGGACTTTTCAAATATCCTTAATCACAGGAATGGGTTTGGATTGTTCATTAATAAATGGATGAAGATTTTGTGATTTCTCCAGTCCGCAATTTCTGACTACATTACCTTGTTCACCACAAAAAATGCTCTCATATCAACATGTTCACGTTGTGGTTTAGCAGAAACTTCTGCGAAAGGAGGTTAATGAAAAACATCAGCAATGGAACCTTTGAAAAACTTTATCCAAATCATCAAAAGTCACAGATTTTTTTTCATGTAGAAATCAAGTTTTGAACAGTTTGAAAAACTCTGTAAAGTGCTGGTTTAACAAATTGAACATTCTTAGCATATTTTAACAATTGTTTGGATTTTATCAAAGGATCTGTTACATTTGATTTTTTGGAATTCACAAATTTATTTTCAAGATCTTGTATCTTGGACATTTCATTTTGAAAGACGCTTTCTATCAATTCAGGTATGATAAGATTAAGCGGAATGTCTTATAAGCAATCTCTTTTAACTTAAATGCTCGACTAGTAGAAGGCTTATAAGCAACAGGATTGACGAAACACATCAATTCTGATTTCATAGCTTTAAACTTAACCAGTTTCTCCTTTTTCACTTGAGATGCAGTTGAACCATACACAGCCTCCTCAAATTCTTGAGGTTCACACAAAATGTGATTTGACCTTGTAATGTCCTTGTTTATGTGTACAAATTCAGGTTCAAAGACATCCTTAATGATTACTTTATCAACATTTTCAACAAAGATCTTGTTACTTTGAATATGAGGTTTTTGAGATGAAGATTAAGCATTCAAATTGTCAGTTTTAACCACTTTAGGTTTTATCTCAACAAAAGGTTCATTAACAACAATTTCCTTTTCTCCCACGAAAGGATTTCCGGTATAATCATTATGAAATGGTGGTGGTACTTCAACAAAACTTACACCTTTCTTTGAATCTTTTTGCTTACCAATCACTTCAATAATTTCATTTAGCAAAAACGAAGAGGTTTGAAACTTGCCAAACTTGCTTTTCAAATCCAGAACCTCATTCTTAAGTTCTGTTATCTAAGTTAGATGTTTCAAAATCTCTTGAAATTGTTAATCATTAATTGTCATTTTGACAGATAATTCAGCTTTCAAGTCATGGTTACTAATAAACAATTCTTCTATTTTCTCTCTAGATCTCATTTGTGATTCTAGTGATTGTCTATAAGTATCCTTAATCGAAGCAATTTATTTTACCAATAGATCATTATGCTCTTTCAGCGATTCTAACCTAGGCTTTACATTCTCACAATCAACGGAAGACACATTTGTTGATAATTTAACAGAAGATGAAGAAGAACTAGCCTCGTTAATCTTAGCCATGCATGCAAAATAGTTGGTCGCATATGACACGAATCATCAGAATCTGATTTCGTTTCATTGTCAAAAGATAGCTCATTTCCACTACCATCTTGAAATTTATCAGACTACTCGAACATTGCCAGATTTTCTTGATTATCATTACACAGCAGTCTTTGAGTCCAGTCAGTTCCATCAGCCATCATCAAAGCTTGTGATTCCGATGGTGTAGAAGAAATACCTCTAGAAGGTTTTTTCAGAAGAATTATTACCTTTCTTCACAGAATTTCTGTCTTGACTTCGAGGTCCATTATACTCCTTTGGCTTATCACATTCTTTGGCAAAGTGACCAAATTATTGACAATTATAACACTTGAGTTTCAACTTATCAAAACCAACTCGTTTGTTCAGAGAAGGTAAGTATATACCAATACTTTGCATGAATTTATTCGCCTTTCTCATAATCATTGCCATGTTCCACTTAAGATCCATAAGTTCCAAATCATCTGGATTGATTTGGACATAGTCTTCATCAGTTAGCTCACTCGTAGCAATCTTGCTACCAACCAAATTCTCATAAGAAGTCATGAAAGCATACAAAAATGAGAAATTCTGTTCAGCTTCTTTCATGTTCACATTTGGTGGTGGAGTGAAATTATTGGTAGAGGAAGATCCACCATAGTTATCAGTGAACCCAGATGCCATAAATCATACATTAGGATCAATATAAGTAGATGATCCCTCGTTTGCACTTTGAGTAAGAAATGGAGTAATCGGAGTTGCAGTGCTACTTAATTGTGTACAGTAATCGGAGTTGGAGTAATCGGAGTTATCAGTGAACCCAGATGCCATAAATCATACATTAGGATCAATATAAGTAGATGATCCCTCGTTTGCACTTTGAGTAAGAAATGGAGTAATCGGAGTTGCAGTGCTACTTAATTGTGTACAGTCTCCATTAAAAGATGGATCATAAGTTTCTTTTGAAGATTTCTAACATTTCATATTATATTCTCTAGCTTCCACTTTTTGCTAGTTTTAAGTTTGTGTATACGCTGATTTGTTGGATGTATAAGTGAATTGGTTAAACGATTCATCTGTATAAGTTTTAAGTTTGTGTATACGTTGACTTTTTGGACGTATAAGGTCTTCACCGTATTTGTGGGACTTGTAGTACAAGTTTGTACATCGTATAAGATTTGTCTTCGTATAAACGTATAGACCACAGTCTTACACGACATAACATACTTATAAGCCAATATTAGTTGGTTTTTCTAGATTTTCATGCAATATTGAAGAAAATGGAGTTTTCAAGTTCGTTTAATGACAAAAAGGTTTTGATAACAAACAAAAGACTAGCTTTAAAGAAAGCATTCAATATGTTTGATATATTGACTGAAGAATCATTTTATTCGTTAATCAATCGATATTGCGATCTTGTGAAAGAAATGAAACATGTCGGGATTAAGAAAAGCGAGTTACTTCATTGAAAAGTTTTCATATACACTCATGAGAAGTCAATTGAAGTTGGGGGTACACTCGTTATAGCAATTTAATCAAACCTCAAAACATGAAAATTTTCTCAGTTCATCGGTGTTAGTACACGGTTTTGCGTCTCGAGTCTTTGTATCTATCGTTAATGTGTCTTTTGTTTTATTTATGTAATAAATATTGAGTTATTTCTCTAGTTCGTTAAGTTTAGCATCTAGTTCGTTAAGGATGTTTAACGAACTAGACCTAAGTTAAGTACCGTCCTGATTCGTTAAGGATGTTTAACGAATCAGGGGATGATTCGTTAAGTTAATCATATTTTATGTATGTAACGAAGTGGATGCTAGTTCATTACGGAATGTGTAACGAACTAGATTATCTTCTATTAATAGAGGTGTTCACCTCTGTTAAGTTAAGTTTGGAGTTTACATTATCATACCTCTGCCGAATTACGCTCTCCAGCTTAAATCTAATATTATACATACACATACCTAAAATTAATATAACATATAACATATAATCAAGTGTCATCATGAACTAGATCCGTAATCGTGTTAATTCTATATCAGATCTGAGATCTTAGATTAGTATAACGAATTCACAAGTGGTATCAGAGCTTTCGGTGTTCGATTGCTCTTGATTCGAGGGGTAATTTGTTATTAAAGAATTGTTAATTATCATTTTGGTATTAAGTTTATATCCGGTATAAGTTTGGATCAAATTGAGTTTGATTTGGACTTGTTATGGATTGATTGGATTGGATTTGGTGTTGTTAAGGGATTAGTAAGGTTTGGGTAGAAGGAATTGGAATTTGGTTTGATGTTGGACTGAATTGGTTTGGATTTGGATTTGGCCCAAAACAGGGTAAACGTTTTGGTCAATTTGGTTGTGATATATGGTAATTTGATGTACGAGATGGTGCGATTAGGATTCGTGTGGTGTTTCGAGTGTATTGGTAGTTTAACTGGACGATTTGGTTGTGTATCGAGTTAGTATTACATATTTGATATTTGGTTGAGTGTTCATACGTTTCCAGAAATCTGGAAAATGTGTGTTTGAGGATTTGAAGATTCAAGTTAATTCGTTAACATTTCTAGCTAATTCGTTAATGCCTTAAGCTGATTCATTATGGTTATTAATTGATTCATGAATCAATTCGTTACACATTCTAATTCGTGTTAACCAATTCGTGTGACACGTGTCTCACCTCGTTAACTGTTATTATAACAACTTTTGCCAAGTGGCAATTGTTGTCAGAAGTTTGTTACAACCGTTGTAACAACCTGATTCGCTATAAGTTGATTTGTTATGAACAATAGCTAATTAGCTACTTAAATTGCTAAGATTACAATTAGTGATTCGTTAAAGGAAACCATCTTTTTCGTTAACCAATTCGTTATAATCTATTTCGTGAGAGATTATTTCAGATTCGTCAAAGTTACTGCTTCAGATTCGTTAAAATCATTCCTAATTCGTTACCTGAACAATCTTAACTTCGTTAAGTTGTGATTCGTTAACCACTGTTCACAGTTCGTTACTTGTACTGTTCACAGTTCGTTACTTCTACTGTTCATAGTTCGTTACTATAATTTTAAATTTTAACCCTTGGAGTTTGAGAAAATTGTCATTTAGCAAACATGGCTGGTATGTATGCATTAGCTTCCCAAAATATGTTAATGCAACAAATGTTGCAACTGGATACCGAGATCGGTTCACATTCAAAGTGTCCACGTTTAATGAAATTTAGCGATTTTGCTAAATGGGAACCCCGTTTCCATGCTCATCTAGGTTCAGTTCACCCTGATTGTTCGTATTGCTTGGATTAGGTTTACACCGTTCCAATGATTGGGGATGAAACCATTGGTTTTAAACCTAATGCTATCTCACAATATTCGGTTGAAGAAAAGAAAGCGTTAGAAATTGAAACGAAAACATCTTTCATCAAGTTGGTAGCATAAAGATTTGTGCCTCATTATTCCAACACATTCGTATATGGAGTATGGGTACCACTGCTGAAAGCAAAAAGGTAATACTCAAGTTTCAATTTAGAAACTTTAACCTACTTAAGGGTGAGACTGTTGAAGAGATGATAACAAGATTTAATCATTTGATAGCTGAGATGGATAAGATGAGGTTGGAAACTTCTAAGATTGATAAGATTGACACCATTAAAAGTGCATTACCGAGTTCTTACTCAACTTTCTTGATGGTTCTGAAAGAGAATAATTATTTCAATAATGAAGATTTGACGGCATCGGAATTTATGCAAAAGATCGAGGCACGAGAATACAATCTTAAATGTCAAAAGTCTTCAAAAGACAGTCAAGATCCTGCATTGTTTGGTGGAAGTAAGCCATTAAGTTCAACCATTTTCCTATCACTGCATTTCTAACATAGAATGCAAGTGATAATGCAACAACTATCTATAGTGATCCACGTGCCTGTTTCTACACATTAGGAAATACTGGATCATCTGATATTTCTGGTTCATTTGGAGGATCTGTAAATTCATCACCTTCAAATCAATTCTCATCACAACCGAATGTAAACCTGAGGGAGGCTGAACAAAATTTTTTTTTCTTGTTTGCTTTCATGACTTCATATGAGAATCTGGTTAGTAGTAAAATTGCAACGAGCGATTTGACTGATGAAGACTATGATCAAATTGATCCTGATGATTTGGAACTGATGGAATTGAAGTGGAATATGCAGAAAAAGGGTAAAGATCTTACATCTTTGAACAAGAAATTGGGGTTTGATTAATTAAAGGTCAAGTGCTACAACTATTAAGAGTTTGGGCATTTTGCTAAAGAATGTGATAAGCCAAAGAAAGAGCATACTGGTCCCAGAAAGCAAGATCAGAATACATCTGGTAAAAATGGAAATGATGCGGGAAAGTCTCCTGGAACCAAACCGTCGTCTTTTAGATCCCAAGCAATGTTGTCTAACTTAGATGGTGATGACTGGACACAACGATTGATGTGCCATGACAATCAAGCTAATTTGGTGATGTTTGGATCAAATGCAAGTGGGAGTGAGTTATCTTCTTATGCTGATACTGAGTCTGATTTAGATTATTCAAGTGAAAAGCTTCCAACCACTTTTGCATGTATGGCTAAATTCATTGATTCAACCACGTCTGCTTACATGGCTAAGCAAAATGAGGTCAATACTTCTACTTCTAAATTTTCTGTTAATGTGTCATGTGCCGAATGTGAAATCAACAAGCCTAAGATAGACTCCTTAAAACTTCAAAATGATAATTTGCTAAAAGAGATTGTTTCTTTAAAGGACACTTATAGACAATCCTTAAGCTCTCAAATGAATTCAAAAGAGAAAATTGAGGCCTTAACTATAAGTAATCATGATCTTAAGGCTTAGTTATCTGTTAAAATGACTATCAATGATCAAAAGTTTCACGAAATTTTGAAACATAGATCAAAGATAACCGAGCTTGAAAATGAGGTTTTTGAGTTAAGGAACAAATTGGGCAAATTCAGAAACTCTTTCTTTTTGCTAAATGAAATAATTGAAGTATCTGGTAAGCAAAAAGATTAATAGAAAGGAATAGGTTTTGTTGAAATTCCACCACCTTTTCAGAATGATTACAAGCCAAATCCTTTTGCTAGAAAAGAAGAGGATGTGATTGTCAAAGAACCTGTGATTTCTGAAAAGGCAAAAGCAGTTAAACCTAAAACTGTTAAAGCCCAAAATACAACTTAGAAACCTCATGTTCAAAGCAACAAAGTCTTTGTTGAAAATATTGACAATGTCATCATTGAGAATATGTTCGAACCTGAAATCATACACAAGAACAAGAACATTCCATGTTCTAATCACATACTTTGTGAACCTCATGAATTTGAGTAGGCTGTGTATGGTTTGCACATAACTTATGTGTAACAAGAAAATCATGTTAAGGTCAAACCAGTGAGAGCTAAGACACCAGAAAAACCCAAAATTTCTGATGAGGATTTGTTGCGTTTCATCAATCCAAATGTTTCCAAGCCATCTACTGGTTGTGTGTTTAAATTAAAGGGCATAGACATAATGTTCACTGAGAAAGACATTCCAATTAGTATCATTAAACTGGACTCTTTGAGAGTGTTTTTCACAATGAAACCTCCAAGATTCAAGATCTTGAACGTCAGTATGCTCAAGCTAAAACATCAGTTTCATCTGACTCTTTGACTAAAGCTAAGGAAGTTTTAAAACATGCTAAGAGAGTTCAGTTTGTAAAATTGACTGGAACCAATACTTTGAAAAGTTTTTCAAATTGTTCTAACCTGGATTTTTATTTGAGAAAGAAATCGGATTCATATGATGATTTAGCTAAGAGTTTTACCAAGAACGTGAGTCAACATCATCCTTCTATGTCATATGTTAGTGCTAAATCTCAATACAATCATGTGGACATGTGAAGCTATTTCCTTTGCGGTCAAGAAGGTCATGTGGTGAGAAACTGTGGACAGAAGAGTTCTCAGAATCTTCACCCATTTATCAAAGATCAATCTAAACCAGTCCCTTTAATAAAAGAGATTCTGAAATAACCTGTTTCGTATGATGATGATACTCACATCATGTTCTCAAACGTGAATCCTCGAAAGGTTGTTCATGTGAATGAAACTTACGATCACGTTAAACCAAAGTTTGTCCAAACTGAACCGTTATGCAAAAATGTGAACTCACACGTAGTTTAAGATGCTTATCTAAGACGAAAGTCTAAGAAGCCTGTAACTTATTCTCAAGTTGTTGAACAACAGTTGAATTCGGCTACGTTAAATGTTTTTCAAGAAAACCAAAAGGTGCCCAAGACTGAGGTCTGGACTGCCTTTTTGAACTAATCATTTTCTTTTGTGTGTAGGGTACATCCAAGACCATTTCTGGTGAAAACTGGATTATGAATAGTGGATGTTCTCGTCATATTACTGGAAATCTCGACCTCTTAACAAATGTGAGAAATATTCAAGGGGGTTATGTGGCGTTTGCTAGGAATTCTGGGGGTATGATCACACAAGAAGGTGATTTCTCGAATGGGCATATTACTTTTGAAAAAGTCAATTACTGTGAAAAGGTAAACCATAATTTATTGAGTGTGTCGCAAATCTGTGACAAGCAATGCACTACAATTTTTACCGATAAAGAATGCCTGATTTTGAAACCGGGTTATGTGATTCACGAGAACATGGTTATCATGAGATCACCTCGATCAAATTATATTTATGTCTTAAATATGAGCTCTAAAGTATCAACATCTATCGAAACATGTTTTATCTCGAAAGCAACCGAGAAAGACTCAATTCTATGGCATCGTAGAATGGGTCACATTAATGTTCGTAAGATGAACTATCTAATGGCAAATGACCTAGTTGAAGGTGTGTCTCTGAGGAACTTTAAGTTATCCGATCACTATATTTCTTGCAAAAAGGGCAAACAGAAGAAAAGGTTGCATCCTTCTAAATTATTAAATTCCATTGATACTCCTCTTGAGCGACTTCATATGGATCTTTTTGGTCCAGTGAATCGTGCTAGTATTTCTAGAGATTGGTATTGTCGGGTAGTTAGCGATGATTATCCAAGATACCCATGGATCTTATTTATGAGTTCGAAAGATCAAACTCCGGTTCTTGTTCAAAATTTAATCACTAAGATCGAATCACTATACAAACAGAAAGTGAGGAGAATTCGAAGTGACAATGGTACTGAATTTAAAAATACTATATTGGATTTATTTAGTTTACAAAAGGGAATTCATCGAGAGTACAGTGCCCCATAAGTACCACAACAAAACGGTGTTGCTGAACTAAAGAATAGAACGTTGATTGAAGCTACTAGAACTATGCTTGCTGATTCAAAGCTTCCTGTCCAATTTTGGAATGAGGCAGTGAATACTGCTTGTTATACACTCAATCGGGTTCTAACAGTTAAGAGACTCAAGAAGACAAGTTAAGAGCTGTTGAATAATCGAAACCTAATTTAATGTACTTGGAACCGTTTGGGTGTCCTTGTACGATGATAAAGAAGGATGTGGGAAAGTGTTTGAACGCGTTAATTCGATACACAGATCTCATATCCGAGCTATATATAATTAACACTTAATACGGATCTAGTTCATAATTACGCTTGATTGTATGTTGTATATAATATATTAGTTGTATGTATGTATAATATTAGTATGAAGCTTTGAGAGTGTATTTGGACAGAGGTTTGTTACAATTAACTCAAAAACTTAAATAAACAGTGGACTGAAACCACTATAAATAGAAGATGGATCTAGTTCATTACACATTCCGTAATGAACTAGCATCCACATCGTTTTATATAAAATATAAATAACTTAACGAATCACCCCTTGATTCGTTAAACATCCTTAACGAATCAGGAGGGATATTAACTTAGATCTAGTTCGTTAAACATCCTTTACGAACTAGCCTATACTTTAAACAACTACAATAACAACTTAATACATTATTACATAAATAAAACGACAAATACATAAACGATAGATACAAAGACTCGAGATGCAAAACCATGTACTAAAATACACCCCCTCGTCTTAAGCTCTTTGTCTTTACTTTACTTGAAACGCTTGGACTACCAATCTCTGCAACTATGAATCCTGTTCTCATAACATACACGCACGACGCGTTGGAACTGCATAGCCAGATCATAGTCTTCATTGCGCTTGAACAATATCTTATTCTTGTTTAGCACGTCGTTGTCGGTCTCGGTTAAGTTAAAAAGCCACATCGGATCAATGATCTTGATTAGCTCGGTCTTCAAACCTTTGCCCAGGACAATGACGGCCTCGACAGTTCGGTTATCATAATACCGACGGTTGAAAGATAGATGCATATGTTGATTCAACGTCTTCACTAGTGCCCACTTCATGATCTTTGGCGGTTTAACCTTGAGGATCAACTTTCTCAAACCCGTCCTTGGATCAATTTCATCTATAAGTTTTCGGGTTGGAACCTGAGGCTTTAAGAACTTGAAGCCAGAGTTGACTTCGAACAACAATTGTTGATGAAACCAATCTGCTATTCGATCACCCCCTCGGTTGATAAATGGACGACACGATAGGGTACGAACATCCCAACGCGGTAGAGTAAGAACATCCATTATCTTTTCATAGTATTGGATCCCTTTTTCCCATTTAACAATACATACTTTAAGATCAGAATCAAATAAGCAAGAAATAATATCACCTTGAACCTTTGACACGTTGTTGAATGAAGTCACTTGGTTGGATTTGGCACGAGCAGTTGCTTCATCCTTCTGCTCCTGATCTACATATCTATAAGCCTAAATAATCTTACGGGTTTTCTTGCTTCGATACCCAAACCACCTTGCAATATCCGCATCAGTCGGGTTTTCGATTGAATTGAATCTCGTATAAACCACACTTTAGCCCTTAGATACCTTATCCAGATTATCCTCAGCTCCTTTAAACATTTCCTCATTATATATTGGACCACCCTGATCAACATTGGTGTGTTGAAACAGGTCAGGATACTCCTCAGCTGTGACATCTTCAACCTCGACCTCCTCATATTCATATATAAAATCTGTATTCATTTGAATAGTCAGATCATTTAAAATCTCCTCATCGTTCTCAATTTCCACATCTGGCTCCGCCTCTAACATCGTCAACTCATCGTCATTCAAACCATGCAGTAGTGAAATATGCTCTCATGTTAGAGACCTTTCAACAAACTAACCAAGCTCAATCTCGTTTCTATTCACACACTTCTGACCACCCCCGATCCATCAACAAAGATTAAAGTTTCAGCTTCTATCATCTCAATCGGTTTAGCAGCTATGTAATCTTGATAAACAATGATCTGCTTGTCTGAGTCACCAACTACACTAGTACCAGCACCTGAGGATGAACCATGAGATTGTTTAGGTTTACCTCATGCACCATACTTGTCCGGATCTTCTTCATCATTCTTGATCTTTTTCTGTGCATCATCCTTGCAAGTTAACTGCAAGATTAGATCCTCCTGTTCTTTGATCTTCAACCCCTGAGACTTAACAATCTCACGAAGCTCTTTTGTTTCCTTTTGACAAAAAGATATATATCCCATCAGTCTTCGTTGATTCTCCATCATTTGTTCTTCAGTCATACTGTTAGCAGACATTTGATTTTCGTATAAATGAAGTAGACTCAGAACCATATTCATCTGTTGATCATGAGTCATAGAAATAAACGAAGCTGGGATAGGCTGAACGGGACCTTGAGGTTGGTTAAGCCTCAAGAATGAGAAATCCATTGGCTGTGGAGGCAACATCGTCGGTGTAGGATAAACCACCGAGGTAGCAGTTGAAGGCGTTGGTATAGGAGATATAACGGTTTGAGGAATCATACCTAGCCTAGGATCAGATGTAAGCGTGGTCGTTAATGTAAGCTCCGGGGTGCTAGTAGTAAGCGGCACCACCAGGCGTTGAGGTGCGGACGACCTTTGAGGTTGAACTCCAAACGAAACGCCAGCGCCAGCTGACACACGTTGCTTAGCTGATCGCTCAGTTGCCAACTCTTTACCTTTCCTTTTTGTTAAGCTGCAATTGTAGCAGCTAACACCGCTTCAACTGCAGCTTGGTGTTCAAGGATTGCTGCATCACCATCACCAACGTTACCACCATCATCACTATCGTTCCCACCTGGTCCCTCCTCACGCTCAGAACCCGAATCGTCATGGATCCAGCGATCATTTTCAGGATATACATAGTCAGGATTCAGAATATGACCAATCAAACGTTTGGTCCCAGGTCTATCCTTCTGATAAATCTTCATTCTACGTACCGTGTCAGCCATCATGTGATCTAACTCCAACACGTCCTCTACCAATACTTGATCAATGACCAAATTTGGGATCAAGTCTTGAATATCTAACTGAAGGAACCGTGGATACATTAAGAACTTCTTCTTCTGAACCGTTTGCAGACACTGTTCTTTAAGATGGTAGAAGATCATCTCTGAAAAATTAAACAGCTTGTTAAGAACCCGCCTTTACGTCCAATTTTGGAATGAGGCAGCTTGTTAAGTGCCACAAAAGCCGACTACAACATGATACGGCATTCATCAAACCCGCCTTTACGTCTTCCCAGGCAATGGATCAACACATGCAGGAGATACTTGTAGGTAGGACACAACCCATTCTTGTTGTACATAGACTGTCCGATGTCACCACCATAAAATACACGACGAAACAGACCTTTGATCAACTCATTATCAAATTCATACGGATAATCATCAGTATCACCAAAACGAAGTACTCATCGAATCACCCTAATATCAACAGTAATAGGCGTTTGGTTGATTGTAACTGTACTGAAACAAACGTCAGGATTTGCTGTGATTGTATAGTGAATACGTGAGCGTCGTAGAAACTCCAATAACCCTCCAAAGATGTTTTCATCCGCAAAATTTGTACCAACGAAGGCACAAACATTGTGTTTCTTATCATAAGGAAGCACAGGCAGATTTTGCTGTTGTTGCTGTTGATCAGCAACTGGTAGATCTTGGTCCATGTTATCAGCCATAAGTCTACAAAAAATAACATCGAGAATCAGTAATATTCATCAATCATATAAATAAAAATTTGTAAAATGTTTAAATTTATCACTTAAAAATAAGAAAATTAATTTAATATGTCCTTCGTTAACAACAGACTGATTCGTTACAATATTATAACGAATCGCCTGTTTTGCTATCAAGTATATACATGATGAATTAAGAATTAGCGAATTACTATGAAAATGTGACGAACTAACCCTCTAGTTCGCTATAATTTACAAATTCCAATCTGATTTGTTAGAAAAGATGATTCTCTTATTCTAATTCGTTTGAATTGCTTAACGAATTGGACACGAATTAGTTCCAATTCGCTAAGCATAACGAATGCCCAAAATAGCTTAATCTTTGACTTATCTGGTCAAGGTCAAAATTAACAAGAACACTAAAAGTCAAACGCAAATCTGATATCAGTTACCCCATAATCATCGATGGATATCCGAACAAATGACCACAAGGATCTCGGAAACTCATTGCGATTAAAATGGTATCGATTTGGTGGCCCAAAACATGATATAAGTCAATTAAATTAGGGGTTTGAACAAAGCATAAAACCCGATAGTAACAGTTAATAATTAACCCAGCAATCATTAATTAAAACATGTGATCATCTGTACCTTAGGAACACAGTGGTATAATAAAAAATACGAGATTCGAAGATCGAAAAATTAGTGGAAATTTTGGCAACTTAACAGTACAAAATGAAGAAGAAGATGAATAGTAGGACGGTTCGTATGCACGCCGTCCTATATACACTGACACAACACGATTCCCAATGTAACGAATTATATGATTCGTTTGAATTTTGAATTAACGAATCAGGTGATTCGTTAAGTTAAATTATAACGAAATACATGTTATTATTGTCTAATTCGTTAAAAATGCATAACGAATTAAGTATCATTCGTTACAGAGTGCGGAAGCGAATTAGGATAACGAATTAGGATGTAATTCGTTAGAATAAACTAATTCGTTATTCATAATTAACGAATTACTTTTTATTTAATTTTAAATGTATAAAATAATAATAATATTAATAATAATAATAATAATAATAATAACTATAAATGAAATAAATATTTATAAAAATTAAAATATTTAAATAATGCAAATTTGTAACATAAAAACGAATTACCGAGGACCTTTATCTCGATAATCGAATACCTTAAATTGTTTCACGTTTTGAACTTATAACTTAACAGAATAATTTATATAATAATAAATAATTGTGCATGGTTTTGATGTCCGTAGCTATCGAATATGTTAAAGATAATTTGTTCATTAAAATGTAAAATATTTACAAAAGAAATATCCAAAATCAAAAACATCGAATAGAAAATATTTTTGTGTTTTTGTATGGTTTTAAAAAAATTAGTACATATTTTTAGATTTTAATGAGTTTGAGCAGAAAATCATATTGACTGAATTACCCTTCCATCTCAGTTTTATATGTTAGCAATATTATGGCTGGCGTTAAGTCGGTCATTGGTATTGTTGTCCAATTAAATCTTATAACAAGCCTTCAAGCGTTTCTGTGATATGATTAATGATTCGATTAGCGCACAAAATATCAGAAACTATCAGCCTCTAATCCCGGTTCAAGCTTAATTTGATTTTTGCCAAATCTTCCCAACTTGACTTAAGCCATTATAGTGTGGGTGAGTATGCACGAGTCCATCTGTCGGCTTACATACATTGTATCCCCTAGGGTCTGTTTCTTATTGGTAATGAGACGCACGCAAGGGAGGAACAAATGTATGACTAACCGCGGATTTTGATCAAGTCAGTAATTTGGATTGTACGAAGTACAGTAATGATCAAGTTTAATGACTTTGGGTTTGCTCTAAAAGCGAGTGAAATATTCATGCTTATGAATACCCAGAAGATTAAGCCGCATAAAGACTCATAGTGTCCAGAATCCTAACGCTTGTTATTTGCTTTATTATATTTATTGGTGATCAACAATTATAAGGCTTGACTATGACCGGTTATTACATTTCTGCCATCCTCACCGAGATTTATGCTAGAGACTAACACATGTTTCAATCTGGCTTTTCTTTATGTTTATATCACTTATATTACTCTAATAACTTGTTTAAGACCTATCAATGCACCAATTATTAAGCACTCAGTCTTTTAAGCTTATTTCTTGTTGGATTTGGGGTCAAACAATCAATGTACTATCATTTTCTATTTTTGCTTAAAAAATTCAAAATTTTGAGGAGCATAAAACAAAATGAATTTAATCGCCCCAGTTACTATCAGTTTATAGATTAATGGCTATCCTATCAATATACAAGTAGATAACAAGACCAAAACATGCAAGCATGCTCCACAAATTTAAATAACCGACATAGTTTTCAGCGAAAAATAAAATTAAAAGCATAACAAACGCTCCAATTACTTTCCATTGTCAGATAAATAGTTATCCCGTATATTTACAAGAAATTATCAGGACCAAACATATACAAGTATATGTCCTTCAAATAGAAGTAATTGACATAATTTTCAGCGAACGTAAGCAAAAATATTTTTGGTTTTTCTCTTTACATACTTAAAACTCAATATTTTTGTCTTTTTCGAATTTTTCTATGCAAACGAGAAATTCACAATCTTTTTGAATTTTCACAATTTCTCATAAATAAAAATTAGAAATTCCTTAATCTTTTTGTCTCTTTAAATTTTAAATTGTTTTTGGATTTTTCAAATGTTAAAAACATAAAGACTAAAGACATGAAAACACACTATTTTTAAAGTTTTAAAATTTTTCAATGTTTTTGGATTTTATCTATACAAACGAAAAGCACAATCTTTTTATATTTTCTATTTTCACCCCCTAAAAGCAAAAATCAAAATAAAATTTAAACTGAAAAACATACTGAAAATAAAGATAGTTATCCTAGTTTCAGGATATCTGCAAGGCTCTTTAAGCCATTTAAACCAAACAAAAATTGAAAACACGTTTTATCAAATGCTTTGGTAAATAAGTCAGCTCGTTGAAAATCGGTATGTACTTTCTCAAGGTCAATTAACTTCTTTTCAAAGCAACCCCGTATAAAATGATATCGAATTTCGATATGTTTCATTATAGAGTGTTGTGCGGGATTTTTGGTGATGCTAATGGCAGCAGAATTATCAATTAAAATGGGAGTAGTAAGAAACTTCAAACCGTAGTCCCAAAGATGTTGTTGTATCCACAAAACCTGGGAACAGCAACTCGAGGCTGCAACATACTCAGCTCCGGCGGTTGAATTGGAGACCGTTGTCTGCTTCTTACACTGCCAGGAAACAAGTTGGCTTCCTAAGAATGACATCCTACTGTGGTAGACTTGCATCATCCATAGTCTGTGTCAGAATAAGCAGTAAGATCAAAAGTATCTTCTTTGGGGTACCATAACCCGGTGTCAGGATTGCCCCTTAGATATTGAAGAATACGCTTGACCGCTGCCAGGTTAGTCACTCGGGGACTAGCTTGGTACCTAGCACATAATCAAACAACAATCATTATGTCGGGTCGAGAAGCAGTAAGATACATCAAAGAACCAATCATAGCTCGATATAGTGTAGGATCGACAAAATCTTCCAATTCATCTGGTGATAAATTGTGACCCACGGGAAGATAAGTAGAAGGGGTTTTTCTGGCAGTAATCTTGAATCGGCTCAAGTCGTCGTTCACAAATTTTGTCTGATGAATGAAGATTCCTTTCGCAGATTGATGAACCTGCAACCCTAAAAAAAAGTTCATCTCTCCCATCGAACTCATCTCGAACTTGGTTTGCATTGATTTCTCGAACTCCTTACACAACGCTCTCGTTTGTTGACCCGAAGATTATGTCATCTACATAAATCTGGACGAGGAGAAGATCATCACCAATGTTTTTGTAAAATAAACTGCAGTCAACAGTCCCACGTTTGAAACCATTATCTATAAGATGGCTGGCGAGCGTGCCATACCAAGCTCTCGGGGCTTGATGTAAACCATATAATGCCTTGTTTAAGCGATAAACTCGGTCAGGATAATCGGGGTCTTCAAAACCCAGAGGCTGTAAAACAAACACTTCCTCATGAAGTTCACCGTTGAGAAAAGCACTTTTGACATCCATTTGATAGACTTTTATGTTCTTGTAAGCTGCATAGGCTACAAAGATTCGTATAGACTCCAATCTTGCAACTGGAGCGTATACTTCAGTGTAGTCAATACCCTCTTGCTGATGAAAACCTTGCACCACTAACCGTGCCTTGTTTCTCACGATCACTCCACGATCGTTTTTCTTACACTTATATACCCACTTAGTCGGAATCGCCTTCTTGACTCTTGCAGGTTTGTCGATAAGATCCCAAAAACTCAAACGTTCAAATTGCTGTAATTCTTCTTGCATGGCTTCAACCCAAGAAGGATCTTGAAGGGCCATACGAGGAGTCGTTGGCTCAACTTGGGATAGAAAACAAGTGAATTTAGCAAGATTTACAATTCCAGATGAATGTAAATCTGCATAAGCACATAATAAATTATTTTCACTTGATGAAGCAACTTGATGACGTGTTTGAACATCAACAGTTTCAAATAAATTAGTGTAATGTTTACCCAGCTCGTGAGATGAAGCATCACAATCAAGTTAAATAACTTGATCAACAACAGGAGTTTCATCAAACAAAGTAGATGCATTATCAAAGAGAACTGGATAATCATTATAAGGATCTTCATTTGGAGCATCTGTTGGAACTTCAGCATCATTAGAACTTGAAAATCTTGGAATTTGCAGTTGTTCTTCAAAGTAAGCACGGACTAAACCTTCATCTGGTTGATCAGTTGTTGGAGTAAATGAATTAAATAAGCCATCATAATCAAACATCCAGTCGGGACCTTTCCCTTGAGAAGGAGTAGTGTACTTTTGACTGTCCACATGATACCATTCTTCAACACAACCAGATGTGAAGTTAAATACTCATTTCTTGGGAGAAGCATACCCCAAGAAATACCCTTCGATGGCTTTTTCATCAAACTTTCCCACATCCTTTTTCAACATCGTACATGTCACACCCCGATCGTGATGGCGGAATAATCGAGGCGCGGCGACTAAGTCGTGATTGTTGAGCACAATAGTATAAAAGTCTAAATGCATAAACATAACCAAAATGTCAAATATTACACCATCCAGGTGACATGAAACAAATTGTTTTAATACAAAATATCAAGTTTCCAAACAACTCCTAGACTAGCCTTCATCTCTCTAAGGCCTCTAAACTTGCTAGGGATTTCTTGCTGCATTATTTCCTGAAAACATGTAACAAACTGTCAACTACATAAAGTAGATGAGTGAATTCATAGGTTTAAAGAAAAAGAGTTTATACACAAACATACTAGTATAGGTTGTAGGGGTTTATATATAGGGTGTACCTGCGGCTAACCCACCACTCCTACAACTTATACTACTATGTTTGGATATAATACCCGGTTTTAAGATGGTTTGTAAGAAAAGGTCTCTTGGTTTTCCCAAAGAGGTTTTTGTAGTAAGTAAAACATGAAATGTTCTCCTGGACTCTCAGCGGGCTTATTATTCTCCCATTAGAGTCGTTTGTGATAAGATTACTCAAAGATTTGTGGTCTCCCAACGGTACATGTAGCACATAGCAGTTAAGCATAAATAAGGACATATAGATTTGAGCATGCTAAGTTTACTAGATAAACCAACACCAAGATCCCACTGTTTACTAGTATCCAAGATGATGGTGAATAAATGATGATGATGATGAATGATGATGAAACTCAATGATCACACAAGACTTGATTGACCCCACGCAAGACTTAAACCAAGACTACCTCGTTCTTGTCATCCAGGACTCAGCTAGGTTCTACCGAGAGTAGGATAGACTCCCCAAAGAATCCTGGGTTCCCTTGGTCCCTACCGAGACTAGTATAGGTCCTCAAGAGTTATGGATTTCACCGAGACTAGTATGAAATCCCAAGAGTTACGAGTGCCACCGAGAATAGAATGCCACTCATGGTCGCGAGTTCTACCGAGAGTAGAATAGACTCTCGCGTCCAATTCAACTCATGATGCTTTGATCTCTAGATTTCCATGCTGACACAATGACTATGATGATATGAATATGATTCCCATTCCCATGATGTCAATGTTCATAGAATTTCCCATACTCATTGATTTCCAATGTTCTTAGATCTCCATAAGTTGATGGGTTTTCCCCATGTTCATAGATTTCCAAAGTTTATAGATTCTTAAAAAGCTTGTGGATTTCCGCACGTGTGTAGAAATCCAAAAGTTTATAGTTTAAAGAGTGTTTGCATAAATGATTTTATCCAAACGTGTAAAGTTACCATGTTTCCACCCCATAGTTTTGAAAAGCTTAAATAGGGGCTATGAACTCACCTTGATCTCGGGTTAGGATGGTGCTACAATAGATCTCCTTAGCCTAGAGTTGAACATATATATAAGGTTAACAACGTGCTATAAGTCTAAGAAAACGAGCTTACGCGGCCTCGAGCAAAAACTGGGTTTTAAAGACGAAAACAGCTTGGTTCTGGCTTGATTCGATCGAATAGGAACACGTTCGATCGAATAGACACACATTCGGTCGAATCTGAGGCACACTCGATCGAACTAGAAACACATTTGGTCGAACCAGTTGGAAAAACTCGTTCGGTCGAACATGGAACTTGTTCGATCGAATAGACACTCGTTCGATCGAATACGAAACTCATTCGGTCGAATGAGTTGGAGACCATTCGGTTGCTTTCCTATTCGATCGACTGGACTGATTCGATCGACTGGTTCGATCGAATGAGTCTGATTCGACTCCTTCAAGCTGGGCGACGGAGAAACCTACGGGTTTTTCAGATTTTCCAGATTTTTGACCCAAAATCGAAGTTTTTGACATGGAAATGCTCGGGATTGAAAGGGCTATCGATTCCTAGTGATTTTAAACACAAAAGCCTGCATTTTGACACCAAAACAAGACGGTTTTTGACCCGAAAACTCTAGAAACGAAAATGGGTGTTTTTGCTCGATTTGAGGCCGAAAATGGTTATGAAAATGGATGATTTTCAAGAAGATCTTACCAAGAATAACAACAAACAGATTTGTGGACTCGGATTTGAAGTTTGAAGACTTTCTCTCTCTAGTTTCTCTCTCTAGAATGAGAGTGTTTGGGTGGGAAGTGTTGGTGGAAATGAAAGAGATGGTGTAAGAATACTTGATTTTCCGCTTAAATACTCGGGTGACTCGGGTTCGGGTTTAGGCTACCGACGGGTCAAGACTAGTCGAGTTCATAAGTTTTTAAACAAACTAAAACTTTTTCAGCAAAACTTTTATAAAACCATTTTCCGAATAATTATTTGAAATCTTTTTAAATAAGAACATTTAATTTTTCGAAAGCATAAAAATTAATATTTTTCAGGCGTAAATGTCGTTTTATAAAATAAACATTTTAAATGATAAAAGCAGATTTTTCCAATGATATGGGTTCCGAACTTATCGTCCAGAATCCCAAAGTCTATAGTTTCCGATGATTTCACGATCCTAGTTTACCAATCGAATTTCAGGGCGTTACATCCTCCCCAATTTAGAGGAATTTCGTCCCGAAATTTAGAACTTAGTATAGTTGATGCAATGATGTTTTAGATCAAATGATCCCATGATGACCACTATGCGCCACTACCCCTAATTTTCGTCTTGGATACCACCCAAATCAAGTTGAAGGGGTTTATATATAGGGTGTACCAGCGGCTAACCCACCACTCCCTCAACTCCACTTGGGTGTTTCTTTCGACTCCTATTAGTTCAATGACACACAGGACGACACACTATTTTCCACTACAAGGCATCACCTTCAAGCTTTACATCAGACATATTCATTTCGGATTGAAGGGGTTTATATATAGGGTGTACCAGCGGCTAACCCACCACTCCTTCAATCTCCAATGAATAATTCCCTCAATAACTCTTGAATTTAACGCCTCACAGCTGCCACGCTAACTATGAGTCCCTAATTTCCAAGTCTCGCTTCAGACATAATCAACTTGTGCCGAAGGGGTTTATGTATAGGGTGTACCAGCGGCTAACCCACCACTCCTTCAACATTCATTGATTAATTCCCTACACGAAGCTTGAGTTCACGACTCATAGTTACACAATAGCATATTGTTTATACACGTATACACCTGTGAACTTGATGTAATTATATTCCGGACTATAATTACGAGTTCACCTTGTATCAATGTATAAACTCCATTGTGTGCGGCTAGAAAAATCGACACGACACCACACACACACACACAACCATGCTTCATGAATGCTAGAATGATGACAAATTTTGGCTCAATGATACATAGTTTACCCCAATGTTTACATGATTAAGTATGCACAACTTGTGTTTTCCAGCACGAGTCATGGGTAGCCAAACTTGGTGTTATGCAAATAAGAGAATATTTATAAGCAAATAGGAACAACATGATACTTCATTGATTGATATTGGTCCCTGATTACATGATTACGATTACATAGACTCCAAGATTTCTAGAATTACAAAGATGATGACTATGCGAACAGATGAGGGTATTCCTCCTTCATCTTATCCTCTCGCTCCCATGTGAATTCGGGTCCACGATGGTTGTTCCAACGTACCTTGACTATGGGTATCCAGCTTCGCTTAGTCCTTTTGACTTCTCGATCTAGGATCTCGACAGGTTCCTCAACAAAGTGTAGTTTGTCGTCGATGCGAACCGTGTCGATCGGGATTTGAGCGGTCTCGTCAACGAGGCACTTTTTGAGTTGCGACACATGAAAAACGTTGTGAACACGGCTGAGTTCTGGAGGCAATTCCAAGCGATAGGCTACGGGTCCGACCTTTTCGATGATCTTGAAAGGTCCTACGTACCTTGGAGCAAACTTTCCCTTTTTCCCGAAGCGAACAATGCCCTTCCAGGGGGAAACTTTGAGCATTACGCGATCGCCTATTTGGAACTCCAGAGGTTTGCGGCGTTTGTCAGCGTAATACTTGTGTCGACAGCGGGCGTCCTTAAGTCTTTGCTGGATGATGGCGATACTGTCAGTGGTTTCCTGTATCAGTTCCGGGCCGAGGATTTGAGAATCTCCGGTCTCGGACCAACACAGTGGAGAACGACATTTCCTGCCATAGAGTGCCTCGAATGGTGCGCATTTGATGGTAGCATGATAGCTGTTATTGTATGAGAACTCTGCAAGAGGAAGGTGAGTCTCCCAGCTACTACCGAATTCAAGGATACAGGCTCTGAGCATATCCTCCAGGGTTTTTATGGTCCTTTCGCTCTGTCCGTCCGTTTCAGGATGATAGGCAGAGCTAAGTTTCACACTTGTCCCAAAGGCTTTCTGAAATGACTTCCAGAACCTTGACGCAAAAGAGGGGTCACGGTCAGACGTGATGCCCTTAGGCACACCGTGACGGGTTACGATCTCACGAATGTAAATCCGCGCCAGCTTCTCCGTAGTGTAGTCCTCGCGGACAGGGAGAAAGTGGGCAGACTTGGTCAAGTAATCCACGATAACCCAAATCGTGTCATAACCGCTGGGTGTCCGCGGGAGTTTGGTAATGAAGTCCATAGCGACTTCGTCCCACTTCCACTGCGGTATGATCGGTTTTTGTAACAGGCCAGATGGTCTCTGATGTTCAGTCTTGATCCGCGAGCATGTTAGGCACCTACCGACGTACAAAGCTATGACTTTCTTCATACCCGGCCACCAGAAGTGAGACTTGAGATTCTGATACATTTTATCACTGCCCGGGTGAATAGAGTATCTGGATTTGTGCGCTTCGTTCAGGATAAGTTCTCGAAGTGGTTCAGAGTTTGGAATCCACATGCGATTTAAGTAGTAAAGTATACCATCATACTTGGTTTCAAACTTCCGTTCGGCACCGCAAGATAGCATATTTTTGAGATCACCACCAGCAATCGCTTGCTTTTGAGCTTCAAGAACCAAGGAGGGAAGATTGGACTGAATACGGATCGCATGCAACTGGGTCCTTTCCTTGCGACTTAACGCGTCAGCCACTACGTTAGCCTTTCCAGGGTGGTAGCGGATTTCGCAGTCGTAGTCACTTAGGAGTTCAACCCATCGACGTTGTCGCATGTTTAGCTCCCTTTGGTTGAGGATGTGTTGTAGGCTCTTGTGGTCGGTGAAGATGACACATTTCGTACCGTATAGGTAGTGTCTCCATATTTTTAAGGCAAAGACCACAGCACCCAATTCCAAGTCGTGGGTGACATAAATCCTCTCATGACTCTTGAGTTGGCGCGAGGCATAAGCGATGACCTTACCGCGTTGCATTAAGACGCAGCCTAGACCTTGGCTCGAGGCGTCGCAATAAACAACAAAATCATCGTTACCCTCAGGAAGTGACAGGATTGGTGCATGACAGAGTTTATGTTTCAATGTTTGGAAAGCCTCTTCTTGCTCTTGGTTCCAAATGAATGGTTCCCCTTTTTGAGTTAACATTGTGAGAGGCAATACGATCTTTGAAAAGTTCGAGATGAATCGACGGTAGTACCCAGCTAAACCAAGAAATGAACGAATTTCGGTTGGCGTTGTAGGCGCTCCCCAATTTTTGATGGCTTCAATCTTGGCAGGGTCGACATGAATGCCTTCCTTGTTAATGATGTGACCTAAGAATTGAACTTCCCTTAGCCAGAATTCGCATTTGGAGAATTTGGCGTAGAGTTGCTCTTTCCTCAGCAGATCCAAGGTAAGCCTGAGATGAAGCTCATGGTCGGCTTTAGAGCGGGAATAAACGAGAATATCGTCAATGAAGACGATAACAAACTGGTCCAGGTATGGACGACAAACGCGATTCATGAGATCCATGAACACCGCAGGGGCATTCGTCAAACCAAAAGGCATGACTAGGAACTCGTAGTGTCCATAACGAGTTCTAAAAGCGGTTTTCGCGATGTCGTCCTCCATGACGCGTACTTGGTGATAACCTGAGCGTAGGTCGATCTTGGAAAAGTAAGTGGCTCCTTGCAGCTGGTCGAAAAGATCGTCAATCCTTGGTAATGGATACCGATTCTTGACCGTGAGTTTGTTAAGCTCACGATAGTCTATGCACATCCGGAAAGATCCGTCCTTCTTCTTGACGAAGAGGACTGGAGCTCCCCATGGAGATGAACTAGGGCGAATAAAACCCTTGTCTAGTAGTTCCTGTAGCTGGCTCGATAATTCCTGCATTTCTGACGGAGCCAAACGATACGGAGATTTTGCCACGGGGGTTGCACCGGGAACTAATTCGATGTGGAATTCGACTTGTCGGCTAGGAGGTAGTCCGGGTAAGTCTTTAGGAAAAACGTCTGGAAATTCACGCACAACGGGGACATCAGAGAGCTTCTTCCCCAAAGATTTCTTGATGGAGACATGAGCTAGGAAGGCGAGACACTTCTTTCGGAGGCATCGCCGAGCTTTAAAGCAGGAGATTAATTTCAGACATCTGCCTGATCTTTCTCCTTGAATAGTTATGGACTCGCCAGAAGAACAAGGAACGCGAATGAGCTTCTCAGCACACACCACTTCCGCGTGGTTGATGGACAACCAATCCATCCCAACAATTACATCGAAACTTCCTAATTGCATAGGGATGAGGTCAATGTTAAGAGACGTCTGATCAAACGTAAGCGTGCAATTGCGAACGATTTTGTTCACTTGGGTAGACTCTCCGTTTGCCATTTCGACAGAGAAAGCGGGGTCTAAGACAGAGGTTCCTAGATTAAGCAATGGGACCAACTCGCTAGAAATAAAACTCCTATCTGCACCCGTGTCAAATAGAATAGAAACCCAGAGATTGTTAAGGATGAACGTACCAGTAATGACGTCAGGATTTTGGCGAGCTTCAGCAGCGCCAATAGTAAAGGCTCGGCCTCGGGCCGGAGGAAGATTTGCAAGACGAGGACACCTGCTCCTGAAATGGTCCGTGGCTCCACACTCGAAACAGCTTCGAGTGTTGCTGGGTTGGGAACTGCTGCTCTGTATTGCCAGTTGATTACCTTGAAATCTGCAGCGTTCCGCTAGGTGCCCCAAACGTCCACAGTTCGTGCATTTCCAGCACGGGGTTCCGGCAGGGTGATGAAATTGGCAAGTGCCGCACTTGGGGTGAACCCCAGTGTACTCCCTCTTTGGCCTTCCAGAAGGGGTGGGAGCAGGAGCGACAGAGCTGATTGGGGTTGCGGGAGTAACCATCGCGTAACTGCTAGCCTTACGCTTTTTGATGCGGTTGATCTTTTTGGATGAGCCCTCAGCGGCCTTGCCCGTACCTTTGGCTAGGACCCCAGTCTTAACCTGGTCCTGGGTCAGTCGGGCAGCTAGTTCAATGGCCGCTTGTAGGGTTGATGGGTCAGCCCCGATAACGATTCCACGGACAGTGTCAGGTAGGCCATTGATGTAAAGCTCAATAGCCCGGGAGGGAGGGGTGACCAAGTGTGGTACGAGAAGGGAGAGCTCGTGAAAACGCTCCGTGTACCCTTGGTGATCAGCGCCCTTCATTTTGTGCACCCAAAACTCAGCTTCAAGTTTCTGCACCTCACTGCGAGGTACGAACTCGCGGGTAACCAAAGCTACAAATTCCGACCAGGTCATGGCCAAGGCAGCCTCACGCCCGCGGGTTCTTATCTCGTTGTTCCACCAGGTCAGCGCGCGTTTAGACAACATGCTTGCCGCGTGCGTGACTTTCAGTGTCTCAGGGCACGAGCTAATAACAAAGGCAGCCTCCATCTTTTCGATCCACTGGAGGAGACCAACGGCGCCTTCTGAACCGCTGAAGCTGGTGGGTTTGGTAGCCATGAAGTCCTTGTATGGCTTATTTGTTGGTTCATTTGCGTTCTGAGCTGGAATTTGGTTGGCCCCAGAGGTTCCTTCTTGCCTCAGCCCCTGGCTGATGGCTGTTACCATGCCTGGTAACACAGCCGCGATCTGCTGGGCTATAAGGTTGGCTAGATCAGCGGAGTCCAAGGGGGCGGGTGCACGTCTGGGAGGCATTCTTGACTAAACGAAAAAAAACGAGCGTTAGATAGAATCGATGACACGCCAAAGATTAAGAATAGAGGACATAGATTATACCAAGAACACAGAATGACATGGCTCAAGAGATTAACAGTTAATATACAACACATAAGCACGCAGCACGTATATAAGTGTAGACATGTGATTGTGATGCATGAGCTATCTAGAGTCAAGGATCCTAGGTTATAGTCTAGGTCGGTTTCCTAATTCCCTATAACCACTGGCTCTGATGCCAATCTGTCACACCCCGATCGTGATGGCGGAATAATCGAGGCGCGGCGACTAAGTCGTGATTGTTGAGCACAATAGTATAAAAGTCTAAATGCATAAACATAACCAAAATGTCAAATATTACACCATCCAGGTGACATGAAACAAATTGTTTTAATACAAAATATCAAGTTTCCAAACAACTCCTAGACTAGCCTTCATCTCTCTAAGGCCTCTAAACTTGCTAGGGATTTCTTGCTGCATTATTTCCTGAAAACATGTAACAAACTGTCAACTACATAAAGTAGATGAGTGAATTCATAGGTTTAAAGAAAAAGAGTTTATACACAAACATACTAGTATAGGTTGTAGGGGTTTATATATAGGGTGTACCTGCGGCTAACCCACCACTCCTACAACTTATACTACTATGTTTGGATATAATACCCGGTTTTAAGATGGTTTGTAAGAAAAGGTCTCTTGGTTTTCCCAAAGAGGTTTTTGTAGTAAGTAAAACATGAAATGTTCTCCTGGACTCTCAGCGGGCTTATTATTCTCCCATTAGAGTCGTTTGTGATAAGATTACTCAAAGATTTGTGGTCTCCCAACGGTACATGTAGCACATAGCAGTTAAGCATAAATAAGGACATATAGATTTGAGCATGCTAAGTTTACTAGATAAACCAACACCAAGATCCCACTGTTTACTAGTATCCAAGATGATGGTGAATAAATGATGATGATGATGAATGATGATGAAACTCAATGATCACACAAGACTTGATTGACCCCACGCAAGACTTAAACCAAGACTACCTCGTTCTTGTCATCCAGGACTCAGCTAGGTTCTACCGAGAGTAGGATAGACTCCCCAAAGAATCCTGGGTTCCCTTGGTCCCTACCGAGACTAGTATAGGTCCTCAAGAGTTATGGATTTCACCGAGACTAGTATGAAATCCCAAGAGTTACGAGTGCCACCGAGAATAGAATGCCACTCATGGTCGCGAGTTCTACCGAGAGTAGAATAGACTCTCGCGTCCAATTCAACTCATGATGCTTTGATCTCTAGATTTCCATGCTGACACAATGACTATGATGATATGAATATGATTCCCATTCCCATGATGTCAATGTTCATAGAATTTCCCATACTCATTGATTTCCAATGTTCTTAGATCTCCATAAGTTGATGGGTTTTCCCCATGTTCATAGATTTCCAAAGTTTATAGATTCTTAAAAAGCTTGTGGATTTCCGCACGTGTGTAGAAATCCAAAAGTTTATAGTTTAAAGAGTGTTTGCATAAATGATTTTATCCAAACGTGTAAAGTTACCATGTTTCCACCCCATAGTTTTGAAAAGCTTAAATAGGGGCTATGAACTCACCTTGATCTCGGGTTAGGATGGTGCTACAATAGATCTCCTTAGCCTAGAGTTGAACATATATATAAGGTTAACAACGTGCTATAAGTCTAAGAAAACGAGCTTACGCGGCCTCGAGCAAAAACTGGGTTTTAAAGACGAAAACAGCTTGGTTCTGGCTTGATTCGATCGAATAGGAACACGTTCGATCGAATAGACACACATTCGGTCGAATCTGAGGCACACTCGATCGAACTAGAAACACATTTGGTCGAACCAGTTGGAAAAACTCGTTCGGTCGAACATGGAACTTGTTCGATCGAATAGACACTCGTTCGATCGAATACGAAACTCATTCGGTCGAATGAGTTGGAGACCATTCGGTTGCTTTCCTATTCGATCGACTGGACTGATTCGATCGACTGGTTCGATCGAATGAGTCTGATTCGACTCCTTCAAGCTGGGCGACGGAGAAACCTACGGGTTTTTCAGATTTTCCAGATTTTTGACCCAAAATCGAAGTTTTTGACATGGAAATGCTCGGGATTGAAAGGGCTATCGATTCCTAGTGATTTTAAACACAAAAGCCTGCATTTTGACACCAAAACAAGACGGTTTTTGACCCGAAAACTCTAGAAACGAAAATGGGTGTTTTTGCTCGATTTGAGGCCGAAAATGGTTATGAAAATGGATGATTTTCAAGAAGATCTTACCAAGAATAACAACAAACAGATTTGTGGACTCGGATTTGAAGTTTGAAGACTTTCTCTCTCTAGTTTCTCTCTCTAGAATGAGAGTGTTTGGGTGGGAAGTGTTGGTGGAAATGAAAGAGATGGTGTAAGAATACTTGATTTTCCGCTTAAATACTCGGGTGACTCGGGTTCGGGTTTAGGCTACCGACGGGTCAAGACTAGTCGAGTTCATAAGTTTTTAAACAAACTAAAACTTTTTCAGCAAAACTTTTATAAAACCATTTTCCGAATAATTATTTGAAATCTTTTTAAATAAGAACATTTAATTTTTCGAAAGCATAAAAATTAATATTTTTCAGGCGTAAATGTCGTTTTATAAAATAAACATTTTAAATGATAAAAGCAGATTTTTCCAATGATATGGGTTCCGAACTTATCGTCCAGAATCCCAAAGTCTATAGTTTCCGATGATTTCACGATCCTAGTTTACCAATCGAATTTCAGGGCGTTACAGTACAAGGACACCCAAACGGTTCCAATTACTTTAAATTAGGTTTACGATTATTCAACAGTTCATAACAAGCAGTATTCACCGCCTCGTTACAAAAATGGATAGGAATCTTTGAATCAGAAAGCATAGTTCTAGCAGCTTCAATCAACGTTCTATCCTTTCGTTTAGCAACAACATTTTGTTGTGGTACGTATGGGGCACTGTATTCTCGATGAATTCACTTTTGTAAACAAAAGAAATCCAATACAGTATTTTTAAATTCAGTACCTGTAACAATTCCGGCAAATTCAGGTATACCCTAGCCGGAATATACTATTTACGTGTTATTTAATACTGAATATATGAATTATAATATGTTTATACGAGTATATAAGACTCACAGTACGAATTATACTCAAATGTACAACTAGTCGTATCGGAATTACGATTAATCGATGAACGGTTATTGAAACCCGAACGAATCGGGAATTACTTATTAGACGAAATATACAATGTTTAGTGATGTTTACGACGTATTAAAGCTTCGGGATAAGTGAATTATAGCACAGAAAAAGGATTTCGATTTATTAGTACGTCGGTACGGTAAACGAAACCTTTAACATCAAACCAAGCAAGAGACGATCGATCAAGCCGAAAAAGATGCACAATTACCGACAATACGATGTGTTAAGTCATTAAATGTCATGGTTTAAATTTTTTAAAGTTTTTAAATCAGTTTTATATAAATTTCATTTTTAAGCCGAAAAACGACCGTTTTGGCCTCGTTTTGAGCGGAATTAAACGTTTAACCGAAAAACGAACTGAACCAGATTATCCACAACATTAACCAGATTACACAATCCGAATGTGTGGCCAATATTTGAGATGTGGGCCCCACCCCACACCCTATCTTGGACCGATCGGTCCCCCTTGTTCCCATAAACCTTTCATTTTTATTTTTTCTATCACCATATTCTCAAAACTCTCTCAACCCTTCACCCATTCAAACAAAAACCTTGGAGTTTTAAGAAGATTCATAAGGTATAAACATATTGTTATGATTTAATCTTGGTTTTTACTTCCATAATCTTGAGAAAATGAGGTTTCAAATGAAAAATGGGTGAAAACCCGAGATGAAACCGATTCTCGTGTGAACAAGAGATGTATACAAGTTATTCAAAGGATCTTGGTCCAAGAAAGTAGTTAAAAGAGTCAAAAACGAATTTTTACGGTCAAAATCTTTGTTTTGATGTTTTAATCGAAACCATGAAAGAGATGGCTTGATTGTGGGTATAACTTGCTTGGTGTGGTGTTGTTTTGCTTGTAAGTGTTGTATCTAGTGGCTAGCAAAGGCTAGAAACTAAGATCTTTGCGATCTAACGCTAGAAAACACAAAGTAGTTCGGTTTTCGTATGATTTAGATATTTTGGACAGATTGTGATAGACCTAGAGTTGGGTCACGAAATTTCACAGAGATGATCTACACATGAAAATATGAGATCTGTGAATCTTTGGTAATTTTTGGATAAAGGATGAATATTTGGTGAATTTAATGCTCGGTTTTGGCCAAAAATGGTGAAAAATAGCTAATCATCATGAAAAATTCTGGAAAATTTAAGATAAGCTTTTTATAACATATAAAAGTCACACACAAAATTTCAGGTTCATTGGAGAAGTCTAAGTAGGCTTTTCGGTAAAACGAGTTCTAGGGATTTCTAGCTCGGTTTTGGTAAAAATGGCATGAAAAATGAGTTTTTGGTTCTGGAAAAATTACAGGGAACTAAGTGGGTTACAGGGGTCATCCCAGAAAAATTTGGGATTTTTCGAAGGTCGTTTGGTATTTTCGTCATATTTGGTGTTTAAATGACGTTTAAAAATGGTTAAATAAATTTTAGATATAAAAATTAATTCTGGAAAAATTTTATATAATTCCTTACTGTCAAAATATGGTTTGTACAAAATTTCAAGGTCCGAGACTAAACGGATATTTATTTGTGCTAAATGGAACTTAAAAACAAACCTTTAAAGCTTAAAACGAGTAAACCGGCGAAGTTCGCCTAAGCGAGCTGACTGGTGTTTGAAAACCTTAAAAATGGATGATTTTTATGAAACTAAGTTAACCAAGAAAAATAAATCATCCGAAAATAATTCGGATGATTTGGGTAAATTTACACGATTTAACCGTTTCCGGTGTATTAAAGACGGAAACGGGCCCCGCGGCCAAACGGGGTGTTTAACCGAGCTCTAATTTCACCACTTTAATGAAAATATCAATAATAACTATTTTCGGGTCGTGTGTGGTCAAACTTATTTGGGCTTTAACAGTTTCAGGTTTGAACATGAGGTTTCTGAATTGTAGTTTGGGCTTTAACAGTTTCAGGTTTAACTGGTTTTGCTTTTTCAGAAATCACAGATTCTTTAACAATCACATCCTCTTCTTTTATAGCAAAAAGATTTGGTTTGTAATCATTTTGAAAAGGTGGTGGAATTTCAACAAAACCTATTCCTTTCTTTGAATCTTTTTGCTAACCAGATACTTCAATTATTTCGTTTAGCAAAAAGGAAGAGTTTCTGGATTTCCCGAATTTGTTCTTTAACTCAAGAACCTCATTTTCAAGCTCGGTTATCTTTGATCTATGGTTCAAAATTTCTTGAAACTTCTGATCATTAATAGTTATTTTGACCGATAACTCATCTTTAACATCATGATTACATATGGTTAAGGCCTCAAATTTCTCTCTTGAATTCATTTGAGAGGATAAGGATTGCCTATAAGTGTCTTTTAACGAAGTAATCTCTTTTAGTAAATTATCATTTTGAAGTTTTAAGGAGTCTATCTTAGGCTTGTTGGTTTCACAATCAGCACATAAAACATTTGCAGAAAATTTTGAAGTTGAAGTACTAACCTCATTTTGCTTAGACATGTAAGCAGACGTGGTTGAATCAGTGATTTTTGAAATATGCGCGAAAGTGGTTGGAAGTTTTTCACTTGAATCATCTGAATCAGACTCAGTATCAACATTAGCAGATAGTTCGCTTCCACCTGCATCTTGAAAATTCTCAGAAAATCCAAACATTGTCAGATTCGCTTGATTTTTATTGCACAGCAATCTTTGTGACCAATCATCCCCATTCAAGTTAGACAACATTGCTTGGCCTCTAGAAGATGACGGTTTCGTTCTATAAGAATTTCCCGCATCACTTCCACTTTACCAGATGAGTTATGATCTTGCTTTCTGGGACCAGTGTACTCCTTCTTTGGCTTATCACATTCTTTTGCAAAATGCCCAAACTCTTGACAGTTGTAGAACTTGACCTTTAATTTACCAAAACCCAATTTCTTATTCAAAGATGGAAGAACTTTACCTGTTCTCTGCATAAACTTGTTCACTTTCCTGACTATCATAGCCATATTCCACTTTAAGTCCATCAGTTCCAAATCATCAGGATCAATTTGGTCATAGTCTTCATCAGTCAAATCTCTTGTGGCAAATTTACTACTAACCAAATTCTCATATGAAGTCATTAAGGCAGATAAGAAAGCAAAATTTTGTTCAGCCTCCCTCAAGTTTACATTTTGTTGTGATGTGAATTGATTTGAAGGTGATAAATTCCCAGACCCTCTAGATGAACTAGACAAACTAGATGATCCAGTATTTCCAGTTGTGTAAACACAAGCATGTGGATCACTATAGATAGTTGTTGCATTATCGCTTGTAGTTTGTGTTAGAAATGCAGTGATAGGAGAAATGGTTGAACTTAAAGGCATACTTCCACCATAAAATGCTGGATCTTGACTATCTTTAGAAGACTTTTGACATTTAAGATCGTATTCCCGTGCTTCGATCTTTTGCATAAATTTCGAAGCCGTCAAATCTTCATTGTTGAAATAATTATTCTCTTTCAGAACCATCAAGAAAGTCGAGTAAGAACTCGGTAGTGCAATTTTAATGGTATCAATTTTATCAATCTCAGAAGTTTCCAATCTCATCTTATCCATCTCAGCTATCAAATGATTAAATCTTGTTGTCATCTCTTCAACAGTCTCACCCTTAAGCTGGTTAAAGTTTCTAAATTGAAATTTAAGCATAACCTTTTTGCTTTCAGCGGTGTTACCCATACTCCTCATACGAATATGTTGGAATAATGAGGCACAAATCTTTATACTCCCTACTTGGTGAAAGATTTTTTCTAGGTAAAGCCATAGTGGGAGTAGAGTAAGTTTTTGTCTCAATTTCTAATGCTTTCTTCTCTTCAACTGAATATTGCGAGATAGCTTTAGGTGTAAAACCAATAGTCTCATCCCCAATCATTGGAACGGTGTAAACCTCTTCTAAGCAATACGAACAATCAGGGTGAACTGACCCTAGATGAGCTTGAAAACGGGGTTCCCATTTAGCAAAATCGCTAAATTTCATCAAACGTGGACACTTTGAATGTGAACCGATCTCGGTATCCAGTAGCCACATTTGTTGCATTAACATATTTTGGGAAGCTAATGCATACATACCGGACATGTTTGCTAAATAATCAATTTCTCAAACTTCAGGGGTTAAATTGAAAATTAATGTAACGAATCATGAACAGCAGATAACGAACTGTGAACAGTAGGTATGAATCACAACTCAACGAAGTTAAGAATATTCAGGTAACGAAATAGAACTGATATTAATGAATCTGAAATAGTGACCTTAACGAATCCACGAAATAAGTAACGAAACAGATTGTTTCCTTTAACAAATCACTAAGTGTAATCTTAGCGATTTAAACAACGAATTAGCTACAGTTATTAGCGAATCAACTAATAGTGAATCAGTTAGTTACAACGGTTGTAACAAACTTCTGACAACAATTGACACGTGGCAAAAGTTGTTATGGTTAAAGTTAACGAGGAGATACACGTGTCACACGAATTAGGTAACACGAATTAGATTATGTGACGAATTGGTACACAAATTAACCAATAGCCATACCGAATCAGTTTAAAATCATTAAAGAATTAGGCTGAAAGTTAAACGAATTTTCTTGAATCTTCAAATCTTTAATCACATATTTTCCAGATTTCTGGAAAACGAATGAACATTCAACCTAGAAAAAAATTTGTAATACTGACACGATACTCAACCAATTCGCTCAATCAAACTACCAAAGCACTCGGAAACTTAACGCGAAACCAATTCACACCATCTCGGATATCTAATCACCTTAAATCACAATCAATTTGACCAAAAACTTATCCCCTGTTTTCCGGCCAAATCCAAAATCAAACCAATTCAATTAACAACAGTCCAAATTCCAATTCCTTACTACCAAAACTCACCAATACCTTACCAATCTAGAATCCAAACTACTCAAACCATTTCCAATTCTGAATCGACTCAACTCAATCCAAAATCAAAACCGGAGACAAACTTAAACACAAAACTATCGAGTAACAATCTAATTAATACCAATTAACATCCAAATCAAGAGTAAACGAGCACCAAAAGCTCTGATACCACTTGTTTGAACGCGTTAATTCGATACACAGATCTCAGATCTGAGCAATATATAATTAGCACTTAATACGGATCTAGTTCATAACTACGGTTGATTGTATGTTGTATATAATATATTAGTTGTATGTATGTATAATATTAGTATGAAGCTTTGAGAGTGTCTTTGGACAGAGGTTTGTTACGATTAACTCAAAAACATATATAAACATTGGACTGAAACACTATAAAAAGAAGATGGATATAGTTCCTTACACATTCCGTAACAAACTAGCATCCACTTCGTTTCATACATAAAATATAAATAACTTAACAAATCACCCCCTGATTCGTTAAACATCCTTAACGAATCAGGAGGGATATTAACTTAGATCTAGTTCGTTAAACATCTTTAATGAACTGGCTTATACTTTAACGAACTACAATAACAACTTAATACTTTATTACATAAATAAAGCGACTAATACATAAACGATAGATACAAAGACTCAAGACAAAAAACCGTGTACTAACAGAAAATTTGATGAAAAAGTCATTGAAGGGTATTTCTTGGGTTATGCTTCTCCTAAGAAAAGGGTATTTAACTTCACGTCTTGTTGTGTTGAGGAATGTTACCATGTGAACTGTCAAAATTACACCACACCTCCTCAAGGGAAAGGTCCCGATTGGATGTTTGACTATGATGGCTTATTTAACTCATTTACTCTAATCAACCAGATGAAGATTTGGTTCGGGCTTACTTTGAAGAACAACTGGTAATTCCACGATTTTCAAGTTCAAACGATGATGAAGCGCCAACCGATCTTCTAACTGAAGATCCTGACAATGATTCTCCAGTTCTCTTTGATAATGCATCTACTTCGTCTGATGATACTCCAGTTGTTGATCAAGTTATTGACCTTGAGAGTGATGTTTCATCTCACGATCTGGGAGAACATTATACTAATTTACTTGAAAATATTGATGTCCCTGAGAATCCCACTCTTAGGATTCATAATTATCATCTGAAAGAAAACATTATTGGAGAACTTGATATGGGAGTTCAAACACGTCATCAATTTGCTTCGTCAAATGAAAATAATGTATTGTGTGCTTATGCAGATTTACATTCGTCTAGAATTGTAAATATTGCTAAATTCACTTGCTTTCTATCCCAAGTTGAGCCAACGAATCCTCGTATGTCACTTCAAGATCCTTCTTGGGCAGAAGCCATGCAAGAAGAATTACAACAATTTGCACGTTTGGGTGTTTGGGATCTTATCGACAAACCTACTAGAGTCAAGAAGGCGATTCCGACTAAGTGGGTATATAAGTGTAAGAAAGATGATCTTGGGGTGATCCTAAGAAACAAGGCACGATTAGTGGTGCAAGGTTTCCATAAGCAAGAGGGTATTGACTATGATGAAGTATATGCTCCGGTTGAAAGATTGGAGTCTATACGAATCTTTCTGGCCTATGCAGCTTACAAGAACATAAAAGTCTATAAAATGGATGTCAAAAGTGCTTTTCTCAATGGTGAACTTCACGAGGAAGTGTTTGTCTTACAGCCCCTGGGTTTTGAAGTCCCCGATTATCCTGACCGACTTTATCACTTAAACAAGGCATTATATGGTCTACATCAAGCCCAAAGAGCTTGGTATGGCACGCTTGCCGACCATTTGACGGATAATGGTTTCAAACGTGGGACTGTTGACTGCACTTTTGTCTACAAAAATATTGGTGATGATTTTCTCCTCATTCAGATTTATGTAAATGACACAATATTTTGGTCAACAAACGATGCGTTGTGTAAGGAATTCGAGAAATCAATGCAAACCAAGTTCGTGATGAGTTCGATGGGAGAGATGAACTTTTTTTTAGGGTTGAAGGTTCATCAATCTACGAAAGGAATCTTCATTCACCAGACTAAGTACGTGAACGACGTCTTGAGCCGATTAAAGATTACTGTCGGAAAAACCCCTTCTACTCCTCTCCCCGTGGGTCACAATTTATCACCAGATGAATTGGAGGATACCGTCAATCGTACCTTCTATCGAGCTAGGATTGGTTCTTTCATGTATCTTACTACTTCTCGACCCAACATAATGTTTGCTGTTTGTTTATGTGCTAGGTACCAAGCTAGTCCCCGAGTGACTCACCTGGCAACGGTCAAGCGTATTCTTCAATATCTGAGGGGCAATCCTGACACCGGGTTACAGTACCCCAAGAACGATACTTTTGATCTTACCTCTTATTCTGACTTAGACTATGGAGGATGCAAGATTAATTTCAAGTCAACTACAGCAGGATGTCAATTCTTATTAAGCCGGCTTGTTTCCTGGCAGTGTAAGAAGCAGACAACGGTCTCCACTTCAACCGCCGAAGCTAAGTATGTTGCGGACTAGAGTTGCTGTTCCCAGGTTTTGTGGATACAACAACATCTTCGCGACTACGGTTTCAAGTTTCATACTACTCCTATTTTAATTGATAATTCTGCTGCCATTAGCATCACCAAAAATCTCGTACAAAACTCTAAAACGAAACATATCGAAATTCGATATCATTTCATACGGGATTGCTTTGAAAAGAAATTAATTGATCTCGAGAAAGTGCATACCGATTTTCAAAAAGCTGATTTATTTACCAAAGCATTTAACAAAACGCTTTTTCAATTTTTGCTTTATTTAAATGGCTTAAAGACTCTTGCTGATATTCTGAAACGAAAATAACTATCTTTATTATTAGTTTATTTTTATTATAATTTCATTTTGATTTTGTCTTTTAGGTGGAGATAATACAAAAAGATTGTGCTTTTCGTTTATATAAGATAAATCTAAAAACATTGAAAAATTTAAAAATTCAAAAATAGTATGTTTTCATGTCTTTAGTTTTTCATGTCTTTATGTTTCAAAATTTGAAAAATTCAAAAAAAAAGTGTTTAAAAAAAACACTTTAAAATTTGAAAAGACAAAAAGATTGTGAATTTTTATTTATAAGAAAATTTTGAAAATTAAAAAAGATTGTGAAATTCTCATTTCTATAGAAAAATCCGAAAAAGACAAAAAGATTGTGTTTTAAGTATGTAAAGAAAAAAATCAAAAAGATTTTTGCTTACGTTCGCTGAAAAATATGCCAATTACTCCTATTTGAAGAACATGTACTTGTATATGTTTGGTCTTGATAATTTCTTGTAAATATTCGGGATAGCCATTTACCTGACATTGGAAAGTAATCGGGGCGTTCATTATGCTTTTTATGTTATTTTCTCGCTGAAAATTATGTCGGTTATTTAAGTTTGTGGGGCATGCTTGCATGTTTTGGTCCTATTATCTACTTGTAGATTGATAGAATAGCCATTAATCTAAAGACTGAAAGTAACTGGGGCCTTTAAATTCATTTTGTCATATGCCCCTCAAATTTTTGAGTTTTTGAAGCTAAAAGAGAAAATGATATTACATTGATTGTTTGACCCCAACTCCAACAAGAAATAAGCTTAAAAGACTGAGTGCTTAATCATCAGTGAATTGATAGGTCTTAAACAAGTTGTTAGAGTAAAGTATGAGATAAAAACAAAAAGAAAAGACAAATTGAAAGAGGTGTTAGTCTCTAGCAAAAATCTCGGTAAGGATGACAGAAATGTAATAACCGATCATATTCAAGCCTTATAACTGTGATCACCCAAAAATATAATAAAGCAAATAACAAGCGTTAGGATTCTGGACACTGTGAGTCTTTATGTGGCTTAATCATCTGGGTATTCATAAGCATGAATATTTCACTCGCTTTTAGAGTAAACCCAAAGTCATTAAACTTGATCACTGTTGTACTTTGTACAATCTAAATTACTGACTTGATCAAAATCCGCTGTTAGTCATAAATCTGTTCCTCCCTTGCGTGCGTCTCATTACCAATAAGAAACGGACCACAGGGGATACAATGTATGTAAGCCGATAGATGTCATAGTAAAGGAAACTTGATGCATTGCTTAAAAGTTCTAAAAAATCTTCTAAATTTTGATCAACACTATAATGGTTTAAGTCAAGTTGGGTGATTTGGCAAAAATCAAATTAAGCTAGAACCGAGATTAGAGGCTGATAGTTTCTGATATTCTTTGCTCTAATTGAACCATTAATCATATCACAAAAATGCTTGAAGGCTTGTTATAAGATTTAAGTGGACAACAATATCAATGATCGACTTAACGCAAATAAAAAAGTCGCTGAAATATAAAACTGAGATGGAAGGGCAATTCAGTCAATATGATTCTATGCTCAAACTCAACAAAAATCCAAAAATATTTTCTGCTTTTGAAAAATTATAAAACACAAAAACATTTTCTATTGTATGTTTTTTTTTTTCATTTACAGATATTTCGTTTGTAACTATTTTACATTTTAATAAGCAAATCATCTTTAACTTATTCGATTGCCACGGACAACAAAACGTTGCACTAACATTTGTTATATGTTTCAAAACGTGAAACGCATTAAGGTATTCGTTTATCGAGATATAGGACCTCGATAATTCATTTTAAGTTAAAATTGCATTATGTAAATATTTAATTCTTTAAGTTATATAAATATTTAATTCATTTATTCATTATTTTATTCATTTAAAATTAAATAAAAGGTACTTCGTTATTTATGAATAACAAATTAGGTTATTTTAACAAATGACATTCTAATTCGTTACCCTAATTCGCTTCCGCCACTCTGTAACGAATGACACTCAATTCATTATGCATATTTAACGAACTAAACAAGAATAGAATCCAATTCGCTATGACACGTGTTAAATTAACCCAATGAATCGGCTGATTTGTTACATTGGGAAACGCGCTGTGTCAGACTATACAGGACGGCGTGCATACGAACCGCCTTACTATTCACTATCATCTTCTTTCCTTAGTACAGTTACTCTGCAAAAATTTTCCATAATTTTCGACTTTCGAATTTCAGTGTTTTGATTATACCATTGAGATCCTAAGGTATAGACGATCATATCAACGTGATTTTCGTCAAATATGATACCGATTTGATTGGTTAATTATGCAATTTTATTACACGGTTTTTGAGGTTTATATAAACCTTAATCTATATGCTTTATATCATGTTGTGTACCACTAATTTGATACCATTGTAATCGGAATGTGCTTTCGAGATCCATTATGGTCACTGATTTGGTTTCATGTTGATGATTATGGTTGTATCAGGGTTCCGATTATTTATTTGACTTTTGAAGTTCTTGGTTAGTTTTGACCTTGGTTAATTAAGTCAAAGATTAAGCTGATTATGGCCATTCGTTATGCTTAGCAAATTCAAATTCGTTTCCAATTCGTTAAGCAATTCAAATGAATTAGAATAGCGAATCAATTTTTGTTAATGAATCAGATTGTATTTGTTAATTATAACGAACTAGATGGTTAGTTCATTACCTTTTCATAGTAATACGCTACTTCTCATTCGTTACTTATTTACTTGATAGCCAAACAGATGATTCGTTATAACTTTTTAACGAATCAGCCTGTTTTTAACGAATGACATTTAATGTTTATTATTTTATTTTAGTTTTTTCATTTTGTTTAAATTTTTACACACATAAACACACACACGCACACACACACACACACACACACACACACACACACACATATATATATATATATATATATTATTACTGATTCTCGACGTTATTTAGTTAGAACAATGGCTGATAACATGGATCAAGATCCACCGGTTGCTGATCAACAACAGCAGCAACAACAACAAGATATACTGTTACTGCCGTACGACAAAAGGCATAATGTTTGTGCCTTTGTCGGTACAAACTTTGCAGATGAAGTGTTATTTGGGGATTTACTAGCTTTTCTAAGACGTTCGGTGATACATTTTGCTGTAACCGCAAGGTCAAAAGTCTATCTGAGTATTGTTAGACAATTTTGGAATACCACTCATTATGTTGAAGCCGACAACCACATTACTGCTACGATCAACAGAACAGCTATCACTGTGGATACCGATGTGATTAGACGTGTTCTTCGTCTTGGGGACAACATTAACAATCTGTGTGAATTCGACAAGGAATTGATCAAGGGTTTGTTTAGACGGGTTTACTATGGAGGTAACATTAATGATTCGATGTACAACAAGATTGGTTTATGCCCGACCTACAAGTATTTATTACATATATTGATCCATTGCTTGGGAGGTCGTAAGGATGGTTTTGATAAATGTCGGATCATGTTACAGTCGGCTTTTGTTGCATTGATTCTCAACAAGCCGTTCAACTTTTCAGAGATGATTTTTATCTATTAACGAACAGTGTCTTCAAACAGTTCAAAGGAAGAAGTTCTTAATGCATCCACGAAACCTCCAGTTAATTATTCAAGACTTGATTCCAAATTTGGTTATCGATCAAACATTGGTGGACGATGTTCTTCCACTAGATCATAGGACGGCTGATATTGTATGACGTACGAAGATTTACAGGAAGGATCCTCCTCCGACCAAACGTTTGATTGGTCATCTGGTAAATCCAGATTATATATGTCCTGACAATGATAGCTGGATCCATGACGATTAGGATTCTTAGCGTGAGGAGGGACTAGGTGGGAATGATTTTGGTGATGATGGTGGTGATGGTGGTAATTGTGGTGATGGAGACGCTGCTATCCTTGCCGCTCAACGCAAGAGAAAGGGTATAGAGTTCGCTACTGAAGGATCATCTAAGCGAAGAGTGTCAGCTGGTGTTGGCGTTTCTTTTGGATTTCAGCCTTCAAGGTCGTCCGTTTCTCAAAGACCGGTGGTGCCGCTTACTACTAGCACATCGGAACACACTTTGACGACCACGCTTACGTCCGATCCTCGGCTTGGTATGATTCCTCAAACCGTTTTATCTCCTATACCAAGGCCTACAACTGCTACATTGGTGGTTTCTCCTACACCGACTATGTTGCCTCCACAACCAATGAACTTCTCATTCTTGAGGCTTAACCGACCTCAAGGTCCTGTTCAACCTATTCCAGCTTCGTTTCTTGCCATGACGCATGATCATCAAATGAATATGGTTCTGAGTCTACTTCATTTATATGAAAATCAAATGTCTGCTGACCGTATGACTCAATAACGAATGATGGATAATCAAAGAAGGCGGATGGGATATATATCTTATTGTCAGAAGGAAACAAAGGGGGTCTTCGTGAGATTGGTAAGTCTTAGGGGGTGAAGATCAAACAGCAGGAGGATCTCATCTTACAGTTAACAAGTAAGGTTGATGCACTTAAAAAGGTCAAGAATGATGAAGAAGATCCGGATGAGTCTGGTGTAGGTGGTGAGCCTAAACAATCTCATGGTTCATCCTCAGGTGCAGGTACAAGTTCTACTGATGACTCTGGCAAGCATATTATTGTGTATCACGACTATACAGCTGCCAAACCGATTGAGATGATTGAAGCTAATACTTTCATCTTTGTAGATGGATTGGGGTTGGATAGAAGTGTTGTGAATCGAGATGAGATTGAAGAGGAGCAGTTTGTGGAAAGGTCTCTAACACCAGAGCAGATTTCATTACTGCTTGGCTTAAATGATGATCAATAGACCGTGTTATAAGTTGAGCCCGATGTCGAGGTCGAGAACGGTGAAGAGATCTTAAATGATCCGACCTTTCAGATGAATAAGGATTTTATTATGAAGATGAGGAGGTTGATGTTGAAGATGTGATAGTATAGGAGTATCCTGATCTGTTTCAACACACCAATGTGGATCAGGGTGCTCCAGTATTTACTGAGAAAACATTTAAAGCGGCTGGGGGTAATTTGGATAAGTTAACAAAGGATAAAAGAGTGGTTGATACGAGATTCGATTCAATTGAAAATCCGACCGATGCTGATATTGAAAAGTAGTATGTTCATAGAAGTAATAAGTCTCGTAAAATTATTGAGGCTTATCGATATGTGGATCAGGAGCAGAAGGATAAAGCTGTTGCTCGTGCCAAAGCTAATCAGGTGACTTCATTCAAGACTGTGTCAAAGGTTCAAGGTGATTTGATTCTGATTTGAAAGTATGTATTGTTAAATGGCATAAAGGGATTCAATATTATGAGAAGATAATGGATGTTCTCACACTACCGCATTGGGATGTTCGAACCCTCGCGTGTCGTCCATTTATCAACCATGGGAGTGATCGGATAGCAGATTGGTTCCATCAACATATGTTATTCGAAGTCAACCATGGATTTAAGTTTCTTAAGCCATAGGTCCCTACTCGCAAGCGTATTAATGAAATTGATCCAAGGACGGGCTCGAGAAAATTGGTCCTTAAAGTAAAGCCGCCAAAGACCATGAAATGTGCGCCAGTGAAGACGTTGAATCAACGTATGTATTTATCGTTCAACCGCTGGTATTACGATAACCGAACTGGCGAGACCATCATTGTCTTGGGTAAAGGTTTAAAAACTGAGCTGATCAAAATCGTCGATCCAATGTGGCTTGTTAACTTAACTGAGACTGACAACGACGTGCTACATAAGAATAAGATATTGTTCGAGCGCAATGAAGACTATGATCTGGTTATGCAGTTCCAACGCGTCGTGCGTGTATGTTATGAGAATGGGATTCATAGTTTCAGAGATTGGCAGTTCAAGCGCTTCAAGTAAAGTAAAAGACAAAGAGCTCAAGATGAGGGGGTGTCTGTTAATACATGGTTTTTCATCTCGAGTCTTTGTATCTATCGTTAATGTATCTTTTGTTTTATTTATGTAATAAATATTGAGTTATTTCTCTAGTTCGTTAAGTTTAGCATCTAGTTCGTTAAGGATGTTTAATGAACTAGACCTAAGTTAAGTTCCCTCCTGATTCGTTAAGGATGTTTAACGAATCAGGGGATGATTCGTTAAGTTAATCATATTTTATGTATGTAACGAAGTGGATGCTAGTTCGGTACGGAATGTGTAACAAACTAGATCCATCATCTATTTATAGAGGTGTTCACCTCTGTTAAGTTAATTTTGAAGTTTACATTATCGAACCTCTGCCGAATTACTCTCTCAAGATTCAATCTAATATTATACAAACACATACCTACAATTAATATAACATATAACATATAATCAAGTGTCATCAAGAACTAGATCCGTAATCGTGTTAATTATATATATCAGATCTGAGATCTGAGATTAGTATAACGAATTCACAATCGGGAAGATAGAGAATCATGTATCGTTTTTAAAATTTGAAGAACCGATATTACCAGAAATTGAAAACGCTCCAAAATTCAAAGATGATGGTGATTCATAATATGATGACAAGTAGGATTTAGAATCATTTGTGGGGGTCAAAGTTGAAAATAAAGTCGAAGAAGGTAAATCTTGTGAAAAATATGAGTATAACAAGTTAAAATATCACATTAACTCGTTACTGAATGAGCTTAATCGGGTTAAGGAAGCTTATGATCAACTTCAAAAACGAGAAAATGTACTTTTGATGAAGGTTGATTAAAATAAGAAAACAATAAACAGATTAATTACCGAAAATGCTGCACTTAAACAAGAATTACAAACGGTTTAGCATGAGCAAGTTAATACGGTTGCATTCGTTCATGTTACAACATCTGAGAGCAAGATAGAAATCCAATACCGAAATCAACTAAATAAGGATTTCTTTGTTCAAAAAGACAAACGTAAAAGAACTAAGAAATCTTCTTGGTACAAGAATATTTCTAAGTTTTTTTACATTCCAAAATCAGATGTGAGCAACCAAGATGTTCTGAAAACAGAAAAACAAAAATTTTAAAATACAAAATTCAAAAATACGAGATCAAACGTCCAATTATATATTCCAAAAGGATACTCCAAAACAAACGTTCAAAAGAAAAGACGATACGGTTAAAGCTGTTTCGAGGAAGCCAGAGGTTGAGGTTGTTGATTTGAAATATTATGATAACAAAAGATTTGAAAAGTTGAAATTTTACTTGAAAAGATGTACATCAAAGTTATATCATTGGGCTGTTTAGAAAAAGGACTCATCCGATCAAGTTGATGTTGAAGACATATCCCTCAAATCCAAAAGTTCAGAAACATCAACAGTTATTGATGTCAATTCTGAATGCTTAAGGAGTAGTGTGTTATACTATCAAGATGATAGGGGGAGATGACTTGAAGATCGAGTTTGTTAGTGTAAGAAATATCCGAGGGGGAGTTTGTTGGAGCATAAACGTCTACTGCTTAGACACAAAGACCAAGCAATATCCTAGGGGAGTTTGTTAGAGCATTTTTGTCTATCACTAGGTCTTGGATTGGTTAAACGAGCTAATATTGTTAGATATGTTGTAAGGAACGTATAAGTTGGTCAACGTATAAGCTTAGACGGGCGCATAAGCTTATACACTACACCCACTTATACAGTCCATAGAGTTTAGTATAAATAGGAGCCTATCATGTCATCTTTTGTAATTCTTAGAAATCCTTTGTTATCTTAGATAGTCATATCTTATAATGTTGAGATAGAGAGAGCTTTCATGTCATATCAATAATAGTGTGAATTGTTATGTGTTTATCACTTTGATTAGTGTTTCCGCCATTAATCATCGTATAGTAAACATAACGTGATTACGATCCATAAAACGTTCCTATAATAGGCTCATTGGTTAGAGTAGCTAATAACAATTGAGTCCTGGTGTTTACTCGTGTTCATTCATTAGTCATGTTAACGAATGTGAACAACGAATGTGCTGATTCTTTAGTATAACATTTATGAGTTTAACGTACGATAGCGAATGACATTCATTCGTTATGGACTGTATAATGAATGAGGTAATATCCTATATATAACCTATAATTTAGTCAAGTAATTAATCAGTTCTTATTATTAATATCACTTGTGTAGTGTTACTCTGCAAAAATATTCTCTCAACACACAGTGCACACAGTTAAACGTAAATCTAATCATAATTCATATCGAAAACTAGATCCTTAACGCAATGAATTGTTACGACATAAAGACTCCTTCTTATTTCTATTTAATTATTCATTCTTATTGATGAAATTTCATTTTACAGAATAAACATAAACTAAAAATGAACTAAATTCTAAATAAAGATAAAGCCAAATTGACTGAAGTATTAAGAATAATGAGATGAGTTAGATAAATATAAAGATCTTTCTATTCTATATATAGCAAAAGAAAAGGACTCTTTTCGTGAGATAATTGGATATTCCTATAACATAATAACATAATAAATCAACGGCTTTTGGGAAAAGAGGAAGAAACTTTATTTTATTTATTTTTTCAATATTCTTTGATTGCAAAGATGCATTATCAATCAGTACATGGTTTTTCAAGTAGTGTCAGAGCTTGTGTCTGATTGATTTATGATTAGAACGGTTATTCGAATCAATTGAAGTACTAATTGATAGTTAATTGTATGTAAATGTATTGAAATTGATTTTTGAACTATACAGACTTGAAATCAATCAATTAACCACTATAATCAAGTTAATTGATATCGAATTAATGTTAATATTGTTCACGATGATGTTTTGATCATTTGTGATTGTTTAATTTTATTAATTCAATATAATAAAAGGATTTGAGGTTTAATTGTATTACGGGAGAACAGAGTGTGATTTTGAATGGTTTTGGTCAAACCTGAAAGTGCTTTAGACTGTAATTGAGTTTTGGATTGGTCTTAGTGTGTTCGAAATGATGAGACGAGTGTTTGGAAAGGTTAGGTGTGGAATTTGGTTATGTTTCGGACGAGTTTTACTTGTTTTTCTGTGGTTTGGATTGTGTTTGATTTTGGTTTGAATCTGGAATTTGTTGAAGATTTAAAGATTTGAAGGTTCATTCTTGACAGTTTGAAATTTCATTCATTAATTGCAACCACTCATTTGTGTGGCAGTTGTAACCATTTTTGCCAACTGTCAACCAGATCTAACAACCCATCCGTTATAAAGTTACCATTTTCGTCCGTTTAAAACCTTATTCATTATTACACTCATACGCTGTAGGTTCCCAGCCGGATCTACACGGAATATCTCGTTCTACGTAGGTGCGGAATCCCTACGTAAGACGATACGAGCGTAGAAGACGATACACGTTAACACGATCAAACACACGTTACAATAAACAAAGACACGTTGTATTGCAACTGGAAACACGTGATTCTCTGATCACCGATTACACAAACTTTAAAACTCGTAAACTCTCGATCCTATCATTCTATTCTAAGCCGTAACCTAAACACTTATAAAGCACGACAACTTCGCCTAACATGTTTAGGCGAAGTTGTCACTAACTTCGCTTGGATCACAAGTTCGCCTATATCAGCGAACTTGTGAGCTAACTTCGCTTAAAACAAAATACAAATCCAACTAACTCGATTACAGACACTAGACACTGAACTACTGACATCATGTACTAACAGACTCCCCCTTGGCAGTAGCTTCATATCTCTATCTTCAAGCACGTGTCTTGTAATCTTCAACAATCTTGTATCTTTCATCTTCAAGCATGAACGCCTTCTCGTACACAAACCAAAACAACTCTTTGATATTTCTTCGCTTCTTCTTTCCAAGCAGGAATATAAAATATTTTCTTCTCGTTCAGCACCTGCAGATCAGCTTGAGACAAGTTCACTAAATGCATAGGATCATATACTCTCATCAGCTCTTGTTCATCTTCATCCTCCAATACTGCCTCAGCTGTTTCACAATCAACGTACCACCACTTCATATCTTTGAGCACATCCTTGGGCATTTGTTTTATCGGCACTTCTTTTAAACACCGGATCGGCTTATACTTCATGATCATCCAAGGCTTGCCATCTGCTCTCATCCCTCTATCTTTATCTTCAATAAGTTTTCCTTTCTGTGGTTTCAACAGATCGAACTTTATCTCCTTTATACTTTCCTTCCAAACAATCTTTCCAATGACCCTAGCCATGTTATCATCACTCCTGTTTATCAACCCCAACCTGGCTAAGTCCTTCACTTCACATTCAGGCAATGTATTCAACGATCTCAACAGCCTCTTGAAATACTGAACCCCATCATACCTTTTAATCACAAAGAGCCTCAACTGCTCATCATATAACCAGCATATAATCCCCTTTCTCGATTCAGCATAACCTCTAATGTTGTAACTCTTCTTGAACATAGTAGGGACCGCCGGTTTCTTAGTTTTTACGAACCACTGAGCATAGCCTTCTTTCCATCTTGGCTGCTCTTCCCATTCCGTCTCATCGCTTCCCTTATCTTGACCTATATCTGACTTATCAACTTCCGGAATCTCGTGCTCAACGTTTTCCTCTACAATCTCTCCCTCTTCAATCTCACTATCAATAACAATCTCAGCACCAATCTTCTCTATCTCTTCAACCGGTAACACATCGTCATCACCTATAAATTCATCATCCATCTCCTCAACATCCACGACCACCACCTCATCACCCCCTGAACCGCCAGCTGCACTCGTTGACTCCCCCTGAGCTGTGGAAGTCCCAAGAGCTTGTTCAGTTCTTGGCAACTCTCCACCTGCACCTTTCGATTCATTGGGATCATCGTCTCGATCATTTCGCTTCTTAGTCCTCAGCTCATCGCCTTTACAGCTCGTCTCCCCCTGAGATGCCAAGAACTCCTTCAAAGCATCAATGATTTTTCCATGTTCGATCAGCAGGGACGACTGTATCTAATTCTCTGCAACGAGGCGCTGAATAACATGGGTCTGGATAAGATTTACCCTTGATTGTTTTGCCACGACCCTTTCAAGCGCTGCTATTCTTTCCGAGTCAGATAAGGTTGCATCGAAATCAAACCTCAGATGTGATATATCTTGATTGTACTGAGCAGGGATTTCAAATGTAACCGGGACCTCAGAAGTAGGTGTAAACGTAACCGCAGGTGGTAGCGTAACCGACAACCCTGCAGTAGCAACAACTATCGACTCAATAAATCTTGCGACGACCTCCGTTGGAGTAAGAGTTGGAGGTGGCAAAGATACAATCTCCGGAGCCGATAGGTGGAATGTAGTGGGTGGGAGGCCAAAGGAAGATGAGGTAGCCACCACGGAAACATCCGTGGCGCTTGGCCTTGTAACAGGTAACGATGATGGAACTATAGTCATACCGGACAGTGCGGGTGGGGTGAAACGTACCACCCTTGAGCTCTCACCAGCTCCCGAACCTGCACCTGCCCGTTCCCTTCTTGATCTGCGAACCAACTGACTCGCTGTCATCATCGGTTCTCTTCCTTTTCCGATGAATTCATTCTTGAGTTACCAAAATTCGTCTCGCTTCCGCCACATCATCATCAGAATCAGAATCAGCCACCGTTGTAGCTGTCCTAGTCACATTCACACTCGAAACCCTTTCAACTGAGACTTTCACATTTTCCTCAGGGTCAACCCTCTCCATATCAAAGAATCCTTGACCGCCAAACGCAGCATCAAGGTCTACATTCTCCTCCGGTGACACAACAGGAACAGCAGGTATAGCTTGAGGTGCTCCAGCCTGTTGTGGTTGAGGATCCCGAAACTCGTCCCAACGAGCTAGAACATTCTCCGGGTTGATCAGGTACCCGAATAATGGAGTATGTCGAGGACGGAGCTCAGGTTTACTCCTCGCACTGGAAGATCTGCACTGGGCGAAAATCCTTTTGCTGACAGTTTCTACATATCTGATTGGGCGGCGCTGAGGTAGCGTTGGAGCAACGTGATTCAAGATCATCTGAATGAATCTTGGATACATAAGAAATCTCTCACGCGCCACCGCTCTTCTCTGACTATCTATCTCGTAGAAGACCATCTGACTAAAGCTGTAACGCTTATTGTAAGTCAGAGCAGTCATCGCCGACTGCATGGTCGTGCCCATCCCATCAGTACCAGCCTTTCTCCCTGACATGCACACTATCATCACATGCATGAGAAAGCGCCACTGGTCAAGCAAGAACCCCTTGCGTCTTTGAGTGTCCCCCAATGGACCAGAGTATCCCATTCTCAGAAACGCTCCATCTCGGAATGGAGCCACAAAATCTGTCGGATCGTCTCTCGTTTCTTCTCCAAACAGCAAAGCCGCCCGGATCTGTTCAGATGAGAACTGAACTATCTGATTGTTGACCGTTGCTTGCATAACCGGGGGCTCTACGCGACAGTCATACTCCACTGTCTGCCAAAAATCCTCAATGTTTGGCAAGGATATCGGCAGTATTGTGGTAATCGCGTGGAATATACGCGAGCGTAGTAGAAACGTGATGATCTCGCGGAAATCATCAATACCGCTCGCATCCGGGTCCAATGTGATGTACATGTTATGCCCCGGGAAAAACTGTCGATTGTTGTCTCCACCTTCATCACCACCTGCACCGCCTGCTCCAGCTACAGCTGCCATTTCTGCAACAAACAGTCTAAGTTAGAGAAACCTCAAGGCAAATCACAAGTTCGCCTGTTACCATGAGCGAGGTTATGATGTATTATGTATAGGCGAAGTTAGAGGTGGGGCGAAGTTGGGAACAACTTCGCCTCAACTTGAACTTCGCCGGATAACAGTTAAGTAAAAAGGGCCAGGCGAAGTTAATGATAACTTCGCCTAACCACAACATCGCCTCATAAACTATTACATAATTAATTGTCAGGCGAAGTTAAACCTCAGGCGAAGTTACGGATAACTTCGCCTAAACTGTAACTTCGCCGAATCTGAATCGGCAACAGTTAAGGTTTTCAATTCGACGTGTAGTTGGTGAATTTGGAGATCGCGGACTGTTAAACACAAGATTTGATGATGATTTAGACGATTAAGTTGTTTACGACCACGTAATAACAAGTTTAAAAAAAACGGATGTTAAGGTTTCGAAAGTCCGAGGTCACTTTGATTAGATGATACACTTTGATTAACGTTAAGGACAGTGATTAGATGATACTATCGACACTACACACCTATAACTCGGATTAGAAACTGAGAAAGAAAACACAGATTGATCGATGCTATATGTTCGCTTAGGGTTACGATAAGTTCGCCGGGTTACAGGAAGACAAGTTCGCTGGTTGTTTGAAAATAATGAACTGTTTGACCTTAAAAATCCTTTATATAGGGTCAAGGTTATACAGGCGAAGTTATGGATAACTTCGCCTATTGCAGGCGAAGTTATGGATAACTTCGTCGATATTAAACTTTACAAAACAAACCCCTATAATTTGAACAATTTGCAATTAAGTTTTAAAAACATCCTTTAAAGAGTTAAATGATACGATCAAGACCAAGTAACCAGATATAAAGTTATAAAACGACATAAGTGGAATAAAACTTAGAAATAAAGTACACGGGATCAAATTTCAGTCTCGACAGGGACTACCACGTTTTAGAAAAGATCCGAACAGGAATCATACTAATTAAGTGACTGTCACACAGGTTGTAAGCAGGTAAGTAACCTAAAATGGTTTTCATCGCTTCTGTGATACGGGTTAGGTTCAATTAAGCTCAAAACTTAAATGGGCAACACCTCAGAGATTGTGATGTCTCCTATCTTTTCTCAAAGCGTATTTGGCTTTCCCCAAGTCACCCTGAGTTGACCTCGACTCGTAGTGTCTGATTAAATAGTAAGTACTCGTCGATCTGTAGAGTCTTCTTCCCATTGTATTTCTTGCATCTTGATTGAGAAGAATTAACATTATAAGCTCTAGAATGTCTCAATAACACAAAAATTTTTTTATTTTTTTATTTTTTATTTTTTTTTTATAAACATTTGCACAGCTTCAAGTAAACTACTGCAAGTCCCGAATCTGGATCACTGCAGTTTCTTGACACACCATCTTTTCGGGAATCAGAACACTCACGGGCTCGTTTATAACTGGGTAATCGATTTTCTGCCTATCATTCGGAAAGATATATATGGAGACATGCACAACTCTTAAGGAGCTTCCACGTAAAATCGAGGAGATTTAGTTAGTATCTCTTCTACTTTTACGCACCATAAAAAGCTACCATTGCATACAATGACTGTTCTAAAGTCTTTTAGGCCTAATAACTTCACTACTTAAGCACACAAAATCAGTATATCTATCACTTTCCAAGGTTGGATCAATTTTCTGTTAAACATAGTAAAGGAACTTCTTCGAAGTAATAGACTTGAAAAAAAATTTCATCTCCCATAAAAATTTTTAACTTCTATCGCCCCGATCAAGTCGAAGTTTTTTGGTAAACGGCTATCCTGAAGATCCAATGGATCAGCTGGACCGACCACATACGAGTATGTGTCCTTCTAACTAAGTATGAACAACTAATTTTCAGCGAAAGAATTAAAAACACATCATAAACCGCCCCGGTCACTTTCAGTCATCTGATTAATGGCTATCCTTATATTCTACAAGTAGAAATGAGGACCAAACATATCCGAAGATATGTCCTTCAAACTGAGGCAACCGACATAATTCTAAGCGATAGTGACGTTTTTTTTTTTTTTTTTTTTTTTTTTTTAAACAAAGACGAAAAACACGGTTACTCGGGATTGATCATCCCATTCAGCACAACAAGGTTTTGAAAACGAGTTTTGTCAAACGCTTTAGTAAACAAGTCAGCGAAATTATCTAACGTATCAACCTTTTCGAGCACAATCAATTTCTTCTCAGCACAATCCCGTATAAAATGATGACGGATGTTAATGTGTTTAGTTTTGCTATGCTTTACGGGATTGTTAGTTACTGAGATAGCAGCAGTGTTATCTATGCAAATAGGAGTATGAGTGAAATTCAGACCAAAATCGCGCAATTGCTGTTGTATCCAAAGAACCTGGGAGCAGCAGTTCGATGCTGCCATGTATTCTGCTTCACAGGATGAAATGGCGACTGAGGTCTGCTTCTTGCACTGCCATGACACTAATCTGCCTCCAAGAAACTGACATTCACCTGTTGTTGACTTCCGATTCTGATTGCATCCTCCATAATCAGAATCTGTGTAGGCGACCAACTCCAAGTCTCCTCCTCTCGTGTACCACAACCCCAGCTTAGGCTTGCCTTTGTGATACCGCAATATCCTCTTCACACCCTTCAAGTGAGATTCCTTTGGATTTGCCTGAAAGCGTGCACAAAGACAAACTGCAAACATAATATCAGGTCTAGAAGCAGTTAAGTACATTAAAGAACCTATGATTGCCCGATATTGGGTGGGGTCCACGTCTGCATCATTGTCTGAATCAGCACCCAATTTATGGTTGACGCAAACTGGAGTATCAAAAGGACTGCTGTCCTCCATCTTGAAGCGTTTGAGAACGTCATAGACATACTTAGTCTGATGAATGAACATCCCATTTTTCTTCTGATCAACCTGCAGTCCTAAAAAGAAAGTTAGTTCACCCATAGCACTCATTTCAAACCTCTTTTTCATGACGGCTTCAAATTCCTGACACATGGCGACTTTTGATGCAGCGAAGATGATGTCGTCCACGTAGACTTGTACCAGAAGAAAGTCGTGTCCTTTTCTCTTAAAGAACAGTGTGCTATCGATCTTTCCCCTTTCAAATTGATTCTCAAGCAAGTAATCGGATAGAGTTGCGTACCAAGCACGAGGGGCCTGATGTAGCCCATACAGTGCTTTACTTAGCTTGTACACGTGATCAGGAAAGTCTGGGTCAGGAAAACCCGGAGGTTGCTCAACGTACACAACCTCATCGACTTTATCGTTAAGAAACGCACTCTTCACGTCTAACTGGAAAACCTTCATCTCCTTGTGTGCAGCAAATGCCAAAAACAGTCGAATCACTACCAATCTCGCCACAGGAGCAAACACTTCATTGTAGTCGATCCCCTCTTGCTGATTAAAACCCTTTACAACCAGCCTCGCCTTGTTCTTGATAATTATCCCTTTTTCATCTCTCTTGCATTTGAAAACCCATTTTGTGCCAATCGCATGCACATTTTTCGGTTTTGCAACCAAATTCCATACCTCCATCTTCTTGAACTGGGCTAACTCTTCTTGCATGGCTTCGACCCATGAACTGTCCTTGAGAGCCATTTGATAGTTCTTTGGTTCAATCTGGCTGATGAAGCAGGTGTACAAGCATTCGTTAATGATGCATGTATCTTTAATGCTTGTGTAAACACAGGTGTGCTCATTCAAGCTTTGTCTTGTTTGTACACCGTCGGACAGATCACCTATCACGTTCTCCAAAGGGTGATTTTTGTGAACTCTCATAGTCGGAACCGAACTGACTTGCAGATTGTCTTCCAGGTTCGAAGGTAGCTCATCAATGGGTGATTGTTGTTGAGAGTGAAATGGATTGAAGAATTCCTCTTCTGTAGAGGTAGCAGGGGTATCGACAGCATTTGACGATGAAGGTTGACATTCATCGTACAGCGGTCTTTGCACAACAATTTCTTCCTCATCATAAAGCATTTTCGTAGCTATTCTCTCATCAACTTCTGCACAATCCAAGTAAGGCATGTTAAAAGATTTAAAAAGCCTATCATAGTCGAAAGCCCCAGCGGGTCCCGTGCTTGGTTTTGGTGATTTGTAACTTGTGATATCAGTGTTACACACCACCTCAACCTTGCTGGCCGATGTATTAAAGACTCGCCTGTTGGGAGTCCCAACAACATATCCGACTAAAATACCTTCGTCGGCTATTTCACCAAATTTTGAGTTCGTCTTTAATATCGAACACGGGGACCCGAATGGTTCGAGACCACTCAAGTTAGGCTTTCTCCCATGCATAAGTTCATAGCATGTTTTATTCAATCTTTTAACAGTTAAAACTCTATTAAGGATATAACAGGCTGTAGCAACAGCTTCAGCCCAGAACACCACAGGAAGTTTCGAATCAGCTAGCATGGTTCTGGCTCCTTCAATTAACGTTCTATTCTTCCTCTCAGCCACCCCATTTTGTTGCGGAGTATACGGAGCGCTGTACTGGTGGTCTATCCCTTTCTGTAAGCAGAAAATCTCCATCTGATAGTTTTTGAACTCTGTCCCATTTTCACTCCTGATGTATTTAACCTTTTTCCCCATAATATTCTCAACCTTGGTAATCAAATTTATTACCATCTGCACTGTTTCATCCTTTGTCTTCAGGAAATATACCCAAGAATATTGAGAGAAATCATCAGTGATCACCAAACAGTATGATGTTCCACCTAGGCTTTTTACATTCACGGGACCGAAGAGATCCATGTGAAGTAGGTCTAGGGTACTGACTATTGAATTAACCTTCTTGGTGTGATGGGATTTCTTGTGTTGCTTTCCCTTTTTGCATGATAAGCATTGGTCTTCAAAGTTGAAATTTTTCAAGGGAACACCCAGCACCAGCCCATTCTTGACAATGTAGTTCATTTTTCGAAGATGAATATGCCCCATTCTTCGATGCCATAACTCGGACTCCGATTCAGTTGCTTTTGACAGAAGACAAGATTCTTCTGTTGCCATCTCAGTCGACCTCATATCCATAACATACGTATTCTTTTCCCTTGGAGCCTTCATTACTATCCAATCCTCTGGTATCTTGAAGCCAGGATACAGTACGATCGCTTCATTCTTGGTAAAGTGCACAGTGTAATCTTTGTCACATATCTGCGATACACTCAGCAGATTATGCTTCAGTTCTTCAACGAAATTCACTTTCTCTAACGTCATTTTACCATTAGTCACCGTCCCAATTCCAGTAATCCTTCCACCACTCTCTCCAGCAAAACTTACTCTTCCTCCCTGAACAGGTTTCCATTCGTGTAACAAATTCTTGTTACCCGTCATGTGCCGGGAACAGCCGCTATCCACAACCCATAGATTGTTTGCAGCCCTGTTCAACTGTTCCTGCACGATTAAAGCAGAGGATTAAATTCTGGGGACCCAAGACCTATTGGTCTTGGGTCGATACATCCCGTACTTTGGCTGTCCAAAGTTAGTATCAGAATAATTTCTGTAAGTTCTAAAAGGATACCTTCTTGTAGATTGACTATGAGTCCATCCAAACCTTCATGAATTAAATGAATTATTACTTATGGTTTGGTTGTTAGCAGTGAAAAACTGAGATCGTTTTCTTTGAAAACCTGGATTAGTCCAATTTCTGAACTTTGATGAGTTTTCATTTTTACCATTATTGTACTTACTATTAGTTCTGTTCTCAGTTTTTGAAGGCCTCATACCTCTGAATCTCTTCTTCAGAGGGCAATCAGCAATTAGGTGTCCTAATTGATTACATCTGAAACAACTCCTGTGTTCAACTTTCTTTTCAATAGTTGTTTTAGATGTTGAGGCTGCATTACTGCCCGTTTGTCTCACATATGGTGGGACATAAGGGTTTAGTGGAGAATTCTTTTCATTTGATATATGTTCCTCTCCACGTTTTGGTAATACTGCCTCTTCTTTTGTCTCACTCGACTCGGATGACTTGTCTGAGTTTAATGAGACAGGACTAGGAACCAAAATCTTAACACTCGAAACAGGCTTACTTGTTTCGCCTTTACTAACTTCTGGTTCTTTAATAGTAACCTTAACCGGAACTGTCTGACCAAACTCAACATCAACAGATTTCTGATTACTAGGATCATAAGTATAGTTATGATTGTAAGGTGGTGGAACTTCATTATATCCAATTCCTCCCCTTTTAACTGGGGAACGTTGATCACTTACAAGGTGATCAAGTATAGCAGAGGAATTTCTAAATTTCTCAAGCTTTCTGTTTAGTTCCACCACTTTCACCTGGTGATCAGCTATCTGTTTATCCCTTTCAGCTATTAGTTTGGTTTTCTCTTCTAACACTTCATAGCTAAGATCAATTACTTGTATTTTTTCAGCTAGACTGGCTTTAAGACTTCTGATATCTTTTTCACTAGCTTTTATTATTACCTTGTAACTGTTTTCTCTAGTTTTAGTGTAATGATGATCTTCTTTTAATGTTTTAAATTGAGCATCCAAACTAACAAACTGATCAGTTATAGTTGTCAATTGTTCAGACAGATTTTCACATTTCGTACAAGGGAGTTTAGTACTTACCTTGGTGAGCTGGTCTGCCACTTCTGACATGTAAGCTTCATTTTCTCCAGTTACTTTCTCACTTCCTGCAGTTTCGATGTTCGCTAAATTGGCATGTTCGAACAGTTTCTCAACATGCAGATTCCAGTTGTACTCCCCGTTTTGTCTGGATATCATGGCTCTATTCTCATTACCACCCCCACTCTGTTGTGTAGACCTGTTCTGACTACGTTCAACTCGTTCATTTGTGCACTCCTTAGCAAAGTGTCCATTTTCTTGACATTTATAACATCGCACCTTTGACTTGTCAAAACCTGGTCTTTCACCAACAAACTTTCTACCTGTCTTCTTCATAAACCTCTTAACTCTTCTCACAATCGTTGCCATCTGCCACTGCAGATCCATCTCTTCCAGATCATCAGCATCGATCTGATCATAGTTTTCGTCCAAAGTTGCAGGATCAACAATCTTACCCTTAATGTAATTTTCATATGAAGCAATGAAAGATGCATAGAGAGCAAACTGTTGTTCAGCAGATTTAACACTCATGGGCATCTTTAAGTAGTTGTTGTTCGAAACACTTGGGGAAAAACTACTCTTGGTTGCTTGAGGTTTAGAAGCATTTGATCCACCAGCTACAAAACACACATCACCATTCATGTTGAGAGATACATGACCTTCATGTGTTGAGTTAGCGCCCAAGTCTCCCTTTGAGTAGTAAGCAGATGATTCAGACTTCGAACTTGAACTTGAGTTAACTTTTGCACCATACATTCCTGGATCCTGAACCTGATCAGTTGGTGTCTCTTTTCGAACCATGTTAAGTTCAAAAGTTCGTAGTTTGTTGACTGCTGTTTCCAAGTCATAGTCGGCAAACTCTTTGTCTTCTCTCATCAAGACAGTGTACATCACCCAATTTCGTGGGAGAGCATCAAGAAGCTTTTCCACGATCTCATCTTCTTTGTAAGCAATGGAATAATTGCTTAGTTCGGTCATCAGATGATAATATCTAGTGATGATATCATCAAGTGATTCACTCTTCAAGTACTTGAACACCGAGAATTGGGTTTTAAGTAGTTTAATCTTTGATGCACGAATCCCTACATTACCCTCAAATCGGCTTTCAAGCACTTCCCAAAGTTCTCTAGCAGTTTTATACTTCCTGAAGGTGTGAAGAATCGCTTGTGGAACAGCCATTGTTATCGCTGCATGTGCTTTGCTTTCAGCCTCATACATTTTCTTTTCTTCTTCTTCCATCTTATTGTATTTCTTTATCTGTTCAAGACCCTCATACAAGGCAGTTGGTGGAATGTAACCATCTTGAATGCACACCCACATCTTAGCATCTTGGTATTTAACATACTGTTCAAACCGATCTTTCCACGCTACAAAAGCGGTTCTCTTAAGCATCTTCGGTGCCTTAGTAGCTGAACCCGCTTCCACTTCCATCTTCACCAGTTCCGTAATATTAATAGAAGTCATCTTTTACGAAACGAAAACACAAAGAAACTTGAAAAATAAAAATTTTATTCTTAACAGTACTGTAGGCGAAGTTAAAGTTAACTTCGCTTAAGTCTTATCTTCGCTTGAATTCGTAACGTCGCTCTCTTTTCTAAATTCGCCTGATTTGGCGAAGTTGTGGATAACTTCGCTTGAGATAAGCGAACTTGAGTGGTAGGCGAAGTTGTGGGTAACTTCGCTTGAGATAAGCGAACTTGAGAGGTAGGCGAAGTTGTGGATAACTTCGCTTAACCTTATATCTTCGCCGAAACCCTACGAACAGTAGCGGCAACTTCGCCTGATGAACACGATGATTTTGCAGGTTTGATTTCTGGGTTTTGCGAGGTATGTGAAGGTGTAATGGGTTGTTTATGATGGTGGGAGGTGAGTAGGACACAAAAACTCGGTAAACTCGTCCCGCGAATAGTCGAACGGAACGATTTCTACACCCGCGTGATAATCCCGAACCACACAATCATGAGCAAAAGCTCTGATACCAATTGTAGGTTCCGAGCCGGATCTACACGGAATATCTCGTTCTACGTAGGTGCGGAATCCCTACGTAAGACGATACGAGCGTAGAAGACGATACACGTTAACACGATCAAACACACGTTACAATAAACAAAGACACGTTGTATTGCAACTGGAAACACGTGATTCTCTGATCACCGATTACACAAACTTTAAAACTCGTAAACTCTCGATCCTATCAATCTATTCTAAGCCGTAACCTAAACACTTATAAAGCACGACAACTTCGCCAACTTGTTTAGGCGAAGTTGTCACTAATTTCGCTTGGTTCACAAGTTCGCCTATATCAGCGAACTTGTGAGCTAACTTCGCTTAAAACAAAATACAAATCCAACTAACTCGATTACAGACACTAGAAACTGAACTACTGACATCATGTACCAACATACGCTATTGTTCATTCATTTGTATAATATTTCTCATTCGTTAGTGTTCATCCACCTGAATAGTAACCACCATTATACACTCAGAAATATCTCATTCGTTACCCAAATAGACTCATTCGTTACTAAAGTATTTCACATTAGTTACCAATAACTTCCACACTTTGACAATTTCAACCCTGGACTTTCAAGAGTAACAGTTTTCACCTTTGATTTTCAAGAATGGAAAACTTATATGCTTTGAATTCTCAAAACGTTCTTATGAAACAAATGCTTAATTTGGATACTGATGTCGGGTCGCAAACTAAATGAACGGGGCTCATGAAGCTATGCGACTTTTTCAAATGGGAACCAATGTTTCGATCACATTTGGGACTTGTTCATCTTGATTGTATCCGTAGCTTGGATGTTGGGTTTATGTTGGGTAAAAGATTTGACAAGAATAGACAAAATGAAGATTGGAATCTTCTCATCCTCTATGAAATTAGCTAAGTATTGATACTGAGCACACTTAGGCCTCCGAGCAAGCTTCAACTTATCCTAGCAAGGTATTTTGCCTTCTGGGCAAGGTTATCTTCTAGAAGTTCTCTTAAGTATCAATCCGAGCAGGGTTCACTTTGTCTAGAAAGGTTGTTTTGAAGTCAATCATGGTGTTTTTTTTAGCAAACTCTTGGCTAAACCAAGCTAAGGAAACCAAGTACTTTGGGAGATCTAGCAAGGTTTATTAATAATAACAGTGGTCCCAGCATGCTTGAAGTAAGTTGATAATGAAATATTCAAAGGACTTATTCTAGCAAGGTTCAACTCCGAGCAAGCTACAATGCTACCAGCACAACTACAGTGTTACCAGCACACTTGAGTTTGTTCAATAAGTTATTAATTAACAAAAGTTGAAGAGATTCATGAAGAACAAGTTTGCTCATAGGATCGTATTGAGCAAATTTTCTACGGTCAAGAGGATTGAAGTCTGCTAGGTGAATATTTTATAAGGAAAATATTCTGAGTAAAGTCTACCCGGAGAACTGTTCCCCAACACACTTTGGTTACCAGGTCTGCTCGAAGAAGACAAAAGTTGCAAAGCTTACCCGAAGACTTGTTTTACACTTAGAATATTTTTGTAATATGTTTCTAAAATTATGTATCAATTATTAGGATTTCTAAAAGGAATGATAATTGTCTAGGCATGCCTATAAAAGGAATAATCTAGGGCACACCTTTATAGCAGACAACACAGCTTTTTGAGACAACTTTAAGGATACCTGATTTATTCATGAAAATGATTGTGACGGTTGTCCTTATAACTGTACGGATAAAACATTCCTTATTGAAACCCTGATTGATTCTCGTTTGTATTACTATTATATGAATGGAAATATCTTGAGTTACAGTCTATGTTTGTAACATTTATTGTCTATTAAGCAACATTTAATGTGTTAGTGATTCCGCCATTAATACATTATTGTTCTAACCATAAATAGTAAGTCGTTAACCATCTTGTCAACACTTAATCGTGTGGGTTGCGACATTGAGTGTGTGAGTGATTTATTTATATATACGGGACCGACAAGTGGTATTAGATCTTGTTATTGTTGTTTAGGTGAAGAACTGTTGCAGATCTGAAGAAGAAGAATGACATCAACAGAACACTGTTTCATTGATAAATGACATCAGCTGTCGTGTTCTTCATTTCTTTCCAGATCTACTATATTTCGGTGTTCTCTTTCTATTGTTTACATTAAAGTTTTAATCTTTAATCTAGATCTTGCTCTAATCTGACCAAATACATCAGATCTGAAGATTTCTTCTACAGATCTGATTGTTTTTAAAAATTGTGTTTTAAATTTGTTTAGGTTTTGCCAAATTTCTCTCTGTTTTTCAAAAAATATCTTATAAATACCAAAAGGATGTATGGTTATGAAGAGCAAGAAGTCTCAACTAACAAAATTTCAAAATTGTATGGACAGGAAAACTATATAAAATGGAAAGTTCTATTTGAAGCAGCAATTTGTTATAATGATATGAAAACGTGGAATTCAATCAGAAATGGACCATATGTGCCTGCGGGAACAAACAACAACCAACTTGTTGAAGTAAGAATGAGAAAGGTTGATGATAGAGATCTTGCCATGTTGAAATTGGGTCTATTGGGAGATTCTGACAAAGGTTTCTTACCATACAACTACTAAGGCTATGTATGATACAATACTATAGATGTTTGAAGGCAACTCCGAATTGAAGAAGATCAAGATAGAGAGGCTTAAGCAGCAGCTTGATAGATTCAAATACAAAGATGGTGAGAGGATGAAGTCAGTGTTGGAGAGATTTCTGACTATTGTGAATGAAATCAGGACAATTGAGTATGTTATCACTGATGCTGATTTAAATACAAAGTTGTTATCAACTCTGTCAAAAAAATGGCTGTTGAGTTAAAGATTTGACCAAAATAAAGTATATAGAAGATTGGAATCTTCTCAACCTCCTCAGAATTCGCTAAGTATGGATCCGGGCACACCTTAGACCTCCGAGCAAGCTTTTACTTAGCCGGGTACGATATTTTGTCTATCGGGCAAGGTTATCTTCAAGAAATTTTCTTTAGTAGATATCCGAGCAGGGTTTGCAAATTAGTGCATTGCCGAGTAAGGTTCACTAGTTTATGTAAATCCGGGCAAGGCTCACTTTATCAAGCAAGTCTGTTCTTCATAGCCAAGAAAAGTTCACTTCCGAGTAAGCTTTTGGCTAACCAAGTCCATGAAGCCAAGTGATTGGAAGATCGGGCAAGGTATTCATTAATAATGGTGGTCCGAACAAGCTTGATGATCAAGATGAATCTCTTTAAGTAACATCGGGCAAAGTTTAACTAAAGCAAGGAACAGTACTCCCGAGTACACTTTGCTAATAAGTTATGTTATAGCAAGGAGTTGAAATGGACCATTGAAGAACAAGGTTGCTCGTAAGGGTTTGTCGGGCAAAGTCTGGCAAAGTCAAGAAGATTGAAGTCTACCCGGTGAGTATTTTACTTGGTAAAATACTCTTTAAGTAAAGTCTACCCGAAAACTGATCCCGGGCACACTTCTATGTCTACCAAGTCCTGAAGGATGACAGAGTACACAGCGTACTCGGAAAATGACGATTGATGCAAAGCCTACCCGGAAGACTTGTTTTACACTTAGACTCTTTTTTGATTATGTAATTTGAATATATATTTATGTTTGGGGTTTCTAGAAGGAATGACAGTTGTCCTAGGGTGGCAGGCCTATAAATAGAATGTTTTAGGGCACGCCGCGCAAGACGAATTCTAGCCTCTACACTTTTTGGATAAGAAATAATATTTTCTTGAAAGTGACGGCGGTCCTAGAATACGTACGGAAAAACCCTCCTTCAAGAAACCCTAAATTGAGTATCCAATTTGTATGATGAATGTTATATGAATGGAAATCTTTTGAGTGAATCTTGTTTGTGTTGGTTAGTTTTGAATACTGATTAAGCAACCGTATGTTTGTTATTGATTCCGCCTTTAACAAACGGTTATCTTTCTAAATATAGCAACCCGTCATTAACTCTCTTGTCGACACATTTATATGTGTGAGTTATGACATGATTAAGTAAGATCCAGCTGAAATCAAAGGACTAGACAATGGCACACTGCAAGCAAGTTTATCAAGGGGAAACCAAATTATGATGCTCTTAAGCTTAACGAAGTAATTTGCTTCTTGTAAGTAGTAGAGATTGAAATGATTGAGAATGAGATGATAAAAGAAGACAAACCTTGTTTTCAACTGTCTAATGCACTCATTGCTCCATTGCGAAACTTGTTTGTGAAGAACCAACAACAATTTCCAATCATTGAAGAACCAAGTGAAGATTGTGGTGACACTCCAAGAGGCTTTGTTGCTAGAAGTTCAAGTAATCAGAGTGGACAGCCAAGGTTCAATGTTCAGCTGATTGATGATAATGACACTGCCTCAATGGCCATTGGCACACACCTTATGTTGGTGGTAATGTTAGCTAAGAAAATTAACGTCAAGCCTTGTTTTCAATGTTCACAGACTCATGTAATGCTTTTTTTTGCCAAAAAATGATCCATATCAGTGTTGTTCAAGATGATCTTGAGCAAATTGATGCCGATGATATGGAGGACATGGATTTAACGTGGTAGGACGCTATGCTTGCACTTAGAATCAAAAGGTTGTTCAACAGGACTGGAAGGTCTCTTGTGTAAGGTCCTAATGAAAGAATAGGTTTTGGCATGTCTAATGCAATATGCTATAACTGTCAACAACCTGTACCAACAACCAAGAAACAAGTGTCAATTTCAGCAAGGGCAGCAAAGAAACAACAACAACAATTTCAAGAACAACAACAACAACTTCAACAACAACCACAACCATCTGCCAAATCACAACCAGCAAGTTGTTCCTCAAAACTATAATTATCAAAGAAACCAGAATCAGAACCCTCCACCAACTCATAACAACAAAAACCAAAGAAACAACAATGTCAATCAACCTTGAAACCAAGAAAATGTGGCAGTTGCTGCTTAACATGAAGGTGGATTTGACTGGGGTAAATTAAATAGAAAAAGCAAACGTTGCATTTATAGCTAAAATTGAGAATGAAGCTGAATCCTCCACTTCACAGGTACATTGAAACTCAACACTTGAATTACATGAAACCATTGAATCATTAAAATTGAAGGTAGGAAAGCTTGAAAGTGAATGCTTCAAAAAGGAAAGCATGTTATATGTGTATGAAGCAAGTGATGTTACTTATGAAGAGAGAATCAAAAACCTTGAACAAAACTGCATGGACAGCTACAGAATACATTCAAGGTATGTGACTTAAATGAATGGTTTGAAGAAAATGGTGATAGATGAAAAAGTGAGGTATACCAAACTCCAAGTTGAGAATGAATTTTTGAAGAAACTTGAATCAACTAGAAATATTTGTGGTATTCTGAACAAGATCAAAGAAGAAGACAAATATATGGTTGTTCCTCCACCTTTCAACAACAACTACTCTAAAAGGTTGATAAGGAGAAATGAAAAGCATACCTTAATCAATTCAGAGATGTTTTCAAAGACAAAAAAAGATTTGGTTGAAGTTATTGAGAAAGGAGATTTTGTTGTAAAGGAAAGGTTGAAAGATGAAAAGTTAGTAGGAATTCAAGTCTCAAAAGATGATTTTGATGAAGAGTGTTTAAATGAGGATGATTTGAGTGATTCTAGTGATCAATGCTCAAATGATGGTGATCTCAAGAACCAAAGAAATGTAAAACCAAGCTCAATTGACAAACTTTTAGTGTTACCACCTCTCACACCAAAGATGAAGAAACATAATGAGCAAATGAGAAGGGAACATGTGTCATTTGACATATGTGAAAAATCTAAGGTGACTTCTAATGCTGTAAAGCCACCAAGTAAAGATGTTTTGAAGAAGATAAAGAACAACAACAAGAAGAAGACCAATAAAACTGTTTTCAATGATCAATTCATTCCAGTTTACCCTATTTTCTCAAGTCAAGAATTACTTGACATTGGAGAAGTTGAAACTGTGTAAGAATATGAAAGAAGGCAGTCAAAATACAAAGGGAATTTGGATGATGAGCCAATGAGATTGGACAGAATAAAATTTGTGAAAAGCAAAGTTGAAAGGAAGGACATCAAGATTGAAGGATTTTTCCCATTCTCAATTGATTTTAATAGTCTCAAAACTCAGAAAACTATTGGCATTGAACCCCCAAGACTACGTGAAAGATTCAAGAAAGGGAAGTCAAGTGAAAGTTTCAAAGGAAATGTTTGGTGTAAGAACTGTGATGAATATGGCCATCACACTGATTCTTGTCATGAAAGGTTAACATTCAAGCCAATTCATGTCCTAAATGAAACGATGTTTGGACAAGACTTTGGTTTCTTCAAAATGAAGTACGATGAGTATGGGAAAAAATAAAGAAGTGTGAAGATGTTAAAGACAAAAGTAATGTTGATGAGAAGAAGGAAGTCGACCAAGTGAAAAGAAACACACTTCCCATCAAATCTTAACATGGTGTGAGAAAGATACACAACCTTTAAGAATTGTACCTAACAAAGATACCAATTCAGTTAAGTCCGATAATTCTGAAAGGTCACCAAAAGATGAAAAGAAAACTAAGAAGGTTGTGTTCTCAAGAAAGAAACTAAGAGAACTTAATGGTGATGAAAGATTCTTGTTGAAACATTGATATGAACCCCATGGATTCCTTTGAAAACCAAGGAATGAATTTGTTTCACCAAATATGAAGAAAGATTACGTGATAGAAAAATGCAAAAGAATCATTCCCTATGTGGGAAGTACAAGTGACACAGGATATGAATCAGATGATTCTGATACTTGTGAAATAGTTTATGAGGATCCTAAACCTATTTCCAACTCCATTGCAACATTTGTCCATGTCAATGATGATTTGCAAGTTGATTCAACTTGCATTTTATTACCCAACTTATCAATTTCTTTGATATGTGCAGGGACAGTCCACATCAGTCAATATATTATGGTATATGAATAGTGGATGTTCCAAGCACATAACATGTGACAAGAGGTCACTTGTGAATTATGAAGAGAATTTTGAAGGCCCAGTTGTATTTGGGATTGATGAGAATGGAAGAAAGACTGTAGGAAAATGGCTTCTTAATAATGAAAAAGTTACTTTTGATAATGTATTTTATGTGGAAGGATTACAATATAACCTTTTGAGCATCTCACAAATGTTTGATAAAGGTTATAAGGTTGGGTTTAATGACTCTCATTGCTTTATTCTCAAACCTGACTTTGTGATACCTCCATATATGATTATGATGATGGCTCCAAGAAATGGTAATCTATATGAACTGAATATGAAGGACGCCATTTCAAGGGAGGTACTTGTTTTGTTTAATAGGCCACTTAAAATGAAACCAAATTGTGGCCCAGGAAACTTTGTCATGTCAACTTAAAGAACATGAACAAACTTGTTAAGGGTGAGCATGTAATTGGTTTACCCACAAGGGAGTTAAAATTTATGACAATTGCATCTCATGTCAAAAGGGTAAGCAACACAAGTCAACTCACAAGACAAAGCTCATAAATACAATTGATCAAGTGCTTGAAATGCTTCACATGGATCTCTTTGGTCCTGTGAGTGTTCCATGTATTGGCAAAAAGATATATTGTTTAGTGATAATTGATGATTTTTCAAGATATACTAGGGTTTATTTTCTAAGTACCAAAGATGAAGCTACTGAATTAATTAAGGGATGTGTGACAAGGGTTGAGAAACAATTGGATTCAAGGTGAAAGTAATGAGAAGTGAAAATGGGACTGAGTTCAAGAATGGGATCATGGATGAGTTTTGTAATGCAAAAGGAATTCTTCAACAATTCACTGCCCCTAGAACTGCTGAACAAAATGGGGTTGCGGAGAGAAGAAATAATTAACTTATTGAGGCTGCAAGGACCATGCTAGCTGATGCTTTCTTGCCTGATACCTTTTGGGTAGAAGCAATCAACACTGCTTGTATGTCATAACAAGACTTCTTATGAGATTTTGTTTAAAAGAAAGCCCAACATCAAGTTTCTCAAGCCAATTGGTTGCAAATGCTCATTGTTGAACACCAAAAACTATCTTAACAAGTTTCAATCAGAATTCTTGGATTGTTTCTTTGTTGGGTATTCAACACATTAAAAAGCTTATAGAGTCTATGTGAAAGACCATTTGAGTGTGATTGAGTCCTTTGATGTAATATTTAATTAAAGTCAGTTTAACACAGTGGATTGAGCTTCATGGCTCTTTAATCGTGAGAAGTTAATCAAGTCCTTCAAGATTTATCCTGAGGACTTTGATGAAGTTTTGTACAATAGTGTGAATGAAGAGAATAATCATAAGAAGATGGATTTGGAAAAACTATGGTCCAAAGTTGCTGGAAAAAGAACATAGTGTAAATTCATAAGGGATCCCTCAATCGGTGAAAATGAACAAGTTCAAGATCAAGTTCACGGTCAAGACCAAGGTCATAATCCAGGACAAGATCAAGAACATGGTAATCAAGACAATCAAGAAGTTCAAGATGATCATGTTTTGAATGAGGAAGATCCTAGTAACCAAGATGAAATACAATGACAAGCTGAAAGAGAAGCAAGATATGAAAATTTGTTTCAAACCTTGAATATTGGAAACAATGAAGCATTTACTTCACAACCAAACAATGAAGAAGCTCCTGAGTTTCATGATGCAACAACTGATTAGATCATTGATGAACCTGAGCTCAATGACTCAAATCTTGATTCTAATTTGTCCACTGATGTGATTGTGCAATCCTCTTATGTTGAAAGAAATCATCCACCTGAGAACATCATTGGTGATATAAATGAAAGAGTTACAAGTAGTGCATCTGAATCTGCAAAACATTTGTTTGTACTCCTTCTTTCTATCTCAAATTTAACCCAAGAACTTTGTTCAAGACTTGAAAGACAATTGTTGGGTAGAAGCAATGCAAGAGGAGTTGGCTCAATTTAGAGACTTGCAAGTATGGGAACTTATAGATAAGCCAAGAAACAGATATGCCATTTGAACCAAATGGGTTTTCAGGAACAAAAGGGATGAGAGAGGAATTGTTATAATAAACAAAGCAAGACTTGTTGCAATGGGATGCTTACAAGAAGAAGGGATTTACTTTGAGGAAGTCATTGCTCCTGTAGCAAGACTTGAAGCAATAAGAATCTTCTTAGCTTATACCGCCTCAAAGAACATCAGAGTATTCCAATTGGATGTGAAATATGCCTTTTTGAATGGAAAAATAGAAGTGGAGGTATATGTGACTCAACCACCAGGATTTGAGGACCCTGGTTATCCTAACAGAGTGTATAAGTTAAACAAAGCTTTGTATGGATTACATCTGTTGGTGCATAATGTCAGTAGTTCAGTGTCTAGTGTCTGTAATTTCGTTTGTAATATTTTATGTTTTGTATAAGCGAAGTTGCTAACAAGTTCGCTGATATGGGCGAACTTGTTAGACAAGCGAAGTTAGTGACAACTTCGCCTGAACATGCCAGGCGAAGTTGTCGTGATTATATAAGCCATCTGTTACAGCTTATTAATAATGAATTCAGTTTTACAGTTTTCGTGTATTCGAGTCAGAGAGAGTCTGTAATCAAGTGATCTTCGTATCACGTGTTTAAGGTTGGTATACAACGTGTTTGATTATCGTGTGTTAATCGTATTGTTTTCTATACTCGTAACGTCTTACGTAGGGATTCCGCACCTGCGTAGTACGTGATATCTCGTGTAGATCCGTCTGGGAACCTACAATTGGTATCAGAGCTCTTGCTCAATTGTGTGGTTCGGGATTATCACGCGGGTATAGAAATCGTTCCGTTCGACTATTCGCGGGACGAGTTTTCTGAGTTTTAGTGTTATACTCTCCTCCTACAAGCTTAAACAACCCATAACACCTTCACAAACCTCGAAAAACCCAGAAATCTAATCTGCAGAAGCTTCGTGTTCATCAGGCGAAGTTGCCGTCACTATTACTAGGGTTAGGGCGAAGATATAAGGTTAAGCGAAGTTATCCACAACTTCGCCTACCTCTTCAAGTTCGCTTACCTCAAGCGAAGTTACCCACAACTTCGCCTACCTCCCAAGTTCACTCAACTTAAGCGAAGTTATTCTCAAGTTCGCCTATCCAGCGAATTTAAGAAAGTGAGCGACGTTACAAATTCACGCGAAGTTAAGCTTTAAGAGAAGTTATCCGCAACTTCGCCAACAGTGCTGTTTGAAAATAAAATTTTTTATTTTCGGATTTCTTTGAGTTTAGAGAAAGATGTCTTCGATAAACATTACTGAACTAGTAAAGATGGAAGTAGAAGCAGGTTCGGCTACAAAGGCACCTAAGATGCTCAAGAAAACTGATTATGTAGCGTGGAAATATCGTTTTGAACAATATGTCAAGTATCAAGATGCCAAGATGTGGGTGTGTATACAAGATGGTTACATTCCACCTACTACTGAGTATGAAGGTCGTGATCAGATCAAGAAGTACAAAGAGATGGAAGATGAAGAGAAGAAGATGTATGTGGCAGAAAGTAAAGCTCATGCAGCAATTACAATGGCTCTTCCACAAGAAATTTTGCACACTTTCAGAAAGTACAAGACTGCTAGAGAATTAGGGAAGCTCTTGAAAACCGTTTTGAGGGCAATGTGGGAATTCGTGCTTCGAAGATTAAACTTCTAAAAACCCAATTCTCTGTCTTCAAGTATCTGAAAAACGAATCACTTGATGATATTATCACCAGATATTATCATCTGATGACTGAACTCAGCAACTATTCAATTGCATACAAAGAAGATGAGATTGTTGAGAAGCTTCTTGATGCTCTCCCACCAAAATGGGAGATGTATACAGTGTTGATGAGAGAAGATAAAGACTTTGCTTACTATGACCTGGAGACAGCAGTTAACAAGCTAAGAACGTTTGAACTGAACATGGTACGAAAGGAGACACCTACCGATCAGGTTCAAGATCCGGGTATGTATGGTGCAAAGGTTAACTCGGGATCAAGTTCGAAAACGGAATCATCTGCTTATTACTCTAAGGGAGAGTCAGGCGCGAGCTCAACACATGAGGGACATGTATCTCTCAACATGAACGGTGATGTGTGCTATGTAGCTGGAGGGTCAAATGCTTCTCAACCACAAGCGACCAAGAGTAGTTATTCCCCGAGTGTTTCAAACAACAACTAATCGATGATGCCCATGAGTGTCAAATCTGCTGAACAGCAGTTTGCTCTCTATGCATCTTTTATTGCTTCGTATGAGAACTACATTCAGGGTAAGATCGTTGATCCTGCAGTTTTGGATGAAGACTATGACCAGATCGATGCTGATGATCTGGAGGAGATGGATCTGCAGTGGCAGATGGCTATGATTGTCAGAAGGGTGAAGAGGTTCATGAAGAAGACTGGCAGGAAGTTTGTCGGTGAGAGGCCAGGGTTTGATAAGTCGAAGGTTCGCTGCTACAACTGTCAGCAGAATGGCCACTTTGCAAAAGAATGCAAGAATGAACGTGTAGAACGCAGTCAGAACAGATCTACACAGCAAAGTGGTAGTGGTAATGACTATAGAGCCATGATTTCCAGACAGAATGAAGAGTACAACTGGAATCTGCATGTTGAAGAAGTATTTGAACAGGCCAACTTGGCAAACATTGAAAATGCAGATAGTGAGAAGGGAACTGGCGAAGATGAAGCGTACATGGCAGATGTAGCAGACCAGCTCTCCGAGGTAAGTACCGAACTCCCTTGTACTAAGTGTGAACTTCTGTCTGAACAACTGACAACTCTAACTGATCAGTTTGTTAGTTTGGATGCGCAATATAAAACTTTAAAAGAAGATCATCACTTCACTAAAGCTAGAGAAAATAGTTACAAAGTAAAAATTAAAGCTATTGAAACAGATATTAAAAGTCTTAAAGCAAAGCTTGCTGAAAAAATTAATATGATTGATCTTAGCTATGAGGTTCTAGAAGAAAAAACCAAACTAATAGCTGAAAGAGAAAAACAGATAGCTGATCACCAGGTAAAAGTGGTGGAACATAACAGGAAACCGGAACAATTCAGAAATTCCTCCGCTATACTTGATCACCTTGTTAGTGATCAAGGTTCTCCAAAAAGGGGAGGAATTGGTTATCATGAAGTTCCACCACCTTTCAATCATAATTACACTTTTAACCCTATAATCAGAAATCTGTCGATGTTGACTATGGTCAGACAGTTCCAGTTCCAGTTACTACTAAAGAACCAGAAGTTAGTAAGCTTGTTGCAAGTGTTAAAATTTCTGCTCCGAGTCCTGTCTCATCTAACTCGGACAAGTCTTCTGAGTCGAGTGAAACAAATCAAGAGGAAGTATTACCAAAAAGTGGAAAGAAAAAGAAAACATCTGAAAAGAAGTCTCCACTAAACCCGTATGTCCCACCATATGTGAGACAAACGGGCAGTAATACAGCCTCAACATCTAAGACAACTTTTGATAAGAAAGTTGAAAATAGGTGTTGTTTTAGATGTAATCAACAAGGACATCTTGTTGCTGGTTGCCCTCTGAAGCAAAAATTCAGAGGTGTGAGGCCTTTAAAATCTGAGAAAAGAGCTAACAGTAATCAATTTAATGATAAAACTGAAAACCCATCTAATTTCAGAAAATGGACTAATCCAGGTTTTCAAAGAAATAGATCTCAGTTTTTCACTGGTAACACCCAAACCATAACTAATAATTCATTTAATTCAAGACGGTATGGATGGCCTCATAGAAAATCCACAAGAAGGTATCCTGTTAGGACTCACAGAAATGATTATGATACTAACTTTGGACAGCCAAGGTACGGGATTTATCGACCCAAGACCAATCGGTCTTGGGTCCCCATATTTTAACTCTCTGCTTTAATCGTGCAGGAACAGTTGAACAGGGCTGCCAACAATCAATGGGTTGTGGATAGCGGCTGTTCCCGGCACATGACGGGTAACAAGAAATTGTTACAAGACTGGAAACCTGTTCAAGGTGGTAGAGTGAGTTTCGCAGGAGAGAGCGGTGGAAAGATCATAGGAATTGGGACTGTGACTAACGGGAAGATGACGCTAGAGAAAGTTAACTTTGTTGAAGAACTGAAGCACAATCTGCTGAGTGTTTCGCAGATCTGTGACAAGGATTATACCGTGCATTTCACGAAGAATGAGGCGATAGTGTTGTATCCTGGTTTTAAGATACCAGAGGACTGGAATGTTATGAAGGCTCCGAGAGTAAAGAATACGTATATCATGGATATGAGGTCTACTGAAATGGCCACTGAAGAATCGTGTCTTTTGTCGAAAGCGACTGAATCAGAGTCCGAATTATGGCATAGGAGAATGGGGCACATTCATCTTCGTAAGATGAACTACCTTGTCAAAAATGGGCTTGTGTTGGGGGTTCCCTTGAAGAATTTCAACTTCGAAGACAAATGCTTATCATGCAAGAAGGGAAAGCAACACAAAAAATCCCATCTCACCAAGAAGGTCAATTCAATTGTCAGTACCCTAGAATTACTTCACATGGATCTCTTCGGTCCCGTGAATGTAAAAAGTCTAGGAGGAACATCGTACTGCTTGGTGATTACTGATGATTTTTCTCGATACTCGTGGGTATATTTCCTGAAGTCGAAGGATGAAACTGTTCAGATGGTAATAAATTTGATTACCAAAGTTGAGAACATTATGAGAAAAAGAGTTAAATACATCAGGAGTGACAATGGGACTGAGTTCAAGAACTATCAGATGGAGATCTTTTGCCTACAGAAGGGGATTGAACACCAATACAGCGCACCGTACACTCCGCAACAAAATGGAGTGGCTGAGAGGAAGAACAGGACTTTGATTGAAGGAGCCAGGACCATGCTGGCTGATTCGAAACTTCCCGTGGTGTTCTGGGCTGAAGCCGTTGCAACAGCCTGTTATATCCTTAATAGAGTGTTAACTGTTAAAAGATTAAATAAAACCTGTTATGAACTAATGCATGGGAGAAAGCCCAACTTGAATGGTCTTGAACCATTCGGGTCCCCGTGTTCGATATTAAAGACCAATTCAAAATTTGGTGAAGTTGCCGACGAAGGAATCTTAGTCGGATACGTTGTTGGGACTCCCAACAGACGGGTCTTTAATACATCGACCAGCAAGGTTGAGGTTGTGTGTAACACTGATATCACAAGTTACAAATCACCAAAACCAAGCACGGGACCCGCTGGGGTTTTTGACTATGATAGACTTTTTAAATCTTTTAACATGCCTTATTTGGATTTTGCAGAAGATGAGGAACGAATTGCTACGAAGATGATATGCGATGAGGAAGACACTTTGGTGCAAAGACCACAGTATGATGAATGTCAGCCTTCCTCGTCAAATGCTGTCAATACCCCTGCTGCCTCTACTGAAGAGGAATTCATCAATCCGTTTCACTCTCAACATCAATCAATCATGGATGAGCTATCTTCAAACTTGGAAGATAATCTAAATGTCAGTTCGGTTCCGACTACGAGAATTCACAAAAATCACCCGTTGGAGAATGTGATAGGTGATCTGTCCGCCGGTGTACAAACAAGAAAAAGCGTGAATGAGCACACCTGTGTTTACACAAGCATTAAAGACACGGGCATTATCAACGAATGCTTGTACACCTGCTTCATCAGCCAGATTGAACCAAAGAACTATCAAATGGCTCTGAAGGACAGCTCGTGGGTCGAAGCCATGCAAGAAGAGTTAACTCAGTTTAAGAAAATGGAAGTATGGAATTTGGTTGAAAAACCAAGAAATGTGCATGCGATAGGCACGAAGTGGGTCTTCAAATGTAAGAGAGATGAGAAAGGGGTTGTTATCAGGAATAAGGCGAGGCTGGTTGTTAAAGGCTTTAATCAACAAGAGGGGATTGATTACAATGAAGTATTTGCTCATGTGGCAAGATTGGAAGCCATTCGGCTGTTTTTGGCATTTGCTGCTCATAAAGAGATGAAAGTTTTTCAGTTGGATGTGAAGAGTGCGTTCCTAAACAGTAAAGTCGATGAGGTTGTGTATGTTGAGCAACCTCCGGGTTTTCCTGACCCTGACTTTCCCGATCACGTGTACAAGCTAAGTAAAGCGCTGTATGGACTACATCAGGCACCTCGTGCCTGGTACTCAACGCTATCCGATTACTTGCTTGAGAATGAGTTTGAAAGAGGTAAGATTGATAGCACGTTGTTCTTCAAGAGAAAGGGAAGCGACTTTCTGCTGGTGCAAGTCTACGTGGATGACATTATCTTTGCTGCATCAAAGGTCACCATGTGTCAGGAGTTTGAGGCCGTCATGAAGAAGAGATTTGAAATGAGTGCTATGGGTGAACTAACTTTCTTTTTAGGATTGCAGGTTGATCAGAAGAAAGACGGGATGTTCATTCATCAGACGAAGTATGTCCATGATGTTCTCAAACTGCTGCTTCCAGGTTCTTTGGATTCAACAACAGTTGCGCGACTATGGTCTGAATTTCTCACTTACTCCTATTTGCATTGATAACACTGCTGCTATCTCAGTAACTAACAATCCCGTGAAGCACAGTAAAACTAAACATATTGACATACGTCATCATTTTATACGGGATTGTGCTGAGAAGAAGCTGATTGAGCTCGAAAAGGTTGACACGTTAGATAATTTCACTGACTTATTCACGAAAGCGTTTGACAAATCTAGATTTCAAAACCTTGTTGAGCTGAATGGGATGATCAATCCCGAGTAACCGTGCTTTCTTGTGTTTGTTTAAAAAAAAAAAAAAATACGTCACTATCGCTTAGAATTATGTCGGTTGCCTCAGTTTGAAGGACATGTCTTAGGATATGTTTGGTCCTCATTTCTACTTGTAGAATATGAGGATAGCCATTAACCAGATGACTGAAAGTGACCGGGGCGGTTTATGATGAGTTTTCATTCTTTCGCTGAAAATTAGTCGATCATACTTAGTTAGAAGGACACATACTAGTATGTGGTCGGTCCAGCTGATCCATTGGATCTTCGAGATAGCCGTTAACCTGAAGACATTGATTTGGTCGGGGCGATAGAAGATAAATTTTTCTTTTCGGGAGATGAAATTATTTTTCAAGTCTACTACTTCGTAAGAAGTTACTTTACTATGTTTAACAGAAAATTGGTCCAACCTTGGAAAGTGATAGATATACTAATTCTGTGTGCTTAACTAGTGAAGCTATTAGGCTTAAAAGTCTTTAGAACAGTCATTGTATGTCATGGTAGCTTTTATGGTGCGTAAAAGTAGAAGTGATACTAACTAAATCTACTCGATTTTATGTGGAAACTCCTTAAGAGTTGTGCATGTCTTCATACATATCTTTCCAAATGATAGGCAGAAAAGCGATTACCCAGTCATACACGAGCCTGTGAGTGTTCTGAGTCCCGTGAAGATAGCGTGTCAAGACACTGCAGTGATCCAGATTCGGGACTTGCAGTTATTTTCTACTTGAAGTTGTGTATATATATGTTAGATTAAAAAAAAAAAATGTGTGTATTCTAGAGTTCATAAGGTTAATGATTCTCAATCAAGACGCAAGAAGGTGAACGGGAAACAGAGTCTAAGATCGAAGTGTAATCACTACTTAATCAGACACTACGGGTCAAGGTCAATTCGGGGTGACTTGGGGAAAGCCAAATACGCTTTGAGAATAGATAGGAGGCATCATAATCTCTGAGTTGTTGCCCACTTAATTTTTGAGCTTAATTGAACCTAACTCGTATCACAAAAACGATGAAAACCATTCTAAGTAGATTACCTGCTTACAACCTGTTTCTTTATGTCATAATACAGCTGAACACGGATCTGTGTGACAGTCACGAAATTAGTATGATTCCTGTTCGGATCTTTTCTAAAACATGGTAGTCCCTGTCGAGACTGAAATTTGATCCCGTGTACCTTTATTTTAAAAGTTTTTTTATTTTTGGAGTTGTATGATTTTATACCTGGTTACTTGGTCTTGATCGTTTCATTTAACGCTTTAAAGGATGTTTTCTAACTCAGTTGCAAATTGTTCAAATTATGGGGTTTGTTTTGAAAAATTTTTAATTTCAGCGAAGTTCTGCATAACTTCGCCTGATAGGCGAAGTTATCCACAACTTCCCCGATACATCTGTGACCCTATATAAAGGACTTTAAAGGTCAAACTGTTCATTTATTTCAAAACCCAGCGAACTTATACTCACAGAAACCTCGGCGAACTTATCGATTCTATTATCATCAATCATTCTGTGTTTCTTTATCGATTTCATTGTCGATTAAAGGTGTGTAGGGTTCCATATTCGTATAATCATTGTCGTTAATGATTATCACAGGTCGATACGACCCGTTTCGTGACCTCGATTATTTGAAACCTAAAAACCCGATTTTCAAACTTGTTTTTACGTGATAGTAAACCACTTGAACGTATAAAACTTCATAAAATCATGTATTTCGGAGTCCTTGATCTCCGAAATCATCATCTACACGTCGTTCAAAATCCTAACTGTTGCTGATTCAAATTCGGCGAAGTTACAGTTTATGCGAAGTTATCCGTAACTTCGCCTGAGGTTTAACTTCGCCTGATTATTGATTTTGAAACAGTTTATGAGGCGATGTTGTGATTAGGCGAAGTTATCCGTAACTTCGCCTGGACCATTTTACTTAAATATTTTCAGACGAAGTTCAAGTTGAAGCGAAGTTGTTTTCCAACTTCGCCTCACCTTTAACTTCGCCTATACAGAATTGATCACAACTTCGCTCATGGTAACAGGCGAACTTGTGATTCGCTTTGACGTTTATCTAACTTAACCTGTTTGTTGCAGATATGGCTGCTATTGCTGGAGCAGGTGGTGCAGGCGGTGATGACGGAGGTGATCAACAAAGACAGTTCTTCCCGGGTCACAACATGTATATCACCTTAGACCCGGAAGTGAGCGGAGTTGATGATTTCCGCGAAATCATCACATTCCTTTTACGCTCGAGGATATTCCACGCCATTACAACAACTCTGCCGATATCCTTACCCAACATTGAGGATTTCTGGCAGACCGTGGAATACGACTGTAGAGTCGAACCCCCGGTGATGCGCGCAACAGTCAACTGTCAGATGGTTCAGTTCTCTTCTGAACATATCCGGGCGGCTCTGCGGTTTGGAAACGAGACAAGGGATGACCCGGCAGAGTTTGTAGCTCCTTTTCGCGATGGAGCATTTTTGAGGATGGGTTATTCAGGTCCCTTGGGGGATTCGCAGAGAAGGAAGGGATTCCTACTTGACCAGTGGCGCTTTCTCATGCATGTTATGATAGTATGCATGTCAGGGAGAAAGGCGGGCACTGATGGCATGGGCGCGACCATGCAGTCAGCGATGACTGCTCTGACATACAACAAGCGATTCAGCTTTAGTCAGATGGTCTTTTACGAGATTGATCGTCAACGAAGAGCGATGGCGCGTGAGCGGTTCATCATGTATCCAAGATTCCTTCAAATGATCTTGGATCATGTTGCTCCAACACTTCCTCAGCGCCGTCCGATCCGATATGTTGAGAGTGTGAATAAACGGATCTTCGCCCAATGTCGATTCTCCAGTGCGAGGAGCAAACCTGAGCTTCGTCCTCGCCATACTCCACTGCTCCCAGGTTCTGTGGATTCAACAACAGTTACGCGACTATGGTCTGAATTTCTCACTTACTCCTATTTGCATTGATAACACAGCTGCTATCTCAGTAACTAACAATCCCGTGAAGCACAGTAAAACTAAACATATTGACATACGTCATCATTTTATACGGGATTGTGCTGAGAAGAAGCTGATTGAGCTCGAAAAGGTTGATACGCTTGATAATTTCGCTGATTTATATACTAAAGCGTTTGACAAATCAAGATTTCAAAACCTTGTTGAGTTGAATGGGATGATCAATCCCGAGTAACCATGCTTTTTGTGCATATATATAAAAAAAAAAATTGTCACTATCGCTTAAAATTATGTCGGTTACCTCAGTTTGAAGGACATATCCTCGGATATGTTTGGTCCTCATTTTCTACTTGTAGAGTATGAGGGTTGCCATTAACCAGAAGACTGAAAGTGACCAGGGTGATTATGATGTCTTTTTATTCTTTCGCTGAAAATTAGTCGATCATACTTAGTTAGAAGGACACATACTTGTATGTGGTTGGTCCAGCTAATCCATTGGATTCGCAGGATAACCGTTTACCTGAAGACTTTGAACTGATCGGGGCGATTGAAGTCAAAAATTTTTTTTTGGGAAATGAAATTATTTTTCAAGTCTACTACTTCGTAAGAAGTTCTGTTACTATGTTTTAACAGAAAATTGATCCAACCTTGGAAAATGATAGATTTACTGATTCTGTGTGCTTAAATAGTGAAGTTATTAGGCTTAAAAGGCTTTAGAACAGTCTATGTATGTCATGGTAGCTTTTTATGGTGCGTAAAAGTAGAAGTGATACTAACTAAATCTACTCGATTTTATGTGGAAACTTCTTAAGAGTTCTGCATGTCTTCATATATATCTTTCCGAATGATAGGCAGAAAAGCGAATACCCAGTCATACACGAGCCTGTTAGTGTTCTGATTCCCGTAAAGATAGTGTGTGAAGAAACTGCAGTGTTCCAGATTCGGGACTTGCAGTTGTTTACTACTCTGAAGTCTATGTAAATGTTCGTTTAAAAAAAAAAAAAAAAAAAAAAACCTTATGAGTTATTGAAACATTCTAGAGCTGACAATGTCAAGACTTCTCAATCATGGAGTAAGAAAGAGAACAGGAAGCAGATGAAGAGTACTTACAAACTTAATCAGACACTATGGGTCGAAGTCAATTCGGGGTGACTTGGGGAAAGCCAAATACGCTTTGAGAATAGATAGGAGGCATCATAATCTCTGAGTTGTTGCCCACTTAATTTTTGAGCTTAATTGAACTTAACTCGTATCACAGAAACAATGAAAACCATCTTAGTTATTTACCTGCCTACAACCTGTTTCTTTATGTCATAATACAGCTAAACACGGATCTATGTGACAGCCACGTAATTAGTATGATTTCTGTTCGGATCTTTTCTAAAACGTAGTAGTCCCTGTCTAGACTGAAATTTGATCCCTTGTACTTTAATTTTTAAAAGTTTTTCGTACTTAGGTAGTTTATGATTTTATAACTGGTTACTTGGACTTGATCGTGTCATTTAATTCTTAAATGGAAGTTTTTAAAACTTAATTGCAAATTGTTCAAATTATAGGGGTTGATTTTGTAAAATTTGATATATCGGCGAACTTGTGAATAACTTCGCCCTAGGCGAAGTTATCCACAACTTCGCCTGTATAACTCCGCTCCTATGTAAAGGAATTTTAAAGGTCAAACTCTTTCATTATTTCAAACTTCAGCGAACTTATTCTCCGACACTTTAGCGAAGTTATCGATCTAAATCATCTGCTATTTTTTTACCTCGATTCAAATCAGATTAAAGGTGTGTAGGGTTTAGATTATCATATTATCAATGTTTTTGAGGTTGATCATCGGTCGTTTCGACTCGATTATCGACCTCGTCTTTCGAAACCTTAAACACCCGATTTCAAACTTGTATTTACGTGATAGTAATCCACTTGAACGTATAAAACTTCATAAAATCATGTATTTCGGAGTCCTTGATCTCCGAAATCACCAACTGCACGTCGTTCGAATCGCCTTACTGTCGCCGATTCAGATTCAGGCGAACTTACAGTTTGGGCGAAGTTATCCGTAACTTCGCCTGAGGTTTAACTTCGCCTGAGGCGATGTTGTGGTGAGGCGAAGTTATCATTAACTTCGCCTGGACCTGTTTACTTATTAGTTATTAGACGAACTTAAAGATGAAGCGAAGTTGTTCCCAACTTCGCCCCACCTTTAACTTCGCCTATACAGATTTTATCACAACTTCGCTCATGGTAACAAGCGAACTTGTGTTATGCTTTACGTTTATCTAACTTGGTTTGTTTGTTGCAGATATGGCTGCTGTTGCTGGTGCTGGAGGTGCTGGTGGCGATGACGGAGGTGATCAACAAAGACAGTTCTTCCCGGGTCACAACATGTATATCACCTTAGACCCGGAAGCGAGCGGAGTTGATGATTTCCGCGAAATCATCACCTTCCTTTTACGCTCGAGGATATTCCACGCCATTACGACAACTCTGCCGATTTCCTTGCCCAACATTGAGGATTTCTGGCAGACGGTGGAATATGACTGCCGCGTCGACCCCCCGGTGATGCGTGCAACGGTAAATGGTCAGGATGTTCAGTTCTCGTCTGAACAAATCCGGGTGGCTTTGCAATTCGGAGAGGAGACGAGGGACGACCCGACAGAGTTTGTTGCTCCGTTCCGTGATGGAGCATTTCTACGCATGGGATATTCTGGTCCCTTGGGGGATACACAAAGAAGGAAAGGTTTCTTGCTCGATCAGTGGCGCTTCCTCATGCACGTAATGATTGTCTGCATGTCAGGGAGGAAGGCGGGCACTGACGGGATGGGCGCGACCTTGCAGTCGGCGATGACTGCTCTGACTTATAACAAGCGTTACAGCTTGAGTCAGATGGTCTTCTATGAGATTGATCGACAGCGAAGGGCAATGGGGCGTGAGAGATTCATCATGTATCCAAGATTTTTCCAAATGATCTTGAATCATGTTGCTCCCACGTTGCCTCAACGTCGCCCTATCAGATACGTGGAGAGTGTGAACAAGCGTATCTTTGCTCAATGTAGAACTTCGAGTGCTAGAAGCAAGCCTGAACTGCGTCCTAGGCATACTCCACTCTTTGGGTACTTAATCAACCCGGAGTATGTGCCTGCTCGTGGGGATGAGTTTAGGGACCCGGCACCACAACAGGCAGGAGCACCTCAAGCTATACCTGCTGCTCCTGTTGTGTCACCGGAGGAGGAAGTGGACCTTGATGCAGAATTTGGTGGTCAAGGCTTCTTTGATATGGATCGGGTGGATCCAGAGGAGAACGTTCAGGTCCCTGTTGAACGTGCCTCGACTGTGCATGTTACTAGGGCAGCTACAACAGTAGCTGACTCAGATTTTGATGATGTAATGGATGAGGCAAGACGTATGATGGTGACTCAAGAGAGGACGTATGGGAAGAGAAAGAGGACAGATGACGACAGTGAGTCAGAAGAAGAAGAAGACATTCATAAGTTGATCAGACGTTCAAGAAGGGACAGGACAGGTGCAGGTAGGGGAGCCGGTGAGAGCTCTAGGGTGGTACGTTTCGCTCCGCCCGCACTGTCAGGTATGTCAATTGTCCCTACACCATTACAGGTCACAAGGCCAAGCGCCACGGACGTTCCCGTGGTGGCTACATCATCATCTGTTGGCCTCCCATCCATCACACTCCAGTTGACGACTCCAGATATTGTATCGTTGCCGCCTCCAACGCTTACTCCGTCGGAGGTTGTTGCACAGGTTATTGAGTCGACAGTGGTTCACACTGCAGGGTTGTCGGTCACGATACCACCTGCGGTTACGTCCACAGCTACTTCTGATGTCCCGGTTTCATTCGAAATCCCTCCTCAGTATACTCAAGACATATCTCACATGAGGTTCGATTTTGATGCAACCCTATCAGACTCGGAAAGAATAGCAGCACTTGAGCGGGTCGTGGCAGAACAATCAAGGGTGAATCTTATCCAGACCCAGGCTATTCAGCGCCTAGTAGGAGAAAATCAACTACAGTCGTCCCTCCTGGTTGAACATGGAAAAATTATAGATGCTATGAAGGAGTTCTTGGCATCTCAGGGGGAGACGAGCTGTAAAGGCGACGAGCTCAGGACAAAGAAGAAGAATGACAGAGACGATGATCCCAATGCATAGAAAGGTGCAAGTGGTGAGTTGCCAAGAACTACTCAAGCTCTTGGGACAACCACAGCTCAGGGGGAGTTTGCAGGTGCAGCTGGCGGTTCTGGTGGTGATGAGGTGGTGATGGTAGATGACGAGGAGATGGGAGATGATGTGATCGATGCCTTGAAGGAGTTGGATGATGATATGTTAGATGTTGATGATGTGTGTGATGATGATGTGCTGACATTAGAAGAAATTGAGAAGATTGGTGCACAGATAGTGATAGAAGATGATGTTGAAGAAGGTGAAATTGTGGAGGAGAATGTTGAACACGAGCTTCCAACCGTTGAGAAGTCGAATGTATGTGAAGATACGGTAGTTGATGATACAGAATGGGAGGAGCAGCCTAGATGGAAGGAAGGCTATGCTCATTGGTTTATCAAAACGAAGAAGCCAGTGGTACCTACAATGTTCAAGAAAAGTAATAATATTAAAGGGTACGCTGAGTCAAAGAAAGGCATTATCTGTTGGTTATATGATGAACAGCTAAAAGTGTTCGTGGTGAAAAGATATGATGGGATCCAATACTTTAAGAGGACGTTGAGATCTCTAAATACCTTACCTGAGTGTGAGGTAAAGGATTTGGCCAGACTGGGGTTGATTAATAGAAGTGATGATAATATGGCCAGAGTTATTGGGAAGATAGTATGGAAAGAAAGTATTAAAGAGAAAAAGTTTGAGTTGTTATAACCACAGAAAGGGAAATTAGTTGAAGATACTGAAAGAGGAATGAGAGCAGATGGCAAACCTTGGATGGTGATGAAATATAAGCCGATTCGGTGTTTGAAAGAGGTTCCAATGAAGACTATGCCTCAAGATGTGCGGAAAGATCTGAAATGGTGGTATGTGGATTGCCAGACTGCTGAAGCCGTGATGGAAGACGAAGACGAACAAGAAGTGCTAAGAGTGTATGATCCGATACATCTTGTTAATTTATCGAAAGCTGATCTGCAGGTGTTAAAGGAGAAGAATATATTCTATATTCCTGCTTGGAAAGACGAAGCGAGGAAATATCATCGAGTAGTCACGGTCTGTGTAAGAGAGGGAGTGCATGCATGAAGATTACAAGACAAGTGCTTAAAGATAAAGATATGAAGCTACTGCCAAGGGGGAGTCTGTTGGTGCATAATGTCAGTAGTTCATAGTCTAGTGTCTGTAATCCAGTCTGTAATGTTAATTGTGGTTTGTTTATGTTTAAGCGAAGTTGCTGACAAGTTCGCTTATCAGGCGAACTTATTAGTCAAGCGAAGTTAGCAACAACTTCGCCTGAACATATCAGGCGAAGTTGTCGTGTATTTATACACTAGGCTACGGTTTGTTTAGGGTTGTTGAATGTAATCGTATACGCGTGTGTGAGTCGAGAGACGTGAGAACCAGAGAGTATTGAGTCTGTATTCAGTGATTATATCACGTGTTTCGGTTATAATATAACGTGTGTTTATTCGTATCGTGTGTTTGTTTGATTCGTGTTCTACGCTCGTAACGACCTACGCAGGGATTCCGCACCTGTGTAGATTGAGATATCCCGTGCAGATCCGTCCGGGGAACCTACAACTACAAATAAAAAGCCATATAGTGGCACACACTTTTAATGTCATTTAGTTTTTATGTCACTAATTTCGGTTTTTAATAGAACTTTGTGAATACCCAATCATTTTTAGTGACATTTTTTCTTCTGAACTCTGTCACTCGCCTCTTTGCTATCCTTTCCCGTCCTTCAACATTTGAACTCCAGCAATCGTCAATTCAGGAAATGATTTACCAAGCTTTCAACACCATTGTCAAGATCTAGACGAGGAGATCGAATCCGGCTATGAGTGGCTGGAGGAGTGGACCTATCTCTCTGCGCTCTCCTTATCTACCATTGAGTCTCCGAGATCTTCGCTTTAAGACTAGAAGAAGATACCTGCGTAGTTCTGTCTGCTGCGTTGGTTTAGGTCGTTGAGGCAACGGCTAGGGATTTATTGAGGTACTAACATATTAATTTCAATTTGTTTACAAACTTCATTGTTACACAACATAAATCCGATGTTTATATATAATTTGGTGAATTATATGTAACATCCCAAAACTATTAATAAGATTATATTGTCTCTCACTCAATAATCATGATAAGAATGAGGTGGAAGCTTTAAATAAATGGAAGTTTGGTATTGTTATCAAAAGCTTTAAAGTTTGAGACACAAACAACCTGTCTAGTTGAAGGACTAAATTGGTAATTAACTATTTTACATAGAATAGATGGGGTATATTGCGATATATTCAAACCCAAAACAATCAGATGTACGTCTGATGATGGACACGAAGCCAAGGGGTTTATCATTCAATCCTTATGCTGCATGTTGAAATTAAAGAAGAAACAAGCATTTAGCTATGATTTTTAATAAGAAGCAATCAAGGTAATGATGATATTAACCCTAGTTCTTAATCTGATGAAGATTTTTAAGAAGATGATAAAAATTAGGGCTCACATGTTGACTTCTTGAAATTGATGGTGTTTTTATATCTCTTAACCTATAATCATTGTATTAGATGTTTCTAAACTTATACACGTGTGTAATTTGAGTTTAAAACCTAGAATATGGGTATGTTTGTGTTATTAGGTCTAATTGGGGAAGAAATATTTGCTGAAAAACGCAGCTTTCATACAGATTTTGGACTGACTTGTAAATTTTGTATATAACCAATCGAGTGTCCATTTGGGGTGTATTTTATATTTTTGAAAAGCTCAATGAGTCTACTTTGTACAGAATTTAATAACAAGAGAAAACATGGACGTTAAGTGGGTCTAAAACATAAATTCCAACCACTGCGTAAAATCTTTGAAAGTTGTCTGAAAATGAAAATGTAGTTGTTGTCCTGATTTTCTAAAGATAGTATTAAATCATATAAAATTTTTATCAAGTTGTCTTTTTGGGTTGAAAAGATAAAAGAGTGTGTTACATTTCCTATTTGAACATGTCGAACCAATTAAAATTATATCATGGCCTAATAGACTGAATATAATAGCCGCGCGGTTAGGGGCTGCTAGAAAGGGACATTTTATTAATGTTGATAAAAAAGTATAATTTTGTACTTGAACCAAACACGAATAGGTTTTTAGTTTGTTATTTTCATCTATTAGGTATGTTAATGATGTATGAAAGTTTTTGCACTAACGACGAGTGGTATGGTAAACGATAAATTGTTTTGATCTTGGTTGGTGAAATCATAAATGGACACTATTATTGGAGTAAAGTAATTATACAACATGTATCCTAACCATGCCATGTTGGCTTGTAAATGAGCTAGGTACGTTGATGCCTACAAGACATCGAGTCAAAGTGGATGACAAAGGTAATGGAGCTTCTATGGACCAAGGTAAGTATAGCTTACATTTAGATCCACTAAGTAGTGGGTTAAATCATTATAAATATACTTGAAGTAATTTCAAATCCGATTTTTGGACTATCTTATTAGTTTAATTTAATATGATGGAAGTGGGCCTTTTTAATCTGCCAATTTTGAAGACTACAAATGCAAAATTTCATGTAAGCTTCATTTGACGTTTTATAGATGTCAATTTTGACCCGATTAATTTTACTCGATTGATATGTTTCACAGGTCAAAATAACATAGCCAGATTTAATAGGTGATTGAAAGTCACCTTCTGATACTCCATTAAGAGTGCTCTCAAAATTAACAGCAACTCATCTTTTACTATTATCAAATTTTAATATCTTTACATATATATTTCATCTTAAAATCACCATATAATCTTTAGTGCTCTCAAATGAGCATGTAGCAAGAGGATGAGTGAAGAGCCTAGACCCAAATGAGCTAGTTGGTGGTATAAAGATTGAACCAAAATAGTGTGAGTGTCACACCCGGCCCTGAGCGGCGGAAACAGCCGGGCGCGCGCGAGTGGGAATTGATACTTAAGCACGGGCCATTGCAAACGTTCAAAGTAAGATTTTCATTGCGCATGAAAAGTTTAATACAAATACATTACATTGTTTAAAAATTACATAAAAACATCCAAGTATAAAAATTGTTGAAGATTTCCACGCCATATCCCCATGCGCGGCGGGAACAACCACGCGCATCGAAGGGATAGAACTAAAATCTTCCAAAAAGCTAGTTTAGATGTTCAGCGTGAGGTGCTCTAAGTGTGACTCCATGCGCTACCTAGTTATCTCCTGAAAGACACGTAAAAACATTTGAATCAGTATAAACTGAGTGAGTTCACAAGTCTTAGTAACTTGATAAATCGTATTGCATCATAATCTTGATACAAATCATTCTGAAACATAATTCTGATAGCATCATTAAAACACATGCTTGGTAAGACATAGTTATATCAACATATTCTGATAAAATCGTTCCGCGGGTTACGCGCGAACATTTCTGGGAACTGTGCTCGTCTATGCAAAGTGGCGCTGCCACTACGAGCTAAAATAAGTAATACCGTCCCGCGGGTTACGCGCGAACGTTTCAGGAACATGTGCTCGTCCATGCAAAGTGGCGCTGCCACTACGAGCTAAAATAATAATTCCGTCCCGCGGGTTACGCGCGGACGTTGTGCCGGAAAACAAGGCGCTCGTCCATGCAAAGAGGCGCGACCCCTACGAGCGGGTTCAATCCCATAGTACTGCCCCATGACCATACTAGGCACTCGTCCATGCAAAGAGGTGCGACCCCTACGAGTGGGTGGATCAAACCAGCAGTCCCTACCCTTAGAGTTCCAATGGTAAAGTGATCACTTACTCGAGTTCTAGCGCACATACATCGAAAACCTTAGATAACCGTTTGCATTACTCATCATGAAACATAACTTAAACACATAATCGCTTGCATAGCTTGTGAGTATACCATGATAAAACATTATTTAAGTACGTGTCCCTCGCCCCGAAAACAGTCTAAAAATAGTGAAAACAGTGAAAATAGGGGCTGTGAGACTCACCTGTGGTTCTTGTTAAGGGATTAATCGAGATTCGGGTTTTCTTGGTGTTGGCCCCGGAATCGAAGGTCTAGAATACGATTAAATAACAAGAAGTATATATATTAAGATCAAGAAATAGGAGAATATAAGGGTTGGAAAGTAGATCTCAAGGTTATAACCTCGGCTTACCTAGTAACTGGAACGGAATCGAAAATAACGGATGCTCGGGAGATGATTAGTGCAAGTTTGCAGTTCTTTGGAGTGTGTTTTGAGTGATAATTTAGGTTACATATTTATAGGCAAACTCAAGGGAACACAATCCCTTGCTTTAGGGGATTGAAATCTTTTCATATCTAGGTGTAATGATGATAAAGTATGGAAATTATTATTGTTTATTGTTTACTTAAAAGTGGAGGAGTGGACAAAAGATCTTGATTTGATTTGGACAGGACATGCAGGTCTGGGGTTGGTGAGAATAGGGTGGCTGACAGTTGACTTTTCATGTTACAGTGTGCTTTTTCAGGTACTTTTATCAGTGTACAGTAAAAAGTGGAAAAATCTCTGAAACACGCTACTGTTTCCTTTTGGGCGGGAGTAATCTCCTTATGTCTGGAGAATAGACTAAGTGTTCTGTGCGCATCACTTTGTGCGCATAGCTTTCTGCGTGAAGGACATTTCTTTGCTGCGGGTAGGTGCGTAACCTTCTCGCAGTTGGGGATATTGAGTTTCATTTGTAGATTCTCCAGGTGGTCTTGGTATTTCAACATAGTGATCAGTCATGTTGAAGTCAATTCCATCTTGGAGCTTCAGACAAACTGGCTCTCAATGTTCCCGCCATGCGGGGAGGTTAGTTCCCTTCCGCACGCGCATAAACGATCTAGGATGCACCCGCCTTAGCATCATGCGGGATGGTCAATCCATAGACAACATAACGTTAAGTTACATGAAAACATAAAGCCAAAACATTCGCGCATGGCGCATATAACATATGCTCACGCTGGTTCTTAACATGGTGCGCTCGCGCAGGTTGCACACATAACAAATGCACGCGCTGACTAACATGGCGCGCTCGCGCAGGGCGCACATAACAAATGCACGCGCTGACTAACATGGCGCGCTCGCGCAGGGCGCACATAACAAATGCACGCGCTGACTAACATGGCGCGCATAATATTTACAATCACCTAATTATTAGGTTGATTACTTAGTTTAGGGGATTGGGAATTACCGGGTGTCACAGTGAGGTAAATATTCAAGTACCAATAAAAATAGATGAAAAGTTGGTGAGACCATATGGGTTATTTTCCACAACTCAAGATTGTATTGGTGCATCCATCGCATGGCCTTGTCCATTCATCTCGATATGTATTTGTTAAACTTGTGATACGAATATTTTAACAACATGGAACTTAATGCTTATACATGTATGGTTTATTTGAAGGTAGTCCGTGAGGATTGACGAGCATAATGACTCGGGATTTTATGGTGCTTGTTTATTTTATTGATTTAAATTTTTTTGTTTAATGTTACAAGAGTTTATGTTGGATAATGTTATAACTTATTTGTGCTTAGTGTTTTCGTTATGAACAAGCTTATTTAATATAATGAAGTTTTATTTCTTTCAATATTTATATGTCCATAATCGTATCGTAAAATTGTGTGTGGACGTTTAAAAAAGGGTTGTATAATATGATGACTTCGAATTTTTATCCTATTAAACATTAGAACATTGTAAAAGTGTCATAATATGTTTTTTAGGACGTTTAAGTTGTTCATAGACATATTATGCGACCATAAAATTTAGTTTCATAATCTTGTTTTGGATATTATGACCCTCTTCTTGGTACTATAATGTTACGTCATAAGGGTCCTATAAATTAATTTTTAAGGACATGTTAAAACATTGAAAAAGTATCCTAATATGTTTTTATTGGGACGCCTTTTAAGTTGTTAATGGATATATTATGCGACCATAAAATTGGTTTCATAATCTTATTTCGGATATCAGGACGTTTTTTGAGTTCTAAGAGTTATTACGACCCCTTTACATGAAACACTTTTTTCGTTAGTCCTGTTAAATGAAAGCTCCTATAAAATAGCATTTTATGGCGCTTTTGTGCGTACTAAAAAAACCCTTTTTGTTTTAGTGAATAAATCAAATATATGTTTATAAATCATTATAAAATAAATAAAATCATTTTTATAATTTAATTAGAGTTGTTTTAGATTTCGTTATCATTTTCGTTCAAGAATTAAACTTTTATAAACCCGAACTGCTCGTTAAAACTCGTAAAATAATTATATATATAAATATAAATAATAACATTGTAAGTTTATAAAGTTTAAATCAACAAACGTTTTTACTAAAATAAAACATACCGGTAACGACAAATCCTGTAAACATTATTTAATATTAATCTTATAAGTTATATTATAATAATAAATCGTTAAAATCCATTTGACTAAATATTTATATACTTTAAAATGTGTAACAATATATATATAAATAAAAACGTATGAACTTTAAAACCGACATATTATACCATTAAATTAGTTAATAATTCTCGCGTTCTTATTATTTTAGCTAGTGAGATTCGATCGTTCGGTTTTTTATAATGCGCTTACTATATTACTTTCAAGTTGTCATCCAACCTCAAAGGTGAGTTTTTCACACCCCTCCCCCCTTTGAACTTTTTTTATAACTATTTTGGGTAGCATATAAATCCTATGAACATTGCAATTTCGTTTATTCGTTATTTACAAACTACAATTCGTTACATGGACTTGTGTGTTTATTTGCTTACTTGCTCAAAGATTATGTGCTCACGGTTTCCTTATTAAGTATGATCATACGCCCCCCTATGCACTTAAGACCTCGATGTTCTGAGTGGAATAGGGACCCCCGATCCGAGTACATTTGGTTGTAACCAAATGGAAAAGACATTGCTTGCGCTATTACAACACTTAGTTTCATGGAATTGTTTGATTTTTATGTACTTGTTTGAATTCACCAACTATTCAATTAGTTGACTTTATTTTATATATGTGCTACATGTACCTTAATTAGAGGATGAAATGATAAAGATACTAGAAGTTAGGTTACCTGAATAATAAACAAAGACGTTTGTTTATTTCTTTTCTTTGTATTTGTTTATTGGATCAACTTGTGTACTTGGGATTTGAATGAATTAATGATATTATTGTCGCTTAATAGTGTCACATGTGTTTTGAAAAATCTGTACGTCACACACGGGCGTATTCCGCTTTAGCCGGGGTGTTACATAAGATGTCTTGTACATACTTGCACTGAATAATATATTCAATCCATCTTCGGTTGAACTTGCAATCCAAGGAAGAAATTCATCTCTTCCATAGAACTCATACTGTATTTTCAAATATTGACTATGTGTTATGTTGAATATGATCTTGTTGATTATCAATTTGATCACCAGTTACTATAGTGTTCTCTTGTTTTTGTGGGTGACCATTTTGTTCATTTTTCTCCTCTTCATTATCTTCAGAAATCTTCCTTTTAAAATAGAACTCAATGTCTTCATTAACAACTTTATACCATTAACTTGTCACAATCAATTCTCTTTTCAGAAGTTGCTTCAGGAACACTTATTCTATAAGAATATTCATCAATGTCTTTAAGATAGATTTTGAAGGATTTGATCAACTTCTCTAAATCAAACAACCAACTTGCTCCACCGACAATATTAAACTTATTCTCATGTGGAAGACACTGCCCTTGAATTTCTGCATGTGGAAGATCTGGATGATATAATAAGATGGACTCTTTTTTTATCACAAATAGCCTTTGTATAAATTATAAGATTATTTTGGTAATTGTATAAAAGCACAATCGCTATTGTATGGCATATTCGTTAAAGTAGACAATAACGAATGTGTCAGCACGTGTTTAACCAGGTCCATTCGTTAGGCTTGCTAACGAATGAGGACTACAAATGTGCTTATTCGTTAGTATAATGTTTTGTTGTTAATGTATTATGGCTTGTATAACGAATTAGTTCTTCGTCAGCATATAGCTATAATGTATTGAATAAATTAACAGAGTTCTAATAATTGTAGCTACAAATTAAAATTATTCTTCACAATTAATATAATTTAAAAAAAACGAAGTAAAGTTATATAAATACTTAATATTAAATAAATTACCATCGTTGGGATCCTCCGAAATAGCGAGTAAAACTTATCCCTCCAACACTCTTATCGCCCCGTTTGTCGGGGAGGGAGGGGGGGGTGTTCCATATCAAAATCGCCCCCGTCGCATATCAGTTGCCGCTCACTACGGACGGCTTTATAAGCAAGTGCGACCTTCATTGAAAAGACGTTTTATTCCCAATGATTGATTGGTACACTTTGGGTAACTGTAGTTGTGGTAGACTTTGCCAAAATATTTATATTTGTATCTTTTCATACTTAATATAAGAACATCCACAATGTTGGATGAGTAAAAAACAACTAAACACGTCAAATCAGCTATTATATCATATATTCATTCATCCAATTTCAAACATTAAAAAATCTAATTTTTTCTCCAACATACATCTAATTTCAAACACCCTTATATTCCGTATAATCACCTACTTCTATATTTTATTTTACAAATTTCAAATACCTTTATAAACTAAAATACTTTTACAGATATCTTATTTTTTATTTCATATTACTTAAAAATAAAATAAGTTCTAATAAAATAATTTAAAATAAAAATAATAAAATTTATATGAAGAAAAAATTAAAATTACATGAACAATAAATAAACCAACCATACGCAAACACACACAAAAGAATTCATTAAATTTTTTTGAAAGTCATAAACAATAATATTTTTTATAAAAAAATTTACAGTTGAATGTAAAAAACAAACAAAAATTATATTTTAATTCAAAAAGAAAGATAATTAAAGTGGGAGTGGAAATCGTTCTCAAAATTTAATTGAAAAATTAATTATATTAGACTCACTTATCACGTTTACTTCAATTCAGTTTTGTGGATAAGCTCTAAACTGAACATCATCTCCATTGTCCATGTATCCAGTTCAGAATTCTGAACAATGTCACCTCACATCGGAGATGCTCTAAGTGGTTAGGCTCTTTTGATTTAAGTAATACTTTTAACAATTAAAAATTTAGAGTGTATGTGTTAGTTTGTAATCTAGAAAACCATAGCATTGGATATCATTATTTAGGACTGTCCAAATAACACAAAGCTTGCTTGGAAATATAATTGAACAAATCTTGCTTGAAATTGACTCGGTTAACTTGTAGCTGAGCTGAGCTTAAGCCAAGGTCGGTTCATTCTTTGGCATGTTGAAATTAACTCCAACTTTTAGCATTTTTTTACCCAAATCTAAAGACTTTAATAATTCAGCCCAACTCTCCATCATTATTCGGCCAAATTCGCATCTATATTCTTTTCTTTTTGTAAGGTCTAACAATCTAATATACTGTGCTGAAACCGAGATGAGTCAACATTTCATTTTTAAAACCTAGTAGAACTCGAGTTCATATTTTTAGCTTCTTTTGAAGTTCGAGTCAATTTAAGCCCGATTTTGTTATAAGTTCGAGTCAAGCTTGAGTTCTTGGCAGTTTGGCTCGTTAACAATCCTATCATGATCTAACTTAATGTGCTGCTCCGTGGGTAAGAAATTATGTTTGAAATTTGAAGGAAAATATGAAGCCCACAAAGTAATGCACCATTTCTTTAAAAGCCATGCAACGTTTGCTTTTAATGAATATAACTCCTTAATTGCATCGTTAAATCAGTATAGTGCGGCTTCGCTTAGGAACGGCTCCGAAAAAACGAAAAAAATTTTAGGCCAATGGCGAAATTTTTTTTTACCTTAAGTAAAATAAACATTTTGTTGGATTTAAACAATTTAATTTTAAATGGGTTTACTTGATTATAATTTGAGTTGTGCTAAAAACTTTTGTATAAAAATAAACTTAAAATTGTCTCAAATAATGCTAGAACCCAAAATTTTTTGGTTAAATGTCATTCCCCTTTACCACTAGACCAAGTTAGTGGTTATGTAATTGTGTTGAAACATTGATTATACATACATATATATATATATATATTTATTTTTTTTGATAAAAATACATATAAATCTGTTGAAAAAAAAATTCAGGCCTAACGGGATGTTAGGCCTGTCACCGTCAACTACCCCGCCATGCCTTTAGGCTGGCCCTGGCTTCGCTCTAAGTGTAATATGAGATATTAGTGTCTACTGATGACGGGGGTAGGCTAACCACTAAAGCCAAAGCAGATAAACACATGAATAACAACCATCAAAAATAACAACAGCCTTTATGTGAGAATGGAGGCTCCCAACATGTACGCAGGCCCGGCCCATAAGGAGGGTGGGGAGGGCTACGGCCCAAGGCCCATCATTTTTAGGGCCCATAAAAAAATTCTTAATTTATTATATAGAAATCAAATCCATATGAAAAGCACGAAGTATCAGCTAGATCAGTTGGTTTCAAGCCTTTTAATGAAGTTGCATATTAGTGTTCGAGTCTCTTTTCCTATATATACTTTTACTAAGTTTTTTGGATGTTATATGTGTAAGGTTGAAAGGCAAGCCCACCATTAAAATTTGAGTTCCGTCTTAAACTTAAATAAATGCTTGTTAATTTATTTATTTGTTTTTTTAATGCCAAATATTAACGAAAAAGAAACGGTGCTTCAAGCAAGACCCAAACATACAAAGTTCAAGAAAGAAATGTAATCCATTAACAACATATGATAGTTCAAGAAAGAAATACAATCCAATAACAACACATGATAGACCAATTTTATGAGTCCTATGTTTTGTTAATTCATCTTTTAAGACTTTACTATATACGTTTAAAAAATAAAAAGATACTTAAATTTTAAATAAACAATGTTTTGACTCTCATGATTCATTTAGGTATTCTTTGCCATAATACCTGTTGTTATGTTTATTGATATCACAATTACCCTCGTAATATTGATTTTTTATATACAAGTTATTGAGTACATAAATTTTTGGGGCCTAACCTTTTTACTTGCTCCGAGCCCTTAAATTCTTAAGGATTCTTGGAGACGGCCCTGCATGTACGGGTAAGTGTGATGTATGTCTCGGTAAACGGTGATAGCCACTTTCATCAAAATGGTAAGGGCCAAACTCTACAGCTAGAAAAGAAGAGATAAGCCTTACCTGTCCAAGTGGTCGAGATGGCTTCACTCCTCAAGGTCTACATCTAGGCAGTTGGTCAATGATCAATACCTGAGATATTGGTTATCATAGTGAGATATCGGTAATTTTAATAGGGAAAATTCCCAAAATAGCCTATTTATAGTTAGTGTTTCCAATTTTATCCCTCATAATTCAAATTTCCAATTTTATCCCTTTGGTATCTCGTCGCCGACGACATGATAGCGAACACCGACGATGCGTTACCGAAACAGATAGGATAACGACACGTGGCACAAGTTGGTCGGAATAGGTCGCCGCGACATGTTATATAACATGACGTCGGGATCCTACGTTAGTGATAACATGATGCCGAGACCATACGTAAGTGATAACGCTGAAACGACATGTTAGGTTATATAACATGACGCCGGGACCCTACGTTAGTGATAACGCATCGCTGCTACCCTACGTTAGCAACATAACGCATCGTCAACCCTATGTTATACAACGCATCGGTAACGCATTGTCGGTATTCGCTATCATGTCGTCGACGACGAGATAACAAAAGGATAAAATTGGAAACTTGAATTATGGGGATAAACTTGGAAACAACTAACTATAAATGGGCTATTTTGGAAATTTTTCCATTTTAATATCATGTAAATTCATATATATAGCTATTTAACACTAATAATTCAGGAAACTCTCCAACCATTAACAAATTAACCCTTTGCAACTTACAAAACACTAACAATCGTATGAAGTAGAACTGATTAAGACTTAAAACACTAACATTAAACACTAAAAATTGAAAATTAAGACTTAAAATACAAATATCGGCAACATCGGTGGTATAACGATCAAATATCAGTCCAATATCGGTCAATATTGCTGATATTATAAGTAATGGTATTCTAACCGATATTCTACGAAGGGACTGGTAACGATATATCACTGATATAACTGATATATCACTGACTGCATAGGTGAACAGGAACTTCACACTATCAAAGGGTGCCTTAGTTTCCCAAGTAATACACATTCACTCATCCATTCTTACACGCTCTTATACTCAATCTCTCTCGACTTTCTTCTCTCATTATCACATTCTAAGATTAGATTATTTTATTCTCATGTCGGAGATTGATCACAGAAGATCCCCTGCTGCAATGAGCTAATGAATGTTTCATCTTAGTTGACACTGTTCAAGCGATCAAGATTTGGAGCCGTCTAAGCCATACTTGACCAATTATTTATTGTACCAACAACTACAAAGCTTTTGCTGTTATGTACTCTCTTAACCATGGCCTTTTTTGAACTTCCTTATAGCATTCTCATTTAACCCATCAAATTTAGTGAATGTAGTTTTTATAATTTAGAGATAGTAGAGTAAAGAGAAAACGCAGTGATTTTTTTATATATTTAAAAAGTTCCTGTAGATATTATAAATTTTTAAATATATATTGAAAGTGGTTGTGAGTGAATGAGAGAAAAAATATATTGATAAAGGTATAAAAAGTATTATTTAATTGAAAATGAGAGAAAAAATGTATTGATTATTACGTTATAACTTTTGTGGCTTGAAATTATTCGAACTTGAACTGTTTGTAACGGTTAAGCGGAAAGAAGGCAAAAACAACAAAAACAAAACAGTAGAACACTCTTTGTATGTGCTATTAGATACAAACCAAAATGACCATTTTGAAACAATATGTTGAAACCCAAACTCACACTGACCTGGTTGCTTGTTTTGCCTGGTTTAACACTTAGATATATAATGAATCTTTGTTTTACATCATTATGGGACAAGTTTGAAGCCTCAAGATCCGTATGTTGGCGGTTCAGTATCCATTTGAGCTACTGTGGACGAAACCGCCCTTTACATATAAACACATGGCTCGTTATTTGTTTACGTTAAAAGATTTTTGGACGTGGGTGACCCTTTAGAACGAAATAACGTGTTGCGCAGTTGTACACACGTGCTTATAATTGTTGAAACATAACATACTATGTCAACAACCTTATCTTGAAAGCTAAACCTAAGTGTTAAATAAATGTCAACCTTGAATAGTTGCTAATTGTGTATCCACTAAGCCTTGTTTTATGGTACAAAGTGAAGTACTCTTTTGCATTTCATCCACAAGGATAAGGACACAATGTTGTATGGATTAGACTACACCTACAACAATACTCACAATCACACTAAACTTGGTGGTGTGCTCTTCCACTCACTTTGTGTCAAAACATCTTGTTTTTCTTTTCATTGAAAGTTTAATGCTCGGAGACATTTAGAAACTCATATAAACAAATCAACCAGTTTTGATATGTCCGTTCGCTACACCGTTTGAAAAACTATGTTTAACGTTTCAGTTCATGATTTAAAAATTGAAGCGACTAAGTTTTGTTGGTTATTCTTTATTTGGGTTTAAATCAAATACAAATAAAATTAACGTACTAATTGTGATAATCAAATAGAGTAATAATATATGAAAGTAGTGTAATTATGTAATTACGTCATAGAGTAATTATATAATTAGTCTATGATGTAATTACATAATTACTCTACTTGATGTAATTACATAATTACTCTACTTGATTGTCACGTTTAGCACGTTAATTTCTTTTGTATGTTAACTTTCCTTTTCCTTACTATTTGTTGGAATATGTATGCATAATATTTATTAATAATATTTATTATTTTCTTTTCAATTTTGACAAACAACTAGCAGTATTGGAATATTTGTTCAAATTCTAATAACCGTTAACATGTTTATTTTTATTTAAGTTTTTACATAGATTTTATGTAAAGCCAGATTTAGTTTAAAACTAAGCTTTAAAAATTTCCCGCCACATCATCACCCGTCGCAATGCACATATCACATCTATTAGTTATTTACAATTTACAATTTTCAAATGGTCGGTGCTCACACAAAATCGCTAGTTAGCTAAATACATAGTTCAAATTACAATATTTACCCCTTATGTTGGTAAAAAAAGTAAATATAAAAATAAATAAATAAATAACTTATTTGTAAAAAAAAAGTAAAAATAAGAATAAATAAAGTAAATATAGCGTGTTTTATTTCTTTAGGAGGTTTTGATATGTTAGTTGTGACAAACTTTTTATTTTCTATTATAACATTAAGAAACAAGATTTTATGATTCAGAATATACCGTTGTGATATTTAATTTTATCTAGATTTTAGTGTAAATGTATTAGAAAACCAATTTTTTGATAATCTATAAGTTATCGAAGCCTAAACATACAAGCTTATAAAGCTAGCTGCTTCAAGATATTTAGAAACCTGGATTGCATTTAACTTTTATATTGATACATGATGTTTTATAAGAAAAATCTGGATTTGTCGTTTGGACATGCTAATTTATTAGCATTTCGACGTTGTTTTTTCTCTGGGATGAATACGAATTTAAAACTATCATAAACTTTGCAAACGACAAATGTGTCTAACAATATGTTTAAAAATATTGTAAAGAGCATTCAAAATATGTTCTTTAATTTTTGAGGGTGTCCTTATTTTTTATAATGTTGTTGTAAGTTATAACTGGTAAGTAGTTATGAGTGAATGAAAGAAAAATTGTTTGAGTAAATTAGGAGAAAACATTGTTCATATTCTATAATTTTTAATATTTGTTTAAAGTGGTTGTGAGTTGATGAGAAATAAGTTCTTTTCCAATGCGGTGGAATGGTAGAAAACATGGGTTTCTCAATGGAGACCCAAGTTCAAACCCCACAAACTATACTTTGGAAGGGGGTATGGTTGACTCAATAAAAAAGACTGTGATCTTTGTGATCTCCAGTACGATCAAAGGTGTTCGGGTTTTACTACCAATGGACATTTTGGAATGTGAGTTTTATTTTGGACCGGAGATAACTTGGAGACGTTTTAGAGCTCTATACAACTGGGTTGGACCAGCTGACGCTGGCTTTTTTGTTATTAGGTCATCTCGTACAAAATATCGAACATGCCAATAGAGCATTCCAGCACTCCCAGCAAGTCTTCTATCTTTATAAATATATTTATAAGTAGATTATAAATCACTATTTTTTCCTACTATTTTTAATTAAATCATATTCTTTTATCTTTATTATTAATCTTACTTTTTTTATCTTCTAAACATTTTTTTAACTACTAACCAACAAAGAATCATATAATGTGTATTATTTACGCATGCTTAGATTTTATCTGATTTTATGATGTGTAGAAAAAAGTATGTCAGATGCTTATATCAATGGTGCTTCAAACAGGAGGTATCACCACACCTTCCTTTTCTTCCAGTGTAATCCGAACCTGAATTGCATTTTCCTTTTACAATGTTTTTCTTACCATTACTATTGATTTTTTTTATTGTCTTTTTATGATTCACATTTTAAAATTTTATTATGTCTAAACTTTTTTGTTAAATTTTTGTCACGCACTGTAAATTAAAAAAATCAGCATAAAAGCTTATTTATGTATTATTTATTGTAGTTGAGGGGCCTATTTTATGCGCCTTATTAGACCGTATTGCAGTTGTCATTGCCCGCCACCTGCGTGATCCTAAGTCTTTATCATTCCTTGACCGGAATCGATATAATTTCTTTTATACTTCTGCTTTGCTCCCAGAACCAGTGGTTTCTAAGGCCATGTTTGCTAAAGGTGTGGGATTACCTAACCCTTGCCCTATAATTGCTATGACTTCTGATTGGGTGATCGTACTTCCATCATCTAGTGAAAGTTCATCACCCCGTAAAGAAGATTCATCTGTTGAAACTACTGATGTTGAGAGTATCACGCGTGCTATTGCAGGTTTAACCCGCAATAGGAAAATCGTTCTACGTCAAGTAAAGCGAGTGAAAACCAACCAGACCCTGACTCTAATGTAAGTGAGGATGAACAACCCGCCACTGACCACGAGGTGACAAATGTCGATGCCTCTGCTCCGTTGTGAAAGACAAGGTTCAATCTTCCAAGGTTCCTGTTATCATTCCTGCTTCTAAGAAGCCTAAGAAAATGCGCCTCGGCGATCGTATTAATCTTGTTGCTTCATCAAAGACTACTCAAGGTATTTTCCCTAACTTAATGACTTTTATCTTTCTCAATATAAACGTATTGGCAACTTATTTCCCCGCGACCCTCTTCTATCCACCGCCAAGGTGAAGGAGATCCTGTTAGTGCACGGTTTTGCGTCTTGAGTCTTTATATTTACCGTTAAATGTATTTGTCATTTTGTTTAATGTAATAAACAATTATTATAGCTTGTAGTTCGTTAACGTATGAGTCTAGTTCGTTAAGGATGTTTAACGAACTAGATCTAAGTTAAGTCTCCCCAGATTCGTTAAGGATGTTTAACGAATCAGGCGGTGACTCGTTAAGGTTATTTCGTCTTTAATGTATGTAACGAAGTAGACCCTAGTTCGTTAGGGAATGTTAACGAACTAGGTCTATCTTCTATATATAGTGACCTGGTCACTGTTTAATGTTAAGTTTTGGAGAGTTAATTAACGAACTTTTGTCCAAGTCTCTCTCGATCTTCTTCTTAATATTATACATACATACACATCCTACTACTGATAATATACATACATATAACATACAATCAAATGTAAATATGAGCTAGATCCGTATTTAGGATTTATCGTATTCATACAAATCTGAGATCTGTTTATAGTTTAAGGATTGATCCAGGTTCAAACAAGTGGTATCAGAGCTTTCGGTGCTCTTGTTTACGCTTGAATTGACTGATTATAGAGATTATTAAATTTATAAATGTTGTTTTTGGTATAAATTTGAATACAGTTTGAATTTGATTCAATTTGAGCTTGATTCGGTTTGATTATGGCTTAATTGGATTAGATTTGAAGTTGTTAAGGTATTGGATAGGTGTGAGTGAATTGGAATTGAGGTTAAGACTGTGTTTGGATTGATATTGGTGTGGATTTGGTGTTAGCCGAAACAGAGGATTGGTTTTGGTATAATTGGATTTGTGATCTGGGTTAATCGGTCACGAGAATAGTTGATTTGATTTGGTGTGGTGATGACGAGTGTTTTGGTACTTGATATGTGAGATTTGGTTACGTATTGAGTGTGTATTACGGATTTAATTTTCTGGGTTTTGGGTTCTTCATTTCCAGATTTCAGGAAATCCTCGTTGAAGATTTGAAGATTTGAATACGAGATTGATTCGCTACCATATTTTCATTGATTCGTTAACATATTTCACCCATTTGCTATGAGTTCTAGTTGATTCGTTACCCATTCGCTATGAACTATAGTTGATTCGTGTAATCAGTTCGTTAATCTATCTGATTCGTGTTCACAAATTCGTGTGACACGTAGTCACCTTGGTAATTGTGTTATAACAAACTTTACCACATGGCATTAGGTGTCAGAGTTTGTTATAAACGGTTGTGATTCGTTTAGTAGCTGGTTCGTAATCTTATTCGCTAAGTTTATCTTAGTGATTGTTACAGAAAACTTTCTACTTCGCTAAGCTTGTTCTCAGTGATTCGTTTTGTCAATTCGTTAGTTGAACTCGTCCGTTGACCATCAGCTTTGTTCAACATTAGATTCGTTGCCTAATTCGTTAAATTTTAATTCTGATTCGCTATCTGATCAATTCGTTGATTACTGTTCATAGTTCGCTACAACTGTAAACAGTTCGTTACATTCACTGTTCACCATTCGTCAACCTTATTTTTCAACATTAATCCTTGAATTTTTGAAACTTGTCAAAAAAAAAATGGCTGGTATGTATGCCTTAGCTTCTCAAAACATATTGATGCAACAAATGTTAAACTTGATACCCAGATAGGTTTGCATTCGAAATGTCCAAGGTTGATGAAGTTTAGTGACTTTACCAAGTGAGAACCTCGGTTTCGTTCTCATCTAGGATCAGTTCATCCTGACTGCTCATATTGTTTAGATGAAGTTTATACCGTTCCTATGATTGGGGATGAGACTATAGGCTTCAAACCTAAAGCTATATCTCAATACTCACAGGAAGAGAAGAAAGCATTAGAGATAGAGACAAAGGCATATTCTACTCTAACCATGGCTTTACCTGAGAATATTTTTCACCAAGTGGGTAGTATAAAAATTTGTGCCTCTTTGTTTCAACATATCCGAATGAGAAGTATGGGAAACATGGCTGAAAGCAAAAAGGTTATGCTTAAGTTTCAATTCAGAAACTTTAATTTACTCAAAGGTGAGACGGTTGAAGAAATGACAACGAGATTCAATCACTTGATTGCAGAGATGGATAAAATGAAGTTGGAAATTTCTGAGATTGACAAGATTGATACTATTAGGAGTGCACTACCAAGTTCGTACTCTACTTTTCTAATGGTATTAAAAGAAAACAGTTATTTCAATGAAGACTTGACTGCAAGTGAGTTTTTACAAAAGATTGAAGCTCGTGAATATGATCTCAAGTGTCAAAAATCATCCAAGGAAAGTCAAGATCCTGCTTTCTATGGTGGTAGCATGCCTCTGAGCTCAACCATTTCACCAATTACTGCTTTTCTTACACAGAATACAAAAGAAAATGAAACAACCATCTATAGTGATCCTAGAGCATGTTTTTATACTGCTGGTAACTCTGGATCACCAAATGTTTCTGCTGGTTCAGGAAGTTCATCCACTGCAAGTCAGTATGTTTCTCCTACAAATGTCAACATGAAAGAAGCTGAACAAAATTTTGCTTTTCTATCAGCTTTCATTACGTCTTACGAAAATCTTGTTAGTAGCAAGATTGCCACTAGTGATCTGACTGATGAAGACTATGATCAGATTAATCCAGATGATTTAGAAATCATGGATTTAAAGTGGAACATGGCAATGATTGTTCGTAAGGTGAAAAGGTTTATGCAAAGGACTGGAAAAGATCTTCCTGCCTTGAACAAGAAATTGGGATTTGACAAGTTAAAGGTGAAATGTTATAATTGTCAAGAATTCGGACATTTTGCAAAAGAATGTGACAAACCAAAAAAGGAGTATACTGGTCCTCGTGGTCAAAATCAAAATTCTTTAACTCCACGAGGTAATGATACTGAAAAGAAACCATCAAGTTCTGGGTCACAATCAATGTTAGCTAATGGAGATGATTGGTCACAACGACTACTGTGTAACAATACTCAAGCTAATTTGGCTTTGTTTGGGTTGACTCAAGACTTTCAAGATGCAAGTGGAAGTGAGTTGTCCTCTGATAATGATTCTGGATCTGATTCTGATGACTCCTGTGACAAGACTACAACTGTCTTTGCGTGCATGGCTAAGATCAATGAGGTTAGTCATTTTATTTCTGCTACATCATCGGTTAAAGTAAACTGTGTTGACTGTGAATCTAACAAACCTAAGTTAGAATCTTTAAAGAATCACAATGATAATTTAGTCAGAGAAATTGCTTCGTTGAAAGATACTTATCGACAATCTCTCGACTCTCAAATGAGATCTCGTGAAAATATTGAAGCATTGTCGACAAGTAACCATGATCTCAAAGCTGAGTTATCTGTGAAAATGACAATTAATGACCAAAAGTTTCAAGAAATCTTGAAACATCGTTAAAAAATAACCGAACTTAAGAATGAGGTTCTTGAGTTGAAGAACAAATTGGGTAAACTTCGAAATTCTTCTTTTCTGTTGAATGAAATTATTGAAGTTTCTGGAAAACAAAAAGATTCAAAGAAAGGTATAGGTTTTGTTGAAATTCCTCCACCGTTTTACAATGATTATAAAATTAACCCTTTCGCTCCAACTGAGGAAGACGTCATTCTTAAAGAACATGTGATTTCAGAAAAAGCAAAACCGGTTAATACTAAAGGTGTTAAAACCCAATCTTTAATTCAGAAACCTCATGTTCAAAGCAACAATGTTTTTGTTGAAAATGTTGACAAAGTTATCATTGAGAATGTGTTCGAACCTGAAATCATACACAAAACAAGAACATTCCAAGTTCAAATCACATACTTTGTGAACCTCATGAATTTTAGGAGGCTGTATATGGTTCGCACACAACCAAAATTAAACAAGATACTCATGTTAATGTCAAACTAGTGAAGGCTAAGACAACAGAAAAACCCAAAATTTCTGATGAAGATTTGTTGCGTTTCATAAATCCTAATGTCTCCAAGCCATCATCTGCTCGTGTGTTTATGTTAAAGGGGATGGACACGATGTTCACTGAGAAAGACATTCCAATAAGTATCATTAAACCTTAACTAATTGAGAGTGTGTTTCACAATGAAACCTCCAAGATTCATGAACTTGAACGTTTGTATGCTCAAGCTAAAACATCAGCTCCATCTGATCCATTGACTAAAGCAAAGCAAGTTTTAAAACAAGCTAAGAAAGTTCAATTTGTGAAGTCAACTGGGATATATACGTTGAAGAGTTTTTCAAACTGTTCTAATTTAGATTTCTACTTGAAAAAGAAATCTGAGTTATCTGATGATTTTGCTAAGAGCATGACCAAAAATGTGAGTCATCATTCATCATCGGTGTCACATATTCCAAATAATTCTCAACATCATCATGTTGACATGCGAAGTTGTTTCCTTTGCGGTCAACAAGGTCATGTAGTAAGAAACTATGGCCAGAAGAACTATCAGAATCTTCACCCTTTTATCAAGGATCATTCAAAACCAATTCCTTTGGTAAAGGAGATTCTGAAACGACCCGTGTCGTATGGTGATGATACCCATATTATGTTCTCCAATGTACATCCTCGAAAAGTTGTTCATATGAATGAAACTCATGGTTCCGTTAAACCTAAGTTTATTCCAACTGAACCAATTTTTAAAAATGTTAATTCAAATGTAGTTCAAGCTGCGTATCTAAGACGAAAGTCTAAGAAACCTGTAACTTATTCTCAAGTTGCTGAACAACAATTGAATGCAACTAAGTTTAACCTTTATCAAGATAACCAAAAGGTGCTCAAGACTGAGGCCTAGGCTGCCTTTTTGAACTAATCATTTTCATTTGTGTGTAGGGTACATCCAAGACCATTTCTGGTGAAAACTGGATCATGGATAGTGGTTGTTCTCGTCATATTACTGGGAATCTCGACCTCTTAACAAATGTAATAAATATTCAAGGGGGTTATGTGGCGTTTGCTGGGAATTCTGGGGGTTTGATTACACAAGAAGGTGATGTTTCGAATGGGCATATTACTTTTGATAAGGTTAATTATTGTGATAAAGTGGATCATAATTTATTAAGTGTGTCGCAAATCTGTGATAAGCAATAAACTACAGTATTTACTGATAAAGAATGTCTGATTTTAAAACCGGGTTATGTGATTCACGAGGACATGGTTGTCATGCGATCCCCTTGATCAAATGATATTTATGTCTTGAATATGAGGTCTAAAGTATCAACATCGATCGAAACGTGTTTTGTATCGAAAGCAACCGAGAAAAATTCTATTCTATGGCTTCGTAGAATGCGTCACATACATGTTCGAAAGATGAACTATCTCATGGCTAATGACGAAGTTGAGGGTGTCTCGTTGAAGAATTTTAAGTTATCCGATCACTGTGTTGCTTGCAAGAAGGGCAAACAGAAGAAGAAGCCACATCCATCTAAGTTATTAAATTCCATTGATACTCCTCTTGAACGACTTCATATGGATTTATTTGGGCCAGTGAATCGTGCGAGTATTTCTGGAGACTGGTATTGCCTAGTAGTTACAGATGATTATTCACGATATTCATGGGTCTTGTTTATGAGTTCAAAAGATCAAACACCGGGTCTTGTTCAAAACCTAATCACTAAGATCGAATCACTATACAAACAGAAAGTGAGGAGAATTTGAAGTGACAATGGTACTGAATTTAAAAATATTGTATTGAATTTCTTTTGTGTACAAAAAGGAATTCATCGAGAATACAGTGCCCCATATGTACCACAACAGAACGGTGTAGTTGAAAGAAAGAATAGAACGTTGATTGAAGCTGCTAGAACGATGCTTGCCGATTCAAAGCTTCCTGTCCAGTTTTGGAATGAGGCGGTGAATACTGCTTGTTATACACTCCATCGAGTTCTAACTGTTAAAAGACTCAAGAAGACCTGTTATGAATTATTGAATAATCGTAAACCTAATTTAAAGTACTTGGAACCATTTGGGTGTCCTTGTACTATTCTGAAGAAGGATGTGGGAAAGTTTGATGAAAAAGCCATTGAAGGTTATTTCTTGGGGTATGCGTCACCTAAGAAGCGAGTGTTTAATTTTACATCTGGTTGTGTTGAAGAATGGTACCATGTGTACTGTCAAAAGTACACTACCCCTCCTCATGGAAAAGGTCCCGACTAGATGCTTGACTATGATGGCTTATTTAATTCATTTACTCCAACGACCGATCATCAAGATGAAGATTTAGTTCGTGCTTATTTTGAAGAACACTTGGAAATTCCAAGGTTTGCAAGCTCTAGTGATGTTGAAGTTCCGATTGATACTCCAGCTGAAGAACCTGTTAATGAGTCTCCTGTTCATTGCGATAATGATTCAACTTCATCTGATGATAATGCAATTGAGGATTAAGTTATTGAACTTGATAGTGATGTTTCATCTCATGAATTGGGTGAACATTACACTAATTTATTTGAAAATGTTGATGTTTCTGAGAATCCTACTCTTAGGATTCATAATTACCATCCACAAGAAAACATTATCGGCGACCTTGACGTGGGAGTTCAAACACGTCATCAAGTTGCTTCATCGGGTGAAAATAATGTCTTATGTGATTATGTTGATTTACACTCATCTGGGATTGTAAATCTTGCTAAATTCACTTGTTTTTTTTATCCCAAGTTGAACCAACGACTTCTCGTATGGCACTTCAAGATTCTTCCTGGGTAGAAGCTAATCAAGAAGAATTATAGCAATTTGCACGTTTAGGTGTTTGGGATCTTATTGACAAACCTGCTAGAGTCAAGAAGGCGATTCCGACTAAGTGCGTATATAAGTGTAAGAAAGATGATCGTGGGGTAAATGTGAGAAACAAGGCACGTTTAGTGGTGCAAGGTTTTCATCAGCAAGAGGGTATTGATTACACTGTAGTATATGCTCCATTGCAAGATTAGAGTCGATTCGAATCATTCTTGTGTATGCTTCTTACAAGGATATTAAAGTATACCAAATGGATTCAAGAATGCTTTTCTCTATGGTGAACTTCATGAGGAAGTGTTCGTTTTACAACCACCAGGTTTTGAAGATCCTGATTATCCTGACCGTGTTTACCGATTAAACAAGGCATTATATGGTCTACATCAAGCCCCAAGAGCTTGGTATGGCACGCTCACCGACCATCTGACGGATAATGGTTTCAAACGTGGAACTGTCGATTGTACTTTGTTTTATAAGAATATTGGTGATGATCCTTTCCTCGTTTAGATTTATGTTGATGACATTATCTTTGGGTCAAAAAACGACAAGTTGTGTAAGAAGTTCGAGAAATCAATGCAAACCAAGTTCGAGATGATTTCAATGGGAGAGATGAATTTCTATTTAGGGTTGCAGGTTCATCAGTCTGAAAAAGGCATTTTCATTCATCAGACAAAGTATGTGAATGATCTCTTGAGCCGATTCAAGATTACTGCCGAAAAAATCCCTTCTACTCCTCTACCTGTCGGTCACATTTTATCACCGGATGAATTGGATGATACCGTTGATCCGACCCTCTATCGTGCTATGATTGGTTCTTTAATGTATCTTACTGCTTCTCGACCCGACATAATGTTTTCTGTTTGTTTATGTGCTAGGTATCAAGCTAGTCCCCGAGTGACTCACCTGGCAGCGGTCAAGCGTATTCTACAATAACTAAGGGATAATCCTGACATCGGGTTGTGGTACCCCAAGGATGATACTTTCGATCTTACCGCTTACTCAGACTCTTAGGAAGCCGGCTTGTTTCCTAGTAGTGTAGGAAGCTGAGTATGTTGCAGCATCGAGTTGCTGTTCCCAGGTTTTGTGGATACAACAACATCTTCGCGACTACGGTTTGAAGTTTCTTACTACTCCCATCTTAATTGATAATTCTGCTGCTATTAGTATCACTAAGAATCCCGTACAACATTCTAAAACGAAACATATCGAAATTCGATATCATTTCATACGGGATTGTTATGAAAAGAAATTAATTGACCTTGAGAAAGTACACACTGATTTTCAGAAAGCTGATCTATTTACCAAAGCCTTTGATAAAACACGTTTTCAATTTTTGCTTGGTATAAATGGATTGAAAACTCTTGCTGATATCCTGAAACAAGGATGATTATCTGTCTAATTTGCTAATTTTTAGTTTAATATTTTTAGTTTACAAAAATATTGTGCTTTTCGTTTGTATAGATTAAAACCAAAAGCATTGAAAATTTAAAAAATTCAAAAATAGTGTGCTTTTCATGTCTTTAAAGTTCAGAAATATTGAAAAACCAAAACATCTTTAAAATATTGAAAAACCAAAAAGATTTTAAAACTTAAAAATTCAAAAAGATTGTGCTTTTCAGTTTGTACAGAAAATTGTTGAAAAAGGCAAAAAGAATGTGACTTTCCTGTTTTTTTTGAAGAAAATCCGAAAAGACAAAAAGATTGTGTTTTTAGTTTGTAAAGAGAAAAACCAAAAAGATTTTTTGCTTACGTTCGCTGAAAATTACGTCATTTACTTCTATTTGAAAGACATATATTTGTATATGTTTGGTCCTTATAATTTCTTGTAAATCTTCGGGATAGCCATTTACATGATAATGGAATGTATTTGGGGGTGTTCGTTAAGCTTTCTATTTTATTTTTAGCTGAAAATTTTGTCAGTTATTTAAGTTTGTAAAGCATGCTTGCATGTATTGGTCCTGTTATCTACATGTAGCTTGACACGATAGCCATTAATTTATAAACATAAATTAACTGGGGCAATTAAACTCATTTTGTTTTATGCTCCTCAAATTTTTTAGTTTTTTGAAGCAAAAAGAGAAAATGCTAGTACATTGATTATTTAACCCTAAATCCAGAAAGAAATAAGCTTAAAAGACTGAGTGCTTAATCATTGGTGCATTGATAGGTCTTAAACAAGATCTTAGAGTAAAGTAAGTGATATAAACCTAAAGAAAAGCCAAATTTAAAGAGGTGTTAGTCTCTAACAAAAGTCTCGGCAAGGATGGCAGAAATGTAATAACCGGTCATACTCAAGCCTTATAGTTGTTGATCACCCAAAAATACAATAAAGCAAATAACAAGCATTAAGATTCTGGACATTGTGAGTCTTTATGCGGCTTAATCATCTGGGTATTCATATGCATGAATATTTCACTCACTTTTAGAGCAAACCCAAAGTCATTAAATTTGATCACTGCTGTACTTCGTACAATCCAAATTACTGACTTGATCAAAATCCGTTGTTAGTCATACAATTGTTCCTCCCTTGCGCGCGTCTCAATACCAATAAGAAACGGACCCCAGTGGATACAATGTATGTAAGCCGACAGATGGACTCGTGCATACTCACTCACAATAAAGGAAACTTGATGCATTGCTTAAAATTTCTCAATTAGTATTCAAAAATTTTGATCAACACTATAATGGTTTAAGTCAAGATGGGGTGATTTGGCAAAAATCAAATTAAGCTTGAACTGAGATTAGGGGCTGATAGTTTCTGATATTCTGTGCGCTAATTGAACCTAAATCATATCACACAGATTCTCGAAGGTTTGTTATAAGATTTAAGTGGACAATGACCAACTTAACGCCAGTCATAATATCGCTGAAATATAAAACTGTGATGGAAGGGCATTTTGGTCAATATGATTCTTTGCTCAAACTCTACAAAAACACAAAAATATGTACTGTTTTTTAAAATCATAATAAAACACAAAAAGATTGTCTATTTTTAGTTCAGATATTTTCGTAAATACATTATTTATTCTTTACAAAATACCAAAAATATTTTATCTTTCTTTTTATATATTTTTTAAGTTGAATAAACGTAAAACGTTTTTAAGTTATCTGATTATCGAGATAAACGACCTCGGTAACTTGTGTAAGTTAGTTGGATAAAATATATATTTAATAAATTTATTTAATTCATTTATTTATTTCATTATTTAAGTTAAAATTAAATAAAATATGATTCGTTAATTATGGATAACGAATTAAGTGTTGTTTTAACGAACAACATTCTAGTTCGTTCACCTAATTCGCTTCCGCACTCTGTAATGAAACACCTCTTGTTCGTTATACATTTTTAACAAATCAAGACGTGATTCAAGTCTTATTCGCTACTCTACAATGACGAATTGTCTGATTCGTTAGTTTAAACTTCAAACTAATCTCTTAATTCGTACATAGGGTACATTGGGTAGCGTGTAAGAGTATAAAGGACAGATGAAACGAACCGTCCCTCACTATAAACCCATCTTCCTTATACCTAAAGCTACCCTGTTCAAATTTTCTCTGATTTTTCGACCTTCGAAATTCGAACTTTTGAATACACCATTGTGTTGATAAGGTATAGATGATCACTTCTATGTGATTTTCGTCAAAAATGTCACTGTCAAGATAGACTAATTAGACAATTTTGTTATAAGGGTTTTTACGAGGTTTGAAACTCTGTGTAATCGATGCTATACTGTGTTAATTTAACTTATTTTGTTATTATTATGATCGGAATGTGATTCCGAGACTCTTAGTGGACTTTAATCAGGGTTTGATTATTGTTTGCCGGGTCAATTGAATGTTTATGTTTTCGGAGGTTTATGCTATGTTAAAACTACGATAAAACCTAACTTATTTCATGGTATTGAATCTCAATTTCAACCCCATGTGCTTCGTATTGTGTTTCCGAGATCGCTACGCCTATTGGTTCGGTTATTCAACGATCATTATGGATTAATCGATACTGAATTCATATTATGACTTTCAGTGTTCTTAATCTAATTTTGACTTTGACTATGAGAGTCAAAGATCAAGTCATTATTGACCATTCGTTACTTTTAGCGAATTGGAACTCTTTAGTGTCCAATTCGTTAATAAGACACAAGAACTAGATTAGCGAATAAGTTAATCAACGAATTAGATTTGAATTCGTTAAATCATAACGAACTAGTTTCTAGTTCGTTTCTTTGAATAGTAATTCGCTATGTCCATTTCGTTAACATGTTTACTTGATAGCGAATCAATTGATTTGTTACCTGTTTGTAACGAATTAGATTTATAATCAAACGAATGACATTTCAATTTTTAATTATTTAGTTAAGTTCACAAATTATTGTAATTAATCAATTATTCCAAATGTCTAAACGCGTCGATATATCGATTACACACGACATATAAATTTACATACACCATCTATTGATAAATATATACATAAATGTTAACTGTATTTTATATCTTCACATTCCTTATATTCGTTTAAATTTTACTCAGTTTAAATGGCAGATCAAATGGATCAAGATCCACCCGTTGCTCCTCAAGAACAAGTACAACTTCAAGATCAAGAACAACCTCAGGAACAAGAAGAGGTTCAATTGCTATTATATGATAAGAAGCAAAACATATGTGCTTATGTTGATTCGGATGTTGCTGACGTAGCTATGTTTGGAGATATTTTGGCTTTTTTACGAAGTTCAGTAATACTTTATGCCATATCTGCCAGAACTACGGTTTATTTGAGTATTATTAGGCAGTTCTGGAATACTACTGAGTTCGTTGAGACTTAGAACCACATCGAGCTACAATCAATCGAACTCCCATTACAGTGGATGTGGATGTGGTTAGGAGGGTACTTCGGTTTGGAGATAATGATAATTACCCGAGTGTGTTTGATCAGGAGTTAATCAAGGGTTTATTCAGACGTGTACGTTATGGTGGTAATATTGTGGCATCTATGTTTAACAAAAATGGTTTATGCCCTCCTTACAAGTATCTTTTACACGTACTGATTCATTGCATGGGTGGTCGTAAAGGAGGATTTGATGAATGCCGCATTAGTCTACAATCAACATTTGTGGCACTCATTCTCGAAAAACCATTCAACTTCTCGGAAATGGTCTTTGATCATTTGAAAGAGCAAGTCTACAATCAATCGAACTCCCATTATAGTGGACGAAGAAGTTTTTAATGTATCCTCGATTTCTGCAGTTGAGAATTCAAGATTTGATACCAAACATGGTTATTGATCAAACTTTGGCGGATAATGTGCTTCCTTTGGAACACATGAAGGCTGATACTTTACGTCGAATGAAGACTTACCGTAAGAAGAGGCCTCGGGACAAACGTATGATTGGTCATATCATTAACCCTAATTATGTATGTCCTCCCAATGAACGCTTGTTCCACGATGACTCGGATTCCGAGTGTGAGGGAGGAGAAGGTGGGAACGATGACGATGGTAATGATGATGGAGATGGTGGTAGTGGTGGTGCTGGTGATGCTGCTCTTTAAGAGCAACAAGATGCAGTAAATGTTGCGTTAGCTGCTACCATTGCAGCTCAACGTGAACGAAAACTGAAGGGTAAAGCACCAGCTTTAGAAGTTCCAGCTAAGAGACGAGTATCGGTTGGAGCTGGTGTGATTATTGGTGTGCCATCGCCTCGTCAAACAATGTCTCAACGCCCGATAGTGCCGCCTACTACTAGCACTCCGGCGCTTACATTAACAACAACAATGGTCCCTCATGAGCGGCTTGGTATGATTCCACAGATGGCATTAGCTGAAATACCAATGCCTTCTACCACACTTCAACTATTCCTCCAACACCGTCCATGAGGCCTCCTCCACCTAGTGATGTCTCGTTTATGAGAATCACACGGCCTCAAGGACCAATCCCACCAGTTCATCCATCCATGTACAACTTGCCACCAAACCGTCAGACAGATATGCTGTTAAATCTCCTTTATTTGTATGAAAACCAAATGTCTGCTAACCGTCAGAATCAAGACCGCCTTATGGAGAATCAAAGAAGGCTGATGAGTTATGTATCATTCTGTCAAAAAGAGACGAAAGAGCTTCGTGCGATTGCTGAGTCTCAGGGGGTGAAACTCAAAGAACAGGAAGATCTGATTTTGCAATTGACTTGCAAAGATGATGCATTGAAGAAATCAAGAATGATGATCAATATCCTGACGAGTCTGGTGCAGGAGGAGAGCCTAAACAAGCGCACGGCTCATCTTCCGGTGCTGGTACAAGTGGAGGTGACGACTCGGGTAAGCAGGTTGTTGTGTATCATGATTCAACTGCTGTTAAACTGATAGAAATGATTGAAGCAAATACCGTCATATTTGTGGATGGATCGAGAATGGTTAGGAGTGTGGTAAACAGGGATGAGATTGAGGTTGGGGAGCTCATACTGTTTTTAAAGGGCTAGGACGTGAAGTCGAAGTCTCACTAAAAAATAATCCAAATACAACTACATAGATAGTATTAAGTGGGTGTAGAACACAGAGAGTTTGTGGAATGCGTGTTCACTAGTAGCTATATTAACTAATTAAATTAAACTAGATTGCAAACAAAGTAAATTCAGATTTTGGTTTATTGGATTTGATTAACTAAAAATAAATAAAATAAATTGCAAACAATGATTAAGATTAATAAACCGATTAAGAGAAAGCGACCATTCTATATTTCAGGCTTAAATCAACACTAACGTTCATGCTTATTAGAAAGAACGACATAGACATAGTTCATGTTTGATTACTTGTTTGTGATAAAAGGGAACTAAGTACTTGGATTAATATAATTCGAGGTTGTTACCCAATAATGAATTAACTAATATTCAACCCTAATTCCTCCTATGATATCTCGATTGCCAATGGCACCAAGTACGTATGGTTTAGATTATGATCAAACACAATAAACAACTTACAAAGAATTATTCAAACACCATCACACCTAAAATACATTGCAAAGTTATAATTCTAGAAATTCAATCATAACATAGTGTATCAATTAAACCTTACATCCAAGATGATCACCAATGGAATTAACCACTCATGGTATGGTGAATCATCATCACTTCAATTGTATTGTTCATAGGAATCAAAAATACAAAACAATGATTGCAATCACCCAAAATATTGTTTGGCATACCCAAATCGCCCTAGACTCGTTTCAATTGAAAAGTATGTGAAAAGACACCCCAAAACCATCTAAAAAAGAGGAATAAAATTGCAGTTACGACTCGGACCTTGGGCCACGGTCTAGCTACGGTGCACTGAAAGACCACGGTACGGTGAATACTGTCTCAATGGTGCTGGGTTGACCGTGGTCCATGGTGACACAAATTTGTCTACAGATATGTGGAAAAGAAACTGATTTGATCATTGAAGAACCAGATCTCAATGAAACAAATCTTGAAACAAATTTGTCTACAGATATGATTATACAAACTCCTTATATGGAAAAGAATCATCCTTCTGAAAACATCATTGGAGATTTGCATGAAAGAGTAACAAGAAGTCATTCTGAGATTGCAAACATCTGTCTTTACTCCTGTTTCCTATCCCAAATAGAGCCAAAGAACATTGCTCAAGCACTAAAAGACAATAGTTGGGTAGAAGCAATGCAGGAAGAATTGACATAGTTCAAAGACCTACATGTGTGGGATCTTGTTGATAGGCCAATAGACAGATATGTAATAGGAACCAAATGGGTTTTCAGAAACAAAAGTGATGAGAGGGGTTTAGTGATTAAGAACAAAGCTAGACTTGTGGCACTGGGATGTTTTCAAGAAGAGGAATAGACTTTGAGGAGGTATTTGCACCTGTTGCAAGACTTGAAGCTATCAGGATCTTTCTTGCATATATTGCCTCAAAGAACATTAAAGTGTTCCAGCTTGATGTTAAGTCTGCATTTGTGAATGGAAAGATTGATGAAGAGGTGTATGTAGCTCAACCTCAAGGTTTTGAGGATCCTTTGTATCCAAATAGGGTTGTATAAATTGAACAAAGCCCTATATGGATTGCATCAAGCTCCTAGAGCTTGGTATGATGAGCTGTCAAATCATCTTCTTGAAAATGGTTTTAAAAGAGGAGCCATTGACAAGTCACTCTTCTAAAAATAAAGGGATCAGACTTACTTATGTTACAAGTGTATGTGGATGACATCATCTTGGGATCTACAAATGAACAAATGTGTATGGAGTTTGAAGGGGTAATGAAGTCCAAATACAGCATGAGCTCTATGGGAAAAAAATGGACTTCTTTCTTGGATTGAAAATTCAACAGAAAGCTGAAGGGATCTTCATTCACCAAACTAAATATGTGCAGGACATCTTGAACAAGTTCAACTGTCATGAATACAAAACTGCTTCAACTCCAATGGACACCAAAGAAAAGATGATTGCAGATGAAAAGGGGGAGACTGTGGATGAACATGAATATCGAGCCAAAATTGGATCTCTGATGTATCTGACTGCAACAAGACCAGATATCATGTATGCTGTGTGTGTGTGTGTGAAAGATTCCAATCAAGTCCAAAAGTCTCCCACATGAATGCTGTTAAAAGAATATTCAGATATTTGAAGGGAAGACCAGACCTAGGGATTTGGTATCCAAAGAACCAATCTTTTGATCTGATTGCCTATACAGACAGTGATTATGATGGATGTAACTTGAGCAGAAAGTCAACCTCAGGATGATGCCAATTTTTGGGTGAAAGGCTAGTGTCATGGCAATGCAAAAAGCAGACTACTGTCTCAATCTCTACTGAAGAAGCTGAATATGGCTATATCTATATGCTGTGCAAAAGTTCTATGGATTCAAACTCAGATGCTGGACTATTGTTTGAATTTTCTGAACACCCCTATTCTTATTGACAATACAGCTGCGTATTTTATTGTTAAGAATCCAGTTCAACATTCTAAGACTAAGCACATTGAAATCAGACATCACTTCATAAGAGATTGCAGTGAAAATGGTTTGATTGAAATGCAAAGAGTTGATACAAGTGACAGTTTGGCGGACCTATTCACCAAACCACTTGATAGAACCAGGTTCAACTTTCTTCTGAAAGCCCTGGGAATGATCAACTATGATGAAATCTGATTAAGGATGTGTGCCTAGTTGTGTACCTCTATGTGCTAACTGATTATTTTGTTAGAGGTCACACAAATTGAATGTTTAGTGAATATGCTTGAATATGTTGCTTGATATGTTACCTGTTATTTGCTTTAACTGATTATGTGTGCAAAATTAGACGTGATTGCTTGATTGATAGGTTTGCATGTTTATTTGTTAATGTGCATTTGTGATGTTAGAATGAGTGTTCTTGTTAAAATTTACTTGTTAGAATAAGCTTATCTGACATCACTGCTTAATTACTTGAATATGTGCTTTATCTGATCATTTGATGTAATTAGGATAGGCTAAATCTTGAATGTTGATATGGTTTGCTTGTCTTGATAAGGTTATGGTTGATTAAGATTTGATTATGTGTTACAACTGTTTATGTCAAAATGAGTCTTATGACAAAATTAAGTGATAAAGATGAAGTCTTCTAATGAATATTTCACAAATACTTTATTTTGGTCAAAACATGAGCAAGTTGATTAATGGTGCAGAGACATGATAAGATTATTCAGTTCAAGCTTTAAAGAAGCTTAAAGGAAGGATTTTTAAAAGAAAAGACTCAAGTAGTTATTTTTGCTGAAAATGTTGTCATTCGCTGTAACACCCCGTAACCGCAGCGGAAACGTAAACGAGATGCAACAGACACATCTGATATCAACAGCATTGCTTATAAAGAAAACACCACTACATTAATTTAAACGAATTACATTGTTCCGAGTTTCGTTACTATCTAGGTGTTATCACATAAGTTTTACTGATAGTACATTAACATATTTAATGCAAAATATAGATCCTTAATCTTCCACAAATAGCACACATCATCAAGCACGTATCACTCATCCCAATTTGGGGGTACCTAGAAAGCATGGAAAGAAAAACGGGTCAACTACGAATAGTTGGTGAGTTTCACAGATTTAAATAAACATTGACAATTTATTATAATAAATCATATATTAACAATGTAATTATGCTGAGCCCACAAGCGAAACCTCTGACTATCACACACCATCCCCGTGGCATATCCCCCGCCCACGGACCCGTGACATATCCCCCGTCCACGGAACTGCCCCAAACCGCTATGTCTAACATTACATAGCAAAATATATATAACACCCAAAATAGACATGTGCAACTGGCTGGGAAACATCAGCAAATCCATGCCGGACCAGTTGGGTTTGTCAGACCAATAGTACTATTCACACTCTACCGGCTTTTAGCTAATCACTCGTGTTGCGGGGCCTTACAATGTTAGCAACTCAGACAATTACCATCTTAGTACATTTCCGTACGATTCTCGTACAATAAAACGTATATAAATACATTCATTTCCATGCGATCAGCATGTACTTAAACATTTTGATATAAACATGCTTTCCGCCCCGGGAAGATATTTAAAACAGTTCAGTAAAAGGGGCTCGTGGAACTCACCTTTTTGGTGAGCAGAGATGTAATACTGGCACGGCTACCTGTCCGGATCTGTAATACGATCCCTAAGTCGTTACTACACCATTTCTATTAATATAACTTAAATTCGTGTTAACCGGTACGTCCGGGGACACTGTTAATCCAGTACCGTACACGATCCGGGGACAATGTTAACCCCGATACACTTCTCAGGACTTAGATTGTGATATCACTTAGAGTTCTTTAGTCAAAACTACCATTAGTTTGTTTTCTCGTTTTGCGTGCCTAGCACGGTTATTCGTCTTTATGTTTTCAAAAATGAGTTTGGCCACATACGACCCGAAAATAGTTGTTATTGATATTTTAATTAAAGTGGTGAAATTAGAGCTCGGTTTAGACACCCCGTTTGGCCGCGGGGCCCGTTTCCGTCTTTAATATACCGGAAACGACTAAATCGGGTAAAATTACCCAAATCATCCGAATTACTTTCGGATGATTTATTTTTACTTGATTTACTCAGTTTCATGAAAATAGTCCATTTTTAGGGTTTTTTTACACCAGTCAGCTCGCTTAGGCGAACTTTGCCGGTTTACGCGTTTTAAGCTTTAAAAGTTTGTTTTTATGTTCTGTTTAGCACAAATAATTATCCGTTTAGAGTCGGATCTTGAAATTTTGCACAAATCAGTTTTTGACAGTAAGGAATTTTATAAAAATATTTCCAGAATTAATTTTTATATTTAACATTTATTTATCTATTTTTAACGTCATTTAAACACCAAATATGTCGAAAATACCAAACGACTTTAGAAAAATCCCAAATTTTTCTGGGATGACTCCTGCCATCCATATATTTCCCAGTAATTTTTACAGAACCAAAAACTCATTTTTCATTCCATTTTCACCAAAACCGAGCTAGAACACCCTAGAACTTGTTTTACCGAAACGCCTACTTAGACTTCTCTAATGGACCTGAAATTTTGTGTGTGACTTTTATATGTTATAAAAAGTTTATCTGAATTTTTCCAGAATTTTTCATGATGTTTAACTATTTTTCACCATTTTTAGCCAAAACCGAGCTTTAAATTCACCAAATATTCATCCTTTATCCAAAAATTACCAAAATTTCACAGATCTCATATTTTCATGTGTAGATCATCTCTGTGAAATTTCATGACTCAACTCTAAGTCTACCACAATCTGTCCAAATCTTACAAATCATACGAAAAACCGAACTAACTTGTGTTTCTAGCTTTAGATCGCAAAGATCTTGCTTTCTAGCCTTTGCTAGCAACTAGATACAACAAGTACAAACACAACAACACCACACCAAGCAAGTTATACCCACAATCAAGCCATTTCTTTCATGGTTTCGGTTAAGACATCAAAACAAAGATTTTAACCGTAAAAATTCGTTTTTGACTCTTTTAACTCCTTTCTTGGACCAAGATCCCTTGTATAACTTGTATACATCACTTGATCATGTAAGAATCGGTTTCATCTCGGGTTTTCACCCATTTTTCACTTGAAACCTCATTTTCTCATGATTTTGGAATTAAAAAGCAAGATCAAACCATAATAACATGTTTATACCTTGTGGATCTTCTTAAAAATCAAAGGTTTTGGTTGAATGTGTAAAGGGTTGAGAGGATTTGGAGAGTTGGAATGTAAAAAAAAGAAAATGAAGTGTGTGTGTGTGTACCCATGGACCGATCGGTCCATGTAAGGTGGGGGGGGCCCACATCTCAAACCTTGGCCACACATTTGGATTGTGTAATCCGGATAATGTTGTGGATAATCTGGTTCAGTTCGTTTTTCGGTTAAACACTTAATTCGGCTTAAAACGAGGCCAAAACGGTCGTTTTTCGGCTTAAAATTTAAATTTATATAAAACCGATTTAAAAACTTTAAAAACTTAAAGCATGACATTTATTGACTTAACACATCATATTGTCGATAATTGTGCATCTTTTTCGGCTTGATCGATCGTCTCTTGCTTGGTTTGATGTTAAAGGTTTCGTTTATCGTACCGACGTACTAATAAATCGAAATCCTTTTTCTGTGCTATAATTCACTTATCCCGAAGCTTTAATACTTCGTACACATCACTAAACATTATATATTTCGTCTATAATGTAATCCCCGATTCGTTCGGGTTTCAATAATCGTTCATCGATTAATCGTAATTTCAATACGACTAGCTGTATATTCGAGTATAATTCGTACTGTGAATCTTATATACTCGTATAAACACATTATAATTCATATATTCAGTATTGAATAACACGTAAATAGTATATTCCGGCTAGGGTATACCTGAATTTGCCGGAATCGTTACATTCTCCCCCCGTTACAAAAATTTCGTCCTCGAAATTTTACGCATCAACTACTTCCTTTTGCGGAAATAGGTGGGGATATTTCTTCCGTAATTCGTCCTTTCGTTCCCATGTATATTCTGGGCCTCGTTGCGAGTTCCATCTAACTTTGACCAACGAGATCTTATTGTGTCTAAGTTGTTTGATTTTCCCGTCTACTATTTCTATGGGCTCCTCTACAATGTTGAGCTTATCATTTATTTGGACACCCTCTAAAGGTAACACCGATGTCTCATTCGACAGATACCTTTTCAAGTTCGACACGTGAAACACGTTGTGAACTGCACTCAGTTCATCAGGCAGTTCTAATCGGTATGCTACAGGACCGATTTTTGCAGTAACGTCGAATGGTCCAATGTATCTAGGGGCTAACTTCCCCGCCTTTCCAAATCTGACTACTCCTTTCCAAGGTGATACTTTCAAATACACTTTATCACCTTTCTCATATGGTAATGGTTTTCTACGGGTATCGGCATAACTCTTCTGCCGATCCCGTGCGGCCTTCAGATTGTTCTTAATTTCAAGGATTTTGCTGGTCGTTTCCTGGACCAGATCTGATCAAATAACCTGTGTGTCGCCCACTTCAGTCCAGCAGAGTGGTGATCGGCACTTCCGTCCATACAATGCTTCGTAAGGTGCTGCCTTTATACTGCTATGGTAACTGTTATTATAGGAAAATTCAACGAGTGGGAGATGTTGATCCCAATTTCCCTTAAAATCCAGTACGCATGCACGAAGCAAATCCTCCAGGGTTTGAATGGTTCTCTCAGACTGACCATCGGTCTGAGGGTGGTAAGCTGTGCTTAGATTAATACGCGTTCCCAGCGCTTCTTGTACAGCTTGCCAAAGATTGGAGGTGAAATGGCTATCTCGGTCGGAGATGATTGAGATGGGTATCCCATGACGAGACACAATTTCATTTATATAAATCTGCTCAAGTCTCTCGGTGTTATAATTATTTCTAATCGAAATAAAATGTGTCGATTTGGTTAATCGATCCACGACTACCCAAATTGCATCATGTCCTCGGGACGACTTGGGGAGATGTGTCACAAAATCCATCGTGATCTGCTCCCACTTCCATTCAGGAATTTCCGGTTGTTGTAACATTTCCGAAGGTTTCTGGTGCTCCGCCTTAACCCTCGCACACGTCGTACACTTGCCGACGTATGTGGCTATATCCTTTTTCATACCCGGCCACCAGTAGAATTCCTTCACATCCTTGTACATCTTATCCGATCCCGGATGTATGGAATATTTTGATTTATGCGCTTCGTCCATGATTAATTCACGAAGGTTATGGATGGTCGGGATCCAAATCCGATTTTTGAAATAGAGAATTTCGTCCACGCGCTGTTCGAAATTCTTCTCGTTACCATAAAGTCCCTCTTTTACCAATTGTTCCTCTTTCAACGCCTCGCGTTGAGCGACTCGAACCTGGTCCGAAAGATTCGACTGGACTATCTGTAACACCCCGTAACCGCAGCGGAAACGTACATGGGATGCAACAGACACATCTGATATCAACAGCATTGCTTATAAAGAAAATACCACTACATTAATTTATAATATATTACATTGTTGCGAGTTTCATTACTGTCTAGGTGTTACACACATATTTTACCGATAAGACATTAATAAATTCATTACAAAACAAAGAGCAGCAAGCTTCCAACAGGTAGCACAGATAGTTAAGCAAACATCAATCAATCCAACTTGGGCATACCTAGAAAACATGTAAAGAAAACGGGTCAACTACGAATAGTTGGTGAGTTTCACTAATTTGAATAAGCACTGACAAATCATTTTAATAATCATTTATTAACAATATAATCATGCTGGGAACTATGTTACCCCAGAACATTTCCAATAACTTTCTGGGAACTATGTTACCCCAGAACAATAAATACCCCTGGGAACTATGTTACCCCAGAACAATAACAACCCCTGGGAACTATGTTACCCCAGAATAATAATAACCCCTGGGAACTATGTTACCCCAGAATAATAATAACCCCTGGGAACTATGTTACCCCAGAATAATAATAACCCCTGGGAACTATGTTACCCCAGAACAACAATAACCCCTGGGAACTATGTTACCCCAGAATAATATAACCCCTGGGAACTATGTTACCCCAGAATAATATAACCCCTGGGAACTATGTTACCCCAGAATAATATAACCCCTGGGAACTATGTTACCCCAGAACAATAACACATTATAAACATTTTATATATTCTATGCATCAGCCCATATATATATAAATGTACAAGTATTTCCATACGATCGGTATGTACTTAAATACTTTAAATAAGACATGTTTTCCGCCCCGGGAAAATATAATTAAAACAATTCATTAAAAGGGGCTCGTGAAAACTCACCTTGTCGTGAGTTGGTGAGTAATATAAGGAACAGCTACGTGCCTGGATCTGTAATATAATATCTAGTCGTTACTATATAATTCCCATAACTTAAATACATATCAATCGGTACATCTGGGAACATTGTTAACCCAGTACTGTACTCGATTCGGGGACAATGTTAACCCCGTGACACTTCTAAGGACTCAGATTGACATTGCTTAGAGCTTGACAGTCAATTTAGTTAAGGTGATGAAATTATAGCTCGGTTTGACACCCCGTTTGGCCGTGGGGCCCGTTTCCGGTATTTCGGTGCCGGAAACGGTACAATCGGGTAAAATTACCCAAATCATCCGGATTATTTTCGGATGATTTATTTTTACTTAATTTACTTAGATTTATGAAATAGTCTATTTTTAGAGTTTTTCGTGTACCAGTCAGCTCGCTTATGCGAACTTTGCCGGTTTACACGTTTTAAGCTTTAACTAATTGTTTTTATGTTCATTTTAGCACAAATAATTACCCGTTTAGTCTCGGGTCTTGAAATTTTGCTCAAAACTTATTTTGACAGAAAGAACATTTTATAAAATTTTCCAGATTTATTTTCCTATATTTGCATTTATTTACTTATTTTTAAATCTCATTAAAACACTAAAAATATAAAAAATACCAAAATACTTTAGGAAAATCCCAAGTTTTTCTGGAATGATCCTTGTCATTCTCATAACTCTCTGGAATTTTTCCAGATTTATTTTCGTAAATTTACATATATTTATCTATTTTCAAATCTTATTAAAATACTAAATATATCAAAAATACCAAAACACTTTAGAAAAATACCAAATTTTTCTGGGATGTTCCTTGTCATTCTCATAACTCTCTGGAATTTTTCCAGATTTATTTTCGTAAATTTACATATATTTATCTATTTTCAAATCTCATTAAAATACTAAATATATCAAAAATACCAAAACACTTTAGAAAAATCCCAAGTTTTTCTGGGATGATCTTTATCATCCTCATAACTTTCTGGAATTTTCCCAGATTTATTTTCCTACATTTACATTTATTTATCTATTTTTAAATCTTGTTAAAACACTAAATATATCAAAAATACCAAAACACTTTAGAAAAATCCCAAGTTTTTCTGGGATGATCTTTATCATCCTCATAACTTTCTGGAATTTTTCCAGAATTTAAAACTTATTTTTCAAGCCATTTTCACCCAAAACCGAGCTAGAAAGCCCTAGAACTCGTATCACCGAAAAGCCTACTTAGACTTTTCCAACTGAGCTCAAATTTTGTGGGTGACTTTTATATGTTATAAAAAACTTATCTTAAATTTTTCGGAATTTTTCATCATGTTTTGCTATTTTTCACTATTTTTGGCCAAAACCGAGCATTAAATTCACCAAATATTCATCTTTTATCCAAAAATTACCAAAAATTCACAGATCTCATATTTTCATGTGTAGATCATCTCTGTGAAATTTCGTGACCCGACTCTAAGCACACGAAAATCTGTCCAAATTTCTCATACACACGAAAACCGAACTCTTTTGTGTTTTCTAGCTTTAGATCACAAGGATCTCGGTTTCTAGCCTTTGCTAGCCGCTAGATACAACACTTACAAGCACAACAACACCACACCAAGCAAACTATACCAACAATCAAGCCATCTCTTTCAAAATGTCGGTTTTTATGTAAAAACAAAGATTCTAACCGTAAAAATCTATTCTAAACACTTTTAACTAATTACTTGGATCAAGATCCTTTGTATAACTTGTATACATCCTTTGATCACACAAGAACCGGTTCCATCTCGGGTTTTCACCCATATGTCACTTGGAACCCTTTTGTTCTTACAAAAATAACTCAAACTAAGTAAATAATATCAAAGATTATGCAATATAACATGCTTATACCTTCCAATATCTTGGTTAATATGATGAAATTGGATGCAACTTGAAAGATATGAGAGGGATTTGAGAGAAAATGGGAGAGTTGTTCTTGAGTGAATGGATTGTAATGAAAAAAAAGAAAAATGGTGTGATATTATCAACTTGGCCGATCGGCCAAGTGAGAGGTTGGGGTGGGCCCCCACACTTCAATATTAACCACACACTCGGATTCCCGTAATCCGGATAATGTTTTGGATAATCTGGTTCAGTTCGTTTCTCGTTTAAACTCGTATGTCGGCTTAAAACGAGCATAAAATGGTCGTTTTTCGGGTTGACATAAAGTTTATATAAAACTGATTTAAAAACCTTAAAAACTTAACCCATGACATTAAGACATCATATTATTAATAATTACGCATCTTTTTCGGCTTGATTGATCGTCTCTTGCTTGGTTTGGTGATAAAGGTTTCGTTTAGCGTACCGACGTACCATTAAATCGAAATCCTTTTTCTGTGCTATAATTTTCTTATCCCGAAGCATTAATACCTCGTAAATACCACTAAACATTATATACTTCGTCTATAATGTAATTCCCGATTCGTTCGGGTTTCAATAACCAATCAATGATTAATTGTAATTCTAATACGATTCACTATATAATTGAGTATGATTCATACTGTGAACCATATATATTCGTATCAATGTGCTATAACTCATATAATCAATATTAGATAACACGTAAATAGTATATTCCGGCTAGGGTATACCTGGAGTTGCCGGAATCGTTACATTCTCCCCCCGTTATAAAAATTTCGTCCTCGAAATTTTATGCGTCAACTACTTCCTTTTGAGGAAATAGGTGGGGGTATTTCTTCCGAAATTCATCCTTTCGTTCCCAAGTAAATTCTGGGCCTCGTTGCGAATTCCATCTAACTTTGACCAACGAGATCTTATTGTGTCTAAGTTGCTTGATCTTACCGTCTACTATTTCGATGGGCTCCTCTACGAAGTTGAGCCTATCACTTATTTGCACACCCTCTAAGGGTAACACCGATGTCTCATCCGACAGACATCTTTTCAAATTCGACACATGAAACACGTTATGAACTGCACTTAGTTCCTCAGGCAGTTCTAGTCGGTAAGCTACCGGACCGATCCTTGCAGTAATAATGAATGGTCCAATATATCTAGGGGCCAACTTCCCCGCCTTTCCAAACCTGACCACTCCTTTCCAGGGTGATACTTTCAAATATACTTTTTCACCCTACTCAAATGACAACGGTTTTCGACGGGTATCGGCATAACTCTTCTGCCGGTCCCGCGCGGCTTTTAGGTTGTTCTTAATTTCAAGAATCTTGCTGGTCGTCTCCTGGACCAGATCCGATCTAATGACCTGCGGGTCACCCACTTCAGACCAGCAAAGTGGTGATCGGCACTTCCGCCCATACAATGCTTCATAGGGTGCTGCCTTTATACTGCTATGGTAACTGTTATTATAGGAAAATTCAACGAGTGGGAGATGTTGATCCCAATTTCCCTTAAAGTCCAGTACGCAGGCACGAAGCAAATCCTCCAAAGTTTGAATGGTCCTCTCAGACTGACCATCGGTCTGAGGGTGGTAAGCTGTGCTTAGGTCAATACGTGTTCCCAATGCTTCTTGGACAGCTTGCCAAAGTTTGGAGGTGAAATGGCTATCCCTATCGGAGATGATCGAGATGGGGATGCCATGACGAGACACTATTTCATTTATATAAATTTGCGCAAGTCTCTCAGTGTTAAAAGTATTCCTAATTGGAATAAAATGTGCCGATTTGGTTAATCGATCCACGATTACCCAAATCGCATCATGACCTCGGGGTGTCTTGGGGAGGTGTGTCACAAAATCCATTGTGATCTGCTCCCACTTCCATTCGGGAATTTCCGGCTGTTGTAGCATTCCCGAGGGTTTCTGGTGTTCCGCCTTAACTCTCGCACACGTCGTACACTTGCCGACGTATGTGGCTATATCCTTTTTCATACCTGGCCACCAGTAAAATTCTTTCACATCTTTGTACATTTTATCTGATCCCGGATGTATGGAATATTTCGATTTATGTGCTTCATCCATGATCAAATCACGAAGGTCATGGAGGGTCGGGATCCAAATCCGATTTTTGAAATAAAGAATTTCGTCCACACGCTGTTCGAAATTCTTCTCATTCCCGTAAAGTCCTTCTTTATCCAATTGGCCCTCTTTCAACGCCTCGCGTTGAGCGACTCGAATCAAATCTGAAAGGTTCGACTGGACTATCATCCCCAACGCTCGCACACGTAGTGGCTTGACTCGATCCTTTCTGCTCAAGGCATCGGCTACGACGTTAGCCTTGCCGGGGTGATATCGTATGTCACAGTCATAGTCACTCAGCAACTCGACCCATCTTCGTTGCCTCATATTCAGTTCTTTCTGATCGAATATGTGTTGCAAACTTTTATGATCAGTGAATATGGTGCACTTTGTACCGTAGAGATAGTGTCTCCAGATTTTAAGTGCAAAGATGACTGCTCCCAGTTCCAAGTCATGAGTAGTGTAGTTTTTCTCATGAACTTTCAACTGTCGAGACGCATAGGCTATGACCTTTTTATTTTGCATTAATACGCATCCTAACCCTTTACGGGATGCGTCACAATATACAACAAATCCATCGTCTCCGTCGGGGAGACTTAAGATTGGCGCTTGGCACAATCTTTGTTTTAGCGTTTGAAACGCCGTTTCCTGCTCTTCACCCCATTCATATTTCCGATCCTTTTGAGTCAGGAGGGTTAAAGGTTGGGCGATGCTGGAAAAGTTCTCTATAAATCGACGATAGTATCCAGCTAAGCCTAAGAATTGGCGGATTTCTTTCGGAGATTTAGGCGCTTGCCAATTCTTAATAGCTTCAACCTTACTCGGATCAACGTGTATTCCTTGGTGGTTTATAACATGACCGAGGAATTGCACCTCTTGTAACCAGAAGTTACACTTGGAGAATTTTGCATATAACTTCTCCTGATCCAGGAGCTCTAAAACTAACTTTAAGTGTTGCTCGTGCTCCTCTTTACTCTTCGAGTATATCAAAATATCGTCAATAAATACAATGACGAATTTGTCGAGATAGGGTTTACAGACTCGGTTCATGAGATCCATGAACACCGCTGGCGCATTTGTTAGCCCAAAAGGCATAACTAGAAATTCATAGTGGCCGTAGCGAGTCCGAAACGCGGTTTTTGGGATATCCTCCTCCTGAATTTTAACTTGGTGGTATCCCGATCTAAGATCAATCTTTGAGAAATAGCTCGCACCTTGTAGTTGGTCGAACAAATCATCGATTCGGGGAAGAGGATACCTATTTTTGATGGTTAACTTGTTCAATTCCCTGTAGTCAATGCACATTCGAAGGCTTCCGTCCTTCTTTTTCACAAATAGCACAGGTGCACCCCACGGGGAATAGCTGGGACGTATAAATCCCTTATCCAACAATTCCTGCAACTGGTTGGATAATTCTTGCATCTCGGACGGTGCAAGTCTGTAAGGGGCCTTAGCAACAGGGCCGGCTTGAGGTAATAAGTCGATTCTGAATTCGACTTGTCGGGTTGGCGGTAATCCAGGAAGTTCCTCTGGAAAGACTTGTGGAAATTCGCGCACCACGGGAATATCGTCCACCCGTTTTTCCTCAGAATCAGCGGCCGTCAGGCTCGCTAGATACGCCACACATCCCTGACGTATATATTTCAACACCTTGAGGTGGGATATAAATGGTATCATGGTGCCGGATTTTTCTCCCTGCACTAATACCTCCTCGTCATCCGACACCCGGATCTTGACGGTTTTCTTTTCACAGTTTATTTCTACCCTATTACGAGCCAACCAATCCATTCCCACTATCACGTCAAAACTACCCAATTCTACCGGTAACAAGTCAATCCGGAAGGATTGTTCGCTCAGAATAAAAGGGCAATTCCGAACAATCCGATTAACTATCATGGTTTTACCGTTAGCGACCTCTACGGTGTAGGGTTCTATGGTTTCACCAATAGGAAGGTTTGCTATCGAAAGGAACCTAACGGAGACAAAACTTCTATCGGCGCCTGTATCAAATAATACAGAAGCGTAATGATCAGAGACGAGGAAGGTACCTGTCACTACGCTGGGGTCCTGGCGCGCCTCGTTCGCTCCCATCACAAATGCTCGGCCTCGCGCCGGATTGGAAGTCGATGGCTGACCCGCGAGTTGTCTCCCGTTTCCTCCCTGATTCAGTTTCGGGCAGTTCCTTTTGAAGTGATCCGTGCTGCCGCATTCGTAGCAAGCACGGCTAGTGGTCACCATCTGGTTTCCTTGCGGGTTCTGCTGTCGGGCTGGTTGAGTTCTAAATGGTTGCGCCCGAATAGGTTGTGGTTGACGGTTCAGGTTGTTCAGATTTGTCTTACAATTTGGTGCGTAGTGTCCAACCCTGCCACACCGGTGGCACACCACCTCCTTGCACACGCCACTATGGTGGTAACCACATTTCCCGCATTTAGGAAACGTTCCCCTCTGCGGTTCTTGCCTTCCGCCCGAACTAGTCATGGCATAGCTCTGGGCAGCGGGCCTAGCTCGTTTGTTTTGCTGCTTCTCTCGGATCCTATTGTCATACGTACCTCGCTTTCCCCCAGCCGACTCTCCCGTCGCCTTTATCGATCCGCTCCTTAAGAAATCATATGTGACAATACCAGCCTGTGTCACTGCACCCTCATACGTCTGGTGTCCTCCCGCGTTAACTATGCTCCTCACTACTGGAGTAAGTCCCCAAATATAACGTTCCACCCTTTTTGACTCTGGGGTGACCAACCACGGCACTAATCGTGACAGTTCATTAAACCGGTTGGTATATCCCAAGTGGTCCGCCCCATGCATCTCTAGGTTCCACAACTCATGTTCCAGTTTCTGCAATTCATTCTTTGGGCAGAAATGTTTCAAAACAAGATCCTTAAGCTCTGCCCAGGTCATGCGGTTTGTCGCCGCCTGACCTCGAGTCTGTACTATGGTGTTCCACCATGTCAAGGCATGGTCTGTGAACGTACAGGTGGCGTACTTAACGACACAATCCTCAGGACAGTTGCTGATATTTACCACTGATTCTATTTTCTCTAACCATTTCACTAACCCATTCGGTCCTTCCGACCCGTTAAATTCTAAAGGCTTGCATAACATAAAATCCTTGATTGAACAACCCCTGGATGGTCCAGTGCGGTTGGTCTCTACAGCAGGGATTGGGCCATTACTGTCGGTAGCGACCACCGTAGGCGGTGCGTCAGTACTCGGCATAGTGTTGTCATTCCTTGGAGGATTAGCGTTATGTTCCCCATCATTATTTATGGGCGTTTGATTGCTCGGAGGGGTTGGATTGGTCGAGTTATTAATACTGGCGGCGATGCGCGATACTATATCCGGTATCGCCGCCTCCAACTGTTGAGCAATCAAACGGCTCACATCTACTTCCGATACTTTCGTTGATCGTTTCGGTGCCATTCTACACAATCATCAAAGAAATACATATAATCAATACCATCTCAAAATATAAAACACAATACATATTTCATTCATTAGTAAACATTGATACATATTACACAACACCAATTTACATACTTTCAGTCAACATTACATAACTAGGTTTTAATACAAAGGGCCTATGTTGGTATCATCCTCGACATAACCCGCAATGGGTCAGTGCTTGAATGATACCCAAAAGTATCGATAATGATGTGCCCTACAAGAGACCCCCTATGGGCCAGTGGTTGTATCATACTAAACAAGATTCACTCCATGTTAGCATCACCACTAACTGCTCACATGGAGTATCAAAAAGCGGTTCAAGATTCTACTATCAACACATCTACACATGGTGGTAAACCAACCCCACCATCACCGCCACCAGCGCCACCAACACCGCCACCATAACCCGCATTCGGGTTTCCATCCGCTCGATCAACCAGTGGGAGTATGAGCACTCCCTCTTTAACTGGTTGATAGCATACTGGTGGTCCAGTATGTTGTCCCCTAGGTACGCCCGCCGCTGAACCCCCACGACCAGGGCAGCAGAGTGCTCGTTCACCTGCTCGGTGAGAATACGTAGCCACCCCGTCAAGTCCCGTTCCTGCCTTGGGAGACCCCACACAGGTAGGGTTGCAGGCTCGGGCTGAGGGCGGGAAGACTCGCCCACATGGTAAGTGGATCGGGGTGGGGTAACAGTGGGCGGAATATATGGGGCACTGATCCGTGCCGTGAGGCGAGGACCGCGCCTAAGGGGAATCGGGCCAGTCTGTGGTGCGGGCGGGGTAGGAGACCTGGTAACCCTAACAGGGGAGGGTATACTAGCACTCCTAGCTGGGGTGGTCTGCCTAGAGGCACTAAGACTAGCCTCTGAAGGCTCGGAGCTGGGTACTTCACTTGGGCTTCCAGAGGCCCCGGAACTGACCTCTTCCGGGTCCTCTTCCGTCGACACACTAGGGTTTCTTTCCATTATTACCTGCACACAAGTTAACAAACATATAGTCTTTTCCATAGTGTAATTCATAATTAAATAAATCATGCACTACTTATACAATTTAGCCACATAATAATATTATTATACATTTACACATATGTTGCCAGTTTTACCTATTTAAGTCCCCCGGTGACTTCCCCTGAATTCACTCGTGCAGACAAGTCTGTTATTATGTTCCGGACCATAATAACCCACTTGTCCATCCAAGTTCATCCCGATCTCGTCACAATATATTATTAGTTGATATTCAGATCCTATAATACTTGAGCTACTGGTTATATTTTAGGTATCTTTTTCAGACATCCTAATTCTTTATAACCAATGGCTCTGATACCAAGTTCTGTAACACCCCGTAACCGCAGCGGAAACGTACACGGGATGCAACAGACACATCTGATATCAACAGCATTGCTTATAAAGAAAATACCACTACATTAATTTATAATATATTACATTGTTGCGAGTTTCATTACTGTCTAGGTGTTACACACATATTTTACCGATAAGACATTAATAAATTCATTACAAAACAAAGAGCAGCAAGCTTCCAACAGGTAGCACAGATAGTTAAGCAAACATCAATCAATCCAACTTGGGCATACCTAGAAAACATGTAAAGAAAACGGGTCAACTACGAATAGTTGGTGAGTTTCACTAATTTGAATAAGCACTGACAAATCATTTTAATAATCATTTATTAACAATATAATCATGCTGGGAACTATGTTACCCCAGAACATTTCCAATAACTTTCTGGGAACTATGTTACCCCAGAACAATAAATACCCCTGGGAACTATGTTACCCCAGAACAATAACAACCCCTGGGAACTATGTTACCCCAGAATAATAATAACCCCTGGGAACTATGTTACCCCAGAATAATAATAACCCCTGGGAACTATGTTACCCCAGAATAATAATAACCCCTGGGAACTATGTTACCCCAGAACAACAATAACCCCTGGGAACTATGTTACCCCAGAATAATATAACCCCTGGGAACTATGTTACCCCAGAATAATATAACCCCTGGGAACTATGTTACCCCAGAATAATATAACCCCTGGGAACTATGTTACCCCAGAACAATAACACATTATAAACATTTTATATATTCTATGCATCAGCCCATATATATATAAATGTACAAGTATTTCCATACGATCGGTATGTACTTAAATACTTTAAATAAGACATGTTTTCCGCCCCGGGAAAATATAATTAAAACAATTCATTAAAAGGGGCTCGTGAAAACTCACCTTGTCGTGAGTTGGTGAGTAATATAAGGAACAGCTACGTGCCTGGATCTGTAATATAATATCTAGTCGTTACTATATAATTCCCATAACTTAAATACATATCAATCGGTACATCTGGGAACATTGTTAACCCAGTACTGTACTCGATTCGGGGACAATGTTAACCCCGTGACACTTCTAAGGACTCAGATTGACATTGCTTAGAGCTTGACAGTCAATTTAGTTAAGGTGATGAAATTATAGCTCGGTTTGACACCCCGTTTGGCCGTGGGGCCCGTTTCCGGTATTTCGGTGCCGGAAACGGTACAATCGGGTAAAATTACCCAAATCATCCGGATTATTTTCGGATGATTTATTTTTACTTAATTTACTTAGATTTATGAAATAGTCTATTTTTAGAGTTTTTCGTGTACCAGTCAGCTCGCTTATGCGAACTTTGCCGGTTTACACGTTTTAAGCTTTAACTAATTGTTTTTATGTTCATTTTAGCACAAATAATTACCCGTTTAGTCTCGGGTCTTGAAATTTTGCTCAAAACTTATTTTGACAGAAAGAACATTTTATAAAATTTTCCAGATTTATTTTCCTATATTTGCATTTATTTACTTATTTTTAAATCTCATTAAAACACTAAAAATATAAAAAATACCAAAATACTTTAGGAAAATCCCAAGTTTTTCTGGAATGATCCTTGTCATTCTCATAACTCTCTGGAATTTTTCCAGATTTATTTTCGTAAATTTACATATATTTATCTATTTTCAAATCTTATTAAAATACTAAATATATCAAAAATACCAAAACACTTTAGAAAAATACCAAATTTTTCTGGGATGTTCCTTGTCATTCTCATAACTCTCTGGAATTTTTCCAGATTTATTTTCGTAAATTTACATATATTTATCTATTTTCAAATCTTATTAAAATACTAAATATATCAAAAATACCAAAACACTTTAGAAAAATCCCAAGTTTTTCTGGGATGATCTTTATCATCCTCATAACTTTCTGGAATTTTCCCAGATTTATTTTCCTACATTTACATTTATTTATCTATTTTTAAATCTTGTTAAAACACTAAATATATCAAAAATACCAAAACACTTTAGAAAAATCCCAAGTTTTTCTGGGATGATCTTTATCATCCTCATAACTTTCTGGAATTTTTCCAGAATTTAAAACTTATTTTTCAAGCCATTTTCACCCAAAACCGAGCTAGAAAGCCCTAGAACTCGTATCACCGAAAAGCCTACTTAGACTTTTCCAACTGAGCTCAAATTTTGTGGGTGACTTTTATATGTTATAAAAAGCTTATCTTAAATTTTTCGGAATTTTTCATCATGTTTTGCTATTTTTCACTATTTTTGGCCAAAACCGAGCATTAAATTCACCAAATATTCATCTTTTATCCAAAAATTACCAAAAATTCACAGATCTCATATTTTCATGTGTAGATCATCTCTGTGAAATTTCGTGACCCGACTCTAAGCACACGAAAATCTGTCCAAATTTCTCATACACACGAAAACCGAACTCTTTTGTGTTTTCTAGCTTTAGATCACAAGGATCTCGGTTTCTAGCCTTTGCTAGCCGCTAGATACAACACTTACAAGCACAACAACACCACACCAAGCAAACTATACCAACAATCAAGCCATCTCTTTCAAAATGTCGGTTTTTATGTAAAAACAAAGATTCTAACCGTAAAAATCTATTCTAAACACTTTTAACTAATTACTTGGATCAAGATCCTTTGTATAACTTGTATACATCCTTTGATCACACAAGAACCGGTTCCATCTCGGGTTTTCACCCATATGTCACTTGGAACCCTTTTGTTCTTACAAAAATAACTCAAACTAAGTAAATAATATCAAAGATTATGCAATATAACATGCTTATACCTTCCAATATCTTGGTTAATATGATGAAATTGGATGCAACTTGAAAGATATGAGAGGGATTTGAGAGAAAATGGGAGAGTTGTTCTTGAGTGAATGGATTGTAATGAAAAAAAAGAAAAATGGTGTGATATTATCAACTTGGCCGATCGGCCAAGTGAGAGGTTGGGGTGGGCCCCCACACTTCAATATTAACCACACACTCGGATTCCCGTAATCCGGATAATGTTTTGGATAATCTGGTTCAGTTCGTTTCTCGTTTAAACTCGTATGTCGGCTTAAAACGAGCATAAAATGGTCGTTTTTCGGGTTGACATAAAGTTTATATAAAACTGATTTAAAAACCTTAAAAACTTAACCCATGACATTAAGACATCATATTATTAATAATTACGCATCTTTTTCGGCTTGATTGATCGTCTCTTGCTTGGTTTGGTGATAAAGGTTTCGTTTAGCGTACCGACGTACCATTAAATCGAAATCCTTTTTCTGTGCTATAATTTTCTTATCCCGAAGCATTAATACCTCGTAAATACCACTAAACATTATATACTTCGTCTATAATGTAATTCCCGATTCGTTCGGGTTTCAATAACCAATCAATGATTAATTGTAATTCTAATACGATTCACTATATAATTGAGTATGATTCATACTGTGAACCATATATATTCGTATCAATGTGCTATAACTCATATAATCAATATTAGATAACACGTAAATAGTATATTCCGGCTAGGGTATACCTGGAGTTGCCGGAATCGTTACACTATCATTTCCAGTGCTCGCACTCGCAATGGCTTAACCCGATCCTTCCTACTCAGGGCATCGGCTACGACGTTAGCCTTGCCGGGGTGATAACGGATGTCATAGTCATAGTCGCTTAACAACTCGACCGATCTTCGTTGTCTCATATTCAGTTCTTTCTGATCGAATATGTGTTGCAAACTTTTATGATCGGTGAAGATGGTGCACTTTGTACCATAGAGATAATGTCTCCAGATTTTAAGTGCGAAGATAACTGCTCCCAGTTCTAAGTCATGAGTAGTGTAATTTTTCTCATGTATTTTTAGCTGTCGAGAAGCATAGGCTATGACCTTATTATTTTGCATCAACACGCATCCTAACCCTTTCCGGGATGCGTCACAATACACGACAAAACCATCGTCTCCATCGGGGAGACTTAAGATCGGCGCTTGGCACAATCTTTGTTTTAGCGTTTGAAACGCCGTTTCCTGCTCTTCACCCCATTCATACTTTCGATCTTTTTGGGTCAGAAGGGTTAAAGGTTGGGCAATGCTGGAAAAGTTCTCTATAAATCGACGATAATATCCAGCTAAGCCTAAGAAATGGCGGATTTCCTTTGGCGATTTAGGCGCTTGCCAATTCTTAACTGCTTCAACCTTACTTGGATCAACGTGTATTCCTTGATGGTTTATAACGTGACCAAGGAATTGCACTTCTTGTAACCAGAAGTTACACTTGGAGAATTTTGCAAACAACTTCTCCTGATTTAGAAGCTCTAAGATTAATCTTAAGTGTTGTTCGTGCTCTTCTTTACTCTTCGAGTATATCAAAATATCGTCAATAAACACGATGACGAATTTATCGAGGTAGGGTTTACAGACTCGATTCATGAGATCCATGAACACTGCTGGCGCATTTGTTAGCCCGAAAGGCATAACTAAGAACTCGTAATGGCCGTAGCGAGTCCGGAATGCGGTTTTTGGGATATCCTCCTCCTGAATTCTAACCTGATGGTATCCCGATCTAAGATCAATTTTTGAGAAATAGCTCGCACCTTGCAGTTGGTCGAACAGGTCATCAATTCGGGGGAGAGGATACCTATTTTTGATTGTCAACTTGTTCAGCTCCCTGTAATCAATTCTTGCAACTGATTGGATAATTCTTGCATCTCGGATGGTGCAAGTCGGTAGGGTGCCTTAGCAACAGGGCCAGCTTGAGGTAATAGATCGATTCTGAATTCGACCTGTCGGGTTGGCGGTAATCCAGGAAGTTCTTCTGGGAAGACTTGTGGAAACTCGCGTACCACCGGGATATCATCCACCCGTTTCTCATCAGAATCGGTGGCCGTCAAGCTTGCTAGAAACGCCACGCATCCCTGGCGTATATATTTTAACGCCTTGAGGTGGGATATAAATGGTATCATTGTGCCCGACTTCTCTCCTTGCACTAACACCTCTTCGTCATCCGACACCCGGATCTTGACGATTTTCGTTTCACAGTTTATTTCTACCTTGTTACGTGCTAACCAATCCATTCCCACTATCACGTCAAAACTACCCAATTCTACCGGTAACAAGTCAATCGGAAGGGATTGATCGTTCAGAATAAAAGGGCAATTCCGAAATATCTGATTAACTATCATGGTTTTACCGTTAGCTACTTCTACAGTATAAGGTTCTATGGTTTCACTAATCGGAAGGTTTGCTATTGATAGAAACTTGACAGAGACAAAACTTCTATCGGCGCCTGTATCAAATAATACAGAAGCGTAATGATCAGAGACGAGGAATGTACCTGTCACTACGCTGGGGTCCTGGCGTGCTTCGTTCTCCCCCAACACAAAAGCTCGGCCTCTCGCCGGATTGGACGACGATGCCTGACCCACTGCTTGTCTCCCATTTCCTCCCTGGTTCAGCCTCGGACAGTTTCTCTTGAAGTGATCTGTGCTGCCACATTCAAAGCAAGCACGGCTAGTGGTCATCATTTGGTTTCCTTGTGGGTTTTGTTGTCAGGTTGGTTGGGTCCTAAATGGCTGCGCACGGATAGGTTGCGGTTGTCGGTTCAGATTGTTCAGGGTTGTCCTACAACTCGGTGCGTAGTGCCCATTCCTGCCACACCGGTGGCACACTACCTCCTTGCACACGCCACCATGCTGGCAACCGCATTTCCCACATTTAGGGAACGTCCCTTTTTGCGATTCCTGCTTTCCGCCTGAACTAGTCATGGTGTAGTTCTGGGCAGCGGGCCTAGCACGTTTACTTTGCTGTTTCTCCCGGATCCTATTGTCATACGTACCTCGCTTTCCCCCAGCAGACTCTCCTGCCACCTTCAGTGACCCACTCCTCACGAAATCGTATGTGACGATACCAGCTTGCGTCACCACACTCTCAAACGTCTGGTGTCCCCCAGAGTTGACTATACTCCTTACTAGTGGAGTTAGTCCCCAAATATAACGCTCAACCCTCTTTGACTCTGGGGTGACCAACCATGGCACTAATCGCGACAATTCATTAAATCGGTTTGTATAACCTAAGTGGTCTGCCCCCTGCATCTCCAGGTTCCACAATTCGTTTTCTAACTTTTGCAGTTCGTTTTTCGGGCAGAAATGTTCCAGTACGAGAGCCTTGAGCTCTGTCCAGGTCATGCGGTTTGTCGCCGCCTGACCGCGAGTCTGCACTATGGTGTTCCACCATGTCAAGGCATGGTCCGTGAACGTGCAGGTAGCATACTTAACAACGTAATCCTCAGGGCAGTTGCTGATGTTCACAACAGCCTCTATTTTCTCAATCCACTTAACCAACCCATTGGGTCCCTCAGATCCGCTAAATTCTAGGGGTTTGCACAACATAAAGTCTTTGATCGAACATCCCCTGGATGCAGGAATCGGTTCAGTACGGTTCGTCTCTACAGTATGTATAGGGCCATTACTGTCTGTAACGATCACCCTAGGTGGTGCGTCATTACTCGGAATCGTGTTATCATTCTGCGGAGGATTAGTGTTTCGTTCCCCGTCATTATTGGTGGTCGTTTGATTGCTCGGAGGGGCTGGATTGGTCGAATTGTTAATACTGGCGGCGATGCGCGATACTATATCCGGTATCGCCGCCTCTAACTGTTGAGCAATCAAACGGCTCACGTCCACTTCCGACAATTGGGCTGAACGTTTTGGTGCCATTCTACACAACATCAAGAAAATATATATAATTAATACAAGTTCCAATCATAAAACACAACAAACATTCCATTCATTAATAAACATTAGTACATTTTACATCCATGTCAGTTCACATACGTTTCCTGTCATCATTACATAAGTTAAGTTTTCCTACATAGGGCCTATGTCGGCATCATCTCGACATAACCCACAATGGGTCAGTGGTTGAATGATACCCAAAAGTATCTATAACGATATACCCCAAAAGAGACCCCCCTAAGGGCCAGTGGTTGTATTATAACTACCCAAGATTCACTCTATGTTAGCATCACCACTAACTGCTTACATAGAGTATCAAAAAGCGGCCCCTGTCTACTCCCGTCCTATCACAACTAAACACGGTGGTATACCAAACCCACCAACACCGCCAGCAACACCACCATCACAGCCAGCATAACCCGGATCCGCGTCTCCATCCGGCCGATCATCCACTGGGAGTATGAGCACTCCCTCTTCAGCTGTGAAATCGCATACTGGTGGTCCAGTATGCAGTCCCCTAGGTACATCCGCCTCTGTACCCCCACCGTCAAGGCGGCGGAGTGCTCATTCACCTGTTCGGTGAGCACTCGTAGCCACGCCGCCGCGTCCCTCTCCTGCCAAGGGAGACCCCACACAGGTGGAGTCACAGGCTCGGGCTGGGAGCGGGAGGACTCGCCCCTGCGGGTAGCAGGTCTGGGTGGGGGCGAGGTAGGTGGGACCTGCGGAACACTGATCCGCGCCGTGAGGCGGGGTCCGAATCCGGGAGGGATAGGGACGGCCTGTGGTGCGGGTGGGGTAGGAGATCTAGCAATCCTGGCAGGGGAGGACTGGCTAGAGCTCCTAACACTAGCCTCGCTAGGCTCAGAGCTGGATGATACGGGGAGGCTCCCAGAGTTCCCGGAGCTGACTTCCTCCGGGTCCTCCTCCATCGATACACTAGGTGTTCTTGACATTCTAACCTGCACACAAGTTAACAAACATATAGTTCTTTCCATAGTGTAAATCGTAATCAAATTAATATACACTTACTTATACAACTTGACCACACACAATATTATCATATATTTGCACATATGTTGCCAATTTTACCAATTAAAGTCCCCCGTGAATTCCCCTGAATTCCCTCGTGCGGACAAGTCTGTTATTATGTTCCGGACCATAATAACTCACTTGTCCATCCAAGTTCATCCAGACTTCGTCACAATAAATTATTAGTTGATATTCAGATCCTATAATACTTGAGCTACTGGTTATATTTTAGGTATCTTTTAAAGACATCCTAATTCTTTATAACCAATGGCTCTGATACCAAGTTCTGTAACACCCCATAACCTCAGCGGAAACGTAAACGGGATGCAACAGACACATTTGATATCAACAGCATTGCTTATAAAGAAAACACCACTACATTAATTTAAACGAATTACATTGTTCCGAGTTTCGTTACTATCTAAGTGTTATCACATAAGTTTTACCGATAGTACATTAACATATTTAATGCAAAATATAGATCCTTAATTTTCCACAAATAACACACATCATCAAGCACGTATCACTCATCCCAATTTGGGGGTACCTAGAAAGCATGGAAAGAAAAACGGGTCAACTACGAATAGTTGGTGAGTTTCACAGATTTAAATAAACATTGACAATTTATTATAATAAATCATATATTAGCGATGTAATTATGCTGAGCCCACAAGCGAAACCTCTGACTATCACACACAATCCCCGTGGCATATCCCCCGCCCACGGACCCGTGACATATCCTCCGTCCACGGAACTGCCCCAAACCGCTATGTCTAACATTACATAGCAAAATATATATAACACCCAAAATAGACATGTGTAACTGGCTGGGAAACATCAGCAAATCCATGCCGGACCAGTTGGGTTTGTCAGACCAATAGCACTATTCACACTCTACCGGCTTTTAGCTAATCACTCGTGTTGCGGGGCCTTACAATGTTAGCAACTCAGACAATTACCATCTTAGTACATTTCCGTACGATTCCCGTATAATAAAACGTATATAAATACATTCATTTCCATGCGATCAGCATGTACTTAAACATTTTGATATAAACATGCTTTCCGCCCCGGGAAGATATTTAAAACAGTTCAGTAAAAGGGGCTCGTGGAACTCACCTTTTTGGTGAGCAGAGATGTAATACTGGCACGGCTACCTGTCCGGATCTGTAATACGATCCCTAAGTCGTTACTACACCATTTCTATTAATATAACTTAAATTCGTGTTAACCGGTACGTCCGGGGACACTGTTAATCCAGTACCGTACACGATCCGGGGACAATGTTAACCCCGATACACTTCTCAGGACTTAGATTGTGATATCACTTAGAGTTCTTTAGTCAAAACTACCATTAGTTTGTTTTCTCGTTTTGCGTGCCTAGCACGGTTATTCGTCTTTATGTTTTCAAATATGAGTTTGGCCACATACGACCCGAAAATAGTTGTTATTGATATTTTAATTAAAGTGGTGAAATTAGAGCTCGGTTTAGACACCCCGTTTGGCCGCGGGGCCCGTTTCCGTCTTTAATATACCGGAAACGACTAAATCGGGTAAAATTACCAAAATCATCCGAATTACTTTCGGATGATTTATTTTTACTTGATTTACTCAGTTTCATGAAAATAGTCCATTTTAGGGTTTTTTTACACCAGTCAGCTCGCTTAGGCGAACTTTGCCGGTTTACGCGTTTTAAGCTTTAAAAGTTTGTTTTTATGTTCTGTTTAGCACAAATAATTATCCGTTTAGTCTCGGATCTTGAAATTTTGCACAAATCAGTTTTTGACAGTAAGGAATTTTATAAAAATATTTCCAGAATTAATTTTTATATTTAACATTTATTTATCTATTTTTAACGTCATTTAAACACCAAATATGTCGAAAACACCAAACGACCTTAGAAAAATCCCAAATTTTTCTGGGATGACTCCTGCCATCCATATAGTTCCCAGTAATTTTTACAGAACCAAAAACTCATTTTTCATGCCATTTTCACCAAAACCGAGCTAGAACACCCTAGAACTCGTTTTACCTAAAAGCCTACTTAGACTTCTCCAATGGATCTGAAATTTTGTGTGTGACTTTTAAATGTTATAAAAAGCTTATCTGAATTTTTCCAGAATTTTTCATGATGTTTAGCTATTTTTCACCATTTTTAGCCAAAACCGAGCATTAAATTCACCAAATATTCATCCTTTATCCAAAAATTACCAAAATTTCACAGATCTCATATTTTCATGTGTAGATCATCTCTGTGGAATTTTATGACTCAATTCTAAGTCTACCACAATCTGTCCAAATCTTACAAATCATACGAAAAACCGAACTACCTTGTGTTTCTAGCTTTAGATCGCAAAGATCTTGCTTTCTAGCCTTTGCTAGCAGCTAGATACAACACCTACAAGCACAACAACACCACACCAAGCAAGTTATACCCAAAATCAAGCCATTTCTTTCATGGTTTCGGTTAAGACATCAAAACAAAGATTTTAACCGTAAAAATTCGTTTTTACTCTTTTAACTCCTTTCTTGGACCAAGATCCCTTGTATAACTTGTATACATCACTTGATCATGTAAGAATCGGTTTCATCTCGGGTTTTCACCCATTTTTCACTTGAAACCTCATTTTCTCATGATTTTGGAATTAAAAAGCAAGATCAAACCATAATAACATGTTTATACCTTGTGGATCTTCTTAAAAATCAAAGGTTTTGGTTGAATGTGTAAAGGGTTGAGAGGATTTGGAGAGTTGGAATGTAAAAAAAAGAAAATGAAGTGTGTGTGTGTGTACCCATGGACCGATCGGTCCATGTATGGTGGGGGGGCCCACATCTCAAACCTTGGCCACACATTTGGATTGTGTAATCCGGATAATGTTGTGGATAATCTGGTTCAGTTCGTTTTTCGGTTAAACACTTAATTCGGCTTAAAACGAGGCAAAAACGGTCGTTTTTCGGCTTAAAATTTAAATTTATATAAAACCGATTTAAAAAACTTTGAAAACCTAAACCATGACATTTATTGACTTAACACATCATATTGTCGATAATTGTGCATCTTTTTCGGCTTGATCGATCGTCTCTTACTTGGTTTGATGTTAAAGGTTTCGTTTATCGTACCGACGTACTAATAAATCGAAATCCTTTTTCTGTGCTATAATTCACTTATCCCGAAGCTTTAATACTTCGTACACATCACTAAACATTATATATTTCGTCTATAATGTAATCCCCGATTCGTTCGGGTTTCAATAATCGTTCATCGATTAATCGTAATTTCAATACGACTAGCTGTATATTCGAGTATAATTCGTACTGTGAATCTTATATACTCGTATAAACACATTATAATTCATATATTCAGTATTGAATAACACGTAAATAGTATATTCCGGCTAGGGTATACCTGAATTTGCCGGAATCGTTACATTCGCCCAGTTGGAAAGACATAAACTTATGTATGTTTGGTCTCTAAATCTCTACAGATTCAAAGGATAGCCATTGACCTGAAAACTGAATGCATTTGGGGCAATTATGACTTGTTTCTTATTCTTTCACTTAAAAATATGTCAATAGCTCTGACTTTGAAAGGACATATATTTACATGTATCTTTGGTTCTGTTGACCACTTGTGGTCAAACAGGATAGCCATTTACCTGTCAATAAAGAGAAATTGGGGTGACTGAATATTAAACTGTATTTAATTTGGGAAATGATAGTATATTGACTGCTTAGCCAATCATATGGATTTAATAGGCTAAAAGGACCTTAGTATAGTCATTAACATGTATGGTTGCTTTCCCATGATGATGTAAAATCTATGGTGATATAAACATAATGAATATGCTAATCTTTATATGGAGATACATAGTTATCTTTGCATGTCTCAAGATAAATCTCTCCAAATGATAGGTAGAAAAGTGATTACCCAGTCATACACAAGCCTGTTATTATTTGGTCAACTAAAAATGAAACATCTTTAAATATGACAAAGAACATGTTTAAGAAAATTTGAGAAAATATCAAAAACAAGGGGAAGAATGAATAAATCAACCAAAAGTTGATAAGTGTTTTACATATTTTATCACACAAGTGGGTTACAACAAGAATTACAAAGATGTTGACAAAATCTGTCTCATCTTGAATGAAAGGCCTATTATTTAACAGTAAGTCCAAAGTTCAACCTCTATATATGTTTGAATATCAAAAATACAAAAAGATCCAATAAGTTCTGTCATACAAAAATAACTTTTGACCAAATACAGGAGGTTGGAGTCAAATTAGGGTGATATGGGGAAAGCCAAATAAGCATTGAGAAGAGATATGAGGCATCATAGCACAGTGTTGACCATTAATGCATTATGCTACTAAATGAACCTTAATCATATCACCAAAGAGATGAAATTCATGCTAAGTTTATACCTGCTGTTAACCTATCTATGCTGTCATAATAATGGTGAGAATGAAGTATTGAGAAAGCTACTTAGTCAATATCATCCCATTCTTGAGATCTTTTCAGAAACTAGAACAAACTGTTTTGAAGAGAAATACAACTGAAATTTGATCTCTAAATGTACCATTTTCTCTTAAACTATGATTTGAAAAGAAAAATATTTTGACAAAGTGGTTTAAGTCAAAAAGTGTTGCATTTTGCCTTTAATAGGTTGAATATGTAAGTTCGGGTAAGGTTTGAAGTTTTATAACCTTTTCGGGCACAAATCAGTTGAATATGTTTGAATATGTATTTTCGGGTAAGGTTTGATGCTTTAGGACCTTTCCGGGCAAGCTTAGTCATTTTTGGCTAAGTTTATGATTTTTGTGCATGCTTTGAAGTGTTTACACTTTCCGGGTAGAGTACACTATTGTACTAATTTCCCGAGCAAGCTTGAAATCTTGAGATGATTATGTGTTATAGCTAGCTTTTAACAAGAAATCATTGTTCCGGGCAAGCTTTGCATTTTTTATGCTGATTGTTATTGCAAGCAAACTTTGTGAACTTAGTTTTGTACACCAAGTAAGCTTTGTGGTTTGTGTGAATATGTTGTGTTAGGAAAGGTTTGTTAACCCTTCCGGGCACACTTAGATACGATTATTTAAGTTTGTCATTTTCAGGTATGATTTGATATGTTGAAGTCTCTCAGGTAGAGGCATACCTGATGATTGAATATGTGTATCCTAGTAAGCTTAATGCTAACATAGGATCCTCGGGCAAGCTCTTTGAAATTTTTAGACTATAGCACACTTAAATGTTTTTGTGTTTTAATTTCATTCATAGCATGCTCTGTGATATTTGTGTCTATGATTTCTTTTGAGATTACAAGTGTTTCCGGGCAAACCTTGTTTACCGGGCACACTTTATATTTCGGGTACACTTTTATTCCCTTAATATACTTGGTAATTTCAAAACTTGACTTTCCGAGTACACTGTCTGCTAGAAGTTCTTTTCCGGGCACACTTTGTACTCTAGGAAGGTTACTCGGGTACACTTTGCATAAGAAGGTTGTTCGGGCACATTAAACATCGTGAAGGTTGCTCGGGCACACTGTGCAACCAAGTATGCTTGATTGAATATGTTTCAAGTATGCTTTACTGAATATGTTGTTAGTATGCTTGATTAAATTTGATTATTATTTTGATAGGGTTTATGCTAGATTAAGTCATTTAATTTAAATTCAAGAAATTTATACAGGGATCTTATGATTCCTAGTAAGGATGTTTATTTGATATTTTATACTTGATTATTTACCCTGTGATTAATTTCTCAAGAAATCTGGTATATCGGGTAAGCTTTCTTCAACAGTGTCTTGACTTTAAATTACTTAGCTTGACCAAGCCAGGTTTGATGTTTTTATTTCAATCGGGTAAGCTTTGTGTAAGTGGAAGTACACCAATTAGACTTTACAAAGGTTTACGTTTCCGAGTAAGGTTTGCTGAGCATAAAATTATAAAGAGTTAAATGTATTACAATGTTTTAAAATATCAAGTGGATAATGTTACTGTTTGACAGCTAATAACTCACTAAACGACAAAAAGCATTTAAAACCCACTTTCAAAAGGTATATAAGAGGGAGTTAGGCATAATATTTCAATATTACTTTTACCTCTCTCTCCTTCCACTGCAACTGCTTACTCACAAAGAAACCTAAACCGACTTATCGCATTCATCTTTAATTCAAACCCTAATTTTAATCAGCCCTCTAATTCTGACTCGGTATGCAAAAATAATGTGTTTTCCGATTACTATGATTATGTATTTGATTACTAACACTCTGTTTATGTGTTTAGGTTATAAACTTTTCGAAGAACAGGTTCTTGATGATATTTCTCTCTTTTTTCTTCATTTTTATACATTGAAATTACTTAAAGTACTAAACTTTATGACTAATTTCACTTTGAATATGTTTGATTGTGTTGTTCAGATATGGCAGAAGAAGAACATCCCATGTAATTCTTTGAAAAGAAGCATAATATGTGTGCACTATTGCAACTCTACAGAAATCATTCACTAGATCAAATGTCAGATTTGCTTTTATAGAATGCCCAATCATCTACAGAAATCATTCACTAGAATTCTGGAGATCTGCAATATTTGTTGATGACATTAATGGAAAAAGGATTGAAGCAACAGTCGCAAAGCCATGAAATTCAAATGACTGAAAGAATGATTAGAAGATGCTTGCGGTTGAATGATGATGACCATAACCCAATAAACTTCAATATAGCACACCTGATGAGAATATTTGAAGAGACGATGGGTTATCAGGGAACTCTACATGATGGGCAGTTTCAAAAAGGAATGTTTCCTATGTTGTATAGATTCCTTATTCATCATGTGATACAGGGGTTTGCTCCACCAAAAGGATCATGGACTTTGATGAGTCGTGATCTAGCAAATGCCACTGTGGGGATTATATATGACTTGCCATTTAATTTCTCGTAGATGATCTTTGAGGGATTAGTATCAAATTTGAAGAAAGCTGAGGTAGATAGATTTCTGCAGTACCCAAGGTTCCAACAGATAATCTTCAACAGTGAATTACAAGATCTACCCACTATTGGCATTACACACCTACTGCAGAATCCTGACACATATAAGAGAATTAAGAATCCGGGTGTTGCCAATAGATTCAATTCTGAAATTCCATTTGAAATTTTGCCATGGTTGTTGGACCATAACTTGGAGGTGTTGCCAGAGCCTGAGTTAAGCTCAGAGGAGGAAGGAGGAGAAGATGTTTCTGGAAGTGATAGTGATGACTATGATGGAGAGAACAATGCTGGTGATGGAGATGAAGGAGGGGTTGGTGGAGCCATGATTGTTGATGCACATGATCAGGGGGAGCAACCTGAGCAACTAGAACAACCCAGTATTCCAACACCACCACAATCACCATTACCCATTGGCCAACCCATTATACCATCACCACCACAAACTCCACCATACCAAACCACCCAATCACAACCCCAAACCTTAACCATGAGCCAACCTGAAACATCATCTCATGTATCCCCAACACCACAAACACCACCAACATCTAGCCCAATTCACTCAGATCCTTTTATTCCAAGCCCACCTCATACACAATCACCACCACTATCCATATTCCAAACTCACACCACAAACCAAGAACAACCTGAACATGAACCATTCTCTACATCACCACCAACAACACCACTCACTTATACAGACTTATTTCAAAGAAATCTGGATTTAATGTTAGAAAATGCTGAATTGTAAAGAAGGAATGAGGAGGTGACCAATGAAAATGTAATGTTGCAAAAACAGTTGGTTCAAGCAAACTTAAAAATTCAATCCCTGGAGCAGGAGGTTGAGAAGACCTCAGCTGCCCCAAAACAGGGGGAGAATGAGAAGATGCCATCTGACCATATTGAAAATGTTGAAACTGAGAAGGAGATGGATATAAGTGTTGAAACTGTGGATGCTTTGAAATTGATTTTGAATGTTTACGATAGTGAGGATGAGGATAGTGAGGAGAGGAGAAGTGAAGAGATAGATTATGAAGCTGATATGTCTGATGGTGCAGAACAGGATTATGATGTGAATTATGAAGTGAGAAATGAGAATGAACTTGAAAAGACTAATGATGAAGAGATAGTGACTACCACTGATATGGTCACTCAAGCCGATGAAATTAATGAAGGGAATACTGCTACTGAGGAGCCAATTACCACTGAAATTGAGCAACCTGAAAGCTCCAAGAGGGTAGAGTATGACCCTGAGTTAGAAGCACTTGAGAAGGAGATTGATGATTATAGACAATCTGATGATGATGAGGAAGAAGTGCCTAAAAGAATGGATAAAGGCAAAGAAAAAGTTACAGAAGATGAGCCTATTAAGGCATATCCAGAAAAAAGATGTGTCATTTAAAGATGATTCTATTGCTACTGCTGCTGCCTTAAGAGAACAAGAGAATATTCTGAGAGAAACAAGGGATAGGGAGATTCTGGCCCAATCCATGACTCCAGAGGAACTAGCAGAGCAGGAAGCCTTAATCAAACAAGCCAATATTGCAAAAGAAATCATTGATGATGTGGCTGATCAAGAAGTAATTGATGCTTTGATTAAGCTAAAGAGAGTTGAGAAAGCAGACAACTCTTTGGCGATGGTCAGAATCAACAAGAAAGTAAGTCCATAGAAACTGCTGAACCAACCAATCTAAAAACTGATGTGATTATTGAAGAAGAAACTGGTGAGTCCATTGCTTCAATGCCTGCCAAGAAATGGGATGAGCAAGTGAAAGAAGATCTTAAGAAGAACCCAACTGACAGTTGGTTTGAAAGGGTAAAAGTGACTCAACCTCAAAGATCAGAAACAATTTACCAAAAGAAAGAAATACTTACAAATTTGTATGAACAATTGGCTGAGAAAGTCAATAGATTTGCCAAGATTTACATGAGAAGAAAGAGGACAAAGACACAATATGAAGATGAGAGACCTGCAAAGAAGGGCAAGTGGGATGAGAAAAACAAATATTTTGTACAAACTCCTGATGATGATTCAAGCCCAATCAGGGCAGTCCCATTGCAAACCTTGCAACCAGGTGAAAGATTTCAAGGTGTTCCTGATGTGCCCATTAGAACTGAACCAAATCCAGATCATTCACCCTCTGATGAACCCAAGATTGATGCTGTAAATAATTTAACTGAAGAGGAGGATGAGTCTGAGGATTCGGATGATGATGATAATCCTGATGATGATCAAGGAAAGAATGCCAAGACTGTTAATGTTGAGCCTCCACAAGTTGTAATGACTGATGAGCAGAGAGCAAACATTGAGTTGAGTATGAGAGAAGCCAAAAGGAAACATCCATTGGTTGTAAAGTTGAGAAGGTATGGCATAAGCTTTGAAACTTTGGCTGATCTGGATGATGATCAGTTGCAAAAGAAATTGGACAAGGAGAGGGATGGTTTCAAGAAAAATATGGAAGAGAAGAATAGATAGTCAGAAATACAGAGAATATCTAAGAAAACATAACTATTCAGAGAAGGACTTGACACACTTCAACTTTGACAAGCTCAAGAACTCTACAACAGTAAAAGAGAGAAAGTAAAAGAAAAATTTGTCAAAGAAAATGATGAGATTGAAAAGATTGAAGCATTGAAGAGGAAGTATGGAGGTATGTGTGGTTACCTACTGGAAAGAGGGTTTAAACCTATTGTTGTAGAAAGCCTGTCAAGAGAATCTGTGCAGGATCAATTCAACAAGTTTAAAAAGAAAAGAAAAGCTAAAAAGGTTACAAACTGAGAGCTCCTCAAAGTATTCTAAACCAATTGATGAACCTCAAACAAAGAAAAGAAGAATTCAAACTTTGAGGGAGAAAATGAAAGAACAAATCAGACAGGCTGAGATTCCTAACCCACCAGAAGTCAAACCTGAACCTGAAGAAGAACCAATTGTGCCTTGGAAGAATGAAGAGATGATAAAAATTCTAAGGGGCATAATGATCAAGCAAAGGGGAATGGATGAAGCCTCTTTTGATAAATTGGAAAAGCAAGACTTGAAAGAGCTCTTCTATATCCAAAATGCTGAATGGGAGAAAGCTTTGAGGGAAAGTGATAATCCCAGAAGTTTTGTAGAAGGAAGATTTGTTCCTGCAAGACTATCAAATAGTCCTGGGATAGCTAAGATGTTGCTAGCTCTCAAAGAACTAGCAGGACATGATGTTGTTGAACTGGCCAACCTCCCACCTGAAATGGTAAGTTCAATATACATCAAAACCTTTAATTTGGAGCCTAGCAAACCAAAGAAGTCCATTCCATTTAGGCCTCCAATCTCAAGAAGACATTCACAAGGTGGAAGAGGTGAATCAAGTAGATCTGCACAACAAAGAACAATAAGACCACAAACTGATGTGGATCTTCCAAGAGAAATCTACCTTGATTCTGTAACTGAGTCCCTGAAAGTGATTATGGAAAGTAGGAAACTGAGAGACATTGTTGTTAGAAGTGACTTTCATGAATACATTGAAGAGCAACAGGAAAGGATGTCCACTCTTAACTTGTATGATTATAGAAACAGAAACAAGACGGCTGGAAGGCAGATGAATGATCTGACAAAGTTTTTGAAGGATGAAGCTGACAAAGGATTCAAATTCTTAAAAGAAAAGAGAAGTTGGAGAATGATTCAACTTCACAGGTCAAAAAGGACAGAAAACCTGAGAAGAATGGACATTGCTGAAAGGAATTACAAGATGAGTCAGAGACAGGAATCCATTGTCAAATATGAACACATGCATAAGCCTAGAAAGAAGAATGACTCGCCCCAACTACTCATTACAAAGAAATGGCATCATAACTGGAGTGGAATACAAAGAAGATGTTGGCCATTACTTGCTGAGAAACTTTGATGGAAAGATATTGGGGATAATCAAGAAAGATGAAGACTTGACTTACCTACATGATGAGGATCTGATGGATATAAGGGATTTGGTTACACCAGAAAGTCATACACACTACCAAATCCTTGATATCTTTAGGCTGAGAGCTGCATCAGTGATAGCGAACAGAAGACAAGCCGCCCATAATGCAAGGAAGATATAAGATTCATAGATTAGGCTTTGCTATGTAACGTCTTCGGACAGAATCTTGATTATGTAATTTGTTTATGTTTTGTTGAATATGTAATTTGATTTTAATTTGATGTGTATTTTGACTAAGTGTAAGTAACCATAGAATGTTTTGGGTCAAGTGAGGTGTTCCAATCTAGGGGGAGATTGTTGAGTCAAAGATTTGACCAAAGTGAGATATATGGAAGATTGGAATCTTCTCAACCTCCTCAGAATTCGCTAATTATGGGTCCGGGCACACCATAGACCTCCGATTAAGCTTTTACTTAGCCGGGTACAATATTTTGTCTATCGGGCAAGGTTATCTTCAAGAAGTCTTCTTTAGTGGATATCCGAGTAGGGTTTACAAATTAGTGCATTGTCGGGCAAGGTTCACTAGTTTATGTAAATCCGGGCAAGGTTCACTTTATCAAGTAAGTCTGTTCTTCAAAGCCAAGTAAAGTTCACTCCCGAGTAAGCTTTTGGCTAACTAAGTCCATGAAACCAAGTGATTGGAAGACTGGGAAAGGTATCATTAATAATAGTGGTCCAAGAAAGCTTGATGATTTAATGGAATATCTTTAAGTAATATCGGGCAAGGTTCAACTCAAGCAAGGAACAGTGCTACCGAGCACACTTTGCTAATAAGTTATTTTCTAGCAAAGAGTTGAATGGACCATTGAAGAACATGGTTGCTCGTAAGGGTTTGTCGGGCAAAGTCTGGCAAAGTCAAGAAGATTGAAGTCTACCCGGAAACTGATCCTACGCACACCTCTATGTTACCAAGTCTTGAAGGATGGCAGAGTACACAGCCTACTTGGAGAATGAATATTGTTGCAAAGCCTACCCGGAAGACTTGTTTTACACTTAAAATATTTATTATTATGTAATTTGAATATGTATTAATGTTTGGGGTTTCTAGAAGGAATGACAGTTGTAAAGGAGGTGTCAGGCCTATAAAAGGAATAATTTAGGGCACACCTCCTGCGGCAGACAAGACAGACAGACTCATTAATCCAAAAACAATATTATTGAGTGTGACGGCTGTCCTAGGATTCGTACGGATATAACTTTCCTATCAAGAAACCCTAAATCGATTATCCTTTTGTATGATGAATATTGTATAAATGGAAATATTTTGAGTGAATCTTGTGTGTGTTAGTTACCAAAGAATATTGATTAAGCAACCGAATGTTTGTTATTGATTCCGCCTTTAACAAATGGTGACCTTTCTAAATATAGCAACCCATCATTAACTCCCTTGTCGACACATCTATTTGTGTGAGTTATGACATGATTTGAGTAAGATCCAGTTGAAATCGGGCACCTGACACACCTGTCACATTCTCACACTTAACCGTTGCTTGCCCCCAAGCAACCCTTCAAACAACACTTTTTTTCCTTTTTTGATTTTTAACTTACAACCACCATACATACCGGTTTAGTAAAGGCCCCAAGTCATACCCTATTTCCACTTTACTATAGGTTTGCACTATTATACTTGATATTATATTTAAACCATAGAATTCTAATCAAACCTAACATGATTTTGGTTTTTACCCACACATAACACACCTTCACACGTTAACTCTATTCTCGGTAATCATTCATACATATTCAATCATAACCAATTCTCCTTGCATGCGCTTGTACCACCGTCAAATCTTCACCTATATAAATGTTTTGACACAAATGCAAATCGAGAGAACTTAAAAACGGTATAACGGGGCTAGGTGTAAGGGTATGGAAGGGGAATAGTGAAAGTAGCTCAGGCAATCCGATCCGGATTACTACATAGAAACTAAGTAAACAATGATATAAATAACTATATACACACTAACGTCTTCTCTCTCTCTTTTTTATAACACTTAATACACAATACTTTAAACACTGAATCTCAACCTTTTCTTTTAACATGGCAAATGAAAACATAATACTTAATACTTCCTATCGATTAGCACTAAAACAAACACAAATACAAGAAATACCTACTAAGCCTGATCGTCTCCCAAAATTAACATCAGGGTTGATTGAATAATAAAATAAGTCCAATAATGTTTTCTTAAGGAACCAACCCCGTGTCCCTCTCATAACCACCATCAAATCTTCAACTATGTAAATGTTTTGACACAAATGCAAATCAAGAGGACTTAAAAACGGGTTATAACGGGGCTAGGTGTAAGGGTATGGAAGGGGAATACTGAAAGTAGCTCAGGCGATCCGATCCGGATTACTACATAAAAACTAAGTAAACAATGATTTAAATAACTATATACACCACTAACTTCTTTTCTCTCTCTTTTTTATAACACTTAATACACAATACTTTGAACACTGAATCTCAACCTTTTCTTTTAACAAGGCAAATGAAAACATAATACTTAATACTTCCTATCGATTAGCACTAAAACAAACACAAATACAAGAAATACCTACTAAGCCTGATCGTCTCCCAAAATTAACATCAGGGTTGATTGAATAATAAAATAAGTCCAATAATGTTTTCTTAAGGAACCAACCCCCTGTCCCTCTCATAACCACACTCATATGTGTATTGTATGAGGCCGAATCCCCAAAACCCACACTCGCTCTCATCCAGACGAGGCTTTAACCTAATTGACTCCATCAGTTTTGCACTCATGCCAAACTAAGGTCTCGAAATGCATTGATCGACAAGTTCTTATAGAGAATATCAAATGTCTCACCAATCTTCACTTTCTCAATACACAAGTGTATATGGACATGTTATGAAGGTTATTGTACCAAAAGCATGCTATCTTTGACTAGAATACTAAACAACCTAGTTTCTAAAATAACTAGGCAAACTTGTCCATTAGGAAATTATGACCATGAAAAGGGACCAAAACCTTACCCCACAATCTTACCACTTTCTGGCTTTCTTTTAGTTAAAATTTTTTTTTATATTATTTTTATTTTATTTTATTATTATTATTTCTTTTAGAAAAATTTTGGAAATGATAAATCCCCCTCCCCACACTTGGGATACATTGTCCCCATTGTATTTCCTATAGAAAATAAAAACAAAGGCAATACTAACTAAAACACCACATCCTTATGACCCAAAAAACTTAATCACAAGTGCTTTATCCTCCTCCCACCCATCCAAATATCAAAACCAACAAAAGATAAAGAAACTATGCATATAATATACATAATTGAGTTCACCTAACACGATGGAAACTGAATCAATAATATGGCGCTTGGGGCGGCCCAAAGATGGACGTCATAAAATCTAAAAATTCATGAAAGCTAAACGCCCCGCTGCCTCTACTACTGCCCTCTCCTGATGGTAGTGGTGGTGCCATTCCTTGCATCGGTTCTACCCACATTGAAAGATGTAGGGTGGTTTGGGATAACACACAGACCCGTCAAATGGTGTTAAGGTCGTGTAATCCACGCTTGGTGGATCCGGTAATGCTGGCTTACTGCATGCCTTTGATCGTGCACTTTCTATTTCCATCATTTAGATAACACATGTTGATTTCTTGCTCTCGCCCATAATTGAGCGCAGTTCCACATTTCCAATCGATCATGCCTTTCCTTCTCTGCACGCACGACATTTGCCCCCATGAAAGTTTGATGGTCAAACAAGGCTCGAGACTCCTCCGACCAGCTATTGTAGGTCGAAGGCCTATGCCTTTCCACAACCTCATTAATTGACCCCATGTGGGCCCAATTACTATCATACGAAGCACAACCTGAATAATCCCAACCCCCATGTTGGGAACTACTAGCACCACCGGTTTCCATGTCCTCCGGCTCACTCATTTCCTCTACTTCTTCTTCCTCTTCTTTTCCCAACTCAGCCTCCACATCTTCTCTCAACATCCTCTATCTCAAATGTTCACTTTTAAGTTGATGATATCTATCCTCTTTTGTATATATCCAACCCGACCCCAAATCCTTCAACTTGTGCTCCTTGAACGTTTTTATCATCCCAACAGCGTCTTCTTGTATAACCCCATGAAACTTCAATATTGCTATGAACAATCGACAATGCGGTATTAATTTCCCCCTGTTACTCTCTCGGCTAATCCATATATTGTGCTGACCAAGTAACGGAAGGAAATTAGTGGTTTCCCACACATCAACTCATACAAGATGGGAATATCGCTATTCCTCACAATTGAAATATCTCCCCGACGGAGCACCACATTGGTTAAAAAGATTGACATCAACAACTTTGCTTCAATCTTTAAATCATTACTCCTTATATGCGGATTCATACCCTACCACCTCTAAGGACTTTCGCCAACATAGTGTGCCATTGAGGATGTTGATCGGGTTCCTCAAACAAGTCTTTCACTGTTGGGTATGTTTATAAGTTAGCAGGCTTGCTATCGAATATGGAAATTCGGTTAAAGGTTCAAAACTCATCACCACTAGATTTCCACCCACCGTGCCAGTCAGTTTCATGTAGGTGACATTTTTAAACATTGGACACTTTAATGTCAATACCCATTCTTCAATTTCTCTGTCATACGATGTGTTGTGTTCTTCATCATAGCACTTAAGACCAGCTTCCTAACCTACTGCTTCAAATTTATCAAATACACCAAACGCTTCAAAGCCTGGATCAGTCACCTCTACACATAAATGCCTTACTTCTCTTTTGCAGTATGATCAATTTATCTCTAAATAAATTAGGTTGAAATTCTAAAGGATAGCTTGACAACGTCGCACCTCTACAGTTTGGTTTGGGGATCTGCACTCGCACTTGTTCTTGCTCCTCTTGCATTAATTGCCTTTTGGCTTCAGCCGCTCTGCCACTGGAAGATACGGATGTTAAATTGGGGTCTTGCCCAAACTGGGATTTAGCCTAAACGTAATTGACGTGAAAACACCTAAACCTCTTAGCCCAAACCGGGATGTTAGAAACCTTGGACTTGAGCTAACATGAAAAATGTTAGAAACCTAGTGTATGGTACGTCTACCATTAATTCGTTGGATGCTCCATATAGTAGAAAGCAATGAAATTGTCAGCCACTAAGCGTGTACTGGTCCCATTGACCCAAAGTATACTTTGGATTGCGTGCGCTACAGGTGAGAGTGTCAAAACTCTAATTCGTAAGAAAGGTGAAAACCTTTAAACCTTAGAAGATATAATCTCAGGGATTATCCCTTACACGTGGGAGAGAGGTGGCCTACCCCTTAACCGTTAAATTCCTTATTGAAATCGGCATTGTCTGCATAAACTTAAAGCTGGGCAAAAATTAATATTAAGAATATTGATTCCTTTGGTTATTAATATAAATCCTAAATGAATAAATAATAGGATAAGATGTTACCAACTTTTGGATCCTTGATCCCGATTAAACGAAGTATTTCTTAAAATGGATGGCATTCCAGGCTAGTGGTAGTCGGTGTCTGGTCCCTCGATTTCAGCTGGATCTTATTCAAATCATGTCATAACTCACACAGATTGATGTGTCGACAAGGGAGTTAATGATGGGTTGCTATATTTAGAAAGATATCCGTTTGTTAAAGGCGGAATCAATAAAAAACATACGGTTGCTTAATAAGTATTCAATGATAACCAACACAAACAAGAGTCACTCAAAAGATTTCCATTTATATAACATTCATCATAAAAATAGGATAATCGATTTAGGGTTTCTTGAAGGAGGGTTATATCCGTACAAATCCTAGGAAGGCCGTCACTTTCAAGAAATATTATTTCTTATTCGAAAAGTGTAAAGGCTCAAACGTACATACATATTCAAATTACATAATCAGAAAATATTCTTTCTTAGGCGGCGTGCCCTAAAACATTCTATTTATAGGCCTGCCAACCTAGGATAGCTGTCATTCCTTCAAGAAACCCCAAACGTACATACATATTCAAATTACATAATCAGAAAATATTCTAAGTGTAAAACAAGTCTTCCGGGTAGGCTCTGATAAGTAAACTTCTTCGAGTAGACTGTGTGCTTTGCCTGCCTTAGACTTGGTAACATAGAAGTGTGCTCAGGATCAGTTTCCGGGTAGACTTTACTTGAAGAGTATTTTACTAAGTAAAATACTCACCGTGTAGACTTCAGTCTTCTTGACTTTGCCAGACTTTGCCCGACAAACCCTTACGAGCAACCTTGTTCTTCGATGGTCCAATCAACTCCTTGCTATAAAATAACTTATTAGCAAAGTGTACTCGGGTGTACTGTTCCTTGCTTGAGTTGAACCTTGCCCGATGTTACATAGAGATATTCCATTTATACATCAAGCTTGATCGGACCATAATTATTAAAGAATACATTGCCCGGTCTTCCAATCACTTGCCTTCATTGACTTGGTAAGCAAAAAGCTTACTCGGGAGAGAACCTTACTTGACTATGAAGAAAAGACTTACTTGATAAAGTGAACCTTGCTCGGATTTACATAAACTAGTGAACCTTGCCCGACAATGCACTAATTTGCAAACCCTGCTATGTTATTCACTAAAAAAGACTACTTGAAGTAAACCTTGCCCGATAGACAAAATATCGTACCCGGCTAAGTAAAACCTTGCTCGGAAGTCTAAGGTGTGCCCGGATCGATGCTTAGCGAATTCTGAGGAGGTTGAGAAGATTCCAATCTTCCATGTACTTCATTTTGGTCAAATATTTGACTCAACAATCTCCCCCTTAGGTCAATTATTTGACTCAACAATCTCCCCCTAGATTGGAACACCTCAGCTGACCCAAAACATTTCTAAGGTTACATACACTTAGTTAAAAATACACATCAAAATTCAAAGTCAAATTACATAATCAAATAATATAAATAGATTACATAATCAAAAGCTGTCCGAAGACATTACAAAACAAAGCCTAAGCTAAAAATTCTTCAATTTAGCCAAAGGTGCTTGTTTAGGCATGGAAAGTCCAACTTTTCTTGCTCTCTCAAGAATCTTAGCAACTCTGATTGCTTAGCACTTGTAGGCCTTTGCCTTTCTTTGTAATACGAGAGATGCAGTGCTGCAATCACAGTTAGTTGCCATATATTGAACTTTCTGAAGTCAATTTTGGAGAAGATCTTCACAATCTTTCCATTTTACATTATAACATTCAGATGTTCAGTTCTGGAGTCATAAAATACTCCACTTGGCATAACCTTGTGGTTAACTGAAAGATGTTTGGATTTTACCACAGCCTTAACAAGAGGTTTATCCATCTTCAAGTACATCTGCTTATGTTGTTCTTTAGTAGTTACAGACAACTTCCTTTTCTTGATGCTGTTCTGTTTTGAGACTAAGGAAGTTGTCTTTTTGCAGATTTCCTTTACTTTGGATTTTCTCTTCATTGTCATCTTTGATAGACAACCATCTTTTTGGATATTCCCTTGTTCTTTCCATCTAGAGACTGAGCAGCTTCTTTCTTCTTGTTCAATTGTAGCCCTTTCATTTTATTGAAGTTGCACAAAATCTCTTTTCTTGTCATAACTTTGGTTTTCACTAAAAATTTTGGTTTTCCACCATACTTGCACAAGAGCTTTTGAACTTCCATTTCTTGTTCCAAATCATCTTTCAATTTCAAATCTTTCACTTCATTGTCTTGAAGAATCTTTTCTTCACTCAGTGTTTTTGAAATTTTATCAATAACATTGTCTAGTTTCTCTTTCACTTATGTCTCTGGTTCTTCTTGTTTAATCAACATGAGTAGAGATACTAGCGCACCATTTGGAATTTCTTCATCATTTAAACAGTTTCCAATCAATTCTTGTAGGACTTCCTTCTTATCTTCATAGTTTGATTCATCCCTTACCCTTTTATTTTCTTCAAACTGCTTCATCAAACTATCTTGATCTTCAAACTCTTTGTCAGTTAGCCTTTGAAATAGAAGTTCGCTGTCATAAATTTCTGTCATTCTTTGCATATAGACTCTTTTGGCTTCTAATTAATATTCATTCATATCTGAGTTCATTGTATTCTCTTGAAGAATGAAGGTCTGAATTTTATCATCCTCTTGAGCAATTTCTTTCCCTTTTAATTTCTTTCTTTCCTCAAGATCTTTCTTTTCATCTTCTGGAACATTGTCAGCTTCATCATCTGAGCTGTTCTTTTCATGAATTGAGAGAAGCTTCAGCGAATTCTCTGTTAAGTGATGAAAACACAATTGTCAGTTATATCTTTAAGTAAGTATATTCAAAAGACAAATAAAGATTAAGGCATAAAGAATATTTCGATTCAAACTGTTGTCTTGAATAATATTGAAATCTGCATAAAACAGAAATGTAAGTTCTTCTTGAAATGTGAAACTTCATTATTGACCAACATATGCAAGTCTCCTTTTAATGAGAGTTATGACAAATGTAAAGTACATATCTGCTTTTGACTCTTCCCTTTTCTTTTACATGCCAAATAAAGTGAGAAACTTAAAAAGTGTTTTGTCTTTTAGCTCAAAAATTCCTTATCTACTTAAGGAATGATTGCTTTGGAATATGTTCATAAATGGTAAAGTATTTAAAGTTAAAGTAATTTTGAAATGAATTCAAGTATAATGAAGGAGGCTTACCTGAGATACTAGATTTCTTGAGAAATTAATCGCAAGGCAAATAATCAATTATAAACATCAAATAAACATCCTTACTAGGAATCAATCAAGACACCCATATAGATTTCTCAAATTCAAATTAAAAACTTAATCTAGCATAAACACTATCAGAATAAGAAACATAATCAATTTATCATACCAAATAACATATTCAATCAAGCACACATGAAGACATAGTGTGCCCGAGCAACCTTTCAAGAGAATAGTGTGCCCGAACACCTTTCTAATGCAATTTATACCCGAATAACCTTCATATAGTACAAAGTGTGTCCGGAAAGGACTTCTAGCAGACAGTGTACTCGGAAAGTTAAGTTTTGAAATTACCAAGTATATTGAGGGAACAAAAGTGTACCCGAAATATAAAGTGTGCCCGGAAAACAAGGTTTGCCCGAAAACACTTGTAATTTCAAAGAAATCATAAACACACATATCACAGAGCATGCTAGAAATGAAATTAAAACACATAAACATTTAGGTGTGCAATAGTCTAAAATTTCAAAGAGCTTGCCCGAAAATCCTATGTTAGCACTAAGCTTGCTAGGATAAACACATTCAAATCCTACCCGAAAATGACAAACTTAAATTGTCACACCCCGACTAGGTAGTTGCGGAAGCGTAATACGTGAATGTAACAGATAACACTGGTATCAACCACATTGTTTATAAAGAAATTTAACAAACTAATTTACATCATATTACATTGGTAGGTACTAAGTTTACAAACTAGATGAAAATCACATAACCAGTTCACGGGCTTCTTATTCATTACTACGTATTTGCATCTATTCACAGCTATTCAACTTTCCTTCTAACGCCAAGCACGTAAGCAAATCATTCCAACTTCGGCTTACCTGAAAAGCATGTTAAAACGGGTCAACTACGTCTAGTTGGTGAGTTTCAAGTTTCACGAGTATCAACGAAATCAGTATACGATTTCGTAAAGTTTACAGTGGGTATGTATACATGTATGTGTATGATGTATTATACTAAGCCACAAGTGAAACCGAAACGAGCTAAAACACATGGCCACCCCTGCCCATGCACTCCCGTTGGCATTTAACAGCCACTTTGCCCCAAGTATGTACTATGTCTAACACCACATAGCAGTATGTAATAAGTTTAAATGACAATGTGCAACTGGGTTAACATGTTCCGGCATACCCCACCGGCCCTGTCAGTTGGGTTTGTCAAACCGATAGTACTATCCACACGTCACCAGCACGAAGTTAGTCACTTGTGTTTGTGGGGACTTTCAAGTGTTAGTACTTAGATAATTCACATCATCACACGTTTTCAAGTATATAAGTATATGCAAACATGCTTTCCACCCAAAAAGTTCGTAAAACAGTTTAGAAAGTGGGGTCGTGAAACTCACCTTATTGTAGTTCGAGCAGGTAATATACGTCAATAAGTGTTATGCCTTGATTATAATTGTATCCTATAATCGGTATCGTACTGTTAATACTAGTACAGTGTTTAAACCAAATTGGGCTGTATAACTAGTATGGTTATAGCTGTTAGGCCCAAAACATGATCATAGTCTTAGATTGTGACGTTGTATACTTTGAAATACTTAAAATCAGATTTGGCTAAGTTTCACCGTTTTCCGAGCCTAGCCAAGTTGATCGTTTACGCGTTTCGGGAATATGTAAGATCATAAAAATTTAAGTAAACATATTGATTGATAAAATGATTTAATTTATAAAAGAATTTTAAGGTTTCGGTATCTGGGTTGATCTCAAGGTTCGTTTCCGTTTTCACACCGGTTTGATTATACAAGACGCGTACAATCCACCCGAATTGTCCGGAATTCTCGTAAAAAGTTCGTTTTTATCAATTTCATCCAAAAATACAATATTTGACCACTTTTGATATTTTGACGTACCAGTCAGTCCGTTAAACATCAAACTGCAGGTTTCGTTAAAACAATAATAAATTAAATCTTTGATTAATCATAACTAAATATGTACTTATATATAAATTATGTAAATTTTTGTAAAAAAAAAAATAAAATATGGAGAATTTTATAAAAATATTTTCAAAAATTTTATGATTAATTATTTATTTATAAAAATTCATTTAATAGGTTATAATCGTGTAATAAATGGCCCGTTTATATCAAACGACCTCCTAAAAATCCACTAATTTTTACAAATAGCCTCAATATTATTACATAGCCCCTGCAAAATCTCCAGATAACTCTTTTGACAAAATGCCTTTTTGTGCGTTTTTCGGCTGTTAAAATTCGGTTAAATCATAATTGCACAAACCATACTTAGGCATTTCCAATGATTCACAAACTTTACCAGTGATCTTACCATCACATATTAATATCCAAAACCAAAATTCATAATTTTTCAATATGTTTAGCTATTCTTCCCAAATAAACGCTCATAAACGGAAATAAATTCACCAAATATTCTCCGTTTATCGAAAAATTACCAAATTTCAACAGGGACTCATTTATATGATCCCTAATGTCTCTGCAAATTTTCACAAGCTAACAACAAGCAAGTCACAACCTAATACTAAACAGCCCTTAAACGAGTGTTACGGGTTTACCTTGTCGGTTTTCGATGAGTTTTGCTAGCTTAAACGACTTTCCGGGTCTCGGGTTGCAAACTCAGTGTATCTACATATCATATAACATCAAACCAAGCATAAATCATCCATTGAACAGCCTTTTTAACTAGGGTTTCAGTTTTGGTATCAAACCGAACTTTCAAACCGTAAAAACGTTGTATTCATGTTCTAATCCGTGTTTTTGACCAAAAATCAATATGTTTCTGCTTTTTAGACATGTTTAACATCAAAACATGATTTTACTTGATTTTTATGGTTTTTGGATGCTTAAACATTTTTAATACTAATCAAGAACTAATTTTCAATGTTTTAATCTTACTAAACAAGCTTGAAATCTTCATGAATTTAATGTTTACCTTTAGGGTTTTGGACAAGAAATGAAGATGATCAGCTGGATATTGAGTTGGTTGGTGTTTGGAATGAGAAAATATTTTTTTCCTTAGCTTATTTAACAAGCTAATCAAAAGGGGTCCCCCCAAGTTGCGACCGGAAACATTATGGGCCCATTGGGCCTCCTATTTGGCCCAATGGTTCCTCGGTATTCGTGCCATGTACAAACGTCGGTCCAAAATTTAGTTCGGGTTTGGTTTTTCGCAAGAAAACTAGTTCGAGTGCGAAAACCAGCGCGAAAACGAGTATTTTTCAGCTTCTTTTTGTAAAATAAGAAAAACGTACTGGCTCATTGTAAAAACCCAAAATATTTTCAAGGATTTCCTAGAACATGTCATATAAGTGTTTTATAAATCTTTTTCGGCTTAACGGATGCTACAATGCTCGTTTTGATGTTAACGATTGTGTTTAAACTTATAGCGTATCAATAAACGAAACCTTTTTCGTTTAAAGAGTTTTAAACGTACTGGGGCCTAAATATCAATATGTTAACCTCTACAATATATCTACAACTCGTATATGACCCCTCAGTATATATATTAGGGTCATAATTAGTTTCGGTCGGTTATTCGTTTAAGCACTACGAATTAACCGATTTATCATTTACTTGTTACGTAATGAATATAGTATACCTTGTTTTGTCACGAATGTCACATAAATAATACTATCTAAGTGTGCCTGGAAAGATTAACAAACCTTTCCTAACAACATATTCACATAAATCACAAAGCTTACTCAGTGTACTAATTTAAGTTCACAAAGTTTGCTTGAACTCACAATCAGCATATAAAATGCAAAGCTTGCCCGAAACATGAATGTCTTGTTAAAAGCTAGCTATACCACATAATCATCTCAAGACTTCAAGATTGCTCGGGAAATGAGTATAACAGTGTACTCTACCCGGAAAGTGTAAACACTTCAAAGCATGCCCGAAAATCATAAACTTAGTCAAAAATGAATAAGCTTGCCCGGAAAGGACATAAATCATTAAACCTTACCCGAAGAAAAATATTCAAACATATTCATCTGTTTTGTGCCCGGAAAGGTTTTAAAACATCAAACCTTACCCGAACTTACATATTCAGCCAATTAAAGGCAAAACGCAACACTTTTTGACTTAAACCACCTGTCAGAATATATTTTTCATTACAGATCATAGTTTAAGAGAAAATGATGCATTTAGAGATCAAATTTCAATTATATTTCTCTTCAAAACTGTTTCTTCCATTTTCTGAAAAGATCTCAAGAATGGGATCTTATTGACTAAGTAGCTTTTTCAATACTTCATTCTCAGCATTATTACGACAACATAGATAGGTTAACAGCAGGTATAAACTTAGCATGAATTTCATTTCATTGGTGATATGATTAAGGTTCAATTTAAGCATAATGCATTAATGGTCAACACTGTGCTATGATGCCTCATATCTCTTCTCAAAGCTTATTTGGCTTTTCCTAGATCAACCCAATTTGACTTCAACCTCCTGTGTTTGGTCAAAAATTGTTTTTGTATGACAGAACTTATTGTATTTTTATATTTTTTGAGATTCAAACATATATAGAGGTTGAACGTTGGACTTACAGTTAAATAACATGCCTTTCATTTTAGATGAGACTGATTTTGTCAACATCTTTGTAGTTCTTAGTTGTAACCCTCTTGTTTGATAAAATATTTAAAACACTTATCAACTTTTGGTTGATTTATTCATTCTTCCACTTGTTTTTGATATTTTCTCAACTTTTCTAACACATGTTCTTTGTCATATTTAAAGATGTTTCATTTTTGGTTGACCAAATAACAACAGGCTCGTGTATGACTGGGTAATCACTTTTCTGCCTATCATTCGGATATATTTATCTTGAGACATGCAAAGACAACTATGTATCTCCACATAAAGATCAGCATATTCATTATGTTTATATCACCTTAGATTTTACATCATCATGGGAAAGCAACCATACATGTTAATGACTATACTATGGACCTTTTAGCCTATTAAATCCAAATGATTGGCTAAGCAGTCAATGTACTATCATTTCCCAAATAAACACTGTTTAATAATCAATCACCCCAATATCTCTTCATTGTCAGGTTAATGGTTATCCTATTTGACCACAAGTGGTTAACAAGACCAAACATACATGTGAATATATGTGCTTTCAAAGTCAGAGCTATTGACATAGTTTTAAGTGAAGGAATAAGAAACAAGTCATAATTGCCCCAAATGCATTCAGTTTTCATGTCAATGGCTATTCTTTGAATCTGTAGAGATTTAAGAACCAAACATACACAAGTGCATGTCCTTCCAACTGGGCAAATGACATAATTTTCAGCAAAAACAACTTCTTGAAACTTCTCTTTAAAAATCCTTCTTTTAAAGCTTGAACTGAATAATATTATCATATCTTTACACCATTAAACAACTTGCTCATGTTTTGACCAATAGAGTATTTATGTAAAATTCATTGGAAAATCTTCATTTCATCATTTAATTTTGACATAAAACACATTTTGACACAAACAGTTGTAACATATTCAAATCTTAATCAAACATGAAATCATCAAGACAAGTAGACAGTACTAACAATTAAATTCCAACTTATCTTAATAACATCAGAAGATCAGATAAAGTACATATTCAAGCAATTAAGCAATGATATCAGATAAGCTTACATCAACAAGTAATTCATAACAAGAACACTTATCCTGACATCACAAATGCACATTAACTGATAAACATGCAAACATATAAATTCATTTAATCATTTCAAATTTTTCACACACAATCAGTCAAAGCACAAAGCAGTTAACATATTTAGTAGCATATTCAAGTAACATAATTAAGCAACATAATCAAGCATATTCACTAAACATTCAATATGTGTAATCTCTAACAACATAATCAGTTAACACAGAGAGACACACAGTTAGGCACACATCCTTAATCAGATTTCATCAGAGTTGATCATTCCCAGGGCTTTCAGAAGAAAGTTAAACCTGGTTCTATCAAGTGGTTTGGTGAATAGGTCAGCCAAATTGTCACTTGTATCCACTCTTTGCATTTCAATCAAACCTTTTTCACTGCAATCTCTGATGAAGTGATGTCTGATTTCAATGTGCTTAGTTTTAGAACGTTGAACTAGATTCTTAACAGTAAAATATGCAGCAGTATTGTCAATAAGAATAGGGGTGTTTAGAAAATTCAAACCATAGTCCAGCAACTGATTTTGAATCCATAGAACTTGTGCACAGCAGGCAGATGCAGCAACATATTTAGCTTCAGCAGTAGAGATTGAGACTCTAGTCTGCTTTTTGCATTTCCATGACACTAGCCTTTCACCCAAAAATTGGCATCCTCCTGAGGTTGACTTTCTGCTCATGTTGCAGCCATCATAATCACTGTCTGTATATGCAATCAGATCAAAATCTTGGTTCTTTGGATACCAAATCCCTAAGTCTGGTCTTCCATTCAAATATCTGAATATTCTTTTAACAGCATTCATGTGGGAGACTTTTGGACTTGATTGGAATCTTGCACACACACATACAACAAACATGATATCTGGTCTTGTTGGAGTCAGATACATCAGATATCCAATTTTAGCTCTATATTCATGTTCATCTACGGGCTCCCTCTTTTCATCTACAATCATCTTTTCTTTGGTTTCCATTGGAGTTGAAGCAGTCTTGTACTCATGACAGTTGAACTTCCCTTTTCAAGATGTCCTACACATATTTGTTTTGGTGAATGAAGATCCCTTCAGCTTTCTGTTGAACTTGCAATCCAAGAAAGAAGTTCATTTCTCCCATATAACTCATGCTGTATTTGGACTTCATTACCCCTTCAAACTCCATGCACATTTGTTCATTTGTAGATCCAAAGATGATGTCATCCACATACACTTGTAACAGAAGCAAGTCTGATCCCTTTCTTTTGTAGAAGAGTGTCTTGTCAATGGCTCCTCTTTTGAAACCATTTTCAAGAAGATGATTTGACAGCTCATCATACCATGCTCTAAGAGCCTGATACAATCCATAAAGGGCTTTGTTTAGTTTAAACACCCTGTTTGGATACATTGGATCCTTAAAACCTGGAGGTTGAGCTACATACACCTCTTCATAAATCTTTCCATTAAGAAATGCAGACTTAACATCAAGCTGGAACACTCTAATGTTCTTTGAGGCAGCATATGCAAGAAAAATCCTGATTGCTTCAAGTCTTGCAACAGGAACAAAGACTTCCTCAAAGTCTATTCCTTCTTCTTGAAGACATCCCAGTGCTACAAGTCTAGCTTTGTTCTTAATTACCAAACCCCTTTCATCCCTTTTGTTTCTAAAAACCCATTTGGTTCCTATTGCATATCTGTCTATTGGCTGATCAACAAGATCCCACACATGTAGGTCTCTAAACTATGTCAGTTCCTCTTGCATTGCTTCTACCCAACTATTGTCTTTTAGTGCTTGAGCAATGTTCTTTGGCTCTATTTGGGATAGAAAGCAGGAGTAAAGACAGATGTTTTCAATTTCAGAATGACTTCTTGTAACTCTTTCATGCAAATCACCAATGATGTTTTCAGAAGGATGATTCTTTTCCACATAAGGAGTTTGTATAATCATATTTGTAAACAAATTTGTGTCAAGATTTGTTTCATTGAGCTCTGGTTCTTCAATGATCAAATCAGCTTCTGCATCATGAAATTCTGGTGCTTCATCATTATGTTATCCTGAAGTAGATGCACCATTGTTTTCTAAGTTCAATCTTTGAAATAGATCTTGAAATCTTGCTGTAGATGCAGTTTCTTCTCCACTTGCTTGGTTGCTCGTGTCACCCTCATTCTGAACTTGATCATTCTGTACATCTTGATTGCCTTGATTGTTCTCAGTATGATCATGTTCAACATTGTGATTGTTTTCTTGATCAGGTTCACCAATATCACATGAGGAATTCTTCACAAAAGTATACTCCTTTTCTTTTCTAGCAACCTTTTTCCATAATTCTTCCATGTCCATTGATTTCTTCTTTTTCTCTTCAATTTCACTTGTCTTGTAGAAAGATTCATAAAAGTCTTCAGGATAAATCTTGAAAGACCTTATTAACTTTTCATGATCAAACAGCCATGATGCACCATCAACTGTATTGAATTGGTTCTCATTAAAGATAATATCAGATGATTCTATAACACTTAAGTGGTGTAACACCCCGTAACCGCAGCGGAAACGTAAACGGGATGCAACAGACACGTCTGATATCAACAGTATTGCTTATAAAGAAAACACCACTACATTAATTCACATCATATTACATTGTTCCGAGTTTAGTTATCATCTAGGCGACAGCACATAAGTTTTACCAATAGTACATTAACATATTTAATACAAAATGATCACTAAGCTTCCACAAAAGCACTCATCAAGCATGTAGCACTTATTCCAGTTTGGGAGTACCTAGAAAGCATGTAAAGAAAACGGGTCAACTACGAATAGTTGGTGAGTTTCACAATTTGAATAAACCATGATAAATCCATATCATAATATAATATTATCAGGGGACACTGTTAACCCAGTACTGTACGCATTCCGGGGGCAACGTTAACCCAGAAACACTTTTAAGGACATCTGGGGACACCGTTAACCCAGTACTGTACCCATTCCGGGGGCAATGTTAACCCAGAAATACTTTTACGGACATCTGGGGACACCGTTAACCCAGTACTGTACCCATTCCGTACGATTCCTGTACAATCATATATTTATAAACACACGCAAACCCATGCGTTCAGTATGTACTTAAACATTTCAATAGTAACATGCTTCCGGCCCGGGAAAATATTTGAAAACAATTCAGAAAAAGGGGCTCGTGAAACTCACCTTATCGTAGGCAATTAGGTATCACAGTACACCAGCTAATAGTCCTGATCTGTAATACGATCCCTAAGTTCGTTACTATACAATCACTATTAACATAACTTTAACCGTGTTAACCGGTACATCTGGGGACACCGTTAACCCAGTACTGTAACCGTTCCGGGGGCAATGTTAACCCAGAAATATTTCTCAGGACTCAGATTGTGATATCGTTTAGAGTTCAACAGTCAAAATTACTAATAGTTTGTTTTGCGTGCCTAGCACGGTTATCTGGTTTTACGTTTCAAAAATGAGTTTGGTCACACACGACCCGAAAATAGTGGTTGACCGATAATTTAATTAAAGCCATGAATTTAGAGCTCGGTTTAGACGCCCCGATTGGCCGCGGGACCCGTTTCCGTCTTTAATGCACCAGAAACTGTTAAATCGGGTAAAAATTACTCAAATCATCCGAATTATTTTCGGATGATTCATTTTTACTTATTTAACTCAATTATATGATAATAGTTCATTTTTAGGGTTTTTATACACCAGTCAGCTCGCTTATGCGAACTTTACCGGTTTATGCGTTTTAAGCTTTAAAAGTTTGTTTTTATTTTCTTTTTAGCACAAATAATTATCCGTTTAGACTCGGATCTTGAAATTTTTCAAAAATTACTTTTTGACAGTGGGGAATTTTATAAAAATATTTCCAGAATTAATTTTTATATTTAAAATTTATTTATCTATTTTTAAACACCATTTAAACACCAGATATGTCGTAAATACTAAACGACCTTAGAAAAATCCCATATTTTTCCTGGATGACCCCTGCCATCCACATAGTCCCCTGTAATTTTTCCAGAACCAAAATCTCATTTTACATGCCACTTTCACTAAAACCGAGCTAGAAAACCCTAGTACTCGTTTAACCGAAAAACCTACTTAGGCTTCTCCAAAGGACCTAACATTTTGTGTGTGACTTATACATGTTATAAAAAGCTTATCTGCAATTTTCCAGAATTTTTTATGATATTTAACTATTTTTCACCATTTTTGGCCAAAACCGAGCATTAAATTTACCAAATATTCATCCTCTGTCCAAAAATTACCAAAAATTCACAGAACTCATATTTTCATACATCTAACACCTCTATAAAATTTCATGACCTAACTCTACACATATCACAATCTGTCCCAAAACACAACAACATACAAAAACCGAACTACCTTGAGTTTCTAGCTTCAAATCGCAAGAATCTCGCTTTCTAGCCTTTTGCTATCAACTAGATACAACACCTACAAGCACAATAACACCACACCAAGCAAGTTACACCCACAATCAAGCCATTTCTTTCATGGTTTCGGTTATGACTTCAAAACAAAGATTTAACCGTAAAAATTCGTTTTTGGTTCGTTTAACTCCTTTCTTGGACCAAGATCCCTTGTATAACCCGTATACATCACTTGATCATGCAAGAATCGGTTTCATCTCGGGTTTTCACCCTTTTTTTTCACTTGAATCCTCATTTTCTTGTAGTTAAACTCGAGAAAGGAAGGTGAACACGTAATTAACTCGGTTTTTACCTCGTTCTTCTTGCTAAAACTTTGGAATTTTGGATCTTAAGGTGGAGAGGAGATGGAGATCATGGAGTGTTTTTGTAAAAAAAATAACAAGGGTAAAGGGATAACACCCTTTAACCCGATCGGAGTCAAGGAGAGGGTGGGGTGGGACCCACCTCTCCATTCTTGGCCATTCATTTGGATTTCCGGAATCTGGATAACGTTTTGGATAATCTGGTTCAGTTCGTTTTTCGGTTAAATGTTTAATTCGGCTTAAAACGAGGCTAAAACGGTCGTTTTTCGGCTTAAAAATGAAATTCATATAAAACCAATTTATAAAACTTTAAGAACTTAAACCATGGCATTTATTATCTTAGAACATCAGATTATTGATAATCGCGCATCTTTTTCGGCTTAATCGATCGTCTCTTGCTTGGTTTGGTATTAAAGGTTTCGTTTAACGTACCGACGTACCATTAATCGAAATTTCCTTTTCTGTGCTTTAATTCACTTATCCCGAAGCTTTAACACTTCGTAAACATCACTAAATATTATGTATCTCGTCTATAATGTATCCTCGATTCGTTCGGGCTTCAATAACCGTTAATCGGTTAATCGTATTTCCAATACGATTGACTGTATAATCGAGTATAATCCTTACCGTGAATCATACATACTCTTATAAACGCATTGTAATTCATATATTCATTGTTAAATAACACATAAATAGTATATACCGGCTAGGGTATACCTGAATTTTCCGGGATCGTTACATTCTCCCCTCGTAACAGAAATTTCCTCCTCGAAATTTTACGCGACGACTACTTCCTTTTGAGGAAATAGATAGGGGTATTTCTTCCGGAATTCGTCCTTTCGTTCCCAGGTATATTCTGGGTCTCGTTGCGAATTCCATCTAACTTTGACCAACGAGATCTTATTGTGTCTAAGTTGCTTGATTTTCCCGTTTACTATTTCTATGGGTTCCTCTACGAAATTGTGTTTATCATTTATTTGGACACCCTCTAAAGGTAACACCGATGTCTCATCCGCCAGACATCTTTTCAAGTTCGATACGTGAAACACGTTGTGAACTGCACTCAGCTCATCGGGTAGTTCTAATCGGTATGCTACTTGACCGATTTTTGCAGTAATATTGAATTGTCCAATATATCTCGGGGCTAATTTCCCCGCCTTTCCAAATCTGACTACACCCTTCCAAGGTGATACTTTCAAATACACTTTATCACCTTTCTCAAACGACAAAGGTTTTCTACGGGTATCGGCATAACTCTTCTGCCGATCCCGCGCGGCCTTTAGATTGCTCCTAATTTCAAGGATTTTGCTGGTCGTTTCCTGAACCAGGTCCGATCTAATAACCTGAGTGTCGCCCACTTCAATCCAGCAGAGTGGTGATCGGCACTTCCGACCATACAATGCTTCGTAAGGCGCTGCTTTTATACTGCTATGGTAACTGTTATTATAGGAAAATTCAACGAGTGGGAGATGTTGATCCCAATTTCCCTTAAAATCCAGTACGCATGCACGAAGCAAATCCTCCAGAGCTTGGATGGTCCTCTCAGACTGACCATCGGTCTGAGGGTGGAAAGCTGTGCTTAGATCAATGCGCGTTCCCAGCGCTTCTTGCACAGCTTGCCAAAGATTGGAGGTGAAATGGCTATCCCGATCGGAGATAATTGAGATGGGTATCAGATGACGAGACACAATTTCATTTATATAAATCTGCGCAAGTCTCTCAGTGTTATAATTATTCCTAATCGGGATAAAATGTGCCGATTTGGTTAATCGATCCACGATTACCCAAATTGCATCATGCCCTCGGGACGTTTTAGGAAGATGTGTCACAAAATCCATCGTGATTTGCTCCCACTTCCATTCGGGAATTTCCGGTTGTTGTAACATACCTGAGGGTTTCTGGTGTTCCGCCTTAACTCTCGCACAAGTCGTGCACTTACCGACATACGTTGCTATGTCCTTTTTCATACCCGGCCACCAGTAGAACTCCTTCACATCCTTGTACATCTTATCCGATCCCGGATGTATGGAATATTTCGATCTATGCGCTTCGTCCATGATTAATTCACGAAGGTCATGGAGGGTCGGGATCCAAATCCGATTTTTGAAATAGAGAATTTCATCCACACGCTGTTCGAAATTCTTCTCATTGCCGTAAAGTCCCTCCTTTTCCAATTGTTCCTCTCTCAACGCCTCCCGTTGAGCGACTCGAATCAAGTTCGAAAGGTTCGACTGGACTATCATCCCTAGCGCTCGCACTCGCAATGGCTTAACCCGATCTTTCCTACTCAAAGCATCGGCTACGACGTTAGCCTTGCCGGGGTGATAACGGATGTCACAGTCATAATCGCTTAACAACTCGACCCATCTTCGTTGCCTCATATTCAGTTCTTTCTGATCGAATATGTGCTGCAAACTCTTATGATCGGTGAAGATGGTGCACTTTGTACCGTAGAGATAATGTCTCCAGATTTTAAGTGCGAAGATAACCGCTCCCAGTTCTAAGTCGTGAGTAGTGTAATTTTTCTCGTGTACTTTTAACTGTCGGGAAGCATAGGCTATAACCTTATTATTCTGCATCAACACGCATCCTAACCCTCTACGCGATGCGTCATAATACGCGACAAAACCATCGTTTCCGTCGGGAAGACTTAAAATCGGCGCTTGGCACAATTTTTTCTTTAACGTTTGAAACGCCGTCTCCTGCTCTTCTCCCCATTCATACTTTCGATCCTTTTGAGTCAGAAGAGTTAAAGGTTGGGCGATGCTGGAAAAGTTCTCTATGAATCGACGATAATATCCAGCTAAGCCTAAGAATTGGCGGATTTCCTTTGGCGTTTTAGGCGCTTGCCAATTCTTAATTGTTTCGATCTTACTCGGATCAACGTGTATTCCTTGATGGTTTACAACGTGACCGAGGAATTGCACTTCTTGTAACCAGAAGTTACACTTGGAGAATTTTGCATACAACTTCTCCTGATTCAAAAGTTCTAAAATTATTCTTAAGTGTTGCTCGTGCTCTTCTTTACATTTCGAGTAAATCAGAATATCGTCAATAAACACGATGACGAATTTGTCGAGATAGGGTTTACAGACTCGATATGAGGTCCATGAACACTGCCAGCGCATTTGTTAGCCCGAAAGGCATAACTAAGAACTCGTAATGGCCGTAGCGTGTCCGGAATGCGGTTTTTGGGATATCCTCTTCCTGAATTCTAACCTGATGGTATCCCGATCTAAGATCGATTTTTGAAAAATAGCTCGCACCTTGCAGCTGGTCAAACAGATCATCAATTCGGGGAAGAGGGTACCTATTTTTAATGGTTAACTTGTTCAACTCCCTGTAATCAATGCACATTCTAAGGCTCCCGTCCTTCTTTTTCACGAATAATACCGGTGCACCCCACGGGGAATGACTAGGACGTATGAATCCTTTATCCATCAATTCTTGCAACTGATTAGATAATTCTTGCATCTCGGACGGTGCAAGTCGGTAGGGTGCCTTAGCAACAGGGCCAGCTTGAGGTATTAAATCGATTCTGAATTCGACCTGTCGGGTTGGCGGCTATCCAGGAAGTTCTTCTGGGAAAACTTGTGGTCGCGTACCACCGGGATATCATCCACCCGTTTCTCCTCGGAATCTGTGGCAATCAAGTTTGCTAGATACGCCACGCATCCCTGGCGTATGTATTTTAACACCTTGAGGTGGGATATAAATGGTATCATTGTGCCTGACTTCTCTCCTTGCACTAACACCTCTTCGTCATCCGACACCCGGATCTTGACGATTTTCTTTTCACAGTTTATTTCCGCTTTGTTACGTGCTAACCAATCCATTCCCACTATCACGTCAAAACTACCTAATTCTACCGGTAATAAGTCAATCAGGAAGGATTGATCGTTCAGAATAAAAAGGCAATTCCGAACTATCAGATTAACTATCATGGTTTTACCGTTAGCGACTTCTACGGTGTAAGGTTCTATGGTTTCACTAATCGGAAGGTTTGCTATCGATAGGAAATTAACAGAGACAAAACTTCTATCGGCGCCTGTGTAAAATAATACAGAAGCGTAATGATCAGAGACGAGGAATGTACCTGTCACTACGCTGGGGTCCTGGCGTGCTTCGTTCGCCCCCATCACGAATGCTCGGCCTCTCGCCGGATTGGACGACGATGCCTGACCCACGTTTTGCCTCCCAATTCCTCCCTGGTTCAGTTTAGGACAGTATCTCTTGAAGTGATCTGTGCCGCAGCATTCAAAGCAAGCACGGCTGGTGGACATCATTTGGTTTCCTTGTGTGTTTTGTTGTCAGGCTGGTTAGGTCCTAAATGTCTGCGCACGGATAGGTTGCGGTTGTCGGTTCAGATTGTTCAGGTTTGCCCTACATCTCGGTGCGTAGTGCCCATCCTTGCCACACCGATGGCACACTACCCCCTGCACTCGCCACCATGCTGGTAACCGCATTTTCCACACCTAGGAAACGTCCTTGTCTGCGGTTCCTACCTTCCGCCTGAACTAGTCATGGCGTAGTTCTGGGCAGCGGGCCGAGCACGTTTGTTTTGTTGCGTCTCCTGGATCCTATTGTCATACGTACCTCGTTTTCCCCCAGCGGACTCTCCTGCCACCTTCAGTGACCCACTCCTTACGAAATCGTATGTGACGATACCAGCTTGTGTCACCGCACCCTCAAACGTCCGGTGTCCCCCAGCGTTGACTATACTCCTTACTACTGGAGTTAGTCCCCATATATAACGCTCAACCCTCTTTGACTATGGGGTGACCAACCATGGAACTGTTGGTACATGTGTGTCAGTAGTTCATAGTCTACCATTTGTAATCGAGTCTGTAATGTAATTATGTTTATGATTATGTTTATGTTTTTGTATATGCGAAGTTGTCAACAAGTTCGCTCAGGCGAACTTGTTGAACAAGCGAAGTTATGTACAACTTCGCCTGAGGCGAAGTTGTCGTGCTTATTTAAACTGTTCAGCCGTAACAGTTTAGGGGGAATAAGTTGAGCGTTTTGAGAGCTAGTTCATTTCGTGTATCAGTGAGTTACGTGTTTACAAGTCAGAGTCTGTAATAGTGACCTCGAGTCACGTGTTCGGTTATCAATATAATGTGTTTCGGTTATTGCTCGTGTGTTTGATTTATACATATTCTGCACTCGTATCTACCTACGCAGGGATTCCGCACCTGCGCAGATAGCGACATCCCGTGTACGATCCGTCCAGGAACCTACAATTGGTATCAGAGCCATCGGCTCGATTGTGAGGTTCGGGATTTCACGCGGGTGTAGAAAACGTCTCGTTTGACCTATTCGCGTGATGTGTTTTTATTGGGATTGTGTTATACTCGTGTTTGACAGTCATTTTCAAGCCATTACATCGATCGGAAACTGCTAGATTGACGAAATCAGATCTGAACAGTTTCCTTGTTCATCGGGCGAAGTTACCGTTCTTCAGGCGAAGTTGCCGTCACTAGAAGTAGGGTTTCGGCGAAGATATAAGGATTAAGCGAAGTTAACCACAACTTCGCCTACCTCATAAGTTCGCCTAAGCGAAGTTATCCTCAACTTCGCTTACCTCCCAAGTTCGCTTACCTCCTAAGTTCGCTCATTCTAAGCGAAGTTATTCTTAACTTCGCCCAGTCAAGCGAATGTAAGACCCAGCGAAGTTACACTTTCCAGCGAAGTTAACTTTCAAGCGAAGTTATTCTTAACTTCGCCTACTGTGCTGTTTGGAAGATTTTTTTTTAAATTTTCGGGTTTTCGTGTTTTCGCAAAGATGTCGTCAATTAACATCTCCGATTTAGTCAAGATGGAAGTAGAAGCGGGGTCAGCCACTAAGGCCCCGAGGTTGATGAAAGGAACTGACTTCGTGGCATGGAAGGACAGATTCATCCAATACATTAAATATCAGGATGCAAAAATGTGGGTGTGCATCCAGGATGGATATATCCCTCCAACTATGCAATACGAAGGTCGTGATGTGGTTAAGAAGTATAGCAAAATGGAGGACGAAGAAAAGAAAATGTATGAGGCCGAGAGCAAGGCCCATGCTGCTATAACAATGGCACTTCCTCAAGAGGTTCTCCATACGTTCCGAAAGTACACTTCTGCGAGAGAGCTTTGGGATGCTCTTGAAAATAGATTCGAGGGGAACGTGGGTATCCGTGCATCAAAGATCAAACTTTTAAAGACCCAGTTCTCCGTTTTCAAATATTTGAAAAACGAATCACTGGATGATATTATCACCAGATACTATCATCTAATGACAGAGCTTAACAATTATTCGATTGCTTACCGAGAAGAAGAGATCGTTGAAAAGCTTCTCGATGCTCTCCCACCGAAGTGGGAAATGTACACCGTTCTTATGAGGGAAGACAGAGACTTTCCTAATTATGATTTGGTAACGGCAGTAAACAAGCTCAGAACTTATGAGCTTAATATGGTTCGAAAAGAAACACCAACAGATCAGATACAAGACCATGGTATGTATGGTGCAAAAGTTAACTCAGGCTCAAGTTCGAGGCCTGAATCAGCTGCTTATTACTCAAAAGGGGAGTCAGGTTCTGACTCTTCTCATGAAGGAAACGTTTCTGTAAACTTGAACGGTGATGTTTGTTTCGTTGCTGGAGGATCAAGTACTTCAAAGCCTCAAGCATCCACAAGTGGTTTCTCTGCAAATGCCTCAAGCAATAATTATTCCAAGATGCCTATGAGTGTAAAATCTGCTGAAGAGCAGTTTGCAGTCTATGCATCATTTATTGCTTCCTACGAAAACTACATCCAGGGGAAGATTGTGGACCCTGCTGTTCTGGATGAGGATTATGACCAGATCGATGCTGATGATCTGGAGGAGATGGATTTGCAATGGCAAATGGCAATGATTGTGAGGCGAGTAAAACGGTTTATGAAGAAAACTGGGAGAAAGTTTGTTGGTGGTAGGCCTGGATTCGACAAATCTAAGGTAAGGTGCTATAATTGTCAGCAATACGGGCACTTTGCCAAAGAATGCAGAAATGAAAGAGTTGAACGTGGACAAGGTCGGCCTACACAACACTCTGAATTAATAGAGAGATTAATGCCATGTTGACCAGAGAGGCAGGTGAATACAACTGGAACCTGCATTCAAATGAATCTGGTGAGCAAGCGAACATGGCTGAGGCTGAAGTTGAAGAATGTGAGAAGGTTGATGGAAATGAGAAAGCTACTGAAGAAGAAACAACTTTCATGGCAGATGACAAGGACAATCGCTCCGAGGTAAGTAATAAGAATATTTGTACTAATTGTGAGAATTTGTCTGAGCAACTAACAACAATAACTGATCAGTACGTCCGTTTAGATGCTGATTTTAAAACTATTAAAGAAGATCACCATTTTACGAAAGCAAGAGAAAACAGTTATAAAATTAAAATAAAAGCATGTGAAAAAGACATTCAAAGCTTAAAAACTAAACTTGCTGAGAAAATTGAAATAATTGATCATAGTTATGAAGTTTTAGAAGAAAAAACTAAATTGATTGCTGATCGGGATAAACAGATTGCTGACCACCAGGTGAAGGTGGTGGAACTGAACCGCAAACTTGAGCAGTTCAGGAATTCCTCGGCCATCCTTGATCACCTCGTGAGTGATCAAGGTACCTCTGCAAAGAGGGGAGGAATCGGTTATCACGAGGTTCCACCACCCTTTAACCACAACTATACTTATAATCCGAGTGTTCAGAAATCTGTTGATTTCGAGGTTACTCAGACAACTCCCATCAAGGTTACAAATATAGAACCAAGTGTTAGCTGTGGCGAAACTAGTTCGCCTGTTTCAAATGTGAAAGTTTCTGTCTCGAGTCCAGTCTCATCGGAATCGGATAAGTTGTCTGAATCTGGTCAGACGAAAGAGAAGGTAGTGTTACCCACCGGTGGAGATAAAAATAAATCTACTAAAAAGTGTACTCCACTCAACCCGTATGTCCCACCTTATGTGAGACGAACGGCTGGTAACACTGCCTCTACATCCAAAACAACATTTGAAAAGAAAAAGGAGTATAGATGTTGTTTTCGATGTAATAAAATAGGACATCTTGTTGCAGATTGCCCTCTGACACCGAGATACAGAGGTGTGAGGCCAAATAAAACTGAGAATAAGCATCAATTTGATACTGCGAAAAATGAGAACTTATCAAAATGCCAAAATGTAACTAATTCAAGTTTTCATAAAAACAAACTTCAGTTTTTCAACCAAACCACAAGATATAACACTTTCAATTCACATAAGTTTGGAAGGCATCACACTCAATCTTCAAGGAGATTTCCTAACAGGACTTACAGGAATTATCCTGATGCTAACTTGAGAAAGCCAGGGTACGGGACGTATCGATCCAAGACCAATTGGTCTTGGGTCCCAAGATTCTAATTCTTTGTTTTATTGTGCAGGAACAGTTGAACAGGGCTGCCAACAATCTTTGGATTGTAGATAGCGGCTGTTCCCGGCACATGACGGGCAACAAACACTTGTTGCACGACTTAAAACCTGTTCAGGGAGCGAGAGTTAGTTTTGCTGGTGAAAGCGGAGGAAGGATTACTGGTAGAGGAACAGTGTCAAATGGAAGGATGACACTTGAGAATGTGAATTTTGTGGAGAAATTAAAGCACAATCTGCTAAGTGTGTCGCAGATTTGTGATAAAGATTACACTGTCCATTTCACGAAGAACGAAGCGATCGTATTAAAGCCTGGTTTTCAGATACCAGACGAATGGATAGTTATGAAAGCTCCACGTGACACGAATACATATGTGATGGATATGAGGTCTACTGAAATGGCCACCGGAGAATCTTGTTTAATGACAAAAGCAAGCGAATCAGAATCAGAATTATGGCACAGGAGAATGGGACACATTCATCTTCGGAAGATGAACTTCATTGTCAAGAATGGGCTTGTGATGGGCGTTCCCTTAAAAAGTTTTAACTTTGAAGACAAATGCATAGCATGCAAGAAGGGAAAACAACACAAGAAATCCCATCTCACCAAGAAGATCAATTCAATTGCCGGTACTCTAGAACTACTTCATATGGATCTCTTTGGTCCCGTGAATGTAAAAAGTCTAGGAGGTACTTCTTACTACTTGGTGATCACTGATGACTACTCGCGATATTCGTGGGTATATTTTCTGAAATCTAAAGATGAGACGGCTCAAATGGTGAAGAATCTAATTACTAAGGTTGAGAACGTCATGAGTAAATCAGTTAAATACATCAGAAGTGACAATGGGACAGAGTTCAAGAACTTTGAAATGGAAATCTTCTGTCTTCAGAAAGGAATTGAACATCAATACAGCGCTCCGTATACTCCGCAACAGAATGGAGTGGCTGAAAGGAAGAACCGAACGTTAATTGAAGGAGCCAGAACTATGCTGGCAGACTCGAAGCTTCCTGTGATGTTCTGGGCTGAAGCAGTTGCTACAGCCTGCTATGTTTTGAATAGGGTGTTAACCGTTAAGAGACTTGGAAAAACATGTTACGAGCTTATGCATGGAAGGAAGCCCAACTTGTGCGGTCTTGAACCATTCGGGTCTCCTTGTTCGATTCTGAAGACTAATTCGAAATTTGGTGAAGTAGCCGATGAGGGAATCCTAGTCGGTTATGTTGTTGGGACTCCCAACAGACGGGTCTTCAATACGTCGACTTGAAAGGTGGAGGTGGTTTGTAACACCGACATTACTAGTTACCAATCGCCAAAACCAAGCAATGGACCTGCTGAGCTTTTCGACTATGTTAAGCTTTTTAAGTCGTTTAACGTACCTGATTTGGAAATTTCTGAAGAAGACGAAAGAGCTGTGACGAAGATGATACTTGATGAGGAAGAGAATCTATTGCAACGACAGCTGATTGAGAAATCTCAACCTTCCACATCAAACACTATCGGTACCCCTACTGCCTCGACTGAAGATGAATTTATTAATCCTTTTCACTCTCAGCCAGAAACAACCATTGATGAGATCTCTTCAAATTTGGAAGATAATTTGCATGTTGGTTCTGTTCCGACCACGAGAATACACAGAGATCACCCTTTGGAGAATATTCTAGGTGATGTGTCCACCGGTGTACAAACCAGAAAAAGCTTGAATGAGCACACCTGTGTTTATACAAGCATTAAGGAAACGGGTATACTGAACGAATGTTTGTACTCCTGCTTTATAAGCCAGATTGAACCAAAGAATTATCAAATGGCTTTAAAGGACAGCTCGTGGGTCGAAGCCATGCAAGAAGAGTTGGCTCAGTTCGAAAAGATGGAAGTTTAGACTTTGGTTGAAAAACCAAAGAATGTGCATGCTATAGGCACAAAATGGGTGTTCAAGTGCAAGAGAGATGATAAGGGGATTATCATAAGAAATAAGGCGAGGCTGGTTGTTAAAGGTTTTAATCAGCAAGAGGGTATTGATTACAATGAGGTGTTCGCTCCTGTCGCCCGGTTGGAGGCGATTAGATTGTTTTTGGCATTTGCTTCTTTTAAAAAGATGAAGGTATTTCAGTTGGACGTGAAGAGCGCGTTCCTAAATGGGAAAGTTGATGAGGTTGTGTATGTTGAGCAACCTCCGGGTTTTCCTGACCCAGAATTTCCTGATCACGTATACAAGTTGAGCAAGGCGCTGTATGGATTACATCAGGCACCTAGTGCCTGGTATTCAACGTTATCAGACTACTTGCTGGAAAATGGTTTTGAAAGAGGTTTGATCGACAGTACGTTGTTTGTAAAGAGAGAAGGAAGCGACTTCCTATTAGTTCAAGTCTACGTGGATGACATCATATTTGCTGCATCAAGAGTATCCATGTGTTAGGATTTTGAGGCTGTCATGAAGAAGAGGTTCGAGATGAGTGCTATGGGTGAACTAACTTTCTTTCTAGGATTGCAGGTTGATCAGAAGAAGGACGGGATGTTCATTCATCAGACGAAGTACGTTCATGATGTGCTCAAGAGATTCAAGATGGAGGACAGTTCTCCATTTGACACTCCAATCTGCGTTAATCACAAATTGGGCGCTGAATCAGATGGTGACGCAGATGTGGAACCAACTCTGTATCGGGCGATAATAGGTTCTTTAATGTATTTAACTGCTTCTAGGCCTGATATAATGTTTGCTGTTTGTCTTTGTGCTCGTTTTCAGGCAAACCCAAAGGAATCTCACATGAAAGGTGTGAAGAGGATTTTGCGGTATCTCAAAGGCAAGCCGAAGCTAGGGTTGTGGTACCCAAAGGGAGGAGACGTTGAACTGGTGGCATATACAGATTCTGATTATGGAGGATGCAATCAGAGTCGGAAGTCAACAACAGGAGGCTGTCAGTTTCTTGGAGGAAGATTAGTTTCCTGGCAGTGCAAGAAACAGACATCAGTTGCAATTTCAACATGCGAAGCTGAATACATGGCAGCATCCAACTGCTGCTCTCAGGTTTTGTGTATTCAGCAACAATTACGCGACTATGGTCTGAATTTCTTACTCACTCCTATTTTAATTGATAACACTGCCGCCATCTCAGTAATTAACAATCCCGTGAAGCATAGTAAAACTAAGCATATTGACATTCGTCATCACTTCATACGGGATTGTGCTGAGAAGAAACTGATCAAGATCGAAAAGGTTGATACACTGGAAAATTTTGCTGATTTGTTTACCAAAGCGTTTGATAAATCCAGATTTCAAAACCTAATTGAGCTGAACGGGATGATCAATCCCGAGTAACCATGTTTTTGTGCTTATTAACAAATAAAAAAATTTTTTTGTGTCATTATTGCTTAAAATAAGTCGGTTACCTCAGTTTGATGGACATATCCTCGGATATGTTTTGGTCCTCGTTTTGACTTAGAGAATGAGGATCGCCATTAACCAGAAGACTGAAAGTGACCGGGGCAGTTATGACGTGTGTTCTTTCAGTTGCCGAAAATTAGTCGGTCATTCTTAGTGAGAAGGACACATACTTGTATGTGGTCGGTCCAGTTGATCCATTTGATCTTCAGGATTGCCGTTTACCTGAAGACTTTGAAGTGATCGGGGCGATTGAAATCAAAAATTTTATAGGGAAATGAAATTACTTTTCAAGTCTATTACTTCGTATGAAGTAAATGTGCTATGTTTAACAAAAAATTGATCTAACCTTGGAAAATGATATATATACTGATTGTGTGTGCTTAACTGGTGAAGTTATTAGGCTTAAAAGGCTTTAGGACAATCATTGTATGTCATGGTAACTTTATATGGTGCGTAAAAGTAGATGTGATACAAACTAATTTTACTTGATTTTACGTGGAAACTCCTTAAGAGTTTTGCGTGTCTTCATATATATCTTTTCGAATGATAGGCAGAAAAGCAATTACCCAGTCATACACGAGCCCATGTGTGTTCTGATTCCCGTGAAGAAAGCGTTTCAAGACACTGCAGTGATCCAGATTCGGGACTTGCAGTAAAATTCTACTTTGAAGTCTATGTTAAAAAAAAAAAAAAAAAAAAAAATTATTGTAACATATTAGTGATCATAAATTCAAGACTTCTCTAACTTAGAGCAAGATGAAGAACGGGAAACAGAAGAAGAATACATACAAGTTAATCAGACACTATGGGTCGAAGTCAATTCGGGGTGACTTGGGGAAAGCCAAATATGCATTGAGGATAGATAGGAGGCATCAATATTTCTGAGTTGTTGCCCACTTAAATTTTAAGGATTAATTGAACATAACTCGTATCACAGAAACGATGAAAACCATCTTAAGTATATTACCTGCTTACAACCTGTCCCTATATGTCATAATACAGCTAAACACGGATCTATGTGACAGTCACGTAGTTAGTATGATTCCTGTCAGGATCTTTTCTAAAACGTAGTGGTCCCTGACTAGACTGAAATTTGATCCCTTATTTCGTTAAATTTTTATAAGTTTTTCTATTTTTGTAGTTGTATTATTATATAGCTGGTTACTCGGACGTGATCATATTTGTTTAACTCTTTTTGGAAGATTCTAATGTTAATTGAAATATGTTCAAACTTAAAGGGTTGATTCTGAAATTATAGGCGAAGTTGTTGAATCAGGCGAACTTGTGCTTAACTTCGCCTAGGCGAAGTTAAGCGTAACTTCGCCTGATCAACTCTGGCCCTATATAAGAAGTCAAACAGTGTAAAAAGTTCATTATTTTCTCAAAACTTTCAGCGAACTTAAGCTCCGATAATTCCGGCGAACTTAAGTATTTTCCCGGCGAACTTTATCTCCTTTCCGATTTCGATCTTTGTTTCCGTTTCTTGTATCATTTAAGGGTATGTGTTGTCGATATCTTTCACAAAAATACTCTTTCATTTTCGTTTTACCCGGTTCGAGACCTCGGGTTGTCGGACCTTCAAAACCTTGTTTTTCAACCTGGTGTTACGTGTTCATGGACAAGCTTTTCGTCTTAATACCATTATTATGTTGTGTTCTTCTCTCCTGGATCGTAATTAGTGCGAAAACATCGGATCTATGGCCTTATGAATCGGAACAGTCGCCGTTTCAGATTCAGGCGAAGTTAGGGTTTAGGCGAAGTTATCCACAACTTCGCCTGAAGCTTAATTTCGCCTGAGGCGAAGTTATCTTTAACTTCGCCTTGAACTCAAATTCGCCTGGGGGCGATGTTGTGATAAGGCGAAGTTATCATCAACTTCGCCTATACCAATTTACTTAACAGTTTTTAGACGAACTTACAGATGAAGCGAAGTTGTTCCCAACTTCGCCTCACCTTTAAGTTCGCCTGTAAAGGTTTAATCACAACTTCGCTCGTGGTACAAAGCGAACTTGTGAGTTGCTTAACCGTTCTCTAACTTGTTTTGTTTTGTGCAGATATGGCTGCTGTTTGCGGTGCTGGTGGTGATGACGGTGATGATCAAAGACAGTTCTTTCCGGCCCATAACCAGTACATCACGTTAGATCCAGACGCAAGAGGTGTGGAAGACTACAGGGAGATAATCACGTTTCTCCAGCGCTCAAGGATCTTTCATGCGATCACAAATACCCTGCCCATTTCACTGCCTAACATAGAAGACTTTTGGCAGTCGGTATATTATGATTGCAGGCCTGAGCCCCCGGTGATGCGAGCAACCGTAAATGGTCATGATATACAGTTTTCTTCTGAAGATATACGGTTGGCTTTGCAGTTTGGAGAAGAGACAAGGGATGACCCAACGGATTTCGTAGCTCCTTTTCGTGATGGAGCGTACCTGAGGATGGGTTATTCAGGTCCGTTGGGGGACACACAGAGGAGGAAAGGTTTTTTACTAGATCAGTGGCGCTTCCTAATGCATGTCTTGATCGTATGCATGTCTGGGAGGAAGGCAGGAACTGATGGGATGGGCGCGACGATGCAGTCTGCCATGATTGCCCTGACCTACAACCGACGATATTCATTTAGTCAGCTGATATTTTACGAGATTGATCGTCAGAGGAGGGCTGTGGCGCACGAGCGATTTTTTATGTATCCTCGGTTCTTACAGATGATCCTCAATCATGTCGCTCCGTCGCTACCGCAGAGACGCCCTATAAGATACGTCGAATGTGTGACGAAACGTATCTTCGCTCAGTGCCGGACTTCGAGCACACGTAGCAAGCCTGAGCTGCGTCCCAGGCATACTCCACTGTTTGGGTATCTTATCAACCCGGGGTATGTTCCTGCAGGAGGGGACGAGTTCAGAGACCCACAGCCACATCAGGCGGCAGCACCCCATGCTGTACCAGTTGCGCCTGTTGTATCTACGTTTGTTTCTCCTGCTGTGCCTACTGATGAAGATGACGATCTTGATGCTGCTTTTAGCGGCCATGGATTGTTTGATATGGATGTCTCAGGTTCTCAGGTCATGGAGGTTACTAGAGCAGTTACTTCGGTAGCTGACTCCGATCTTGACGAAACATTTGCTGAAGCGAGACGACTGATGGTGTCTCGGGAGAGAACGACTGGAAAGAGGCCGAGAACTGTTGACGATGATGATGAGGAAGTTGATGAAGAAGAAGCAGTTCAACTAGTGCTCAGGCGTTCAAGAAGAGAACGGACAGGTATGGGTTCGGGAGCTGGAGAATCTTCAAGGCTTGTACGTTTTGCTCCACCTGCCTTGTCTGGTATGTCTCTTACTCCTTCTACAGCACAGGTTACTGCCGTCGAGACGTCGGCCCCAGCAGTTGTGTCTCTACCACCCCAATCGCTTACTCCACCGGTGGTAGTTGCACGATTTGTTGAGTCGACCGTCACTACTACTGCAGGGTTACCAAGTGTACCACCTGCGGTCACTTCTGCTGCTGATGTCCCGCCAACTCCAACGCCTACTTCTGACTCCGAAAGGATTGCATCGCTAGAGCGGATCGTTGCTGAACAGTCAAAGACCATTCAAAGCCTAGTGGAATCCAATCAACTGCAAGCCTCCCTCCTGGTTGAACACGGGAAAGTAATAGATGCCTTCAAGGCATTCTTGGCATCTCAGGGGGAGAAGACTTGTAGGGGAGATGAGTTGCGGACAAAACGGAGAGAAGATCAAGACGATGATCCCAATGCACCGGAAGGTGCAGGTGGTGAGCTGCCAAGAACCTCTCAGGCTCTTGGGGCTTCCACAGCTGAGTGGGAGTCTACAAGTGCAGCTGGTGACGAGGTGGTAGCGGTTGATGATGATGATGATGTCGAAGACGTAATCGACGCATTAAAAGAGCTGGATGAGGATGATGATGATTTTATGCTGGAAGAAGATGTGCTGCCGGTTGATGAGATTGAGAAGATCGGTGAGCAAATTACTGTTGAGAATGTGATAGAGGAAGGGGAGATTGTAGATGACTCCGTGGAACACGAGATTCCGGAGGTTGAGATGCCAGAGATGGGTGATAAGACTGTTGAGGAAGATACTGAATGGGAGGAACAACCGAATTGGAAGGAGGGTTGTGCTCACTGGTTCATAAAGACGAAGAAGCCGGCGGTCCCTAAAATGTTCAAAAAGAGTTACAATATTAAGGGATACGCAGAAGCAAAGAAAGGTATTATCTGCTGGATATATGATGAGCAGCTGCGGCTCTTGGTGATCAAAAGATACGATGGAATTCAGTACTTCAGGAGAACGTTGAGATCTTTAAACACACTGCCTGAATGTGAGGTAAAAGATTTAGCCAGATTGGGATTGATAAACCGAAGTGAAGACAACATGGCTAGAATCATCGGGAAGATCGTGTGGAAGGAATGTATTAAGGAGAAGAAGTTTGAGCTGATGAGACCACAAAAGGGGAAACTTGTCGAAGACAAGGATAGGGGTCTGAGAGTTGATGGAAAACCTTGGATGATTATGAAGTATAAACCGATCCGGTGTCTTAAAGAAGTACCGATGAAGATTATGCCCAAGGACGTGCTCAAAGACCTAAAATGGTGGTTCGTGGATTGTGTTACAGCGGAGGCGGTATTGGAAGATGAGGATGAACAAGAAGTGCTTAGGGTTCACGACCCGATGCATCTTGTTAATCTATCGCAGGCTGATCTGAAGGTGCTCAACAAGAAGAAGATCTTCTACATTCCTGCTTGGAAGGATCAAGCTAGGAAATATCAACGGGTGGTATCGGTGTGTGTTAGAGAGGGGGCGCACGCGTAGAGATGCAAGATTACAAGACTCAAGATTTAAAGATCAAGATATGAAGCTACTGCCAAGGGGGAGTCTGTTGGTACATGTGTGTCAGTAGTTCATAGTCTACCATTTGTAATCGAGTCTGTAATGTAATTATGTTTATGATTATGTTTATGTTTTTGTATGTGCGAAGTTGTCAACAAGTTCGCTCAGGCGAACTTGTTGAACAAGCGAAGTTATGGACAACTTCGCCTGAGGCGAAGTTGTCGTGCTTATTTAAACTGTTCAGCCGTAACAGTTTAGGGGGAATAAGTTGAGCGTTTTGAGAGCTAGTTCATTTCGTGTATCAGTGAGTTACGTGTTTACAAGTCAGAGTCTGTAATAGTGACCTCGAGTCACGTGTTCGGTTATCAATATAACGTGTTTCGGTTATTGCTCGTGTGTTTGATTTATACATATTCTGCACTCGTATCTACCTACGCAGGGATTCCGCACCTGCGCAGATAGCGACATCCCGTGTACGATCCGTCCAGGAACCTACAGGAACCAATCGTGACAACTCATTAAATCGGTTCATATAACCCAAGTGGTCTGCCCCCTGCATCTCCAAGTTCCACAATTCGTTTTCTAACTTCTGCAGTTCGTTTTTCGGGCAGAAATGTTCCAGCACAAGGGCCTTGAGTTCTGCCCAGGTCATGCGGTTTGTAGCTGCTTGACCGCGAGTCTGCACCATTGTGTTCCACCATGTCAAGGCATGGTCCGTGAATGTGCAGGTAGCATACTTAACAACATAATCCTCAGGGCAGTTACTGATGTTCACAACCGACTCTATTTTCTCAATCCACTTAACCAACCCATTTGGTCCATCCGACCCGCTAAATTCTAGGGGCTTGCACAACATAAAATCTTTGATTGAACACCCCTTTGCGGCAGGAGTCGGCTCAGTGCGGTTCGTTTCTACACTAGGTATAGGACCATTACTGTCTGTAACGACCACCCTAGGCGGCGCGTCATTACTCGGAATCGGGTTATCATTCTGTGGAAGATTAACATTTTGTCCCCCATCATTATTGGTGGTCGTTTGATTGCTCGCAGGGGCTGGATTGGTCGTATTATTAATACTGGCGGCGATGCGCGATACTATATCCGGTATCGCCGCCTCTAACTGACGAGCAATCAGACGGCTCACATCCACTTCTGACATTTGAGCTGATCGTGTGGTGCCATTCTACACAACATTAAGAAAAATACATATAATTAATACAAATTCCAATCTCGATACACAACACATATTCCATTCATTAATAAACATCAGTACATATTACATAAACATTAGTACACATTACATAAACATCAGCCCATAGATTAAGTTTTCATACATCAGTCCTACATCGGCATCATTTCGACATAACCCTCTATGGGTCAGTGCTTGAATGATACACCAAAAGTATCTACAATGGTATTCCCAAAAAGAGACTCCCTATGGGCTAGTGGCTGTACTATAACTACCCAAGATTTACTCTATGTTAGCATCGCCACTAACTGCTTACACAGAGTATCAAAAAGCGGACCCTGACTACTACCACCCTAACATGATCTAAACATGGTGGTATACCAACCACACCATCACTGCCACCATCACCACTAACACCGCCATCAAACCCCGGATCCGTGTCTCCATCCGGTCAATCATCCACTGGGAGTATGCACCCTCCCTCCTCAGCTGGCCAATCGCGTACTGGCTGTCCAGTACGCAGTCCGCCAAGTGATTCCTCCTCTGAGTCCCCACCGTCAAGGCGACGGTGTGATCAACCACCTGCTCGTGGAGCACTCGAAGCCATGCAGCCTCGAAGGAGGGACGCTCATCCCTCTCCAGCCTGGGGGTACCCCACACGGGTGGAGGCACAGGCTCAGGCTGGAGGCGGGAGGACTCGCCCCTGTGGTAAGTGGGTCTGGGTGGGGTAGAGGTAGGTGGGACATAAGGGATACTGATCCGCGCCGTGAGGCGGGGACCGGGTCTGGGAGGGGTAGGGGCGACCTGCGGTGCGGGTGGGGTGGGGGATCTGGCAACCCTAGCAGGGGAGGACAAGCTAGCACTCCTATGGCTAGTCTCAGTAGGCTCAGTGCTGGAAGCTAAGCGTAAACTCCTAGAGTTCCCGGAACTGGCCTCCTCCGGGTCCTCTTCCATAGACAAACTTCGAGACCTCGACATCCTTACCTGTTCACAAGTTAGCAAACATATAGTTCCTTCCATGATGTAAATCACAATTAATATACACATACTTATACAACTTTGCCACATAAAAATATTATCATATACTTACACATATGTTGCCGGTTTTACCTATTAGTGTTCCCCGTGACTTCCCCTGAATTCCCTCGTGTGGACAAGTCTGTTATTATGTTCCGGACCATAATAACTCACTTGTCCATCCAAGTTCATCCAGATCTCGTCACTATAAATTATTAGTTGATATTCAGATCCTATAATACTTGAGCTACTGGTTATATTTTAGGTATCTTTTAAAGACATCCTAATTCTTTATAACCAATGGCTCTGATACCAAGTTCTGTAACACCCCGTAACCGCAGCGGAAACGTAAACGGGATGCAACAGACACGTCTGATATCAACAGTATTGCTTATAAAGAAAACACCACTACATTAATTCACATCATATTACATTGTTCTGAGTTCAGTTATCGTCTAGGCGACAGCACATAAGTTTTACCAATAGTACATTAACATATTTAATACAAAATGATCACTAAGCTTCCACAAAAGCACGCATCATCAAGCACGTAGCACTTATTCCAGTTTGGGAGTACCTAGAAAGCATGTAAAGAAAACGGGTCAACTACGAATAGTTGGTGAGTTTCACAATTTGAATAAACCATGATAAATCCATATCATAATATAATATTATCTGGGGACACTGTTAACCCAGTACTGTACTCATTCCGGGGGCAACGTTAACCCAGAAACACTTTTAAGGACATCTGGGGACACCGTTAACCCAGTACTGTACCCATTCCGGGGGCAACGTTAACCCAGAAACACTTTTAAGGACATCTGGGGACACCGTTAACCCAGTACTGTACCCATTCCGTACGATTCCTGTACAATCATATATTTATAAACACACGCAAACCCATGCGTTCAGTATGTACTTAAACATTTCAATAGTAACATGCTTCCGCCCCGGGAAAATATTTGAAAACAATTCAGAAAAAGGGGCTCGTGAAACTCACCTTATCGTAGGCAATTTGGTATCACAGTACACCAGCTAATAGTCCGGATCTGTAATACGATCCCTAAGTTCGTTACTATACAATCACTATTAACATAACTTTAACCGTGTTAACCGGTACATCTGGGGACACCGTTAACCCAGTACTGTAACCGTTCTGGGGGCAATGTTAACCCAGAAACACTTCTCAGTACTCAGATTGTGATATCGTTTAGAGTTCAACAGTCAAAATTACTAATAGTTTGTTTTGCTTGCCTAGCACAGTTATCTGTTTTTACGTTTCAAAAATGAGTTTGGTCACACACGACCCGAAAATAGTGGTTGACCGATAATTTAATTAAAGCCATGAATTTAGAGCTCGGTTTAGACGCCCCGATTGGCCGCGGGACCCGTTTCCGTCTTTAATGCACCGGAAACTGTTAAATCGGGTAAAAATTACTCAAATCATCCGAATTATTTTCGGATGATTCATTTTTACTTATTTAACTCAATTATATGATAATAGTTCATTTTTAGGGTTTTGATACACCAGTCAGCTCGCTTACGCGAACTTTACCGGTTTACGCGTTTTAAGCTTTAAAAGTTTGTTTTTATTTTCTTTTTAGCACAAATAATTATCCGTTTAGACTCGGATCTTGAAATTTTGCACAAATCACTTTTTGACAGTGGGGAATTTTATAAAAATATTTCCAGGATTAATTTTTATATTTAAAATTTATTTATCTATTTTTAAACACCATTTAAACACCAAATATGTCGTAAATACTAAACGACCTTAGAAAAATCCCAAATTTTTCCTGGATAACCCCTGCCATCCACATAGTCCCTTGTAATTTTTCCAGAACCACAATCTCATTTTACATGCCACTTTCACTAAAACCGAGCTAGAAAACCCTAGTACTCGTTTAACCGAAAAGCCTACTTAGACTTCTCCAACGGACCTAAAATTTTGTGTGTGACTTATACATGTTATAAAAAGGTTATCTGCAATTTTCCAGAATTTTTCATGATATTTAACTATTTTTCACCATTTTTGGCCAAAACCGAGCATTAAATTCACCAAATATTCATCCTCTGTCCAGAAATTACCAAAAATTCACAGAACTCATATTTTCATACATCTAACACCTAAATAAATTTCATGACCTAACTCTACACGTATCACAATCTGTCCCAAAACACAACAACATACAAAAACCAAACTACCTTGAGTTTCTAGCTTCAAATCGCAAGAATCTCGCTTTCTAGCCTTTTGCTATCAACTAGATACAACACCTACAAGCACAATAACACCACACCAAGCAAGTTACACCCACAATCAAGCCATTTCTTTCATGGTTTCGGTTATGACTTCAAAACAAAGATTTAACGGTAAAAATTCGTTTTTGGTTCGTTTAACTCCTTTCTTGGACCAAGATCCCTTGTATAACCCGTATACATCACTTGATCATGCAAGAATCGGTTTCATCTCGGGTTTTCACCCTTTTTTTTCACTTGAAACCTCATTTTCTTGTAGTTAAACTCGAGAAAGGAAGGTGAACACGTAATTAACTCGGTTTTTACCTCGTTGTTCTTGCTAAAACTTTGGAATTTTGGATCTTAAGGTGGAGAGGAGATGGAGATCATGGAGTGTTTTTGTAAAAAAAATAACAAGGGTAAAGGGATAACACCCTTTAACCCGATCGGAGTCAAGGAGAGGGTGGGGTGGGACCCACCTCTCCATTCTTGGCCATTCATTTGGATTTCCGGAATCTGGATAACGTTTTGGATAATCTGGTTCAGTTCGTTTTTCGGTTAAATGTTTAATTCGGCTTAAAACGAGGCTAAAACGTTCGTTTTTCGGCTTAAAAATGAAATTTATATAAAACCAATTTATAAAACTTTAAGAACTTAAACCATGGCATTTATTATCTTAGAACATCAGATTATTGATAATCGCGCATCTTTTTTGGCTTGATCGATCGTCTCTTGCTTGGTTTGGTATTAAAGGTTTCGTTTAACGTACCGACGTACCATTAATCGAAATTTCCTTTTCTGTGCTTTAATTCACTTATCCCGAAGCTTTAACACTTCGTAAACATCACTAAATATTATGTATCTCGTCTATAATGTATCCTCGATTCGTTCGGGCTTCAATAACCGTTAATCGGTTAATCGTATTTCCAATACGATTGACTGTATAATCGAGTATAATCCTTACCGTGAATCATACATACTCGTATAAACGCATTGTAATTCATATATTCATTGTCAAATAACACATAAATAGTATATACCGGCTAGGGTATACCTGAATTTGCCGAGATCGTTACAAGTGGTCTTTCACATAAACTCTGTAAGCCTTGAGTGTTTAGAATATCCAACAAAGAAACAATCCAGGGACTTTGTTTGAAACTTGTTCAAATAGTCTCTTGTGTTTAGTAGAAAACATTTGCATCCAAAGGGCTTGAAAAACTTGATGTAAGGCTTTCTGTTGTGAAAGTGACAGGCAAATTTGCATCAGCTAACATGGTTCTTGCAGCCTCAATCAAGGTTCTATTTCTTCTTTCTGCTACACGATTTTGTTTAGGAGTTCTAGGAGCTGAGAATTGTTGTAGTATACCCTTTTCTGCATAGAATTTTTGCATAACTCCATTCTTGAACTCAGTGCCATTGTCACTTCTCATCATCTTGACTTGCTTATTCAACTTGTTCTCAATCATTATCACACAACCATTAATCAACTCTGCAGTCTAATCCTTGGTACTTAAGAAATAAACCCAAGTGTATCTTGAATAGTCATCAATGATCACAAGACAATATTTTTTCTTCCCTATACTTGGTACACTTACAGGACCAAAAAGATCCATGTGAAGTAATTCAAGTACTTGATCAATTGAGTTGATGAGCTTTGGCTTATGAGTGGATTTGTGTTGTTTTCCTTTTTGGCATGAACTACAGTGATTTTCCAATTTGAATTCTCTTGTAGGTAAGCCTATGACATGCTCACCTTTAACAAGTCTGTTCATGTTCTTCAAGTTCACATGACACAGTTTCCTATGCCACAATTTTGACTCATTTTCAGTGGCCATGGAAACAAAACATGCACCTCCTCTTGAAACAACATCTTTCATATTCAATTCATAGTTACCATTTCTTGGTGCCATCATCATAATCATTTCAAGTGGAATCACAAACTCAGGTTTTAGAATGAAACAGTGTGAATAATCAAAACTGACTTTGTATCCCTTATCACACATTTGTGATATACTCAGCAGATTGTACTTAAGACCTTCAACATGAAACACATTATCAAATGAGACTTTCCCATTTGTTAAGATTCCTTTTCCAACAATCTTTCCACCATTCTCATCACTCCCAAAAGCTACTGGACCTTCATACTTTTCTCCATAATTGACAAGAGATCTCTTGTCACATGTCATGTGCCTAGAAAATCCACTATCCATGTATCATATGTCATTCAGATGAGTGGACTGTTCATGCACATACAAAGAAAGTTTGATTAGTTGAGTGATGAAGTGCAAGCCTTATCAACTTGCAGCTCATCATATTCAGATTCAGACACAGCTTGGGAAGTGATTGTAGTTGGTTCCGTATCTTCATGAGTGATTTCTAGATTGTCTGAATTGTCTGTTTCATAACCACACTCTCTTGGAGTTTTAACTAGTGACGTTGAATTCTGGTACTCAGCTGAGTCAGTGTCACACTCTTTTATCACATAGTCCTTCTTTTCAGAGTAGTCTCTTACATCAGCAACTATCTCAAACTTAATCTCAGGCTTAGGTTTACAAAGAAAACCTTGTGATTCATATTCATACTTTAACAGAAACTTCTCATCACCAGTGAGTTCTGTTGGTTTCTTTTTAGATATCACATGTCTTTTTGTATTCTCACTGCTTGGTGATCTTTGAGAACTATCAGATTAGACAGACTGATTATCCCTTTTTGGGATTGTTCTCAATGGATGAGAGTCCTTCTTAACAGTTTTCACATGCTTCACTGGAGCGAAGGCCTTTGGCTCTCTTTTTCTAGAACTTCCTCTGCACAATCCTTTCCTATACCCAAATATTTTTCATACTTCATTTTATAGGCCACAAAGTCTTGTCCATATTTTGTTTCATCTGGGACATGAAAAGGCTTGAATTTAAGTCTTTCATTACAGGAGTCACTATGATGACCATATTCATCACACTTCTTGCACCAAACCTTTCCTTTGAATACTTCATGTTCTTTTGGTTTCTTGAACCTTTCACTTGGTCTTGGTGAATCAACTACAATTGTCTTTTTAAATTTTAAACTGTCAAAATTAATTGAGAAGGGAACAAATTCAGCTACCTTATGTCACTTCTTTCTACTTTCCCTTTAACAAAAACAATTTTTCATATATTTAAGGGTTCTTCCTCTATGCTTTCCTTTTGTCTTGTTTTCCACTTTTCATATTCCTCCATTGTTTCTACTTCTCCAATGTCAAAGTCTTCAACACTTTCATTTTCACATGCAACTGTTTCAACTTCTTTCAATTTTTTATTCTATTTAATTCTTTCCAATAGAGCTTTGCTTGGAGGTCTCACTGCATTATAACTTGGTTTTGATCCTTCACAGATATCAAACGACACATGTCCTCTCTTTGTTATTTCATTTTGTTTCTTCATTCTTGATGTGACAGGTGGATACTTTGGAAGTTTGTCAATGGATTCTGGTTTCTTGAATCTTCTTCCTCTTTCAGCAGCTTTAATTTCATCCTCAGTAATTTGATCACTTAAATCACTCAAGTCATCTTGATTCAAGTCAATTGACTCAAGGTCATATTCAAGGAATTGAACTCCAATTGACTTTTCTTCTTTGAGTTCTTTCTTCACAACAAACTCTCCTTCTTCACTCACCTCAACATTCTTATACAAATCCACAAGTTCTCCTTTATCTTGAACGACATCGTTAAATTGTTGTAGATATGCATTTCTTTTCTCTTTATCAACTTTTGGCATAAAGTTGTTGTTGAATGGTGGTGGTACTGCTTTGTATCTGTCTTCTTTCTTGACTTGATTCAGAATTCACAGATGTTTCCAGTGGATACCAACTTCTTCAAGAATTCATTTTCAGTTTTCAATTTTGTGTTATGTACCTTTTCTTCTATAATCATTTTCTTCAACCCATCAATCTCAGTTATAAATCTTTCTGAGCTCTGTAACTGTTCATGGAGTCATCTTCCAAACTTTTCATCCTTTCTTCACTTATCAGTTCACTAGCTTCATATGCATTGATGATACTTTGTTTCTTAAAAAACTCACTTTCCAGCTTGCCTACCTTTGTTTTCAAATCATTGATAAGTTCATTTAAATCAATAGTAGGAGCAGAGTGTACCTGAGAAGTTGATCCAGTTTCTTTCTCTATTATGGCCATGAATGCTACATTTGCCCTCTTGATATCATCTGCAATGTCTTCTTCATGAGTACTCCAATCAACGTTACCTTCATGTTGTGTAGTCACTGCCACATTTCCTTGATTTCTTGGTTGATTTTGGTTGACTGGAACAGTGTTGTTTGAAGCATTTTAAACTGCTTGAAGGTTTTGATGTTGTTCATTTGAAAACCTTGATTCTGTTGCATACTTCGATTAAGATTATTAATTTGAGGCTGAAAGTTGTAGAAGTTGGGATTGTAGTTGTTGTTGGGATTGAAGTTGTTGTTGAAGTTTTGGTTGTTATTTTTTTGCTGATTTTGCTGGTATTGGTGCTGACCTCTTGGTTCTTTATTCTGGAATTGATTCATCAGATAGTTCCTTGGCAGGTTGCATTCTCTTGCAAAATGTCCTGGCTGTTGGCAATTGTAGCAGATTGCCTTTGACTTGTCAAATCCAATCCTTTCATTAGGACCAGAAACTAGAGATCTACCAGTTCTATTATACAACCTCTTACTTCTCAATGCTAACATGGCAGCTTGCCACTTCAAATCCATGTCTAACAAATCATCAGCATCTATCTAGTCAAGATCATCTTGCACTACACTTGTGTGAATTAAATTCTTTGCAACAAATGCATTATATGACTCAGTGAACATTGAAAGCAAAGCCTTTGTATCACTGCTTTGACCATGTCCACTACTAGTGTGAGGAACATTTCCACTTGCCATAGAGGCAGAATCAGTGTCATCAATCAGATGCACATTGAATCTTTGATGATTTCCTTGATTACTTGTGCTAACACTAACAAATGATTTTGGAGTATCAGAATTGAGTTCAACAGGTTCTTCAATGATTAGAATCTGTTGTTGATTCTTTGTAGTCAAGTTACCCATAGGTGCAATCAATGAACTTGAAACATTGAAGCAGGGTCTTTCCTCCTCAATCATTTCATTTTCTATCATCTCTATTTCTACAGCTTGAAGAAAACACAGGCAGTATACCATTCCTTTGGCATAGAGTTCAGTAGCTTGGTGTTGAGATAAAAATCAGTCATGACATAGTCTGTGGTTCTGAGCTCATTCACAATTCCCAGAAACCTCTCTAAAATTGATTTCAACCTTTCTTTTTCTTTATACTTAAATCTTTCTAACTGCTACTTCAGTCTCTGCTTCTTGATGTTCTTGAGTTCAACATTTCCCTCAAACATTTCAAGTATTGCATCATACATTGCCTTGGCATTGGGATGATGTGCATCCTTGGTGAGTATTTCCCAAGACAGACCTAGCTTCAACATAGCTAAAGCCTTGTCATCAACCTTTCTCATTCTTTCTCTTACAGCAGCAGTTGCAGCTGCATTTGCACCTACTGCAACTTCTCCTTGTGGACCATTCTTGATGGAGTTCCACATATCAACATCGTTGTAGCAAACGGCTGCTTCAAACAAAACCTTCCATTTTGTGAAATTTTCCTGTCCATACAATCTAGGAATCTTGTTAGTAGACACCTCTTGTTCCTCGTAACCAGACATTTTTGTGAAAACAAAAGTAATTTCTTAATAAACAGAGTTTCAAAAATATTAAGATCTGAAACTCGATTGTTCAGATCTGAGGTGTCTGATTTGATAAGAACAAGATATGAATATAAAGATTAAAACTTTAAATAAAACAAGGAAGAGAAAACACCAAATGATTGTAGATCCGGAAGAAAAAATAAATAACAGAGTTACTGACGTCACAAATCAATGGAACAGTGGTCTGCTTACGTCATTCTTCTTCAAATCTTCAATCAGCAACAATCTTTCTAAAATAGCAGTAATCGAGCTCTGATATCACTTGTCTGGTCCCTCGATTTCATCTGGATCTTATTCAAATCATGTCATAACTCACACAAATTGATGTGTCGACAAGGGAGTTAATGACGGGTTGCTATATTTAGAAAGATATCCGTTTGTTAAAGGCGGAATCAATAACAAACATACGGTTGCTTAATAAGTATTCAATGATAACCAACACAAACAAGATTCACTCAAAATATTTCCATTTATATAACATTCATCATACAAATAGGATAATCAATTTAGGTTTTTTGAAGGAGGGTTATATCCGTACGAATCCTAGGACATTCGTCACTTTCAAGAAATATTCATTCTTATCCGAAAAGTGTAAAGGCTCAAAGTCTTAGGCGGCGTGACCTAAAACATTCTATTTATAGGCCTGCCACCCTAGGACATCTGTCATTCCTTCAAGAAACCCCAAACGTACATACATATTCAAATTACATAATCAGAAAATATTCTAAGTGTAAAACAAGTCTTCCGGGTAGGATCTGGATAAGTAAACTTCTCTGAGTAGACTGTGTGCTTTGCCTGCCTTAGACTTGGTAACATAGAAGTGTGCTCGGGATCAGTTTCCGGGTAGACTTTACTTGAAGAGTATTTTACCAAGTAAAATACTCACCGGGTAGACTTCAGTCTTCTTGACTTTGCCAGACTTTGCCCGATAAAACCTTACGAGCAACCTTGTTCTTCGATGGTCCAATCAACTCCTTGCTATACAATAACTTATTAGCAAAGTGTACTCGGGAGTACTGTTCCTTGCTTGAGTTGAACCTTGCCCAATGTTACTTAGAGATATTCCATTTATACACCAAGCTTGCTCGGACCATAATTATTAAAAAATACCATGCCCGGTCTTCCAATCACTTGGCTTCATGGACTTGGTTAGCCAAAAGCTTACTCGGGAGTGAACCTTACTTGACTATGAAGAACAGACTTGCTTGATAAAGTGAACCTTGCTCGGATTTACATAAACTAGTGAACCTTTCCCGGCAATGCACTAATTTGCAAACCCTGCTCAGTTATTTACTAAAGAAGACTACTTGAAGTAAACCTTTCCCGATAGACAAAATATCGTACCCGGCTAAGTAAAAGCTTGCTCGGAAGTCTAAGGTGTGCCCGAATCCATACTTAGCGAATCCTGAGAAGGTTGAAAAGATTTCAATCTTCCATGTACTTCCTTTTGGTCAAATGTTTGACTCAACAATCTCCCCCTTAGGTCAATTGCTTAACTCAACAGTCGGTCACCTTCCATGGTAAGTAAGTGGTATGCCCATTTTCCTGCTTTTGATTCAATTTAGTAGGGCCCTTCCCACTTAGGTGCAAGCTTTCCATATGCAGGATTAGTTGTATTTAGGAAAGCCTTCCTTCGGACCAAATCTCCTTCTTGAATTGGATAAATTGCTAGATTTATGATGTGAACCAACTTACAAAAAACGATACCCATCTTACAAACAAAAAAAAAGGATACCCATAACATCTACGTCAGATTTTTTCTGAATATATTCATCAAATCTAAACGACTTGCTTTCTTGATGATCCCTATAGAAGAAGGCGATTAAAACAACCTTTCTAGTGACTTCGTTCTCTATTTCTATTTGAGAGGGTCCTAAGGAAAAGGGTTTTCTTTCCAACGAGTAGACAAAAATGTAATAGTAATGCTTGGATATTGGGTGGAAACCGTGTGACAATCGTCAATTTCAGGTTAACTCCGTCAATTCAAACTTAAAGGTCACTGAATCTATAACGCACACCTCATTACATTTAAACTAGGGTTTAAATGACGCTTAACACTTACTACATGTGTAGTCTTTCGGGAATTGCACCGAAACGCAAACGAGTTGACGCTAACCATTGGTGAATAAACGAAAACCGTCAAAACAATAATTATGTGATAATTATGTGCTAGGCTTATGTGTTATGTGATAACATGTTATATAACGTTAACTCAATGTGCAAACTAAGTTAATTAAGTTAGAAAAGTAAAATTTGGAAGTGGAGGGACATAGATGTAACATGATTATTATTAATAATATTATAAAACCCTAGCCTCTCTTTCTCTTCTCTCCCTCTCGACCGATCGGCCCTCCCTCCTATCCCTTTGGCAGCCGTCGACTTCATACACACACATACAATCAAGATTTTTCAAGTTTAATCGAAGATTAAGGTGCTAGGAAGGTATAAACAACTATCCTATGTATTTTACATGCTTAATTTTGAGTTTGAATGGGTTAATTATAAACCCTAAAATCTGGAAATTTCATATATTGTGTTCATATGATCTTTGTTTGATTTGATGATGTATTGATGATGATTTGATAACTAGAATTGATATTGTTACATGTTAATTGTTGTGTCTTTGATTTGAGTTAAAACAAAAACCCTAATCATGTATGTAATGTATAATTGATGTGCATGGATAGTGATTATGGTGTTTAGAATGTTATATGATTGATTTGTGGTCCATAGATAGTTAAATTGTTGAGTTTGGATGCAAACAGTTTTTGGACAGATTGTGTTGTTGATGTTTGATTGACTGTAACGGGGTGTACATTTAAAAATTGTTTGATATTATTGATTCTATAGTAAACTAGGTTGAGTCTAGTTTCTATAGAATATAAATTTGCAATTTTTGGACGTGTAAAAGTTAAACTTTATGATTTTACAAAAACGTTGTGCAAAGCTGAGTTGTTAGACCTGCTGTTAGGTTGTTTTGTAAATGTTATATCTCATGAACTACGATACCAATTGGGTTGGTTCCACTTCTGGAAGTTGACTTATTGAGTTAGGAACCTAACCCAAGTGGTCTTTCATTTGTTGGATTTTGCATTTAACGGGAATTTTAAATAACATTCTGTTGTTCATGAATTCGACTGTTATGAGCTTGCTGTAGTGTTTTGATCATTATGAGAAATCTATGTGGAATAAAAATAAAATAAAATATTTTCTGGAAACCTAACACATGCATGCTTTAGTGAAGATTTTTGGTAAATTAATTGAGATGCTATGATCAATGGAATAGTACAATCTTTCAAGTAGAATTTCTGTCTCGGTGAAACTAGCTGCTGAATTTTGTGAAAATGCATGAAACATGATAATTGCTAGTTAATTGTCATGTTTAGACCAAATTGCCCCTGTGGGAAAATACTTGCTATATAATTGTTGTGTTTTGACCAAATTGCCCTTGCGGGGAATAATTGCTAGTTAATTGTTATGTGTGACCAAATTGCCCTTACGGGGAGTAATTGCTAGTGATGTACATTATTAATACATGACACGTAAATAGTTGCTCACACATGTAATGTATCACAAATGTACTTGTTAAAGTCACACACGATTCACAAACGAAACACGAAACACATTGTGTGCATAGGTATTATGTGCCGGGTCTAGAGACTCGATAATAGTTCCGACACTTAAAAAAAATCTCTTTGTTGTTTTTGAATGCTAGAGAGAGTTTTTCTGTGATGCGCATCATTTGGTGATTTATTTTTGGGAATTCTTCGCAAACAGTGAGTTCACTTACCCCTTTTTAAACTGTTTTCAAACGCTTTTCACTTGGGGGAGATAACATACTCCGAAAACGCATTTAAGATTTTGTTAATATAGATTATATATCGCTTGTAAAGACTAAGTGGCAAACGCAATAACTAAAGTCCTTCATTCACATCGAACCGTTTAATATTGGATAATAGCGAGTCATTGTTGAGTAGTACTACTGGGTTTGACAAACCCCACCCAACGCTAAACTCGACTGGAGGTCGAGTGGGTGTAATCTTGGCTAAACACATACCATGGTCGGGAAAGACCTGGTGGCAAGGCAAATGATAAACAGTCAGCTTCGGTGTCGAACACTTAGTAATACTTGTTTTATAGGCTAGCTACCTATAGATATATAATTGACATAACACTATCTGGTAACGCAAAAAGCTGAACGCAAAACGCTGAACGCAAACGCTAAACGCTTTATTTTATATAAACTTGTAAACTCACCAACCCCGTGTTGACACTTTTAGTATGTTATTCTCAGGTAGCCGAGGCGGGCGCGCGGTATAGGATCATGCATGGTTTTTGAACATTCTGATATGCAAACATGTTTTAACTATTATTACTTGGGTTTTTAAGTCGTCCTGCGTGACGTAACTTTTGTCTTTGGTTTTTACGCTTCTGCACTTATTTTCATTTAAACGTTTTTATGGTTTGATTATAACTAATGATTCCGATCCTGTTAGTTCACACCCTCTGACGGTAAAACCCCGTTAGTGGATTTTGAGGGTGTGACAGATTGGTATCAGAGCCATTGGTTATAGCGAACTAGAAGCTGCATGCATACTAGACTATAACCGCGACGACCCATTAGTTATAATGATACACACTGTATATGTTTGTGTAGTCTTTGTAATCTTATCTCTTTACCTCTTTCACTCATACGCGCGCATACACGGCTTACCTATAAGGATGTCGACGCCACCATCATCGTTATCTGATCAGATGACTCATGCTCATGGGAAGGAACCACAGTTACCTAACTCATCGCCACCCCGAGTAGGTCCGGAACTCGAAGCTCCCGTACCGAAGAGGTATTGCTTATCCGGAGGCATGTACGAAAACGAAGTTAGTTGGGATTGGTACCCTAATATGATTAGGCGTATGGTCTATCGTGAACAAGTTCCCCCGCTACCCCACCCGAACCATCCTGCTTACCCCAACACCCTACCACCCATAACCGAACCTGTAGAGCGAGTTCTCGTAGCTGTCGTTTCTTGTTTGGAGCGTGATGTGGGTTACATGCGCTATACGAGAGCGAACGTTTCCGGACTGTTAAAAGATGGAACCGAAACTAAAGAGGAAATTTCCCGCATGACAACGTCCATGAAGGAATTGCAAGAGGCTAGTGATCAACAGATGAAGATTATAAGAAAGATGCAAGCCGAGATGATAGACATGCAAGAGCAACTTCAAGTAGCAAGGACCCGAACCGAGATAGCTTTAGAGCGTTGCGATGTCTTACAAATGCAAATTGCTCAGAACACAGCTGAACCTGAGGCAGAGCCTGAGGCAGGGCCTGAAGAGGAACCCGAAGAATATCCCGAAGAGGAGCCTGAGGAGGAACCCGAAGAGGAACCGGAGGAAGAACCGGCTGAGCCGGAGGCACACTCAGAGGTGTCCTCAGATGATGACATCTGAGAATGATAACACCTAGATGTCTGGAAGAAACGCTGGACACGGACGTGGTAACATCAACTTGACTGCATCAGAACTCCAAACTCTGCTGAACGACCATGCGGCGGCCGCTCTAGCCGCACATGTTCAGAACCAAGCTGGAGGTCCAATTGGAACGTGTACCTTCAAGAATTACCTTGACTGCAAGCCCAGTACGTTTAAGGGCACTGAGGGAGCTATAGGCTTCCTGCGTTGGGCTGAGAATGCCGAGTCAGCAATTGAGATGTGTAATGGTCCCCCTGCCAGTAGGGTCAAATTTGCTGCTGGAACACTTGAAGATTCTGCCCTCACTTGGTGGAATTCGAACGTACAGATTCTTGGATTGGAACTAGCTAACGCGATGAACTGGGAGGAGTTCAAAAACATGATGCGAGAAGAGTACTGTCCAAGAGAGGAGATTGCAAAGTTGGAGTCAGAATTTTGGTAATTGAAGATGGTGGGTTCGGAAATCGAAGCCTACACTACCCGTTCTCACGAGTTAGCTGTGATGTGTCCGCGGATGGTGGATCCGCCGAGTAAGAGGATTGAAATGTATATTGATGGGTTAGCACCGCAAATTCAGGGCATGGTGACGTCTTCAAGACCAGCCACGATTCAACAAGCGATTCGGTTAGCTCACAAACTAACGGATCAAGCAGTGACCCAAGGTGCGCTACCACCTAGGGGTTCAACCATCAAAGCCTGTGACAACCCAAGTACTGACAACAACAGCAACAGCAACCCGAGCAGCGGAAAAAGAAAGTTTGACAACACCAGATCCTCATCCTCGAATCCCCCACAGCTACAACACTACCGTAAGCCCGAATTCACTTGGAGCTTCAACAATCATGGTCACAACAACAATAACAACGGTAGCGGGCAGGGTTCGAGCAGATATGCTGGGAAATATCTGAAGTGCAACAGGTGCAACTATCATCATGCTGGCCTGTGTGACCGTGTCAAGTGTCAGAGATGCGGAAAAATGGGTCACCAGGCAAAGAAATGTAGAGGAGACCTTGCGGCAAAGGGTGCTCCTAAACCACCCATGACAACCAAGGGATGTTTTGAGTGTGGACAAGAGGGACATTTTAAGAAAGACTGCTTTAAGCTGAAACAGAACGACAACAATGGAGGTAATGGAAGTGGCAGTGGTGGTGGAAACAATGGAAAAGGAAGAGCTTTTGTTATTGGGTCGGGTCAAGCCCGCAATGATCCGTACGTGGTGACTGGTAAGTTCCCTGTGAACGATTGTTTTGCTTCTGTATTGTTTGACACTGGAGCTGATAGGAGTTTTGTGTCGAAAGCCTTTAGTCAACTCTTAGACCTAACTCCAACTCCGTTAGATGCTAAGTTTCCTGTTGAACTAGCTGACGGTAAGACTATAGTAACGACTCATATACTTGCGGGATGTAAGTTGAAACTGTCAGGTCATGTTTTTGATATCGACCTTATTCCTTTTACGCTTAGTAGTTTCGATGTCGTGGTCGGCATGGACTGGTTATCCGAGAACCGAGCGGAGATTATATGTCACGACAAGATAGTCCACATTACTACCCCTTCAGGCGAGATCATTTCGATCCGAGGTGTGAGAAGCGGCATGACCACCAGCGTCATTACCCTCATGAAGGCGCAGAGGTATCTACGAAAGGGTCATCCGGCAATTTTGGCGCAGATTGTTGAGAAACCCGCGGAGGAGAAGCAAATTGAAGATATACCGATTGTGCGAGATTTTCCGGAAGTTTTCCCGGAGGATTTGCCTGGACTCCCTCCTATTCGACAAGTCGAATTCCAAATCGAGTTGACACCCGGTGCAGCACCCATAGCACGAGCCCGTATCGGCTCGCACCGGCGGAACTTCAGGAACTGTCCACTCAGTTATAAGATTTGTTGGATAAGGGTTTTATCCGACCTAGCTCATCGCCAAGGGGAGCCCCTGTCTTTTATTTGTCAGAAAGAAGGACGGGACTTTCTGCATGTGTATCGACTACCGGCAGTTGAACAAGGTGACGGTCAAGAACCGTTATCCTTTACCCCGAATTGATGATCTGTTTGACCAGCTCCAAGGATCGAGTTATTACTCGAAAATCGATCTGCGATCTGGTTACCATCAACTAAGAGTGCGCGAAGAAGATATTTCAAAGACGGCATTCAGAACACGGTATGGTCACAACGAGTTTTCGGTTATGCCTTTTGGTCTAACTAACGCCCCAACCGTATTTATGGATCTCATGAATCGAGTATGCAAGGAGTACCTCAACAAGTTTGTGATCGTGTTTATTGACGATATCCTGGTCTACTCCAAGGACAAGGCTGACCATGAGGAACACTTAAGGGTAATTATGGAATTATTGAAGAAGGAACAACTGTACGCAAAACTCTCGAAATGCGAATTTTGGCTTCGCGAAGTTCACTTTTTAGGACATGTGATCAATGAGAATGGTATCCATGTCGATTCCGGTAAGGTAGAGGCCATCAAAAACTGGGAAGTACCTAAGACTCCGACCGAGGTGCGACAATTCCTAGGACTGGCCGGCTACTACCGATGTTTCATCGAGGGATTTTCAAAGATTGCTCAATCCCTAACCGCTTTGACTCACAAGGGTACTAAGTACAATTGGGGTGACGCGCAAGAATCCACTTTTCAACTGTTGAAAACCAAACTCTGTAGCGCCTCTATTCTAGCCCTACTCGAGGGAACGGAGAATTTTGAGGTACACTGTGACGCATCGATACAAGGTCTCGGTTATGTGCTGATGCAACTCGAGAAGGTTATAGCTTATTCCTCTCAACAACTACGGGTTCACGAAAAGAACTACACGACCCATGATTTGGAGCTCGGAGCTGTGGTGTTTGCCTTTAAGATATGGAGGCATTACTTGTACGGTACCAAGTTTACCATTTACACCGACCACAAGTGTCTCCAGCATATCTACGATCAGAAGAAGCTGAACATGCGACAGCGTCGTTGGGTCGAGCTGCTTAAGGATTATGATTGTGCCATCAAGTACCACCCTGGAATGGCCAATGTAGTGGCCCACGCTCTCAGCAGAAAAGAAACAGATAAACCCAGACGAGTGCGAGCATTGCAACTTACGATTCATACGAACTTACCTGATCAAATTCGCGAGGCGCAACTCGAAGCTTTGAAAGATGATAATCTTCCATCGGAACTCATGCGGGGCATGAACAGGCAACTTGAAACCAAATCGGACGGGGTCCGATATTTTGAGAACCGGATTTGGGTTCCACGATACTGAGAGTTGAGAACTCTAGTGATGGACGAAGCTCACAAGTCCCGATATTCTATCCACCCTGGCTCAGATAAAATGTACCATGACTTAAAGGCACTTTACTGGTGGCCGAATATGAAAGCCGACATTGCCACCTACGTGAGCAAATGCTTGACCTGTGCCAGAGTCAAAATAGAATACCAGAAACCATCTGGCCTGCTACAGCAACCGGAACTTCCAATGTGGAAATGGGAACACATCTCAGTGGATTTTATCACGGGATTACCTAAAACACCGACGGGATGCGATACCATCTGGGTGATCGTTGACCAGTTGACTAAGTCCGCACACTTTTTAGCGATTAAGGAATCGGATAAAATGGAAAGACTGACTCGCGTCTACATGAAGGAAGTAGTGTCTAGACACGGAGTGCCTGTCTCAATCATTTCTGATCGAGATTCTCGTTTCACTTCGCACTTTTGGAAGTCACTACAAAGCGCACTAGGCACACGTCATGATATGAGCATAGCATACCTTCCTCAGACGGATGGGCAATGCGAACGAACTATTCAGACCTTAGAGGACATGTTGCGTGCATGTGTGTTGGATTTCGGAAAAAGTTGGGAACCTCACTTACCTTTGGTTGAGTTTTCGTATAATAACAGCTACCACGCAAGTATTAAAGCAGCGCCGTTTGAAGCACTGTACGGACGGAAGTGTCGATCACCACTCTGCTGGGCAGAGGTGGGTGACAACCAAATCACTGGTCCAGAACTGGTACTCGAAACTTCGGAAAACATTGTTCAAATCCGAAATCGCATGGCGGCGGCACGAGATCGCCAGAAGAGTTACGCCGACAAGCGCCGAAAACCTCTCGAATTTCAAGTGAATAACCAAGTGTTACTCAAAGTCTCACCTTGGAAATGTGTGGTTCGCTTTGGGAAGCGAAACAAACTCAACCCACGATACGTTGGTCCTTACCGGATAACTGAACGCGTTGGTCCGGTGGCGTACCGACTGGACTTACCAGCGGAACTCAGCAGTGTACACAATGTTTTCCACGTATCAAATTTGAAGAAATGTCTTTCCGATGAAACCCAAGTAGTTCCTTTGGACGAACTGCAAGTTGATGAACAATTGCGCTTCATTGAAGAACCAGTCGATGTTTTGGACTGGGAAACCAAAACACTCAAGCACAGCAAAATTCCAATCGTTAAGGTTCGTTGGAACTCAAGACGTGGACCGGAGTTCACGTGGGAACGCGAGGATAAAATGATGAAAAAGTATCCTCACCTTTTTGAAGGGCTGACCAAACACCGGAAACCGCGAAACTCGGCAAATCGTCAGAAATCACCGGAAGTATGAATTAAATTTCGGGATGAAATTTCATTCTACTAGGGGATGATATGACAAACTGAAAATTTTTCTTACTTTTTCAGACACTCATCACGACTTGACTCAAATTTTCGGGACGAAAATTCTTTAACATGGAAATGATGTGACAATCGTCAATTTCAGGTTAACTCCGTTAACTCAACTCCGTCATTTCAAACTTAAAGGTCACTGAATCTATAACGCACACCTCATTACATTTAAACTAGGGTTTAAATGACGCTTAACACTTACTACATGTGTAGTCTTTCGGGAATTGCACCGAAACGCAAACGAGTTGACGCTAACCATTGGTGAATATACGAAAACCGTCAAAACAATAATTATGTGATAATTATGTGCTAGGCTTATGTGTTATGTGATAACATGTTATATAACGTTAACTCAATGTGCAAACTAAGTTAATTAAGTTAGAAAAGTAACATTTGGAAGTGGAGGGACCTAGATGTAACAAGATTATTATTAATAATATTATAAAACTCTAGCCTCTCTTTCTCTTCTCTCCCTCTAGACCGATCAGCCCTCCCTCCTATCCCTTTGGCAGCCGTCGACTTCATACACACACATACAATCAAGATTTTTCAAGTTTAATCGAAGATTAAGGTGCTAGGAAGGTATAAACAACTATCCTATGTATTTTACATGCTTAATTTTGAGTTTGAATGGGTTAATTATAAACCCTAAAATCTGGAAATTTCATATATTGTGTTCATATGATCTTTGTTTGATTTGATGATGTATTGATGATGATTTGATAACTAGAATTGATATTGTTACATGTTAATTGTTGTGTCTTTGATTTGAGTTAAAACAAAAACCCTAATCATGTATGTAATATGTAATTGATGTGCATGGATAGTGATTATGGTGTTTAGAATCTTATATGAATGATTTGTGGTCCATAGATAGTTAAATTGTTGAGTTTGGATGCAAACAGTTTCTGGATAGATTGTGTTGTTGATGTTTGATTAACTGTAACGGGGTGTAAATGTGAAAATTGGTTTAGATTATTGATACTATAGTAAACTAGGTTGAGTCTAGTTTCTATATAATATAAATTTGCAATTTTTGGACGTGTAAAAGTTAACCTTTATGATTTTACAAAAACATTGTGCAAAGCTGAGTTGTTAGACCTGCTGTTAGGTTGTTTTGTAAATGTTATATCTCATGAACTACGAGACCAATTGGGTTGACTTCTGGAAGTTGACTTATTGAGTTAGGAACCTGACCCAAGTGGTCTTGCATTTGTTGGATTTTTCATTTAACGGGAATTTCAAATAACATTCTGTTGCTCATGAATTCGACTGTTATGAGCTTGCTGTAGTGTTTTGATCATTATGAGAAATCTATGTGGAATAAAAATAAAATAAAATATGTTCTAGAAACCTAACACATGCATGCTTTAGTGATGATTTTTGGTAAATTAATTGAGATGCTATGATCGATGGAATAGTACAATCTTTCAAGTAGAATTTCTGTCTCGGTGAAACTAGCTGCTGAATTTTGTGAAAATGCATGAAACATGATAATTGCTAGTTAATTGTCATGTTTGACCAAATTGCCCCTGTGGGGAAATACTTGCTATATAATTGTTGTGTTTTGACCAAATTGCCCTTGCGGGGAATAATTGCTAGTTAATTGTTATGTGTGACCAAATTGCCCTTACGGGGAGGAATTGCTAGTGATGTACATTATTAATACATGACACGTAAATAGTTGCTCACACATGTAACGTATCACAAATGTACTTGTTAAAGTCACACACGATTCACAAACGAAACACGAAACACATTGTGTGCATAGGTATTATGTGCCGGGTCTAGAGACTCGATAATAGTTCCGACACTTAAAAAAAAATCTCTTTGTTGTTTTAGAACGCTAGAGAGAGTTTTTCTGTGACGTGCATCCTTTGGTGATTTATTTTTGGGAATTCTTCGCAAACAGTGAGTTCACTTACCCCTTTTTAAACTATTTTCAAACGCTTTTCACTTGGGGGAGATAACATACTCCGAAAACGCATTTAAGATTTTGTTAATATAGATTATATATCACTTGTAAAGACTAAGTGGCAAACGCAATAACTAAAGTCCTTCATTCACATCGAACCGTTTAATATTGGATAATAGCTAGTCATTGTTGAGTAGTACTACTGGGTTTGACAAACCCCACCCAACGCTAAACTCGACTGGAGGTCGAGTGGGTGTAATCTTGGCTAAACACATACCATGGTCGGGATAGACCTGGTGGCAAGGCAAATGATAAACAGTCAGCTTCGGTGTCGAACACTTAGTAATACTTGTTTTATATGCTAGCTACTTATAGATATATAACTGACATAACACTATCTGGTAACGCAAAACGCGTAACGCAAAACGCTGAACGCAAAACGCTGAACGCAAACGCTAAACGCTTTATTTTATATAAACTTGTGAACTCACCAACCCCATGTTGACACTTTTAGTATGTTATTCTCAGGTAGCCGAGGCGGGCGCGCGGTATAGGATCATGCATGGTTTTTGAACATTCAGATATGCAATCATGTTTTAACTATTATTACTTGGGTTTTTAAGTCGTCCTGCATGACATAACTTTTGTCTTTGGTTTTTACGCTTCCGCACTTATTTTCATTTAAACGTTTTTATGGTTTGATTATAACTAATGATTCCGATCCTGTTAGTTCACACCCTCTGACGGTAAAACTCCGTTATTGGATTTTGAGGGTGTGACAAACCGGTGATATTTTAGTAGGTAAATTAACGCCCCAAATGGTGAAAGAATCATCATATGCCCCAGAAGATAGATTGTTACGAACCATACATGGCATGCGGGTATATACTTCAAAAGAAACTTGTCTAAAACTACCGATAGGCGGCAGGCGTCGAGTTATTGATGTGAGATGGGTCCAAAGCTCTAAGACAGATGAGACAGAGAAAATAGAAAGTATTCGTGTATATATTTTTAGAAACGTGAAATAAAAGTAGGCGATAAAGTAGTGGAAGACATGGAAATAAGGGTATCATTTCAAAAATTTTACCTAGACAAGATATGCCTTATTTGCAAGATGGGAGAGCTGTTGATATGGTCTTCAATCCATTAGGAGTACCTTCGCGAATGAATGTAGGACAAATTTTTGAATCTTCACTCGGATTAGCGGGGGTTTTGCTAGTCAGACATTATCGAATAACGCCTTTTGATGAAAGATATGAACAATTTCTTTATATTCATTTTATCAATTAACATTAATTTATTTTTGAGTTCATTTGCCTAGTGATAAAAAAAGATGATACCAAAGAGTTTATCTTTTTATTTATTTATAGCTTTAATTGATACGCCATTTCCTAATTATTTATTCTAAATTATTATTTATCCTAAACTGGGATGTAAGATTGTACATGTGTGCATCGGGTTACTTGCATATAACATGGATATTTACAGATCACGGACATCAGAAAAAATGAAAAAATATGATTGGTAGAACAATAGAATATATACATTCATTCCCATCCAATCAAAAAATGGATGAATATATGAAAAAAAGAAGATTGGCCCTCGAGTGCAAAGGCCGAAGAGAGCTTGAGAGCTTGACTGCAAGACCCACCCGTCGAGTAGGGACGAAAGTCGGCCTTAGTGATTTGACGGTGCCGAGTGGAAGGGCCGTTGCTCAACCGATAAAAGTTACTCTAGGGATAACAGGCTGATCTTCCCCAAGAGCTCACATCGACGGGTATGTTTGGCACCTCGATGTCGGCTCTTCGCCACCTGGGCTGTAGTTTGTTACAAGGGTCAGGCTGTTCGCCCATTAAAGCGGTACGTGAGCTGGGTTCAAAACGTCATGAGACAGTTCGGTCCATATCCGGTGTGGGCGTTAGAGCATTGAGATGACCTTTTTCTAGTACGAAAGGACCGGGAAGGTCGAACCATTGGTGTACCAGTTATTGTGCCCACGGTAAACGCTGGGTGGCCAAGTGCGGAGCGGATTAAGTAATTCATATCCGCCTGATGTTCTTGTTATATATCCGACTATCCTTTGTTGATATGCAAACTTTATGGTATTTGATAGGTCTCTGAGCTCATCAATAGTGTCTAGATCTTGGATAAGACTTTCACTGTTTTCCTAAGGATCACAAATGCTCGTTCTGACAGTAGGAACCACATTTCCATGGGGATCACCACTTCTGATCCAAACACAAATGAGAAAGGTGTTTGATCTGCTGCATTCTTGGCGTTTGTTCTATTAGCCCAAAGAACATAAGTAAGTTCCTCAGCACACTTGCCTTTCTTGGATCCTAGCTTCTTCTTCAGGTTGTTGATGATAATCTTGTTGCTTGACTCCGCCTAACCATTGGTTTGAGGATGAACTGGTGTAAAAGTGATCATCTTGATTCCCCAACTATCACAAAAGTTAGTAGTTCTTTTCCCAATAAATTGGGATTCATTATCACAAACAATTTCATTTGGGATACCAAATCTAGTTATAATATTTCTTTTAATGAATCATATAACTTCCCTTTTACGGACTTGAACAAATGTTTCTGCTTCAATCCACTTTGAGAAGTAATCTGTCATAAAAAGCATGAAAACATTTCCACCTGGTGCCTTGGGTAGATTGCCTACAATATCCATTCCCTAGTTCATGAAAGGCCATGAAGAAGAGATAGGATACATAGGTTCTGTTAGTTGATGAAGAATGTTCCATGTCTTTGACAAGCATAACATTTCCTTGAATTCTCTATAGCATCCTTTTTCATATTTGGCCAGAAGTAATCTGCCGTAAGTATTCTAGAAAACAGTGCTCTGCCCCCCGTATGCTTACCACAATCACCTTCGTGGAAGTCTTTAAGGACTTCTTATATTTCTGGATCTTCAATGCATCTCAAGTAGGGACCTGCAAGAGATTTCCTATATACAGTATCTTATAAAATAATGAATTGTGATACCTTTATTCTGAAAGCTTTAGGATTTTCCCATGTAGGGAATTTCCATCTTGGAGGAATTTCTTGATTAGAGAGATCTAAGATCCTACTTTTGGAGAGGATGAAGGATCCTTATGTTCTTCAGAACAATCCGTTGTTACCTCCATTGCTTCATGTTCCTCAATTGCTGGAGAAAGTATGATAATAATGGGTATCTTTATGTCATCTTGAATCTTCAGAGATGATGCTAAGTTTGCCAAGGCGTATGCCCTAACGTTTTCTTCTCTTGGTACTTGAACAATACCAGAACAAAACTAACCACATTACCTGAGACAACTAAGTACAAGGATAACAGTTCACCATCCACTGGCTTCATCAGGACTGGTGCTGAGTATAGATAATCCTTAAGAGCCTTCAGTGCGTCATCATGCTTTTGAGTCTACTCGAACTTCTTATTCTTCCTCAGGATGTCATAGAAGTCTTTGCACTTTTCTGAAGATCTGGAAATGAATCTATTAAGGGCAGTAATCCTTCCCATCAGCCTTTGGACATCTTTAGCAGTCACTGGGGACTTAAAATTAATGATGGCTTCAATCTGCTCAGGATTGGCTTCTATTCCTTTTTTAGTCAGCATATACCCTAAGAATTTTCTAGCTTTGATACCAAAGTGACACTTAGATGGGTTGAGCTTCATGTTGTATTGATCAAGGATGTTGAATGTCATCTATGTAGACTTCCATGGTCTTTCCTAACTGATCCTTGAACATCATGTTGAACAATCTTTGGTATGTTGCCCCGGTATTTCATAGTCCGAATAGCATAGCAATATAACAATACATGCTCGTAGGAGTCATTAATGTTGTATCCTCTTGAACATATGGTTCCATATGAATTTGTTGAAAAAGATCTATCAGGACGAAAACTTTAACCAATCAAAGGGTCATAACATTCAAAGAAAAGGATCACATGCACCTTCAGGATCCTCACAAAGACGGTTTGATCAATACTTTATTTATTTCTAACCACTAAGTTCACAAGAACCTCGTAGATGGTGGGAGTTCAGTGAATATAATTCACGCCGATGTACTCAAGAAAATGAACATACTTGAAGCAAAAATCACACCAAAATCGTCGGTCCTCGTTGGTTGTAGGGAAAAAACCAAAAACACATTGCGGGACGTCAAGCTTCCTATTTACATTGAGGGAGTCAATTATTTCCCAAAGTTTTTAGTTATAGATAATTTTTCATGTTGTAATGTGATTCTTGGAAGGCCCTGGATACATGAAATGAAAGCAGTAGCGTCCACCTACCATCAATGTATCAAGCTTCCAACCCCATAGTGGAGTAGTGAAGATTGATAGTGACCAAGCAGAGGCTAGGAACTACTATATTTCCTCTATGAAGCCAACTACGAAGCAGACCATTGCATAGCAATTAAAGCAAAATTCAAGAGAGGTGATGAAAGCCCGGGAAAAGGATCTAAAAGAAGTCTCCTTGGACCCCGAGGATTCAAATGTAAAGGTGTATATAGGGTCCAATATCCTCAGCAACATTGGAAAGGATTTAGTATCCTTCCTCAAACAAAGGAAGTCCACCTTTGCCTTCAAACACTCTGACATGATAGGTATATCTAAAGATATTATTACGCATAAGTTAGGGATAAATACCTCTATCAAGCATGTCCACCAGAAACAGAGCAAATTTACGCCTGAAAGAAATACCATTATCCAGGAAGAAGTCGAAATACTTCTCAAAGCAGGTATGATAAGAGAGATAAAATATCCAAGATGGTTAGCCAATGTAGTGGTAGTTTCTAAAAAAAATGGAAAGTGGAGGGTATGTATCGATTTTACTGATTTAAACAAGGCATGTCCCGAGGATACTTTCCCCGTACCGCACATTGACTCCATGATGGATGGAGCGATTTGATCAAGAGGATACAACATTCATGACTCCTACTGGCATATATTGGTATATTGCTATGCCGTTCGGACTAAGAAATGCAAAGGCAACGTATTAATGATTGGTCAACATGATTTTCAAGGATCAGCAGGAAAGACCATGGAAGTCTACATAGATGACATGGTAGTGAAGTCAAAGAAACCTGAGGATCATCTCAAAGATCTTGAAGAAGCATTCAACATACTGGATCAACACAATATGAAGCTAAACACATCAAACTGTCATTTTGGTGTCCAGGCTGGGAAGTTCCTAGGATATATGGTGACTAAAAGTGGAATAGAAGCAAGTCCTGAGCAGATTGCAGCCATGTTAGTGCACGATTAGGTGTCCGTAGCAATTGAATAAGTTAGAGATAGTCTACTCTGTTTATTTAATGTAAAATGGCCCATTTGCTACGGACTGTATAGCGAATGAGGTCCGTTCGTTATAGACTAGCTATTCGTTAAGGTATAGGTCCATTCGCTATGGATTGTATAGAAAATGTTTGACTGAGTTCAAGACTTCAATTGCCGATTGGTTTGTTCGGTGTTTAAACTTGACTATGCGGGATACGAGTGTCTGTCCATTATCTTCTTTCTGAGGGACTTTGATCTTGACTATGTTGGCTACGAGTATTCGGAGGATTACTTATGTTGAAGGTGACAATTCTTGAACGGGTTAATCTTACTGAAGAATGCAATTCAAGTCTTTACATTGAATTGAAGAATTTGATAATTCAGGGTTTATTAATAGAGGTTTGAACTCTGAATAGAATGCCAAAACATTAGTGCATCTTTGCGAATGAGATGTAGAAGAGCTTCAAAGAGTTATTTGGGATAAACGTTATCAAGAGCGGGAAAGCTGATGTGATAGATGTTGAATGATCAGATTGTTCATGAAGATGTGTGACGAGATCAAATGTAAAGATATATTTTTCTTCACCAATGCTGACAGATAGCTGATGACTTGTTGCTGATTGTTGAAAGATTGAACCATATCATACGCTAGTGTATGATTGGGATGATCTCCAAGAGTTGCTCACTTTGAGGGGGAGATCTGATTTGAGAAGCTACAAGTTATTGGTTTGCTGAAAACACTTAAAGATTGTCTATCTGCACAAGCCCGAAAATCATCATTCAAGGAGGAGTCTGTTAGTGCATGATTTGTGACTGATGAGTCGCAGTTATAGCATTCAAGGCTAGAGTATTCGATAGCTATGGAAAATGGGGTGTTTGTTAGTGCACGATTTGGTGTCCGTAGCAATCGAATAAGTTAGAGATAGTCTAGTATATTTATTTAATGTAAAATGGGACATTCGCTATGGACTGTATATCAAATGAGGTCCATTCGTTATAGACTAGCTATTCGTTAAGGTATAAGCCCATTCGCTATGGACTGTATGGCGAATGGAGGCCTGTTTGGGCATGGGAATTTGACACTATGGATACGTTATCCTGACATATGTTATGGATCAGCTATCCTTAGCACGTGTTCCAGATCCTATCAGGATCAAGGATCCTCATTGCTTATTATTTAGTAACGATTGTTTCATGTATATAACATTATATTCGACAGATGTAACGGCTAGGAGACCAAGTCCAAGGTATAACTTCGCAGTCAAAGCCATTATACCACGTGATCATAGCATGAAACATTTATATTGAAGACAGTGGCGGATTTTTAGGAAACTTAATTAATACCATTATTAGTCATAAAGTCATGAAGTTACTATCTTTTATGTATATATATTGAGGCTATGATCTGCTAGGAAACACACACAATTCACTACGAAATCAGCAATACGCACACACATAGAAAATATTGTATCACTGATCATAATCTCCACCATTGTAACCCGGTTTTTTTATTAATAAAGTGGTGATAGACGATTTGTCATCACCCGGGGTTTTTGTGCCTGCGATCCGACCAAGATCAAGGGCTTTTCCTCGTAAAAAATCCTTGTGTTCATTATTATTTCGTTTACATATTCAATACTATCATCAAAGCACTAGACCTCACAATTACGAATTTGGATACATTATCCTTGAGTGTTCTTTATCCAAAACAAGGCCCATTCATTATGTAATATAACGAATGTTGGCTTATTCATTAAGTTATTACCCATTCGTTATGGCGGCATAACGAATGGTGTCTCATTCATTACTACAATATAACGAATGAGACCAACTTAACGATTATGAGCTGATGGCCTAAAAATAGGTAGCTCCTGTTCATAATTTAGTAGAGATCACAGCTTAAGTTATCTACCATAATGTATGTATTTCATCCTTTAAAGTAATAAATAGTATTTAACGTATCGATCTCGTGTATATCTTTTTGATGTATCGATGTTAGCGGCTAGATCTTGACTCGTTTAAACGTTTTCTCAAGCCATAATCAATTTAAAGTCTCCGGTGAATGCTAAAGATGTCCAAAGACTGACAGGAAAGATAGCTGCCCTGAACAGATTCATTTCAAGATCTTTAGAGACGTGCAAAGACTTATATGATATCTTGATGAAGAATAAGAAGTTTGAATGGACTCAAAATCATGAAGATGCGCAAAACGCTATTAAGGATTATCTATCCTCAGCACCAGCCTTGATGAAACCAATAGATGGTGAACCGTTATCCCTATACTTAGCCGTTTCAAGTAATGCGGTTAGTGCTATCTTAGCCAAGGACCATGAAAGTGAACAACATCCGGTATATTTTGTAAGTAAAATCCTCTTAGACGCCGAGGTCAGGTATTCTAACCTTGAGAAATTATTTCTTGCTTAAATTTTGGCCTCAACTAACTCGAGACATTATTTTGAAACCCATACTATTATTGTAAGGACTAACTTCCCTATTAAGAATGTTCTTAGAAAACCAGAAATGCCAGGTAGGATGGCCAAGTGGGTGCTTTCTTAGCCAAGGACCATGAAAGTGAACAACATCTAGTATATTATGTAAGTAAAAGCCTCTTAGACGCCGAGGTTAGGTATTCTCACCTTGGGAAATTAATTCTTGCTTTAATTATGGCCTCAACTAAGTCGAGACATTATTTTGAAACCCATACTATTATTGCAAGGACTAACTTCCCTATTGAGAATGTTCCTAGAAAACCAGAAATGCCACGTAGGATGGCCAAGTGGGCTTTGTAGCTGTGCACATATGATATTCAGTATGAGCCTAGAACAACCATTAGGCCACAAGTGCTTGAAAACTTTGTGGCTGATTTCAGTAGTGACATGCAAAAGGAAGCTGACCTAGATCTCCAGCAACTAGAAGAAACTAAGGATCCTTGGATCCTCTTCACAGATGGAGCATCCAAACGAACGTACACGACAGCCTGAGGCCTAGCGATTACTTTTGTTTATAACGTTTTAGAGATAAGTAATCTCATGTAATGCTTTTCATTTATTTGACTCGATTAAACAAGTTTGTAAAGTTCGGAGCGTATTAACCTTTTCTTTAATTTGATCAGCTTCAATACACTGACCGAGGGTCTTTCCCTTCTTTGCTATCTCGAACCTATAGTACGAGTATAACACTCTTTTTGTAATCTTTACCTCGATTATATTTTCTGTATGAACCTTTAGTTTAAAACATTCTTTCTTTACTTTAAAACTTTAGTTTAAAATTATTCTTTCTTTCTTTTCCTATATAAGTTAAAACTCTTTAATTAACTTATTTACTTTTCTTAAAAATCCTACGTTTCTTCTTCTTTAAGAAACATATACTTTTCTTTTACTTATTATCTAAGAATAATAAATATAACATTAGATAATATTCGTAACAAAGAATTATGTCATATAATAATCACATTTCATTCTTTTATATTCATTGTTATGTTTTCTTTTGTTATTTATCGAGGTATCGAGTATATCCTCGACTTATGATTTTAAGCCTATAATATTTTATTATTATTTTATTTGGGCATTATGCCTACATTTGTTGGCTTATAAAACCCTAGACACTCGAGCAGCACTTCGACACCGCTTCGTTTTCTTGAACTTCTTTAATCAACCCTCTCTTCGACACGTTTATCTTGGCACTCCAATCTTCAAGGAACGTACTACGAAAGAATCATCGGTTCATCTCGTGATGGCTCAAGCTTCAAGATGACGTTGGTCTGCCCAGTCACAACTAGGGCTGCCACATGGCGGATGCGGTGCCACGTGGTGACACGTGGCGTGACCAGGTGCCACCAGCTGACACGTGGCAAAACGTGTCACGCTTGTCAGACCACGTCATCACGATACGCAATGACGTTAGTCTTTAGGCGATGGCGTATAGTTGGCCACGAAGACAGAATTTTCATTTTTAACCCTGGAGTTTAGAATTATTCATTTTTGGTCCTTTTTACTTTTGAAACTTGGCATTTTGATCCGAAACTTTCACGATATTACACAAGATTTGCTCCACCAATATGTAATGCTGAAATCCCAAAACGCTTTCAAACCCCCAATACGAAGGTATACGATGGGACCACTGATCCAGAACTGCATGTGCAAAGGATTTGGATCCACATTAACTGGATCCCCTCTTAAATGAGTACTAAGTCTTCCTCCCTACTTTATTACTTCTTTTTCGCAATTAGTTAATTTATTCAGTAGCTAATTTTCTTGTAGTAGAAAATTCGATTAATTAACTAGTGATTTATATAGAGTTTTCCAACTTCATGATGAATCCTTAAGGGATTTTGTTACAAAGTTTGGAAGGGAAGCCTTAGAAATCCCGAATCTTGACATGGCTATGGCCGTTGAGGCATTCAAGATGGGGTTACATAAGGATTCCTTATTTTATGATGATCTTGTTATGACTCCATACAGAACATTATATGAAGTAAGGAACAAGGCACTCAGGTTTATAAGACTGGAGGATGATAAAAGGATCCAAGAACGGTTAGGAGCTCCAACTAAACAAGACTTACTTGACAAGAAACAAGGATCCTCATTCAGGAACAACAATTCAAAGACGTATTCAAAGTTCAACAACCAAAATGTCCCTGAGGTCGAAGAAGAGGACGATGATGATGAAAATTATCCAAGAATTTCCGATTATTGCTTCTCTGTTGATACTCATGGCTTAATATGTGCTATGAAGGATCTTGGAGAGAAAGCAAGATGGCCTCGGAAAAACGAGAAGGCAACATCCTCCTAGGATAAGTCCAAATGGTGTGCATTCCATGAAGATTTTGGCCATCTGACCGATGAATGCATTGGTCTAAGAAGGCTAATTGGGTATATTCTAAGCAAGGGCCACTTCGAAAAGCTTCTATGGAGAAAGAAATCAAGGATCGAGGATCCCGAAGAATTTCCACAAAAAGCAACTCCACCTCCACCCGATGCACAGGTCATCAACTTCATCTCTGGTGGTTCTGATATTTGTGGAACCTCCTTATCCTCGGCCAAGATACATGCAAAATAAACCAAGTTGGAACACAAAGAGCGACCAGTCATCTCCACTACCCTAACCAATGACAAGAGAATCTTCTTCGACGAAGAAGATAGAACAAGCATTCAGGATCCTCATCATGATGGTTTGATTATAACTCTATTTATTGCTAATCATTATGCTCGCAGGATCCTAGTTGATGGAGGAAGCTCAATAACATCATTCAACATGATGTACTTAAGAAGATGAATATCCCAGATTCAGAAATCATTCCTCGAACATCAGTACTTGTTGGTTTCATTGGCGAAACTAAGAACACACTGGGGGACATTAGGCTTCTAATATACATTGAGGGGGTGAACTCTTATAAAAACATTTGTGTTATAGATAACTTTTATTGATGCAATGTAATTCTTGGTAGGCTATGGATACACAGAATCAAAGCTGTAGTGTCTACTTTACACCAATGTATAAAACTACCAACTCCTTGGGGGGGGGGGGGTAGTGAGAATAGACGGTGACCAAGTAGAAGCTAAGAACTACTAATCCTCATCCATGAAACCGGCGGAAAAGCAAATGGTAGCATAGCAACTACAGCAACATCATAGGAATGTGCTAGAGGCTCGACAACAAGAACTAAAAGAAGTATCCTTGGACCTCGAGGATCCAGACGTAAAAGTTATCCTAGGATCCAGTATCCCTACTAACGTTGAAGAGGATCTAGTATCCTTCCTCAAGCATAGAAAATCTACATTTGCCTTCAAACACTCCGACATGACAGGCATACTAAAAGAGGTAATTACTCATAAACTAGGTCTTGATAATTATATTAAACCCATTCACCAGAAGCGAAGAAAATTCGCTCCTGCGAGGAATGGGATCATACAAGAAGAAGTTGAAAAACTTCTTAAGGCCGGTATGATCAGAGAAGTTAAGTATCCTCAATGATTGGCTAATGTTGTGGTTGTTTAAAAAAAGAATGGAAAGTGGAGGGTATGTGTCGATTTCACAGATTTTAGCAAGGCATGTCCCAAGGATCCTTTCCCATACCACACATTGACTCTATGGTAGATGCAACATCAGGACATGAGATGCTTTCTTTTATGGATGTTTCCTCTGTATTTCAACAAATTCAGATGGAAACATCTGATCAAGAAGACACAATATTCATGTATCCTACAGGAATATATTGCTATATTGCCATGCCCTTTGGACTAAGAAATGCAGGTGCGACTTATCAACGATTAGTCAACATGATGTTTAAAGATCAACTAGGGAAGACCATAAGTATATATAGATGATATGGTAGTCAAATACAAGAAGGCTGAAGATCATCTTAAAGACCTGGAGGTAGCTTTAAACACCTCGACCAGTATAACATGAAATTCAACCCAACTAACTGCCATTTCGGTGTTAAAGTTGGTAAGTTCCTTGGTTATATAGTCACTAAGAGGGGTATAGAGGCTAGCCCAGAACAAATAAAGGCCATCATCAACTTGAAGTCACCTGCAAATGCAAAAGACGTTCAAAGGTTGACTGGCAGGATTGCAACCTTGAATAGATTCTTCTCCCGATCTAAGGAGAAGTGCAAGGATTTTAATGATTTCCTTTGAAAGAATAAAAAGTTCGTGTGGACAAAGAAACATGAGGATGCACTCAAAGCCTTAAAGGATTACTTATCCTCAGCACCAACATTAATGAAGCCAGTAGATGGAGAACCCCTATCCTTGTATTTAGCCGTATCGGCTAATGCAGTAAGTGATGTCCTTGTAAAGGATCATAAAGGGGAACAACATCGTGTTTGTTATGTAAGTAAAACTGTCTTAGATGCTGAAGCCAGGTACTCTCATTCAGAAAAATTAATTCTTGCTCTAATTATGGCTTCTACTAATTTAGGGCGTTAGTTTGAAACTCATACTATAATTGTGAAAACTAACTATCCTATCAAGAATGTTCTTAGAAAACCAGAGATGTAAGGTAGGATGGCTAAGTGGGCTGCAAAGCTGAGTGCATATGATATCCAATACGAGCCAAAGACTATGATAAAGTCTCAATCACTAGTTGACTTTGTGGCTGATTTCAGGACTTGAAAAAGGAAGCCGACTTGGAGGTCCAACAATTAGAGGAAACCAAGGATCGTTGGATCTTATTCACGGATGGGGCATCCAACCTTAGAGGAACATGTGTAGGTATCCTACTGAAACCGCCATAGGGGGACATAATACCCCAGTTTATAGCCTTTAAGTTTCGAGCCACAAATAATGAAGCGGAATACGAAGCTTTAAACGCAGGTTTGAAATTAGCTTAACACATGAACCACTTTAATGGCTCATATTCTGTTAAAGTAGAAACACTAATCAAATATTTAGACGTTGTGAAAGAACTGTCAAAGTTCTTCGAAACCTTTAGTATTATACAGGTACCAAGAGAGGAGAATGCTAGGGAATATGCCTTAGCAAATCTAGCTTCATCCTTCATCATCCTAGAAGATACAAAGATCCCAATCATCCATATACTCTCACCAACAACATGGAGCAAGAAATTTTGGAGATAATAAATAACAAAGAGATTGTGTTTTGGGATCCATTAGCCTTAAATAACCAAGGATCTTGGATCCTCTTGTTCAAAAAATTCATTCAAGATGGAGAGATTCCTGCCACAGAAAATCCTAAATCCTTTAAACTTAAGGTATCACCATACATCTTATTACATGATATTTTGTGTAGGAAATCTCTTTCAGGTCCATCTTGAGGTTTATTGAGGAACCTGAAATCCAAGAGATGGTCAAAGACTTTCAGGAAGGTGATTGTGGTAATCACACTGGAGGTAGAGCCCTATTCTCCAGGTTTATAAGAACAGGATACTTCTGGCCAACCATGAAATGAGACGCCAGGAGTACTCAAAAAAGTGGGATGCCTGTCAAAGACACCACCACATTCTGCACCAGCCAGCGGAGCCTATGTATCCTATACTGATCATGGCATTTCATGAAGTGGGGCATGGAGATATTGGGTAAGCTGTCTAAAGAACCAGGAGGGAAAGTATTCTTAGTTGCCATGACTTATTACTTCTCAAATTGGATAGAAGAAGAAACTTTTGTACAAGTCCGCGAAAAAGAGGTGATATCCATAATTAAAGGAAACATTATTATTGGATTTGGTATTCTTTTAGAAATTATTTGTGACAATGGTCCCCATTTAATCGAGAAAAGAACCACTAAGTTTTGTGACAATTGGGGAATAAAGATGATCAGGTCTACTCGAGCGCATCCTCAAGCTAATGGCCAGGCAAAATCAAGTAACAAGATCATTATCAACAATTTGAAGCAAAAGTTGGGATGCAAGAAGGGTAAATGGGATAAAGAGCTACCCTACGTTCTTTGGGCTGACAGGACAACACCCAAAAATGCAACATGTCAAACACCCTTCTCATTGGTGTTTGGCTCAGAAACCGTAATCCATACATTACTGGTGGTTCCCACTGCCAGAACAAGCATCCGTGATCCTCAGGCCAACAATGAAATTCTCCTACAAGATCTAGACAGAGTTGATGAACTCAGAGACCTGGCTAAGATCATAATGGCAGCATATCAGCAAAAGGTAGCAAGGGCATATAAAAAGAATATCAAGATTCGAAGATTTCAAGAAGGAGATCTAGTTTTGAGGAAAGCTTTCCAAAATACAACTAATCCCACAGATGGAAAGCTAGCACCTAAGTGGGAAGGCCTTTACTTGATCGAATCAGAAGCAGGAAAGGGGGCATATCATTTACTTACCATGGAAGGTGACCAAAAACCAAGAGCATGGAATGCAATCCATCTTAAGAAGTATTTTTTCTAGTAAGGATCATTGATCCATTAAGGATTAAGGATCCTCAAGTTGAAAAAATTTCTTCTATCTTTTATTCATTTCAAATTTATATTACTAACTAAGGTATATTATATTCTTAACCATTATCTTTTCCTAGTTTTAAGTAACAATGCAGATATTAATAAGATGTTCAATGACTAAGAGTTTGGCCACCTCTCCTTCTCACTCAAGATACATTGCTATTTCCTGGGACTATCTTCCAAGATTTAAAGGTTTTCACCTTTTTTACGAATTAGAGTTTCTACACTCACGCCTGTAGCGCACGTTATCCAGTATAGATCGGGGCAGTGGGACCAGTACAAGCTTAGTGGCTGGTAATTTCATTGCATTCGGCTATATGGAGGATCTTATGATTTATGGTAAACGTACCATAACTAAGGTTTTGGCGTTTTCACGTCACTCACGTTTGGGCTAAATCCCGGTTTGGGCAAGTCCCGAATTACATCCGTATCTTTGGGTCAGTCCCTAGTTTGGGCTTGTCCCCAGTGTTTGGGCTTGTCCCTAGTTCACGGACTTGTCCCCAGTTACACGACCTTGTCTCCAGTTGCACGGGCTTTTCCCAGTTTGTTTTGGCTTGTCCCGAGTTTGTTGGGTTTAATTCCAGTTAATATCATAAGTTATTTGCGTCAGGTATCCTAAGTTCAATTACAAGGATCACAGAAGGATCAACACTTATGGTAACTTAGGTCTAATTAGATCTTATGGTATGATTTCTACTTATCAATTTACATTTACTAAGCAAAAATCTTTATAAATTCTTTTATGTAAGGACTATGGATCCAATATTTGTTTTTACTAGGATATTCTATCCATAAATCTTTTTCTTAAGAATATTTCTTAAAACTATTCATGGACTTAAATAATAAAACATATGATTTAAGAATAATAAACAACATATAAATAGTCAAAAGCATAAGTTATTATTATTGTTAAGATACTCATACTTACCAAAATTCTTAACCCGGATTTCACCATTCAAAATATGGACCATCCACCCGGGTTAAGCAGATGTTGCTAATTGTTCACAAAGTGCAGGAAAAATAAAGATAAGGGCATCAAAGGCTTCATCCCCATGAAAGAAGGGCACATTTACCTTTGTCACCTCTTATTAGTGTCTTAAGGATCAAGGATCCTATACCCTACTTAACTATTGTTGATTACAGACCATGATAAATAACCATAAATCACCAATGAGATAAAACAAAGAAACATGAGCTAAGGCCTTTTCTTTGCATCCTTCATCACCCACACTTGCACCTTTTTCTTCCACCACTGCATCCTTTCCTGCATCCACCTCCGTTGCCTCCTTTGTACCGCTAGTCCCAGCTTCACCTTCATCTGCAGCCTTGTTCTCTTCAGTAGTATCCTCCTCTTCCTCTTTCACGCCCAGCCTTGCCAGAGATTTCTTCCATTCCTCCACGTCACAGTTGGCTCTTTCAAAGGAGGGATCATTAGCTTCAGCCACGAATAGGATTCATGCTTGCAATATCAACCTGGTAGTATGCATCTTTGCTTCATCATTAGCCGCTTTTATCCCATCCTTCATCTTCATCTCCATGGCAAGAAGTTGGGAGTCTGCTTGTTTCTTCCCCTGAGTAACCTTGGTGATCATCTTATCCATGGCAATAGAAAGAGTCCTAATCCCTGATTAAGTTTCCTCAAGATCTTTGATGATTGTTCCATAGGAAGAATGGAAACCTTGGACACCCTACAAGCCACAGGCCTGGGATCATTAACAATTGTTTAACAAGATTAACAAGCAGAATAAAGAATCCTTACCTGGGTAACTGCTTGAGTAACCACCTCGTGAAGCTGCTTCTCGACTTCATGAACCTCTTCTTGGGGCTCTGGTAACTTTCTCTTCTTCACAGACTGAGCCTTAGCTTTGGTAGTCATGGTATGAGGACTAGGAGCCGGAGTAGACTTGAAATGTTATTTCTTGTCCGACCTTGGAGAGATCAAATGGTCAATGCCATCAAAATAAAAACTGGGCTGCAGGCTTGTTAGAGGACTTGGGCATATCTTTAGGAACAACAAAACAGATTAGTTTTCATTTTCTTATTACAGAATCAATATCTTTATCTTTATGATATTACTTACTTGACATGTTACTATGGAGTGAGAAATTTGACTGATCGGTTTCTGAATAAGAATCAAGGATCCTGATTTTAAAAGTCCAACTTGTGGGGCTCAGTACAAGGAAAGCAGCTACTCTCTTTTTAGTTCCTGGAAGCTCAGCCAACTGTGCAAAGTTATCAACTGCAGAAAAGTGAAGCAAATCAGCATTAAGTTTCAACCTTTATCAAACTGTGGAAATTATGATAATCCTATCCTGCCTAATCCACCTAGTTGGAAGTATATTCCCATTAGGAATTAAATCCCGTCTAACAAAGAAAAATTGGATTTTACAATGAGAGCCGTTTCGAGTAACTTTTTCGAGCGGGGTTGGTTGGTGCGGTTCGGATTTAAACAAGAATCGGCTGGAACCATGGGTGTACAGAGAGTACAGATATGCAAGCTCAGAAAGTCCAAAGTCTAGGTCAAGGTTAGTAATGATTTCTTCGAGGGTCAATAAAGTTCACCAAATCATTGGCAACGCCTGGATGTAGCTTATGCCGGTAAGGGTAAAGAATCGTTAGATAGAGTCTGGAAATGGATATGTATAGCCAAGTAAAAAGGGGCAGGCAGGAAAGCAGACCCATATTTTAGATGATGAATCGCACAATGTGGAAGAATCATTTGTCCTGAATATGGTGCAAGAGGGAAACGAGGATGCGATCTGATCTATTTTGGATCGGTAAATTTACAAATTTCTGATGAAGGGTTTTGTAACCGGCATGGACTCTATATATCTTCATCCATATGGCTGAACAACTTCGAAAGAAGACTATCGCTCGAGATCGGGTGATAAGAAATGCAAAATAAAGAATGAAAAGATGAAAGGATTACTTGATTTATGAAGGAGAGTAGATGGAACGGTTCCGAAAGGAGGAAGATAATAAGGAAACGTGGTTTAACTATAATCCCTATTTTCGTCCTTTCATATGATTTTTGCAGGATTTGAATTTTAAATGCAATTTGACAGCTGTAATCTTATCATCAAGTGCCAAATCGGGGGCAATTATTAGGTCACAAATAATTTATGCAGAGGATATATTATCGTGAGACATATCTGGATCAGTTATCCTTGATAAGAGTTCCGGGAATAAGTCAGGATCAAGGATCCTCGGTATTTGTTATTACTAACAATTGTTTCCTATGTGTAGGATTAAGTTTGATAGGTATAACGGCTGGAAGACCTGTTGTACCTGATAATTCGCTTCTGGACTCATTCAGCATGTGGTAAAAGACTTGGACCCATCTAGTGGGAGAGTGGCGCAAAGATAGGACATCTAGTTATTGTTTATTTTTGCTATTTTATTGAGATTATGATCAATTAGGTTCACACGACACGTTCATTATTAAACGCATAGAAAACTAGAGCAGTTATCACACACACTTAGTAATCTTGTATTCATTTATCATAATCTCCAACCTTGTAACACCCTTTTTGATTAATAAAACTGGTGATAGACGATTTGTCATCACCAGGGAATTTTGTGTCGGCGATCTGACCAAGATCAAGGGCTTTTCCTCGCAACAAATCCTCGTGTTCTTGTTTGCATTCATTTCATAATCGTTATTTTCATACACGCACTATACCTCACCTTGCAAATTTGGTTTTATTATCCTTAACCGATATTTGACCAAAATAGACATCGCTTGGATATGGCTAATGCCAGTTAGGTTAAAAAAGTTTTTAGTGAATGTTGGAAAGGGTATGAATAACTAATCTAGAAGAGTTATGCCGGAAAACAAACCCATATTTTGGAATAAGAGTCACTTCGGACAGAGGAATCAAACGGTCGAAACACCGCGCCGGAAGGAAACAGAGAATGAAGGTTTTCGATTTCAGGGTCCATGAACTTGCAAATTTCGGATGAAGAGTGGGTATGGAAACCTTGAGATCGAAGGTCACTAGATTCCGATTGTTCGGAAAAAGACGAAACAGAAATAACAGACATTATTAAAAGAAAATGAAAGAGAAAATGTCGGTCTTGTATAGCTCATTCAATAGATCGATCACTCACAATCGTAACCCACACTCACGTGTTGACAAGAAAGCTACGGCATACTATTTTTGTGAGAAACAAAAGAATATAAAAGGCGGAATTAATAATACTCTTAATGTTACTCAAAGAACAATAAAGTAAAAAACACACAAAGTAACTTAAAAGATTTCCTTTTATAGGCCTACCCTGACACCTGATATTTCTTCTAGAAACCCAAATGATTGATACTAAACATATTCAAACGTATTACAAAACATTCTAAGTGTAAACATGTCTTTGAGCAAGCTTTGCAGCTTTTGTCTTTAACGAGCAGACCTAGTAACCATTAAGTATGCTGGGGAACAGTTCTCCGAGTAAACTTTACTTAGAATATTTTTCGTAGAAAATATACATCAAGTAGGCTTCCTGATAATACCAAACTTTTTTCAGTGTATATCCTACGAGCAAACTTGTTATTCAGAGATCCCTCCAACCTTTGTTGCTTTAACTTATTTAAACAAACCCAAGTGTGTGGGTGAAACTGTAGCTTACTCGAGGTTGAACCTTGCTTGTTCGAATTCCTAAAGTAATTTGTTTATCAACTTTCTTCAAGCTTGTTGGGACCATTGTTTATTATAAATAAACCTTGCTTGATACACCAATACACTTGGTTTTAGCTAGGTTTAGTCAAGAGTTTGCTCTGAAACAAACCTTTCTTGACTTGAAAAATAACCTTGATTGATGAAGTGTAGTTTGCTCGAACTAACACTTAAGAAAAATTCTAAAAGATAACTTTGCTCGAATAGCAAAATACCTTGCTTGACCAAGTTTAATCTTGCTAGGAGGCCTAAGTTTGCTCCGTTTTCATGCTTAGCCATTTTCCAAGGAGGTTGAGAAGATTCCAATCTTCCTTAAGTCTTTTCACATCCCATAAATCTCCCCCTAGATTAGAACATCCTCGGCTGTACCAAAACACCTATTGTTTATATACACTTTTCAAAATACACATCAAATTCTCAAAAAAATGAAATTACATAACATAATGAAAAATTTACAACTGATAATTCTATCAGTAGGACATTACAAATCAAACTTAAACTAAAAGAAGTATCTTCAATGTCTTGAGCTTAATGCCTCTCTCCTTTGGTCAAGTTTAACTGCCGCGGCTTTCTCCTTGAACAAGAATATCTCCCTGTGGTGTGGATGTTGAATGGGAAGATTCCATCTGATTATATCCTCCAAATCCTCCACATGAAGAAATTCAAGGTCAGTGTCATGCTTAATGATGCCCAGGGCCAGTCCATTAGAATTTTTACGTATAAAGGATTGATCTAGTGGTTAAAATATGATCTTAGAGATTCTCCCATTCTTCTGGACTTTGTGGTTTGGCCTGGTCATCCGACGCCTCATGCTCAAACACTCTTTTAAGTTGGCAAGAGGATTGGAGTATCTGGTCTTCTTCTTATATGAAGCTTCAGTAAGCACAACGTCCATCATCCTTCTCGGCCTTTTTCTCATTTCAAAGTCAAAGAGTTTCAACTTCCTCTTCTTACTCAGCAATGGAAATCCTTTCCTGGATTAATCTTTCAAATGTTTGGAAAGCTCATTCTTTTGTTGTCTGGAAAAATTATGTGTGTCTCGATAATCATATAAGTTCATAATTGCCATCTCTTCCTATTACTCCTTGTTAAAATCTTGAAAGTCATCCTTGAATACTATATGCTTCAGATCATCACTATTCATGATAACTTTCTAGGATTTTGTTTTAGCATCAAAATACAGTCTCTTTGGTAGGTCCACTTCAGTTGGTGGCCTTTGTTGTCGTTGATGTTGTTAGGTCACCGTTAATCAGTACCCAGGATATGTTATTCTTGAAGACGTGACTGGATCAATTATCCTTCATAAGAGTTCGAGAATTATGTCAGGATCGAGGATCCTCAGTAATTGTTATTACTAATGGTTGTTTCTTATGTGTAGGTTTATATTTGAAAGGTATAACAACCTCTTTGGTAGGTCCACTTAAGTTGGTGGCCTTTGTTGTCGTTGTTGTTAGGTCATGGATAATCAGTACTGAGGATATGTTATTCTTGAAGACGTGTCTAGATCAGTTATCCTTCATAAGAGTTTGAGAATTATGTCAGGATCGAGGATCCTAAGTATTTGTTGTTACTAAGATTATTTCTTATGTGTAGGTTTATATTTGATAGGTATGACAGCTGGAATACCTAGTCTACTGATGGTCGGTTAATTTGTATGCGTTTTAGTTCGTTTATTATTTAGTTTTAACTGTTTATTCTAGAACTATCGATACTTCATACGTGTTTAATTGGATTTCAGGTCATAGGCGTTAAAGTACTCAGTATGGACCTGTTGTGACACGGAATGAAGACCTGGGATGTCCAGCACGCAAAATGAGAAATAAAAAGAAGATTGCTGTAACAGGGTCCCATCGCGGTACGCGATGGGCCTGCTGAAGCACCCATCACGTACCGCGATGGGAGTTAAAAATATGTTGACTTTTGGGTCAATCGCGGTATGCGATCGACCCTCAGAAGACCCGTCGCGTACCACGACGGGTGTGCAGATGGGATTTTGGTTTATAACATCAGTTTCATCAACAAGAAAACCCCAACTTCGTTTTTGACGACCAAGAGGCGATTCCAGCAGTTCCTATAGGCGATTTCCACTATCCTAGCTCGTGTCAAGACCTTCCACATGATCCATATCATCCGTATCGAAGATTTGATGATGTCTCAGCTCGGCTAATCTCCTAGAATCGCACCCGGGATGTATAGTTTGTAACCATTTACAGTTTTTCTCATGTGATTAAGAATACTTATGTTTTGTTATTGAAGATTGATATATGATTATTGATGTTTAGTATTTCTGTGTGTTCGGTCGCTTTAGGTTTACGTTGGTGTGAACGATCTGTTACCAGTTGCTAGATAATTAGTCATATAACTGTTTGGTTAGATTGAATATGATAAAACGTACAGTTACCCTTAACTGAGTCACACTGGCAATGACCGTTTGATAACCAGTGCCGTGTGTAAAGTAATTGTTGACGTCTAAGGTTTTGTCTGGTTGATCAGTTTTCAGTTAATCGTTGATAATAAATCTGTTAGGTTGCATGAGATACTGTTTGGTTGCTTACTTGAATTCCTGGGTGGTTTGCTTTGTTAACTATTTAATACTCGTTTACTTGTTCGTTGCTTAGTTCTCTTAATTTAAACTATTGCTTGTGTGATCAGCACTAAAACCGTTTACTTCATAATATTAAATCTGTTACACGAATTGCATTGACCACATACTCCTTTTGATATGATACCCTACTTGCTCTAACTATATAGAATAATTAGGTTTTTGATTGACTCAAACGACGGTCATCATCTACCTATTATCTTGCTACTGGACTCATTCAGCACGTGGTCAAAAGGCATGGACACAGCTAGTGGGAAAGTGGCGGATTAATAGGATATCTAGTTAATGTTATTTTTTATTTAAAATGAGCTTATGATCAATTAGGTTATACACTTAACACTTCACGTTCTTTATAATTCACATAGCAAACTAGAGCAGTTATCACACACACTTAGTAATCTTGTATTCATTGATCATAATCTCCAACCTTGTAACACTCTTTTTGATTAATAAAGAGGTGATAGATGATTTGTCATTACCCGGGGTTTTTGTGCCGGCGATCCGACCACAAGGGATTTTCCTTGCAATAAATTTCTATGTTCTCGTTTATATTCGTTTCATAATTGTTATTGTCATACAAGCACTAAACCTCACCTTACAAATTTGGTAACATTATCCTAAATCTGTTTTTGACCAAAACAATTTGGCGCCCACTGTGGGGCAATTGGTTCTTTAATCCAGAAAATTTCCTATCAATATTCAACAATTTCAAACAATACCATAATCAATTGCCTCTTAACAAACCTTTGCTTCAACCAACATGCCTTCATCAGTTTCTCTCTCATCAAGGGCTTAACTGCCAATGCCTTCTCCACCCGCGGGAGTACCAAGGACTACTACTGCTGGAAACAAGATACAAATTCCATTCTTCCAGAGTTCAAAGACTACTGCTGACACCCCCTTGGTAAAATCTAACATTGATGTTTCTGCTATGTTTTTGCAGGTAAAGGCGTATATGGAGCAGCAGAACAAGACTAACCAGAAGATCATACGTGTAATAGGGGATAACAAGAAGAATAAGAGGACACTAAGGATCAGACTCCTTTGATGCCAAGGATGCTGGATTTCACCACTCCAGGATCCGTGGCTCAGCAAGCTCAAGGATCTTCGTTCCTCCAACAAGATCCTTCAACCAGGTTCCGTGGATCAACAAGCTCAAGGATCTTCGTTTCTTCAGCAAGGATCATCTATCCTTCAACCAGGATATGTGAGTGAGCAAGCTCAAGGATCCTCGTTCCTCCAACAAGGATCATCTTTATTTCATAAAAGATCCATGGGTTAGCAAGCTCAAGGATCCTCGTTCCTTCATCAAGGATCATATATCCATCCTCGTTCCTCTAGGAGTCAGCAAACTCAAGGATCCTCCTTCCTTCAGCAAGGATTATCCATCCTTCAGCCAGGATCCTCTGGATTGTATCATCAAGGATCCTGCAACTTCCAACCTCCAGGATCCTTCATGCATAATCAAGGATCCTTGGGACTTCAACTTCAAAGGTCATCGGAGGTCCATGAAGGAGACATCATTCCTATGCAGACCATTACCTTTGGTGGACCAACTACCATAGCAGATGCTTCCTATCTTGGCTACACTTTTGAGATGCCGACATTTAGTTCAATAGAAAGCGACTCCACCTCCACCTGATGCACATGTCATCAACTTCATCTCCGGTGGTTCTGATATATGTGGAACCTTAGTCTCCTCGGCCAAGGGACATGCTAAAGAAACCAAGTTGAAACACAGATAGCGACTTGTCATATCCACTACCCTGACCAATGACAGAAGAATCTTCTTCGACGAAGAAGATAAAACAAGGATCAAGGATCCTCCCCACGATGGTTTGATTATAACTCTATTTATTGCTAATCATTATGTGCACAAGATTCTAGTTGACGGAGAAAGCTTAGTTAACATCATTCAATTTGATGTACTCCAAAAGATGAATATTCCAGATTCATAAATCGTTCCCCGATCATCCGTGCTCGTCGGTTTCGGTGGCGAAATAAAAAAACAATGGGGGACATCAAGCTTCCTATATATATTGAGGGAGTAAAATCTTATCAAAAATTTTGTGTTATAGATAACTTATCTTATTGCAATGTAATTCTTAGTAGGCCATGGCTACATGGAATGAAATATGTAGCATCTACTTATCACCAGTGTATAAAACTACCAACTCCTTTGTGGGTAGTGAGAATAGATGGTGACCAAGTGGAAGCTAAGAACTGCTACTCCTCATCCATGAAACCAGCGGGTCAGTAGACGGTACCATACCAACTACAACAGCATCCTAGGAACGTGCTGGAAGCTCGAGAACAAGACATGAAAGAAGTATCCTTGGACCCCGAGGATCAAGACGTAAAAGTTTTCCTAGGATCCAGTATCCCTACTAACAATGAAGAGAATCTAGTATCATTCCTCAAGCAACAAAAATCTACATTTTCCTTTAAAGACTCTGACATGACAGTTATATCAAAAGAGGTAATTACTCATAAACTAGGCCTTGATATTTTTATTAAACCTATTCACCAGAAGCGAAGGAAATTCGCTCCCGAGAGGAATGCGATCGTACAAGAAGAAGTTGGAAAACATCTTAAGGCCGTTATGATCAGAGAGGTTAAATATCCTCGATAGTTGGCTAGTGTTGTGGTTGTTTCAAAAAAGAATGGAAAGTGGAGGGTATGTGTCGATTTCACCGATTTAAACAAGGCATGTCCCGAGGATCCTTTCCCATTACCTAACATTGACTCTATGGTGGATGAAACAGTAGGACATGAGATGCTTTCTTCTATGGATGCTTCCTTTGGATTTAAACAAATTCATATGGAACCATCTGATCAAGAAAACACAGAATTCATGACTCCTACTGGAATATATTGCTATACTGCCATGCCTTTCGGGCTAAGAAATGCAGGTGCAACTTATCAACGTTTAGTCAACATGATGTTTAAAGACCAACTAGGTAAGACCATGGAAGTGTATATAGAGGATATGGTAGTCAAATCCAAGAAGGCTGAAATTCATCTTAAGGATTTAGAGGCAACCTTCAACATCCTCGACCAGTATAACATGAAACTCAACCCATCCAAATGCCTTTTTGGTGTTAAAGCTGGGAAGTTCCTTGGTTATACGGTCACTAAGAGGGGTAAAGAAGCTAGCCCAAACCAAATTAAGGCCATCATCAACTTGAAGTCACCCACGAATGAAAAAGACGTACGAAGCTTGACTGGCCGGATCACATCCTTGAATAGGTTCATCTCCTGATCTTCGGAGAAGTGTAAGGATTTTTATGATATCGTTTGAAAGAATAAAAAATTCGAGAGGACGGAGAATCATGAGGCTGCACTCAAAGCCTTGAAGGATTACTTATCCTCAACACCAACGTTAATGAAGCCAGTAGATGGGGGACCCCTATCCATGTATTTAGCCGTATCGAGTAATGCACTAAGTGTTGTCCTTGTAAAGGACAATGAAGGGGAACAACATCCTGTGTATTATGTAAGTAAAAGTCTTCTAGATGCTAAAGCCAGGTATTCACATTTAGAAAAATTGATTCTTACATTAATTATGGCTTCTAGTAAGCTAAGGCATTACTTTAAAACTCATACTATAATTGTGAAAAATAAATATCCTATCAAGAATGTTCTTAGAAAACCAGAGTTGTTGGGTAGGATGGCAAAATGGGCTGTAAAGTTGAGTGCAAATGATATCCAATATGAGCCAAGGACTGCCATAAAGTCTCAAGCACTAGCCGACTTTCTGGTTGATTTCAGTAGTGATTTACAAAAGGAAGCCGGTTTGGAGGTCCAATAGTTAGAGGAAACCAAGGATCCTTGGATCTTATTAATGGATGGAACATCAAACCTTAGAGGAACATGTCTTGGTATTCTACTGAAATCGCCACAGGGGGACATAATACCCCAATCTATAGTTTGTGAGTTTCAAGCCACAAATAATGAAGCGGAATACGAAGCTTTAATCGTAGGTTTGAAATTAGCTAAACACATGAGGATCAGGTATCTTCATGTGTATATAGATTAATTATTAATAACTAACCACTTTAATGGCTCATATGCTGTTAAAGGAGAAAAATTAATCAAATATTTAAACATCGTGAAAGAACTGTCAAAGTTCTTCTAAACTTTTAGTATCATATATGCACCAAGAGAAGAGAATACTGGGGCAGATGCCTTAGTAAATCTACCCTATCCTTGAAATTCCTAGAAGATACAAAGATCCCAAACATCCATATACTCTCACCAACAATAGGTTAACAAGAAATTTGGGAGATAACAACTAACAAAGAGATTATGCTATGGGATTCATTATCCACAAATAATAAAGGATCTTGGATCCTCCCGATCAAGAAATTCATTTTAGATGGAGAGATTCCCACCACAAAAAATCCTAAAACCTTCAAACTTAAGTTATCATCATACATCATATTACATGATATTCTGTATAGGAAATCTCTTGTAGGTGAGGAACCCGAAATCCAAGAGGTGCTCAAAGACTTTCACGAAGGTGATTGTGGTAATCACAGTGGAGGTAGAGCCCTATTCTATGGGATTCTAAGAACATGATACTTCTGGCTAGCCATGAAGAGAGACGCCATGGAGTACTCAAAATAGTGTGATTCCTGTCAAAGACACGACAACATTCTGCACCATCCAGCGGAGCCTATTTATCATATATCCTGATCATGGCCTTTCATGAAGGGGGGCATGGATATTGTGGGTATGCTACCTAAAGAACCAAGAGGAAAAGTGTTCATGGCTACCATGACTGATTACTTCTCGAAGTAGATAGAAGCAGAAGCTTTTGTTTAAGTCCGCGAAAAAGAGGTGATATTCTTCATTAAAAGAAACATTATTACTAAATTTGGTATTCCTTCAGAAATTATTTGCAACAATGGTTCCCAGTTTATTGTGAAAAGAATCACTAACTTTAGTGACATTTGGGGAATAAAGATCATCACCTCTACTCCAGCGCACCCTCAAGCTAATGGACATTCAGAATCAAGAATCAAGATCATTATCAATAATTTGAAGAAAAAATTGGGATCCAAGAAGGTTAAATGGGCTCAAGAGATGCCCTACGTTCTTTGGGCTGACATAACAACGCCCAAAAACACAATAGGTCAAACACCCTTCGCATTGATGCTTGGCTCAAAAGTCGTAATCCCTACATAAATTGTGGTTCCCACTACCAGTACAAGCATCCGTGATCCTCAGGCCAACTATAAAATTATCCTACAAGATCTTGATATTGTTGATGAGCTCAGATACCTAGCTAAGATCATCGGGATTCAAATATTTCAAGAAGGATATTTAGTCTTGTCACACCCCGTTAAGCGTATTGCGGAAGCGTAAACCGGAAATGCAACAGATACAACTGGTATCAAATACATTGTTCATAAAGAAACATTACTAACTAATTCACAATATATTATATCGTTCTAACATCTTTTACAAACTAGGTGATACAATCAAACCGGTTCTTCAAGTACTTTACTTCTAACTCAAATGCCCATAACAGCAATCACCAATCAGACACGTAACGCACAGAAAATTACTTCTCATATCTGATTACCTGAAAAGCATGTTAAAATAGGTCAACTACGAATAGTTGGTGAGTTTCATAAGTTTAACGAGATCAGTTCTGCGTACCACACAGTCATAGTTTGTATGTACGCGCGTACGTAAAAATATGCATTTACGTTTGTATGAATATTTACAGCCATATACTTGTGTGTGCATATGCACACAGGTAAGTTTATAATATAATTTCAAAATTTCAGTAAAATCGTGATTGTTTGTTCGTACTACCTGTTTCCAATTTTCGTGTTTAACCAACCACTGTGGATCCCCTTCTTCCCAAAACGGTTCCACATAAACTCAACCACCGTGGCCCCCCTTCCGCCCACAACGGTTCCGTGTTAACATCAGCCACTGTGGTCCCCCTTCCACCCGCAATGATTCCACGTAAACTCAAACATTATATAGTGTACACGCAAATAATTAATATATTCTACACATAGTATTTCCTACGTCTAATCACGTAGCATGTATATAGACACATATGCACATATAGTATTTATCACGTATCACCAATTACTGTGGCTCCCCATCCGCCCTCAATACGCATAATCACATTATTTTCTTAACATTCATGTCATAATCAAGTTAGTTCGTTTAATAAGTTGCAGCAGAACTTGGCTCATAGGCCATACTCAACTTTTGTTTATAAGTTGCAGCAGAACTTGGCTCATAAGCCATACTCAACTTTAGTTTATAAGTTGCAGCAGAACTTGGCTCATAAGCCATACTCAACTTTAGTTTATAAGTTGCAGCAGAACTTGGCTCATAAGCCATACTCAACTTTAGTTTATAAGTTGCAGCAGAACTTGGCTCATAAGCCATACTCAACTTTTGTTTATTACTATTGTGGCCCCCCTTCCGCCCACAATAGCCCCATAATCATCACAGGCCACGTTATCTCCAAAATTAGTTATGTTTAACATTACATAACATATTTGTATAAACCTGCTGTTACGTGTAATTTCATTATGTTTTGCAAATTCGTATTATCTCCACTTAATATATCAATTAATGATAATAATCATCTTTCATCAGCACGTAGTCAATCATTGTGTTTGTAGGGACTTTTCATATATAATTGTTCAGATATTTTATGTCCCGAATCGTTTTCAGATCGATAACGTGTATGAACATGCTTTCCACCCCAAAAGTTCGTAAAACAGTTTAGAAAGTGGGGGTCGTGAAACTCACCTTATCGTAGTTCGCACAGAAATTACGTAACAATAAGTCAGATGCCTCGTTTATAGCCTGATTCCTATAAACGGTATTGTATCGTTAATACTAGTACAGTGTTCAAGATAAGTCGGGCTGTATAGATAATCTGGGTATAGCTGTTAGGCCCAGAACATGACCATAATCTTAGATTGTGACGTTGTATACTATGAAATGTTTAAAACTGGATTTGGCTCAGTTTCACCGTTTTCCGAGCCTAGCTCAGTTGATCGTTTATACGTTTCGGGATTAGGTAAGATCACATAAACTTAAGTAAATATATTGATTGATAAAATGATTTGATTTATGAAAGAATTTTAAGGTTTCGGTGTCTGGTTTGATCGCAGGGTTCGTTTCCGTTTTCACACGGTTTTAATTATACAAACCGCGCCCAATCCACCCGATTTGTCCGGAATTTTCGTAACAAGTTCGTTTTTATCAATATCATTCAAAAATATGATATTTGACCACTTTTGACATTTTGACATACCAGTCAGTCCGTTAAACACAAAACTGCCGGTTTCGTTAAAACAATTATAATTTAAATCTTTGATTAATCATAACTAAATATGTACTTATATATAAATTATGCAAATTTTTGTAAAAATACATTAAGACATGGAGAATTTTATAAAAATATTTCCAGAAATTTTATGATTAATTATTTATTTATAAAAATTCATTTAATAGGTTATAATCATGTAATAAATGGTCCGTTTATATCAAACGACCTCCGAAAAATCCAATAATTTTTACCAATGGCCTTAATGTTCGTACATAGCCCCTGCAAAATTTCCAGAACCTAACTCATTTGACAAAATGCCTTTTTGTGCGTTTTTCGGCTGTTAAAAATTCGGTTAAACGATGATTGCACAAACCATACTTAGGCATTTCCAATGATTCCCAAACTTTACCAGTGATCTTACCATCCCATATCAAACTCCAAAACCAAGTTTCAGAATTTTTCAATATGTTTAGCTATTTTTCCCAAATAAACGCTCATAAACGGAAATAAATTCACCAAATATTCTCCGTTTATCGAAAATTTACCAAATTTGAACAGGGACTCATTTATATGATCCCTGATGTCCCTGCAAGTTTTCACAAGCTAACAACAAGCACGTCACAACCTAATACTAAACAGCCCCTAAACGAGTGTTACGGGTTTACCTTGTCGGTTTTCGATGAATTTTGCTAGCTTAAATGACTTTCCGGGTCTCGGGTTGCAAACTCAGTATACCTACATATCATATAACATCAAACCAAGCATAAATCATCCATGTAACAGCCTTGATAATTAGGGTTTCGGTTTTGGGTTCAAACCGAACTTTCTAACCATAAAAACGTTGTATTCATGTTCTAATCCGCGTTTTTGACCAAAAAAATATATGTTCCTGGTTTGTAAACATGTTTAACATCAAAACATAATTTTACTTGATTTTTAGGGTTTTTGGATGGTTAAACATGTTTAATACTAACTAAAACATGTTTATATATTAATTATATGCATCAAACTTAGTTAAATCTTTATGAAATTTGATCTTACCTTAGGGTGTTGAAGAGTTTCTGGAAAATTAAGTTGCAGCTGCTTGGACTTGAACTTTTGGTTAAATGGAATGAATAAACTTGGCTTACTTAACAAGCTTTATAACATAAAGGGGTGGGGTAACTAGCTGCCGATCGGAAGTTTGTATAAGCCCTTAATGGGCTGTTTTGGCCCATTAAACTATACATACAAGCCCAAACATGAAAAGCCCACTTCAAATTTTGTTCGGGTCCGGTTTTTCGCAAGAAAATTAATTCGGGTGTAAGAGATAGCGTAAAAACGAGTGTTTTTCAGCTTATTTTTTGTAAAATAAGAAAAACGTACCGACTCGTTGTAAAATTCCAAAATATTTTCACGGATTGCTTAGAACATGTCATATAAGTGTTTTATAAATCTTTTTCGGCTTAACGGACGCTACAATGCTTGTTTTGATGTTACCGATTGCGTTTAAGCTTATAACGTATCGATAAACGAAACCTTTTTTCGTTTAAAGAGTTTTAAACGTACCGGGGCCTAAATATCAATATGTTAGCCTCTATAACATATATATAACTCGTATATGACCCCTCAGTATGTATACGGGTCATCGTTAGTATCGGTCGGTTACTCGTTTAAGCACTACGAATTAACCGATTTATCGTTTACTTGTTACGTAATGGATATAGTGTACCTCGTTTTGTCATAAATGTCACATTCTCCCCCCGTTAAGAAATTTCGTCCCCGAAATTCAATATGCCAAATATGCTCTTTTTGGGGAAAATTTTATAATTATTTTTTTTGGAATTCGTTTTTCTGTTTCCGAACACGTTTGATTCCCCGTTGTGGATTTCACTGGATTTTATTCAATAAGATTTTATTGTGTCACAACTGTTTGATTTTCTGCACTCAGTATTTCCATGAGTCTCTTTATAGAGTTTAGCTGTATAAAAGTTTTCAAATAGTACTAATTCCGCCATATCAGTAAGGCACTCATTTTGATTCGATATATATATATACATATATATATATATAATGGGAATGAGATAATTTTGCTTAATACGTTATGGTTCGAGGCAATTTTGTACAGTTCCATGTATTTTAGAATCAACTCATCGTTTTCCTTAACTCAACTTAACAACTTTCAAAATTTGATAACTTCTCATATTTCTCAGTATAGCCCTCTTGTTAGCCTTAGGCGGCCTTCGGTTTGTTATTAATATTACAAGCTTTATTTATGGTTATCGAAATCGAATCGGATTTTGTATTTTGGATGTCGCCAATTTTTCAATTTCAATAAGATGGCGAGTTACATTCTTGCTCGTATAATATAGTATATAGGCGTTTGCATAATATTACGATGATTGTTAATGTACGAGGATTGAAATTACCGGTCTTACTCTCCTCTATTGTTTGAATAGTTTATTTGATTTGATTGTTTTATAGAGGATTATAGATTGAGCTTAGGCCAATTAGGGATCTAAAATTTCATATCCAGTTCACCAAGAGTAAGGTTTTGTTAAGGCTTTTTCAGTTGGATAGTTGTTACCATTCGGAAGAAAGTATTCGGAGTGGATTAGTCAAGAAACTATTTCTCGGGATGTTTTGGGAATATGTGTTAAGAGATCCATTGTAGTTTGTTTCCCACTTCCAATGGGGTATCTCGAATTGTTGTAGCATCTCCGAGGATCTTTTGTATTCCCCGTTAACTTATAATAGTGCACACTTTACAACATATGTGCCTATGATTCCTTCATATATTTCGCTTGCATCTATATACTATTACTCAGTTTATCCGCACATCTGGCCTGGCTTTTTCCTTGTCCATCACTCAGTTTGCTATAAAAGTTTAAAGTTCAAGTTTCGGTTACGGATAGTATAGTTTTTCCTCATCCATGTTTCGTCATTGGGGTACTAGGTTTTGTTCCGTGTACGGGATCACGTTTTTATCTAGAAGAGGTAGTATAACAGTTTTATTTTTATATATAACCTTCATTTGAACTCAATTAACTAGTCCATACTGACTATTACACAATGACTCCTCACTTTCACCGGGAGTGCATTGATAGGGAATAGCTAGTTATTTAGGTTAAAAAGGGTAGTTTTTCGAGTAATATGGTTAGTATTTATAGTCTTACTTTTGGTTGTTTCTATTTTATACAAAATTGTTATTTCACTAGACGGTATATTTTCCAAGGTAATAACTTGTAGGAACGAAATGTCTATCAGCGTCCATAATAAATAAACTAAAGTATATTAGGCATTACTAAGAACGTACCTGTTACTACATTTGTTCTATCCGGTTTATTCACAATACTTGACCCCTAGTCGAAATAGACGTCGATGTCGGTCCTTGCCTTTGTCTTTCCATCGCAATTGGGTTCAATCTAGGGCAGTCTTTCTTGATGTGCTCCATACTACCACACTCATAACAGGCATTACGGTTTATTATGGGTTGGTTTTGGTAGACTGGTTGTTGTCGTGTTGGTTGCGGTTGGGGTAGTTGTGAGTCCTGGAGTTGGGTTGGTGGATTTATAGTATTCATAACGGTTCTACAATTTCGGGCATAGTGTCCCACCTTCCCACATTTGTGACACACATTGGTCCGACATTCACCAACATGATGATAACCACATTTTCCACATCTAGGCAAAAGCCCGTTATACTTATTTTGCTTCACATCGGAACTGATCATAGCGTAATTTTGTATTGCAAGGCGCGCGCATTTATTCCGTTGTCTTTCTTGTATTCCCGCTCCATAATTGGTTTCGTTTTGTACCAGATGATTCCCCGGGCATTCTTAATGAACCACTTCTAATCAAATCAGAAGTTACAATGCCGGCTTGTAACACGGCATTTTCGAAAGTTACAGGGCCAGTTGAATTAACCAAACTCCTGACTTTGGGGGCTAAACCCCAAATGTAGCGTTCAGTACGTTTAGATTCTGGAGTAACTAACCATGGGACTAGACGAGCCAGTTCGTTAAAGCGATGGGTATACTCCAAGTGATCTGCACCATTCATTTCTAGATTCCAAAGTTCTTGCTCTAATTTCTGAATTTCGTTTCTCGGACAAAAGCGTTTTATCATAAGATTTTTAAGTTCTGTCCAAGACATACGATTGGTTGCCTCTTGTCCTTGAATTTGCACAACAGTATTCCACCACATTAGCGCGTGGTCTACAAACGTAGAAGTAGCAAATTTGACAATACAAGCTGGTGGACAGTTAGTGATATTAATGATAGATTCAGTCTTTTCGATCCACTTTACCAGTCCATTTGGTCCTTCAGTACCACTAAATTCCATAGGTTTACATAGCATGAAGTTCTTAAGTTGATATCCGTGTTGCGGGGGATTTTGATTGTTACAACTATTGTTCAAGTTCGGTAGGAGATTATCATTATTGAAAATAATATTGGTATTCAACGGGGGAGTATTAGTTGCGATAGTATCAGTATTTTTCTGGGGAGCATTTGTGGTTGTATTAGTATTTGTCGAGGGATTAGTATTTACAACCGCGTTAGCGTTCGGCACTTGATTTGTATTCATAGTTGTATGGATACCAGCAGCGAATTGTGCTGCTATTGTCGGAAGTACTGTTTGTAGTTGTCGAGCGATCATCTCGGTTATATCTGCCTCAGACAACATGTTTACTTTCTTCGGGGCCATTCTAATATAAAAACCAGTTATCTCACAATTAACACAATTCACATACGCTAATGATCACAAAAAGGAATTACAATAACAAGTAATCAGGTATTTCAATTAACACGTATGTATCACACGGGTTTGTTCTCGAGTCTGAATACTAAGGATAGTATATAAAATTAGCCTAGCAAACACCAAAGTTTGCATATATATTAAAAGTTGTCATCTCAGAAATTTTAACCCAATAGGGGTCAATGTTTGTATTAAAAATGCCGAAATCGTCCTCCATATTAGCATAGCGCACCACCATATGCTTGTATGGAGTATCAGAAACTATACACGACAATACCGTACTATCCTTATCTATCAAAGTACGCGTTATAACAATTATAAATAATTCACAACTTGTACGACAATTGTTCCGATATGATTCCATTATTGGGAAGCTGTTTTTGTTCGGTATCTCCCGTAGGTAGATATTTGCTCGCTACGAGTTTAATCAGTATGTTATAGTGGGAATGCACGTGTATATTTCACCTGACTTCTAAATGTTGTTAACTAATATTGTAAAATATATTCTTTCGTCAGGTCATTCTGTATTCGTAGACATGTCGGACTTAATAAAAGTAGTAGTTTGCTGGTTGGAGGTAATTAGGTTTCATTCCAGTCGGGGCACGTTATCATTTCGTGAGCATGAGGTTTCTCTCCTACAGTAACCAATTGGAATAGGAAAAATATAGGAGAGGTTGGATGTTCTTATTCATAGATGGTTCAAAGAGTTTACAAGTTAAGGAGGTTCATCAGAGTTAGTTGTACTGGTAAATTGTAAAAGAAATTATTATTATTAATATTTCTTGTTGAAATATCATTAGTATATTATATGTACTGGTAATCACGGTCTGTTTATAGAATTGGGGAATCAATAAAGTAGTTATTATATTTATAATTCAATAAGTTGGGTTCATCACTAAGTATTTCCCCCGGGATAGTGTTTGTTTTTCAAACAACAGAAATCGAAGGATGACCAGAAAATAGTTTAGTTTAGTCTCAAAGAAACGAGTACATGAAATAAAGGTTAGACCCAGGCTGAGAGGTATTATATGTGTATATATATATTCTTGAAATCATTATCTGTAGGACACGCCTCTCGTGATTCATTCCCGGGCCTCGCATATTAGGTTCCTTAGTGGTTTCGTCATATCACCAGATTTAGTTTGAAGTCGGTTAAGCGTTCTCGTATTCTCGTTTACAGGAAACACCGGTTCCTTAATTGTCATAAGGCTACCCGATCTCGACATCTTTCGGTGCAACCGTTAATCAGAAGAAAACGTTTTTCGGTAGCTTAGATCATCGTAAAGGATATTATTAATTAATACCGAAGTTAAATATTTTATTTGTTACGAACAGGTATAATATAAATTTTGATACGATATAATTTTAATCATAATATAAATTAATATTAATTATAACCGAATATAATATTCGTTACAATAAGATTCAATATCATCGGTAGTACCGTACGCACACGTATCCCTATATCTCATCTCAGATAAGCACGTATGCACATTTCATATATACTTCACATCACCTTTATGCACGTATGTTGCCATTTTTACCTATCAATATGTTCCGCGACTTCATCCCGAATTCCCTCGTACAAGCAAGTCTGTTATTACGTTCCGGACCATAATAACTCACTTGCCCTACGAGTTCATCCCGGCATCCATCAGTATCTATCGTTACTCATTAATAAGTTTCCCAGTGATAATCGAGCCTACGGTTATATTATAGGTATCCTAAGGGATAACCTAATCCTTTATAACCAATGGCTCTGATACCAACTTCTGTCACACCCCGTTAAGCGTATTGCGGAAGCGTAAAACGGAAATGCAACAGATACAACTGGTATCAAATACATTGTTCATAAAGAAACATTACTAACTAATTCACAATATATTATATCGTTCTAACATCTTTTACAAACTAGGTGATACAATCAAACCGGTTCTTCAAGTACTTTACTTCTAACTCAAATGCCCATAACAACAATCACCAATCAGACACGTAACGCACAGAAAATTACTTCTCATATCTGATTATCTGAAAAGCATGTTAAAATAGGTCAACTACGAATAGTTGGTGAGTTTCATAAGTTTAACGAGATCAGTTCTGCGTACCACACAGTCATAGTTTGTATGTACGCGCGTACGTAAAAATATGCATTTACGTTTGTATGAATATTTACAGCCATATACTTGTGTGTGCATATGCACACAGGTAAGTTTATAATATAATTTCGAAATTTCAGTAAAATCGTGATTGTTTGTTCGTACTACCTGTTTCCAATTTTCGTGTTTAACCAACCACTGTGGATCCCCTTCTTCCCAAAACGGTTCCACATAAACTCAACCACTGTGGCCCCCCTTCCGCCCACAACGGTTCCGTGTTAACATCAGCCACTGTGGTCCCCCTTCCACCCGCAATGATTCCACGTAAACTCAAACATTATATAGTGTACACGCAAATAATTAATATATTCTACACATAGTATTTCCTACGTCTAATCACGTAGCATGTATATAGACACATATGCACATATAGTATTTATCACGTATCACCAATTACTGTGGCTCCCCATCCGCCCTCAATACGCATAATCACATTATTTTCTTAACATTCATGTCATAATCAAGTTAGTTCGTTTAATAAGTTGCAGCAGAACTTGGCTCATAGGCCATACTCAACTTTTGTTTATAAGTTGCAGCAGAACTTGGCTCATAAGCCATACTCAACTTTAGTTTATAAGTTGCAGCAGAACTTGGCTCATAAGCCATACTCAACTTTAGTTTATAAGTTGCAGCAGAACTTGGCTCATAAGCCATACTCAACTTTAGTTTATAAATTGCAGCAGAACTTGGCTCATAAGCCATACTCAACTTTTGTTTATTACTATTGTGGCCCCCCTTCCGCCCACAATAGCCCCATAATCATCACAGGCCACGTTATCTCCAAAATTAGTTATGTTTAACATTACATAACATATTTGTATAAACCTGCTGTTACGTGTAATTTCATTATGTTTTGCAAATTCGTATTATCTCCACTTAATATATCAATTAATGATAATAATCATCTTTCATCAGCACGTAGTCAATCATTATGTTTGTAGGGACTTTTCATATATAATTGTTCAGATATTTTATGTCCCGAATCGTTTTCAGATCGATAACGTGTATGAACATGCTTTCCACCCCAAAAGTTCGTAAAACAGTTTAGAAAGTGGGGGTCGTGAAACTCACCTTATCGTAGTTCGCACAGAAATTACGTATCAATAAGTCAGATGCCTCGTTTATAGCCTGATTCCTATAAACGGTATTGTATCGTTAATACTAGTACAGTGTTCAAGTTAAGTCGGGCTGTATAGATAATCTGGGTATAGCTGTTAGGCCCAGAACATGACCATAGTCTTAGATTGTGACGTTGTATACTATGAAATGTTTAAAACTGGATTTGGCTCAGTTTCACCGTTTTCCGAGCCTAGCTCAGTTGATCGTTTATACGTTTCGGGATTAGGTAAGATCACATAAACTTAAGTAAATATATTGATTGATAAAATGATTTGATTTATGAAAGAATTTTAAGGTTTCGGTGTCTGGTTTGATCGCAGGGTTCGTTTCCGTTTTCACACGGTTTTAATTATACAAAACGCGCCCAATCCACCCGATTTGTCCGGAATTTTCGTAACAAGTTCGTTTTTATCAATATCATTCAAAAATATGATATTTGACCACTTTTGACATTTTGACATACCAGTCAGTCCGTTAAACACAAAACTGCCGGTTTCGTTAAAACAATTATAATTTAAATCTTTGATTAATCATAACTAAATATGTACTTATATATAAATTATTCAAATTTTTGTAAAAATACATTAAGACATGGAGAATTTTATAAAAATATTTCCAGAAATTTTATGATTAATTATTTATTTATAAAAATTCATTTAATAGGTTATAATCATGTAATAAATGGCCCGTTTATATCAAACGACCTCCGAAAAATCCAATAATTTTTACCAATGGCCTTAATGTTCTTACATAGCCCCTGCAAAATTTCCAGAACCTAACTCTTTTGACAAAATGCCTTTTTGTGCGTTTTTCGGCTGTTAAAAATTCGGTTAAACGATGATTGCACAAACCATACTTAGGCATTTCCAATGATTCCCAAACTTTACCAGTGATCTTACCATCCCATATCAAACTCCAAAACCAAGTTTCAGAATTTTTCAATATGTTTAGCTATTTTTCCCAAATAAACGCTCATAAACGGAAATAAATTCACCAAATATTCTCCGTTTATCGAAAAATTACCAAATTTGAACAAGGACTCATTTATATGATCCCTGATGTCCCTGCAAGTTTTCACAAGCTAACAACAAGCACGTCATAACCTAATACTAAACAGCCCCTAAACGAGTGTTACGGGTTTACCTTGTCGGTTTTCGATGAATTTTGCTAGCTTAAATGACTTTCCGGGTCTCGGGTTGCAAACTCAGTATATCTACATATCATATAACATCAAACCAAGCATAAATCATCCATGTAACAGCCTTGATAATTAGGGTTTCGGTTTTGGGTTCAAACCGAACTTTCTAACCGTAAAAACGTTGTATTCATGTTCTAATCCGCGTTTTTGACCAAAAAAATATATGTTCCTGGTTTGTAAACATGTTTAACATCAAAACATAATTTTACTTGATTTTTAGGGTTTTTGGATGGTTAAACATGTTTAATACTAACTAAAACATGTTTATATATTAATTATATGCATCAAACTTAGTTAAATCTTTATGAAATTTGATCTTACCTTAGGGTGTTGAAGAGTTTCTGGAAAATTAAGTTGCAGCTGCTTGGACTTGAACTTTTGGTTAAATGGAATGAATAAACTTGGCTTACTTAACAAGCTTTATAACATAAAGGGGTGGGGTAACTAGCTGCCGATCGGAAGTTTGTATAAGCCCTTAATGGGCTGTTTTGGCCCATTAAACTATACATACAAGCCCAAACATGAAAAGCCCACTTCAAATTTAGTTCGGGTCCGGTTTTTCGCAAGAAAATTAATTCGGGTGTAAGAGATAGCGTAAAAACGAGTGTTTTTCAGCTTATTTTTTGTAAAATAAGAAAAACGTACCGACTCGTTGTAAAATTCCAAAATATTTTCACGGATTGCTTAGAACATGTCATATAAGTGTTTTATAAATCTTTTTCGGCTTAACGGATGCTACAATGCTTGTTTTGATGTTACCGATTGCGTTTAAGCTTATAACGTATCGATAAACGAAACCTTTTTTCGTTTAAAGAGTTTTAAACGTACCGGGGCCTAAATATCAATATGTTAGCCTCTATAACATATATATAACTCGTATATGACCCCTCAGTATGTATACGGGTCATAGTTAGTATTGGTCGGTTACTCGTTTAAGCACTACGAATTAACCGATTTATCGTTTACTTGTTACGTAATGAATATAGTGTACCTCGTTTTGTCATAAATGTCACAAGTCTTAAGGAAAGCCTTCCAAAATACAACTAATCCCGTAGATGGAAAGCTAGCTCCTAAGTGGAAAGGCCCCTACTTGATCAAGTCAGAGGCAGGAAATGGGGCATATCATCTACTTACCATGAAAGGTAACTTACTACCAAGAGCATGGAATGCCATACATCTTAAGAAGTATTTTGTCTAGTCAGGATCGCTGATCCTTTAATGATTAAGGATCCTCAAGTTGGTAAAATTTTATTCTATTATTATTTATTTTAGAGATATATTACTAACTTAAGAATAATATATCCTTAACATTTATCTTTTCCAAGTTTTAACTAAAAATGTAGATTTCAATAAGAGGTTTAATGACTAAGAGGTTGGCCACCTTTCCCTCAAACTCGAGGTACATTGCTATTTCCTTAGCCTAGACCAAGATTAAGGTGTGACCTCCGATGGTCATATCTTTCAATGTTTAAAGGTTTCACCTTTATTACAAATTAGAGTTTCTACACTCTCACCTGTAGCGCACGTTAACCAACATATAGTTCGGGGCAGCAGGACCAGTACACGCTTAGTGGCTTAAAATTTCGTTTGTTTCGGCTATATGGAGGATCCTACGATTTATGGTAGACGTACCATACCTAAGGTTTTGGCGTTGTCACGTTACTCACGTTTGGGCTAAATCCTGGTTTGGGCGAGTCCCCGGTTAACATCCGTATCTTTAGGCCAGTCCCCTGTTTGGGCTTGTTCCTAGTTTTTGGGCATGTCTCCAATATTTGGGCTTGTCCCTAGTTCACGGGCTTGTCCCCAGTTGCACGTGCTTGTCCCCAGTTTGTTGGGTTTAATCCCAGTTAATATCATAAGTTATTTGCATAAGGTATACTAAGTTCAATTACAAGGATCACAGAAGAATCAACACTTGTCGTAACTTAGGTCTAATTAGATCTTATGGTATGATTTCTACTCATAAATTTATATTTACCTGGCTTAAATATGTATAAATTCTTTTATGTAAGGATTCTGGATCCTTAATTTGTTTTAATACGGATATTCTATCCTTAAATCTTTTTCTTAAGAATATTTCTTGAAACTATTCATGAACTTAAACTATAAATAATATGACTTCAAAATAATAAACAACACATAAAAGATTAAGTTATTATTACTAATAAGTCACCTGGACTTACCAAAATCCTTAACCCGGACTTCACCATTCAAAAGATGGACCATCCACCCGGGTTAAGAATGTGTTACCCCCGGGTTAAGCAGGATCTAATTGTTCATCAAAGTGGAAGAAAATAAGATAGGGGCATCAAAGGTTTCATCCCCACAAATAGAGATCCCTCCACCTTTGCTACCCCTAACTATTGCCTCAAGGATCATAGATCCTTTACCCTAATTACCATTGTCTTAAGTACACAACCAGAGGGTCTATAAAAACATATGCAAATAAAAAAAACGGGCTCGGGCCTTGTATTTCTTATCCTTCATTGCCCGCCTTGGCAGCTTCCTCTTCAACCACTACATCATTTCCTTCATCCATCTCTGTTGCATCCTTCGCACCGCTAGTCTTAGCTTCACATTCATCCGCAGTTTTATTCTCTTCAGCAGTTTCCTCCATACCAAGCCTAGCCAAAGATTTCTTCCATTCCTCCACATCCCAGTTGGCTTTGTCAAAAGAGGGATCATTAACTTCGGCCACAAACTGGATTCTTGCTTGCAGGATCAACTTGGACGCTTACATTAGTATCCGCTTTAATCACATCCTTCGTCTTCATTTCCATGGCAAAAAACTGTGAGTCTGCTTGTTTCTTCTCTTAGTGACCTTGGTGATCAGCTTATCCTTGGCAGCAGCAAGATTCCTCATCTCTGACAAATTTTCCTCAAGATGTTTGATGATTGATCCATAGTAAGAGCGGAAACCTTGGACACCCTACAAGCCACAGGCCTGGGATCAACAACCATTGTTTAACAAGATTAACAAGAAGAATAAAGGATCCTTACCTTGGTAACTGCATGGGTAACTGCCTCATGTAGCTGCTTCTCAACTTCATGAACCTCTGCTAGGTGCTTAGGTAACTTCCTCTTCTTCACATACTGAGCCTTAGCCCTAGTAGTAACGGTATGAGGACTAGGATCTGGAGTAGACTTGGAAGGTTCCTTCTTGACTGATCTTGGAGAAATCAAATGATCGATATCAGCAAACGAGAACTGGGCTGCAGGCTTCTTAGCGGACTTGGGCCTATATTCATGAATAAAAAAACAGATAAGTTTTCAATTTTTATTACAGAATTAATACTTTTATCTATATGATATTACCTACATGACATGATACTATGAAGTGAGAGATTTGACTGATCAGTTTCTGAAGCAGAATCAAGGATCCTGATTTTAAAAGTCTAACTTGTGGGGCTCAGTGAAAGGAAAGCAGCTACTCTCATTTTAGTTCCTGGAAGTTTGTAACGATTCCGGCAGAATCAGGTATACCCTAACCGGTATATACTATTTATGTGTTATTTAATAATGAATATATGAATTATAATGTGTTTACACGAGTATGTATGATTCACAGTACGGATTATACTCGATTATACAGTTAATCGTGTTGGAAATATGATTAACCGATTAACGGTTATGAAGCCCGAACGAATCGAGGATTACATTATAGACGAGATATATGATATTTAGTGATGTTTACGAAGTATTAAAGCTTCGGGATAAGTGAGTTAAAGCACAGAAAAGAATTTTCGATTTAATGGTACGTCGGTACGTTAAACGAAACCTTTAATACCAAACCGAGCAAGAGACGATCGATCAAGCCGAAAAAGATGCGCAATTATTAATAATATGATGTTTTAAGTTAATGAAAGTCATGGTTTAAGTTTTTGAAGTTTTTAAATCGGTTTTATATAAATTTCATTTTTAAGCCGAAAAACGACCGTTTTAGCCTCGTTTTAAGCCGAATTAAACATTTAACCGAAAAACGAACTGAACCAGATTATCCAAAACATTATCTAGATCTCCGATATCTTAATGTGTGGCTAGAAATGGAGAGGTGGGTCCCACCCCACCTCCCTCTCGCTTCCGGTCGCAAAAAAAGGGGTGTAACCCCCTTTGTTTTATTATTTTTTGTAAACCATATCCAACATCCATCATTTTCTCTCAATTTCATGAGCCAAAATCCAGAATTTTTGCAAGAAAACCGAGGTAAAAATCGAGTTATTTACGTGTTCCTCTTCGTTTCTTGAGTTTATTTGCAAGAAAATGAGGTTTCAAGTGAAAAAGGGTGAAAACCCGAGATGAAAACCGATTCTTGCATGATCAAGTGATGCATACGGGTTATACAAGGGATCTTGGTCCAAGAAAGAAGTTAAACGAACCAAAAACGAATTTTTACGGTTAAATCTTTGTTTTAAAATCATAACCGAAACCATGAAAGAAATGGCTTGATTGTGGGTGTAACTTGCTTGGTGTGGTGTTATTGTGCTTGTAGGTGTTGTATCTAGTTGTTAGCAAAGGCTAGAAAGCGAGATCCTTGCGATTTGAAGCTAGAAACACAAGGTAGTTCGGTTTTGTGTGATGTTTATGTTTTGGACAGATTGTGACACGTTTAGAGTTAGGCTAAGAAATTTCACAGAGATGATCTACACATGAAAATATGAGATCTGTGAAAGTTTGGTAATTTTTGGACAAAGGATGAATATTTGGTGAATTTAATGCTCGGTTTTGGCCAAAAATGGTGAAAAATAGTTAAATATCATGAAAAATTTTGGAAAATTCCAGATAAGCTTTTTATAACATGAAAAAGTCACACACAAAACTTTAGGTCAGTTGGAGAAGTCTAAGTAGGCTTTTCGGTTAAACGAGTTCTAGGGTTTTCTAGCTCGGTTTTAGTGAAAATGGCATAAAAAAGGGGATTTTGGTTCTGAAAAAATTACAGGGGACTATGTGGATGGCACGGGTCATGCAGGAAAAATTTGGGTTTTTTCTAAGATCGTTTGGTATTTACGACATATTTAGTGTTTAAATGATGTTTAAAAATAGATAAATAAATTTTAAATATAAAAATTAATTCTGGAAATATTTTTATAAAATTCCTCACTGTCAAAAAGTAATTTGTGCAAAATTTCAAGATCCGAGACTAAACAGATAGTTGTTTGTGCTAAAAAGAAAATAAAAACAAACTTTTAAAGCTTAAAACGCGTAAACCGGAAAAGTTCGCCTAAGCGAGCTAACTGGTGTATAAAAACCCTAAAAATGAACTATTTTCATATAGTTGAATTAAGCAAGTAAAAATAAATCATCCGAAAATAATTCGGATGATTTGGGTATTTTTATCCGATTTAACAGTTTCCGGTGCACTAAAGACGGAAAGGGGTCCCGCGGCCAATCGGGGCGACTTAACCGAGCTCTAATTTCACAACTTTAATTAAATTATCAGTCAACAACCATTTTTTGGGTCGTGTGTGACCAAACTCATTTTTGAAACGTAAAAACGGATAACCGTGCTAGGCACGCAAAACGGGAAAATGAACTAGTAGTAATTTTAACTATTGAACTCTAAACGATATCACAATCTGAGTCCGGAGAATTGTATATGGGTTAACATTGCCCCCAGAAAGGGTACAGTACTGGGTTAAAAGTGTCCCCAGAAGTGCCGGTTAACACTGTTAAAGTTATATTAATAGTGATTGTATAGTAACGAATTTAGGGATCGTATTACAGATCCGGATTAAAAGCTTGCGTACTGTGTTGTGTTACCTGCTTGTTTACGATAAGGTGAGTTTCACGAGCCCCTTTTCCTGAATTATTTTTAAATATTTTCCCGGGGCGGAAGCATGTTATTCCTGAAATGTTTAAGTACATACTGAACGCATGGAATTGCGTGGATTTATATATATTTTATTGTACGGGAATCGTACGGAAATATGCTAAGATGGTAATTGTCTGAGTTGCTAACATTCTAAGGCCCCGGAACACGAGTGATTAACTGAAAGCCGGTAGAGTGTGGATAGTACTATTGTTCTGACAAACCCAACTGGTCCGGCATGGATTTGCTGATGTTTCCCAGCCAGTTGCACATGTCTATTTTGTTGTTATTATTTTGCTATGTAATGTTAGACATAGCGGTTTGGGGCAGGTCCGTGGGCGGGGGATATGCCACGGGGGTTGTGTGTGATAGTCAGAGGTTTCACTTGTGGGCTCAGCATAATTACATCGCTAATATATGATTATGATAATGATTTATCACTGTTTATTTAAATTAGTGAAACTCACCAACTATTCGTAGTTGACCCGTTTTCTTTACATGCTTTTTAGGTACCCCCAAACTGGAATAATTGCTACATGCTTGACGATGCGTGCTTTTAGTGGAAGCTTAATGATCTTTTTGTATTAAATATGTTAATGTAATGTTGGTAAAACTTATGTGCTATCGCCTAGACGGGAACTAAACTCGGAACAATGTAATATGATGTAAATTAATGTAGTGGTGTTTTCTTTATAAGCAATGATGTTGATATCAGACGTGTCTGTTGCATCCCGTTTACGTTTCCGCTGCGGTTACGGGGTGTTACAGAACTTGGTATCATAGCCATTGGTTATAAAGAATTAGGATGTCTTTAAAAGATACCTAAAATATAACCAGTAGCTCAAGTATTATAGGATCTGAATATCAACTAATAATTTATAGTGACGAGATCTGGATGAACTTGGATGGACAAGTGAGTTATTATGGTCCGGAACATAATAACAGACTTGTCCGCACGAGGGAATTCAGGGGAAGTCACGGGGAACTTTAATAGGTAAAATCGGCAACATATGTGTAAGTATATGATAACATTTTTATGTGACAAAGTTGTATAAGTATGTGTAAATTAATTATGATTTACATTATGGAAGGAACTATATGTTTGCTAACTTGTGTACAGGTAAGGATGTCGAGATCACAAAGTCTGTCAGTGGAGGAGGACCCGGAGGAGACCAGTTCCGGGGACTCTAGGAGCTTACGCTTAGCATCCAGCACTGAGCCTAGTGAGACTAGCCGTAGGAGTACTAGTCTGTCCTCCCCTACTAGGGTTGCCAGATCCCCCACCCCACCCGCACCACAGGCCTCCCCTACCCCTCCCAGACCCGGTCCCCGCCTCACGGCGCGGATTAGTGTCCCTTATGTCCCACCTACCTCTACCCCACCCAGACCCACTTACCACAGGGGCGAGTCATCCTGCCCCCAGCCCGAGCCTGTTCCTCCACCCGTGTGGGTACCCCTAGGCTGGAGACGGATGAGAGTCCCTCATCCGAGGCTGCATGGCTCCGAGTGCTCACCGAGCAGGTGATTGAGCACACCACCGCCTTAGCGGTGGGGATCCAGAGGAGGAGACACCTGGCGGACTGCGTACTGGACAACCAGTGAGCGATTGGCCAGCTGAGGAGGGAGGGCGCATACTCCTAATGGATGATTGACCGGATGGAGACACGGATCCGGGGTTTGATGGCGGTGTTAGTGGTGATGGTGGCAGTGTTGGTGTGGTTGGTGTACCACCATGTTAGTCATGTTTGGGTGGTAGTAGTCAGGGTCCGCTTTTTGATACTCTGTGTAAGCAGTTAGTGGCGATGCTAACATAGAGTAAATCTTGGGTAGTTATAGTACAGCCACTAGCCCATAGGGGGCCCTTTTTGGGGATATCATTGTAGATACCTTTGGTGTATCATTCAAGCACTGACCCATAGCGGTTATGTCGAAATGATGCCGATATGGGACCGATGTATGAAAACTTAATCTATGTGTTGATGGTAGGAATGTAATGTGTACTGACGTTTATGTAATATGTACTGATGTTTATTAATGAATGGAATATGTGTTGTGTATCGAGATTGGAATTTGTATTAATTATATGTATTTTTCTTAATGTTGTGTAGAATGGCACCAAAACGGTCAGCTCAAATGTCAGAAGTGGATGTGAGTCGTCTGATTGCTCGACAGTTAGTG